>NC_060278.1:103466303-104868429 GCF_021613505.1 Equus quagga | reverse complement strand
TCTTTCTTTCTTTCTTTCTTTCTTTCTTTCTTTCTTTCTTTCTTTCCTTCCTTCCTTCCTTCCTTCCTTCCTTCCTTCCTTCCTTCCTTCTTTCTTTCTTTCCTTCTTTCCTTCCTTCTTTCCTTTCTTTCTTTTCTTATTGAATACTTTCTATAGTCAAACACTATTCTAAGACTTTTACATCTACTAAAATTAGTTATTCTTCAAAACAGCCCTGTGACGTAGGTACTATTGTTAATCCCCATTTTATAGATGAGAAAGCAAAGATACAGAGAGATTAGATCTAGGCAAAGGCAAATTTACCCAGAAGCTAATGAAGTTTAAGCGTCAAGGCCCCTCTCTTGCATGGGCCACTGTGATTCTGGGAGTTACTTTGAGTTTATAGAATGTTCTAGGGAGAAAGGGAGGTTGGGGTGAAATCAGGAAGCATTTGTATGTAGCATTTCTGATTGCTAAAGAGGTCTTAGAAGAAAGGGTCATGAATCTCTAAGTCTCCAGTAATCAGTTGTGATTTCTTTCTCAAACAAGGTAACTATTTACTTTTGTCACCAATTTTTTATTTACAATTTTGCCTTCTTTTTCATAAAAGTGTCCCCAATTGAATAAGCTTCAGGCTTCTATGAAGTTTGTATCCTCTCCTGGAGTCTGGTTATGCCTCATCAGTATAAGCGATTTCCTTTGCCTCACCTGCAAAATGGGGATAAACATAGGACCCGCCTCGCGGTCGCTGTGAACATGAAATAAGATGTATGTGGAAAGCCTTCAGAAGACAGTCGGCGTGGCCAAGTTGCTAGGAAGATCTTCTGGGGGTTTTGGACATTATCACTTTTAGCTAAAAAAAAAAAAGCTTTACTTAATTAATTCGTATATTCAATCACTGATTCACTACGTATTTATTAAGCACTCAATGTGCTGGACACTCTGCAGTGTCTTAGGGATAAAGTCATAAGAAAAATGTCATAACAAACAGGAAGGTGCTCTGTTTTGGAGAAGTGTTATGGACGGCTTCCCTGTCCGGTCCTGTGGCTGGCTGCATGTTGTTGTTGGTGACTCCAGACAGCCCCAGGTGATTAACTTCAGGGACCACTTGGGGCCAGGAGGATGCTTTGAGTTTCCTTGGTAGTGAATGTCCAGAATATCTTGAATTGCCTCATAAGTTTTCTTTTGACCAGATTAATAAAACCTCCTTTTCCTTCAGTAAGCGTGAGTCTGATGTAATTACGGCACAAAATGTTTTCAATACTAACTCTTTGATGGTGAAAGCTGCCAGTATGCTAGGGTGGAAGAACCAAACCCATATCACCTCTGGTTCCTTGTGCCTGCCTGGCAATTCACTGTAGCTTACCATTCATTTGTATGTTTATGGAATCTGGTTTTATTATAAATGAACTTTTGAACGGGTGCTAGATGATCATTCGGTAATGTTGTTCTTATCTACCTTGAATCAGGGAAGTGACCCCCCCCGGGGGTCAAGGGTCACTCTTTGGGGAGTACTTTGAGGAGTCTGGATAACACTGGATGTCAGGAAAAATAACTATACATGAGACTTTTCTAGGATCTGATTGGAAAAGTGGTTAAAAGGTCAGACTCCAGAATCCCACAGGCTAAGGCCCATGTCCTGGATCTGATATCTGCAGATGTGGCCATGTGGTATTACATATGTCCTGAGTCTTCGTTTCTCCTCTGTAAAGAGTTGTTGTAATGATCAGATCAGCTGGGAAGAACTTAAAACAGTGGGGGCACAGAGGAAGGCTTCAAAAATTTATTGTTAAGTGAATGAATGAGAAACTGAAGGAGAGAGGAATGAATGAAAACAGTCCCTGGATGCCTTTCACCAAATCCCATTGAGGAGACTGGAACCGAATTATATTGTTTGACTGGAACATTCTGTTTTGGCTGCATAATTGTGGGACCTGGTACAAAACGAAAATGTGGAGCTCCTTGTTCAAAAATTTTTAAGAATTTCAAGATGGTGACAGCTGAGCATTAAGCCCAGCGTGGGGCTCTTCTGCATATGGGGCCGTGGGTGACTGCATGAGTCACACGTCAGTGAAGCCAGCCCGGCTTACATTTTAAACATTTTCATTCATTCATTGATCCACTTTACAAATGTTTCCTCAACTCCTTTGTAATCTGTATAAAGACCTCCAAAACAACAGGTGTAATTAAAATCTTTGAATTCCTGGTTTTCTGCTGTCATTGTAGGAGATCTCATGAAAAATAACTTTGCTTTTATCTACAATGATGACGTGGTTGGAGGATAAAAAAAAAATCTACAATGTTATGAATTCCTATGCTTTCTTTTCATTTTCCTATATTCTATAGTTTGGAAATGATTTCCAGTTTTCTTACTAAATAGTGTATTATCTGCCTGGAAGAGGAGATAACAGCAGCCTGTGTTTATTGAAGGTGTAGAACACTTCATATAGGTTTCATTATCCAAACCGCTGAAGTAGGAGAGCTAAGAATATCTAATGACGAGAGGTTAAATTGGGACAGACGCTAACTCTTCGTTCTCCTAATGATCGTTTTCCCAGTGTGAGTGGCTATCATTTCAAAAGAACAAGGACATTATTTTTTCCTGCTTTTCCAACAGCCTGATCTGTAGCAAGATGTTTCAGCTGGTTAAGGCTAGTGCTAATGAGGCCAAGGTCGTGAGCTTGATCCCTATCTAGGGCCATTAGTTAACCTTAAAAGAAAATCCAGACTAACCTTCCATCCTAGGCAGCCAGTTTACCATTCCTGACACAGGGGACATGTGGGGCATGTGGATAAAATAACAAACTGGTCAGCTTGCAGGAGTGGCAGACGTATAGCTTTTGTGCTGTAGCCCTTCTTTCCCAAGGCTTTGGCAGACATCACTGATTGATTTGACAATCTTTCCTACTGAGCTCAGGCAAAACCTCAGAACCCTTCTCAATACAGTGTTCGAGATCAGGGGTCAGCAAATTGTGGCCTGTGGGGCTAAATCCGGCCCACTTCCTGTTTTTATGAATAAAGTTTTATTGAAATACAGCCCATTCATTAGTTTATGTATTGTCTATGGCTGCTTTTGTACTGCAAAGGCAAAGTTGAGTAGTTGTGACAGAGACTGTGTGGCTCACAAAGACTAAAATATTTACTGTCTAGCTTTTCACAGAACAAGTTTGCTGACCCCTGCTCTAGGTGGTCACTGAATCAAGAAGAATGGGGACATATCGATTTTTTTTTTTTTTTTTTTTTTGCTGAGGAAGATTTGCCCTGAGCTAACATCTATTGCCAATCTTTTTCTTCTTTTCTTTTCGCTTGAGGAAGGTTAGCCCTGAGTTAGCATCTGTGTTAATGTTACTCTATTTTGTATGTGGGTTGCTGCCACAGCATGGCTGATGAGTGGTTTAGGTCCATGTCTGGAATCCAAACCCATGAATCTGAGCCACTGAAACGGAGTGTGCCAAATTTAACTACTAGGCAATGGGGCTGGCTTGGCGCATATCTACTTTTTATCCCTGGACTTGGGAGTGATTATTCACATTAGAAAATGATTCTTATATTTTAAAGAAGGATGGTATCCCACAGAAGGAACCTCCCTTAGGACATTTCTTATTCATTTATAATTATGTATTCTTTGTTTTATATATTTATTTTTAGCATCAAGAGTGATGTGAAAAGTTGGGAAACTTCAGGCCAGTATTTGAAGAGCCGTGACTTGTAAAGTGCATGAAAGGTCTTTGAAGTTTCACTGTGAGTTCTATTAATAGTCCACTTGTTCACTAATAGTGAATTAAGGAAAGGGAATGTCCATTGAAAATATATGGAAGCATGTGTCCTACTGAAGAAAAATCAATTTCTCCATTTTGTATGTAAAAGGACAGCACCTCTTATTTATTTGGGTTTTCCTGTATCCTTCTCATGTTCCTTTCACATTCTCCCCATGAAACCTGAATTTCTCTGTGGCGGGAGATGCTCTGTTCATACTTTCTTCACTGTGCCTTCCAAAAGTCCTGTTTATTCTAACACTGAGCATCCACAGAATTTCTAGTTAATTGAAATGGCCTCAAAGGAGTTGGTTTAGTTGCCCAGGACAGAGAGGAAAAATCATTTACAAAATACAGAATCATTTTTTTCTGAAGAAAAGAAGTCCATCTGCTCTGGATTGCAGAGTCTGTGGTTTGCTTTTCAGGTGAGCAGGAAGTGGGTCAGTTTGCAAGGGGGAAAATGACAAGAAAGGAGGAGAGTCAGGAAAAGTAAGAAAGCTGCTCGTTGTCCATCTATGAATAACAGTTTGCTCTTGATGAAAGCTTTAATTGCTCCCAAACCCTTTTTAATAGGTGTTATTTTCTTTGACTATGAACAAAGCCTTTTCTTACGGTAATAGCATCCTGCATTTCCTTGAAGGAACCAGCCCCTCCCACTAAAAGGAGCTCTGTTTTTTATTCCAAGTGTGGCTCTGGTGGGCCAGATCTAGCCAATCAGGGATTCAAACGCCCCTGGCCTTGGTGACTGGTCCGGGAGAGACACAGGATGCGTGTTGGCCTATTCTGAGAGAATCACAGGACTTGTGAGGGAAATACCAGCAAAAGGGTCTATTTCCTACCATCTTTACCCTAGGATGATGTAAGTCTGGAGTCACTAGGGATGACCATACAAAGCCTGAGGATGAAACCAATGCAATAGAAGGTAGAGCTGAAAGGGAGAGAGAAACAAAGCCCTGATGACATCATGTGAGTCCTTGACATAGCCATGCCTGCAGCCTCCTCTGGACTCTTCAGTTATATAACAAATTGTCTTTTCTACTTAAGCCAGTTTGAACTGGGGTTTCTGTTACTCACAATAAACAGCCATGCTGAATTCTCTAAGCAAAGAGGGCCAACTCTATAAAAGTCATGATCCTGGAAAATAATTTCAGTATCATTCACCTTAGATTTATACTTTCTGTTGAGTTTCCAGAGGACTTTTCCTAAGTTCATCAGTCCTTTGGTGTCCCTTGTGAAGAGATCAAACTGAAAAAAGTGAGGAAATTCAATACAGTAATCAACACTGTATAGTTTTTAACTTGCTGGCAATTTTCTGTGGATCATTAAATTCCCCAAATATGAAACTTCTTCATTGATATGTGGATCATGTAAAATAGCCTTGAATACAATTGCTATTTCCATGGTACCCAGGTCCCTGAGGCCCTGAACAGAATTTGTGTTGGCCATAATAAGTTTTCTGTTTCTACGATTGGCTTAACTCTTTAGCAATGTGCGTTCTACTGCATTTAACTAAATGATTTCTATAAAGCTGTGTGTGTATGCGCATGCAAACACGCAAATATTTTGTTTTCCTTTTTTCTCTTTCCAGACTGACTTGGTGGCAATCAGAAAGGTTTTGCCACAGTTGTCAGCACCTGCATTGATATGCTACTATGTTGCTCAGGAGGATACCTCATTTATACAAGTCATTGTTGTTTGGGGTCTTGAAAGAACCCTAAGAGATAAATGATAAAGATGAATTGCTTTTGTACTGACTTGGGAAATTTTATCATCTTACAACACCCAAAGAGCCACAGGGAAGATGGGTAGGACTGTGCCTTAAGTTGGCCTCAAAAATTGTACCATTTTAGACCAGGAGTTGTAGCGGTCCTAAGAAACCCTGTCCCCCAGCATAAGCCAAAATTCCTCCTCCATTTTAAGTGTCTGTTATGTTACCACAGTAGCATCTGTATTATGTGATTGGAAATGATCACAGAGAAAGATGGGATCCTCTTACCAATTCATCTCTAACTTCTTTACTCTGCGGCTCTCTCCAATCCTCTTGCAATTTCTTGGTATCTTGTGTGACCCTGTTCATAAGCACTGTGGTGGCTTTCTGATGTTTTCATCTGCCCAACATTTGTTTTCTCTTAATTTGGCAATGACGTCTTTGTAGGCCATCTCTTCTCATGCCCCTCTACCTGGTCATTGAATGACCCTGTCCTACCACTCCTTAGGGGCGATCACAGGATCAAGTCCTGGCCAATCAGCATATTTCATTCCCTTGGCCGTGGTGATTGGTTCAAGGGTAGACATGTGTCCCCAATCAGTCCATTAGAGTAAGTCCAGGACTTCTCCTGAAACCATCTGGAAGGAAATTTACATTTTGCTAGGAGTGCGAGCATAGAGTTCCTGTAGGCCATCTTGCCACCCAGCAGAAGACACCTGGGAATCAAGCCAATGCAAAGGAAAGCAGACCTGAGAGAGAGACTAGGTCCTGATGACACTGTCTGAACCCCTAAGTCTAGCCATTCCCGAAGTCAGCCCATCATCCTGGATTTCTCAGGTGGGTGAGTCAATAAATAACTTTTTTTTTTTTTTTTAAAAACTAGTCTGAATTGGATTTCTGTCACTTGTGGCAAAAAGAGCCCTAAGTTATACAAACAATCAGAGAACCAAGCTTTATTTGCTAGGGTCTCTCACCTGTGTCCAGCATCAATAAGTCAGTAAATGAAATACTCGGGAATACATAGGCAGGAACTAGAGGAAATGTGAAAAGCAATTTACCACAAAAGGAGTGGAATGATTCCACGAAGGTGGCTCCGTTTAATAGGTAAGGAAGTGCAGGCAGAGTGCTGTGAATTGCTTTCTTCTAGAGCAAGTGGGATTCTACAGAATAATGGGAAAGCTCAGCATGCTCACAGGTTCTTCCCAAAGACACCCTAACACTCAGGCTTTCATTACAAATCTACATAAGAGGATGCTTCATTGATGGGGCTTCCCAGTTCTTTCGGAGTAATTGAAATGGTTTTGTCTGTTGGAGGTACAATTCAAGTTGTCCTCAACTAGCCTCCCACAGGGGGCTGGGAGCTCCTATAAGGTAGGGACCATACCTCACTCAACTTAGTCTACCAGCTGTATACTCAAGACCATTTATTAATGTTTAAGAACACAGCCTGAGAGCTATAAGAACTGAGTTCAAGTCCCTCCTTTGTTACTTGTGGGCCATAAAAGCTTGGATGAGTTACTTAACAAATCTGAGCCTCAGTTTCCTTCTCTGTGAGATGCAGGTGGTATCAGTACCTCCTTCGTGGGTCATGGTAACAATTAAATGAGACGATTTACTCTTTTAGTCATAGGGGTGATGCATATAAGTTCTCAAACATGACTGGCAGAGGAGAATGCTCAGTAAATGAACAGAAGAGCCTCATTTGATGGCTTTTAGGATTCCATTCACATCTTTGACTTTATCTCTAACATCTTTTCCCACTTTGGCTCGATCTTTTTAGATAATAACTAATATTAACATAATGATATACATTATTACTGGGATGGCTTCTATTTATTGAATTCCTACTCTTTTCCAGACACTGCATGACAGTCTTATGGATTCTGTCTTAGCTGGCAAATTTGACAAATGCAACAGAGGCTCAGGGAAGGTACAGCTTTGCTCAGGGTCATAGAACCAAGCAGTGGCAGAGATGGGGTTCACACCCAAGTCTATCTGATTTCAAAGCCTGTGACTAGTCCGTGATGTAAGCTTTATATTCAAGATGTGACCCATCACCTGGGAGACTGTTAGGAATGTAAAATCGTAGACTCCAACCCAGACATCCTGGATTAGAATTTGCATTTACAGGGCCCCCCCGCCCCCCCGGGAGATTCCTGTGCACACCAATTTTGTGCAGCACTTTGCTATCAGAACTTTCAACTCTGTGTCAAAATACCTAAAAAAGGTAGACTATTTCAGAATTGCTTTTCACCATGACATGGGACTTTGTTGACGATTTCCAATTATTTTCAAATGGCAATGGGACTGTGCTTAAAAACATGTTTAAAGATGTGAGTTTGGTGGTTCATCCCCTGTGGTCAACATTTCTGGATCCCCAAAAGGCTGCTCTTCTAATTGTTTTCGCAAATAAGTTGAGTTACTCTGGGGGGCGCTTGTCAATTACCGTCTGGTTGATGAAGTGGATTGAAAAATGAGATTTTTGACCGTTCTGTGGCTGATCCAGTTCCAACATACAGACGTTGTTTATAGGTCAGAATTCTTGACAGGTTCAGAATTACTTTAATAATGTGAAATTTGAGGCTATTGATTGAATCTAAATCCCCCACAAACATAAAAACTTGTTGTTTGGAAAACTCTGCCAATTGGAAATGCTCAGACGAAGGGGGAAAAAAAACCACCCTTGATTTATGGGAACAGTTTCTGTTTCCTATTATTTTTTACTGTTGTGAGTTTTAAAGAGTATTCACGGCTTAAAGGCTTGCACAGGCTGTCCCTTGAGCTTTTGAGATGAAAAAAGGAAAAAAAGATAAATAAAAAGTCACCATGAAGTGTTACATCTTAACAAGAAGCTTCGGTCTATTAAGGATGAGGCAGAGAGTAAGGGGGTGCATTCTGGAGCAAGCTCCCCAGGTTTGACTCTTCATTCTGTTTCTTACTAGCTGGGCAAGCTTGGACAGATGACCTATCCTGTCCTTGCCTCGGTCTCCCTGGAAGTAGAATAAGCATAATACTAAAATGAGCCTAATAATACCACTTGCCCTTTAGGGTTGATGGGGAGATCAAAGACTGTATGAAATGTGTAGGCACCTAGAGAAAGACTAAATAAATATTAAACCTCAGGATGCATCTCATGTTGACCCACCGTGTACCCAGCTTCTAGGTTTGTCTGCTCAACTCTACCTACATTTATGGATTCCTAAAGGGTGACCATACTGAATCCAAGGGACAGAAAACTGATAGCAGCTCCCAAATGCACGAGTGATAGTTACAGAGCAGTTAAGAGCACTTATTTATTTTTTTAATTTTTATTATTCTTTAATATTTTAATTTTTATTTTTTTGGATGTACATCATATTTCGAATTCTGTATACATTACATCATGTTCACCACCCGAACACTAATTATAGTGCATCCCCTCACGTGTGTGCCTAATCACCCCTTTTGCCCTCCCCCTCCCCCCTTCCCCAAAGGTAACCACCAGTCCAATCTCCAATGCAATGTGGTTTTTTTTTTTTTGTCGTTTTTATCTTCTACTTATGAGTGAGATCATATGGTATTTGACTTTCTCCCTCTGACTTATTTCACTCAGCATAATACCCTCAAGGTCCATCCATGTTGTCACAAATGGCCGGATTTCGTCATTTCTTATGGCTGAGTAGTAGTCCATCGTGTATAAATACCACATCTTCTTTATCCATTCATCCCTTGATGGGCACCTAGGTTGCTTCCATGTCTTGGCTATTGTGTATAATGCCGCAATGAACATAGGGGTGCAAGTATCTTTATGCCTTTGTGTTTTCAAGTTCTTTGGATAAATAGTACCCAGCAGTGGAATTAAGAGCACTTTAGATCAGGCTGCCTGGGTTCAAATCCTGGCTCCACCACTTACTTATCAACAAGTTTTCCAACTCTTGGGCTTCAGCCTCTTCATCTGTACGTGGGAATAGCAGCACTTGTGTGACAGGGTTGCTGTAAGGGTTATATGAAAACACATGTGAAGCTCATGTAACACTGCCTTGCATGTACTGTATACTCATTAAATGGCAGCTGTCCTGCTTATGGCTGCTTTCGTTGTTAATTACATCCCTTTATGAAATTTTGATCACAGCCAGACTCAAGCTCCTACACTCCATCAATTCTCATTGAATGCAAAGTTAAAACAAATGCCAAAAAACTTACTGGCAAGGACATAAAGATGATAAATGAAAACAAGGCTTAGGGACCACATCGCATTTTAATATTTGTGCAGATTAATTTTTAGTTAACTTTGTCTGGGGTGGAAAATGGTGCTGATAGCAATAAAAGGAGAAACAGAAAATAATAAATGTCCACCAATCAAAAAGAATGCAATAAAACATTTCACAAGGGTGGCGATGCTGCTCACCCACCTTCAAATTGGCATCTTCTATTATCTGCTTAAACCATATCAACTGGTAAATGGAAAAATGTCACATACAAACACAAAACAAATGGGGGGAAAACCCAATAGCTACAAAATCAAGTCATCTGAAGCCAGTCAGCAAATGTCTTGAATCCTAAAATTTTAAGAAATAATTGAACTTAAGACATGTTGCATAATGTAGCATACTGACAGGTCGATGTAAATGCTAGGATGAAACATGAAACAAGGCAGAGGAATAGACAGTGCCCGGGGGGAGAGGGATTTTGGACAGAGTGGTCAGGAATAGCCTCTCTGAAGAAATGATACTGTGGATGACATGAGGAAGTGAGTATGTCACTGTTTTCCCCATCATGCTGGGGGACAGAGCCTTCTGGGCACAAAGAAGGAGTGCAAAGACCCTAAGTAGGATGATGCTTGCAGGGTCTGACGGACATTCAGGAGGCCAGGTTAGCAGCAACAGAGTAAGCGATGGAGTGAGTGTGGGATAGTGGGAAGAGCGTGAACTTGGCAGTCAGACAAGCCTTCTTGGACGCTGAGTAATCTGGGCAAGTTACTGAATTCCTCAAAGTCTCTGTTTTTTCATCAGCAAAATGGGGACAATATCACCAGCATGATTCTCACGAGCAGTCAGTGAGACAGTTGGTGGAATATGCCTGATAAATTTCCTGCAGTGTAGCAGGCACCCCAAAAATTATAGCTGAAAAACAATGCAAACCTGAAAACCCACAGATTTAGCGAGGCCAAGCAGCCAAACCAATCTCACCATTCAGTTCCTTTGTGTTCATTTCATACTTTCTGTGTGCCGAGCGTGTGGTACAAAGATAGGTTCGTGGATGGTTTTATCCTCAAGAAGCACACTGTCTAGTGGAGGTGACAGATGGATAGGGGGCTTCCAAGGAAATAAGATTTGGGTTCCACATGGGGATTGTAAACTCACTGAGGCCTCTCTTTGTTTCATGGGATCCCTTCAGTTTATGGACAGGTAAATCTTGCAGAAGTTGCTATTGTCATAGGAAATTGCATTTAGGTCTTAATAGAATTTGTGTTGATGGTTTGATGATTTGATAAATAACCTTTTCCTTTTCCTACTGGAAAAGTAGGGGAGGAGCATCCGCTGATACTTCCCATCCCCAGGTTTATCATGGAATTAGCTGGAAAATTCAGACGCATTGTAATATGACTCTGTGAATAAACAAAAGGATGTTTGAGTGACACCAGAGGAAGGAGCCAGTGAAAGACATTCTAGAGAGCAATGTTTAGTATTCATGGATTTCTCCGGTGATCTGCTGATGCTCTTAAAAAAAGCACGTGTTATTGAGACTAGGATGTTCATTCAGTTCTTTAAAATAGCACTGCCTGGGAACATGCAAAGGATGAGAAATGTGCTTTGAAAAGAGACATTCTCAGAAGGTTTAAGCATAGAAACCATATTGTTTCCAGTATTCTCAAATGTGTTGCCATTGTGGGAATAAGATGGGACTATGAAGAAATATGGCTAATGTTTAACAAACATTCCAAAATTCTTACATGAAAAAAAAGTTGTGCCTCTGAGGATAGCCTTTGGGTAGATGGAATGTCTTCCCTCTGCCTCCCTCGTGGTGTGGTGCCTGCATTTGGAGAACAGATGGGCTCAGGGATTAAACGGTTAGGTGCAAGTGCGTTTTCTGAGAGGAAAAGTCTCTAGGTTTCCTAAATTATCAAGAATAATTTAAAAATATAAGAATCACTAATTAGAAGCTGAATGCTGTCAATGGTGGAATTATTTTTTTCATTGAAAGTGGATTTGATGTTTGGAAGGATCTAGAAGCCATTTAGCATCTTGTCTGACGATCTGAATGCCTGGCAGGCATGCCAAACTCCCACATCCAAATGGAACTGTCACTGTCCTCTCCACACTTGTTCCTCATCTCCATAAAGGGGGTCTCTGTCCACCTCCTGGTTAAAGCTCAAAGCTGGGAGCAGGTAGATACAGGTTTTGAAGGATCTGAGGCTTACGTAATTTGAGGACACTCCGTTTGAAAAAGTATACACAAATACCTTACTTTTGCAAATATTAACAAGAACATGACCACAAGAACTTATTGCCAAGAACCTCCCTAAAGCCTCGGATGGGGTCTCTACAAGGAGGGACCTGAAGCTTAAGCTCCATAGCTTCCTGATGAGTCCACCTCTGCTTGGCAGTTATCCTGGAGTCTCTCTTTTCTACTCCCACCTTCAACATCCAATTCTGCCTCTTCTATTTCAAAAATATCTCTCAAATGCATACACTTCTCTCTGTAGCTACTAGTAGGGTTTTGATTGTCCAAGCTGCCATCCTTTCTCGCCTGGGTATCTGTAAGAGGCTCCTTACTGGTTTCCTCGTGCACTTTTGTGCTTAGTTCATTTGTCTACAGAGCAGCCTGAATGTCTGTTTGATAATGTAAATCCAGATTTGTCACTCCCCGGCATAAAACTCTGCAGTCATTTCCTTACGCATTTAAGAGATTATTATTCACTGCAGTCTAAGTAGGAGCATCCCCTACAATTAGTCTCTATTACTGTGTCATGTTCATTTTCTTTGTAGCATTTGTCACAATGCATACTTATATATTTATCTATTTTACTTGGCTGACTCTTTGTTTATTGTTTCTCTCTCTTATGTTGTAACAGCCAAAATGTCAGGGACCATATCTATTTCATCTGAATACATACTTAGTTGGGCATAGCTCTTCACACATAGTAAGTGTTCAATTAAATATTGGTTGAATAAAGAAGGGATTTAAGAAGCTGAGTGTGGCCATATTGGTGAAAAACAAGGGGCCCCTGTAAAACAGTGAGAGGTTACCCTGGGTGGATGGTTGAACTGAACTGAAGGCAATTCCCAGAGTGAAGTTCCAAGAATGGTTTGACGAATGATCTCACCATATGGAGGAAGTGTGCAGCCTTCACATGTGAGTGCATGGAAGAAAAAATAATCCAGCACACGTGCTGGTGGGTAAACAGATTTTGGTGTGTGTTAAAAAGTCAGTTTCATATCTCTGCAGTCACAACATTCATCATTTGAAGGGTTTTGAAAAGGGGTGTTAAACAGGAAACCTGAGACTGGGCGTGTGTGGTGGAAGAGGAGAGTTTGTGAGGGATGACGAATTGCGTTACAATAGGAATATTACGTAGTGTTTTTGAATGCTACCTATATGGTGGGCACTGTATTAGGTGCTTTATCTAATTTTTCCATCACTCCTGGGAAGTAAGTAGTAGTATTTTCTCCGTTTTATAGATGAAAATCTGAGGCTTAGGTAGCTTAAAGACGTTGTCTGAAGTCACAGAGCTGTGAAGAGATGGAGCCAGAATTTGACCTGCAGCCCTTCATAAACACTTCACTTCTTATAAAGAAATTTACATCAGTTAAGTTACAAAATCTGAACAAATGATAAGCATGGGTTATCTTGGCTCTTTTCAATTTTTTGAAATGTTCAGACAAATCTTTCTCCCCGGGGAGGTTAGGTACATGTGGCTGATGAACCTAATTCCTAAAGTCTGCAATTTCCCAGTTATCTTCTTGGCAACTTATTACTAATATCAGAATATCATGCACAGCAAAACACTGCTGCTCTCTTATTTCCAATGCTGTTAACAAGAAAAATTGCTGCTATTTTAGGAATTGTCTTATAATGTTGTCAAGAATTGCTGCCTTCCTGTTCAACATATAATTTTCTCATTTATAAACATCCTTTGATTTTTCTTCCTCTTTCAAACTTTCTTCTGTGCTTGAAATGACACTTCATTGATGCTGATGGTAATGATGACATAAGCAGACTGTGTCATTGCTTTCAAAAAAGTTCAAAAGAAGGCTAAAACTAAATCAGATATATCCAGTTATACGTTGGCTCATAAACTTTGTTAGAGAGCAGGGGTCATCTTAACTTAAGATTCTCCGAATGACCACATCTCTGTTCATGCCATTGGTCCAAGGAACCCCTGGGCTCTGAAGCATTTTGAGTTTCTTTTAAGGTTCTTTTATATGAGCGACAGCATTATGATTTGGATACAGCTTGGTTTCTCATTTGGCTATCTAAAATAAAAAACTCAAATGGTGACAAGAAAAAAGGCAACAGAACAAACGAGAGTTTCCTTCTCAAAAGAGAGAATGAATGTATCATTTTTGTTCAACTGCAGCAGCTCTCATAGTCAAGGAAGCCTCAACCCAATAGTTCGGTTTGTAGAGGAGGAACGTCAGGCCAATTAGCACCTCAAGAGGTTCTCTCAAGAGTCTTGTCTCTGTGTTTGTTTTACTAAGGGCAAGCGGCTAAAGATTGTGTTTAAGGCTATGGGTTGTGCCTAAGTACACACCATAACTTATGTAGTAAGACTGACCAGCCAACGTATGTTTGCACTGCTGCCTTAGTCACTTTAAGAATTGCCTTTGCTGCTTTATCAAACACTGGTTGATTATATTTTGTGGGTCTATTTCTGGCTACTTTACTCTGTTTCATTGATCTATACATCTGTTCTTTAACCAATACCACACTGTCTTGATTACTGTAGCTTTATAGTAAGTCTTGAAATTGGGTAGCATGGTTCTTCTGAATTTGTTCTTCATCCTTGGTATTATGTTGGCTGGACTGTTGTCCTTCCATATAAACTTCACAATCGCTTTGTCCTTATCTATAAAATAGCTTGCTAAGATTTTGATTGGAATTACGTTGAGTCTGTAGATGAGGTTGCAGGGAATTAACATCTGACCAATATTGAATCTTGCAATCCATGAGCATGGAATAGGTCTTCATTTGTCTAGTTTTTCTTTGATTTCTTTCATCAGAGTTTTGTAGGTTTTTGCATTTAGATCCTGTTTATATTTAGTTATATTTATCCTTAAGTATTTCATTTATTTTGGGTGCTATTATAAATGGTATTATTTTTGTAGTTTTAAATCCAATTGTTTATTGCTGGCACATAAGAAAGAAATGGGCCTTTGTGTATTAGGCTTGTATCCCGCAACCTTTCTGTTTCTATACTTGCTTATTAGTTCCAGGAGTTTTAATTTTTTGCCACTCTTTTTAGATTTTCTACATAGATAATCATGTCCTTTATGCATAAAGAGAGTTTTGTTTATTTATTTCCAATCTATATACCTTTTATTTCCTCTTCTCATCTTATTGCATTTGCTAGGACCTGCAGTATGATATTGAATGGGAGGGGCCAGAGAGGACAGCTTGATTTGTTTTCAGTCTTAGGGAGAAAAGTCTACTTTTTGACCATTAAGTATGATGTTAGCAGTAGATTCTTTGTAGATATTCTTTAATTTGAATTGAGAAATTGAGACATTTCTTCTCTATCTAGTTTGCTGAGATTTTTTTTTTTTATCATGAATGGGTGTTGGATTTTGTCAAGTGCTTTGTCTGTCATCATTTGACATGACTATGTGAGTTTTCTTCTTTAGCCTGTTGATGTGATGGATTATACTGAATGATTTTCAAATGTGAGACCAGCTATATGTGGAGTAAATGTCACTCAGTTGTGGGATTCTTTTAGTACACTGTTGAATTTGGTTTGCTAATATTTGTTGAGGATTTTTGCATCTATGTGCACGAGTTATTGGTCTGTAGTTTTCTTTTCTTATAATCTCTGCATCTAGTTTTTGTGTTGGGGTCATTCTGCTATTATAGAATGAGTTAGGCAGTGTTCCCTCTGCTTCTATTTTCTTGAATAGATTGTGGAGACTTGATATCATTTCTTCCTTCAATGTTTGGTAGGATTCACCAGTGAAACCATCTGGGCCTGGTGCTTTCTTTCTTAGAAGGTTATTCGTTTTTGATTCAATTAATAGATGTAGGCCTATTTAGTTTATCAGTTTCTCCTTGAGTAAGATTTGGTAGTTTCTACTTTTCAAAGATTTGGTCCATTTTATCTAAGATATCAAACTCGTGGGCAACTAGTTGTTCATCATAGGAAATCATATTTTTACTACACTTAATTTTAGGTTGATGTTCAAGTATATTTTCTAGTCTACATGCATACCTTTTGTTTTAAAATTTTTAACCATACTTCAACTATTCATCATGAAAAAGAATACAACTTGATTAATTGCTGATATAATGGTGGAGGACGAAGAAACTATTCAGCAAAGATATTCAAAGTCCAAAGGGGCATGAGTTTAACAAAGGAAATCTTTATTATGATAAAACTCTATATTTGGTAATTAGTCAATTTTTTTTTTAAAGATTTTATTTTTCCTTTTTCTCCCCAAAGCCCCCCAGTACATATTTGTATATTCTTCGTTGTGGGTCCTTCTAGTTGTGGCAAGTGGGATGCTGCCTCAGAGTGGTTTGATGAGCAGTGCCATGTCCGCGCCCAGGATTTGAACCAACGAAACACTGGGCCGCCTGCAGCGGAGCGCGCGAACTTAACCACTTGACCACGGGGCCAGCCCCCGGTAATTAGTCAATTTTTGCCCATAATCTTCTCTGACTGTGTTGTTCTCAATTAAGATAGAGGGATTTTTCTTCACTTAGAGTATTTTTGAACAGAAAGGCCATAGAAAACGTGCCCTTTTAATAACCTAGTTGTTCTACAAGCTGTAAATTAAGATTAGATTAGCTACTGTTCTGTACTAATACAGAATACCAATGAAAAATGCAAATAAAGCTAAATGCAAAAGCAGTGCATTTATTTTCAAATCCATCAGCTTTTGTTTTTGACATCTTTGTAGCTGCACTTTGAACTCTGTCTTACCCATCCTGTGTAACCATTTGTGAAGTTTTCATTTTGGCATAAAATAACTTATGAAATTATCTACTCATCAAGAAATAGCTCAGGCCAGATGGAATTTGGCTTGGTGAAATATAATGTAAAGGTATTTATTCCTCACTTCTGAGCACACTGTCATCTCTTCATCCTTGCCTACCCCCACTCATGAATCTATAAAGAGAGTTTTAACATATGCATGAGGAAGTTTATAAGTAATATCAATAAAAATAATAGCTAGTATTTGTTAATACATTCTAGGCATTATTATATGCACTTCATGTATTGCCTCATTTAACACTTACAACAACGTTGAGGTAGGTTTTATATTATTATCTATCTTATAAATTGAGAAAATGAGGGCCAGACAGGATAGTTAAGTTATTCCTGGTGACCAGCTAGCACATAGTTTAATAGAATGAATATTAGTCTCTATAGTTGTGATAGATTACAAAAGTGACTCCAAACACTCTCCTTTCTGTATCCATGGCCCTTGCATTGTGACTTTGAAGCTCCTCCCATCATGGAGAGAAGTCTGTTTTTCTGTTTTGAATCAGGGCTTGCTCTGTGACTTGCTTTGGCTAGTAGAATGTGATGTGACCATATGTCAGTTCAAGCTTAGGCTGCAAGAGGCATTGAACACTCCCAACTCAGTCTCTTGGACCCCTGCCGCTGCCATGAGAACAAGCCCAGAATAGCCTACTAGAAGATAAATGTCCATGTGGAGAAGAGTCCACTGGTCCCAGTTAAGGTCATCCTAGACTAGGCATGTTTGAGAGAGCCCAGCCAAGCAGTGCTGTCCACCTCAAGTTCAGCTGATCTCAGAAGTCTGAGTAAGCGCTGCAGAGACCACGCAAACTTCTCAGCTGACCCTTAGAGGCATGAGCAATAGTACATGCTTATTATATTAAGTCACTGACATTTAGGGTGGTTTGTTACACAGCAAAGCTAACTAATACAACAATATCAATAACAGTGTTGTTAATTAATGGGGAATAAAGGTAAAACATCTTGTTTCTCAAGATAAGTTCATAAATCTTCATAGATAGATGGTCCTATAGTGACCATATGACTGATTATGCTTTAAAAATTTTTTTTACCATCCACAACTCTTGCATTGTATGACCTTTAGGAAATAAATTGTGTGGATGCTATTAGACCCATGCTTTTGATGAAATAAAGCCCTTATTTGCTTGACTCACTTTTGAGCATTGTCTTCATATTTAATGAGACCCTCAGGTTTCATATACCTTTTTCAGTTGCTACCTCATGTTAAACTGAAATAAAACTAAAAGGACACTTTAAATGAGCAACGAATGCACTGTGCTGATCTTTGAACTGCATTCCCAAGTCATGGAAGTTTGAATTCCTACTATTTCTTCCAAATTATTTATAGCCAATAGGTAGAAAGTCCTCCAGACATTCAGAGAATATTTAGTTGCAAGAAACAGAAACCTATCAGGTTAGTTTATGGAAAAATGAGTTAAAAATATAGGAGACACTTATAGAAACTGATTTTAGGGAAGAGCTGGGAAACAGGCAGTATGTCTGCCTCTCTGTTTCTCTCTCTCACTTGCCATGCCTGGGCTCCTGCCTTTGCCCTCCTCTAATTAATTCTGTCTCTGAAAACTTCTTGTAGGCCTTCTAAACAGATCCTATAGTGGATGTGGTGGTGTGTGACTCAGATCCCCCTTTCAAAAGGGCTGAAGCATTCTTCCTCCAGCAGCTGGGAGTATTGGTGGTTGATGGCTCTCAGTTGAGTTGCTCTCTGTGTTTCTTTTAGATGAAGAGAGCCTCTTTGCCCTCGGGGTAGCCTTTATACAACTGCTGTTGTCAAGGAGGTCTAAAGGCTTGGCTAGCTTCCAGCAGTGAGTAGGGCTCAGAGCGAGAAAAGGCTTTGCAGAGGTTCAGACTGCACTGCAATTGTCCTGCTGCTTGGGCCGTACAACCTGACAGCCCTTGTGGCCTTGGAAGAATCTGTTGTGAGAAAGATGCAAAGTGGAGTTTATGGCAAATCTAACAGGAAAATCACAAAGCAGAGCCCTAGGTTTCTGGAGTACAGCCATGTTATCTGCAGCAGAGAACTACACACCATTTATAAAACAGCTCCTGGCATGCTACTGACCCTGGTAGAGATGGAGTCCCTGACCATGGGATATCAAGTGACCATGTGGCCAACGTTAACTCCTCACGATCTGTGTTCTATCCAGCCCAGCAGCAATGCATTGTAAATGTCGTGGCATGTCTGGGATTGGGAAGGAGCAAGGCCAGAGGGCACAAGTAAACTCCATAAGTGGGAAGCCCAGTCCCCCATGTCATTCATCAGGGTTGTACCAATGCTTATCCATCAGTTCACACCTTTGGCCACATGAAGGTTTTCATATGAGCAGCTGATAAAGGATGAAAGGGACTGAATCTGCTTCATGGATGAGTGGGCTCAGTTTTTGGGAGCAAGCTGTTGCACGCTCATGGATGTCCCAGAAAATGGCAGTGAAGAGAAATCCTCCCAATGGCAGAGCTATGGACAGTGCACCCAGTTATCCACTGTGTGGAAAAAGATGTGCACTAAGGATATAATATGGGCTCTTGGGTGGTAGAGCTTGGCTTGGATGGTTGGTTGGGGGCCTGAAAGGAGAAAGATTGGAAGAATGGGATCAAGATGGTTTGGGGAGATGGCATGTGGATGAACCATGGGAGTAGGTGCAAATTGTGAAAATCTTTGTATTGCATGTTGATGCTCATTGGAGAGAAGTCACAAGGAAGAAGAACTAAATGATAAGAGAGACACAAACTTGGCTAGTTGATATCAGCCAGTGTATGTCATTGGGCACAGGAAGTGCATGATGAAGTAGCTATGGTGGTAGGGATGGAAAATATGCATGGGCCCAATAGCAAGGACTCTTCAATCATCAAGGCTGACTTGGCTATTGCTACTACTGCTAGGTGTTTAATCTGCCATCAACAGAGTATGCACTGAGCCACTGATAGGGTACTATTCCGTGAGGAGTCCAACTTGCCACTTGTTGGTAAATTGGTCACATCAGTCCCCTTCCTCCATGGAAGGCACAATACTTCATCTTGACTGGCATTGACACCCACTCCAGGTATGGCTTTTCCTGTCCTGTTCACAGGGCCTCTGTCAGCACCATGTTCCAGGGTTTATAGTATTGATCTCTTAGCATGGAATCTTGCATAACATGGTGTTGGACCACTTTGCAATAAGGAAGTGTGGCTGTGGACACTTCTCTGCAGCCCCCAAAGCTAACAGTCTGATAGAGTAAGGAATAGTCCTTTGAAGAAGCAACTGAGGTATCAGCTTTGAGATGACAACCCAAGAGGATGGGGTGCTATCATCCAGGTTTCAACATACACCCTAAATCAAATCCTTCATATGATGCTGTGTCCCAGGATCTAGAACACATGGGTTTTGGAACCAAAGGGTAGAAGGATGAATGGCCCCACTTGCCACCATTCCCAGTGATCCACACAGAAAACTTCTAGTCCCATCCCAGCTACTTTCTTCCTGAGAGTGAGTGCCTCCTTGAATTTTGCACCCTAGGGACCTCATTTGCCTCATCCTAACCCCAGCCCTCACCTACATTATCACCCAGCTCATACTTTACTGTTAACTGACTTATAGTCTGTTTTCCAATTCTAAATTTCCAAGACAGTAGGACTGAAGGAGTGTATGTAGCAGCTATCAGGAGTTAGACACACCTGGGTTCCAATCAGCTTTCCTGCACGCAGGTTGTCTGATCTTGAACTTATTACTTAGCTCTCTGGATGGTAGTTAATTTTTTCCAAAATGACAGTGGTTACCGTTCTAATCTCATAGGCTTGCTCTGGGGGGTTAAAGGAGGTGATGTACTTAATGGACTTATCACAGTGCCAGGCCAAGGCGTACCCAGACATTGGTAGATGTTATTACTATTGTTAATTACCACTACAACAGTTACAACTACTACGAGTACAACTGCTAGTTACTACTGTTACCATTACTAGTACAACTACTATTATTATTACTACTAGTACAACTACTACTTCTTCGTGGGTTACTAGGAAGATTTAATGAGTTTTTAATGATTTGATAAGTTAATGAGTATACCTGGTGCTCAGTGGGTGCTTGCCAAGTGGTAGTTATTGAATTAAACATAAATGCCACTAGAAAAGGTGGCACATTACGCTTATTGACAACATTGCCTGTTTTACAGGACCTTCACACCCAGAACTGTAGTATTTCTGCTTCTGCTCCTCTGTCATCATTGTCAGGATCGTTAACCTTCTTTGACTCAAGTAAAGTGTGTCAAGCCCTTCACACGGCTTACCTCAATTTAATCCTCATGCCAACTCTGGAGGTAGGTACTATGATTATTCTCATTTTACAGATGGGCAAACTGAGGTCAGGTTTGCAACGTGAGCCGTCTTCCTCCATTGCCTGTGCGCTTAGGCACTGTGCTTTGCTGTCTTTGTTGCACCATTATGAGCACCATGGATCATTTACTAAGCATTTCCCCCAGGCAAAGAGGAAGACAGGGGCTTAGCCTAGCTGAGGCAATATGGAAGAGGGATGGATTTTAAACCGGGTCCAGAGGATGACTATGATTTATCTAATTTCTGAATCTTAACAATAACAATTAACCTAGTATTGCATATAAGACTCTTGCCAAGTTTAAATTCATTATAAACTTTTCAATCTCAATGTAAACTCTCCATCATTTCACTTTTTCTATAATTTATTTGACACCTTGGCCAAATGAACCCTTCTGCGCTTTTGGTGTCGTCTACTTTGTTCTGAAAGAAGAGTGTGTGATGAGAAAGCCACAGAACTTATTACCAAAAGTAATAAGAAGTAAAAGATAATTATAAATTGATATTAAATCTCTCTGATCCATATTTTATTAGTTGCTAGGTTGCATAAATCAGAGGTGGAGTGATTACCAAGAGTGTCTCTCATATTTTGAGGCTCCAGATTTTAACTTTCAGTCTGAAAAGCTTTTCTATCCTGGCAAAATATAAATGGTCACCTCAGTGAGTTGTTTCAATAGTCAAATATGGATTGTATAGATTTGGTGTCTTAATGAAGTGGCAGAAATGTGCTCTGATACAATTTCATAGCATATTTGGTCTTTGAACTATAAATTACTGTCAGTTTCTGAAATGCTTTAGGGAAAGTCATTGTGGAGACAAAATGGTATCAGGTAATATCTGAAACTTTCTGCCTAGCTCCACATTTCTGTAATTTCCTGTTTAGAGGTGTAATCTACACAGTGCTGAAGCTTAAAGGGACCGAGTGACTTTGTAGATGAATAAATTGAGGCTTAGAAATGTGCCGTGATTTTCTGAAGTTGTATAGTCACGGAATCTCACTCATTCATTGATTCATTCGCTCCTTCACGAATATTATTGGCTACTCTATACCAGGCACTTGTATTAGGCCTTAGGGATAAATACGGAACAAAACAGACCGACTCTTTTCTCTTTCATAGAATTGCTGACTTGTGGGGGAAATTGAAGATCAACAAATAATCATAGTAGTGACATATGGAGTTTCTGTGATAAGTCCTATGATTAAAAAGTTTAGAGTTAACATGTATATCTTCCTAAAACTAGAGGGTGAGGAAAGCCATTTGAACTGAATTCTAGAGCTGCATTCTCCAATATGGTAGCCACTAGCCACATGTGGCTATTTAAATTTAAATTAATTAAAGTGAAATAAAATTTAAAATTCAGTTCCTCGGTTGTGTTAGCCGCATTTCAGGAGCTCAATAGCTACCTGTAGCTATTGGCTGCCATATTGGAGAACGCATATCTGGAACATTTCCATTATTGCAGAAACTTCTTTCTGTTGGACAGTGGTGCTTGGAAAAATGGATGCAATCTAATCAAGTGATGGGGGAGATGGTCATTTTAGGATTAGAGAGTGTTGCATGTGAAGTTCCTTACGTGAGAAGGGGTGTGATCCACTTGGGGACCTTGAGGGAACGCCGTGGTGTTTCAGCATAAGGGTGGAGAGGTGGCTGAGAGTAAGAACCTGTGAAGCCTCACAGTGGTGGAGTCGAGGCTTGATCTTTCTTCTGCGAGCAATAGGAACCGTTGCCTGATTCTCAGCTTGGGACGGGCATGAGAGTATTTGGTTTTTAAAATAACCACTTGTGTTTGCAGCAAGGAGAATGGATTGGAGGGAGGGAGAGTGTGGAGCACATGTGGTACCTGATAGCTGATAAATAAATATAGGGTGAATGTTGAGTAAATGTCATTGAATGAATGATGCTCTCAAATGAATTATGTGGGCCCCAAACCATTCACATCATTGTTTTAATCAGCACTATCAATCAGATTTAATTATGATCAGTATTAATTAAAGTAATTATTATCAGTATAGTTAGCATTATCAGTCAAGTTAAATTATTGAATCCCCGAACTCATCTTCTCTTTCACCACTTTGTTGAGAAACAATAGAAACAACCAACGTCATTATATTCCTTAATTTTCCAAAAATATTAGAAAGTATCGTATACAGAATCACTTAGCTCCTTGCTTCTTATATTTGGTTGATTAGGAGTATCCAGTGCAGGTATTTTGCACGTCTCTATTAACAGTTTATGCCATGGACTGTCAGTGCTCTCTTTACTACTGGAAATAGTCTTTAGATCTAATCACATTAGAGAGTCAATTCCAGAAATCCTAGAATCAATTCAGAAAACACATCTTTAAAATTCTTTTCCTCTAGAACCACTCCTGGTACCAAAATCTCTACTAGTCAGGGTTCTCCTGAGAAGCAGAACCAATAGAAATAATGTTTTACCAGCCATCTGGGCATCCCTTAGCCCAGTCAAGCTGACACATAAAATTAACCGTCACCATGTTCTAAAGTGGGAGAGATTGTGATTCCATTTTCCATGTGTCAAACACTGTGCTTCTCCTCTGATAGGGAGGAGATACAGATGCGAATAAGATGACCTCAGCACACTCCTGGGCTAGCCAGGACACCCAAGGGGCCACTCTCACCTGAGTCAGAATCTGCTGGGTGCAATGAAGGAGGTGAACACAGGTTGCTCTCTGTCTTTGGAGGAGGAGAGATGAAGGACTCAGGGAAACCACAGAGAATGAAGTCCAGCCCAACATGGCTCCTCTGAGCCAACCTGTCTCTAAAGCAGGTTCTGTGAACACAGTGAGCACCGTGGCCCAGTTTGAATACTCTCCATTCCTGGATTCAATTCTGAATCACTTGCCACAATGCTCTTCTTCACTTGCTAACGGACTAAATGTGCGGCCCATTCTCCCACATTGTCCCTAACCTTGTACTGGAGTTGTGTCCTGTGACCCTTCTTCTATGACCTTGATTGCCTTTGCCAAGGTCAAATCTACTTTCTAACTCCAGGAGGATTCTTCAAGCTGTCTTGGCTAATGTCTTGCCCTTATGTGTCTTGATGCAGCATCTGGAGTCTTTCACTCTCCATTCTTAAGTTCGTCTCCAAAGATAACTTTTCCTCTTTGTCTATTCCCTGTGCTCACCCTTCCCTGCCCCCATCTTCAGGGCAGAGGTCTGGACAATATTTCAGTTGGGACTTAACAGACATTTACATTTTGGATGTAACAGACACTTACATTCTGGCTCGGGATATTTATTGTCATGCAGATTTAAACCTGTGCACCATGCTACATGATACAACAAGCTGAAGAACCAAGGTGTTATCCCTTAAGGGATCTATGGCCAGGGTGCCAATTTCCTGAAACTATCAATTAATTCACCTATTCATTCAACAAAAAATTATTGAATTCCTACTGTGTGCCAGGCCTTGTGTGGGACATAGGAATTACAATTCTGAACAAGACAGAGATGATCATAGGTCTCATGAAGTTTATAAAATGTAAGAAAATTAAATATGTGATTAATGAGAATTGTGACAATTAACAAGAAAACCAAACCTAGTGGGTGTTGGAGGTGAGGGCATTCTGGGACAGGGGGAGGGGTTCCATGAGGAAGTGGCATTTAAGCAGTTCTGAGAAAACGTAGCAGTGACCCAGTGAAGGGGCAGTGGTAGGCATGGGGGGGAATCAGTTCAGGCAGAGGGACCTGTGTGCATATAGGCAGGAGATGGGAATGGTTAAAGTGGGATGTGAAGGGCCATACTCAGCTTCTGTGGCTGGACGTGGAGAGTGGAGCCCAAAGAGGGGCGTGCTCTGTGCTGAGGCTGGGGGGTGAGTGGACATTGTAGGACAAGGGAGGACTTTGGATTTTATCTACGGGTAATGGGAAACTAATGAAACATTCTCTTCAGGGGAATGATATTGTCAAAGTTGAATTTTTAAAATCCCTCTGGCATCAGTGAGGGGAATGGAAGAGAAGAGGATCACCTTGGGTGAGCCGTTAGAAAGCTCTTCAGTACCCGGGTGGGACATGGTGGTGTCAACCAGAGTGATGGTGGTGAAGACGGAGTAGCAGTGGAGGCCCCCTCCTAGGATCAATTCCAGGGGACTGTTAGAGAAGTGCTGCTGCCCTTCTAGACAGGGCACATGCTCGGTTTCTGCTGACTTCTCATCCTAGATTAGACACTGTGTTGTGGAACTATAATACTGATGCCTTATTTATGCCCAAGAAAGATTTTCAGAACTTTCTGACTAAAAGAAAAATAAAGGAAAGGGGACTTCAAGCATTTGGGAGGAAGTGGGTACTCAAGGTAGGGAAGTGAGCATTGAAAACCCAGGAAGGAAGCTAGGAGGAAAGTCTGAATGAGGAGTGGGAGCTTTGAGACACTTTTCTCTCCTGTGTTTCGTCTATCAAACAGGACCCCCTCCCCACTAGACCAAAGCAAAGTGACTTCTCAGATCCTCTTTATGAAGGTATTTTTCAACCATTTCCCTTGGGAAAAAGCTACCTCGTGTTAATCTGCAGTCCAGAGATGAGCATCCACAGGCTTCTTCCAAGATGTGTGTGGTGTGTGTGTGGGGGGTGTGTGTTTGTGCACATGTGCACACACATTCACACACATACAGATTCAACAGTTTGTATAGAACTTGAGAAGAGCTCCTGTGTGTTTTTTTTGTTTGTTGTTTGACACACAGTGTTTCCATAGCAAAGTGAACTTGAGTTTTTGAGAGGCTATTTTGGTGCGGCTTTGGCAAGCCCTGTAAAATCATTAACTGCACATGAGTCTGGTTTCTTTAGCACCAACTTGTTATAAAGCAAGCTCTAGGGGGACTGGACTGGCGGGCTTTGGAATGACATCTTTAGGTCCCACATACATCTGTGATGGAAACGACATTCATACTTCCCTTCAATATTGGGGCTCAGCTTCCTCTCTGTGCCTGCCAAGCTGGGCCACAGGACAACTGGAGGTTCAGTCTGCAAGCGTTTGCTTCTTTGGTCAAAGATTTGGGAAATAAAGGTTCTTGCTGGACTTGTTATTGATTACACCTCATCGTTTTAATTGTCTTCATTAAGGGTATTTTCCCCCCAGCTCATTTGGGCTGAAGTCCTCACTTACTTGCCCTCAGGGGTCACTTTGACCCCATACAGCCCTTTCTTGTCACTGCATCAAGCCAGATTGGCTTCTTTATTCACACTTTCTTATAAACTTAATCAAGGCTTCTTGGTTAGAGCTGAGAATACTAAAGAATTAGTAGGCAAATGTTCATTTCATGTTGATTATCAAAATGCAGAGAATCCATTTGCCCTTGTATCCTTCTACTATTTTCTATTAAAAGCAAAATACAACCCTTTCACTCCAGAGATTTTGGTTGCCAGGGGAAGAAATCCAACTTGATCCACTTTAAATATAAAAAGAATGTATGGGCTCTGTTGAGCAAGTGGCATCTGTTGCCTGTCACCAGGAGCAGAAGTCTGAACACTTGTGGCCGCTACATCTTGGTATCAGAGTCATCAAGGGGAAAGTAATGGAGTCAAGCACTGGACAGAATGAGCTTTCCTCACATGGGAAAGAGAGAAGATCAACTTCAGTGGGTATTGGTCCCCATGGCCCTTGGGTCCCTCCTAGCAGCTAACTCAGGGCCATTGACCTGCATGTACCCCTCTTGTGCTGCAGCAGAACAACTTTGTCTCTCCTACAGGGGACAGATATAGCTCTGGGATTGGCCAGCTTTCCTGTGACACACACTTAAGCAGACAAAGGAGCACATATTGAGTCTGAAATGGAAAGATATTCCCACATGAGGAGATAAGCCTGGCACAGGCTGTGATGAGTCTTTATGTCTTGAGAAGGAAGTGCTCCAGGCCCAAGCCATCCTTATGTGGTAGAGAGGAGGCTGAAAGACTGTGCACATGAGACTGCCTTTCCCAGGGAGCTCCATTTGGCCAAATCCTGATATGGAGGGGGTGCCTCGTGTATGAGTGGTCAAAGACATTATAAGAAAAACTTCATCTCCTTATCTCTATTTCTTGTCTAAGCCTCCTTATCTTGGCATAATTCTGTAACACTGCTGTCAAAGAAAACTGCCATCAGGTGGCCTCAACTGCTGCCCTTCCAGATGCCTGACTCTGAAGGCTAAGGCAGGATCCTTTCTCTTCTGCTTCCAAATATAAAATCCTAATGGAACGACTCTGTTTGGGTTTGCTTAGGTGATATACTCATCTCTGGATCAACCACCATGGCCATGAGCATGGGGTAGTGTGATTGGCTAGTCTGGGGTCACAAGGCCATTGCTGGGAACAGAGGGAGGGTATTATGATCAGCATTGCCCCTGTCAGCCATGACATTGAAGTGGAGTGGGAGCAACTTACCATGGAAAGGCATGTGCTTACATGTAAAAACAAGACACCCACCATGCTAAGCAACCTCAATTTAATCCAAGGGTACCACCCCCATCTTCACAATTCAAAGATATCCACACCAGACTGAATATTAAAATTGCCACGGAAACTTTAAAATACAGATTCCCAGGACCCTATCCTTAGAGTATTTAATTCAGTAGGTCTGGGCCTGCCCTCTGGATCTAAAAATTTTTAATGCTTTCTTGGTTATCCTGATAAAGATCCTACTTTGGGAAACACTAGTGAGTACAATTCTAGTAGGGTGATAAAGTGTAGAATCTTAAAAGAAAGATTGAGCCAAGTGTACTTTTGTAATGCAATATTTAATTTGCACTTAAATTATTCAGAAATCATAGTCTATTTTTGGTAAGTATTGTCTGATTCTGCCTATGCTGATGGAGAGGCAGGAGGGGAATCAGGCTTGAAGATGGAAACCAGAACCCTGTCTGAAGAAGGATACTGTGAAGAAGAGCCACAGAAGTGCAATGTAAGGGAGGGTAATGAAGATGTGCCATACGTTTGGCCACCAGCATCTGAACCCCTTTCTATGTCTGGGGAATTAGACATCTCATGAGTCTTGGTGAGAGAAAGGATGACCTCCCACTTTAGAAGCTGAAAATGCCAAGAATATGCTTGTCCAGCCTCCCTTGCAGCTACAGTCTCAATGGAGGTCTCACCAACAAGATGCACCACTCTAAGACTTTGGTGTGACACTGAACAGCAATGCCTGTGGTTAAGGTGAGAGCGTGTGATCCTTGTCAGAGGCGGGACATCAGGAGATGGTTTGGATGTTTCTGTGAGACAGAGGGCATGATCAGAGGCTGGAGATTTTGCATGACTCAAACATTTTGATTGTCTGGATGGGTTTGATGAGGACGATGTGGGCTGTGGTGGTAGTTTAGAATGAACACATGTTATTTCCTATGCAGACCGTCCTAATCCCCAGCAGTTTCTCCTAAGTCTAAGTTACCTGAGCTCCTGTAAAATGTAGAGCTCAAACAGGAAACGGGAAAGTTACTACAACGAAGCCACTCAACACAGATATTCTGAAATGCTTCTTAAAAGGAAAAAAAAGGAAGGTGAAGAGGCTGCAAATTGGCAATCCTGGAGCTACGTGTAGTCTATAATCATGTGTTGGTTAACCCACAAACATCTTTGAACTAGTTGTTAACGTCTAAGAGTGGGGGTTTCACCAAAAAATCTGAATTTATCTTTCTATTAAAAAACCAAATAGCTGGCATTACTAGGTTCACCTTGTGCAAAGTTTACTAGCAGCTGCCTGCTGGAGATGAGGCATAAGCACTCCACTTTTTCACAGTTAAGTCTTGTTGATGTCACCCATTTATGGCCCCTGATTGGCCTCAGTCTCCATCTGGACTCTTAGCTGCAACAGCGAAAGCTGACTGACTAATTTCAGTAGAAGAGGAATTTATTAAAATATATTCAGTGGTTCACAGAATATCTTAGAGGACTGGAGGACCAGGTTGGAGGTGATGCAGCCAGGAATGACACCCCAGCTCAGTTTGTGCTAAAGAACTGGGACCACCAAGACAGGATAAGTGTGGCTGCTGAGTGTAGACCCTCCAGCCTGCTCCACATGTATCACCTGCTCTGGATAGGGGATGCTGGTTACAGCCCCAGAACCACTGCACCTGCTGCCATGTTCCCTAGAAGGGGTTCTGTGAGGTCTTCTAATTCAGTGTCTGGGGTGGGTGAGTCTGATTTGCAGAGCTTGGGGCACATGCTTGCACCCCAGCTGCGAGGGAAGCTGGAAAATGAGTATCTGTTGCTTTCAGCTTCTATGGTGGGAGGCGGGCTCTGCTTCAGAAGGTGGAAGAGTCCCCAGACATATGAGGGGGTTTCTGATATTGAGCAACCGAAAGGAATAGCAAGTGTCCACCACAGCCCCCGAAGGCACTGGAATTTGCTGCCCTTGCCTAGTACACGCTAAGCCCTAATTAAATATTGGTTGAATGGACTATAAGACTAGGAACTTTAGGAAAAAATTATAGGAAGAGGGTTAGAAAAGAAGAAAAGCAGAGGAAACATGGAAAGGCCAAAGGGAGAGAGAATGAAATACAGCCACAAAGGGGAAAAATTCAGTGACTCATGCTTTAAAAAGCTTTGCTCTAAAGCACAGCCCATCCATTTCCTCATTCACTTTGCTTTTCTTATCTATTTTGCTGTATAATGACTCTACAAAGCCCATGCAAAGCCCTGTGAAATTCTTTTTTTTTTTTTTTTTTTGTGGTCGGGAAATATGGGACCCAGCCCGGAAGTCGTGCAGCTCAGTCAATCACCAAAACACCAGCTGCCTAAGTGATGAGTCGTTCTTTCCAAGAGGTAGTTATTTAGCCAACAGACAGATGGCCAAGAAAGTCAAGCTAGTTGGTGTATTGTTTGTCATTCGGGAGGCTCACAGCCAGCTGAAATAGCCAGAAGCCAGTGGATTCAGAAGCCATAGCCAGTCACCTTGGACTTGTTCCTAGAATCCTGCAGGTGCCCAATTAGCAGGCGAAGGACAGAGCAGGGCGGATTTTGCTTCACTGAGCCCACCACCTAGGGAAGAAGACACGTTCTCATAACCCCAGTGGTAGATGAGAAAGTGGCTGAGCTGATAGCATGGCCTAAAGATGCTCCTAACCCAGAATGAAGAATGGAAAACAAGGAACAGCTGTGAAAATGGCTGTCCAGGGCAAGAAAGGCTACTTACAGCACTTTTCCAAGAAACGTATTCAATTTCCACGTACAGAAGGATGGCTTATGACACATCATAAATAATTAGTGAGCAGTAGAGAAAACATAAGTCAATTTTTGAAACTATCTATCTAGTGCTATAATTAGAATACACACGGAGAAGGTAGCCAAAGTTAAAATCTGTGTTACACCACTTTATTCATTACTTCAACAAATATCTAAATGGCTCTACCATGTGCCAGGAACTATTCCGGGGAATCGATTATGGTGGGCAAGAATCAGCCCACCTCTGCCCTTGGAGCTGACAGTATAGTAGGGAAGTAACATTGCACCTCCGGAAAATGCTATAGATGAAAAGCACATAAAGCTATGAGGTCATAAGATGAGCTAACTCTAATTGTCTAATTAAATGTATATTTAATAGCTATATTTAATGTAGTATATATTTCAATATATATGCATATGCGTGTAGATATGTGTGTGTATATACATATACATATATTCCCCTACCTCGGGTTTATGGTCAACAGCTTTTATTAAAAATTCTGTGATTTGATGCCTGTCTTCCTCTGCGATAAGTTTCATTTCCACTTGCTCTCTACTGATGTTAGTAATTCTAGAAATACAGTCAGTTTCTCTTCTGAAGTTGGTGTCACTAACTGAGAAAAAATGGTGCTGAATATACTAAAAGCCCCTTGCATTTTTTTTCTAATATTTTATTTTTCCTTTTCTTCCCAAAGCGCCCCGGTACATAGCTGTGTATTTTTAGTTGTGGGTCCTTCCAGTTGTGGCATGTGGGATGCCGCCCCAGTGTGGCCTGACAAACGGTGCCATGTCTGCACCCAGGATCTGAACCGGCGAAATCCTGGGCCACCGAAGTGCAGTGGGCGAACTTAACGCCTCGGCCACAGGGCCGGCCCAGGCCCTTGCGTTTTGTTTCAATCTTTCTCTTGTGGTCTGAGGGGAAAGATCTTTGGCCGTGAAGACAGGTGCCCTGCAGTCAAATCTAACCCTGTCACTTACGAGTGGAGTACCTCTGGCAGCAGCCTCTCAGACGCTCCATTTCCTCAATATGAAATGGGGGTAGTAAGATCTGTCTCTCAGATGAGGGGTGGCAAACAAATGGGAGACGTTATCAGCAACTGAGTTTCCCTAAAGAAAAAAACAATGAAGTTGCATTGTATTCGAGGGTTAGATTCTCAGGTTAGTGCACAAGGGAAAAACTGCTCAGTCAAACTTACCCTTGAAAATCCTTCGAAATCCTCACCGTGGTATCTGACACGCCAGCTCTCAAGGAGCCCTCCACAGCCAGTTTTTCCTTCAGAGGCGAAACAGATTGCTGCTTCTTCAGCTGAGCACCAGATAAAGTGGTTGGCTTGCTTTTAGTGGCCACGTTGTAGGAAAATACCTCTCTTTAGACACCAGAAGCACACACAATGATGCAAGACGCTCATGTCAGAGAGGCAGCAGGAGCTGAGCCGAGCGGCTGCCTCAGCAGATTCAGGCTGCCCTCTCGCGCTCCCTCCGGGCAGGGGCAAGTGGAGTGCAGTGGCGGGGAGAGCTACCTTTGGATGGAAGCTATTTCTCTCTCTTCCCTCAAAAACACTCCTGTTAAACTTGGGAAAGTTAAAAGTGTCTAGGACCTTCCAGCTGCCCAATAAATAGTTGCACTGCCAGGTCCTTAATATACCTCTGCTGGCCCTAAGTACCCTCAGGTACTTAACGACTGTGGTATTTTCCTCCCCTCTCTGCATGGCTCCCTGATTCCTTTGTTGCTTTGTGATGACTGTTTCTGGCCAGCTGTTCTCGACTTTCGGTGTAATTTTCACTTTGGAGAGTCTCTCTCTTTCTGCTAAATGCTTCCTTCAGACACTCTGAGTGATGAGGCCCAGTGATTAAGAGAATAGGGAAGAAAGAAATAAAAAGAAAATTAAACTCTTCCTCCATCCTTGCAGGGGGCTCACAGCCTGCCTGATGCCTTACCTTCACTGGAGAGTTTCAGCCACGGGGAGTTATTGGCAAGGAACTCACTCAGCCTCATGGCTCTAGAATGTGGGCACTCATCCAATGGCTTGCCCCACGAACTTGGCTTTGATTATCATCTCTGCACTGGGTATCTGAACCTTGAGTCTCTTCCACACCTGGGCACGCCACGTTCTCCCCCGTGATAATGTCTGTGAGGTCGAGTTGTGGCCAGTGCTCTTCAGCGGTTAATGGGCCTTGGTCAAGGGAACTGCAGAGCACCGCTCACCTGTAGTCATTCAGAGATTCCATAAATTAATGATAATAATCGCTACCTTTAGTTAAGCACCTCTAGTATGCCTGATACTGTGCTAAGGGCCCTGCTTACATTTCCCTCTTCAATCCCCACAATGAGCTATGGACTGGGTATTATTTTTATGATTGCAATTTTCCTGGCTGAAGGAAGGTTTTTAAACTTGCCCTGTGGTCATAAAGCTAGTAGGAGATGAAGACTAATCTAAATACCCTGTTTTCAACACAAGGGGTAGACAGTCTGACGGCAGATGGACCCCTGGTGGATGCACCCCACCAGCAGCATCTACAAAGTCAGAGCACCATCTGCTTTGGATTCACCTGGGTGCTAATTAATAAACATATTCCCAGTTCATGGGCAGAACCATCATCTCAGAGTAGGGACAGAGAGTCTGCCTTGATAGTAACCCTCCCGGCAGATTCTCACAAGTAGGAGCCATTGGTGAGGACCCTACGTTCAGACCCTCCTACTGTGTGCAACAGAAACTAACAATGGCTGGGCACAGAGCATGTGCCGACACCGAGCTAGGCTTTCCCCAGTGCTCACACGTTCTATAAAGAGCCGAGCTGAATCTAAAATGTAATCAGAAATTTTGATACTATGTGTGAGCTTTACCAGTTGCAGTGTAATTTTTTTCTTAAATGTGCACTGTGAGGTTTTATATGTCTGGGCATCTTCCTAGACTTTGAGTGAATGATTTTTTAGAGTTCGATCAATATAACAAAAGAAAGAGAACTGCTGTTCAACCTGTGCCACTTAGGAGAAACAATTTTACTTCCTTTTCGCTCCGAACTTTGTTTAAATTATGAAGAAAAAATTAATGTTGTAAATACTTGCTGGATAGTCTGCCCAGCATCTATCCCCTAAAAACATTATTATTATTATTATTATTTTGAGGAAGACTAGCCCTGAGCTAACATGTGCTGCCAATCCTCCTTTTTGCTGAGGAAGACTGGCCCTGAGGTAACATCTATGCCCATCTTCCTCTACTTTATATGTGAGATGCCTGCCGCAGCATGGCTTGCCAAGCGGTGCCATGTCCACACCCGGGATCTGAACTGGTGAACCCCAGGCTGCCAAAGCGGAACGTGTGCACTTAACTGCTGCACCACCAGGCTGGCCCCAAAAACATTATTTTAAATGTGAATCACAATGTAATATATGATTTCTGTGACCATTCAAACAATAAGCATCTGAAGTCAAATTAACGGGGTTTCCTTTCCCTCTATTCCATCCTCTAAAGTTGATGGTTCGCTGTCTAGCATTTCATAGTTTTTCCTCCGCTTATTCAAACGTACCTGTATCTTCAAAGACTTACAGACTACGAACACAGAGTCACACCATACAAATGAATGTCCACTTTTCTCTTTTCACTTCACCACATATTGCTTATACCACTTTTCTAGGAATTCTCCTCTCCCCTTGATCCTGTTCCTGTGACATTCCTGGTTTCTGGGAGTCAGTTGTGTGTGCACAGAAATCTGTGCCAGGGGGTGGGCATTTGATACAGATGGGGCAATGAGTCTTTTCTTTGGTATTTTGGGGTGTCCTCTGGGTGCATGGATCTAATATGTGTAAAATTGAGAGTGTCAATTGCCACTGCCCATCATGTAGGCTTCAGAGAAAGCTAGGATGCAGTGAGCAAAAGAATAACACAGATGTGCCAAGGGAAGAGAGATAAAGATGGAGACAGAGCGTTAGGGAGAGAGAAAGAGAGATGGAGGTGGAGATAGAGTTGGGGGGGGAGGGAGAGGAAGATGGGGAGAGGGAGAGAGAGAGAGAAGAGGGAGACGGGGAGGAGGGAGGAGCAGATGGGGAGCGGGGAGAGGGAGCGCAGAGGCAATGTTTTGGGTTACCCATAGGGCTTCCTTCCTTTCCCAAGGCTCAGTTCTGCCGTTGCACTCTGTGAGATAGGGTCCTTCCAATAAATTCTCTTTGTGCCTCATTGGCCTTCTATTCTTAGTAACTAAGGATGGATTAAACATTTCAAGCCCCTAAACTTTTTTGAAAGAATTTTATTTTTCCTATCACACTTATATCATAGTGAGTAAATGGTATATTATTTCCCTTATGAGAAATAAGGGCAATGCTAAGTTACTTTATTTGGTAAACTTTCTTTTTGCTTATTGACTCTCTGCTCAATCCTGTGCTCTCAAGGGGTTGATAATTCATGGAGAACACAACAAATAAATCAACGAGTTCAGAAATTGGGATAAATATAATGACTGGGACAAGCATAGGGTATTATGGGAAGGCCAAAAAGAGGCATCAAAACCTGTCTGCAGCCCTAACCAAGAAGTCCGACTGCTTGCTGACATCTTAGACATGTACTGTGTTGGCCAGTGTGGTGATGGGAGGAGACGTTGTAGATGAACTATCTCAAACAATTTTTAAATTATAAACTCAATTAAAATGATTTTTAAATCATCCAGCTACTTTCCCCCACCAATACCATCTCCCTACAAAACAAGTCAGTGATTTGGCTGTCTCCAGAGGGAGTCCTCAGGATTTACTCAACACTGCTCTGAAACTTGCCAGTAGTCACATATTGGTTACTCACAGAGCCTTTTTCTCCTTAAACTACTTATTCTCCCTTGAGGAATAGCATTTGCTTGGATTGATAACTATCAGTGTAGAGAGCGAAGGGTAATTAAGTGACCCTGTGGTCCTTCGTTTGGGTATGATATGAGCCTTGCTTCTTGCTCTCTCTCTCTCGATTTTCCACCTTCTGCATGACTGACCCAAGGTTCTGCCCGCTACATCCTGTGTGGGTCTTCTTTCATTCAACAACAGGGTTATTTTCCAGGCGAGACCCTTGGAGCTGAATACCTTGTGTGTCTGTCTTTGCCTTCTTTGAGACCTTTTCTTCAGAAACAGAAAATTGCTCATGGATCCTTATTGTCTTGGGTTTGCTTGAAACTTGGTTTCTCTAAGTGGTGGTCAGACCAGCAGTCTTGGAATTTACTTACCACAGGAATATCACTTCCCTGTGCAAGACCAGTGCAGATTCTAACTTACTTTACTAACTTACTAATTTACTCTAAGTTGAGCCCAAGTGCAGAGAAGGGAAATCACTATAGGTCTAGCAACAAAATTCCTGGGCATCAATCTGGGAATCTCAGAAAAGGGGAACATTTGGGTCACAACTAGGTTTCCTAACAGTACATTTGAAACTGGAAAGAAAAGGAAAGAAAAGAAAGAAAGAAGCAGATCTGTGCTGTGGCTGGAATGAGACTCGGACTTGGTTCCGTTTCTTTTCTCCTGGGGATGCTGGGGCTGGAGTGGAGGGTGTGGGGAGCAGGTGATTCTTCCTTTCTCAAAGTGTGAGGGAAACATTTCCCACAGGCAAGGGATTGGATTTGTTCATGTCTTTTGGCAGGAGATGCATGGGCTTATGTGGTCTGCTTTCTGGGATGTTGTTCCAATGAGGACTCTAGGTGGCAAGGATGGTAAAGCCAGCTCAAGTGCTGTGAGATTTATTGCAAGGATACAGGAGGCTCATAAGAAACCCAAGGTTAGAAGGAAGTGCTGCTGGACCTCTTGGGAGCAGGCATTATGAACTGGAGATTCCCTGTTCACTCCCTCCATCTCTCAGAAGTGCACAGTGTCCAGAATCGGCTTCTGTCTACAAGTGTGGGCCGTCCTCCTATTTCTCCCAACACACTCCTCCTTGCAGGTGGCTAGTCGAGGAGACTACAGACCTCTCCTCTGCAGGACCCAGTGCTCACTGGAAGCCGTCCCAGTGTCTCATTCAGATACTAGAGAGACAAAATCGAGCAGCCCTGACTCCTCTGGCTGCATCAGGACATGCAAGTCATGGACTTCTGGCGTCAGATGGATTGACAGTCCTAGAACCCAGGAGCTGTCTCTGTTCAATCAGCTGTGGCAGGAAAGGGAGACAGGACCCTGACATTCACGATATCAGATAGCTTCTCTTAGTAGGAGTTGACAGAAGATGTGGTGTTTAAACATTTTTTTAGTAAGGAACCAAGACTTTTGTTTCCAATTACCTGGAAAGCCTTGAATTTAAATTTATTGAGAGAGATTCATTTAAACCAGTTGATACTATAAGGTGACTGACTGATAATTACATTCTGTCTGGAAGCATCCAGTCATTTCACAATCAATTATTGAGTCCCTAAGATGGTCACTCTGCTGAATTTTGGGGCAACAAAATGAGTGTTTTTGGTGAGGGTAAGAGGAGGGAAGGAAGGTTTCTTTAAACCTCAGTTCTTGCAGGAAGAACGATACTTAGAGAAGAAAAGGATGCAGAGAGAATATATTGGGGTTGCTGGAGAAACATAGCTTATTGACTATTTAACAATTCTGTAGTCAACAGGGCTTTTTTCTCATACTCCTTCCAGCCTGAAATTGAACAGCCCAGGTCTTAGTTACTAAACAGCTGTCCTGGACAAGGAAAGCAGAGCGCTCACCCCTATGGAGAGAAAGAGGAACCTGCCTTTCAAAGACAGCATCACATGAGAGGAAATTGCAGCTGCTCTCCAGGCTGACTATGGGAAGAGCTGGAGGAGAGTAACAAAGGCAGCAAAGGCCATCTTCAGAAGGCACCAGGTCACCCTCTTTAGTTGTAGTTTAGAGTAGTGACATTCAGCATTGTAACAAATAGCACAGCAGGAGCACCTGCCAATCAGAACTGGTACTGGCCCCATTGTAGCAGAATCTGGAGGCCCGATGGCTCCAGGCACCAACTCTTCAGTTGCAAGATTATAAGGAGGTGGAGGCAGGGAAATACCAACCAGTAGGAGTAGCTCTGATTTTAACAATTGGAACTGCAGTGTGATGCTTATAGCCCAATACCCTGCCCTCCTGAAGGGTCTTATGGGGACAAGATTGGAGATGCAGGCCTGGCTTCTGTCGTGGAGGGGCTTGAATCCATGCTAATGAGGATGTCCTTCATTCAGGAAGGACTAGGGAGCTGTCCATCTGGGGGACATTGCTCGACAAACATCCCATCAATTAATAATTAGTCAATACATTTCCAGGCGCTCCGAATGACTGATGGGAATGCTGTTGGCAGCTGGAAGTCTGAAAGGAAGCTGGAAAGGGAGGGACATGTCCCCAAAACATCACAGAACTGGAGGGCTGAGCGACCTTAGTTAGCAGGGTCCCGCCCTCTCAGGAGGGTAAGTGCCTTGGCCAAGTTTAGGTAGCCGACCACAGAGACAAGCCCTTTGCTCCCAGTGGTGGCTGCAGAAGAGGAAGATTCATCTTGCCAATCAGAGGCCAAGATGGCAGTGGGGTGGCACAGAGGGGAGGGCAGCACACCACGGGAGAAAAGGTGCTGTATCCTCAGGAGGGGGGTTGACTTTTTTTAGGGGTTCGGTTTCGGAGGACTTCTTCTTGCTGAGTGAACTCTCTCTCACTCTTTTTCTGGCCTTGCCTAGGGTGGATTCGCGGTGTGGGTGGCAAGGCGCGGCCCCGTGGCTTCTAAGGCTCATCTTCCTGGAGCGGAAAGCGTAAGGCACCTCCTCCCAGCGGCCCCCGTCGGCTTTGGTCCGCCCCGAGGCTTCCCAGAGCTCGCCAAGCCCCAGGGCTCTGTGGGGCAGGCTCTGGGCCCGGCGCGGTCAGGACGCCAGCCGGTCCCCAGGTCCCGGGCAGCGCGCCACGCGGGGCCGCAGCCGCCCATCTAGCTCCGCAGCCGGGGCTGGCAGCAACGCGCTCCGCTGGGAGGGCGCTCGGCGGCGGAGTCCCGCGCTGGGGAGGGGCGAGGAGAGCCGCAGCCCCCTCCGCCGGCCCAGACCGAGCAGCAGGCGAGCAGGCGCGGGGCTGGGGCAAGCGGAGGGCTGTGGGCGCCTCTCTCTGGGCACACACTCTCCGCACCGCGCTCCCCGGGGCTGAGTGGCCTCGGACCTTGGCAGCCATCAGCGCCGTGCGCCCCTCTTGCTCCGGGGTGCGTTAAACGCCAGGCGGGAGCTGCCCAGCTGGGGTCACCGGACTCCTTTTCCCCCTTTTCGGGGAGCCCGCGGGTTGAGCTAGAAGCCAACCCGGCCGGAAGCTGCGCTCCTATAAATAGCGCGCGTGTGCCCGCCTCGCGCTCTCCCGGCTGCGCGAGGACAGAGAAAGTTGTGCGCAGGGACTCCGGGCGTGCGGCAGAGGCAGGAGAGGACCCCGCCGGCCGAGCCGCCCTGCGCCCTGGAACTGATCCCGTGAATTTGTGCTTTCCGTGCTGGGGACTCTGCTAGCCGCTGCCTACCTGCCGACGTCCGAGAGACACCAAGCTTTGGGGAATTTTTGACCAAGCGAAAGCGGGAGTCGCTAGAGTCCTGGCCATGAACACAGCCTCGCGTTCTTCTCAGTCTGGGAAACACCTTCTGCCTCTGTAATTCAACCCTGCCGCAAGCCAGACGCGTACTGGACCGACATCGGCAAGGCTCGGCGCTCACCAGCCCCTGGCTTCTCTGAGTCCCCTTGGTTTTCCTGCTCCGTGGTTCACCTGGGAGTGCTTGGGTTTGGAGAGAGAATTTATCATTTTCCTCTTCGAGGTGTGAATGTGAGGGTTTGGTGACTTTTAGATGTCTAGGAGTAAGGGTGGGTGCAGGGGCCCCAGACAGAGCTGATTCTTGGGCGGAGGAGGGTGGGGTAGGGGGTTCTGCATGAGCTCCTTAAAGGACAAAGGTAGCAGAGCCAGCGAGAGAGCGCTAGAGGAGACTTTGACTTCAAACCACAGAATTGGTGGAAGTGTGCGCGCCGCCGCCGCCGTTCCTGCAGCGCTGTCGGTCTAGCCGCTGGCATCTTCCCGACCTCCGGGGTCCCGGGGTAGGAGGCGACGCGGGCGAGCGGAAGCGCCAGCCCGCTGCGGCTGACCACGCGGCTCACCATGGGCTCAGGGCGCCGGGCGCTGTCCGTGGTGCCGGCCGTGTTGCTGGCCCTCACTCTGCCGGGGCTGCCCGTCTGGGCGCAGAACGACACGGAGCCCATCGTGCTGGAGGGCAAGTGTCTGGTGGTGTGCGACTCGAACCCCGCCACGGACTCCAAGGGCTCCTCTTCCTCCCCTCTGGGGATCTCGGTCCGGGCGGCCAACTCCAAGGTCGCCTTCTCGGCGGTGCGGAGCACCAACCACGAGCCGTCTGAGATGAGCAACAAGACGCGCATCATTTACTTTGATCAGGTCAGACCCCAGGGATGCGGGACCCCGGGGGTTGGGGGTGGGGGCGATCTCCAGGCAGCTCAGACTGGGGCTGCCTTAAGCTGGTCTGATTGCGATGTCGGAAATCATTTCAACACTCGCCTCCCCAAATATGTCTGGGTCTGCAACTTCTAATGTCTCTCCCACCACCATCCCGCCCCCTTGCCCTCCTGGCCTCGGAAAGAGGCTGCTGGGGGCGGTGGGAGAGAGGCTGGGAGTGCAGAGCCGGGTAGCAAGAGCTCAGGACAAGTTTAACAGCAACAGGTCCGCAGGAGCTGGCGGGAATCTGGTCCCTGGACCTCTCAATCTTTTGGCCAGAGCTTGGTCCCCAGGCTCAGACTCCTCTGCAGATGCCGCCGAGGCCATTCCCGCGGTACTCTCGCGGATGCTGGATAAATGATTTGTGTCTCCCGGGTGGAGAAGCTTCTCCCCAAAGAGAGCTCCGGGGATCCACACACATTTCATAGGTCTCGCAGGTGGCCAGAGAGGGTGGGCAGCCGTGGCTGGGGTCAGACCTCTCCCACCTTTCTGCTGCCAGTGTCTCCATACACGTTGCAGGCGCCACTGCAGCCGACAGACCTTCTCCGGTACTTGGAGAAAAGTTGCAGAGGTGGAGAGAGAAAGAAATTGGACAACTGCGCTGAGCTCCCGTAGGGCTCTCCCTTCCCCTGCTCCTCTCCTTTCAGAGAACTGCAAATTACTGAGGAAAGACAGACTTTTGGGTTGAGGGTAGGGGATGGGAGAGGAACTGATGAAATCTGTGGCTTCTTTTTAGCGACCTGGAGCTCTGGGGTTTGGCTAATAAGAAACCCCAGGACATCAACTTAGCTTTAACAAGGAGTCTTAAAACTGAAAACTGACTCTGGGGTTTTAATTCAACCCTAACAGGACCTGAAATCTTAATTGCAAAGTCACAGGTGTAGTTCACAGTTGTATGCAAAGCCACCTGTGTAGGAGCACAGGTTAAATGGTACTGCAGGATGTGCCAGCGAAGGGATGAGGTGACATTTCTATTCTTTACTTAATTGTCCCTAAGTAATGCACTCTCCAGCTGGCCAAAGACAGAGAATGCCTCTCTGAAGCTTACTATCAGACAGCTGTAATTTTTAAAGACTTAAGCAGCCCCTTTGGGGTTTTGGTGCAGTATTTTCCATCTTGATGGAAATAAAGTCTAGCACCACCCCTGGTTTGTATTTCAATGCATTAGTTAGATGTTGGAATACTGTGGACACTGCACTATCTTCTGTACAGTACATCCTTTTCAATGACCTTTCTGTCAATTAGAAGAAGAGAAAGGTTTGTTCTTCTGTTCGGGGAGCCATGCATCTTAGAGACAACAAGACACATTTAGTTATAAATCTCAATGCGCCTGGATGCTCTAATTACAATGTAGAGTCAACATCAGCCTTATGTGTAGTCAACACTAATCAGGCATTTCCATTACGGCTAATGAATTATGCTACTTGTATCTGATTCAGGAAGTCCCTGCTAAGTACCTCAAATTATTTTAACTGTGCTTGAAAAAGATCTTTGTAAAGCCTTTTCTGGGGATTATTGCATAGTTGGTGACTTGCTGAAAAGTCATCAATGCTCAAGTCAGAGAAAGGAATCAATGCTTATTTGGAAGAAGGTAAAATCTCAGAATAAAACTATACATATACATGTATTTTAGGTCAGGGGTTGAGCCTGGAGCATCTTCCTGACCGTCACTATATCCTGGTGCATTGTTCAGAGGTAACAGTATGTCTTTAGCAAATTATGCAAAAAAAATCTTGAAAATGTATTAATATTGGCAAGAAGGCAATGTTTAAAAGAGATAGTAGCAGATTGCCATGGATATAGGGGAAATGCATCTTTATAGGACATCTCATTTTTTTGAATAACACTTATAGATTTATTTCTTGGAGAGAAATGGAAACAACCCTAGTTATTTTACAACTGCACCCCCCCCCCCCCCCATACATTCTCTCTTTCTCAAAGGAAGGGACTTACCTATGTGACATTTACAAATTTAGTTTAAGAGGTCACGTATTGAAATCCAGAGTTAATTTCATAACCAGTAGAACCAGGCTGAACATCCTGGAATACAAAATATATTGTTGCTTTCTTGGAACGCAGTGCCTTATTTCACTTTTTATTTTTGACCCTTGAACTTTAAATAAAGAGCAAGTGATTGATAAGTATCTACTGGATAACACTGGGAGGATCAGGAGAAGGTGACCAATTTCACAGTCTGTCCTTATTCATGCTCTACTGTTTGGCAGCCTACAAAGGCTGAGTCATTGCCAAAATATTATAATTAAGGCCTAGATGGCGTAAAAATGAAAAAAAAAATGGCCATGGATCTTAGGAGAGGTCTGGCTGAGGCTCAGAGGAGGGCCGGGCATTCAGATCGCTCTGCGCACCAACTGTTGTCACAGTGTCGTGGATTATGTCACACGGTGGCGGGAGTGCCCAGGCCTCTGTGTGATGTGTCCAGGAATGACTGCAGAGAGCCCATGGATGTCATTGGCTGGCTTGGAAACGTCACCTCTGGACATTGTGAAGACTTGCAGAGGGTGGGGATGTAAATACATGGCAGATGCCTTTTATCTGACTATCAAGGTAAAGCTTATGCTTATAAGCCCTCACGTTACCTAGATGTTTCCTGAGCCATCAGGCCTTGCTGGAAATTGAGGCATGAATGCAAAGCAGTTACTGAATTTTTTCCTATACTATTTAAAAGACAGAAGAACCTTCCAGTATACAAATCCATTTACCAAGTCACTAAAGAGGAAAGGAACATAACTCAATATTTTATTCTCTATGGTTTCTTAAGCTAGTTAGTGAGAAAGAAAGAAAGAAAGGAGGGAAGGGAGGGAAGGAGGGAAGGAAGGAAAGAGAAGGGAGGAAGGAAGGAAGAATAGAAAGAAGGAAACATTTCACTTACTGAAGAAAATATTGTAATAATTTACTGTTATATATTATTTTTATTTGTAGATCCTAGTAAACGTGGGTAATTTTTTCACGCTGGAGTCTGTTTTTGTAGCACCAAGAAAAGGAATTTACAGTTTCAGTTTTCATGTCATTAAAGTCTACCAGAGCCAGACAATCCAGGTATGTGTTTGACCTGTTCCCTCTCTGCCCCCGAACAACAGTATTCATTGGTAGTGGGTTATGTATTTAAGTATTTATCCAAAGATGTGTTTTCACTGTAAAAATAAACGTCTTTATAGTTTCTTTTTAAAATACTTAATTTCCAATTTTCTTTTTTATAACATCCATTAAGATTAAGATGCATACATTATATGCATCCAACAAGAAGCATATAGAAAAATAAGCAATTGAACTTATTATCTTGATAACAGCCAACCATTTAAAAAACACGGCTTAGTAAAAACTCAGGGACACAAATCTCTCTATAAGATGTTGATTTCATTTAATGCACGTGAAAAAATTATTTGAACTTGTGAGGAAAAACTTGTAAGACTATCAGACCTTTACAAGTGCATACTAAACAGATGAAACAAATTTTCTTTATTGTTAAAAATTATGAGATACTGCTAATCATTAAGAAGAAATTTGTAAAGGAGCAATTATTCAACGTACTTTTTTTTAAAAAAAGCATACGATATGCTAATGCTTTAAATAGTTTATCCTCAGTCATTCTGATGCTAGCGAATTCTTGACAACTGCAATTCCGTAGTTAACAATATCTTTTGTATTGTGCTTTCCAAGGTAGTGGGCTTGACCTTACGCTGAAAGGCAGCAGTGGGGCTAGTTCCTGTAATATTCAAATATGCCAACAAGCAATAGCACCAATACATGTCTGTGGGATTCTAGGAGAATTTTTTAATCTTATGCTCGATGTTTGTGCTGTATACTATGTCCGTGTGAATGACAGATTACACACTCATCTACCACTGTGACATATCCTAGTGAATCGATAAATCGATCAGCCTCAGATTTAGTTTATTCAGTATTATTTTTAAGATAAAAGGGATAAATATCTAGTAAACAGATTTACTACCATGGAAAAGCTTTCAGTCTAGCCATGCAATTGGCTGATTTGAAAGGAAGGGGCTATATTTACTGAACAGCAGATATTTTAGCAGGTTGTTCATCTTAGACATTATTCATTATCCCTGGTAGATGTTTTGACTTTAAAGAGAACTTTTCAGTGGTTTTCTTTCTTGTAGGTTAACCTGATGTTAAACGGAAAACCGGTAATATCTGCCTTCGCTGGGGACAAAGACGTTACTCGTGAAGCTGCCACTAATGGCGTCCTACTCTACCTAGATAAAGAGGATAAGGTTTACCTAAAACTGGAGAAAGGTAACTTGGTTGGAGGCTGGCAGTATTCCACGTTCTCTGGCTTTCTGGTGTTCCCCCTATAGAATTTCATTTCTCCGAGATGTTTATCCAGGTGAGGGGCGGCCCACCCCTGAGTTATTGGAAGATCATTTCCTCATCATCGGATTAGTGTCTTTTATTGGTTTCTCATGGGTGAATATGGATTCTCTTTAAGGATTCTAGGCCTGTCCGAACCAATACAGCGTTTCACAGATTATTTTTGTGCGTGTGTGTGTTTTAGTATATTTGGATCGGGGCCCACAGCAGACACCACCTATCTATGCTTAAATCTAACAGTTCAAAGCTGTCTGCGAGGTTCATTCTGAATTTAACTTCCTGGAATTACTGAATTCGTTGCAGATGTGGAATTTTATTTATTTTTAAGAGACTGGAAACTGGTCTGAGAATTAGAACACTCGAAAGTTCTGGCTTCAATCAACGGTCGGAGTGACACTGCCAAAGAACTGTGTGCTGTGTTGACATCTTGGTTACACTTGTTTTTACTCCTTTGGAATTAGTTTGTTTCGTTCTCTTAGGGTAACTGGGGACTGTTTTTCAGTGACTGGCTTTGTGTCTTCTTTACAAATAGGGTAATGAATGGCTTGCCTGCAAATTTACCCCGACTACGAGATCACCAACATGACTTCCCTTGAAAACAAAAACAGAATGCTTCATAGTTGTATTTTAATTATATATGTGAAAGAGTCATATTTTCCAAATTATATTTTCTAATAGGAAGAATAGATCATAAATCTGACAAAGAAAAAGTTGCTTATCTGAGTTCTAAGTGCTCAATCCCCAAACCTTGGCGAAACAGCTCCCCTCCGCGGGAAATCTCCTACTTTATTGCTCAACTTTAATTTCCATGATTGATAATAACCACTTTATTAAAAACCTGGGGGATTTTCGTTTTCCTTAGACATGACTACTTTATTAACTGGAGATGGGATGCCCTTGTTTTTAATTATACCTATTTTTCAAACCTTCTGTTGTGTTTGAAGTATCATCTGGTTTTGCCTTAACTCCTTAAATTGTATATATTTATCTGTTTAGCTCATATTAAATCCAAGTATCTCATATCTGAACTTAGTGCAATATCTTCTTTTGTCTTTTGTACAGGTCATATGAATTCAGAAAATTATTTATGTCTCTGTTATAGAATAAAGGCTCATATATGTTAGTTGGATTGTTTTGTCCTTTTGGTTTTGGAAATACGTCTTCTACATGATTTATTTCCTCTCTCTCAGCAATCCATCCTTCCTGTGTTCCTTCCTTCCTTCCTTTATCCTGGAGTTTAAGAGAAGCTTTCTGAATTTTCAGGGAATGCCCTCTGAATTGGTATAGGAAATCTTTACTGTGTTTAATCTGTCCAAATCCAGGAGTTTTGAGCTTGCCAAAAGAGAATCGATGAACTGAAGTAAACTCTTCTTTCAGAAGGACTTATTGTTAGGAAGTTAAGTTAAAAGAGATCCCCTAAAATATCCTGAGGATGCTCAGTGAGTGAATGAGTGGTGGTGAGTATAAAGACCATTATTTTCAAGCTGAAGACTTTGGGAAAAAGTTCTGCCCTTTTCTCAACACTAAAAGACAAACAGGATTACAGGCTTCTTTTTAGGAGGAACTGTTATTACAGATGTCTCATCTGAAGATTTGGCTCAATTTCCTGCTCTGTAGTCGATTAAAACAATTTTGAGGGGACCCCTTGTATAGCCAGTGGCAGCAAGGAAGGTGTTACAGGATTCTGTGGGAGGTAACATGCAGGCAGGTCTTCAGTATAATTGTGATTAATCGCCAAGTCAAAACAGTCATTCATCACTGGAAGTCTTCCCTCCTTCCCCAAGAAGAATTATCTAGAGATGTTGGCAGTGGATCCTCCATGTTTTGCTTGGCAAGTTATCCCCCAGCTGGCTTTTAGTCAAACATCTTTCCTCCTTTGTAATTGTGTAATGTGAAAAACAATACTGCACAGGGGACTTTCATCTAAATATGAGTAGCATCCTCTGCAAATGTACCTGCTCTTATGTAACCTTTTCCACAGTTCTCTATATTCAGAGTTTGTGTCTATACATTGCAACAGAGTGAATCATACTTGAATAAATATAGTGTTAGTCATTGTTTTGGAAGAATGGCTCAAGAGTATTGGAATTACCAAGAGACACCTATGATGGGACAGAGCAAGTTTGGTGCTTAACAAAATAGCCCAAGGTAGAAGAGTCTTTTATAAACATGCTTGTGGCCATCCTTTGGGACTTGTGCCTATTTTTCTCGATTTTTCTAAACATAAAAGAACATTGGCAAAGGGCTTGACTTTAATTCCTAAGCTCCAGTGTTTATATATTGGAATTCAAAACCTTCAAGAGAAAATCTATGTGAAAAGGCACAGAAGCTGTGGCTCTGGGATGTGAGAGGGGCCCTGCAACAGGGAAGGGGCCCCAGTGCAGAGATGAGCTATCTGATTAATGAGGTCGGAATGAAAGCCTTGGGTACTTATGCCAAACTGGTTCTAGGAAGTATGAGCTACCCAGAACATGGTGGCTGGAAAGATAAGATTGAATTGAGGGAACAAAAGCTACAAGGGACAGAATGGTTGAGCCAGAGGAGCATGGATTTTGGACAGACAAAGAATGGAATTCTACAACCTTCTCTTCCCAGCTCTGTGACCTTGGGCAGGTTTCTTCACCTCTCTGAGCTTCCGTTATTTCATTTCCAAACAAGAAATACTTGGTTGTGAGGATTAAATAAGATATGTGAAGTACCTGGTACACAGGAAGGAAGCTCAACTAAGGGCTTACCTTTATTACTAAAATGTAAAATCCTAATGTAGGCGAAGAAGTAAGATGGAAGGATGTTGAGATTGGTGTGACAAAGGGAAGAACATTTGAGTTTGAGTGGGACACTCAAGAGTTGAAGAGCAGGAGGCAGTGGTGTCAGAAGTATTTCCAGAAATGGAGCCAGAGGTTCCCTGTGTCCTCTATGACTTGAAAATAGTTTTCAGAAATTGCTGAGTCCACAAAAATGCTAATTGAACACAGTATTTGCGTTGGCCCTATCCACGTTCATCAATGCCGGCGCCTCCCCTTCACAGATGTTTCCTGTCTGCTTTGACTCTTCCTTCATCTGTTGATCAGCAAATGCAAGCAACTGTCTGTAGCAAGCATTTTCCCCTGACAGAATCCCAAGGAAACAAAACTGAAAGGAATAAAGAGCTTGTACATAGGATCTCACTGATTCCAGCTGCTTTTGTGGGGGCTCTCCATAATCCCCCGATTCTGTTAGACCTTGATTATCTAACTAACATTTTGTTTTAATTCTTTCTTTCTTTTTTTTCCACTTAAGGCTATTTCCCCCTTTCTTTTTTGGTTTCTGGAAGCCTGAAGAGCTGCGTGTCTTCTTTTGGCCTCTGCTTTTTAGCAAGTCACTGCTTTAAATCTGGAAATGAACCTCTTCAACCAGCGTTGGTTAAATTATCCTTAGAATGTGTCATATGCTTTCCTGGGTACCCAGTTTATAGAATTGCTGACATCTGCCCTTTTCAGATCTCTCTGAACAAGAAACACAGTAGAATCTTTGCAGGGAGTAACAGGGGTCTAAAAGAATGGATCCACCTCACCTTCTGGCTGAGGGTTATAGGCTTTATTGATCCCCCATTCCTATAACCCCATCCTCAGAATGGGGATAATCCACTGGTCCCCAAATTGGTTAACCTAGTGACCATAGAGAAGTAATGAAAACAGAGAAAGGTGACAGCATATGAGAGTGGTTCACATTCAGAGCTGTGAAGCTAAAGCTGGACTCTTGTCCTGAGTGGTTACCTTTGGTCGGGAAGGGGGTGGGACTTTATTTTTTTAAGGATTGGCACCTGCGCTAACAACTGTTGGCAATCTTCTTTTTTTTTCCCCTGCTTTTTCTTCCCAAAGCCCCCCAGTACCTAGTTGTATGTTGCAGTTGTGGGTCCTTCTAGTTGTGCTATGTGGGACGCCGCCTCAGCGTGGCCTGACGAGCGGTGCCATGTCTGCACCCAGGATCCAAACCGGCGAAACCCTGGTGCATGAAGCAGAGTGCACGACCTCAACCACTCGGCTACGGGGCCGGCCGGCGGGTGGGATTTAAGAAGTTGGTTTCTAAGTAGATTACTCTGTCTCCTCTAATCCAGGCCTACCTTTAACATGGGTTTCAAAAGTCTTGGATTCAAAAAGCTGTGCTTTTTCTTTTGCCCCCTCTGACCTTTCTGCAGAGAACAACTTCTTTGTGAATTTGATCCTGAAGTCCTCCTATGTCATCTTCTCAAACTGACGTGCGTAAGAATGATCTGGGAATATTGATGAAATGTAGATTCTACTGCAGTAGGTCTGGGGTGGGACCTGAGATTCTGTCCTTCTAACCATCTCCCTGATAATGTTGATGGTGCCCGCCCAGGTACCACACAGTGAACAGCAAGACCTTCCATCACAGTTTCTTAAAGCCTTGTTTCTCAAAGTGTGGTCTGTGGACCTGTAGTGTTCCCATCATGGGGGCTTGTTGGAGACGCCAGAGGGGGTTAGACTCACGCTAGACCTGCTGAGCGAGAATCTGCATTTCAACAAGATCTTTCTGCTCCCCCTGCCATAGTTCTTAGGCACACTAAAGTGTACAGAGCTCTGTCTTTAAGTAAAACCCAAAGACCACCTGCGTCAGAGTCACCTGTGCTGGGCTTCAGGCAGGTGCAGTTTAACAAAATCCCTGGATGGTTCTTACAGCCTCGACCCATCCAGGTGCAGCGCATTTTCCTTTCAGCGGCCCAGGATTAGAAGTGCCCCTGTTATCATTCCCGTTTTAAACTCAGCGAGCCAAAGACAGCTAGCCCGAGGGTTTAACGCAGGTGATCACGAGACTCTTGTTCTGTGACGGGAAAAGGCTCAGGGTCTGTTGCCAGTTTGTGCAGAGAAAGGACCACGGGAAGACTCGACCTAGAGAAGGATGTGGGGAACCCTGGCGTGAAAACGAAGGTAAGTCACCCACAGGAGGTGGCTCTCTTGTGGGGAAGAAAACCCTTAGTGGCCTTCCACATTTTGTCAGCATTTGTTGTGAAAAAGATGTAGTTACGTCTTGCTTTTCTTCGTAATTGAAGTGATTCTTCTCCGGGGATGCAATGCCTCTGTCTAAGTACACTTGGCATTTGCCTTCGGAAGACATTGCTCAATTGAGTAAAGTGTGTGTGTGTGTGAGAGAGAGAGAGAGAATTTATTCAGAAGGATCGATGACACCAGCAATTTCTATTAGGCTGGTCAGTACGTTTAAAATTCATCCAACAGCAGGAGCCTTTCGTAACAATTTGTAGGTCCAATTGGTGATATTTACAATGAGGAAATACATTGTCACAGGTACTGAGCTAAGGAAGTCTTTGTTTCTCATGGGGTTACCTTGAGAAATTTTGACCCTCTGACTTTCCAGGAACTGGAATTTTTGACGAGACCCTAGAGGGCATCAGTCTGGCTGTTTTCCAGGGAAGTTGAGGGACTCTGGCAAATAACAGCTCTGTGCTCACAGTGAGGCGTACAGAAATGGGCTCTCCCTCTCCCTCTGTCTGCTGTTTTTTTGTTTTGTTTTTTGGCATGTTTCAGCTTTGATGTCAAGGTACAATCAATAAGATGAAGAAAATGCGGGGAAATTAATGCAGGCTGAGTAGCTATTTTCACCTTACTTTTTTTTTCTTCAGGACAAGAGGAAACCATGGCCTAAAATGACTGTCCATCCAGTGGTTTTCTTGCGTAGCCTTCCAGGGAGAAGGAAAATGGAAAAGCAAGAACAGGCCTGGGGCTCATTTCTGGGTGGGAGTATGGTAATCTTTGCACTCAATGAGGCTAAAGGTCGTTAAGTTGGAAGGAAGTTCTGGCGGGTGTGGAAATGACGTCCAGCATCAAAGCTATATCGTCTTGGTTAGGGTGTCACCATACAGGAAATAAGGCCGTTACCATTGGCCAAGGAATTTAAGGAACACATCTACACTGCATACTCAGGTCAGAAAATGTCTCTAGGCCCTGAGTTATGTAAGAAAATCTCTTTATTTTATGGTCTGTAGCCCCCTGCTTTGACTGGACAGTTATCCTGTTTAACCAATCAGGATGCCCAATCTGCCTGGTTCAGCTCTCAGGGTGGGGCTAGGGGACTACATCGTTCTCTTTGTTTACGCAAATGGAACGAACTCTCTTTTGTAAGTTGTGTGGGGCTATTTTCTTCTAAGTTCCTTAGCTATTTAGAAACAAACAGTCATGAATTTCTTTTAAAATAGCTTAGCTTTTACTTTGACTGTTAGCATTTTTAACACTACCGTGAAAAAGTCTCATGACTTTTTTTCCCCAGTGTAAAAAGTGGAGCAACTGCTCGCATAAGAAGCATTCAAAGAAGTAATGTACAAGGATAAAAACAAATTCAGCAAAACCTAGGAAAAATTGAATGCTGAAACTCCATTGCCATCTGACATGACAATTAAATGGGAAAGAGGAAAACTGATTCTGGTTTCTGTTCGTGTTTTTTCCCTTCCTTCTCTGTGAGTGTTAAGGTCAGTTCTCAGCAGGTAAAAGGCTGCTATTTCCCAAGCAAAGATTTCAACTCCTCTTTATTAGGGTGACTTTTTGAACCATGGGCAGTGTCAGAAAGTGTGCTAGATTCTGCCCTTCCGTTTCTTGGCTAGCCTGATTGTAAGGAAAAATGCTGCTAAAAGACTCTGGTAACTTCTCTCCAGGGAGAGGAACGCCCCACATTTCAGTAATTCAAGGAGGCTGTTTCTGAGCTTGGAAGGAAGCCACATCCAGCTCTGTCTGCCTGAGGAGAGATCCTCAGAACATGAGAGGCCTTGGAGCCTTCGAGATTTAGGACCAGCATTAGAACCTCCTGGGCTGGTCTCCGGGGAGGCAGGGCTTTGCCCTTCTTCCTTCTCAGAAGATAAGAGAATATTTTATAAGTATCCATAAAGGGAACTATGGAGCCCATAACAGCCATTAAAAATTCCTATTTTGCAAGATTTCCTTTTCTTTGACTGAACTGGTTGTTAAAAATTAAAGAAAAAATACCAAGTCCTCCTTGACTGCTAGAAATTGGTGCGACGCCGTGAGTTGAAGTTGGCAAGAATCACAAAGTCATCCATGGTTTTCTGGGAGTTAGAGGCCAAGTCCATTAGGAAGGTAATAAGGCAAGAAACTTCTTTTTGGGGTTTCAGCATGTCCAGTTTTTACTAGTAGACAATCACACACTTATTGTGCACCTACTGTGTGTCCCACATTCTGTATACTTTGAATCTGCTCCTTCACCATTCCTACAAGTTCCAATCCTCTTTGCAATGCTTCTTGATGGGTGGAAACCCTGCGATCTGGAAAGCAGAGCGTGATGTTAGTGTTGATTGAGCCCAACAATCTGGGAGTTTTGAAACAGCAACCTGCTGTAAGTGACCCGCTTGTTGCTTTCACCGTAACGTTCTTTCAGGGTCAAGTCTTGTTAAAATGACTAAGAATGATACAGGGCTGCCGCGTACAATTGTGGGAATTATCCACTGCATTGTCCCTGGGGTGTCCTACTTCTATCATAGACATCACAGAACTACTTGTATATTTGTTCCTACGGTTCTCTAGCACAAGGCGGTAAGTAAAGTGTGACATTCTAGCAAACAAGCATAGTATGATGATTTTCTGATAGATGGAAGTATCTTTAGTGAGGAATTCCTTTTCCTAATTTGCATAAAAGTGCCTCAAAGGTTAGTGGTAGCCTGGAGAGAAGGGAGAGGCTTACTTTCTTCACTCCTGTCCATCACGTCTGTTGCTGGAGGATGGCTTTGGTTATGGGAAATTGGGGGCATCAGGTCTATATCCCACTGGGTCTGTTAGACGATTCGGTACCCGTCAAAGCTTCTCTGAGTCAGCCTGGAGTTGAGGTCTCCGGCCTGATCCCCTCCATGGGAAGTCCCCATTGACACCTGGAGATGGAAGGTGACGGGAACTCTTTCTCCGTGAGCGTCAGCCTTCTTCTTGTGCACCAATAAACACTGCCTCCTTGCAAGTCTGGCAGGTTAAATATGAATCTATACATTTAGATTTAGGGAAAACAATGCTTCGAAAAATATTCTGTGACTTCTGCCTCTGACCCCCACGTCCACACCCACATTTGGATTGGCTGGTAGAAAAGTTCTCCTCACTTTTTTTGCCCCCAGCCCCTTCTACCATGGATTTGGACAACAGTTCAGGGGGCTTATGAATTGTGAGTGGGGAGAGCCTACTTGGTCCTGGGTCTGAGTAGATTATGGCCGAGGTGGGGAAAGTCTTACAGGCTATTTGTTTTCTGAGGAGATGAGTAAAAAATGAGGCACCTGCTTGAAAGATGGGAGAGAAGAGGAGAGAAGCAGCGTGTTCACTGGTCACAATATTCTCCCTCCACACTGGCTTGGGGCCAACCCACAGAGCTGGCATGGTGCGTGCAGGTGGTCCCAGCCATGTTTCACGTAACTATGGACCCATTTCCCTGACTTCCCAACCCATTTCTAAGCCTTGGGCCTCGACGCCATGCTTCCTACTATGTGCGTGTCCATCTCTTCTTACCGCTAGAGTCTGAGCTCACAGAACTGAAATGATGAGGGGTTGTCGCCTTGGACAACCCACCTTTCAGAAAACAGTTCCTGTGGTGTAGCTGAAAGGACTTCCCTCATAATCCAAGAGAACATGGCTTCTAGAAGAAGCTGGCTCAGGCTGAGTTAGAGAGGATTAGCTTCCTTATCATCTCCCTCAGGAGGAGGTCTTCTGGGACTTAGATGAAACTTGTTTTGTTTCGGAGACAAAAGTTATGCTCAGAGACTGAGACTTTCTTTGCCAATATTTCATTTAACGCAGATTCACTGTGAGGTTTATAATAGTTTCATAAGGCAATAGTGCACAGGATAATGTCTCTTAATAAGCCAATAAAGTAATAACATACTCCAAACCAATGGTAGATTAATCACAGTATTGTTCCAGGCAAGGGAGGTGAAAGGAATAAAATCCAAATTTAGTTGAGGTGTAGCTTTTTGTAGAAGGAGGCACTTGGGAGAGACAGCTTGACCAACCAAGACCTGACATCCAGCTACCAGTGCAAAGTGGACGTGAAAAGTCCCCTCTTGCTAGGGAATGACGGCGCTGGTTTTGGTGTGCAGGCTGATCTCCTTCACGGGCTGCTGTAGGGTTCGTCACCACTACCAGTAAGAGGCTCGCCCTTACCACCGTAGGAGCTAATGCCCCAAGGTCATCAGAGAGTTGATTTAGGTCAGCAAAGAGTGCCCTGTCCAGACCAAAACTCTCAAATAGTCCTCACAACCTGCTGTATTTGTAGTCAAAATATCCCCTTGCCATAGCTGCTGCTCCACATGGTCTTATCACTCAGCCCCGAGAAGTGTTGGTGGTCAGCTGAGCACCTGAGTGCTTGTCGATGACAATGGATGAGATAAACAAGTGGATTCAAACAACTTTACTTAAAGTCATAAACAAGTGGGTTTGAAATCATATCAACCAACACATGGCGAACTGTAGGGAGGGCTAGGGAGCTTTTCCGGGACCTGCTTCCAGCATGTTCACGAGGAATTGCTCTGCTCTGTGGCTTTGTGGGTTGTTGGAAAGCGGAGTGAAGGATCCCCAGTCCACTCCTCAGTGACCTTGGGCGTGTGAACTGTCCTGTCTGCTTTGCCTGCCTGAGAGGGTTACCCCGGGATGCTTAAAAAAATGTTGTAATGTCTTCCCCTATCCCCAGAATTTCTGATTCCTTAAACCCGGGGTGGTGCCCAGGGAATCTGCATTTTTGGCCAGCACCACAGGGGTGTCTGAAGCTAGTTGTTTCTATACTACCTACCTTTAGAGTATTATCATTTAAATAAAAATAGTGCTGGGGCTTTCCAAAGCATAAAGCGCCATGCTAATGTGAGGGAGATTGTTCCTGATACTGTAATTGGGAATGACTGGCTGTCATTGTCCATTGTCTTTTTAATGCAGCCACTAAGTTCGAGTGAAATGGGTGAGTCTCCAAGTATGAGGTAGCTCTTTAAATTCCCCACCCAAAAGGTCACATCTGTTTGAATCATTTTCGCGGTGGTTTCTTTTTTTCTCCTTACGTTTTCTGAATTACTGAATTAATGTGTGTTTGCTTAAAAACATTGCAAATGCTGCTGCCCTGCGTAGGGTAAAAATGGAAAGATCATTCTTGCTCTCCCTGTTGACTCCACTAGCATCTCTGATTTATTGGGGTCCATAGGGTGGGGGTCAGAGCCCACAACTCTGTCCTCTGTTGCAGTTTCTCCAGGTGACTCCAATGATCAGCTGGCTGTTAGAGACGCTCTGGAGTGACTTTTCAAATATTGTCGTCATTCAGTCCCAAACAAGAATTTGAACTTAACCCATCTTTTTATTTAAAGTCCATAAAAATGTCTGCCCCAATTCCAGATAGCAATAGCTAAAAACTTGCCACGGTGCTCTCAACAGAAGCCTCTTGGTGCTGATGGAGTTCCTGATGTGTGGGAACTGGAGTGCCTGCTTGGTACGGCAGCTTTGGGAGGGCAGCCAGATGTCTTTCTCCCCAGCCCACTCTGGGTGTGAGTGACAGGACAAGAGGGGACTTGTTAACTCTGGGTGTGAGTGACAGGACAAGAGGGCTTGTTAACAGTTTCCAGCCCTCCATCCTGGAGAACAGACTGAATGGAGGCCCTGAGAGAGCACCCAACCCCTTGGCGTCCTACGCACTGGAAATTCTTGTTGAATATGTACAAGCCTTACATTGCTCTGAGGATGGCCAAGAGAGTCGCTCTGGGCTGCTGGTGATTCCTGCTGGCAATACACGCAGCAGCTTGCTCACTGTGAGGTTAAGTGTGACAGGGGCCTCTCCTGGGGGATTCTGGAGATACTTTCTGTGTAACAGGCAAAATTAGGCAAACCTTTGGATTGCCTCTGGAGCTGGGTCACACTCTTTCCTCTAGGTATTCTTTCCTAATCTTGCTGCCTTTGTGAAGCTGTGAGCTCTGCAGGGCTGAGGCTGAAGAACCAAGATGCTGAGAGAACCCAAAAGCACTGGACCCGGCCCATCAATTCTTTTTGCAGGACTTTCTCATCACAAAAGGAATACCTGTTCATGGTCGTGAATTTTAGATGATTCAGAGAAGCAATGACACCTCAAATTCTACAGCTAATCTTACCACGCAGAAATGATCACCGTCAATGCAGCAGACATGTAGGTGCGTGTGTGTGTGTCCTTTTTTAAAAACAAAGTTGGAGACATACCAATAAGCTCTGTAAATTTCTTGTACTCTTAATATATCACTAATATCTTTTCATTCTTTTTAGTATAACTTTGCATCTTTTTTGTCATTTGGAAGAAACAAAAATGTTTAAAAGTTGCACATACGGTGCTGAGTTCTTTTTCCTGAATCTTTTGAGGGTAAATGTGTCCCCTCGCCACCAAATACTTAGTATGTATTTCTTACAAACAAGGAAATTCTTCTACATAACTACTATAAAACCATAAAAATCAGAAAATTCACAGTGATGCCTTATTACCATCTAATTCTGTGCAAGCTTCACCGATTGTTCCAATAATGTCCTTTATAGCAAAATGTTCCAGGTGAATGTCGCATATAGCGTTCCGTTGTTATATCTTGGCAGACTCCTTTGTCCGGAGCTTTTCTCAGTCTGTGGTGACTCTTGTGACCTGCACACTGTTGAGGATGACAGGTCCATGTTTTATTTTGTACATGTCCCTCACTTTGGGTTTGTCTGTCTCCTCGTGATTGGACTCAGGTGGCACGTCTTCACCAGGGTTATCACAGAAGTAGCTCTGCCTTGCATCCCAGCTGGTGGCACCTGGTTTCACTTTGTCCCATCACTGATAATGCCCCCCTGATTGTTAGATTATGGTGGTGTCTCCCAGGCTTGTGCACTGTCGTTACTCTTTTCCCCTTTGGTATTAAGAGGTATTTTACAGGGAGGAGACTGTGTAAATAATCCCACTTATCACCCAACCATTTGTCTGTCGGTCTGTCTGTTTGTACCTGTATGAACTTCTGATTTCCTTTTTCATTTATTCATTAGGTTAAAATCTGTTACTATCATCATTTACTTAAGTGCTCAAATTGTCCTCAATTTGGTTAGAGGGAGCCCCTTCAGTTTGGTTTTATTTTTTAAAAAACATGTTTCTATTATTCTTTGAGGACTTTCTTACACAAAAACAAGTTCCAGGCTCATTTTATACTTTTTCTTCCCCATCACAGAGAACAGCTCTTTCTCCAGGGCTCTGGTTCCTTTTAGTGAATATTGGTACTTAGAAACCAAGATCTGGGAGCCAGTGTGCTCATTGCTGATATTTCTGCTTCTAAGCATTCTCAGTGGACAAGCCAGAGAATGTAAATATGTATAACACACACACACACACAAATCTATCTATCTGTCTATCAAAACTATGAGTTTATCTCGATAACCTCTAATTCCCATCCAACAACGCAGGTTTCATTTTTCATTTTCTTCTTTCCCATATTGCTACTGTACTTCTCTGAAAGTGAAAAACCAAGCTCCCATGGTTCTTAGTTTTCTTATTGATCAGTCCCTCTGTATCTAATCACCCTCTGGTTTCTACCACTGCCCGTTCCCTCGCATGGATGCCCTCCTTACCTCACTCAGGATCCAACATTGCGTGCTGGGCTGCCCCTCACCTACCCACACCAATGTGGAAGCTCTCCTCACCCCACCTGGACTCCACACTTGGCAGGGGATTGCTTCCCACTTTTTAATTCTCTCCTCACCCGTGTGGGCTTCAACATCTCAGGGCAGGCCGCCCATCCATGTGGGCAACAGTAATGCACTGGCACATCACACACACCTCCACACCCACCTTGTATATACGCTTCATAACACTTTCATTGTAAGGCTCATTTCTCTACTGACTTGTTTTTTCTTTTACCTGTGTCTCCCTTTTAAATATAACCACCATCATGGAGTGGCTTTGTTCTCTTGCCACTGCAAGTCTTGACATAGTAATGGCTCAATAAATATTCACTGATTGACAGTGTGGTAAAGCCATTTGCCCACTTTCACAAGATCGTGTTCTTATCAGTTGTCTTTGAGAATGACGTTGACCATTTGGCATTTGAGGTAGATTTCTTGCTGTGGAAGTCATTCTTGTTGCCCACAAAATGTTTGTGGTTCTTGTCCCTTTCAGGCACATGGTAGGCCATCTGGTAAGTATATGGCTAAGCGACATGCCAATAAAATGAAAGCACAAGTGATATGTGTCACTTCCATGATGACACTGTCAAAGCCCATGTGCAATTTGTTCCCATCTCTGTCCCCTGGTGACCATGGGAGAACACGCTGAAACATCTTCATCAGTCTGGGATCTGATACCAGTAGTCCCCTTGCCGTGCTGTGGTGTGAATAAGAAATAAATACTCGATGTATTAAGCTTTGAGATTTATATTTTTTGTTGCTGTTCTATGCCCTGGACTATTCCGATAAACATTTCTTAAACAAACAAAAAAATGACATCTTACTTCATAGTAACACTTCACTTCTGCTTGCAAGAAATAGTTTACAGATGAGAAGAGCAGAATTTGGACTATGACCTTCGTAAAAGGGAGAAGCAAAAGAAAGTGTGAACTGACCCCAAATTTTCTCTAGACATGCAAATAATTTCCAACAGCAGTGCCATAAAACCCTACAAAATATACACCCGTTCAGTGCAGACAGGTGATGACAGTGACCTGCCAAGACTTTCGTTTCCTCCTCTAATTTCTCTGATTATCAGAATGATGAGGTACGGCCAGTTCATTACAGTCCCTCTTTGAAGGCTGACCTGAGGCTCCTTGTCCGTCTCTGTCTCTATGCTGTGTCTAAGTGAGAAATGCCAAAGTCGTCATTCACATGACTTGGCTCAGAGACCACACGGTCACTCCTCATGCCGGTGGCTTATTTGACCAGTTCGCTAGCTTTGAATCTCATCTTCTTTCATTTATTCACTTATATGTGTTCCAGGCATTTAAAGAACCTGTGGGAGACAGGTGAACACAAAGCCTGTCTTGGTATTAGGGATGTCCAGTTTAGTGATGGGGGGTGGGCAGGAAAGTTGTGGTTGAATGAGAAACTGCTCCAGGACTGCTCCCTTCACAGCTGGGTGGCGCTGTCATCACCCTTCTTTGAGTATCATGCCTTTTCTCCAAAACGAAAGATTCCCATTTCTAATTAGTAGGGTTAGAACCCAGAGGCTCCGGTTCTCTTCCTGAAGCTTTCTTATCCCGCACCTAAGGTAAACTCACTCAGTCTTCAGGAATAGGTCTTTACCCTTCCCATATGCTCAGGCCTGGACTAGTGGTTGTGGGTAGGCACCAATTAATAGAACAGTGCTTATCAACTTTGATGTGGTCTTGCTAAAATTCAGATTCTTTTCTTTTTTTTGAGGAACATTAGCCCTGAGCTAACTACTGCCAATCCTCCTCTTTTTGCTGAGGAAGACTGGCCCTGAGCTAACATCCATGTCCATCTTCCTCTACTTTATACGTGGGATGCCTACCACAGCATGGCTTTTGCCAAGCAGTACCATGTCTGCACCCAGGATCTGAACCGGCGAACCCCGGGCCACCGAGAAGCAGAACGTGTGAACTTAACTGCTGCGCCACCGGGCCAACCCCTAAAATTCAGGTTCTTATCCACTGGTCTAGAGTTCCACTTTACTAATAAGATCCACTAACTGACACTAATGTTGATGCCCAGACTACCCTTCGAGTACAGCAAATTAGAGGAGATAGTCCCTACTCTCATGGAAATCACCATCTTGAGGAGGAGACAAAGCCAGAAAATTGGAGGTAGAACCACATATGTGTAAACAGAAATGGAAGTAAACACTGTGCTGGGCATTTGTACATACTGTCCTCAGGAATCAAATTTTAAGTAGGGCCTCTCTATCAGTGATATCGCAGCTTGGATGCTCAGGAAGTGGATGCTGAGACAGAGTTTGGCGTATAAAATATTTATGAGAAATCAACATATGGAAAGGAAAGGAGAGGAAGCAGGGATGGGCAGAAGGAAAAGGCAAACTGAGATGCAGGCCAACAAAGCTTCGGTCACCCCAGTGGGGAGCTCTGGAGCTAATGTTACCCATCATGCGTCCTGCTTTGGGCCAAATGGCCAGGCCCCCTACAAACCTACACCACCTTGCCCAGCTAAGGGAGGGCGTGTCCGCGGGCAAGGCTGTGCTCCGCAGTGGAGGCAGACCCTGAAGGAGCTGGCAGCCAGAGTCAGATGCTGATGCATTCTTTGCAGCTGAGCATCAAGCCCTTCCCTAGAGGAGGGGTCTGGATGGTGCATTTCTGTATCCTGCACTGTGGAATTGGAAGAGCTCAGGGAGAACTCCTCTCCCATAATTAGAAACTGAAATATCTAAGGGTTAGCTTTGTATGACTGCTTTACAGCTGATCAATATAGTGATTGATCAGTGAGTAACCAAAGTGGGATTTTCCCACAACACGTGGCTCCTCAAAACCTCGGTCATGTAGACTTCCTGGGGATGAAGTCTTCCATTTATTTATAGTGAGTAAAGGAGGGATCCAGGCAGGCAGACCAGTTGGAGAATGAAACCCCCACCTGTGGGTGATTAATCTGGCAGAAGAGGCAGTGGCCATCATAATGGCTGTAACACCTTAGCCAGGAAAGACTAGCAGCTTAAATAAAATCTGGAAAAATAAGAGTGTACATAAGGTCTTCACAGAAAGGTAATTCAGAGATTATTGAGCTTGGTTGTTTGGGGTTTCTTAGAACTTCAGTAAGATGGTATAGGCCCAGTGATTCATTTTGTGGGATTCAACTTCCATATGTCTGTTGTTTGGAATCACTCAGTGAGATGAGGAGGAAAAGGAGTTTCTTTTGGGCTTTTAATCTTGATTGATAGAAGCATCAACAGCATAGAGGTCAGACATCTAATGTTAGGCTAGTTATGAGCCAGACATCGGCATGATGAATCCTTTAGAAAGATTTTAATTTCCAGGTATATTAGTCACCTAGTGCTGCATGACAAATTACCCTAAAACTTAGTGGCTTAAAACAACACACATTTTTTATTCAGTAGTTTCTGCAGGTCAGGAGTCTGGGTACAGCTTAGTTGGGCTTCTCTGCCTCAAAGTCTCTGACAAGGCTGTAGTCAAGGTGTCAGCTGAGTCCATGGTCTCATCTGAAGGCTCCGTGGGGAGGAACCCACTTCTAAGCTCACTCATGTGGTTGTTGGAGGATTCATTTCCTCACGGGCTGGTGGACTGAGAGCCTCAGTTCTTTCCTGTGGTTGGCTGAAGGCTGCCTTTAGTTCTCTGCCACATGGGCCTTGCCAACATGGCAGCTTGCTCCATCGAAGTGTGCAACCTGAGATGGCAATACAGAGACTGTCTAGCAAGCTGAAGGTCACATGTTTTGCAATCTGATCTCAGACGTGGCGTCTTATCATCTTTGTCATATTTTGTTCATTGAAAGCAAGTCATAGACCCAGCCTTCACTCAAAGGATGGGACTACACGAGAGAGTACCACTAGGTGGGAATTACTGTGGGACATTAATAAAGAAAAAATAGTTGATTCATAAAGGAAATAAACTAATAAAAGCAGAGATTTTAGGAGACTGTCTACATTCAAGGTAAACCATTCCAAAGAGGAATCTGATGAATTCAAGGGTGGTGGTAACTGGCGTGATAAAGTTGGCCCTCAGGGTTCTGAGGCTCCAGCTCAACAAAGGTAATCAAAGGCGTCCTTACACTTTGGAGGTGCTGAGTTTGAACATTAAAACTTAAAGGTTACCAAGGGATAAAATTTCATTTCACAGAACCTCACTCAGGGACAGAACTCTGGATGTTTGGAAGAAATATCTGGATGAGCCATCGGCCTGAGGGGTTAGACTCACGGGGTGGTCAGTGGTTCATAGGCTGCTGTTGGGTCCTTGCGTCTGCAGCTTGTTTTGTTTTGATGAAAGCTAGAATGCAAGTTTGGGTGCAGAGTGGAGTTGCTCAGTATAACAGAGAGGAGGGAAGTAGGTGTGGTTGCTTGCTGAGAGGGAGGACCGTCTGCAGACGGGACTGTGGTGAAGGGAGATCCATTTCAAACATCTCTTCCCTTCATAAGACCATCAGGGAAATTCTCCGTGGATGGCTAATGCTTTGTGGAAGAGGAATCTTACAGGGAACGTAAAGAGGAGGATGAGAGGGAAGCTTCTGAATAATGTTAGATGTCCCTAAGATGGAAAGAAGTAGAAACAGAGAGTTTTGCCTCCTATTTATTCATCTACCCTTTCATTCAGCAAATATAATACTATTCACCAACTCACTGAGTGTTGGGAATACGGAGATGAGCAAGACTGATACATTTGCTGCCCAGAGTTAATAAAAGCATGACTAGGAGCTGAAGGGAATCCTCCAGACACTCTGATACGTCGTGATCAGGGGCAAGAAGAGTATCATTGGGGAAGATAGCATTAAGAAGCTGTGTGTGCATGCGTGTGCATGTATGCATGTGTGTTTGCATGCATGCGTGTGCATGCGTGTTTGTATGCATGTGTGTGTGTATGTAAGTAACTGAAAGAGTTATTTGGGCTGGAAGATGGTTTATCAAGCATCTGAAGTGGCCTACTCTGAAAGCGTAGTTTGGGGGCCCAAGATGAAACCACGTGAATGGGTGAGGGTGGAAGGTGACTTTGGGTCTGCTGCCCCGTCTTCTCCGAGTTGGTGGGTGCTCTTTCCCAGACTGTGGTTGGTGAGCGAGGTACTGAGATTCCTCAGTTCGCTTCTGCTGCCTCAAGTATTTGTACGACCAGTGTTGACTTTTTGTCCCTCCTCTCCAGAAGACCCGAGTCATGCATTTTTAATTGGAGCTTTTCAGCCAGAGAGCAAACTGGCTTGCTGCCCAACTTATGGGTGAAGATGTCGAGAGAGAAACCCTCACCTTCTGTCCTGCTGGCAGCAAATGAAAACAAACCACTTCTCTCCCTCCCCCGGCTGCTTTCTCTCCTCCACAGGCGGACTCTATTTAAAGTACTGACTCCTTCCCAGGTTTTAAGCCAAGGGGTAGAAATCTACTGGCTTAACCCTTGTCTTCCTTTGGCAAATTGGGGCTGGGAATGCTTGTGTAACCGACTGTTTTTCCCCTGCCATTTCCCTCCTCCTGTCTGCAGCAAATTCAGACTAAAAGTTTATTTTTGTTGTTGGTGGGGGCTGTGTGTGTGTGTTGGGAGTCAGAGGAGTGTTAAGGTTCCCCCAAAGCAATAAGTCAGCATCATTTAAAACCCCAGTTGATAACATTTATTTCTAATTCTTTAAAGTCATCTTTAAAAGAAAAGGAAGGCTGCAACCTACACAGCACCCCCATAGGGACAATCTTTCTTTAGCTCAGTTTGGTAATTCAATTGTGATAGGTAAAGTTGTGCAGTCATAGCAAAAGACAGAGGAGGGAAAAAAGCAAAAAGGAGGGAGAGAAAAGCCTGCCAGCAGCTGTCATCTATCTTGTGAAAAGTAAAAAGTGCTTACCTGCTCCCAGATAGTAAATCCTACCTGCTTTATTAAATAAATGTAGTATTTCACTCAGGGAAGGAGACCTTTGGAATATCTGGAAAATCTTGCAGGCTTTGAAATGGAATAAAGATTGATTTACGTGGAGGTTCTCTTGTATGTGTGTTTTTCTTCTCCCTAACACAAAGAATGGTAACCGAGACACAAGATTCATTTTAAAAGGCCAAGGGAAACAGTGAGTATTGGGGATTTGGATTATCTTGCTTAAAAAAAAGAAGGATCATAGGGTTTATTGGATAGCCAGAAGTTTCTATGGTGTGCACATTGCAGAGCTATTTCAAGGAATAATGCCAATGTATGTCAAGGGTCTGGCCTGCTGCCTGTCACTTAGTAGGTGTTCAAAAATGGTAGCTATTTTGTGTAATTAAAGATTTCATCCATGGTTTGACTTTGTTTTGTACTCTACCTTGAGCCAAAGATAATTTAAGACTGCCTTTTAGTCAGGATCATATCAATTGCAGATGATAGAAACCCAAACCAAACTGGAATAATTAAAAAATGTTGGCTCAAAAAACTGAAAAGTTCATAGGGTAATTGGCTTCAGGTATGGCTGGATCCAGGTTCTTAAATAATAGCACCAGGGTTCTTTCTCCATCTCTTGGCTCTAATTGCATATTGTTGGCTTTATTCTAGTAAGTCTCCCTCTTGTGGTGGCTCTAAGCAATTTCAGGCTCCATCCCCTACCTTTACACCTTCTCTGGTTCATCACCAGAAGAGAAAGAGACTTTCTCATCTAAAGAGCACCTGTAAGTTTCAGGGATCCACTTTAGCTGGATCAGCCGAGCTCACGAACACAGCCTGAACAAATTGTTATGGCCAGTGGGCTGGGCTTATTGTTGATCAGCACAATTGCCCCTCCTCCCAGCTGTAGATGGAGTCTGCCCTGCCAAATGTCTGGGACTCAGAGTCGGGGAGGTGGGATTCCCCAAGGAAAAGAGGGGTGTGACCACCCAAAAAGGGGAACAGAAACAACGGCCATCAACTTGGTGGCTGAAATAAATTCTGGGAACTTAACTTCATCCATCTCCCTCTTTCGTCACCTTTCACCTTTTCTTCTCCATTTCTCTTTCTTCCTTTATTCAACAACTATTTGAAAGCTTTCCGTACGTCAGTTCCCATGTTTGTACTAAAAATACAACGATTTCCAAAGCTGACGTTTTTATTTCCTCCATTATTTGATAACTGGATACACACTTAGTGAATACTTACAGATGGGGGAGAGGAAGGAGGAAAAGAATGACTCAAACGTTGCCTCTCACAAAGGAAATAGTGCTCAGGTAATAAGTAACACGGATGTGCTTACTGTGTTTCAGGTTTGTGCTGAGTGCTTTGAGTGTATTCCCTTGAATTATCACACAGCCCCATGGGGTGGTCGCTACTCTTATGGCCACTCCTCAGATGAGGAGGCTGAGGCTCGCAGAGTGTAGGTAACTTGCCCGAATTTACCCAGCTGGTAAGTAACAGAGCTGGGATTCCACCCACTCTGAACCACCACTCTACTATCTGACAAGTAGGTCTCAGTTTCTCTGCATCCATAATTTTTGTTGAATGAGCAAGAATTTATTAATTCAACATATATTTATTAAGTTGTGCTATAGACCAAAATCTGTGCTGGGGGTGGGAATGCAACAGTGAAAAAGACAGCTATGATCTAGTCCGCTCATTGGCCATCACTTATGTGTGAGCCCTGAGCCAACCACTCAGGAGTCCGTGGAAGGGGGCAGGGAGATGCAAGAGACAGGACGGGAGGAGCCGGAAGCCCGCAGGCCTGCTCTGGAGAGAGATGGTTGCACATGGAAGGACGGACTGGTCTTTGCGAAATGCTGGGCCTGCATGTAAGTCAAGGAAGGGGAGGTCATTCCTAAGGGACCTCATTTAGGGAACTGCTTTCCCAGCACTGCCTTGGAGCAGGGGTCCTGCAAATGGGGTGCACTGTCTCTGGCTCCATTTACTCTGCTCTGGGGGCTGCAGGGCGGAGGTGGAGCAGAGCACGTGGACAGTGTGACTTCTGAGAATGAGAGTGGCAGGAGGGGGTCACATCCTGGAAATGTGAAGAGGCGCAGGTTGCCAAGAAGCCCAAGCTCGTCTGATAGGTTTCCTCATGACGTAGCGTCTGAGTGTGTTCCTGAGGAAGGATGCTGTCCTCGTTTGTCAGGGCCGCCATAACAGAATATCACACACTAGGGGCTTAAACAACAGACATTTACTTTCTCACAGTTCTGAAGGCTGCAAGGCCAAGATCAAGCTGCCATCAGGGTTGTTTTCTCCTGAGGCCTCTCTCCTTGGCTTACAGATGGCCGCCTTCTTGCTGTGTCCTCATGTGGCCCTTTCTCTGTGCGTGCATATCCCTGCTGTCTCTTCCTTTCCTTATAAGGACACCAGTATTTTTGGCTCAGAACCCCATCCTATTACCTCATTTGACCTCAGTTACCTCTTTAAAGGCTGTATCTCCAAATACACTTTGGGGGTTACGGCTTCAACATATAAACGGGAGGGGGTACATAATTCAGTCCATAACATGGCATGCTTGAGAGAGACCCTTTGATCATTTCAGTGGGGATTGTTAAAATGTTGGGGTCACATTATGTGGCTTTGCTCTTACAGCACTGAGCAATGCATCCCTTCCAAAGTGTGGCCCCCGTAGCACTGATGCCACCAGAGCAGACCAAGACCCACGTGGGTCAGGCGGGTAACATGTAGACAGCAGGAAAAGGCTGGACACGAGAAAAGCAGACATCTCTTTCATTTCCTCGTGCTGGTAGAGGCATGGCTACAGAGACATTTCTCAGCACAATAAAAACAGCAGAGAAAGCAGTGTGGTTGTGAGAGCTGCCTCCTGCGGGATGGTTGGCTGGTCAGCTCCCGCTGCTTCTCTGCATCGGCTTCTTCAGCATTTCCTGGATGGCGGCTCGACCCCTGGACCTGGCATTCCGGCTTCCTCTGCATCTTCTGTCAGCCTCTCTGCTTGCATCACCCCCTTTGTCCCTCCACATAAAAGAGCCCACCTCTCTCTGGACCCAGAGGAGCCTGCAGCAGGCTGCACTTGCACAGCCCCGAGGGTGAGCACCTCCTGCGATTTGCACCCGAGATGCCTGCCTCGCCCCCACTCTCCCAGACCCTGTGTCTTTCCTTCCCCTCATAATTGTTCTACACAGCTGATCAGAAGGGGGTTCGATTACCCATTAAACCGGATTTCAAATCATTAACCACAAATAGCTTTTTCTTGAGGGCAGATAGAGTTCAGTCTTAAGAAAACCCCAGGGCCTGATATCTCCCCTCCCTTCAGCTTTCACTCTGTCCTGGGGAGGAGAGTACCCTGGGCTAAGACTTTAGTGCCGTTAAAAATAGAAAAAACTTTCCTCTAGGTCAGCACATATTGTGCATTTGTATCCTCCCATACTTGCATTGTGAGTCACTGATGAAATGGTTTTAAACATAGGATTTGGGGTCACACACTTGACTTGAATCCCAACCCGGCCATTTATTAGCAACACAAGTTGGACAAATTTATTGAAACCCGACTCTCAGTTTCTCAGTCTGTTAACTGGTTATATCCACTTTACAGAGTCATCGAGGGGATCAAATGGAATTAGGAGATGTTCACAGAGCATGTAGATATACAGTGCCTTGAACATAGGGTACCAATAAGCAGTTGTTCGACACGCAACACCGACACGTATTTGCTGTGCATCCCTACATGGCAGGCTTCGTTCTGTGCTCTAGAAATGCAATTGGTGCAAATGTCCATCTGACAGCCTGGTGGGGAAGAAGGATGAAACGAGCAACAACAGCGCTGCCAGGTGTCCTACAAGGGGGAATAGCCAGTCCCGGTGGCATAAGGTAGGGGTCTCCAATCTGGGGACAGCTTCCTGGAGGATAAGATGTTTAATCTGATGCCTAAAGGATGAGTAGGTCTCAGCCACGAGGAGGGAAGGGGAGGAGAGAGATGGGAGGTGGGAATGGTCCGGGCAGAGAGGAGGCACTAAGATCAGAATCTAGGCGGCAAACCTTACTGGGTTTTGCCTCTTGAACTTGGAGGAATGTGTCATTTAGTTTCACTTTAAATAAAACTACTCACAATGATTTCCAAGTGTATCTTCTATTAAGGCCTTTTCAATCGCTCTATTTGACACGAGGTTTTAGAGAAGTAGAGTGACATTAGCATATCTAAGAGAAATTCCTTTGGGAGAGAGTTTGGAAAAGTCATTAATCTAACAGAGAGGAAGTAAAAGAGATTTCTGAGCAATTTCCAGTTTCAGATCCCCATTTCTTCTGGCAGGATTTTGACCTTTCTTTTCTATTTATTTAAAAAATTAGATTTTCGACTGAATTCAGACCTTCACAATGGGGAACTCTATTACTGCTGACCCGAGTCAAAGCATAATTCCATCCTCGGTGCCTCAGTTCTCGGGAAGTTCATGTGCTAGAAATGCAGAGCTCGCTCCTGTGGCTGCTGATGCTCCACAGAGATGTCCCGTCAGCCTCCAGACGGCCCGAATCTGAGCTGGAATACTCAATTTGTAGTGGGTGTTTCTCCCACATTGAAACACTGATAATAGTACTAACAAGAACTAGCATTTACTGAGTCGATCACCTGCTTTCCTGCTTCCAGTGTCTGCCAGTCCGTTCTCCACACAGTAGCCAGGGTAAACTTTACAACATCCCGCCTTTGCTCACATCATCTCTCTGCTTAAAACTCTTCAATGGCTCCCGATTGCTCCTCAGACCAAGAGTTAATTCCTTAATAGGGCACAAAAGCCTTCTGAAGACAACTTTCCTGCCTCGTCTTACACTAATCTCTGTGTTCTAGCCGCATTTGCCCTCTTTTAGTTCCTAAAATGGGACATACTCCCTTCTGCCTCAGGGCCCTTGCACACACAATTCCCCTGAATTAAGGTGACCAATTGTCTTAGTTTGCCTGGCACTGGAAGGTTTCCTGGGCTATGAGATTTTAGTGCTAAAACCAGTAAAGTCCTGGGCAAAGCAGGACAAATGGAGCATGCTGCCTGCAAGGAGGACTCCTTCCTGTGCTTTCCCATCCCTCTTCACTCAGTGAACTGGTGCTCTTCCTTTATCTCCCAGCTCAAGTGTCACCTCCTCCAGGAGGCCTTCCTGACCACTTGGGCTTGATTGAAATTTGCAGTCTGCCAGAACACTACTGCTTTTCTCCAACGCATGTATTTGAATTTTTAATCCCATGGTCACACAAATACATGTAAAATTGAGGTTTGTCTTCCCTGGCAAGAGGAAGCTTTTGCAGAGTGGGGGCAGTCTGCAATTGCCATAACAGTGAGCAAATACAACAGCGCAGTGCTTAGTCCTAGCTTGGTGCTCAATAAATACAGGTGCAGTGAATGAGCCCCGGCTGTGAGCTAGGTGCAGCGCTGTGTATCTTCATAAACTACCTCACCTTAATCCCATTGTGTCCCTAGCAGGTGGCTACTGTTATCGTCCCCATCTTGTAGATGCGGAAAGCAAGGCTTAGTGAGGTCAATGACGGGTTTATGGGCACCCAACCAGTCACGGGCATATACCGCACCGCACACCTCAATACTGTGGGTAAGACCATCAGATTCGGTGTCACATACTGGTGACTTCAAATCCCACATCTCCCACTTGTTCTCTGTCTGACCTTGGACAAAATCCTTAACCTCTTTGAGTTATACTTTCCTCACACAAAGTGAGCCTAATGAGTTTCTAGCTCATTGTGGGAATTAAATGAAATTTTGAAAGAAATGATAATAGCCTTTAGCGTGGTGGTAAGACATAATATACTCTCTATAACGACTTAATTTTATAAACTTGTTGTCATGTAACATTTTGGTGGCAAGTTTGGATTCTGGAGCCCTTATCCCTTTCCACTAGCTGAGTAATTCTTTTTTTCATTTTGTGAGGAAGATTGGCCCTGAGCTAACATCTGTTGCCAATCTTCCTCTATTTTTTTCTTTTTGAGGAAGATTAGCCCTGAGCTAACATCTGTCACCAATCCTCTTTTTTCTGAGGAAGACTGGCCCTGAGCTAACATCTGTGCCCATCTTCCTCTACTTTATATGTGGGACGCCTACCACAGCATGGCTCTTGGCAAGCGGTGCCGTGTCTGCACCCGGGATCTGAACTGGCGAACCCTGGGCCGCCGAAGCGGAACGTGCGCACTTAACCGCTGGCTGGCCCCTCCTCTATTTTTTTTTTATGTGGGATGCTGCCACAGCATGGCTTGACGAGCTATGCTAGGTTCAAACTTGCAAACCCTGGGCTGCTGAAGCAGAGTGCACGAACTTAATCACTTTGCCACCGGGCCAGCCCTTGGGTAACTTTTTTAAAGGGATTAAAAAGCATATATAATGTGTTCAGCTCAAAATATGGCAGCTGTAATTATTACAATATACTTAATACATAACTGTTTTGTATCAGAAAAGTGTAGATGCATCCTAGTCAAGGATGGAAGAGCTGAAGTTCCCCAAAGACGTTGAGGTTCACTTCCCACAAATAGCACTGTCAGATTGAAAAATAAGGACGCTCATTCACTCTGAACTGGAATCTATGCTTGAACACAGTGATATGAGAGAAGAGCAGGTCAGCACAACTCCCATAGCATCCTAACCAGCTCCCCTTTCCCTGGAGGAGAAGGGTCAGCTCAGGCAGTAAATGGAAGGATCTTTTGCTGTGGCTTTGATTGCAAAGGATGGAGAGATGGCCTAAGGGCTGAAACTTCTGGAATTCTGTTCAACAGTAAACTTCAAGAAGAAGTTTATCGTTTTCCTTTCTTTAAGCAGTGTCTCTTTTATGTCCAAGCATGGGAGTTGCTTGTCAATTGCAGGATAATAACATTACCATTAGAGGCGTGTCTTTAAGTGAAAAAATATGTGAAAGCGCTTAGCGCTGATGCAGAGCAGGCATCCAGAAAAATTAGCTGCTGTTGTTCCAATCCTCATTGTGGTCACGATATGTGCATAGACGACTATGACACGAGGAGAGAGCGATAAGCACCATATGAAAATACAAATGAGATGGGGTGGGAGTTTAGAGAAAAAAGAGTTTGTTTCCAACTTGAATATGGATGGGTCTTGAGGAAAGGAAATTAACGATTCTAAGCGGAGGTGGAATTTCCAATGACCTCTGAATGACGGGAAGTATTTGGACATGTGATGACAAAGAGAAGGTGGAAGAAACCAGTGCGAGTAGAGGTACTGTGGGGCATGTATAAGGATTGGGGCTTAGCTGGAGCGTGGATCCCATGAAGAGGGAACTGTGAGGATTAAAGTGGGAATCACAGTCATGGCTGAGTCGTGGAGGGCCTTGAATGCAAGGCTCAGAGACAATTTAATCTCTGGGTCAGTGTTTCATAAACTTCTGTTTTGACACAGCTAATGGATGGTTTTCATAAATGCGACTCCTCCCTATAGGAAGAGCCAGGGCTTTGCATGATCCAACGTGATTCTATTTCTTCTTCTCCCACTCAAAGGAGCGGATTGGAAGGCAAGCGAGTGAGAATGACGTTTTCATGGGGATGGATCCCATCTGATTCATTGCGAACAAATGAATCCTTCCCAAACTTTGGGATTCTAAGTACATTTAGAGGCAGTAGATTGTATAGTGGTTAAGAAGCTCTCGGGGGCCAGATTGCCTGAGATAAATTCCTCTCTCCTCTACTTACTACCTGGAGGATCTTGGCGTATTACTTAACCCCTTTGTATCTCTATGTCCTCATCTGTCAAATGGGGAAAAAACATTGCCTATGTCACGGGGTTGTTGAGAGGATTAAATGAAATATTGCATGTGACATGCTTGGCATAGAGAAAGTGCAATGAAAGTGTTAGCTATTAGAGTTTGTAAATCACTGACACCTCTCAGGTGGTGGAAGCCATTGCTCTCAGCTGGAGGATTCTGAGCAGGATGATGGCAAGATCAAAGATGCAGAATGGGCAAGCCACACAGAGCAGACGAAGAGCGTGGGCTCTGGGGTCAGCACCTGTAGGAGATTGGAAGAGGAAAAAGAGAAACTTGGATTATTTGTTTTCCTGGTTTCCTTTGTCCTCCGTCTCTGTCCACAGCTTATGTCAGGCAGCCCCTCCCCCATGATTAGAGCTTAGGGGGAGTTCTGCTAACAGCTCCCTTCTTTGGCATCTTCAGGCGGCACAGCCCTGCCTCCTTTGCTGGTGCCTGGGTGCTTCACTATCCTTTGTTGTTTCTGAGAACTCTGCCCGCAGCTTTGTAAAAAGTCTCTTCGTTGAACTCTCATCCATTACCCCTTTGAATGGGCTGTTCTCTCCTAGACTCCTAACTGGTAACTCTAACTTGTTGCCTTTTGACAACAAGGGAATGAGGTAAACACTTCATTTTTCCTGTGTTTGGCTTTTAGGCACGTGATTTGCTATCAAGGTGCATGGAGGCTGCTAGAAAAAGGATTATGCTAAAGATATTCCAGAAAAACACTGTCTGCAAACTGTGGCCTAGTCGGTCTCGGCTCTAGTTCTTTTGATGGCAAGAGTCCTGTTGCGCAGTCTCTCACCCATGAGCTTCTCTGATTGCTTTTAGGAAGCACCTATTTTCTTGACAGTAAACTCTAAACTTTTAATATCTGGACTATATGTCTAACTTTTCCGAGCTTGAAGTCAAGTGCAAACAACTCAGGAGGTTAGAGTGCTGTGGCCAATTGCACGGACGGCTCCAATGCTTCATCGCTCCCTGTATTCATGCCTTTTGCTGCAACCTTGCGATTCTTTCCCCTAAAAAGGCAGAATACATTTCTGTGCCCTGGGCCTTGGATCTGTCTGAGTGATCTGCTTTGGCTAATGAAATGTTAGTGGGCACGGTGAGACCAAAGTCCTGAAAAACACTTGTGTGACCTGACTGGCCCTCTTGCACGTCAGCCATCGTGAAAATAACGTATCTGGCTGCCTTGCTGGTCCAGGAGGAGGAGGAAAGACATGTGGAACAGAGTCGAGCCACCCTCACTGGTTCCAGTCTTGTTCTGCTGACTCTAGGTGTGTGAGCTCAGCTGGGGTCAGCAGCATCACCTGGCAGAGCTGTGACCCACAAAACTGTGAGAATAAACGCTCAGTGGTTTGTTACGCAGAGTTGCCGCAGCCGTAGTAAATGGACCCAAGTGGCGATGGGAAGCAAACTGATCGTTTATACTTTATTCTTCTATTCACTCCACTAACAGGTAGTAAATACATACTCTGTGGAACGCACTGGGGAGAGAGTCATGAAGAAGCCAAGGCGTGTCCCTAACCTCAGGTCCGCCCCCTCTCCAGCTCGCTCACTGCCACTTGTACTTCAGTTTCACACGACCATGGGTAAGACCTAGTCTCCTGTTGCATCATCTGATGTCCTCGTGCCCTTCCTCCTTGCGGCTGTGTTTAGTCAAGTGTTTTTTATTGGAAGTGAAAGAAAGTCAACCAAACTGACTTAAGCCAAAAAAAAAAAAAAAAAAAGGACTTATTGACTCCTGTAAGTGAGAAGACTCAGGGAAGATAACTACTGAAGACGCAGCTGGACTCAGGGGTTGTGAAGACTCAATCTATGGCCATGAGTCCAGGCTGCTCTCTTCTCAGCTGTTCACCATTCTCAGCCTAGCTCAGATTCCACGGAGGCCGTTGGCAGCACATCTCTGCACGAGTAGTTCCCATAATAGTCTTGTCACTGGATAGACATGTGTCAGCCACCATCTTGGAACTAGTCACAGAGGCTGACGGCAATGCCCTGAATGAGTGTGTACGCTAGAGCCTGGGCAGGGTGAAGTCAACCCACCAAACCACACTATCTGCGAGCGGGAGAGGTGGGTTTCCAAAACGGAAGAAAAAGAAAAGAAAAGGAAGGTGCTGCTATTAGTAACAGAGGGAACAGGGGTGCTAGAGACGCAAAACCAACAGAAGCCGGCTGGAGTGGAACACAGTGCAGATTTAATTATGTGACCGTTTATGTATCCCCTTTGTTATATTTGTTTTTCCCACTAGACCACAGGCTCCATGAATGGCAGAATGTAAATCTGTTTTGCTCACCTAAATTTCCAGTGTCCCATCCAGGCTGGTATATAATAGAAAATCAATAAATGTTTCCTGAATGAATAAATGAAGCTTGTAGTCTGCCGGGAGAAGATTAAGGTAAAACACGATTAAACTCAATTAGTTAAGTCAGAATTTAGATGGCAAGAAAGGTAGAACATTAGAGAAAAGAAAAGAAAAAATATTTATGGTCATGAAAGCACTATAGTAGGATGAAATTTATAGACGATAGTTCAAGAATCTAAGCTTTGGCAAAAAGTATAGAAGCAGGGGCTGGCCCCGTGGCCGAGTGGTTAAGTTCGCGCGCTCCGCTGCAGGCGGCCCAGTGTTTCGTTGGTTCGAATCCTGGGCGCGGACATGACACTGCTCATCAAACCACGCTGAGGCGGCGTCCCACATGCCACAACTAGAAGGACCCACAACGAAGAATATACAACTATGTATCGGGGGGGCTTTGGGGAGAAAAAGGAAAAAATAAAATCTTTAAAAAAAAAAAGTATAGAAGCAACAAAAAGCACCCCCCCCCCCCCCCCCCCGCCTCTCTCTCTCTTCATCTTAGTATTACAGTTTGCAGGATACAAAAAATGAATGTTCTGAAACCACTGGGATTCATGTATGTTTGCACACACACACACACCCCTATGCATGGAAAGACACAAGTGGACGGGATTCTAGAACCACCCAGGGGAAAATAACTGAGTTCACCATTGATGTGTTCCTTTCAGCCTGCTCCTGTTTACTCTGTCCATTGTGATGTGCCAATATTATACGTTTTAAGAAGGCTGGGCAGCCATCATAAACAGCACCAAAGCTGGGTTGTCAGGGTGTCCTAGAGACCTGATGGCTTCAGAGGCATGGAGAAGAAAAAGTGCTGAGATTTGGAGGAAAAATCTGCCGTTTGCATTGGAAAGATTTAAGTGTGTGAAAATCTGAGGTTCTGTTGTCCAGGCGATGGTGGGGGAGAGATGTCTTCAAAATCAGAGCACCTGGACAGATCATCCCCAAATACAAAAGTGCCAGCAAAGCACTGCATGTCATTCTCCATCTTTGCTTCTTGTTGCTTTTTTGATAGAAGTAAACCAACCTCAGGGTGGAATGCAAGGCATGTTTTTAATGGATTTATTAGAAATAATCTCCTAAAAAGAAATTAAACTGCCTATATTCTTAAAAAAGAATATTGTCTTGGGGCTGGCCCCGTGGCCGAGTGGTTAAGTTCGCGTGCCCTGCTGCAGGCGGCCCAGTGTTTCGTTGGTTCGAATCCTGGGCGCGGACATGGCACTGCTCATCAAACCACGCTGAGGCAGCGTCTCACATGCCACAACTAGAAGGACCCACAACGAAGAGTATACAACTATGTACTGGGGGGCTTTGGGGAGAAAAAGGAAGAAAATAAAATCTTAAAAAAAAAAAGAATATTATCTTAAAAATAGCCCTTTCCTGGGGCCAGCCTGGTGGCATAGTGGTTAAGTTTGTGCACTGTCCTTTGGCGGTCCGGTGTTTGCAAGTTCAGATCCCCGGTGTGGACCTACACATCACTCATTAAGCCACACTGTGGTGGCATCCTACAGACAAAATAGAGGAAGAATGGCACAGATGTTAGCTCAGGGCCTATCTTCCTCGCCAAAAAAAAGCACCCTTTCCCCTTGAAAATGTGTGATATCATATCATGCATGTCATTCAATAGGCTCCCCAGACTGTACTCTTTGATACATCTAGGGATGGTAAGGGATGGATTGAGAGGACGGGTTTTGGAGCTAGAGTTGAATCCTGCTTTTCTTCTTACTTGATGTGTGATCTTGGCTAGCTACATAATCTCTTGTGCCCCACTTTTCTCATCTGCAAAATGGGAATAATGATAGTGCACATATCGTAGAAACATCATGGGGATTAAACAAGTTAATAAAAGCAAAGCGCTAATACTGCACTTGGCACCTAGAGCATAGTATGCACGGGAGCCACTATCATCATATTAACACAGGAGACAAGAGGAAAAATGTTTAGACTTTTCCACCTTTCACTTTTGGTCAAACTTGGTCATCTCCTTCAGCTGCAAGAGTAGACGGGGAAGTGGTCAAACTGAGGATGGCGAGGATGGAAGCCACAGTGCACTTTATTTGCATAGAAGAACAGTGACTTCGCCCGTCTGTTTCTGATTCTTTTCCTTAATGGCTTGGGCGGTTCCCTCTCTCCCAGTTTGTGGCAGTGGCCACCTAACCAGCGTCCCTGCTTCCAGGCTTATCCACTCATCTCCATCTTTTAAGTTTCTATTCTAGCTTTATTTATCAAACATGGCAATTATGTCACTCCACTGCTTTAAACACCTTAAATGTTTCCCCAGTGACTGTTAGTTGAAATTCAAACTCCATAGCCTGGCATCCAGCAATCTTTACAAAATGGCCCCAGTCACTCCTTCTGGTCCTGTCTCCAGCCATTCTTCTCCATGATTCATATGCTCTCACTGTGCTAGAAATATGAGCCACTTCCTGAAGGTGCAAACTTTCATTCTTCTATATCTTTGCCCTTGCTGTTTAAAAAACCCACTACCAACAGAGAACTCCATCCCCATAAATTAAAATCTTCTGATATTAGCCTCAACCATACCATCATCACTTTGCCTTTAACCAAAAGAATCCTGTTAGAAAAAATTACATATAGCAATATCTAAACAGAGGTACCAATTGGGATGAGAAATTGGCTCCTATTTAAGCCAAGAAAATAATTCAAATATATAATGACAAACAGAATATCTCCCCTGAATGCTTACTGTATGCCAGAAACTGTACAAAGTGTTTCTCATGCATGATGTCACAACCTTGTGAGATCAGTACAGTGTGGTCTCATTGTATTTGCAGTTCCCCTGCCAGAATTCAGCTGCGAGTGCTCCATGGGGCCGGTGGGGAGGAGAAGAGAGGGGAGGAGGGGAGAGAGGTGGTGAGAGAGAGAAACAATTAAAATTGTGTAGCTGATATTGCCAGAGATTCTAAAGAATGTGTTTCTTCCTGGAATAAGCATATAATGGAGAAAGTTCATCTCCTTTACTCTCAGTCCATTTTATCATCTTCAAGTATCTCATACAATCATTCGAGGATTTAGTGATTTCTGTTTCATACAGCTTGGCCTCTAAGTGTAAGCTGCTACTTTATCTGGGGCTCTACAAACACCCAGTAACTTGTTCCAACTACACAGAAGATCTATGTTGGATTTGGGGAGGGATGTTCTTCATAGGTGGGGGATCATGTGATTTTTCACCCAAACCAAGATGCTTTTAATAATTATGCAGGGACAAAAGGCGTAAAGTTGGATTGTCCTAGTCTGACTAGGACACTGGTCACCCTCTTTATAGGGACCTTTATAAGGAGCTTCTCAAGGATAGCTTGGTCCACATTTGCCGCTCACTATGTGGAATGCAGAACTTAAGGCTGGCATGAAATGATCCCTCCACTGCTCTGTCATTGTCCCCTCCTACAGATAAAGAAACTAAATATTTGTGAGAAGATGAAGTTTAAACACAGAGTGAAAGTATGACGCATGGCAAATTTTGGCTATAATTTATTGAACATTTACATGGATGTGTAAAACCCCATCACATCTCACTTAATTCTCATTCAAACTGTGAGAAGTAGGCATTGTTATCCCTATTTTAGAGCTAAGGAACTAAGATTTCTAGTAGCACCTTTCTCAAGATCGGGGAGATAGTAAGTAGTGGTGTAAAGATTTGGGTCCAGGGCTGGACGGAGCTGGTGCTTTACGGTTTGTTTCACACCGCTTACGGGAATACAGCAAGGACAACCCCAACAATGTCTTGAGCTTGTTTAAGACTCTACAGTGCCGCAATGTGCCTTCCTGTGTCTTTACTTATGAAACCTTTCAGCCGTACCGTGGTTAGGTCAAGTCCCTTGCCTAAGTCATCCAGCTAGGAAGCTCCAGAACCAAGATTGGTATCCAGATCTTCTTCCTAATCCAGTGAACTTTCCATTTATTGGCCTTGAACAGAAATTGCAGAGTCCTCTGGAAACCATGTAAGAAAGGCATGTACCGTACCAAAATAGGAGAGTTTGGCTCAACTAGCTTGGTCATTGGGAACTGGGGGTCTGTAGAGTCCACACCCTGGTAGGTTTGAGTCTGACTCAGTTGTGTGGCACAGAAACCCATAGAGCTGAGCATTAAAGTGAGTTCAGGGTAGGTGCCTACCTCCACCCAGATCCAAGAACCTAATGTTTTCACCCAAATCCATCTTTTCAGGAACTAATACAGACACAAACAACCAGGAGAAGAGCTATTGGCAGAGTGGTGGAGAATGAGGCCTCTGGAGGAAGACCAACCTGAGTTTAACTCTCAACTCCATTATTTATCTCTCTCTAGCCCTGGGATTTCAATTTTATTTTATTTTTTTTTTGGTGAGGAAGATTGTCCCTGAGTCGACATCTGTGCCAGTCTTCCTCTATTTTGTATGTGGGATGCCATCACAGCATGGCTTGATGAGTGCTGTGTAGGTCTGTGCCCAGGATCTGAACCTGGGAACCCCAGGCCGCCGAAGTGGAGCATGTGAACTTAACCACTACAGCACTGGGCTGGCCCCAAGATGCCGCTTTTTAAGGGCAGATGAAGAGTCTATGTTTGGCCATTAACACTATAAAAACAGTGGTTCCCGCGATCTCTCTTTCTCCTGGAGTTCTTTCAGTCATTAAGCATCTAAATTTCATGCTCTGTTCAAATTACACAATTTATGCACTTAATATTCATTTTGGAAGAGGATACTTGACTGAGGTTTGCATAACATTGCCTGGACATTTCCATAACTGCACATGACTGCAAGTGAGGCCTCACAAGTCAAACCCATTTAACTCTCTCAGCGTGGCTGAGAAGCAAGACTCAGCCAGAGTCTGAAATGGAGCGCTGAAGATCATGATTACTGACTCAACCTTGTTGTCCCACCAGCAGAGCATCTGAAGCCACTAACAGAACCCAAGGTAGCAGGTCAGAAAAACGCTCAGGCCAGTCCATACGCAGGAGCGTATGGGGTGCCCAAGCTATGTAAAGTCCTTTCTGGCCATTCTCTTCTGGAAAGGAATGTGAGTTCCTTGAGGGGCAAATTTACATTTAAACAGAGTAGTTGAGGAGGCAGGGAGATTCATGGCAAATTTTGGCTATACTTTACTGCATGAAAACCGGCAGAACTGGGTTCAAGTCTTTCCCTTAGAAAGATCTTAAAACATTTTATGAAGTCACTTAACATCAATGACTTCCCTGAGGTCCTAACTATCTTCTACAACAATAGCTTATGGCCATGGTTCTCAGACTGCCCCACGGAGCTCAGAGGCCCTGCCGTGAACTCTCAGGTGAGTAGCCGGGTGTTTTAAACATTGACGCTGTGCACATTACCAGCTTGAGGCAGATCACAGTTTCAAGATTAGGTTTGGCTGGCTTCCCTTCCACGACATCATATCTTTGCGGAGCTGGGTTTTCGGCAGCTGCTGTGAGAAAAAGGAAGCACTGTGCAAAAAATCAAGTTGGAGCAGGAGATGGGGGTGGTGGTGTCCCATTTCATTGCAACGTTTGGAAAGTAGTACCGTTCCCAGTAGGCACAGATACCCCATCAGCGAGCAATTATGATTTAGAATGAAAGAAAATTAATTTTAAATTTCGATTTACGTGTACTATTTTTTCAAATGGCTACTAAGATTTTAGGACAGAAATATTTACTAATTTGCTTTGACCTAACTACTTAATATATGGAATTATTAGGGATTTCTTTTGGCCTAGGGGCACTGTAAAAAAATTACTGGGATCCAAGGGAGTGGAGAAGGCTTGGTGTTACGGACTGCATGTTTGTATTCCTCCAAAACTCATGTGTTGAGTCCCCAAGCCCCAATGGGATGGTCTGAGGAGGCGGGGCCTTTGGGAGGTGATTTTCATGAGGGTGGAGCACTCATGCATGATATTAGTGCCCTGATAAGCAGAGACACAGGAGAACCTTCTTCTCTCTCTGCGCTCCACCATGTGAGGACACAATGAGAAGACGGCCACCTACAACCCAGGAAGAGGACCTTCCCTAAGAGCCAAGGCTGCTGGCACCTTGACCTTTGATGTCCCAGTCTCCGGAACTGGGAGAAATAAATATCCATGGTTTCAGCCACCCAGGCTGTATTTTTGTCATAGCAGCTCAAACAGACTAAGACGCTGGGAACCTCTGTCCTCTGGTGGGTCAAGTGCAGCAACACGAGACAGATTGCCTCCCTCCTTTGCTTAACGCCCTCCCACAGTTTCGCAGGTGCTACTGCACATGGCAAAATAATGCATCATGACGCACGTCCTTCCCGCAAGCTGCAGACCCCCAAGGTCGGGCTCTGGCAAACCATTGCAGCTGCTCTCCTCACAAATTGTTCTGGCCACGCTGGATGTCTTTTCGTTCTTTCAATAGATCAAATTTTTCCTAGTTTAGCACCTTTGTTCCCCTCTGCGCCCAGGGTAGCCTCCCTCAGTCCATCTTGTCAAGGTGGATGCCTGCCAAGCCCTCAGAAATCCGTATGGCCTTTCCCATCTAAGGTGGGTAACCCCCTTCATGCCCCACAGCTTTCGGTACCCCATACATGCTGTTTATCTGGTAGCCCTTAATAATGTCTGTAATTTCATTTTTTTGCTTGTGTATTTTTTCCCCACCCTGTGGACTATAAGCTTCATGTTGGTCTTTTTTTTCACTCTTTGCCTAGCATTGGACTTCGTTCATAGTAATATTCAGCAGGTGTTTGTAGAATGAATGTTCAAGGTCACAGCAGGAGTGCCAGTCTGCCTTGCAGAAACATAACCATACAAGTTAACTAAAAATTTCAACCTAATATCCGATCATTAGAGAACAAGTTCTCTCCCCAACACAGGTCTGAAGCAGCCAGCTAGGTCTCATACCTACTAAAAGTAAAGTATCTATATCTTATTTAGAATTAAAAATCAGAGATGAAGGAAAGATGACCCCTCCACTTCAGCCGCTCTGCCTCTTTGCTCTATGATGAACATATGCGGTATGCTGCCTCAGGACCTTTGCACGTGCTCTTCCTTCTGCCTGTAATACTCTTCCCTCTGATATCAAGATGACTTGCTTCCTCATCCATGTCAGATCTTATTCCTTTTCCTGACCACCTGTAACCTCTGTGATGCCAGGTACTAGCTGTGCTCTCTACAAAGGAAGGAGCCTGAGAGAGGTTGGAATCCAGCCCACACTCTGCCTTTCATTATCTCCTGGTGAGGGGTGGGGGAGGGAGGGGTCTCTTTTTCTAATTGATCCAGCCACTGCGGGCCCTTTACGTGATTCAAAGATGCTGTTCTGCTGGCTGCAGCCCTCTGGCTATCTAAATGCTGACCTGCTATACTTGTTACCTACATTCCAACTTTCCCTGCTGTGTGAGCTTCAGGTGGGCAGAGACTGTGTCTGTCTTGTTCACGGCTGCATCCTCAGCATCATGAGTAGGACCTGACGCCTGGTAGGTGCTCCAAAACTATGCTGCATGAATGAATCAATTTACATATTTAAAAAAGCAACAAAAACAAAGCTAAGCTTCAGCTCTCGGGTTTACAGTCTTATTTCTCCTTACTTAGTTTAGTTTTATTTGTAGTCTAGCTGCTCAGCCCTTGAGATCAATTCACCAGGATCCTGGGAGTTCTTTGCAGCATTACAGTTTTCATCCCGCTTCACTTTCTTTTAGAGATATGAAAATTGGCTGCTGCATTTTTCCAGCTCTTCTCTGAAGGCCTCTCTTTTTTCCCTGTGTCAGATTTAATGGAAACCCTAATGATGGGGTGAAAATACCACCAGGTTATATTATGAGGGCGCAAGCAACAGAAGAGCCCCCATCTCCATATAACTAACAGAAACCTGAACTTCCGTCTCAATGCCTCACATAGAAAATCATTTCTTCTCTGAGGCTTCCCTGGGGCTCCCTGCTAACGACAAGTTTGCCAGGAACATCATGGTGGAGAATAAATATTTCCCAAGCAGCTTTTGGTGTCCAGCTTAGTTGACTTTTCCAAATCTGCCCTACTCTGAACAACCAAATTCTTCGAACAAATCTTTATGCAACATTTTCAACTTGGCATTCATGTTTTTGTTTTTGCATAATTTATAGCAACTCGTGTTTAAATATCCCAGAGTGCCCCGGGGTTGGGGAGTTGGTGCTTTAATTATTTGAGAATCAACCTCCCTGAGACGGATGACACTATTCAGACTGAATTCAGTGCTGGCCTGGAATGATGCTCCTAAAATTGAAAGATAATTCTCCAGTCTGTCAGCCTTGCTGTCACTACTAAATTTCCTCCCAATGAAAAAAGGTGTAATTCTCAAAGCCAGCCAACTGGAGACTTACGCTTGCCTTGCAAAACCAGATCTGGAGGCCACGTGATCCAAATACCCCTAAACTGATTACTGTGGGGTCCTGTAAGGTTTTGGCTCTAATTTAATTGACTGCTATGCGCAACCCCAGGAAAGGGGGTAAGAAATCCATTCAAATCCTCACTGTTAAGTAAAACCCTCCAGCAAATTACTGGCAGCCGAGGGGTTTGCAGAGCAAGGACCACCAGCAAAGCCCTCATTCAAAGTAGTTGTGCCCCATTCCCTTAACAACATGAGTACTTTTTAACTTCCCCATCCAGTAGGCCCGTTATCATGGTTGACCACAAATCACTCACAGTGATTTTTATATGTTTGATTTCAAAACCGTGTTTTCAGCAGTTAGACCTGTAATGCATTCGCATGTGGCCGCCTTTTTTGGGCTCAGTCAATGCCATCGATTTCCCTTTAAAGACAACGATTGCACGGTTCAGCTTTAATTGTGGATCTGGTTGTAAGGGCCGGCTCTCGGAGGCAGGCTGCTCTATTTTTTCCCCAATGAATCTCCTTTGACTGATGAACATTGGCTGGGTTGGACCTTATTTAGTTAGCATTTCCGTTAACGTCGGGCGCGGGGGCCGTGAACCTGAAAGGGAGAAGATGTGTCCGCGCTGCTGACAGGGGAGGCGTTTTTGCAAGGCTTTAACATGCAGGTTGGGTGTGTTATGATGTCTTAATAAAGCACTCGAAGAGAGGGTTCTAAACTAAAGTGCCCTGGGGAATAATTTTAAAACGGTGTAACCATGTTCAAGGTCTTTATATAAAACCGTCCTGTAAGGGAGGGGGTGCCCTGGGGCCATTAATGTTTCAGCTCATTAATAGAGACCCCACTTGCCCCTTGGGGACTTTCCTCACAGTTTACAAATGTGCTGCTTTCTTGGGGTCTATTCATTCACTGACTCACTGATTCATTGATCTTCTAAAGCCAGAACTGAGTTTAAATATTGGCCATGAGCCCTGTTAGCTGTGTGACCTTAGGCAAGTCTTTTCATCTGTAGTCCTCATTTGTCAATTAGGAATAATAATTGCTGCCTCCTGGGGCTTTATCAGGGTTAACTAAAATAACGCATATTCGGGGCCTCGGGTGATGTCTGGCTAATAGGGAGGACTTAAATATTCACCATATTATTGTAGGTTGTCAGTGGAGAGGGGAGAAGTGACAGTGTGGGTTCCATCCCAAGTAGCCGTGGTTGGTGGTTCCCGCGTCCCATGCACAATTCTATCTGCTTCACAAATAAGCACTCATTTAACGCCCATGTCAGTCCCACGAGGGAGGTACCATTACTATCATCTCATTTTAAAGATGAGGAAACAGGCTCTGACTGGTGGAGAGCTGCCCCCACTCTCGTGACCTGTGAGAAGGAGAGCCAGGTCCCCCCAGGTCCACACTTTCAACGCTCTGCTGTGACACGCCGCGCTGGGGTATGTTGCATTTGAGGATGGCAGTTTCCAGGTGTCAATTGTCAATTACACGAGGCGCCTGGACCTCCATCTCTTTGCTCCCTCAATTCTATGTGTTTTGCTCATTAGGGAGCGCTTGAGGCACCAGGCCCTTTGGAGGTCCTTGCACAGATGTCATTCCCTTGCTGACTCGTGTGGGGCCAGCTGGGCATGGCTGGATGGCCAAAGGCTTGTGCCCAAAGGTGAGAGATGCTGATCAAATGGTGGAGCTGATCTTTGATATCCACCCCAGCACCCTGCTCTGTGCCATGTATTTCTCCCCTCGGGCTGTCTTCTTCTCCTTTATGCCATTTCATTTTCTCTCCTACTGAGTCTAGCACTCAGAGAAGTGTCCAGAGTCTATTTCTTTTTCTCCTTTTCTTCCTTCCTTTCCTCCTTCTTTCCAAACAGATTTAGGAGCTTCTCTTTTGTACTACGCAGTTTTCTTGGTATTAAGGATGTAGCTCTGAAGAAAACATTCATTTATCCATTTGGCTATTGAGTACCTACGAAGTTCCAGCATCCACTCTGGGCACTGGGAACACAGCTGTTGCTGTACCAGCCTGAACCCCTCTCAGAGCCCACCTTCTAGAGGCTGCAGACATTACGTGGGTAGGCAACAAATAGGCCTTTAAAAGGTGGTGATAAGTGGTACAAAGAAAATTAAGGACATGTCAGGGGCCTGAGAGTGATGGGAGTGGCTCTCTTAGATGGTCTGATCAGAGGAGTCCCCTCTAAAGAAAGGGCGCGTTAGCGGTGTCTGAACTGTTGTGTGACTCTTTGCATGATATTCCAGGTGGCGGGAAGAGCTGATTCAAAAGCCCCAAGGGTTTTGATTCTTCAAGAAATAGCCCAGGAGTCAGTGTGGCTGCAGCTGAGTACACAGGGCCAGTGTGCCTGGAGCCACAGAATTTGTACCATGGAAGGATCTCAGAGTCACGTCCTGTCACTGTTGGGTGGGGTCTGGTGGTTACCCTCCAAACCTTATTCAGGAAGATCTCCAATCATGTCTGTTTCTTCATGTCTCCACCAGTGCTGGGTGTTGCTAGTATATCGCGGCAATTTTCAAAAATTTAAAAATTTTTAAATTGCCAAGTTGATAGAAAAAAATGGCACCTGATTGCTGTTCTGGTCAGACTTTATGACCGCTATGATGTTGAGTGTATTTTTGCATGTTTCTTGGCCATTTGCATTAATTTCAAGTCCAATCTCCGTGTCTGTCCATCTTTCTGCCTGTCTCTTTCCTTTCTTGATCTGCTGGTGCACAGAGGTGGGCTCGTCGTGGCCTTTGATTCATGACATGCTCTCATCACTGGTCCACAGATGGCCTTGTTCCCTTCCTCCTTCCTTCCTTTCTCTTTTCCTTTCTTTTGAATAACACAAACCTCTCTCATCCCATTACCCAGGGTCTATTCTCTTTCCTTCGCATCAAGTAAGGCAGAGTGGTTCTTAACCTCTGCTGCATCTTATAAGCACCTGGGACCATTTTTAGAATTCCACCATCTGGCTGGAGCCCAGGTCAAGTAAGTTCCGATCTCTTGGGGGCGGGCGACAGCAGGCATCAATGTTTGGTGCTTGTTTTTCAGTCGTCTGTTTGATGCACTGTACAGCCAAGGTTGAGGACCACTGCGTTATACCAACTTGATGTCATCAAGGTGTGAAAGTGAGTCTTACCAGCTTTGTAGATTTGGTCCTGCTTCCCTGACCGGCAGCTCTGGTCCTCTCTTTAGCTTGGATTTAGACATCGAGAGACATTCATCTATTCCACCAACAAGTATTTATTGAATCCGGACAGTGTTCTAGGCATTGAGGAAGCATCCACAGATGAGGCATGGCTCTTGCCTTTACAGGCCTTATATTTTAGAGGGAGGAGACAGAGAAAAGTCAACTAGATGGAAGATGAACAGGATAGTTAGGCTATATGGTAATTCCTAAGAAGGAGATCGAGTTCTATGGTGGAGTGTAACTGCGGAGTGGGGAGAGGCAGGGGAGCAGGGTGAGTGCAGTGGCCGTGAGGCGGAGAGGAGGGAGAGCCGGGTGTCAGGGGCTGGGCATGAGGAGGAGGAGACCTTGGAGAGGCGAGCTCCGACCTGGACCTCCCACAGCAGGGCAGAGGCAGGTGGACATGTTCTGTGCGTTGCACCAGGGCTCCTGCTCAGCAGACGTGCATGTGGACACAGGATAGAAGAGCACAGGGCAGGACACAAGCTAGACACAGGTGTCCAGACCTGAGGAGGATGCACTTCTGTGACAGGTGAAAGGGGAGGGGGATAAGATGGCTGCTCTGATAAGGAAACTTCTAGGCAGAGGGAATATTGTCTGCAAAGGGACAGAGCTGAGTGAGGATCTGGAATGTCCTGGGAGAGGGGAGAAGATTGGGATGACGGGGATGCCAGAGTAAAGGGTGTGTGACAGCAGGCGAAGTCAGAGAGGAAGGCTGGGCTTGGGCAGTGCAGGGCCCTGTGTGGGGCTGAGGAATATGGTTTCATCCTGTAAGGCAGCAGGGACCTTTGGGAAGGCAGGCTCAGCTTTGTTATTCAGGAAGGTAACTCAGGCAGCAAGGGTGACTGGAGGAAAGTTAGGATCTACCAGGGGTCTGCTGAGGAAGACTGGCCCTGAGCTAGCACCTGTGCCCATCTTTCTCTACTTTATGTGTGGGACGCCTGCCACAGCATGGCTTGACAGATGGTGCGTACGTCCACACCTGGGATCCGAACCGGCGAACCCGGGGCCCCCAAAGCAGAATGTGTGAACTTAACTGCTGTGCCACCAGGCCGGCCCCCTGCAAACCTTTTTTGCAAAGGGTCAGATAGTAAGTATTTTAGGCTTTACAGGCCATCCAGTCTCTATCTCAACTCTGCCGCTCTGCCACTGTAGCTCAAAAGCAGCCATGGACGGTGATAAATGGATGGGCATACTGGTGTTCCAATGAAAATTTATTTACAAAACCAGGCAGTGGCTGGATTTGGTCAGTGCACCATAGTCTAGAAACCCCTGTATTCCAATAGAATCTTTGTGCATGATAACTACGATAATTAGATTGGTCTGAAATAAACAAAAATAGGAAACAAGAGATTTAAAGTTGTTCTTTACTTTTTGTTCTTACCCAAGATACATTTGTAAACTGACTCTTGGAACCTCTCAACTCTGAATTAAATAATAATATTTTGCGGGGCTAACTCAACAAAGTTGCCAAGAATTAGAATAATCGCTACCGCTTTTCTTTTTCTGCTCCTTCTCTCCTGATTCCTGGGTCTTTAGCACCTCAAATTTCCCCCAGTTTGGGGTAGCTGAGTCACCTAGAGTGGTGGTCCTATGAGTCTCCATATACCTGGGAGGGAGAATCTGCCTCAAAAAGGGCTTGAGGTGACTTGTCCTGAAGCTATGCCATATAGTAAGCATATTATTTCATTTATGTTGTAAGTGTGAGGAGGCTTTGAGAGGCTGAGGGAGAAGCCCCTGCAAGCCAACTTCTGACTGATAAAGGAACATTAATGATATGGCAGGTGTCAAGGACTCTGGGGTAGCTGAGATTTTTCTACTTTCAAACTAACAAGTGGACTGCCACCGTTCTACAGATGTTTTAGAAGACGTGAGACTCCTGGGTCAGAGACAAAGGACAATTTACTACTCACAGCAATGGCAGTAGCCAGGGTATCAGCATCTTTGTTGGCTCTCTGAGCTCAAATTCCCATGGGGTAACACAAAGAGGGCCAGGTGATGCCTGCACACGCAGTGGATTGTGGGTGGTGTTATAAGAGAGAAATCCCAAGTTTAGGAAACCCACATCTTTTATAACGGGCAATATCTGCCCTTTGCCCCAGAGGGAGACATTAGCTTTGTTTTTTTGAACAGTCAACAAACCTGCCCACTGCTCTGTAAGGAGATACCATCTCTATCTGCCAAGTTGGTTTGCTATACAAACTTCTTGAAAGAATAGCCTGTTACAAAGGCAGTCGGTGCCTCTGCTCACAAGATATGAAGAAATGCAAGACTCCTGGAGAATTGTCTCTCAACAGCAGGCTTCTTGCTTTGCATTTTAATTAGGATCAAAACAGAAAGCTAAAAGAACTGGAGTGGTGCTGGAATGGTGGCATTTTCAGCCGCAGTGAGCAAGCAGGCAACATGCTTCTTTGAAGAACAAGATCGTCCCTCGGGTCCCGGCATGAGTTCCCCTTTACATTCAGTTTGCCTGCTTTGACCTGTAGCTGACTGTCCAGAGTCTCTGTCTGCTTGCCTTGGTGGTTAGAATTATTTTTATCGTGTTAAGGGCTGTTTTCACACATCCTAAGTTTGGAGAGAGACCTTTGTTGTAAACACACTTGATAAATGATCCCCAAACATGCCAAGGAGTTCCAGCCGAGAATGAATCACTTTTGAAGAACGCTTCTGGAAAATGTTTCGGGAAAATAGCCTTTCTTTTCAGACCTGGGTGTTAAGCCATTACAGAGTTATCATGAGTTATTGGGACCCTCGACTGGATGTAAGACTGTTCCACAATCACCGTGATTTCTACAGTTCAACGACATGGGCTTTACTAATAGTGTTTAATCATGAGCCGTTAATAAACCATGATTTCTGGGTGAGCATAAAAGATAAAACTCAACAAAATCAGTTAAATTTTGTCTTTCGGAAAGGTGAGATTCTCTCTAAGTCAAGGGAGTTCTCTCTTGAAATTTTAACAGATTCCTGTGTTGGAAATAGTCTAGGTTTGGGATACTTGAGGGTGTAGGAGGAACTCAGCCATTTTTATATCTTCGTTGGCTATTCCAGGCTTAGGTATATTCAGGGGTATACTGAAGGCACTCAATAAATGGTTGATGCGGTATACAGGTTCTTGTTTGGCAATACACAAACATGTGTTAAGTTTCTACCAAGGGCAAGCCACCAGAAGCAGGGGGTTTGGGGACATCTGTTCTGATGGGCGTTAATTGAAGCTATTCATCTGGTTAAGATGTTGATCCATTGAACGGTTCCTCACTCTTTCCCTGGCAGTGTACGATGTGCTTTAATTGCACGAGGTTCTGTAATCCTCCTAAAAACCTTATGGAGGTGGTATGACCAGATGGGAAAAATAAGGCTGGAGGGGTCAATTGCTGACCAAGTTGCCACAACTAGTTAGTGACAAGGGGCTGAGTTTAAACCACACAGGCTGCTTCCGGAGTTATGCTGCTCCCCCTGTGGCTCAAGTTTCCCCTTCTGTACTGAAACATGGTGCGTGAAGAAGGCACCAGATATTCTTTATCTCCCTTGAAAATCTAAGAAGAGTAAAGAAGTACATTTTATTATAACAGATCCCAGTGGAATTCAGGGTTATTGGAATTGTCTCAATTATGGCAGCTGAAGGCATACACTTCCTTCTTGAGAGCTTTGTTTTAAAATATAGTGTGTTAATAGAAAATTTGAGCTATAGTAAAGGCCAACCAATCAGAGATGATTGTCATTGAAAAGACAGTTTGTTACTCACAGTTCCCAAGAGGAGAGGGCCACACCACACCATTGCAGGGGGCCACGCTAGGAAGCACTGAGGCTGGTCAGAGGCAGAAGGAGAATTGGGGACCGTGGTCAAAGCCTTTATTGTGATTTCTGAGGGAAGGAAGAGGCAAGGCAGGATAAACAGTCTAGACCTGGCTAGTTTGAATAATTTCAGCAGGCTCTGGGGCATGAGGGCTGTCTCTAGTTGTCTAGTAGCTGGCCCTAGGATGATTAGGGCAGGTGGATAGCGGCCTGGAGTGTGAAAGCCAGATAAGGGAGGGGATTAGAGACTCAAGATTGTTTGAAAAGTGCCCCAGGGTGTGGCGGTAATGAGAGAAGTGGAAGGCCAAGGCCAGGTGACTCAGGTTATCCAGAAATAGGTGTGTCCAACACTTGCATGTAGGGCTGATGTTAAAGCATGAAGTTCACAGAAGCTGAAAGTATGGTTAACACAGCCCTTAAGAAGAGGTGTGTAGTGTGGTAAAAGAGTGAGGTGGGGTATGGAAGGAGGAAACACAGAAGACCAGGGCCATGGACTTGACTTCTCTACAGGATTGCATGCAAGTCCTTTTATTTTACCTTACCAAGACTCAATCTTTCCATGTGTCAAATTAGGGCATTTTACTAACTCACCATTTCCCAAGATGTGGGACATATCCCTAGTGTTACATTAGATGGCTTCAGAGGCTAAAGAGACATGGCATCAAATAACATTAAATCACAGAAGGTTGGTGACTTTTCCATTTCTTTCAGTCTTTCTAATTGCCCCAGGGAGAAAGTCTGAATTTGGTATTATTTAGCCATTAACATGTCTTTAACCTTTGCTACTTTCATTTCAACAAAAAATGGGTCTCAGCCTTAAACACTTTGACAAGCATTTCAACGTGGCTCTTGGTTGCAAACAACAGAAGTCACTTGAGAAAATAAATTGGGTAACTTCCAGAAGGCAAGAGCACAAGGCCAGAAAATGCTAATTACTACCAGGATAAATTGATGTTTTGATCCAAGGCAAAACTCAGATATATGGAAATCCATATGACCGGAAGAGATATCCCCATAGCCAGTGTGTTAGCTTCCTAGGGCTGCCGTAACAAATTTCTACAAACTGGGTGGCTTCAAACAACAGAAATTTGTTCTCCATGGTGCTGGAGGCCAGGAGTCTGAAATCAAGGTGCCAGAGGGTCAACTCCCTCCCAAGCCTGTAGGGAGGAATCCTTTCTTGCCTTTTCCAGCTTCTAGTGGCTCATTGGCTTGTCGATGCATCACTCCAGTCTCTGCCTCCATCTTCACGTGGTCTTCTCTTCTATGTGTCTCTGTGCCCTTCTCTCTTCTTATAGGGCCACCCATCAGTGGATTTAGAGCCCACTCTAAATCCAGGATTTCATCACGAAATCCTTAACTAATTACACCCGCAAGGTCATATTCCTGAATAACATCACATTCGGAGGTTTCCAGCGGACATGAATTTTTGGGGACACTTTTCAACACACTGTATCAGCAACCAAAGGAAACCAGGAATCTGAGAATTTAAGTAAGAAAATGCCATGAGAATGGCCTGCCTTGGCACCGTGGATGACATTTGGCAGTACACCATATACTCCTGCATGGGTGCCTCAGTGTGAAGTCATTATGACTGTCCCTTTGTCCTTGACTCTTTCAAGTTTCAAAGTCATGAGCCAGAGCATCTGGTTAAGTCTCAGTTGCTTGCTAGGAGATGAGGAGAGGAGCTCTGAATCCTTCATCAGCATCCATTTTGGAAGTCAAGATCCTGTCCTACAATTTGGGCTTCCTCATAAAGGAAGGACTCTCAGAAGCTAGGTATGCAAAAAATGACAAGTGTCTATTGCAATAGCTAGTAGCCAGCTAAATTCACTGCCTTTTTCCTCATTAGCTGTATTTTTACCATTGTATTCCATTTGTAACAAGTGATGCTATTTTTTGACTTGTAGTAGTACTACTTTGTAAATCAAATTTACGTAGGTAAAAAACATATTATTGATTTACAAAGAGAAGAGCAATTAATAACAGTATACAGGTGTTATGTTGGTGTGGATGGAAATGAAGTGGTACCCAGACATGGTAAGAATCATAAGGTGGGAGGCAAATGTCCAAAATCCAGGCTGAACTGGAGTATTTCCCAGGCATTTCCAGACCATACAGTTCTTGCACATTTGTTTAGAAAGACTTAGATGTCATGAGCCTTGGGCTGTATATCTATAATTCAGGGCATCACAAAGAGCTGAAAATAGACAATTCGTAAGCTTTAGTGGTTTCAGCAAAGCACTACAGTGCCTGTGTGTTTTAGGTGAGTTTTTCAGCCTGTGCTGAACAGATATTTTAACATAGACCGGGCACTCTATTTGGAGCTGGCTCCTATCTCCAATAACCTACTGGGCATTTTCACCTGTATATCCTGCTGTTACCTCAAATTTAGCAGGTGGAGAAACAAATTCATCATTCTGCCCCCCAAAGTTGTATCTTCTCCCGACTTCCCTCACGTATACTCTCAGCCTGCCAAGCCTGCAACCTTGGAGAATTTCTGACTCGCTCATCCCCATCATCTCCTAAATGTATCCAGTCACTACGTCTTATTGAATTCCTCCCTGGAGGGTGTCTTGCATCTTCCCTTTTCTTCCCACTGTTACCAACATATTCTAGGTTTCACCTGCTCTCATCCTGTAGCTGGGGTCTCCAACCCTCCCTTCATACTACTCCAACATGCATCTTCATAATTGGTAGTGCCAAGAGGTGGCTGGGGTGAAATTTAACCCCTTCTGTAATTTCCAACAGTCCCTCAAGCCTAAATAAGCAAACTATCTGAGTCACAACAGTGTGCTTGCTATACAGAGTCCAGTTTTCTTGCACAACTTTCCAAACAAATCGCCACTGTCCCAGTTTCTTCTATGGAAATTTTGGAGGCCGCCCTGTTCTTTACTGTCCTTTGAGTATACCAGACTCAGAGCTTCCTCCCTTTCTTCATTCAGAATGCCCTGTGATTTCTTGATCTATACCTCATTAATCACTTGGAGGTCTAGTATGAAAAGACCATTAGCTGTGAACTCAGAATAGACAGGGAACATTTGAACTTTGCTCCCTCCTCCCTTTGTTCGTGGAGAGTACTTGCAAGAGAAAAATTTGAGCGGCTAAACATTTGCATTTCTTGTTTGTTTCTTTCTATTTCTTCCAAGTTAATTTGCATTAGCATACATCTGTTAAGCAAACATGCCCAAGGCCTGGGACCAGTTACAGCCCTAGGTAAACAAGGTGGGGAAAGTGAAGAACAGCTGTTTGCCTCTAGCTGCTAAGATTTCTGAGGTTTAGTGTGGGGCACCAGCTGTCTTGCAAAGTCCTGATTCATCACTGCCTATGGAAAGATGCTAACAACCCCAGAATGACTAGAGTTGACAGGGGCAAGGAGGACCTTTTGGACAAAGGGCAGAGATAGTAGCAGCTTGTTTCCAGGGAAAAGGTTTCCTTCCCTCTCTTCAGCCTCAAGAAAATACAAGTGAGTCAGGGACTGGGCTGGGAAGGGGATGAACCGGCAGGCATGGACTTGGGAGTCAGGGAACTTAGGAGATCTTGGTGACAGCATCTCATTCCAATTCTGAGTTGACCTGGGAAATTGCCAGAAGTCCTTGGTGTGGGTGACACTAGAGAGATAATAAAATGTCCTGCTATTTGGTAGTCAAGTGGGCTCTTTATTTTTCACATTACTCCAGGACCACAAGGCCACAGTTCTAGGTGGTTCTGACACATAGGTTGGTATAAATTCAACCTCCCCCACGGAGCTATTTCTGAATATTCCAGAGCTCATCGTTTCTCACTTCTCCAACTTCTGTGACTTTATCCCTTTCACCGTAAGTAAACCATTTGTTTGCCCTGCCCCACCAGAAGTTGATCTGGTCAACTCAACATGACCAAGAGGATAAAATTTAATATTTGAATACTCAAGGATGTGCTGGCTTGTGTGGTTAGTTTCATCTTTTCACTGTGTAGATTCTGTTTCTTGAAATAGAATACACCATCCTCAGGGGCAAAGATTACAGCATTTAATTAGCTGCCTTTTATAAAGTACTTCACCCTTCCCCCCCATCAAAGTGTTGAACACAGCACAGAACTCCATAAATGTGTTTCTAATCCATTTTTTCTATAAATAATTGTTTGTGTTTCAACTGTGCGTCAGGCTTTGAGGTTGGCAGTGGGTCTACACCCATAAACAATCTAGAGATGCTACCTGCTCTCATGGAAGAGATGGATAACAAGCAAGCAAGCACATGGTTCATGTAATTAAATTTTGTGATTAGTGCTATGAAGGAAATAAAGTGCTTGTTCCAACAGGCAGGGCCTACTCTAGAGGAGACGGTCAATGAAGGCTCCATGTGGGGGATGCTGAAGCCAAGGCCTGAAAGTGAAAGGCAGCTAGAGGTGCAAAAATTCAGAGAAGAGGCAATGTGGTGGGAAAGAGGTTGTTTTCTAGGACATCATGAAAGGTTCATGTGCTGTTTACGAGTTACGCAGGCTCTTATCCTGCTGACTCCGGTGGGGAGTTGGGGTTTTAATCTGAGCGTAGTGGAAAGCCATTGAAGAGATTAAAAGCAGAGGGGTGACATTGTAAAAAAATAGAGGAGCAGGGATGAAATGGGGAGACTGGTGAGGAAGGTGCTGCCATAGGCCAGGTGAGAGACGATGGTGGGTCACATCAGGCTGGTGACGGTGCAGATGAAGAAAAGTAGATGAATTTGGGAGAAATCAAACCAATAGGGCTTTAGACTACGGACAATGTGGAGCCAGAGGTGACTCCCACATTGCTATCTTTTGGATGTTGGGATCATTTACTAAGATGGGAGAAACTGAAGGAGAGATTTAGGAGAAAAAATTCAGTTTTTCGTTTTGGACGTGTTAAGTTTGAGATGCGTATGAGTCATCAAAGTGAAGATGTTGAAGGTTGGATGAATCTAGGGCTCAGAAAAAGAGATCTGGACTAAAGAGATAAACCTGTGCAGCCAAAAGATGGTATCTAAAGCCATGAGAATGGGCAAAGTCAGCCGAGGGGACAGAATAATCTGCCACGTGGCTTGGAAGCCACTTTGGCTTGGAAGCCACTTTGAAATCTGCAAACTGGTCCATGTGCTCCAGGGCTCCAGAAGCAGAGTTTGTGAGTGTTAAGGCTCATGTAACATCCATCAGGGATGATGAGGCACATCTTTTGGGGCAGAGGCAGCCGAAAGCATGCTGGCTGGGGTGAGCCGGGGGAATCTGCAATTGTCCACATGGAGTGAGTCCAGCAGAATCATATTTTGGATGTAACGCTCCATCTCATAAGGATGTTCCCACCATTAATGTCACACTTCAAGGACTTTATGCAGAGTATGGATTTAAACTGGGCTAAGGTATTAGATGGAAAACAACAGGACTCATCAGTGTCATTGTGTAATATATTTTTTTTGAAGAGAAAAGAAAGTTGATGATAATTTCCCAACAATATGCGGCAATTGTGCCTAACCTGTTTTTTTCATGTGGCAAAATCATTCAACTGAGTGATGATATTTTGAGAAAAGATAATTGCACTGTGTATGTGGGACACAGCCAGTTAAAAGCAAAAAAACAAACAAAAAAACCCCTAAATAAATATATAACATTTTTAAAGCAAAAAACCCCAAATTTCATCAATCAGCTTTTGTCTCACCCTTTTGTTTTCTACCTCAGAAAGTGGTTGAATGTGTCTTTTTCCTATTTATTCATGTTTATCTTAGAAATGTGTAGACCAAGCAGGTTACTTTTAGCTGGAAGCAATCTGAGGTTACTTTCAACTGCTTCCTTATTGTTAATTTTTAACCGCAAAGATAATTCATGACCAAATTTTCATTGTTAAAAATTAAAACATAGTAGATATAAGTAGTTTCTCTTTTAACTTTTGCACTCAATGCACTCATACCCTGGGTTTTGTGTGTGTCCTTGCAAGCCTTTTTTAAGTGCTTTTCCATGTATATTCTTTGGAAAGAGACATATATATCCTTTCGAAATATGTACTGTTTTCTTCTTTTTTTTTTTTAATGATGAAAGGCTTTGATTTTTTTTTTTTAAAGATTGGCACCTGAGCTAACACCTGTGGCCAATCTTTTTTTTTTTTCCCTCTTCTTCTCCCCAAAGCGCCCCAGTGCATAGTTGTACATGATAGCTGTGGGTCCTCCTGGTTGTGCGATGTGGGACGCCGCCTCAACATGGCCTGATGAGCGGTGCCATGTCGGTGCCCAGGATCCCAACCGTTGAAACCCCAGGCCGCCGAAGCAGAATGCACTAACTTAACCACTTGGCCACAGGGCCAGCCCCTGTTTTATTCTTTTATACGTATAATTGTCACTTTTTTTTCTACTCAAAAATATGTCTCATAGATCTTGCTGTGTCAGGGCATATCGAGTTGACAACTCTTTTTTAATTTCCAGATGGAAGCCTATATTGTGGAGTCATGCTTTATTTTGCCATGCCTCTCTCTACTAGCAGATCTTTAGATAGTTTCTGATGTTCTGCTGGTCCAAACAGGCTTCCTGGAGCATCGTTGACACGCCTCTAGTGCTCCATGCGAGTCTTCCAGGAAGAACTTTCCAGTTAATATTTTTTCTCGGAAGAGTTTGGTTTGTGCTTGCAGATTCAAACTTCAAAAGCATTTGTCAGACTCTTCCTTTTTCCTGGCTTGGTGTTAGATATGCTTGTAGCCATCATCTCATTTACTCTTTCGGTGACTAGTGAGGTGGGGCCTGTTGTCAGGCTTAGGTAAGGGATGAGGGACAAGAGACGCTGAAAATCTAAAACATTGTCTCAAGGGGAAATGGTGAGCAAACAATTGGGCGGTGCTTGAAGCCAGGTGACCAGAACTGACCCACTGCACCGTGTCAGCTCCATGCATGGTCCTATGACAACCACTTATAGTTACGCAGAAGGAAGGACCTGGGAGTCATATTTCCTGATTTCAATTCAAATTCCTGCTCTTCCTTGAGGGGCGTGGCACAAGACTTTGTCGGGTCACTTGATTTCTTACAGTTTTGGCTTCCTTATCTGGAAAGTGGAGCTCCCAATAATACCTTGGCCAAAGAGTGTGTGACCTGTGGGTTATTGCACAGGTCCGACAACATAAATGAGCTTTGAAAGGTAAGTGGCAAATATTGCAGAGCTTTAAACTGGCGTGGAGATGGCATGAATGAGAGAAGTACCTGTCCTTAAGGAGATTAAATTCTGTACTCGCGATGGCTGAGCACATCTCCAGGACAGAATGGCCTCCAGATCACCAGGGGTCTGCCCAGAAGGCCAAGGTCCTTTGTTTCTTTTTATGCCCTCCTTCCTCAGAATTGCTACTGCTTTAAACATCTCTAGGCCTTTCTATTAGTTCAAAGAGGTGATCTAAATCAGGAACATTTGTTTTATTTTGAACCACATCAGAAACTAGGAAATGGATCCTCTTTCCATGGACTTCTGGTAGTTTGGAAAATAAACATGGCTTGAGAATTGGGGTGAGTATTGGAGCCTCCAATAATAAGTAGTAGTTTTAAAGTGCCTTCTATGTATCACAAACTATGTTACAGCTTTACTTAAAGTATTAGAACTCTTTAGGTTGTAAATTACAAAAGCTTTACCTAAACTTTCATGAGCATAAAAGGTAATTTATTGGTTCATAAAACAAATAGTTTTCCAGTACATTCTAGCTTCAGGCATGGTTGGATCCAGGAGCTCAGACAGTGTCATAAGGACCCATTCTTCCTCCCTTTAGGGTTTTGGGGTTTTGGTCTGTGCTCCTCTGGTTGGCCTCCTTCTTAATTAGATTCGCCTCTTATGGTGGTAATATGGCTGCCATCTGTTCTGAGCTGATGTCCTATTCAAGCAATTCAAACTGAGCATCAGTCTTTCTATGAAAAGTAAAATAAAGTAACTTGAGTTAGGTGTCATTTGGCCTGATTGGTCTGGGTTGGGTAATGTGTCCATCCTTAAATGGATAAACCGTGGTCAGGCGATGAGTTGTTTTGATTGGCCAAGCCCAGGTCAAATGTCTATCCTTGAAGCCAGAGATGGGGAGAGGTCCCCATTCAAATGACATGGACCGAGAGAAGTAAAGCCAATTCTGTAAGAGCAAATCAGGGAAGTGGGAATGAGTGTTGGGTTTGCCAAAATCTCGAGGCCTCATATAAATAAGTATCACATTTAGTTCTCACAATAATTCCATAGAGTGATACCAATAATCCCTGGTTAGATGAAGAGGTGGATGCTTCAAATGATCCCCTCGCCTACTCAAGGCCAGCCAGCTGGTAACTGGAGAAGCTGGGTTTTGAGTCTGGGTTTGACAGTATGCGTCATCATTTCACTCTAACTGTGCCTGTTCCGGCATTCCCATCCCACCCCCCTTTCTCTGCCTCCCACCGAGCACAGAGAGTGGTCTGTGCTAACGACGACTGCTCCGGGACTCATCAAATCACCTTAGCTTTGCTCTGCCTGGTTTCTCTGAATGGCACACTCAGCGAGGCAGCGCGGGCTGGTCAGCTCACAGTTGTCCAAGGGAAATCTTTACCATACCAATCCATGGTATCTGCAAAACCGTTGGTCTTCCAACTTCCCGTCAAGTGGGCTGTGCTCAAGGGTAGAGCAGGGGGCTAGAAATCACGGGAAAGTTTCCCCTTGACACATTTCTGCAGCTGGGATATGAACAAAATGTTGTTCACTTTGTTTAACACCGTATTTACTGAAAATCAAAATGTCTACAGATGCACTTACTGTAGTAAATTATTAGGTAATTAACCTTCATGCTCCCTGCTCTGAGTCGCCAACTTCCTTTTGAGAATATTTTCCAGGCATCATAATATATGCTTGCACCACAGCTTAATGTTAAGCACAGCAAAGTTTGAATTCAGTGGAAGGGATTTAGAATGGAGCAGATTCCAAAAGAGGGAGGGGAAAGAGCTTTGTGTGCTGTTGAAGGAAAAATGCCGCCTTGCAATAGACAGAACTGACAAAGCGGGGAGGGGCGGTGTTCTTCTTAAGCAATCTCAAACTCACACTTTGTTTCTGCCAGCAAGTTTAAGCTCTTATCACGTCATGCTTGGGCTATTTTAATGGGGAACTTTCTCTCTCCTCTCCCATCCATTGTACCAGATTAATCTTCTTGAAGCACAGAACTTATAACACTGCCTGAGTCATAACCCTTTAGTGGCCCCACCTCACCAATAAACAACATTCAAACACCTTAGAGGAAATTTTTGATTCTTCCTCAATCTAGCTTTCAAACCGTCTCTTCTGTTCTGCCTCAACATGATGCCTTTGAGTGTCTGCCCTCTGCCCTGCACATACCTCCTGGGTTTCCTGTCTTCGCTTATGCGCGTTCCTAGGGCTGGGAAGACGTGAAATGGGGATGGTCAACAGCAGAGGCTCTGGGGCGAGATTGCGTGGATTTGAAAGCTTGTTTTACTAGTTACTGGTCCTGTCATCTTGGGCATGTCAGTTAACCTCCCTGTGATCAGTTTCCTCATATATGAAGTGGGAATGCCAATAGAAATGACCTCAGAGGGCTGTTGTAAAGATTACGTGGGATAATGCATGAAAATACCTAGAAAATTACTCAGTGCTTTTCATATTGTAGCAAATCAACAATATACTTTGATCTCACATTGTTTATCTCACATTAGAATCATACCTCTGTTGGATTGGTAATTTCCAGGAGCTGTAACAGGGGCAGGTGCTGCAATCCTGGGAGTGGGTGCAGGGTGGGCACAGAGAGGGAGTGGGAGCTGGCATGAATCAGTGGGACAGGAATGAGGGACGTTCGATCAGAGCAAGAGGCTTGGAAGAATGAGTGACCAGGAGGAAGAGCTTGGACAGGCTCCTAGGAGGCTGAGCATGGAGACAGGCACTTTATATGGAGCAGCTCTGCCTGTGCCTATTTCTAGTAAGGCTGCTAATAATGGAGCTGAACAAGATAGGCCTATAAGATCATCACCCATTCAGTGCTTTTTTTTTTTTTTTTTGATGAGGAAGATTGGCCCTGAGCTAACATCTGTGCCACTCTTCCTCTACTTTGTATGTGGGATGCTGCCACAGCACTGCCTGATGAGTGGTATATAGATCCGAGTCCGGGATCTGAACCTGCGAACCCTGGGCCGCCAAAGCAGAGTGCGTGAACTTAACCATTATGCCCCTGGGTTGGCCCTGCAATGGTTTTTAAAAAGTGATTTTAATTGCATTAGAAAGACATATTCTCCATGTAACAAATAAAATATTACATATAAGATGAAAGTCTCCTTTGACCCACCCTCCTCCTCCTTAGAAATCACTTCTGTTATGAATATACTTCTGGACATCATCTGTCCGTGTAGATATGCATATCCATAGAAATTAAATAGAATTAAAAATTTTCATTTATATACATGGCATCATGCCATTGATGTTGTCCTGTAGTTAATTTTTTTCCACTCAGTAGTAGGCCTAGGAGAAGTAATTATTTGTGTATATACATACAAACATATATATATATGAGTTATTTCTTCTCTACTGTCTATGATTATATAGACCTTTTATATATCTCCCATTTCTTTAAATGGCTACACAGCATTCTATACTATAATCTTATCATAGTTTATTCAGCCATTTCCTTACTAATGGGCATTAGGGTTGACCCATGTTCTTTTTACATCTTAGCTCTTAAGCCAAAGCATCCATTTTGATTTCTACTACATTCATTCATTTGTTGAATAAATATTTATTGAATACTTATTGTGTGCCAGGTATTATGATAGTGGTTGGGGATGTTGGGGGGCAGAATTTGCTACCCTAAAATGAGTCTCTTTGGCTTGATTATTTTTAAGAACAAAAGACTCAAGAAGAAACTTTGACTTTCCCCCTAACTGCCTAAGAGAATTTAAGATAGAAGGCCTGTCCCTGGAAGGAGCTCTCACCATACAGAACTGTAGTATAATACGAACTAGGTGTGGTAGACAGGGAGGAACCCAGCAAGGCCCCTTTGATCAAAGTCTGCTCCACGTCCTATTGTCTCTGCAAGGCATCTCCATGTGAGTTTCCTTCCTCCCCTTTGAAGTCCCAAACCACTACTCCCAACATCCTCTTTTGTATTTAGCTGAAGAAGGTATTTAAGGTGGTGGCTTTCACCATTTTGTTGAATTACTCAGTTCTCTGGGTTCCCTATGTATATGTGTTATTAAACTTTGTTTGATTTTCTCTTGTTATTCTGTGTCAATTTAATTCTTAGACCAGCCAGAAGAACCTAGAAGGTAGAGGAATATTTCTTCCTCCCCAACAGGGACAGAGTACTGCCCTGCTATCACCAACTCTCCAGTCTCATGGGCCACTGATTCAGGGAGCAAGGGTGTTCTCAGGACAGGTGTAGTGGTGCTTCCCCTTACACTGGGCATGTTCTGAAGCCAGTAAGAGTAAATGGCAGAAATCACGCAGGATCAGAATTATCCTTGAAAATCCCCTGAATTGTTTGTAGAGTGTTCAAGGTTTTTATATGCAGTCCTCTGTGATAAAGGAGGAGATAAATGGAGAATTCTGAAATCTCTCTCTTTCCTTCAGGATTTATTATTTTTTATAAGTGCTAGGCCTCCATAACCTTGATACAGGTGTGTATGTGAGTGTATTTTGTGTGTGTGTGTGTGTGTGTGTGTGTGTGTGTGTAAAGGAAATCATGAGACCTTGGCAGGCCTTGGGGTGAGGGATGGTACGTGGTTGGTTGTTAGATTCTAGGATTAGCTATAACTTAGCTTTGCAAACATAATATGATTCCAATTTATAGAAAATGCTCACAGGAGCCAATGAAAAGTTCTAAAACTTAAAGAACCACATTAGTTACTGGAACCAGTACCCAATTATTCCACATGATGTTTCTTCTTGAAAACAGAGATTTTTAGTATTTTTTGGCTGTGACTTTCAAAATTCGGACTTTTTGTTTGTCTCAATAATAAAACCAATTTTCCGATGACCAGAGATATGGCTTTCCCCCATGTCAACTTTTTAGACAATTATCTCTGACTTTTTGGAATTCCTATAATTCATTAAACCGGTATAAAAATAAAAAGGTCACAATTGGATTTTTATTCCAGAATGGTTTGAGTCCAATTATTTTCTCCTTTCCTAATATATCAATGGCTACAAAGGAAAGACTTATTCTTGTTTCAGGATGTATGGTGAAGAAGTTAGGGCTTCTATAAATAAATGATTTATGGGGTCAATAATTTCCACTTCAAGAGAAAAACCAAGACTAGACGGGGAAGTGTTCGGGCACGAGAGGAGTGTGCAATCCTCGAACGAAAGCTTTTGAGAGTTTTAGGTGGAAGGCCGAGGGAGGGAGGTTGAATGCAACAAGATCACATTGCCCGTAAAGTTACAGCAGGTCTCAAACAGGGTGATCTGTCATTGAATCATGTACAGGCATTGAGTTTCAAGGTTACTACACATGGCTAGACTCTGTCTCTTAGCTAACTCATGTTTTCCTTTGAATGTTGTGTGGTTGTTGAGAACATGTAGAAGGGGCATCGGGTGGAGGCTTCTAGAAGGGATAAACTTGAGCTGAGAGCAAAGGAAGGCACTTCTGGGTGCATCAGGCCTCCGCAGCCTCCGAGAGGTGGGCAAGCCTGGACAGAGAGACTTGCTTGCACCTCAGGCGCACCAGGTCAGGTGGAACTGAAAGCTGACCGGACACCCTTATACACGAGCTCCATGTCCAGGTCTCACTAGGGACCAGGGGGACAGGCCTGCCTCGGGAGGTGCCCTAGTTATCAGCACGAGCGGAGTCATTTGGGTGTTTTAACAAACAAAAGCAGCACAGCAGAAAAACTCTAGTCAAAGCTCCATCAGTGAACTCACTGAGAACGAGGGCGTGTTGGTCACACATCTTTTATTTGAATGTGGATCCTACTCAAGTCTTGCCCATTGCTGCTAAAGCCAGCAATAAAAGTAAGTTTTAAAGCTAATAGAGGAGATGATGTTTGCTTGGAGTTCCCATAATCAGAGCAAGAATACACTGTGGATATTAGACAAATGGAATTAAGTCCAGAGGTGTTAAATATTTATGGATTATTTATGATATGACAAACCTGTTCTGGGCACTGACCTGTGCTGTCTCATTTCATCTGTACCGAGTCATCTCTTTGACTTCCTTACTAATGTCACCATTAGTTTTCTGAAAAACTTACTCTTTTGGAGTCTTATTTCCTGTCTACTCATTATTATTCTCGGTGAAGGGAAGAGAAAATTACCCCTCTAAAATTTCTCCGATCTCATCCGATGTATTTATCTTACCATTGAATATGAATGATTTGGTGAAAAGAATGAGGATAAAGGAAGGACTTGGAAAATAAAAATCTATAGCAATATAGCTTATATACCTATAATTACATCTTGTAAATGCCATTAATAGTACCACATTTTAAAATTGTATAGAAGTTGTTTATTTTTACTATCACAAACAGTGCACAGTGCACATCTGTGTGTACGCCTCTTTGTCAACACGTTTGAGTATTATTCTAGGGCAAATGTCAAGTAGTAGTTTTGCTGGGACATGGAATCTGTAAATTCTTAATTTTAATAGACCCCGTCAAAATGCTCTCCTGTCTTATCAGTAGTCTGTGAGAGAATGTGCATGCCCACAGTCTCACCACACCTTGTGTTTCAAACTTTAATGTCTTTTGCCGATCTGTCGTGTTTTTGTGGGATGGGTCAAGGAATGGTGGTTAAAGTCATTGAGCCTCACCCACGATGTTTGAAACTTTACAAGCAGAATGAACTCATGCATTACTTATCAAATTTAAACTTCTTTTTAAAAAACAGACTTTAAAATGCATCCATGTAATTGATGTTCAATGTTGACTCTCGCGCTGTGGTCGTGACTGTCTGAGCTGTTAGCACCAAGATGTGAGGGAGAAGCCAAGGGCGGACCCAGGTCAGGAAGGAGAGTTCTCAGGCTGAAGGCCAAAACCTCGTGCACAGACTGCAACTGGAGTCAGTGTCCTGCTGAGATGAGAGACTGAGTCAACAGCAGAAAAGATGCCGAATCAGACAAGCCAAGTGAGGAGAGAGGAGTCTGAGAGCAAATCACCAAATCACCAGCCCCAGCGTTTGATGAGAAACCATGGCAAGAAGTTGGGAAAGTTGCCAGGGGTTCAGAGGAATTTGTGTGGATAAAGCTTCACGGATGCAATGGGGAGAGGAGAGTGGGAGAAGCAGCATCTTTTGAAAGTCTCAAGTCTCCCTCTGGAGGATGCCCTCAATGGCCTTAAAAACACAGATCTCTGCAGTAAACACAAAATATTATCGATGTCTTAATAATTTCTCATAATGTCTCTTTTTATTCCCTTTATAGAACTGAAACCAACTTGGAATTATACATTTATCTTCTCTTCTGAGCCTTAGAGTCTGGTCTAGGTTTGCCAACTTTTGTGTAAAGGGCCAGATAGTAAATATTTTAGGCTTTGAGAACCAGACGGGTGCTACCTCAACTATTCAACTCTGCCATCAGACTGGGAAAACAGTCATAGACATTAGAGAAGTGAATGGGCATGGCTGTGTTACAATAAAGCTTTATTAAACAAAAGCAAGTCGTGGGCCAGATTCGGACTGTGGGCTGTGGTTTTTGACCCCAGGCTAGTCTGTTCAGTGGGGATAATAACAGCACTGATCTACTGCATTGATTTGAGGACTGGGGGAGAACATGCAGGTTAACTACTTAGTTCAGTGCTTGGCATAACTTGATTTTTCCATTTTCTTAACTTAATGTTTAATAAATACTAATTAATTTCATTATGATGACTGTAATTATTCTTTATAAGCCTGTTTAACATATCTGCTCATGAAAATGTTGGTCGGGTCTGGTTCCTTGTCATGGACTCTAACTGTGGAGATCACTCATTCTCAGGGAATTCTGAGCACTTAGAACTCCCCCCTTGAGATGCCCAAGGGATTTTAATACTGAACATATCCCTTAGAGCAAGCCAATGATTCTCCTTGATAAAAGAGGTAGGAAAGAATTGAGTTTGCTAATTGTTCTTGGCTGAGGACATTACCTGCCATTCGATCTTTGGACAGTCCTCCTGCAGTAAATGGATTTCAAATTCAATTGGGAATCTCAGTGATCTCATGGAAGCATAATAAAGACGTCGCTTGCCCAGAACCCCTGAGGTTAGAGTGTCCTAGAGCTGATTAAAAGCTATTTCACTGAGCTTTACTCTTCAAAGTGAATGAATATTCTGATGAGCGTGGCTGTTTGAACTGAACTATTTTTTAAGTAGTAGCTTGATTTGCTGTTTTGATAAGTCTGATGAAGTGTTTGAACATTAGAGAGACTCAGCAGGCATTCCAATTTGTTTGTACAATCTTCTCCAAATTGTAGGAATTATCCTCTCATTAATACTGTTGTTTGCTATTTGGGCTAAGGCATGTCGTGAGTATATTGTAATCAGGGTAAAACTGGAAAACAAATCAACATATTAGTTAATTGTTACAAGTAAATTCGCTCCAAAGTCATTTTACACCTCCCGGAAAGCAGTTGAGGGGGACTGGATATCATGCTTCAGTCTAATTACATTTGAGTTTGATACTTTGTTGTGACAAATCTATATTTGCAATATTTGCTATCTTTTGAGAATGCAGTGTCATTCCATTGGCCCTGAAGAAGGGGAGTTTAAAATCAGACGAAAGCATATAATCCTTCTCATGAAAAGAAATGTCGAAATGTTTTTTATTCCAAAGTGAAAAATTGTGAAACTTCCCCAGTTGTAGTTCTTCTCTTTGGATCAAGAGTCAATGTCTAACTGGGGTGGCGGTCAAGAGTTTGAGCTTTGGAGACCCCCCTTTTATAATTACAAACTAACAATTAGCTACCCTGGTATGGTATGCTCGAGGCTGCAGGAATAGAGAGATGTGGGATGGGACCCTGGGACCACCGTTGATGAACTGAGTGACCTTGGGCTTCAAATAAATATAAGTAAATAGGATGACCAACTTGTCCTGGTTTGCCCAGGTCTCTCCTGGTTTTTGCACTGAAAGTACCGCTTCCTGGGAACCACCTCGGTCCCGGGCAAACCAGGACGGTTGGTCACCCTATCTGAAAATGAGGCTAGAAACCCAAAGGGTAGTTAAAAGGATGAAAGATAATCGTGGCTAGCTTCTAGCCTGGTGATGCTGAATGAGTTGCTTAACCTCTCTGAGCTGTTGTTGCCTCATCTATAAAATGGGACTTTAAGATCTATGTTGTATGGCAGCTGTAAGGCTTACAGATAGGGTATGAAGTGGGTTATCAGGGTCTGTGACATAAAGCTAGCAAGAATAATCTGCAGCTGTTTTGCTGTCAAAAAAAAAAGATAAAAAGAACATATTGTGAGCCTCAAGGAAGGAAATTAGACTGAACTGGGCAGGGTGTGTATGTATATGTGTGTATATTTTTTAATGAATTAATACTTTCAACAAACATTTATGTGTCAAACACTGTGATTTTCTTCATGCAACTTACAGTCTCCTGGGGAAGATAGATGCTACCAAGACATCACACGAATAGGTGGAAGACTGCAACTGTGATAAGGCTGCAGAGGAGAATGGCATGATGCTAGGGAGCATTTAGTGGGAATATCTGACGTGATCAGGAGGAGATCAGAGATGGTTTCTCTAAGGAGGTGAGGAGTTAGGCCAAAAGAGACGGGAAGATACTGCTCAGCAGGGAAAAGAGTGTCTGTGCTGGTCAGAAGCCTGATGAAAGAAGGAATAAAAGAATGCCAGAGATATCAGGAGAGAGAGAAGGCAATGAAAGGTGTAACTAGAGGGAGGCAGGGCCAGACTGTGTGGGCCTTATAGACCAGGGGAGGAGGGGTTTTACTAACCTTAACAGAGCAGTAGGAAGGCATTTAAATAGAGTGAGTTAAAAAAACAGAAAAAGGAACAAAATGACTGAAATTGAATCTAATCAAGCCTCTGGATGAAACCGCTAGGTTTCAGGAAGTAAGAGAGGGAGAGGAACAGGCTAAATGTCACCACAAGGGGGCAACCAGCCAAATCCAGAATATGGGGCATTCTGCAGAACAAATGACCTGGTCTGGTTCTCTAATGAATCAATGACTCAAAAATCAAAGTAGGGGGGAAATTAATGTAGAATAAAAGAGCCTTAAGTATCACAATGACTAAATGCAATGCATGGACTTTCTTATGCAAACAAACCAACTGAGGAAAGATGTCTTTGAGTCAATGAAGGGAACGTAGAAATATGGACTCATAGATGATATTAAGAAATTATCAATATGGGCTGGCCCCGTGGCCTAGTGGTTAAGTTTGGCATGCTCCACTTTGGTGGCCCAGGTTCGCAGGTTCTGATCCCGAGTGCGGACCTACACCACTCATCAGCAGTGCTGTGGTGGTGACCCATATATAAAATAGAAGAAGATTGGCATAGATGTTAGCTCAGAGCTAATCTTTCTCAGCAAAAAAAAAATGTTAATACTGATAGTCATGAAAACGACATGGTGGTTATGTTTTTATAATTCCTTATTAGACATTCAAACTGAAGTATTATGGAAGTAACATGACATTGGGGATTTGCCTTAAAATTCTCTGGCTAGAAAAAAATACAGAAGGTGGAAATTATAGATAAAATAAACTTGGCAAGTGGTTATGATTTTTCACGCCAGGTGATAGACTTATGGGCAGTTCATTATATTATTTCCTCTGCTTTGTTTATGTTTGAATATTACTACAGTAAAAATGTTAAGGTTAGAGGTGGTCATGGAGAGATGGTAACATGATCAGATCTGCATTGTGAAAAACTTCTCTGGCCCAATTTTTAAAGCAGTTGTTGGTTGAAATGTATAGATATGACTGAATGACAAGAGGACTCATTCTAGGGGGAGGAATTGGTAAGCGGGGATGGAAACTCTTTTATTTAATTAAAATGCAGGGGGAGAGGAGTAGAGAATGGGGACAAAGTCTGGTTAGTTGGTTGTTCATCCAGAGAGCTTTTGGCATCCAGGCATCACTTCCTGTTTCTTCCAGAAGCAACAGCTCAATTTTCCTTCAGGAATCTTACCCCCTATATCTTAGTGCGTGACTCCACCCTACCTCTAGAGGAGGGCATGCAACTCAGATTTGGCCAATCAGAGTACAGCATTGCTCTGGTTACCGCAGAGATTGGTTCAAGGGAGACGACTTACTTCCTTTGAGCCAATGAGATTCAGATCTGGGACTTTTGCTGAAGCTCTTGGGAAAGAACCACTCATCTTCCACTGAGCATCCTCAGCTTTGAGGATGTGAGTCTAGTGTTACTGGCAGCCATTTTCCCACCATGTGGAGAGCACCTGGCTGAGCAAAAAGTAACCACAGGGGAAAGCAGGATTGGATGCTGGAGAGAGCAAGAAGTTAAATGACGTTATTTCAGACTCTGGATCCAGCCAGGCCTGAAGTGAAGTTTCACTTAAACATTTCGTGGATTTATGAATCAATATATCTTTCTCTCTCCCTTTCCTTTGGCCAATTTGGGTATGTTTCTTTCACTTGAAAATGGATGAATTCCGAGTGATAGAAAGTTCTAGAAAGTTTTGTAGCTTTGCCACATTCATAGCTATGTGTACCCCTCCCAGTAAGTAGTTCATAACTTGTTTTAAAGCTTTCTCAATTTCTGCCAATAGGTCAATTTGTGTTAGATGATCAGCCAATGTTCCCCTTCTCCGCACTATAAATCTTTCACAATTTCAAACTTCTACACTCACAAACTGCTTTTTAATGGCAACCCAAGTTTTCTATTGAAATCATTGTATATGATAATTAGTAATCTGCAAGATAATTTTAGTTAATTTTAAATTTAAAATCCATCATGCAAAACGAGTTGGAGCAGAGTGGAGCTCCCAACAAAAGAAATGAATCAGAGTGTGAGAGAACAGCGCAGAACCCTGGAAATAAAAATGTGCAAATTTCTCAGGGAATAATCATTGTCTCGATTTTTACTTGTAATTATAATTTAATTATGAACCTACTTTTGCAACACTTTAAAAGTATTTAAGTACTTTCCACATAATTATCTGTTATCAAACCTGTTCATTATATAGCAGTTGCTGCATAAATTACTATGCTTTGTGTAAAAATATTTTTCACTTCAGGTTGACTTGAAATAAAATAAGACAAATCATTTGAATGGTATTAGTGGCTCCCTAATATTACACAGCAGCTTTAAGCATGACCATCTTAAAGAACAGAGTATAGATGAACCCTGGCTTGTTTTGATAATATTGGTGAAGATCGTTTCTGGAAACCCAGACCAGAAGATTTTTCTTTTTTTTTTTCCTTCCCAAGAAGTTGCTTCTTTCTTCCTTGTTCATCTTGAGAAATTCCTAGAGAATACATGAAAATCCTGCTTCAGATGCCTCCCGAGACCCTTCATCATCGTGGAAGAGTCAGTGAATATTCGATGAAGAGTCTACTGTGTGCTTGCAAAGCCTCTTATAGACCCTGATGGAATCTGAGTGGGGGAAGGAGGAAGTGCGAATATTTGAGCACTGCCCTTACATATCTTTTCTAATTCACATCTCTGTCAGCCCTCAAGGCATTCAATGACAACGTCTACTCCAATATTGCCCTGTTTTACAGACTAGGAAACGTAGGCACAGAGAGGTTGGCAACTTGCACAAAGTTGCATGGCTGGGGGAAGTGGAAGTGGGATTTAGACCTGAGCAGTGTGACTCCAGAGACCACACACCCAGCAACTGCAGTGCCTTGGCCCAGGGAGCTGATGCAAGATGCTGGGGCCACCACGGGGGTCACTGCAGGAATGGAAGGCACTGAGGATCACAAAGAGAGGAGAAGTACTCCGAGTTGGCACGAGAATGGATTTTTAGTACCTAAATTCCCAAAAGGAATTGTGGTGGAGGAGGAGACCATTGGAGAACACGTGGGCACTGGGCCTCGTGATCTCCTGCTGCTCCCGGGGGAAGCCAGGCAGGACGTAGGACATGTCCTGCAAATTGTAAGTGCTTAGGACAACATGGGGTCAGTGGTGTGACTGCTGCCTGTGCTTGCTGAATCCCCAGGACTTGAGAATATGACCAAGAACAGACCATCCAGTGAAGTTCAAGCTGCCGTTATTGTCAGACTTCATTTATACACGTCCATAGATCAGCTAAAATTAAATGCTGCCATAACATCTAAACATTATCCTATAAATAAGGATTGCATCTCAAGTTCCAAAAGAAAAGAATACTGTTTTCAATTATGTTCAGGCCCTTGCAACCTCTGCAGCTTCCCCGTGCTGGGTTTAAAGGCCACAGAACCATGAAACGGAAATAAGCACTAACATTATCAAGTGCCTGCGGTGTGCCAGACATCCAGAGAGGTGCTCACTGAATATGATCTCATTTAGAGCAGACACCCAAGGATTAATTTTTATTCCCATTTTGCAGGTGAGAACACTGAGGCTTAACTGACCTGCCCAATTCATTGGTGGAGCTTGGATTCTAGGCGAGGACGTCTGATTCCAGAACGTGCTTCCTAATTAATACTGGAAAAGTAGAGGATTATGCCTCTCCAGGTGTGAGGGATGGATTAGGGTGGAATCTTGAGTCCCCTCCTCTCTGAGACATGAGAGCTGCTCCCTTCTTGTCCACAAATGACCCAGGTGAGGCTGAGACCAAACAAGGGGACACCCTACGCTGTCCATTTCTGGGATAGTTACCAAGAGAAGGACATAGGCCAGCTGAGCCATGATGGCCTTATAAAGCCCAAATATATCAAGGAGGAATAAGCTATGGGACAAACAAGACCTGGTGCTGGTGACGGGTGCAGGTGGGAGGGGCCCAGATGCCCAAAGTGGAATAGGACAGAAGCAAAACTAGAGCAGGTGGAAGGAATCACAAATCCAGACAGAGAGTGGTGGCGGTGAGGTGACACGTGCTCTGCGACACGAGGGCTCTGTCCTCTTTTCTCCCACTAGGTCCCCCTTCCCTATTCCAGCTGACAGGCACAGGGCTCCTCAGGGTCCGGTTCAAAGCGCCTCTCTTCCCTGAAGCCTTTCCTGCCTTCCTTTATTCCTCCACTGTCTCCTCCCAAAGATTCCAGCTCAGACATTTACTGGAGCCCTCCGCGCATCCTATCATGATTGTGGTCGGAGCTTCCCAGTGGAGAGGGGCGCATAAGAAAGGCAGGTTCTGTTCCTCTCCATTTGCATCTACTCAGCACTGGTGAGGTGCCTGCACTGGGCAAATATTCAACAGAGGGTTGAATTAATGAATTTCTGTCTTGCCTGCTTTGTTCATTTCCTGTTTTCTTCCCCTACAATGAAATATCCCTGGGAGCAGGGGCTTGGTTTTGTTTGTCATTGTATCCCTAGGGCCTAACACAGAGCCTGAAATTGACATATGTTAGGTGCTTATGTGTTGAATAAAAGAATCGATTATTCCTTCACTTCAGACATGGGTCGGGCCGGAAGATTTTAGTTTATTTATACCATATATGGACCTAGCCCCTGCAATCACCTCAGGGACAAACCCACCAATAAGAACCAAAGGGAGGTGGAAGTAACCCAAATGTCCACTAGCTGATGAATGTATAAGGAAGTGTGGTATATCCATACACTGGAATATTATTCAGCCATAAAAAGGAATGGAGTACTAATTCATGCTACAACACGGATGAACCTTGAAAGCATTATGCTTAAATGAAAGAAGCCAGACACAAAAGACTGCATATTATATTTCTCTGTTTATGTGAAATGTCCAGAATTGGTAAATCTTTAGAGACAGAAAGTGGATTTGTGGTTGCCAGGAACGAGAGGGAGAGGAGTGTGGGAATGACTGCTAATGGATATGAGGTTTCTTTTTAGGGTGATGAAAATATTCTGGAATTAGTGGTGCTAGATGCACAGCCTTATGGATACACTAAAAACTACTGAGTTGTACACTTTAAAAGGATGAATTTTATGATATGTGAATTACATCTCAATAAAGTTACGATTAAAAAAAGTAAAAGAAGAACCAAGAGAAGATCACGGTTGATCTGAGCTTGTGAAACTCTTTTTCCTGGGAGCCGCGTTCTGGGACCCTTCATTCAAGGTCCTAAGGAGACCCAGACAACTGCTTTGGCGAAGCAGGCCCTTTCACACGAGCTGCCCTGAAGCTGAAGAAACGATGGTGGCAGAATTTGCTCAATGGCGAGGGAAAGAGTAAATAAGGAATAGGGCAGATTACAGGAAGAAAGCTCTTGATTACCTCTTGGATAATGATTCTAGAACTTTTAAAAAATAGAACTTGATCACAAAGTTCATATTTGTTTATTTTTTAAAGCATGGGATTAAACAACGAGTCCTGTTAATTTCGCCTTTGCATACCTCTGCATTCTGTCCAGCTGTCTCTAACTCAGAAGTCCTCAACCAGGGCAATTTTGCCCCCAGAGGACATTTGGCAATGTCTGGAGACAGTTTAGGTTGTCACACCTAGTGGGAGGTGCTACTGGTATCTAGTAGGTGGAGGCCAGGAAAGCTGCTAAATTTTACAGGATAGCCCCCACAGCAACAATGACAAAAAAATTCTGCTTCAAACTGTCAGTAGTGTCAAGGTAGAGAAGCCCTGCTCTAAACTCATTACCAACTTCCTGGTCCAAACTACCATCATCTTGCAATCGAGCTCCTTCAATAATCTCCCAGCAGATCTCTCTGCTTTCACCCCCAACCATTGCTGCTGCAATATTCAAAAAACACAAATCTGATCATTTATCATTGCCCATTGTAAAGTTTCCTGTTGCTGCTGTAGCAATTTACTACCAACTTGGTGGCTTTAAAGAATAGAAATGAATTATTTATTATTTATCCACCCACCTTATAGAACATTTGAAAGGCAACAACATGCAGTACCAGGAAATGCAAAAGGCTTATGGCCAGGAGACTCGACTCCTCATTTTCAGATATGGATAAAGTAGGCACAAGCCATGTTCAAGTGGCTCTCCACGCCACCTTTTTAATGTTAATAGTTACCAACGAAATTTAGAAACATTGAGTCTGATGTATCAGACATCTTTGTATTTATTTTCAGTGGTGTGGGTTTCAATATGCAAGTCCTGACACTGGCTGCAGTTTTCAACTTTATGACCAAGCTAGGTTTCATTGCAGACTGATGCATGGAAGGGTCAGAATCCGCTGGTGTATGAGAGCAAGGCTGAGATTTCCTTTCTCTTCTCCTGTTATTCTAAGAAGGAGAAAAGTTTTAGGCAAAGATAAATGAAAATTATCCAGTAACTTCAAATGTGTTACTTCCCAGATCTCCTGTCTGGGTCGATCAGAGATACTCACAACTATAGATAATGAGATAATTAAAAACTAGTAAATATAAATGTGAGGTACCTTTTACAATTAAGCCCAGGACATGTATCTGATTATGAAACACTGACTCTGTATTTTGAAATGTCATATCAACCATATGAGACAATTTTACAGACCTTCCTGAGAAATATTTACATAAAACTATATTTTTATATACTATGTAAAGTACTGAAGTATAGATTTAATCAAAACTTTAAATAAGACTAAAGGTATGCTGTAAGTGTGAAATATGTAAGCATAAAAAATTTTAACAAAATTTTCAATCAATTTCCCTCTGAGTTATAGGCTTCCCTATGACTTTATAACTCTGAGCCCCCAAACTGCTCTTCTCTTACATCAACTTAATACTCTTTCATTGGAGAGAAGACATTTTGGAGAAAAAATCACATTGGTTTTATGTTTCTGTATTTGTTGGGTAAAGGATGTAAATTTAGAAAGTGCATTTCTGCCTACATTCTGAATTGCTTTTTCAGTCCCTCCCTACTCCCAGGAGGCTGTGTGGGAAATGTAGGAGCCCAGGCTGTGGCCATGCTAAGACTTGGGTTTGAATCCTGCCTCTGACTCTAGCTGAGAGCCCTGTGCAAATGACTTTGTAGGGGAGCAGAATTTGCTACCCCAAAATGTGTCTCTTTGGCTTGATTATTTTTAAGAACAAAAGACTCAAGAAGAAACTTTGACTTTCCCCCTAACTGCCTAAGAGAATTTAAGATAGAAGGCCTGTCCCAGTAAGGAGCTCTCACCATAGAGAACTGTAGTATAATACAAACTAGGTGTGGTAGACAGGGAGGAACCCAGCAAGGCCCCTTTGATCACAGTCTGCTCCACGTCCCATTGTCTTTGCTAGGCATGGCAAACATTTGGTTATCGAACACTTGCTTTTCCATCTCCATGTGAATTGCCTTCCTCTCCTTTGCAGTCCCAAACCACTACCCCAAACATCCTCTTTTGTCTTTAGCTGAAGACAGTATTTAAGGCGGTGTCTTTGGCCATTTGGGCAAGTTACTCAGTTTTCCTGGGTTTCTCCCACAATGAAAGGAGAAGATACAGGACAGTTTGTGGCACATCTTACACACTCAGTTATTTTCCCATAGTACTGTAATATCCATCTCACCTCTCTGTTTCTTGGTATAGTTGAAGTACCGACCCTCTCTCAACATTGACTGGATAAAGATGGATTGTGCATAAGGGACATCAAATAACCAGTGTCATCATTATGTCCCAATGATTTAACTGGGACAACTAGTTGTTTTGGAGTCAGAAGGAGCTCCTTGCAGAGTGCTTCATTGCCGTATTTTCTTCAAATCAGAATGTGTTACAGATCTTGATTTCTAGGGGCTATCTTGTTGGAAGATGCCTTTGCCCTGACTGTCCAAATCAGGCTACTCCAGTAGATGAAAGATGAGAGGGGAAAGGGACACTGGGAGAGTTTGGTTTATGAAAAACACTATAGTTGAGTGACCACCCTTACCCGGTTTCGGGACCATCCTGGTTTTAGCACCGAACCTCATGTACCCCTGGCAGTCCTTCAGTTCTGGGTAAAACAGGGTGGTTGGTCTCCCTACACTCTAGTCAGAAATTTTAATTCCAGGATAGACAGTGAGAGACAGGAAGGTTCATGGTTACAGAGGGCTGGGAGTGGGAATGGGGAATGACTGTAAATGGGTACAAGGTTTCTTTTTAGGGTGATGGAAATGTTCTAAAATTAGATGGCGGTGATGGCTGACAACTCTGTTAAATATACTAAAATTCATTGACTTGTACTCTTAAAGCAGGTAAATTTTATGGTATGTAAATCATATCTCCATAAAGCCATTTAAAAATTTATTATGAAACTATATTTTCATATTGAAGCATTTATTTTGATAGAAAAATAATAATACTTGGTCCACAAAATGAATGTATACACTAAGAATTTGAACTGAATTGCCCATCGAATTGGAAAAGATTTATTAAAATTGACAAAACTCAGATTTGACAAAGATATGAGGAAACACTCTCATGTTCAACTGATCAACGGTATGAATTAATAACATGTTTAAACAGGACAATCTGGCAGTATGGATAAAAATGCACTCTTTGACTCAGCATCTTCATTTCCAGAACTTTATCCTAAGCAGATAACTGTCAACTGTGCAAAGATATATGTGCCAGGATGTTCATCACAGATGGCTTATAATAGAAACAATGACTTATAATTAGAAGCGATCTAAATCTCCATTAGTGACAGGCTGTTTAGATGAGTAGTGGCAAATCCATACAATGAAACACTTTTACTGTGACACCACTGAGGCGGTGATATAAATCCATACACACATCAAGGGTGACCGACCCTCCCAGTTTGCCTAGGACTGTTCCTGTCTTTGTCCTGAAAGTCCCCAGTCCAAGGGAACCCCTCAGTCCCACGTGAATAGAGGTGGTTGTCAACTAATCTACAGGAAAACAGCTAACAGGACTTTACAAAAAAGTTAACCATGTGGGATTTCAAGTCAGCTTAACTTTCTTTGTTATGGATTTTGTTAGGATTTTTGAAATATTATTTGCATTTTTATTAAATAATTTTACATTTGAGGAAAAAATATTTGCATTAAAAAAGAACCTCTGCTGACACATTAACAAAAATGTAGGCATGTTAAATATGTCCTTCATTTATTTTATGTGGTTCTATTGCCACTCGTGGGAGATGGATCTATTTGTGTATCTAGCTAAATACGTAAGTATGTACGTGTACCTCCACGCAGGCACGTGAATTCAGGAGAGGACTGACTCTTGTTTTCCGTTGCAACACGTGGCCTAGCACAGTACTTGGCACCCAAGATGAATAAATAAAGGTGTCCTTGTTAAAATGTGATGAGAGCCATACATCAAAGTGGAATGAAATGTCAAAGTAACTTTTCAAATATTTGGTCAAACCAGTGAACACTGTATTCCCTTTAAATGATGCCCATGGATTGGGCTGTCCTCACTTTCTTCCAGGATGAACTGGCTAACAGCTTGATTGGATTGACCGATTTCTCCCCTAAGGTGATTTTCATTTTTACTTCCCCTCTAATTATAACACAACGCACGCCAATTATCTTAAAGACAGAAATGGTTGTCAAGCAAAAACATGAAAATTAAAAAGCCTCTCTAGAGACAGCCACTGTTAGTGCCTTTATCACATCCACTTCCCGACCTTTTTCTATGCATCCAAGCAATACTGAAGCATTTGATTTATAAGAATGATTATGATTGGATTTTTATGTATATGTTTGTGTGTATGTAGAACATTTAGCAAAAATGAAATTATTACATATTATGACCTTTTTTGCCTTTAGCCACCTGTTGGAGCTGCTGTCCACTTCAATGCACATGCAGCTTTCACACCATCCTCAGTGGCTCCGTGGTATGCCATTGCATAGACAGACCACTGTTGAACTGGGTTGACTTCTTTAAAATGTTAATTTCTTGCTGAAAATTGTCCAGTTGGGAGCTCTTTTCAGAGGTCCTTTGGTCTTGCCATCAAAGAAGCACATGTAACCTATCCCGTAGAGTGCCTGGCACATAGTAGGTGAACAATAAATGTGAATCCTTTTCTCCCTCCCTCTATTTAGGGAACAACAGTTTTCAGGAGCTGAAAATATTATAATACATAAATACATATAATATATGTCATTATATATATAACTGTATCTATTCAAAAAGAGTTCTCTCTGTCTAGGTGGGGAATTAAAACACTTTTTCTCACTGCTGTCAGCCAAACTATCAGCTAGACCCATGAACTCCACTTCTAGAATCTTCCAGAATCTATCCTGAAGACTCTCTTCTCTCCCGATCTGAGCCATCATTGTCACTGGCCAGTCTTCCCGCACTACAGAGCGCTTGGTCTTTGTCAACTTTGTATCCCCGTGGCAGTCCATTCTGTGTGCTCAACAAAAATAAAGATATTTGCCTCTACAACAAGTTAATATTATATTAGCTGTTTTCTAACATAATATTAACTTGCTATAGAGAAAAACCTCTTTTTGTAATGTCCCTATTTAATTGCCCTATGTTTAATGTATTACTATGAAGCGTGCCAAAGAGGGAAGGAATTTCATAAAATAATTTGCATGTATTTCCAAATTCCTACACAACCTCTATAATTACAATTTAGTAGAATTAGGGATAGATATTTATTTGTGCATACATTTTCAAATGTATTTAAAACTTATCACTATATTTGCTTGACATATTTTGTTCTCAAGTAAATTTTTCATGTTTTGCTGAGTTTCTTTGTCTCTGTCATACAATTTTTAAAGCTATTCTTGGCTATTTCTTATTAATGCATTGAGCCTTTATAGTTTTGAGAATGATCTTATCACTAATGCCAAATGAGTGGATGATTCATCAACTCATTTATTTATTTGCATGCCATTCAGTTAATCATTGAACACCTACTATGAGCCAGGCACTATTCCAGGCCCTAGGGCTACAACAGTGATGCACATTTTGTTTTATGTAGCATATAGTCTCATGGACTAGACTGTGTTCAAGTATTACTCTTTAAAAAATTAATAGATTTTTTTAGGCAGTTTTATGTTTACAAAAAAATTGAGCAGAAGGTGAGTTTCATATATTCCCTTTCTCTGCCTCAGTTTCCCTTTTATTATTAACACCTTGCATTAGTGTGGTACATTTGTTACAATTGATGAACCAACACTGATACATTATTATTAACTCAAGTCCATAGCTTACGTTAGGTTTCACTCTTCGTGTTGTACATTCTGTGGGTTTTGACAAATGTATGGTGACATGTATCCACCATTATAGTATCATACAAAACAAGTAGTGTCGCTGCCCTAAAAATCCTCTATGCTCTGTCCATTCATCACTTTCTCCCTCTCTCCTCCCTAACTCCTGGCAACCACTGATCTTTTTACTGTTTCTACATTTGTTGCTTTTCCAGCATGTCATATAGTTGGAATCATACAGTATATAGCCTTCTCAGACTGACTTCTTTGCTTAGCAATATACATTTAAGGGTCTTCCATGTCTTTCCATGACTTGATGCTTCATTTCTTTTTTTCTCTGAGTAATACTGCATTGTGTGAATACACAACAGTTTGTTTATCCATTCACCTATTGAATGACATCTTGGTTGCTTGCAAGTTTTGGCAATTATGAATAAAGCTGCAATAAACATTTGTGTGCAGATTTTTGTCTGGAAATAAGTTTTCAGTTCATCTGGGTAATTAACAAGAGACACAGTTGCTGGATTGTACGGCAAGACTATGTTTAGCTTTGTAAGAAACTGCCAAACTGTCTTCCAAAGTGGCTATAACATTTTGCATTCCCATCAGCGGGAATGAAAGTTCCTGTTGCTCCACATCCTCGTCAGCATTTGGTGTTGTCAGTCCTTTGGATTTTAGCCATTCTAATAGTTTGCAGTGGTATCTCATTGTTGGCTTAATTTGCAATTCCCTAATGACATGTGATGTTGAGCATCTTTGCATATGTTTATTTGCCATCTGTATATCTTCCATGATGAGGTGAGTATTGTACGTTTTGCATGCAGATATCTGAAAGAAAAAATTTCACTGAGTATAAGAAAAAGGAAACTCACTCCAAAATGACAGGAGTGTGCCTCCCTCTGTGCCTGTGGTGGACACGTGTTTTTGTCTGCCTGCCATCTAGATCTCCTTCTGGTAACTTCCTCCATTGTCTTTTGTGGAACCTCCCCTTTAACATCAGTGTACTCTTGGTGGTGCTGTCACTTAAGGTGTGGCATGCATGTTACCCCAACTCAGCCAATCACGCTCTCTCTGGAATTGGCATCTTAAGCAAGTGAAGGCAAGGACTGGGGCAATAGTGGAGTTTGATTCATTGTAATCACAGCTCCCAACAATGGCCTCCCCCAAATGACTGGCTGTGGGTTCCTGCTCCCGGATTCCCAGATCTTCTTCAGTTTCCATCCTGTCTGCAGCCTGGTTCTTTAGATTTTACATTATTTTAGCTCCTCCTCTTTTCCTTCCAACAGCATCCTTCTCTTTCTTGTCACCCAGAGGGGATTTATGTGGAATAAATCCCAAGAATCCACATCATACACTTGTGAGCATCTTTTAAGACAAAGGCCATGTCTTAGTTATTTCTGTTTTCTCAATGCCAAGCACAGTGTCTGAGACCTGGCAAGCTCTCAGGGAATGTTTGCAACTAAAATTCATCGAACATTTCCTGGGTGCTAGGAAATAAACTTTATAAACTTTATCTTATTAAATACTCAAAAGTCACCCTTTGAGGTTGGCATTATCACCTTCACTTTCTATAAAACAAGGACCCAGACAATAAGTATCTTGCCCTAATTCATATGGGAATCAGTGGTGCAGCCCATCTTATTTGAGCCTGGAACTTTCCATTGAAGCCAAATAGCACCTATGACATACTACATTTGTTGAATGAATCGATGGTTGAATAAATGTGTTAAGTAAAAGATGAAACCTGGGAAAACCAGAATGAAGATTTTTTTAATGAATCAAAATATTAGGATGGTTTATATGGTTAGCTTCTGCCAATATAACGTTTATTCCAAGTTTAATCCATTGTGTGACATCTGGGGACATTTGTTAAAAAGGCAGTTTCAAGAAGCTCACTTCAGACCTAATGAACAAAATCCTGTGGTGGAAGAGGCTCAGGAGTGTGGATTTTGACACTGGTGCCCAGTTGATCATGATGTACTCCATAGGTGGAAACCACCATGTTTATAAGTTTGGGGATAGGGAGAACTTGAAATGACCTAGGACATGGTTTTTACATCTTTCTTTGTGTAGGTAACCTCATCTGCAAAGCGGATGCACACCCTTAATCTTTGAAATTTACTGGAGGGTGCATTTTCTCTACGTGGCTCTCAGAGCATTTTGTGTTGGAACCACCATTCCCTGAAGGGTCCCCAAGACTTCCCAACACTGCCTGCCCTATATCACCTTCTATATTACCCCTCCAGAAAGGAAAAAAAAATTCCAGTAAACCTAAATTTATTCTTCTTCTTGCATTAGGAACAGAACCTTCTAGATTATGAGCCTCTCAAAGGCAAAGATATGTCCATCTATCTATCCCAAGTAGTTAGCATACAGCTGGCAAGTAATAGAATAGCAGATGCTTGTAGAATCTAATTTTATCCACTGTGAGGAACGGAACACCACTGTTTAGAAGATGGTCACTTAGTACATTGATTTAAATTGGATTTGGGGACATTACCATCAGGAAACAGCAATTCATAGTTTCCTTCACTTTGATGACTATTTCTACAGAAAATACAAAACTCTAAACTCCTAAATGGGGCAGGTGGGGGTTCCTAGGGGACTCTTTTTGACTGAGAGGCAATGTAGTGGGGCAAAATGCGCAGAGGTTTGCTCAGCCGGGCAGACATGGGTTCAAATCCTGGTTCTGCCTCATGCTTATTGAATGTCCTTGAACACGTCCCTGAACCTCTCTAAGCCTTTCTTTCCTTATCTCTTAAATGGAGAAATCATATCTGCCTTCCAGGGCTGTTGTGCAGATTCCATGAAGTAACAATATGTATAAAGCTCTCAGGAGGTGCCTTCCACAGTCCTTGAATGCTAAATTATGTTCCTTATCATCCTTCTTACATCCCATTTTGTCCAGGCAACTAAAAATTTATTTGAAAACATCGAAATCTTTATCATCCATACATGTTTTAATACACATAAACCCATCAGTAGGTGATATGACTTGTAAGAATAAGATATGTTTTAAATTTGGATATTTCTCTATTTTTTTGCCACAGCCTGACTTACCTGGGTAGAGACAAGGCATGATAAAATAGTTTTTAAATATCTTGAGTCTGTGAAACCCTGCTAGTTTTCACACAAAACTTGTATTAATAAAGTATTACTCCAGTGCCTTAGAAATCCACATAACAGAAGCCTCTATGGTTATGCAAATAATCTCCATGTAGCTGCTTTCCTGGCCATGAGCGAACATGGAGCTCAATTACAGAATTGGGTGCCAGGCATTAAAATTACATGTCTGGTGTCTGCCACTCACAGGGCAAAATAATCAGCTATTCAAAGCTTCTCTATGGTTCTCAAGCTTCCTATTGTTTTACAAGTTGTCCTGCTCGCAATTTAGGTCTCAGTGACTAATGTGTTTTATCCAAGAGCTCATATTTCTAGACAAGTCCTCAACTGTTTTTTAAGAGCTTTATTTATTTTTGTTGTTTTCCAAATGTAGGCAAAAATCACAGTTGGAGGACAAAAGTGCATTCGCCCACTTTCTTCTATCCACCCTTCTTTCTATCCATCATCCTTCCTTCCTTCTGTCCATCCTTCCATTCTTTAAGTAATATTTATCATGTCCAATTAGGTGACTCTTCCATTCATTCAGCCAAGTTTTATTAAGTGCCTTCTATGTGTTAAGATGTTGCATTTGCTGAATGCTGGTGATATAATGGTGAGAAAAAGACAGTCGTTGTTCTTTTTTTTTTTTTAAAGATTGGCACCTGGGCTAACAACTGTTGCCAATCTTCCTTTTTTTCTCTTTTTTTTTAAGGATTGGCACCTGGTCTAAGAACTGTTGCAAATCCTTTTTTGTCTTTTCTGCTTTATCTCCCCAACCCCGCCCCCCCCTCCCCGCCCCGCCCGTACACAGTTGTATATCTTTGTTGCAGGTCCTTCTAGTTGTGGGATGTGGGACCCCGCCTCAACGTGGCCTGCCGAGCGGTGCCGTGTCCACGCCCAGGATCTGGACCCTGGACCACCGCAGCGGAGAGCGCAAACTTAACCACTCCGCCACGGAGCCGGCCCCAGTCGTAGTTCTTAATCTCATGCACTTATGTTCAACTAGGAGAGAGACATCAATAAAATAGTCATATGTATGTATATGCATATTAATGTATATAATGACAAATTTGATAAATGCAATGAAGGAAAGCCATGGAGTCATGAGAGCTTATAATGGTAATTGAGGAGAGGTAATTCAATCACTGGGGGTCATAGAACTTTTCCCCAAGGGAATGAAGATTGTACTGAGGTCTAAAGAATAAATAAGACTTAACTAGGAAAACAAGGGAGGAGTGGATGTTAAGGGAAAAGAGGACAGCAAGGACTGTCCTGTGATGGGGGAGCAACGGAGGGCAGGAGGGATGGGAAATCTTGAGTGTGACTGGATCAGAGAGAGAAGGCAGGAGAGGGGTGGGACAGGCAGGTGGAGAGCTGGGTAGAGACCTTGCAGAGCTTTGTAGGCCATTTTAAGGAGTTTGGCTACAATCCTTAGAGCATTGACGATACACTAAAGATTTTTCAGCAGTGGCATTTATCAGCTGAGGGGAAGAAGGCAAAGGGGCAGTATCGGTGTGAATGGTTTGGTCAGGAGGCTTTATCAACAGCCCAAATGAGAGATGCTGAAGGCTTGAGCTGAACATTGTGTTAACCATGGGGATTGATGGGGAGACATTTTATTCTAGGATCCTGTAAGATAGCTGAGGACAGAACTTGTAGAAAAACAGTCAGGTAAACAACATAAGATGGTGTAACCACAAGTGGTATGGTAGATATTTGAAATGGGTTAGAGCAGATCAAAATGGCTTCTTGAAGTTGAGGCTTAACATGGGCTGTGACAGAGATAAGGAAGGAGGAACTGAGGGCATTTCAGATTGGTGGGCACAAGCGAACAAAGCCATAGACAAGTGAATTGCATAGTTTGTATAGAAGAAGCAGAGGAGGCAAAAGAAAAAGAAATGCTGAGAGTGACGGTACACAGCAGCTGTGATAGTCTTTCCAGACAAAGTGATTAGTCATGACTTTCTTGATTTCATGGCAGAAAATCAGCTCAAACTGGCTCAACGCACAAAGTAAATTTATTTGCCGATGTAAATGAAAATTACTTGTGTACATGGCTTCAGGTAAAGCTGAATCCAGGTGCTCAAATAATAGTGCCAAGACCTTTTCTCTGTCCATCTCTCGACTCTGCTTTTCTTTGGATTGTTTTCATTCCTAGGAAGGCTCTTTCTTCTTGGAGGAAAGATGGTGCCAGCTGATCTAGGTTTACCTACCATTTAGACAACTCAGGTGATAGAACCTCCAGTTTTAGCAAAGGTTGGAGATATATGTCTTATTGGCCTAGCTGATGTCACATGTTCATTCTTGAACCAATCACTGAGCCCAGGAGATCCAGTGCTCTGATTATGGATCATATATTTTTTCTTTGAACTGGGTCAGTGTCCCCTCCCCTAAGCCAAATGGATTGAGAGAAAGGAGGGAAGTTACTTCATTGGAAAATAGAATGCTGTTATGAGAGGAAGAGAAAATGTGCACAGGGAAGGTGAATTAACAAACAAATAATGCAGACGTTTGCACATCACATGCTAAAATGAGTAACTGGTAAACTTGGGAGGAGTGTCCCCATTTTAAGAGAGTCCCTCTTGACTCAAGAGAAATGAGTTGTGATAACAGCTTGGGACACATACTAGTTTCATTTTAAAGACATAAAGGACTCCCTTATGGAATAACCACATCTGCATTTTCTCTTTGAGATTGGTGGTGTTTCCTAGAAGCTAGAGAATTTTCAAACATCTGACTCTTCCTAAGCCTGGGGTCAAATACCAGGCTCAGACCTACGCTCTCTGTTCAAAGTTGACATCAATTTGTTCATCTGGTGTTTTATAAAATCAGCATGAAAGTTGTCATAGAATTGGGAATTGAGTCATAGCTGGAAGGTGAAATAGAACTTGAGTCAGACTTTTCTATTTTTCTAGTTGAGGAAGATTGATACGGGTTTTTGATCATAATTCAAGTGAGATATATCCTTGACAATGATTCGAGAGAGGTATCTAATTTAGAGCCCTTATTCTCCCATAAGTTATTTTTTTCGTGTTCTTTGAATTCTTTCATCTTTTAACGGATTTTTTTTTAAATTTAATTTTATGTTCTTTTCATTTTATCTTGATTAAGCTTTGAAAGGCCTTTCTGAGGATCTTATTCTGGCTGATAATTAATTTTAAGGTGTTCTTTCCCAGTTCGTAATAGCTTTTGTTATTGTATAATTAAAAACAAAATTAAAATATTTCTGCCCCCTCACTTTCGTGAAGCCTATAATCCAGCTCCTAGTGGCGGTTGGGACGTTGCTTTCAGATGCAGAGCATGGAAACTTCACTATCTGTTGCAACTAAATTAAAACCCCAGTGAGAGGAAACAAAGCAAATATTAACTCATTCCACAGGAATGATGTGATTTGATCCTAAATCAATTCCCCCCGCCCCTCAGCGTCCTTATCTTTAGTCTTCTCAGGGTTCCGGGACGAATGGGTATCAGGAGTAAATTATCTTCACCTGGTACAGCACTCGTACTCACCTGTGGCTTGCAGGTCCCACTGAAATGAAATAGCTGCAAGTCTCAGGCAAAGGAGAAGGACACGAAAAGGAATTGTAGAAGACGGCCTCTGCCTGGGCTCCTCTCTGCTTTCTAGAGGGTTGTAATGGGCAGAATTCTAAAGATGCTCCCAAGGCTCCCATAGCCAGGTTATGCAACCAAACACTAATCTAGCTACTGCTGTGGAGGGACTTTGCAGCTGTAATTAAGGTCCCAAGTGAGTTGACGTGAAGCTATGGAGGTTATTCAGGTGGGTCTGATCAATCAGCTGAGCCCCCTAAAATGAGAGCATTTTTTACTCGCTGGTGGCAGAACAGGAAGTCAAAGAGTTTCAAGAATCTTCAAGATGGATTCAAGGCACGAGGACCATCCTGTTTTGAAGATGGAGGGGCCACATGCAAAGACCAGAGAGTACCATTTGGAAGCTGAAAACAGCTTCCGGCTGACCATCAGCGAGGAAATGTCCCTCAGCCACTAGGAACTGAGTTCTGCCCAGAACCTGAATGAACCTGAAAGTGGATTCCCCCCCAGATCCTCCAGGTTCTCGAGAGCGCGGCCCAGCCAACACCTGGGTCAGCCCGGTGAGACGCTAAGCAGAGAGGCCAGCTGAGCCTGCAAAGCCGAGAGATGATACGTGGGTGTTGTTTTAGGTGGCTAAGGTTGTGGCAATTTGCTACACAGGATAGAAAACTAATTCAGGAGTTTAAAAGACAGGGATGTAATGTCACAGAGAGGTAATTGGATGCCAAGACTCAGACATAGATCTCTGACTTGAAGATCAGCTTCTCAGAATGGTACCAATATGACTGAGCTGTTAAAGGTACATGAAACCAGAATATAATTGATGTCACATAATTCTCTGCACTTGTTCAGCAACAGTATTAAAAATGTATTTTTTTCAAGGAGGAGATAAAAAAAAAAATCAAAACCCAATAGCACTCTGTTCAAGTAACCCATCTCTCTCACCTACCTGTAAAGAGTTTAGTGACACTGTATCCATAAGATCAAGAGCAGAGTAGTGGGAAAAAGAAAACGTAAACTCTTGAAAACAAGTACCATGATGGCAGAGATGAGTCCTCTAATTCTTTTTATATCCCCAGTGAAAAATGATCACTGAATGAATGGACAGAAGAGAGAGAGACGTTTATCAGTGTCTGGAGGCATTGTTGGTTGTCACAACTGAGGGGGCTTGTTACTAGCATCCCATGGGTGGAGGCCAGGGATGCTGCTAAACATCCTATAGTGCACAGCACTGCACCCCCCGCCCCACCCCCCCAACACACACAACAAAGGATTATCTGGATGAAAATGTCAACAGTACTGAGGTTGAGAGATCCTAAATTAGAGAATCTGTATTTCTGAGTGGGATGGACTCTTTTTATCCTACTGCTCTGTCATGGTCCTTCTGGTTTCCACAGATAACAAGTTCTGGATGGTTTTCCAGAATGTTTAGTCATCTGCCTCAATTTCAGTCTTTGAAATCCATCTGATTCCTCAGCTTCTGTGCTCTCAGCTTTGAGAGCTCTCAGCTCTCAGCCCATGAGTCGCTTCCCCAGGGAAGGCTTCCCTGATAATTCCCCATCAACACACCCTGATAACACACTCCCATCAACCAGACTCTTCTTTGTTGTATGTGCTCATAGACCGTGTTTATTTTCTCCATACCATTTACCTCCATTAAAAAAATACCCTCACTGGGGCCGGCCCCGTGGCCGTGTGGTTAAGTTCACGCTCTCTGCTTCGGTGGCCCAGGTTTGCTGGTTCGGATCCTGGGTGTGGACCTTTCCACCACTCATCAAGCCATGCTGTGGCAGCATCCCACACGGAGGAACCAGAAGGACTTGCAACTAGAGTACACATCTATGTGCTGGGGCTTTGGGGAGTTAAAAAAAAAAAAAAGAGGAAGATTGGGGCCAATCATCCTCACAAAAAAACCCCCTCATTTGTATGACAGTTCATTAATGTCTGACTTACCCATGAGACCACAAGTTCCAAGACAGAAGGACCAGTGCCTGCTTTGCTCATATTGTATGCCCAGTAGAACAATTCCCGCAGTGGCTCAATAAATATTTGTCAAATAATAAAAACAGAAGAGTCGGAATCCCATCAATGGGTTCAAGCCATGACTCATTGATCATGTTCCTATCCTGGGGCTGCTGCTGTGGACGAAATCACTGAGTTACTCAGGACACAGCTGAGAAGTGGGGTGGTGAATCTTTCTCTAACACACAAGCCAGATTCCTTTTTGTTCCTTTGCTCCCTTTCTGTTTATTTAATCATCAAACATATACTGAGTCTATGTCAGCCATTATACCGGGTCCTGAGTATATGCAAGTAAATGAGCCACTTTTTCTGCCTTCAAAGAATTCTGGATAGCAAAGGAAACTGACACACATACAACAAACTAAACAGTGACATTATTCTTATTGTAATAGAGGTATGAATGAAACGTAGTGTCTTGAGGCTGGACGGCGGAAAATCATTGTGTTCCTAGAACAAATATTTCACATTGTCTTTGCAGACAAGCTCTAAGTGCAAAAAAATGATGTTGTCTTATGTTGTTCTAGAACTTTTTATTTTGCGGAGCACTTTTAGATATGTTACCTTCTTTCATACTCCAACAAACTCAGGGACAGGCAGGCCAAGTATCACTGATGACATTTCACCAACAAATGAAGAGAAACTCAGGGAAGTGATGACCTTTGCTGAGAACTTACAATTGGTGAATCACAGGGAGCTCAGGGAAGAGGGTGGTCTCTGAGGAGGGGCAAGCATGGCCAGGCTGACAGGGGACACTTGCAGACCTTCAGAGCAATGATTATTTATCAACCAGTCTAGATATATTTCAAAATTTTGTTTTGGTGAGGAAGATTGGCCCTGAGTTAGCATCTGTTGCTAATTTTCTTCTTTTTTTGCTTGAGGAAGATTGTTCCTGAGCTAACATCTGTGCCAATCTTCCTATATTTTGTATGTGGGACACTGGCACAGCATGGCTTGATGAGTGGTGTGTAAGTCCGTGCCCGGGATCCAAACCTGCAAACCCTGGGCCACAGAAGTGGAGCACGAGAACTTAATTGCTATGCCACGAGGCTGGCTCCTATTTCAACATTTTGATAACTGGCATGGCTGTCCTGGTTGGGATACCAGCTGACCATCAGCCTGACTTCCAAACCATGTTATATTACTAAACCCTTCTGCCTCACTCCATAAATGTTATTAATTTTCTTTTTCAAAAAATGCCTTTTTATAGTAAAAAGAATCATATATGCACACAGCAAAAAAAGAACAGTGCAAAAGAATATAAAAGGGAAGTGAATTTTTCTCTATTTCCCCAGAAATCAGTCCCTTATTCCCCTCCCTTGAGGCAATGACAGCTTCTTCTGGATCATTTACAAAACACTGCATAAAACCTCTAAACTGTTAAATACAAATGGGCATGTGCTATTCTCATGGGTCTGCTGCTTGCATTTTCTGCTGAATATATCTTGGACGCTTTCTGTATCACAATACATACATTATCTCATTCTTTTTCACAGCTATGGAGTATTATCTTGTAGGGGCTATTTATTTATTTAATCACATATATAATAAATACATTATGTAGCACATATTATATAATATATATAGAATTTAATATATATTATATACTTAAACTATTCCAGAATAGCTATCCATAAACAAATGTATAAATAATCTATATATCCATATCCATATGTCCATAAATAAACATAGATTATTTATCCATAAATTAATCCATTAAATCAGAGATGGAAAACTATGGCCCAAGGGCTAAATCCAGTCCACTGCCTGGTGGTGTGAATAAAGTTTTATTGGAACACAGACACATCTATTTGTCTAACGGCGGAGTTGAGGAGTTATGACAGAGATCATACTGCATGAAAAGGCTAAAGTATTTACTATCTGGACTTTTACAGCAAAAATTTGGCAAACCCTGTATCATATATGGTTTATTGATTTAATTACTTAAACCCTGCCTGGATTAAAGAAATAAACCTTGTATGGATTATTTTCGGTTTAACTATTTTCCTGCTGGTGGGCATTTAGATTGTCCACAGTCTTTTACAGTCAATGCTGCAATGAACATCCTTGTACACAAGTTTTTTGGGAAAAAAGAGGTTGTGTCTATAGGATAAATACTTATCTGTGGACTTGCTGGAACCATCATTAAGTGCATTTTACATTTTCATAGATGTTTCCAAGTTTCCCTCTGAAGAGCTTGCACTCACATGAAAGAATTAAAAAATATGTTTATTCATATGCTCACCAAATACTATGTATTGATCTTTGCTATTTTCTTTAAAATTATGAGTGTGGGTGAATGTCTTCATATATGTTCAAAAGTCATATTGTCCTCACTACAAACAAAATGTTAAAGTTTTTTCTCACTTTTAAAAACTAGGATGATGATCTTTTAAAGTGTGTTCTTTTTGCAGTAAGGAAATTTTGTCATATGGATTTTAAATACTTGTACTCTTCTAGTCACTTGTGTTTTGATAATAAAAGCAAAAAAATTTGAATTGTCAGATTTATAACCTGTTTCTTAGGAAGATTGTCCCTATTTCAAGACTAGAAAGGCCTTGTTTAGAAAGTAAGATTATTTTTTTAAACTCTCATGTTTTCTTCTAGTGTTTTTAAGGTTTCATTTCTTACTGTTCATATCACTGACCCATTTGAGATCATTTTTGATGAAAGAAATGATGTAGAGATTCCATTTTATTTGATTTTATATTTAGAAAACTTCACAGGTGTCCCAAATATATTCAATGAATAATCCATCTTTCCCCTACTGATTTAAAATGCAAACTTTATCGTAAATTAAATCTCCATCTGTATTTGTGTCTGTTTTTTCATTCAATTTTGTTCCATTAATCTTTCTTTCCATTCTTGTGTCAGGCATTGTGGTAAGCAATTTACATTGATTATCTCATTAAATTACTCTAACTTTATAGTGTTTTCTCTTTCAAGGTTAATCCTACCACCTATTTACTCTGCCTTTTCAGAGTTTTTTTCTGGTTATTTTTGTATCATTATTTTTCTCCAAGACCTTAATTAACTTGTTTCCTTCCTAATAAAAAGAAATCTCAACCAGTCAATGAAATATACTTCTTGGGATTTTAATAGAAATTGCATCACATTCATACTTTAGGGGGATTTGATGTTTGTATAAGATTGAGCATCTTAGAAAAGAGTGGCAAATATCTTTCCATTTATTAATATCTTCTATGTTCTAATAGTTATGTCTTATAGGTTTTTAAATTTACTACATATTTCTTATTAAACTTGCTGATATTTCAAAAAATTTTCTTGCTTTTGAAATGGTCTATTCTCTGTTAGATTTTCTAGCTGTTTTTTTTTAAAAGATTTTATTTTTTCCCTTTTTCTCCCTAAAGACCCCCAGCACATAGTTGTATATTCTTCGTTGTGGGTCCTTCTAGTTGTGGCATGTGGGACGCTGCCTCAGCGTGGTTTGATGAGCAGTGCCATGTCCGTGCCCAGTATTCGAACCAATGAAACACTGGGCCGCCTGCAGCAGAGCGCGCGAACTTAACCACTTGGCCACGGGGCCAGCCCCTCTAGCTGTTTTTATTTATATATACTTTATATATCTCTATTAAAGTATCCACTATTCGTAAAATAATAAATAAATATAGAATTTAATAAAATACCTTTTTATAATTTTTAGAACATCATAGGTTTTGTGGCTACTGACCACCTAATGGGGTAAATTATGTCAACACATTATGAACCTCACTTGGGCATAGTGAATTCTTCTTTTAATAGCTAATGTTTGCTGTTATTGTTGTTAACTTTTTATTTAAAACTTTAGCATTAATATTTATATGTCAGATCAGTTGGCTGTTTTCTTGTGGTTTGTCAAAGGTTGGTATCAATCATCAGGGATCAATCAGGGCTTCACAAAATGATTTAGGACGTGTGTATGTGTGTGTTTCCTTCTATGTGTTCCAGAACAGTTTAAATGGATTTGGAATTATCTGTTCATTGAAGTTTATTGAATTCATTTGTGAAGGTCTCAGACCCTAAGCTGCCTCATTTGGCAGAGGTAGTGGGGACATCTTGGGTTGTATTCTTCAGAAGCAGAGCCTGAGACAAGGATTCTTGTGAAAGTGATTATTGAGGGAATGCTGCCAGGAGAAGAAAACAAGGAAGCAGGAGGGGCAGAGGAAGGGTTTAAGGAAGGATGTGGTCTCAGCTGGAATTGAGTCTCGGCCTGACCCCACGGGGAGCTCTGGAGCACGGACAGCATCACAGACGTTGTCTTTCTGAGAGTAGGATGCTGGGCATTCAAACTCCCAGATAGTCAGGTATTGGCTGCAGGCTGCTTCCCTAAGGAGCTCCTACCTCTTCAGGGAATGGGGCACCAGTACAAAAACAACTGTCCTGGAAAGGTAGGAGGCTCCTGCTGGGCAGAAAGCAATTCTCTGGAGAAGGGAGCAACTATGAGCTATCAGCAGCCAACACTCTAGGGCGCCATCTGGAGGATGGGTGTCTTGGCTGGGGAAGGGGCTTTGCTGGAGCACCAAGGGCCTCTGCTGCAGGGGTAAGAAGCTCTTGCACAACTGAACTGTGTAGATTGACTATCTTCCTGAAGACAGTTTCTCCTATCACACAATTTGGAGCATATTCAATCAAATCCCTCCCCAAAAGTAGTATATTCTCTATACTACTGATTAGCACTAACAATTTTACTTTATTAAAAATGATTTTAAAACATAAGAATATTTGCTATAAAAAAGAAAGACTAGTGTTTAGATTAAAATGCAAAACTATCGCTTTACCTCCCTGCTCTTCACCATTCTGTCCTCCTCTCTTCCCCAAATCACACTGTCTTCCTAGAAATAATCACTCTTGCCAGATTGTTGTGTTTGTGTGTGTGTGAACGCACACATGTAGGTATATGTAGGTGTTTATATATGTCTGTGTGCTTAGACGTGTCTAAGTATATGTATACATGTTTAAGGATATATGTGTCTAAGTATACAGACATATATATATAATTTTATAGATATACTTTTTTTTTTGCTAAGTATTTGTATGATCACTGATTTTCAGCAGAGCTAGGAAGTGGGTTTAAAGAAATAACACAGCCAGTACCATCCTTGTCACATTCCCAGAAGTGGAATTTCCCTCCAGTGAGGGGGGATGAACTTTTTGGTTGAGTCTAAATGTGGGAAATAAGGGTTTGGATGTTTCAAAAGGAAATGTGAATTAATATTGAGGTTCCGTGAAGGCCAGGACACTCACAATGGGAGTTAAGAGGATGGAGATGAAGTTGAACAGCAAATCCCTCACGTCTCAGTGGCTGAAACAGTCTCGCCTAACTTCAGAAAAGTCATGTGTTTTTGGTCCTATCCTTTATGGTTCTCATTTTACTATATTAATTTATTGAGCATCTTCTCCTTGGTTTAGGAATTAGATAACCAGCTCTCTGGTTACTTAACAATAATCTCTGAACCTCATTTACCTCACCTATCATTTGGGATTCGAAGTACATGCCTTACAGAGCGGCTGTAGGGTTAAATGAGATGATATTTATAAAGAACTTGGCATAGTGCCCACTATACAATAAGTACTCAATGAATTATTATTGATTTATGACATGTATATTTTCCTGTCTCCCCGATTGTTAGAGATGACTTCATACCTCATCCAGGATTTTCCCTGGGAAACTAAGGGAGGCTGTCCGGTTTATATAGACAAATACTAACTCATCTTACACAAACATAAAATATGAGAAAAAATACTGTCTCCCATAACTCAAGGGCCCCAGTATCGCTGGCAGACCATCCACGTCTTAATGAAGCAATTTCTTCTTGTAAATGAACAACCCAGAATAGCCAGCCAGTGCCTTAAGCTGTTCCTGCCTTCTGGGTACATGAAAGATGAGTATTGATGAGAAGTTGCATGCCAAAATGGCAAATGAAAAATCTCCACCAATTGTTGGCCAACCAGTTCCTTGGTTAAACAAAAAATAAGCAAACAAGCCCTTTAAAACAGCTAAACAACATTTAAAATGGTTTCTCTTTGTCCACGGTATCATCCCTCTTTGCTCTGGGAGTGAGGCAGGGAGCTGGGGATTCAGGGGTTAATTTTCTTTCCCACCTCTTCTCTCGGTGGGCTCCTTTGAGTCAGGTGGCATGCTTGCAGGAGAAGGAAAGATTTGTGGGAACCAATGCCCCTGGCACCCCATTCCAGCTTCTGCTAATAAGCTATTCCATCTCTGATCCTTTTGAGGGTGAGGCCTTTTAAGTGCATATTTTCCCAGATTGTTAATTGTGTGTGTGCCCTCCTCAGGGAGCTGCCAGCACACAGGATTCTCCTGCTGCTTCTCAGGGAAGAGGAAACCCTAGGGGGAATGTAGAATGAGGGGAAACCTTTCTGGGTTCGGAGTAAGTGAAATATGTTCCCTCCTCCTGGTTGCTATGAAGGGAAAGCCACAAAAGTGTCTTTGGTACCTCTCAGTGGCTGTGTCATTTGGAGAGACACCAAAACGCGCCCGAGGAGTGTGCCAGTTGCCGCTCACAAAAGCTTCGCATAGAGCTGGTGGTCTTGACTCGAATTACAATTGTGCATTTGTTTTGTGTCTGGCTTCTAAACCTCCTAGCAGATCTTTTGATGTGTGTGCATTTTCCCAGCGTGGAGATTTTGCTGGCAAACTGCATGGTTGGTGGGAGGGAGGCACAGTGCCGGCCCTCTGCAGAGCTGGCAGGGAATAGGGTAATGTGCTCAGCACCCGCAGAGCCCAAAGTCACTTGAAAGAGACAATGATGGTCTCTAGGTGAAGTTGGCGAGAAGATAAAAGGGACATGGAGCCTCAGTCTTGGCCACGTTATTTGGTTCAGTTGATGGTCCCAATGAACATTTAATCAGTTTTCAGTCTTAGAGATGAAAATGTCTTTCCAATCCATGTGGAGGAAGATGTGAAAAGATATGGAAGGGGCCACAAGGAAGGAAAGAATAGTAGCAGGATGCACATTTACAGACTGCTATGGTCTGAATGTTTGTCCCCTGCCCCCCAACCAATTCATATGTTGAAATCCTAATGCCCAATGCGATGGTATTTGGAGGTGAAGCCTTTGGGAGGTAATTAGGTCATGAGGGTGGAGCCTTCATGTGTGGGATTAATGTTCTTATAAAAGAGACCCCACAGAGCTCCCTCGCTCACTCCGCCATATGAAGACACAGCAAGAAGGCATCTCTGAACCAGGAAGAGGATGCTTACCGGACCATGCTGGTACTCTGATCTGGGACTCCAGCCTTGAGAACTGTGAGAAATAAATTTCTGTCATTTATAAGCCACCAAGTCTGTGATATCCAGTTGTAGCAGCCCGAATGGACTCAGACACGCACCTTCAGCAGTCCTATTTTCCGACCTCCTACTGACCACAGGAATTCCATTTTATCAACCTGAGCGCACATTAGCCTTTGCTTAAGTACTTACTAGCTTCATCTGTGCGAGGTCATCTCCAGTTGTTAGCCAATCAACAATTGTGTTCCACAACTTGCAGTGAGCTTCTTTCTCTTCTTTGCAAACACTCTTTTCCTATGTAGTAAATTCCCCTGACCAGCAGTTAGGGCTTAGTCTTCTGGAAAAGAAAGGAAACCACAGGCTGGTTAGTTCTACCCCTCGTAGTACCCTCCACTGCCCACCACTTCTGCTGGGTTTGATGACTGCCTCAGTAAGTGTGCATTTTTTAAAAGCGAAAGCTGCCGTTTTCCCCTTGTGTGTGTGCCTAGTATAGGGGTGGGTGTATTCAATAATCAATACTATTTACAAGCTCTTATTGTCTTCCAGGCATTGTGCTAAACACTTTCTATAGATTATCCAAGTTATCCTCAAAACAACCCTCTGGGGTAGATCGTTTGTTTATTCCCATTTGCGCATAAGGAAACTGAAGCATACTGAGATTAAGAAACGTGTTCAAGAGCACAGACCTAAGCAAAGAGGGAAGTCGTATGATCCTAGATCCTCACACTTTGGGTCATCACAACAAAATTTAATTGTTAGACTGCTGAAAATAAATACAGTATGTCTATGACTCTCCCAGGACTGAACTGTATTAATAGTCCTTACATTTGGGATTGACTGTACAATTTAGATTATTATTTTTAAATTATTTACTTTGAAGTAATTTTAGACTTAGAAAACAGCTGCAAAAATAGTAAAGGATTACCATATACCCTTCACTCAGTTCCCCAAATGTTTACATCTTACATAATCTCAATACAATTATGAAAAAACATGCAATTAACATTAATACAATATTATTCAACTTTCACATATTGTCCCACGAATGTCCTTTTCCCTGGCCCAAGCTCCAATTCAGGGTTGCATATTGCATTTACCTGTCATGTCTTCTGGATTTCCTAGGGCTGCTCTAACAAATTGCTGTGCATTTGGTAGCTTAAAACAACAGAAATTTATTCCCTCACAGTTTGAAGATCAAAAGTCCTAACTTCAGGCGCTGTCAGGATTTGTTCTCCATGGAGGCTCTGAAGGAGGATCCATTCCATGCCTCTCTCTGTCCCATGCCTACCTTTTTGGGGAAGGGGCTTCATGACTCCAATCTTTGCCTCCATCTTTACATGGGCTTCTTCTCTCTGTGTTCCTATGTCTTGTTTTTGTCTCACCCTAATGTAGAATGATCTCATCTTGAGAACCTTAACTTAATTACATCTGCAAAGACCTTTATTCCACATAAGGTCACATTCTGAGGTTCTGGGTGGACGTATCTTTTGGGGCCATAATTTATCCTACTACAATGCCCTTGATGCTTTTCAAGTGTGCTGACCGCTATTTGTAGAATATCCTTCAACTTGGGACATTCTGATGTTTCCTCATGATGAGATTCAGGTTACACATTTTGGAAAAATGCCACATAAGTGATCTTGTATCTTCAGTACTTTGAATCAGGAGGCATATGGTGTCAATTTGTTCCTTTACTGGTGATATTAACTTTGATTACTTAGTTAGGGTGGTGTCCTGCAGGTTTCTCCACCGTAGTTACTAATTTTCTTTTGCAATCAATAATCTTGTAGTGAGATCCTTTGAGGCTGTGTAAATATCCTGCTTCTCATCATTCTTTTGTGCACTAGCTTTTATTATTATTTTTTTCATTGACATATAATCCACATACCATGAAATTCACCCTTTAACGTGTACATTTCAGTGATTTTTATTATATTCACAAGGTTGTGCAACTGTCATCACTATCTAATTTCAAGACATTTGCATCACCCCAAAAAGAAACTTGTACCCATAAAGAAGTCACTGTCTATTACTCCTTCTTCACAAGCTCTGGAGATGACTAATTTGCTTTCTATCTCTACGGGTTTGCCTATTCTGTTGCCTACTAACTTTAGCATTCATTGCTAATTCTTGCCTGCAACAATTTTTATTTTACCAAACAGTGATATTTCCAAGCCATACACTTTTGAAGACTGGAAGTTATGGCGACCCATCCAAAAGGATTAAATTATATCTACTATTATTACGTGACTTGATTGCAGTCTTGGTGTCCATTGACGTTCATCATTTGTCTCAGGCAAAAGCATCCTGTTTGGATGATAAATTATATGGCCACTCCAGTTATCTTTCACCCAGCTTGTTTATGATAATGTTGAGCAGGGTAAATCCACTTCTGTAACCCCATGTGGGTCTTGCATACAGAAAGATTTATAGGGGACCTACCTCTTTTTTTTCTCAGATTGAACGGAAACTGTTGCTGCCCTGAACAATCTCTCTTACACAATCAGGAAGCAAAGTGCTCTTTGTATTTCCATATAATCTTTTTTCTTTTGATTTGTGCATGACGTTAAAGTGGTATCTCTTGCTTCTCTACTTTCAGCAAACTGTGTCCTACTCCACACCATGCCAGATGACCCACAATGCTTGTTTGTGTATCACAGATTTCTTTGTAGTTCCATAAATGGACCCTCAATTGCAGTAAAGACATATTGTACGTGGTGAATAAAATTTCACGTACTTTGATGGCTCACGGCTCACTACTTTGCTACATTGAAATCTACAGATGTAGAGGAATGCAGCCATTGATTGCTTTACCTTTATTTTCGGCCATGTTCTCTGTCTCCCCTCTTAGTTCATAGGGATGTTTACCATTGCTATTACCAAGCAATGATTCTGGTCTCTTACCCTCTTATGACTTATCTGCTTTCCCCATAAGCCTGGAGCCAGCGGTCTTGGTGAAGTGCTTCCAATGACGGCACTATCTGCAGCTCTTCAGGACCCTGAACGCCTGCCAATCCTCCGCAGCCCAGTTCCCAGCCATGGGTAACCCTCATCATCTACTTGCTTGGATCCCATTTCTGAGCTACCACCTATGGCCAAAGATATGTAACCATTCTCGTGAATCATTTGTAAACTGGATCTCTGGATCTTATGCTGCTGCAATTGTTTTTTGAATTGTGTTTTAAACTCTGTGAGGAATTTACATTTATTTCTAACAAACTTCATTCTTTTAGTTTGACCAATATTTCCAGATCTTAGAGATCTGTTTAGCTATAGTTTTTAGCTTTGTGCATTCTATAAGTTTGTTCATTCTGTAAGTTAAGTGACCAGAGCAGTGTTTGCATAAATGAGCATTTATTAAGCATTTACTGTATACCAGGATTCATATTCACTACTGTCCATAACTTTTTCCATTAATATAAAGTTTCTTATGTCTGTGTCTGTTGCTCTATCAGACTGGATGGATTTGCATGAAATTCGGAAGTGTCTTAGGGATGGCAGTATTTTTATTATAGGCTATGTGTCTGGGGATCACTGTCACAAGACTCTGGGAGATAAGACCAGGACAAGGGCAGTCGTCCTCCAGAGCAATGCAAGGATTGGTTTGTAATGGAGCAACTTTGCATAAGACCACGTAATACTCTGTGTGTATGCAGGATAGGAAGAAGCACATACATTTGCTTATTACTATCCTAAGCAATGTTAGGGAGACTAGTTAATAAAATAGAATGATACTTTAAAATATTCTTTAATTCTTAAAATCCTTACTGCCATACTAGGGCTGGGTGTTGTTACTATCTGCAGTCTATGGTTGAGGAAATTGAGGTTCTTAGAGTGGTTAGAAAGATGGTCAAGGTCACATACCTATAATATGGCATCTCTGGGATCTAATCTGGGATCATTCAGCCTCTAGAATCCTTGCTTTCAATCTCTGCTTTCTATGGCTGAGTGTGTTAGAACTGTGGTAAGCACATAACTTGGACCCAGGACAAATCTGGTGTCCAGTGACATTAATCATTTGTCTCAGACAAACTTTGTTTGGATGATGATTGTCACTCTAGTTATCACCCAGGTTGTTCATAATAAGGTTAACACCACTTCACCACTCTAGGGCCCTGTGTGGGTCTTGCTGAGAAAAAAGATTTGTAGAGGACATTCAACTCAATTTTTTCATATTCTTTGGCCATATTTGGTAGCTCATAAATGAGATCCAAGCAAGTAGATGATGAGGGTTACCCATGGCTGGGAACTGGGCTCCGGAGGATTGGCAAGTGTTCAAGGTCCTGAAGAGCTGCAGATAGTGCCGTCATTGGGAGCACTTCACCAAGACCACCCGCTCCAGGCTTATGGGGAAAGCGGATAAATCATAACAGGATAACAGACCAGAAAACTGGGAAAGTGTTCAAGGGTCTAGATGCCAAGATGTGTTTAAAAAACTGTGGCAAGGGGTATGAGTGAATGAGAAAGGGGAATGATAGGTGCTTATGGACAGAATTATTTCAAATGTCAGGTCTCAGAGTCTGGGCGGTTTGTCGCACACAGCAAGGTGGATTAATGTGTGGACTTTGGAGGCACACACAATAGGTTGGAATCTTGGGCTTGGTGTGACTTTCACAATGGAGGTAATAATCATAGCTACTTATATTTATCTATTATCTCCCTATAGCTCTTCTGAGTTTTAGCATCTCCCATGTTGTTCTGGAAAACATCCTTGTGGTTTGTGTTTAGTCTGAACTCAGTCTACCCAGTTGGAGAGCCTTGGCTTGGGTTAGAGCTTTTAAGGAACCAAGTTACTCAGAACTTGGCAAGGCTCCTCTTGCTGTCTTGGGAGCTCTGCCTGTTCACACCGTGTCAGCAAACTCCACTTGAGGCACACAGTACTTCAAAAAGCCCCAAACTGAATGTGCCTCACTTAGCACTTTCCCTATGGGACACGGGAACAACTCATGCATATCTGGAAGGATAGGCAGCAGTGAAAGCCAAATGGGCTTAGAAATATTAGTGTAATTTATGCAACCAAAATTTTTATGTTCAAAGATAGAACCATAAATCTATTTTAGTTATTCACATGCAAATTTTGGAGGCTGACACACTCCTATAATGGATGAGAGTCCATAATGACTTGTGTCCTATTCAAGTTTAATGGAGGAGGAATAAATACACACACGCATGCACACACACACGCACACACACACACATACACAGAGTTTCTTTGGGGCTGATTATAGGGCACAGAGGTAAAAGATGTGAGTGGAAGACATATGTCTCTTAGAGTATGTGTCTCAAATGTAGTCTACTCTAAAGGATTAATAGCCAAATAATTATTCACAGTCAACAATTCTCAATTATTTATGGACGTTGCCTTGCTGACTCGTATCACTCAGTAATTTCACTACTTGCCTTCATTAGTTGGTGGGTGGGGAAAATAGCACTAGTAACTCCAGTTTGCACTTTTGTTTTTGTATATTTCAAATCACTTTGAGACTTTTCTTAATGATTCCAACAGCCTTGGTAATAAATTAGTTTTGATGTGATTACCAAGACTAAGTGGCTTACTCCACAGCAAGGAAGTTAAAGAAATAGAATCAAAACCTTGTCATTTAATTCTCAGTACTAGTCAGTCCTCTTTCAATTGTTGGTGACTTACCGAAAGCTCAGGACTCAGGCTCTTTTCTCTATCTTCCATTTCTGTGCACCTCTATGCTGGCTCCATTTTCAAGCACGTTTTGCCTCATGGTGGCAGAATGGCACCCACAGCTCCATGCCTTCATCCCAACTTCTCAACAACCAAGAGGAGGAAAAAAGTGCTTCTATCCTTGGTCTTTCCAGAAAAAGTCCCAGGCTTGGCTCTGATTGAGTCACATGCTCACCTGTGAGCCAACCATAGTGGCTGGGAGAATGTGATGCTCTGGTTAGAGACAGGCCTGAACACGTGTGCACTCCAGGAGCTGGCAGGAGAGAAAACTCATTTCAGCCTGGACCCTGTGGCCTGAGTTGGAGAGAAGTGGTTCCCCAAGGAACATTGGGAAGTCATAATCAGAAGATGAGAGAGTGAATGCCTGTCAAGCCAATCACAATTGTCTACTACACTGGATTGGAGTTTCAGAGACGGGGCAAATTCACCATCTGAAAGCAGCCGTGGAGGGGACGGAGCTGATGATATGAGCCGAAAAGAACTAACTCCGTTCATCCCAAAGTTTTCCTCTGGGCACCCTCTGTATGATTTTCCTATAGTCCCTCTGGTTTTAAAGGTAATTTCCAAACAAATTGCATTTCTTAAGTAGGAATCGATTTTCCTATTTTTATTAATTGCTTACTGACTAGTATAATTTGGACCACACAGACTGGCTATAAAGTCATAAAAACCAGATAGTCCATGGATTATCACCAAGGCAACATTCTACTTCTATATTTCTTAAAGGATTTTTGAAACATTGAAAGTAATTTGTGTAACCCAATGATCTCTTAACACCCAGGAACTCAGCTGGTAATGCCTGTCAAGGTAACTTGTGCATCTTAGAGCCCTTCTGTGGTAGCTACTGACTCTCCCCACCGGCCTCTTATAACTCTCTTCTTTCATAGTGCTGATGAAAGTGTTGATGGGCAAAGGAGGTTAAAAGTAACGGTATAGATATCATTTGAGGACCTGACTTGATTTTAATTATCCAAGCCTTTTCTTTCCTTGTTATAAATAATCTAGTAAATTGTTCAAATGGATCCTGAAAGTGAGTCTCTCAGGGAGAATAGTTAGGCTGCCTGGGGTTTAGCATTACAGAAGTGATAAAGAAAAAGGCAAAGCTGTGGGTGGTAGCTGGATAACACTCGTTCTTACCAGATGTCAGAAAATTCTGCCAGCCCTACCTTGAAAATAGATTCCACTCTTAGATGGAGGTCCAAAGCGACCTTAACGTCTTGCCCAAATCATTGCAGAGATTTCCCAACTGCCTCACTGCTCCTCCACTTGGCCCCTCTGCAATCTCTTCTCAACTTCACGGACAGAATGATCTTTGTGAAACATACCCGGAGACCCACCACGTCACATTGCCCCGGTCCAGGCCATCATTATCTCTGGATTAACCTGGATTGTTAAAATAGCCCCTAACTCGTCTGGTTGCTTCTGCTTTTGCCCTCTGCAATCCGATCTCAGCAGCTGCCAGAGTAATCCTTTTAAAATATAAATTCCATCTGTCATCTCTCAGTTTGAGAACCCTTCAGTGACTCCCCATCTCACTTGGGGTAAAAGTGAGAGCCCTCACAGCGCCCACCCTAACTGATCTGCCTCCACCCTTCTGCCAGCCCCCTCTGTCTTCACCTCCTACTCTCCCTCCCTCCCCAGACTCTACTGAGCTGCACTATTGTCCTGATGTTCTTCCAGTGTGCCAGATGTACCCCTGCCTCAGGGAATTTGCACTTGCTGTCTCCTCTGCCTGGAATGCACGTCCCTCAGATACCCACATGACTCACCCTACCCTTCTTAGATCTTTGTCCAAATTTCAACTTTTCAACAAAGCCATCCGTGGCCACTGTATTAGTTTCCTCTTCAGCTCTAACAAATCTCCACAAATGTAGCGACCTAAAATGACACAAATTTATTATCTTACAGTTCTGGAGGTCAGAGTTTCTCACTGACTGAAATCAAGGTGTCAGCAGATCTTCGTTTCTTCCTGGAGACTCTGGGGGAGATTCCATTCCCTTGTCTTTTCCAGCTCCTAGAGGCGGCTGCATTCCTTGGCTCATTCCTTGGCCTTCCAGCCAGCAGTCACATCAGTCCAACATCTGCTTCGGTCTCCACATCTCCTCTGCATCCCCCTTATAAGGACACCTATGATTACATTGGGCCCACGCAGATAATCCAGGATGATCTCCTTCTCCACAAAGCCTTAATTTAATCTCATCTGCAAAGTCTCTCTTGCTATATCAGGTCGCATAGTCACAGATTTCTAGGATCAGGACATGAGTGGGCATCTTTGAGGGACCATTATTCTGTCCACCACAGCCACCCTGTGTAAATTAGCATGCCTCCACCAATGCACTCAGTCCCCTCCATCTGTCATGCTTTTACTTATTTATTTATTATATTATTTTACTTATTTGCTTATTAACTATCGAGTAGCTTAGAAAGTAAGCAACTTGAAGCCAGAGACTTCATCTGCTATATCCCCAGGGCCTGGAACAGCCTCACACATCATAAGTATTCAATATATTCTTTTGAATAAATTATTCATAAGAATGTATCCCCCCAGAAGATAAGCAGTATAAAAGACAATTTCACAAGGTTCCTATTTTGGGCTCCTGTAAACGTTGACGAAGACCAAAACTTCAAATGCCATTACTCACTCAATATTCGCTTGTCTGCTTAATACAGACAACAGAGAGGGAGAGAACCAGGCGGCACAGACCTGTGAGTGTCCTTGCTGCAGCCCTGCTGTGCGCAGTTGGACTCGGAGGTTCAGTATAGACCATCTGACGCTTGTCTCATTATACCCTCCATCTGTGGCACGATTCCTGTACCTGGGAGTGAAAATCAATTTTAAAGGAGCAATTTATTATTAGCCTTTGAAACAAAAGCAAGGCTTTGTACTCCATGATTATAATTAACACTTGCCTTAAATTACTTTTTAATTGTTATGTTTGCTCTCAGGAGGGCAACCTATAAGAGGATTTCTGAATTTGGCCATTTAAGGGTGTCACGAGTTTGCAACCCTGTAGCCCCTATTGAAAGATGGAAAAGTCCTCCTGAACTTTGCAATACAAAGTACATAAAACAAACATTTTTACTTTAAAAATTTTAAATGTGTAATAATTTTAATTTTTGAATTAGCAACATGCACATAGTATAAAATTTAAAAGGTCAAAAGCACATACTGCAGCCTCTCGCCCAGTGCTGTTCAATAGAACTTTCTACAGTGATGGAAATGTAACCACTAGCCACATGAGACAACTGAAAACTTGCAGTGATGGCTAGTGCAACTAAAGACGTGAATTTTTAATGTTAATTCATTCTAATTTAAAAACTTCATATGGCTATAGTATTGGGCAAAATAACTCTTGCCATTAAGCCTCCCATTTGCCATGCTACTTCTGTTTCCAGGTTTTGTATGTTCTCCCATAGGTACTCCACTCTTTGACACACAGCTATGCATATTTTATTTTTATGAAAAGCTATTGTTTCTGTTTTTCTTTTGTTTTCCACGGTGTGATCCCGGTGCGTGGAAACTAAGTAATATGGGTCAACTGGAGTGGATCCTGCCCCTCTGACTGAGCCCATAAAGTGAGCTTTTGCTCGTGGAAGATTGGTGACACGCGGTAAAGGAACTTGAAGCCCAGAGGGTGGCCAACTCCCCGGCTGTCACAGACCAGGAAATGTCAACCCTTCTGGGCCCGTCTTTTCCCTAAAGTCTTACTGGATCTGTCCTAAGAAAACTTCCCAACAAAAATCAAAGTAGGAAGAGACTCTTGGGGATGTTTCATCATCACGTGAACTATAATGAATTACTTTATGTACATGAATACGATGCCACTGACGTTTAACAGTGGTTCTCAGTTGGAGTGATGGATTTTTCCTATGTCATCAAATTATGTTGCATTTTACCGTTTGAGAATTCCCTTTGTGAATAAGTTGGTTAGCGATGGAGTGCAGTTTGACAAGAATCCAAAGAGGAAGTGATCTCCCCTCATTTTTCTTGCTTAAATTTCTCCAGCTATCTAGTAGCAGAGTTTCTCAAAGAGGTCATTTGAAATGGGTAATAAACTTCTCTTTACTACGTGGGAAGTCTCAAAGACACTCTTCAAAAGACAGTTGTGTGGCAGCACAGGAACGGGGAGACAATTTCCTTTGTGCCCGGGTGAGCAGGGGACCATTCCTTTGTATCTTTTATCTTCGGAAGGGATCTCTAAAGATAAATTGCTCTGGATGTCCTTTTCTTCCTAATCTCTTTCTCCAGTAGGACTTCAGCCTCATCTACTGAATATTTGGATAAAGGTCGAAGCCTGTATGGTGAATATTGATTTCACATGCCACTTAAAGCTTTCTGTAAGATGACATATGGAGAAAAGTACAAAGCAAAGAGTGGTAAGCACTGGAAATATCCTGGCATGGAAATGGCAGTTGTTTTCATTTGCAGAACATCCTCCCGTATAGCTTGTGTGCACAAAGACATGTAGAGAAGCATGCAGGGGACTCATGTAAATGGGATCATAGCTTATATGTGGTTCTGCAAGCTGATTTTTTTTTTAAACCCATCAACATCGTGGATATGTTCCAACTCAAAAGTTTTAAAGATAAGAACCAACATCTATTAAGTATTTATTCATTCATTTAATAAATCTTTTGAGCGACTATCAGGCCCTATGACAAGCATTTTAAGTGCATTATCTCATGTAATGTCTAGAACAACTCCTTGAGATGATTACTTCTGGAGAGGTGAAATAACTTCCCAAGGTAATGTAGCTAATAAACGGTAGGATGCGGACTTGAACCCTGGCTTATCTGATACCAATGTCTGTGACCTTAAACATTATGTTTTACTGTCTATGTGATGATTTTTAATGATTGGTTTGCAATCCACTGTGCTATGTCTTGTAACTTATTTAGCATGGCTGGTAAAATCATTATCACATTCAATTATCTATCTCTGGAGACAGGACACCATCCAGAAAGACAACTGGTCTATTCCTTGGCGTCTAATTCCTCTGCTTCAACTCAGACTTGCCAAGCTTTAAACTTTCTAACTTTTCTGTTGCACCAAGAACTTAACAGAAATATTCTTGTGATGACTTGAAACAGAGGAGTTACCTTGAGCTGAGACAGGATTTTCATGTCTCTGGCATTTGTCTTTCCAGCTGCAGAAGTAAAATTAACAATAACAATAATAGCATCCTTAACACAGTAACCTGCAGTTCTCCATGCTCCCGTCTCTGAGCATTCAAAGCAAGCTTCCCAAGTAAGGAATTGTCGCTTCATCATTAAGAGATGAGCCAATCTTCTCTGTCTCCAGATAAAGCTGTTAGCTGTCCATTTTTCATTCCCCAGTAGTCTCCAGTTGTTTCATTAGCTGACAGGAGAAAATGCCAGTGCATTTCCTGTTAAAATACATCACCAGTGTGAAATTACATAATTTTGCTCAGGGGACACGTTAATCTGTTTTTTTATGGATAATACCTTAGATTATCCCCTCTCCCCCGATCCTGGTAAATAACAGAAGAAAACATATACTATGGGGTTCTCTCTATTAAACGACCAAAGATTTCACATTTTGGTTAGTCTATAAGGAAGATTTTGAAAATACAATTACATCTGGACTATTGAATACTTGTCAAGACTTCATCCAAACACCACCATAAAATAATTTCACTTTCAACTTGATATTTTGTATAATTATATCTAAAAATGCTTTGCGTGTATTTTGACAATTGAAGGATGAGTTTAATGCATTTCACATGGATTGAGCCAAAAAATTACAAACCTTATGAGAGAATAAAAAGTATATAATTGAATTTCAAAGTAGGTCATACACTCCCATTGGCAAAACTTTAATACAATTCATAAGAATGAGAGAAGTGGGAATTTATTCGTAGGTATGCATTTTTGTTAGGAAATAAATTGACCTTTTAATATAAGTACAACTGGTCTTGCTTAAAGCCTAAGCTTAAAATGCCCCTCCCCTTTCAATGAAGAGAGAGTCAGTGAATTTCCTTCGAGATGCGTTCTCACTTCTAGTACATCTTAGCTAAAGGTTTGAAGGCTATTTGGGTACTAACACATTCACTGTAATGGCTAGAGATAAAAATGACTTGAAATAAAGCTCTAAATTTGGACTTAACCACAATCATGAATTATCTTGCTGTTTTTTACTTTGCTCTTCTCTGATCATTTTTCCTTTCTCCAGGGATTTGTTAGAGGGATAAAAACAAACCAAAAAAAACAAAACAACAGATACAAATGCAAATCACCTATGAATTTTTTTTTAACCCCAAATTCTCTAGGGCCTGGAGCAATCACTTTGGTCCTTGCTGTATCACTTGAAATCTGAAATGTTACCCATTTGAGAAAGGTAAGAAGGCAGTCAACAGTCAGAAGTCACGGAAAACTCTAATGAACTTAGTCATGATGTTTATTGATGCGTTTGTTGCTGCTTCTTATTTTCATAGTATGGTACACCCAGATGCAAAACTGCTGTTGTCTTGTAAGAGCTGATTTTTGATAAATCAACTCCAAGTTCCTGAAATTCAGCTACATCCCCTTAATAATGTCTATTTTCTTTTAAACTTAGGACTTTATAACAGGATAAGAAGGATGTGTTGACAAGATGAAAAGGGTGTGTTGGTGCAAGCAATGTGCTGTGCTATTTACTACACAGTTGCTCATATTAAGTGCACATACATACAGACACGTACACAAACTCACAGATTCATTTCAACCTGTAACAACTAGAATACCTCTGTGTTAATGAATATTGCATATCTAATTGTATCTAAGTAAGATGATGCACCCTGATTCAATTCTAAGAGTGCGTGTGTACTGTAGAGGTATATACATGCAGTCATGCCTCACCGAACAACAGGGATATGGCCTGAGAAACGCGTTGTTAGATGATTGCGTCATTTTGTGAACACCATAGAGTGTACTTACACAAACCTAGATGGTATATCCTACTACACGCCTAGGCTCTATGGTACTAATCTTATGGGACCACCGTCGTATATGCGGTCTGTCATTGACCAAGACGTCGTTATGCAGCACATGGCTGTATATCTCTAAATGGTATAGACAGAGGTCAAGGAATGGATCTTTTTCCTCATTATTTAAATAGAATTTAGACAAGTACTTGGTACACAGTAGGTACAGCATAAATATTTGTTGATTGAATAAATGAATGACTACAGTATAGTTTTGTTATAAATTAGCTGGTTTTTTTTACTCATAAAAGGTAAAAAACATTATTTCAGTTTCTAACAATAGTGCAGAGAAAATATTAAAAAAATCTCCCATTATGAGACTACCTTAAAGGGTAGATAGTAGATATACTGTAACAAATATATTATTAATGTAGGGCTGAACTTGCAAAAAAAAAAAATAAATAAATAAAATTAGAAATCCCTAAAGAGGGATCTGAAAACCAGAGGCGGGTTCTTGGCAGAGACGTAAGCTGGCACTGTTTCTCTGGGCACTGTGTAGGTGTCACCTGTTGCTTTCAGATCTGTTTCCTCCCAGCTTCTCTTCAAAACTATTTCTTAGAATCCCTTGGAAACTGGTTCCAGGCTAGGTTGGCCAGTGAGGGGCACTTCCAGAAAACTGGAGGACAGAAGAGAAGCTAATGTGTTTCTCTCCGTCTCCTCCTGCTCAGGTGGGCATTTCCCTACAGTGGCTCTGTTTTCCACGATTCCAGCTTGTGGCTGGAAAGCCCTCCCTCCTTGGTCTCAGCTCCCCCGGGCAGTCTCCGCTATGGTTCTGGCTTCTAGGCTATGGTACCACCACCTTCTCCCAGGTGCCAACCAGGTCTCTGTGTGCGAGCGACTTCCTGCTGTTGAAAACCTTTAGATCGTTTCCACTGTTAGTCTTCCCACCTCTTCCACCACTTAGGTAAGCAGAATGTTTAGCAGAATTCTCAGCCTCTACCCCTAACAGACGCTAGTAGCACCCGGTTCTGACAAGCAACACGTCTCCAGACATTGCCAAATGCCCCAGGGGGCAAAATTGTCCCTGTTGACAACAACTGTCGTAAAGTCCTATTGCACATCACCTCACAATCAAACTTATAAAACATGTGAGGAAACAAGCCGTCATGAGCAAACATCAGCAGAATGATAGTCTCGAGACATTTAGATAATGGAATTATCGGGAAAAGATTATGAAACGGTATTTAAAATATATAAAGACGTTAAAGAAAAACTTTAAAACGTGAAGTAGGAACAAGATGTTCTCCAGAAAGGTCGGAAAGCTCAGATGATGGTGTTGATAATAACACTAAGCACGAGGAAGCGGAAGAGGGAAGAAGGAGAGTTTAAGAGAGCTGAGGATAACAAAGCACAGGAAATAAGGCTCGGAGAAAATGTAGACGAGGGTAGTGATACTGGCTGCGACTTTCAAGGACTGACAAAGAAGACAAATTATTATGGACTTTTTATGATGTTTAAAAACAGATCTTGGCACATGGTAAAGTAACTCAGAAAGGTTAGCTATTGTTATTATATTACAGTGTATATTTTAAGGTAAATTCAAGCTACTGGAAGGATGCGTACAGTTGTAGGCCTTTAGGAGATGTGGCTTTGCCTTGGCGTATGTTCTGAAAGATACTCTTGTCTTACTTTTTCCCCTCTCTTCTCCTTTTCTTGCTTTCTCTCCCTTTCTTGTGGACTGTAGCAGTAAAAGACCTTAATAAGCCTGTTATTGGGAAAAGTCCACCTCAACGATACTGGTGTCCCTTTAAAATCCCCTCACAATTCCACAATGATGTATGTTCTGGGACTTCTGAGTACTCGCATACCCCACGATCTGGCGTCCCTGAGGGTTTTTCTTCTTACCTAATTTGTGATTGCTTATGTGTTTATTGGATAAACATATAGTGGTTGTTTCAGAAATATAAAATTATGATCCATCATCTGTCATCTTCTGGGTAACATATGGCAAAAGAAATTTAATTCGAGTCCCTTCTAGAGTCTTCTGGATCTGACTGACTGAAGACAAAAATAGGAACATTGTGGGACTGAAGAAAGGGGCCTGCATATGTCAGATGTTTTGAATACATTCAGCTGCATAGAGTGCAGATGAGACTAAATTAAATAGTTAAGAGAACTATAATAGAATTTCCAGGAAATAAGTGGAAGGGAATCACATAGAACCACAGGTCATAATTCAGAAGGTATAGGTGAGCCAGAAAAGAGCCTGCAGGTTCACAAAACTAGGAGCTGGTACAGCAGAAATTTTTCATAAAAGAATACATGAGAATTTCTACAGTTTTAAGTGGTGAACAACCCTGAAGAATCAGAAAATGCCCCTTTAACAGCTAGATTGGCTACAAAAATAGAGGAAAATTGGGAAAAAATGTTTGCATTAACAAGAAGATTCACTGGAATTGTGCATTTACACAGCTGGAATAAGCAGGGAGAAGGCATGGTCTGCCACTGAGAAAGTCTGCGTGGAAATTTAAATAATGATTGAACTTAGATGGAGACGGTGAACTGCAGAGTGGGTACTGCGAAAAGTGGAATTTATTCCACGGAAGGCAAATTGGAAATTCACCCATGATTATGAATAGAAGAAAGAAGAGTTAAAAATGATGAGTGTAGGGGCTGGACCCGTGGCCGAGTGGTTAAGTTCGCGCACTCCGCTTTGGCTGCCCAGGGTTTCGCTGGTTCGGATCCTGGGCACGGACATGGCACCGCTCGTCAGGCCACGTTGAGGTGGCGTCCCATAAGCCACAACTAGAAGGACCCACAACTAAAATATGCAACTATGTACTAGGGGGATTTGGGGAGAAAAAGCAGGAAAAAAAAAAAGAAGATGGCAGCAGCTGTTAGCTCAGGTGCCAATCTTTAAAAAAAAAAAGATGAGTGTAAAACAGAGAGATGGAGGAGAGTTACAGGAAATCTGTAAAACAAGAGTTACAGGAAAAGAGAACACAGGCGTAGTGAGTATAAATATCAGACGGAAAAGAAAGGAAGTTTGCAAAGCTAAAAATTGCAAAATCTGCAAATCGAAAAAGGATCTATAATTATCATGCTGAATTAAATGAGACCATGTAGACAAATAAGAATAAAATTATTGAATTTCAAGGATAAAGAAATAGTCTTTGAAGATTGAAGACTTTTGAATAAACAGGTTACCATAAATGAAGAAAAATCCTTAAATAAATTGATGATTTTGAACAAATAACAACAATGAAATAGGAGATAAAAATTTAGGGGGACATGGCTAAAGCTATTTTTAGAGAGAAATTTATTTCTCCAAATGCTTTTATTATTAAGAAAGATAGAAATTGTTGAACTAATTGATAAATAATAATTTTTTAAAACTTTTAAGAACAAAAATAATGAATAGCCTGGTGCATATATGTATATTTTTTTGCATATCCTTTTCATATTTTTGGCAATGTACCTGAGACAGTTTTGAAGAAATGGGATTTCTGGGTCAAAGGGTAAATTTGTGTGTATCCTTGCTAGATATTGTCAAATCCCTCTCTATAGGGCCTGAATCTCTTACAGTCTCACCATCAACTTTTGAAAGAGCCTGTTTCCCACAGCTTCACCGACAACGCGTTGCCAAATTTTGAATTTTTGCCTGTCTGATAGGTGAAGAGTGGATGGTACCATAACATACGAGCCCATTGTCATGAGCCAAGTTGACCTTTTGTTCCTCATATCTTTAAGGATCATTTGCCTTCTTTTTAGTGAACTATGTTCTTTTATCTCTTAGTACAACTACAAAAAAAAATAAGATAAATTGTTATTGTTTGCAGACAGTAAGTTTGTCTAACTGGAGAACTTCAGAGAATTAGCTTAAAACCTTTTAGAAGAATTAGGAGTAATTCTTACAAGAAGTATTTACTTTATGAGAAGTATTATGTATAGTAAATATTTTACTATATTACATATAGTAAAAAGGATTATATATAAAGTAATGACACATAAATCAATATATTTATAGTAATATACAATAAAATTTGCATTAGCAATAAACTTTTCCCACCCTCCAAAAAACCCTAAAAGAAATGCGTAATTTTAAAATAAAGAAAATGGAAAACTTTATGGAAACATAAATCTTAACTACAATATAGCAAACCATATTTCCGAATGGTAAATTTTAGTATTCTAAAGATGTGAAGTCTTCCCAAATTAATTTGTAGCTTTAAAACCCTTTTAATCAAAATCTCAGAGGAATTCATTTTTTTCCCCTGTAGCTGACAAAGTAGAATCTGATGCTCATTTGAAAGAATAAATGATGCAGAATCTTGATGAGATTCTTTTGTTAAAAAGAAGCGTAATTAAGTGGGATTTTGTTACCAGTTATTTAAATGTTTATAAAGTTACAGCAATTTACACACTGTGATTGTGAACCAAGAAGATGAGTAAAGATCACTGGATAAGAAAGGAAGTCAGAGAAATAGACACAAGTATTAGATATGTGATAAAGGGGATTTTCAAATCAGGGGACAATTTTTTGGCTGTGCTCTTTTAAGTCCAATTTACTTTTAAAATTTTACTTTTGCTTGAAAGTAGAATAACAACCTTAAGCATCTAGGGGCCAGCCCAGTGGTGTAGTGGTTAAGTTTGCATGCCCCACTTTGCTGGCCTGGGGTTCACAGGTTCAGATCCTAGGCAGGGACCTAGCATGGCTCGTCAAGCCATGCTATGGCAGTGTCCCACATAAAATAGAGGAAGATTGCCACAGATGTGAGCTCAATGACAATCTTCCTCAAACAAAAAGAGGAAGATTGGCAACAGATGTTTAGCTCAGGGCCAATCTTCCTCACAAAACAAACAGACAAAAACAAACCTTAAGCATCAGACTGGATGTATCTCTGGTAGTTAGAAACGTTCATGTATCAGATAATTCCTTTGTCGAAACACGTAGCTTTATTTGCTTCTTCATGAATGATGTTTATTCAACTCTTAAGCCCTTATTTCTTTTGATAGCAGAAAACTTAAACTTTCCAAATTAAAGCAACTCAGTTTCTTCTTGTGTAAAACCTAGTCACTCTCAGTACACATGGGATGCTTACCTTCTCTCTGGGGTAATCTGAGGTCTGGCGTATGTGTGGGAGGGGACGTGGGTGTGTAGTTCTTATGGCCTCTGGGGAGGGGCACGTGGTCCCTGTCAAGACTCTCTCTTTACCCCACCAAACTTCCAGTCTTGGCTTGTGACCGCTGGATCCACCACTGATGTCTGTTGTCCTTTCACGGTTTTCTGCTTGAACAGTCAGTGCTGTACCCTTTGAAGGTACCCACTTGTCATGACTGAAATTCATCTTCTAGCTCACTCACTCCCTCATCCATTTCTTCACCCATCCTTGGGCATAGAAGCTTTCAGATGTTCTACTCTGCCACGCTGTGGTCTACAACAGGCTTGGCAAACCATGGCCCACCGGCCATAGTTTTTGTCTGGCCTGTGAATTAAGAATGATGTTTATATGTTTAAATGCTTGAAAAAGAATCAAAAGAAGAATAATATTTATGACACACAGCAATTATATGAAATTCAAGTATCTACGTCCACAAATAGTATTACTGGAACACAGCCACCCATTTACATGTTGTCTCTAGCTGCTTTCCTGTTAGAGGGGCAGAGCTGAGTAGCAACAGAGACCCTATGGCCTACAAAGTCTAAACTATTTGACCGTTTGCAGAACAGGTTTGCCAATCCTTGGTCTACAGGACTGTGGGAGACCTTGCTCAGGCTGTTGACCTTTGGCTTCTCACCCCACCACTGCACCTCTGCCACCCTGTGTCCTGTTGGATAAGGGCAGGGGAGCCCGTGAGGGTACTTCAGGCTCTGCTGTGGGAAAAGAGGCCAAACCTCTCTATTTCGTATAACTTCTCTGTGCCTTCTGCCATCTTCCTGCTAAGGCTGTGACCTGGTTGGGAAGTGGGACATGAGCAAGAGGTAGAAACCCCGTATTCGCCTCTAAGCTCTCTTTTCCTCTCCGTCTCTAAGTTTCTGTCACCACAGCCCGGAAAGGGTTCTTCCACCCTGTTTGGTGGAAAAATTCTATTATCTGTTATACACCCTTGTTTGAAATATAACTAAAGCTTTGAAATTCTTTTAAAAGGGGAGAAAGAAAAGGAAAGAAACTTTCTTTAGTGTTCAGTTCTTGCAATCAAAAGACAAGGTTTTCCGGACTTCATTTCTCTTATGTCCTTCCTTTTTTGGGGAAAATCTACTCCAGACTGGGCCCGATTTTAATGGTGGGATGGCCTTCAGGTTAAAAAACAGTATTGAAGGGGCAAATTCAACAACAACTGGTTCAAAATATTTCCCTGATACATATTAATAGTATAGTTTGTATTTACCTCCTCCAGACACCGTGAATCCTGTTGTACCAACACAGACCTTGAAATAACCTGCTAACAGTTGCAGCATGAGCATGTGACATTTTGTCAGTATTTGGAGATTGTGCAAATGAATTCCAAGTGGCAACCCCTAAAAATGTATTTGGGAAGGAGGCATTTTATCCGAAGAAAATTTGTTGTTCTTTTAAAATTAAAAATGTATTTTAATGCATTTAAGAGGATACTAAACCAGGTAAAGAGCTATCTCAAACTAGTGTTGATCAGGAAAATATGAAAAGAGAATTAGTGTCAGGTACCTCTGAATATTACACTACTCCTCCCAATTTCATCTCATGTGACGAAATAACAAGATATATTGGTCACGGAAGGTTGTGCCATATTATAGCAAGAAATAATAAAAAAGATACTTGATGAGCAAAAACATGAGTTTATTTCCTTATATACTACAATAAATTCCAGACGTTTAAAGAGTTACAGTAAAAAAAAGAACAAACAATGACAAAAACAGGAGCAACAAGAGAAAAACCTGAAAAAAACAACACGGAAAAACCAGAAGGCAGATTTGATGAGTACTTATATATAGGTATACCTACATAACACTCAGGACTTCTGTAGGACAAGAAATAAACACCATAAAACTAAAACTCAAACAATAAACTGGGAAATATATTTTCAGCCAAGGAGTAATTTTAATATAGAAAGAATTCTTATAAATGAGTAAAGAAATGAAATCTTAATGAAAACACGAGCAAAGGTTATGAAAAGAAATAGAAATTTACCAAAAAATATGCATAATGACCAGAAAATATATAAGAACTTTCATCTTCACTAGCAATCAAAGACATTCTAAATTGAAGAGCAACACAAACTATTTATTGCTTATCAAATCAGCACAGAATTTTTAAAAGATAATCTTAACGGCGTGATCATATAGTGCCTAAGGAAATAAAAGCTATCTTTCTGACAGACTGTTTGCCAACATGTGTGAGAAATTTAGAAAGGCTGATCCCAGTTTCTCAAGTAGAAACTATGAATTATCTGCATAAGAATTGCCTGTGATGCTCACCAAAAAAATGCGTGTTATTTGGCTCATCTCAGACCAAATGAATCAAAACATTTGGTGGGGGCAATGACAGGTCGATCTGTGATTTGTAGGTACATCAAGAACGCAATGATGAGGTTTACAGAAAATAGCACTGGAATTACTAGCTTCCAAACAATAATGACACACACACACACTCTTATATTCCTTATATTCTTATACAAGTGAAAAATTGAAATTGACTTAAACGTACAAAGATAGGTATAGTTAAATACAAAGTGCAGATCTATATAATGCATATTATATACAAAAGAACTATTTCTAAAAAATATACGATGATATAGGAAAACGCTCACGATATAATTTAAATTTATTTTTAAAAAGGGTGTAAAACTACGTATTGTGTTAACCCAAATTTGTAAAGCATGCACAGAGAAAGGAATTAACTAAAATATTCACATTGTATCAAAACTTTCTTTTTCCAACTTTATATTTTTCTGTATTTTCTAATGTTTCTGCCTTCAAAAGCACGATTTTCAATAAAAAAATACAAATTATCCTTTTCACAGAAAGCATTATTTAAAACAGATTAGAGCTCAGTTCATGGGAGAAATGCAGAACCTCTCAGTTGAGGCTGCAGCCCAGGGAGGTCCCACCAGCATCCCCGCAGGGTATAAGTGAGCCTTTTACTGCTTACAATATGTGCTTTATTCACCCACACACTCTGCTACCTTTAAGCAGAACTCTTTCATCAACCTTGCTAATCATAAGTATTGTGATTATAGTGTTTATGCATTCATAAACGTGTGTGCTGAGATATCTGATGATCACATTTTGGTCTATATCGCGCCATCTCATCTATTCTAAGATCATCTTATAGGACAAGGTAGATAATTAAGTGTAGACCCAATGTTGACCGTGCACCCTGTAGAGCTCAGTATATATACCCCATGTTTGCTGACAACTCACCTTATTAAATAATTCAGCCTGATGGCATCTCTGACAGAAAACTTGTGTAACTATTCAGTTTCTTCTTGGCTTCCTCCCTATTGATCAGAGGATCTCAATCTTGGTTTCACAACAGATTCACCTGGGAACTTCAGACAAACAAACAAATGTCTGGACACCACCAACTGGGTCAGAATCTTTGGGGACAGAGGCTTTGGTAGTTGCTCGTTTTTAATAATCTCCCCCAAGTGATTGCAGCCAAGGTTGAGATCCTCTCATTTACAATAATATATTGATGGCCCAGGATTTGAGGTTGGATAAATGGGAATAAGTAAAAGTTATCTGCCAAATGCAGTGGAATGTTACGTATTGGGTTAGCGTAAAAGCCTAAGATGATGTTTCTTTATTAGGATTTCTTTTTGAGCCTCATGTAGGAGAAAGAAAGCCTTGAAGAATGATTAACAGTTAGTATCAGTGATAAGGGGGGTGAAGAGCATCTCAGACTGAGACAAATGCCTGTGGGAAGATTTGGGAAGGAAAGAAACCAAGATCCCTGAAATAGGAGGAGACGAAGTCTAAGGGGCTTAGGTAGGGGCCAGATCAATGGGGGTGGGGGGAGCAGTTATGTTATGACATCTGGCTCTTATTCAAATGGCAATGGGAAGCTACTGGAATGTTTTAAATAGGAGAGCCCACTAACTGTGTTTTTAAAAGAATACCCCAGTGGCAGCATGGAGAGCAGGTTTGGTGGGGATGAGAACGGAAGCACCAAGACCAATTAGGAGGCTATGGCTCACAGCAAGTGAGAGATGGTGACAGGCTTGACTAGGGAGGTGGTGGTGCAGTGGGAGAGAAGACACAGGTTTGAAAATTATTTCCCAAATGATTTTTCAGATCAAGATATTCATTTTTGAGCTACTCTGTGCCCATGTAGGGCAAAGAGGGGCAAGAATAATAATTTTCATTTGACAGATGCATAACCAAAACCATCAAGACAGGAGGCCACATGGCCAGCTCAAGGTCATGGAAAGAGTATGGCCAAGGAAAATGCAAGCAGACTGCAAAAGTATATCAAGGAATCACCTTTCACCCACCTCCAGCCAGCGCCATAAACCTCTCACTGTCACGTTATTCAATTCATTTTCCTTCACAACCTCAAATGTGTTTGATTTAAAGTCCTGTCTTAAGCAAAATATATGTCTCTCCCCTTTCTCCAAGGCTCATGGTGTATTCAAGCTATTTGCTTTCTCCAAGGCAGCCCATCAGGTTATTCACCTAGTAGTTAAAGGGAAATTGATTCCATTGTTTTACTACTTTGAGTGAAAAATTTAAAAAATTCTAGTTTGTTTCCTGAATTTCTCATTTCACTTCTATATCCAGTATGAACATTTTCAAATGAGACTATTGGGGTAGTTGATCAAAGTGTCTAAACTGGTATCAGAAATCAGATGTTATAAATTGGTGTCAAAGAGGATCCAACTTGCTAAGGTCAAGCCAGAGATGTACTCAATAACTGAGTGAGTTTGAGCAAGTCAATGAACTGTTTGGGGGCCTGAATTCCATCTGTAAAATGGAACCTCCTGCTGTGCAGACTAGACGAGACGATGCCTGTAAAGTTGTACATCACTTTGCATAACAGCTGGGTCATCATCAATCCCCAGTGAAGGGTTAATTATTGTTATCATCAATAGTGGTAGAAGAGGAGAGAGGAAGAATCAGGCATGGTTTTCAAGCATCTTCCATTAACAGGCAAATGACTTGGTCTAGAAACTTGTCCTTAGTGTGGAAGAATGCTTCAGATTGAAGAAAACATTTTACTGAAACCTGTTTCAGGGGAGAGTTGGTTTGGTAAAATGGAACTAGCCAAACTTTGGCATCAGGGAAGACTTCTTACTGCTTTTATGTCTTCTGAAATTGTATTGCCCTCTATTGGTGGCAATCACCAGGATTTCCTCTGACAGTAGAGACAATATATGGTCCGCCATTAGCAAATGATGGACATTCACTTGCTTGGAAAGTGGAATACGCCATCAGGCCATTTGGTGCTGTAACAAACACACGCAAAGAGACTCAGCAAGGATTAGAGGACCATCGTAATTCATCACGCCCAAAACTGATTCCCCATACCCCTAGCAGGAGGGCTTATGATTTTAATGATTTGTGCTCCTTGGTAGTACTAATCTTTTTCCTTGCCTCCTTTCTTCTTTTCCCCTTCGTTTATTTCATGTTCTTTCCTCTTTATAGTTCCGTCTTTTTTTCATCTATCGTTTTTTTTCTTTCTCTGCATGTCTTTCTTTCCCTCGTTATATTTATGCCACTCACTCTCTTTCTTTCATTATTCAGAGCTGTCCTTACATTTACCAGCACCTGTTTTTATTTAATGCAAGAATCTGCAGCCCTTGTTCAGAACCATAGAACAGTAAGTAAAGCTTTCCTTTCTTTGTGAATGGGAGAAATTTATTGCAGATTTATTGCAGAAAATTTCCACTTTATTAAGCTGACAGATTTTGCTTGAAGGCGGACCACCGTGTGAAATTCTAAATTTGATTTAAAGGTCAGAGGAAAAGCCTGGCACCTACAATCTGCCCTCGGATTGTTTTTGTAACACTAAATAGAGTTTACAAGGAGAGGAAATTGCAATTGGTCAGCAAAAGTCATGCCAATCACAGCTTCTCTCATTAAACTCTTTGCCTTGAACCAACCTAGGAGATGAAGAAAACTGCTAGATTAACATGATCTTGCAGAACATAGGGAACTTCAGGTTCAATTAGGTGTGTCGTATTGGACGAACCACTTTGTGGGAAGAGAGAGAAAAGTGCTATTTCTCTGAAAGCTTGGGGAGAAAAATCTTAGTCACAGTTATCAACCACAGGGGGTATTTTTATTTACGTAAATAAAATAATCACTTTCTAAAAGGATACATGTATTTAACATAAGCTCTATTTTTATTTGTGCTTGAAGGCTTGATAGCTCAACTTGGTACTGGTGATGGCGTGGGAAACTCTATTTCCAAATGATTTTTATTACCACCCCCAAAATATATTATTTTCTTAATTAAAATTATTTTGTATATAATCAAGCTGTACATTCTAGCAGTAAGGAAGTTTAATGAAAATTTCAAATTTACTGTATGAATCCCTAAAATGTGCAAACTTGATCTGGTTATGGATTCTTGGTAATGGTGAGAGACAGAAACAGAGAAAGTACACAAACTCCTAAAAGCTGTCAACATCAGACTTGTCAGAAATTGGAAATAAGACTAAATATGAATGCAAAATCAAATGCCATTTTGAGGGTTGCAGAATGACAATTTTGCATTTATACATCTTTCTGATGAAGAGTGACTCTTCAAAGGTCGCTTGAGCTTGAGAAACAATAAGGTCACAGTGGGAGCAGTGTAGAGTACAATTGGATTCTGTATCCTCAAGGTTAGGCATCCTCGGATTCACCCAAACGCAGATCATGTTTACGCCTGGTTTACGGTTGGTTGAATCCGCGGAAGCGGAACTCGCATATTTGGAGCGCTAACAAAGGGATTTGAGTACCCGCGGAATTTCGTATTTGCGAGGGATGGGAGCGGTGGTGGTGGTGGTCCTGGAATGGCAGATACGGACGGACGACTGTTGGCTGTGTAAACAAAATAATAGAGTGTCAAAAATTGTTTTTTGTTTCATTCCAATCTTCTGCCTGAAATCAGTCCGGAGCAAAAGAAAGTCAAAAAGTGAACTCTCATTGATGATGCTCATGGAGGCAGCACACTGTTGATTTCACAGTGATGGCAACAACAACAACAATGATAGCAAGCACCTTCTCCTTGCTCTTTTTGGCTGACGCCCCCAGCTATCAGTGGAAACTTCTGCAATATTTAAGTATGATTATTTATACCTTCTGCAGCTTGTTGTTGTTTTTATAACATTCGTCTTACTGACTATAATAGTAGCACACACTCCTTGTTGAAATTTGGGGAAATACATAATAACTTAGAGAGAAATGGAAACATCACCCATAATCTCACCACTGAGAGAGATGCATTGTAAATATTTTGGACTGTTTTTTCAGCTCTTCATTCTGTGTGCTTATATACACGTGTGCATACACTCAGGGTGTGTTCCCATGTGAAATGCTATAAAACTGGCAGCATAAAGCATATGTAATTTTATATTCCATCGTTTTAAATTTAACATTATATCGTGAGCATTTTCCATATTATTAAGGTTCTTGAAAAAATGGCTTATAATGGCTGGATAAGCTTTCACTATTATAAGGAGGAAGCATATTTTGTTCATTTGTATTGAGTATTAAGGTTGTCTCTAATTTTTCCCTCTCAGAAATTGTCCTGTGGTGAATATCCTCGTACCTAAGTCTGTATCTGATGATTTTTTCAGGGTCTTTTCCTGAAAGCATAATACTAGCTTCAAAGGACAGGAACAACCTTGAGCCTCTGGATATACATTGCCAGACTGTAACGACGTCCACACCGTGGGGCAAATTTCGGGTCCTTCTTTTTTCTTTTTTGATGTGGGTTATGCCGCACAGTTGGAAAGTGTTGCTCCAGGGGGTAGCTGAGTCTGTGTCATCTGAGCAGACTTCCTCTGTGTTTTCCCTCCTGTGAAGATTCCAGTTACATCTTCTGAGTTTGCTGACAAAATACATTTGGATTCTTGTTACTGTCTCAGAAACGAGATGAAGAAAACTTGGTCTGACTCTGGAATTTTATATATATGTATATTTTAGTAGGTAAACAATTAAAATGGGCCAACAAATTTGTCTTTATGACAGTACATTCATGAAACAAAATCACTCCTGAAGACTTCTCTTTCATTCTTATTATTTTGAAGGGATGGATGCCCATAGTTAGGAGCTCAGGAGTGGGGTCGAAGAAGCCCAATTGGAATTTTCAAGCAATTAACCAGTTTATTGAGATTATATCTGAACAGTATATCACTACATTTTAAAGCCTACATAGGAATAATTAATATTGTAAACACAATAAATAATACTGACTACTTGAAATATATAGTAATTTGTTTTATTTCACAACAAAACCCACGAAGTAGGTATTATTATCATTCTCATTTTACATATGAAGTAGTGAGACTAGGAGTATTTAAGTAACCCACCCAAGAATTTATCCGGTAGCAAAGAACAAATCTGGCCTTTGCTTCACAGTCCTCCTTCGTAGGAGGAGTGGTGCTCCTTCAGAGTAGTACTTGGAGGTAGAAGCACTTCATGGCACAGCCTCACAGGATTGCTTCAAGGCGCTGCTTCATGGTGCTGTATCACATACTATGTCACCATACTACTTCATAGCACTGCTTTACAATATTACCTCAGAGTGGTACCTCATGGTGGAATTGCACGGTAGTACACCGTGGTACTATATCTTGGTAGTATTTCACAATCTTATTTCACAACAGCATTTCGGGGAAGCAATTCACCCTACCACTTTATTGCATCATACTTTGGGAGCTTATCTACAGTGATTAATTGTTGTTAAAAGATAATTTTCAAAAAAAGGTAAACCATGACTCTCCAATGTAAAATGAACATGTGTTAGAGATGTTATTTAACTCAATCAATGAGGAAACCAGGTGAATCTTATAATTGGTGCAACGGAGAAGTCAAAAACACGCATTCAAATGGAACAAAGGAATGTTGAAATGAATGTGCAAATGGCGGCCAGACCAGCTTCTTCCACCACGGGGGAGGGAGGTCGGTTGCACTTCTACCGGACAGGACAGGATTTATGTCTATAGACAAGAATTATTTTGCTTTGCTCTCAGTTATCTACAATTTACAGAGATGTACAATAGCTACCGTGGAATAAATAACCCTCTAGTCTAGTCAATGCAGAGGTTTCCACTGAAACACAAATTTTCTCCTACAATGTGTACTCTTCGAACACGATAGTACAAATTTTTGTCACAGAGGATAATAGCTCAGTCCTTCAACTTCCTCTAATTTGAATTATCCAGGTAGTTGAAATGAAAGGGATTCACACACATTATCTACAGGTTTTCTTTTGTTGGTGGAGGCTTGACCGAATCCATGCTGTGCAATGACTTTAGCAAAGCCATTTCAGAAGGAGGTAAGGGGGGAAGTTTTACATTAATTCTCTGACTTTCATCCACAAATTTTCTTGGTTTATGAAGTCACAAGATACTTTTTCTAAATGCCAGCCTTGCAAATTCAATCTGGGAATGAAATTCAAGCTGTGTTTTTTCTGCTTCTTACAGTCCATCATTGCTAGTAATAAAGAGCCTACGAATTTGTCAGCCAGGTTCTGACAGTAAAATCTTTATGGCTGGTGATGATGTAAGAGGCAAAAGGAGCACAGCTTGAGTTTTAGATCCTAGGTTGAATATACAAAGCTGATGTCTAGAAAAAAATAAAACATCTTACAGTGAACAAATTTGATCATTAAGGCAAGATAAACGTGGAACCCAACAAGGCCAATTTTATAGTCGTGGAAATGACCATAACCACTGTTAATTGTTAATCAGAAGGCGAAGAAATTAATGTAGGGATTAACTAGCCCAACAGAAAGAACTTGAAAAAAACAGAAAATTAATTTAAAGCAACAGCTAGTGATACAAGTCAGCTTCAGTGTACGGCTGCAGAGAAAAATTGATAAAGCAATTTCTCAGAAAATCCATAAAGTTCTACAAAATTGCCTTGTGATAAGAATTACAGAAGAAATAAAAATTTAGCTTGTTGAGAGAAGGTGGATTGTTTAATTAAAATTAGGCCAGATCCAAAGGGTAGGTTAATTACCACAGGTCTTGATCAAGTAGCATTAGTGAAAAAAGCAAGAACTAAATTGGGATACAAAATAAAACCGTACAATATAAAACAAACAACAAGTGAAAACACATTTTACCTGTAACCTCTCTAGCAAAAGGAAGTGGAGGTTTGCTAACTGTGCTGTTAATTCAACATGTTAAACAGTAGCCTGAGAGATCTGAGATAACCCTCCCACCCTCACACCCACCCTGGCCAAGGGAAGCTTTTCCAAACCCTACTGTGCTAGAACTTCTTATCCTTGCATTGCTGCATTGCTCAGACCTGGTGAAAGATGTCTTCTTTCCCTTCATTTCGTATTTGTTTGGTTCGCCAGAATTCATTTCTGTTGCTTGCAACCGAAGGCTCTGACTAATATATATGGCAATTATTGGAATAATTGTAGGAGTTTGGTTCTGAATTTTCTGGCCTCTCTATACCTGAAAGCCAGCATGCATGTCCAGTAACGGCCCAGGTAGGAAAAGTAAGAGATAGAATGGAGGGATGAATATGGGGAGGAGATACAGAAGAAGGGGGTTAGAAGGAGGAATCAGTTGTGTGCTGTTCAAAGTTACCTGTTCAAACGAGGTACCACAATTTGTTTTTCTATCATCACATAGTTTGAATCTTTTGTTCTTTTAGGAGAGTCCATTGATCTTCTCTTTCATAATGGACAGCAGTGGGTAGGGACTGCAGTGAAGTGGTCCAAAAGCCTCATCAAGTTGACTTTCAGAAATATCTTTGCAGCGTTTGCCTTAACCTGATATCAGGAATGCTCACTCCCCTAGCACAGGGCCTTCACACTTATGATAGGCCTTGTGTAAATATTTGTTGAAGTCTGTGAAGATAAGATGGATATATAAATATTTGCAAGGACATGGCCCATGAAATTGCTGCCTTTGAAAGAAACTGCCTTCAAGGTAGTGATTTCATTAGTATGGTGGACAGACTCTTAATATGGTCCCATCCCCACCTCCTGGTGTTCATGAGCTGTGTGATTTTCTCCCCTTAAGTGTGGGTGGGCCCTATGAGTTTCTTCTAACCAACAGAATACAGCAAAGGTGATGGAAATGTACATGATTAGATTACATAAGATTTAATGCCTGACATTACATGAGGCTATAGTACTGGAGTTTCTCCCTTGCTAACTTTGAGGAAGTGTGGTTATGTTGTCCTCATGTGACAAGGGACCGTGGGCAGCCTCTAGGAGCTGAAGACTGCCTCCAGCTGATTGTCAGCCAGAAACTGTGGCTATAGCAGCAAGGAAATAAATTCTGACGACAGAGTGAGTTTGGAGGCTGGTCCTTCCCCAGGCAAGCCTCAGATGAAACCACAGCCCTGGGTAACACCTCAATTACACCCTTGTGAGACCCTAAGCAGAGAGCCCAGCCAAGCCGTGCACAGACTCCTGACCCATGGAAACTGTGTGATAATAAATGTGTGTTCTTTTAAGCTGTTAGTTTTCTGATAATGCTGTTATTTAGCAGTAGATAACTAAAACAGAAAGCTTGTGTCATAAATGAGAGCCTGGATTCGGAAAGCCATTTAGACTGGTGGACCCCACCTTTGCCCTTTAGTACCTGTGTCTTTGGACAAGTTGGCTAACCTAAGGCTCAGTTCTCTAATTGGCATAAAGCAAGATTTCTCAATCTTGGCACTTGACATTTGGAGCTGGGAATCTGTTGTGTGCATTGTAGGATGTTTAGCATCATCCCTGGCATCTACCCACTAGATACCAGTAGCATCTTCCCCCATTTGTGACAAGTAAAAATGTCTCCAGACATTGCCAAATGTCCCCTGAAGTGGGGCAAAATTTCTCCCATGAGAACCCTGGATATGAAAGTTAGTGAGGATGATAATAGTAATAATACCTATGTTATGGGGTTGTCGGAGGCTTTAAACTGGATTAACCATCTGGTTAATCAAAGACCTGAAAACCTTAACCATAAAAGCTGAAAGAATGATATCTATCATTATTGCAATGAATCAGGGGCATTTTTATTCTCTCAGTTGCAGCCATGGGTACAAGCTGGGTCTTGGCTAGCACCACATTTTCCAAGAAGGGGGCAATATTGCTTAGCATGAAATGAGGAAAGACCTGAGCTCCTGAGACAGAGGGAGAGAGAGGAGGATGAGAGGCTGAGAGGGACGAGGCAGAGCAAAGCCCTGTGATGGAGGCAGCCTGCTTCTTGGAGCTTCTGGCTTCACTAGAGGTTGCTCGTATATACTTGGGAATTGGATCAGGGCAGCAGAACCCCATGGGCATTAGCAGTCATGTGGGGGAGACCAGGGTTCCCTAGGGCTCCCCCAGGCTGTGAATTAGGATTGGGATAATGCTGCCTAGATCTTGAGGGATGGGGACCCCAGGCAACATCTGGATGGCATCATTGTTATTACCATCATCATTCTTATTAGCCTTTGGCAGGATTACAGGTGAGGACAGGTACTAACTAGAAGCCTTTCTTCCTCAAATCCAGACACTTTAAACTTCTTCGCAATAGAAAGCAGAAGTGTTGCAGTTTTATTCTAAAGTGAGTGAACAAGCACTTTGGGCCTCCTGGTAATTAGTTTAAACTGGAGCCTCACTAGCCAAAAATAATAAAAAGAGAATCTCTCATCTCCTTATTAAGCTTGGTTTTAGTGATTGGAAACAGTTTAACCAGCCTACAGAGATGGGAATTTCCCTGAAGAAAGAGAACAGAGAAAGCAGAAAAAGGTACTACTCCTAATGCGTCATGAAGTAGTTCAGTAAGCGCCTTTCTATTGATTTCCTTTTCTTTCTCTTTTTCCTTTTCCCTTTTTTCCCCTTGGTCCTAATTTCCATCCCTGCCTTCTTCACCCTGCACAATATTTGACCCTGTAAATAGGGTTCAAAATGCACATAAATCCACAAAATTGATAGCTCAAGGTCGAAGAATCCAATAGGTCAGTTTCAACATGGTCTTTACAACGTGCCTCCAGGAGATGAAATGGGGGCAGTTGCGGAGTATCTCCCACGTGTGGACATGCTTCTAAATGCTGCTCTGTACTAACTCATCTAACCACATGGCAGCTCGATCAGGTAGGCACTAGTCTCATGCCTGTTTTAGAGACAATAATAAGACTTCTTGTAAACACCCATAGAAGGGCAAGCTCTGGTCTGAGGACTCCACACCTTTTAATTCACTTAAGTTAATCCTCATGTATCAACCTTCTGAAGGTATTGTCCCCTTTGTAAAACTGATGAAACTGAGGCAGAGAGGTGAAGTGGTTTGCCAAGATTCCTCAGGCAGCCTGATCCCCAGCGTATCTGCTTGTTGCTACGTTAACTCTCCCATCTGGCAAATGGCCCCATGCAAACCTGGACAGTTTTACATATTTCTAGAGCTAACTCAGCACAAAGCAAAGATTACAAGTGGAGTGTGTATATGTGTTCCCAAGGAATGAAAGACGAATGCCCAGGTAAGACTAAATTCAATTTATTTTGGGGTGCGTCTCCATCCCAAATAGAATTTCTTATTGCATTTTTACATACTATAGGGGTAGATGCTGAGGTTTGTTTCCAGTAATAAAGCACAGCAATTATGTATACTGTGAGATAAGTCACAAACCAGGAGATAAACATTCCTGTTCAGATATTGACAAAAGGGTGTAACTGCTCAGAGCAAGCTTCTATTTCAGCCCCATCTAATTAAGCCCAGAACGTGTGTAAAATCATTAGCATAGAGTTTTGCAAGAAGTACGTTATCAGGCTCTGGTTTGAGCTACACTTTGGCAGCTTGTGACACCCAAAGACAATTCTGTGATATTTGTGTTGTTAAATGTGATCTCCAGCAGCATCTGTAAAATGAGGCAATAAATAGCTCGTGTCTTTTGCTGGAGGCAGCGAGCGCCACTTTGCACGGGTAGTAAAATGACAAAAGTTGCAGGTACATCAAAAAGCAGCAGTCGTGTCAGATGGAAGGGATTCATACCTGAATGAGCAATTAGCATCAAACTTATCTGCAGGGAGATGACATATGCACATCCACTTTCTTCTGAAGAAGCAGAATTTTTTTTTCTGTCTCTAAAGTTATCTCTTAATCAGGGATTCTAAACCTTTTGGAGGACATCAAATCCTGCTAGAGTTTTGTGAAGAATATGAACCCAAACCCAGAAGAAACTCCGCAGGCAAATGTGACTGAATGAGATTTTTGATTCTGTCCCCTTTTTTGGCCTTTTAAAAAAATCATTCAAGCAGGTAGCTGTGTTCTGTGCACTCTACCCCTGTGAAAGGCTTCATTTATGAGAGGCTAAGAGCATCGGAAGAGGGAGAGAATTAGCAGAGAAGTGTCTTGGAGTTTGCCCAACTCGAGGATGTCTCTCCTCGTTGCATCACACTGTGTCTTGACAGAACTGCAGAGAGAAACTGTAGACTACAGGACACGGAATGTCATATGGTGCCACATTCACATTTTTCCACATGTGAGTTACGTACAGACATCCAGCTGCCCTACTGGGGGTGAGTTTCTTCAGTGTCCTGTCAGGCCCTGCCCACAGAGGTAAGGTGGCTTGCTTGTGCGTGAGAATGGACACAGAGTGCACATTCAGGTCCCTGGAGATGGGTCAAGACTGTTGTAGCCAAGGGCATCGTGGTGAGTGGTGTGTTCTGCCTGCTTGTGTTACTTTTGGAACATTTGTAACCTCTAATGTCAAGTCATTTGTCTCATTGAGGACGTTGAGGAGCCAGTTTCTCTCTATTCTTTGGCAGAAATTTAGAATTAAGGAAGCAAAGATAATTTCTGAATGAAGAGGGATTTTGAACTGGGACATTAGTGGTGTCCTCGGCAGTGCTGCAGATGTATCGTCCAGGAAGGGACGCAGAGCCTGGCAAACTTTGTTTTGGTAATAGTCATAGTTTGCTCATCCAAGCTGCTTCTTTTCAGGAGGGAGAAAGGGATACAGTGATGGCAGAGGTTGTGGAGGCCCATGAGGAAGGTTTCCTCCCGGATCTTCCTCAACAAGGAGGAAGAAGCGAGAAGAGGTTCACGGGATGATGCAGAGTCCTCGGTAAGAAACAAGGGCAGGGCAGGTGCTTTTCAGCAGGTGCTGCACACACGCGCCACAGACACTCACAACACCCATGCTCACACATACCCGTAACATACACATATACACATAGACTCAGAGAGACAGCAAGAAGTTTCCCAGAGAAGCTGGAACTCAGCATGAACTTCTGGGGAACACCCTAGGGCTTTGCTGATGGCTTATTCGGGCACATAAGCAGACGCATCCAGGGTCCCCAGGCCTCCCAGTCACAGCTTGCTCTAGAGACGGAACTGTTTATAATTTGAGAATTCGTCCTGCTGGTTGAGGCTCCATGTATAGTGTTTCCTCTGCCTACAACGTCTGCTCCCCATCCTGAGGCCCAACCAGTTCTTTATCCCACTAATTCTCACCATCCATAACGCAGCTCAGGCAGCCGCACTCCTTCCAGAATCTCGTCCTACAAACCGAGATAAATCTGGATAAGCCTTGGCCGTGACCCTGCCACCCATGTGCTGGCATCTTAGGCTGTGATGTACTAATTAGTTTAATTGTTTTTTCTTCTTCTGAATCCCAAGTTTCTAGAGGGCAGGGGCCATATTTTACTCAACTTTGCTTTGCATAGTGCCCTTCATAATATATGCATATATATGGTGAAGGCATGGACGACTGAAGAAAACCCGGAGGATGATGGATATTGGATGAAGAATTTGAATAAAGTGGAGTCGGTGATAGCTGGCTTTTGAAAAGAATATCTTTTCAGCAAAAATGCCTGATTATACTAACAAAGATAGGAGAAATAAAAATGTGAATCAGGAGCTCACATTTGGGCCTTACAACATTGGTCACAGGATTGCCAGTGGTTACCAAGGGGCAAGATATGCAATGGTTAGGAGCTTAGGATCTAGCCCCAAATAGTTAAGGGTTCAAACCCAAGCTCCAACACTAACCACGTGACCACGAGCAAGTTATTGAACCCTTCTGAGTCTCCATTTCCTTATCTGTAAAAGCAGAGGGATAAGTACCTATCTCCTTTGGCTGTTGTGAATACTAAGTGGAAATATCGCACGTACAGAGGTTAGCTGGTTGCCCGGCACATGGTAAGTAGTCAGTAGATGTTCAGAGTGTATAGGCTGCCACGGCCAAGGTGAGCTCAGGACTGAGTTCCATTTGAAGGATGCCGTGTTTGCATTTGGAAAATTTGGAAATTTTCCCCAAAGCTGAAATTTGGGATTCCAGGACACCATCAGAAAATCAGTCTAAGATGGGAGAGCGCCATCCTATGCTCTGCTTAATAAATTAATTTTATGATCTAAATTTTGAGTAAATGCCTGCAATTTTTATTTGTTAGTACTTGTAACATTGTCCATAGCTCTAACATTTCATAAACAGCAAAGCATTTAATGTCTGCACGTGACAATCTTTTTGTCTCTCTCTCTCTATAAATAAAGCTTTGGTGGTAATGATCACTAGCAATATATTCTACTTATTATGAATTTCTTTTTGGCAAAAGTCGTCAAACTTGTTTAAAAAGAATCATGCTAAGCACATCTCTTGTCTTTTCTCTTCTGGTATTTATGACCAAAGTCAGGCTTCTGAATCTTTGTTTGTTTGCACTTTACATGCCATAGGAGGTCCAGAACATGCTTGTTAATTTACTTTGCTGGCTAGAAATGAGTATAAAACAACTGCATTATGGTAATGGTGGCATAATATAGTATGACGCTCGAGGGAAGTAATCTGGAAGCAGCTCTCGGGGGCATTCGGAAAACACTAGTCAACCCCGTCGTTTTCAGTGTTGCCTGAGCCTGGTTCAGTCAACTCCATTAGCAGGTTTGAAAGATCAGAGATGCCTCAGAGTCCAAAAATGGTGATATCAAAAATATTCGGGGGGGCCAGCCCTGTGGCCTGGTGGTTAAGTTTGCTGTGCTCTGCTTTGACAGCCCCGGTTCGGTTCCAAGGCGCAGACCTACACCACTCGTCAGTGGCCATACTGTTGTGGGGACCCACATACAAAATAGAGGAAGATTGTCACAGATGTTAGCTCAGGGTGAATCCTCCTCAGGCGAAAAGAGGAAGATTGGCAACAGATGTTAGCTAAGGGGCAATCTTCCTCAGGAAAAAAAAACAACAACAACAAGATTTGGGGCTGGATAGAATCCAAAAATGGGCAGAGAGATTGTCAGAATTCCTAAATTCTTATCTTGGCTTTGACTTCAAAAGCGGTCTGACTTTTGGGCCTCAGTTTCTTCAATATGTACAATGGCTGTGGCAGATTAGGAGGTAGGGCGTTCAAAACTTGGGGTCCATGAATTCATCAAGAAGTTTGTGATCTCTGTGTGATTTTTCATGTGTGGGTGCGTCTTTCTGGGATGAGGGTGCACTGTTTTCATCAGATTCTCAAAGCGGTTCATGAATACAGCATAATCAGTAATCATTCCTCCGTCCAATCCTTAAGATTCCCTCCCAGATCCAAGACTCTATGATGATCTTAAAGTTGCAACTAAAGCCTAATAGTATAACAATATAAAGATACGTAAGAATATTTTTAAAAAATCGCACCTAACTTTTAATTTTTTCATCTTCTCTCAAATAGGAAAATAGCTGGGCATCATATTCAAGCCTCATTGATCTAGAACAGCAGATCTGAAACTGTGTTGTTAAGAATCATGAGGATATAGTAATGGTTCTCTGTTCTGTGTTCAAAAACATTTTGGGAAAATCCTATACCCTACCTCTTTCTTGGAGGTTCACGCAGCACGTTGGTGTATAGGAAACTCTGAGCGATTCTGCACTTAAGAAGCCATTAAAGTTTGTAAACAGAATGTTTTCTACGTTACCTGAACATAAGCTCCTTAAGAACCTGTTCACATCATGAAGGACAGTTCTTCTGAGGAATGCATTGTTAGAGATGCTGACCTAGTTATGTCAGCTTTGATTCTTTGGGGCACATTGGTGGCCTTCCCTGGGTTCTTGGAGGTCTACTAATGCTTACTTAATAAAGGGAGAAAACCCCAGCAAGGGGGAGGGAGAGTGTGTAGAGAGTTGTAGATATCTGTGAGCAGGAGTTCATTCATTTACTTATTCATTCATGAGTAATTATTCAGGAGCTCCTAAGTAATGAGGGTCATGAGAATACCTGACAATCTAAAGGAGACTGGGAGACAATGTCTGACCTCCATGTAGTCAAAATCAAAAGATATTGGGAGGCAGGTAATAGATAATTTCAATACACAGTGATGTGTGCTATAGCAGAGGTAAGTACTATCACTATTAAAAGGCAGGAAAAGGAGCCAATCATTTTGCAGATCTGAAGGAGTCTTCAAGGAGGAGGTGATGTTTGAATTGGCTTTGATATTCACAGTCGAATAAGTTAAGTCTGTGCACTCACTGGGAGGCTAAAATGAGTATAGGAAAAACAAAGCAAAAAGATATGCTGGTTAATAAAGTGAGAATTGTAACTAAAGTTTAGATTTTGGCTTATGGCACTTTGGCTGTTTAATGGCACTTTATTGAACAATAAAGAAATGTATTATCTCACTTAATAGCGACTTCAGAAGTTGAGAGGGCTTCTGGGTCATTAACTCATTTCTTGCCAATGCTCCATTTTGCCGTCTTCCATTCTGAATTTATTGCTGTCAGCAAGATGGCTGCAGAAGGTCCAGGAGAGAAGAGACCTCTTTTCCCCCTCTGATTCCTTCCGCCTCTGATTCCTTAAGCAAATCCTTCCCAGAAGCCTCTCAAGAGGTGTCACTTCATGTCTTTATTGGCCATATATAAGTCACATGCCAAATTCTAAGGCAATCGCCAGCGAGGGACCCTTATACCAATGAAGTTGACCTGGAAGGCTCAGTGTTAACATCTTCCCCCAAAGCACAGGGGCTGCATGGAGAAGAGGTGGACACCTGAACAAAGTCAGGATCCTCTCAGGAAGGGAGAAGGAGCGAGAGATGCTCAGGAGACAACCCACAATACCTACTCCGGGAGGTCTGTATAAAAGGACGTTGCCACCTGCAAGATACTTTATCAGTAGCAGGTAACATTGTCTTTTCCTGTCTCCGTGACCAAGACTAACAACCTGGCACAGGTAGTTGCCTAGGATGTTTCTTCATGCTCTTGTCTATATTTTAATCCAAAAGACTGTGCAACATGGTGATATTAATCATTATGCATTAAAATCTCTCTCCCACTGGCAGACCAGAGGTGTTTTGGAACCACTGAAATCATCCCCACTCTTGAGACTTTGTTCTCTACGAGTATCTAACATGAACATGAACTCACACGCTTAGAGTCTCTCACGGTGCTATGCAAAGTTAAGTTTGTAGAAAAATGATAGGATAATGATGACGATGATTTGAGAGTAATTGTCATTTCAGCTAAATGACAAATCTCAAAGGTTGATGAACTAATTCAAATAAATAGAGTTTCAGTGTCTTCATTGTATGGAGAGAGAGAAAAAGCCCAACCACATCAATCTTTTGACTTTCGTATTGATTAACATTAATTGCTTAAAATTCGAACGCCAGCAATATCTTACTGATTTATGGTTTATGAAAGCTATTGACATATGTGGAGATGCACTGAGGAATCTTCTTTAGACATGACTACAATAGATTGCTATAGGGATTATCTAATTGTTGAGTAAGCACTAGTGGTGAGCTCCAGCAATAAAAATATTGTAGGCTCACCACGGGGCTGTGGGACTGAAATAATGGCCCACTCTGACAGCATAAATTGCCTTTTCTTTTTCTTCCCCCTTAAATAGAAATTCTCACTAGTATTCTTTCAGAAGCAAGGAATGGATGAGTTGAACAACCCCTATCCTGCTCTTCACCCCAACTTTTCTTCTTTTGATTATAAATCCTTTGAATTTCTCATTGAATTCTGATTGTTTCCCCTTCCTTACTTTCTAAAGAATTCGTTTTTAGGCATCCAACAATAGAAATGACAAAAAACCTTCATGGAAAGTACAATGTCTTTAATTTTTTTTTGCTTTCGTAGCTAATGTTTTCTGAGCACCAACAACATGCCAGGACCTTGACAACTGTATTATCATCACCAGAACCTGGTAGATCATGAGTATAACTAATTCCTCGTGATAAATCCCCACAGTGGGGATACCCGGTGTAGCTTCTGTCTTTCTAACTGGTTCTTGACCAATACAGTTAGGTATTGTTATTTTCCCCATCTTTCAGGTAAAGAAATGCACTTAGAAAGGGAAAATATAGCTAATGGATGGAGACCATGATCGTACTTAGGCAGCTCGACTCCAGCATCAGACGCCCTTTCTCCCATTGCTTATCTGAATCTTAAGTTTAGAAGTTTGAGTTGGGAGGGACGATAGGAAGTATTTAGTCTAGTGTCTCACTTTGTAGAAGGAAGCCAAAATTTCGGGGACGTGAAGTACTTGCTAAACTAGAGCACACTCAGAGAGCAGTGCTTTCATTCATTCATTCAGTTCATGGAACAAATATTTACAGTGTTTTCTATCCTAGTCATTGGCAACACAATAGTGGGAACCAACCAAATCACTACCCTCATAGAGTTAGAAAATTTATAAACGGAGAAATAGAGAACAGATAAACAAGTAGATGATAGAGACCAACAAGAAGAGTATGATAAGTGCCTTGGAGTGTTGTGGTGTGCACACTTGGGTAGAGAGGTCTCCGTAGACCTCCTGAGAAGGTGGCATATGAGTAAAGACCTAAAGGTGTTGATGAGATGAGGCAAGTGGCTATCTGGGGAGAGAACATGCCAGGCAGAGGGGGAGCAAATATAAAGACCTGAGGTGGGAACGTGGCTGGCCAGGCTGAGACACATCCAGGAGGCCCACAGGCCTGGGTGGAGGGAGAGTGGAGGAGATGAGGTCAGCGAGAAATTGGGCTCAGGAGGCCACTGTAGGGACTCAGTGCAAAGTTGAGCTGAAAAGGGAGAGGATCTGACCTACATTTGCAAAATGTCCATATGTATTGTTTCATTTTATTTGAAAAGCCATTTTCTGTCCTAAGCTCTGACCTGTCCACAGAGTTCCAGATTTATATACCCAATTGCCTTCTAGACATCAGTAGTCATCTTAGATTTACATGGCCACATCCAAACTCTTGATTCTCCACCAAATACCCTCTTTCCCCAGTAATCCCCTTCTCAGTAGATGGCAACTTCTTCCTTTCCATTGCTTAGGCCCCAAAGCTGGAGGGAATTCTTTAATCTAGCCCCCTCACGCTATCCCGTTCCTCACAGACAATCTGTCAGCCAATCTCATTGGCTCTACACTCTGAATTGGTTCAAATCCCACTATTTGCCACATGTACTTCTCCCTCCTGCCCATATCATCTCTCTCCTGGACTCTTACCCTCATCTCTTAAAAGATCTCCCTGTGGCCACTTTTGCCCACCCACAGTTTAATTCTCATCATAGCAGCTGGAGCAAAACTTAAAAAATAAGTCAAGTGGTGTCATTACCGTGCTTAAAACCTTACCCCGGCTTCTTATTTCAGTCAAAACAAAATCCATTGTATTTACAATGGCCAATATGGCCTCACGTGACCTTATCTGTGCCATTTCTCTGACCACACACTCTGTCAGTCTTTCTCGTATTGATGTTACTTTAGTTACACTTGTCTTCTTGCTGATCCTTAAACACACAGTGCAGCTCTTCATCATTTCCTCTGCCCAGAACCCTCTTCTCCCACATATCCACCCACTTGTTTGTCATATTTTATGTTACTGGCAGGAAAAAAGCATCTTACCTCATTTAGTCTTGGTCATTGCTTCATATACAGCACTTATAATAGTGTTAAAAATAGAAGTGGGGCTCTACAAATTGTTGAATGGATAGAAAGATGAATGGATGGATGAATGGATGGAGAATAAATGGTAAACCGGTAATATTTATATGATTCATCTGGACACCATCCATGTGAAAAAAAATGTCTGAGATTTTATGAGGTGATGATGATGAGAGAGAGACTGAGCACTCCTGGGGATAATTTAGCCTTTTATTTTGCCACTTGGCCTGCTCCCATGAGACACTCTCACAGTTTGTAAATGAGCCAATGCTGACCTCATTTATTTATTTATTGTTGGCCTGAATTAGTTAAAATTTGATTTTGTCATTTGCTACGTAAAGAATGCTGTTACTAGACCGCCTCACAGGACTGTCTTTATGCACTTTACTGAGAGCCTTCTACGGGCCAAGCGCTGTTACAGTCAGTGGGAACAGAGAAGTACACAAAACAAGGTGCTCGCTTCATGGGACTCACATCCTAGACAGGAAGACAGACAAATATGTAAATAATAGAGTTTCATATAGTGATATATTCTATTAAGAAAACATAGTGAGTGTCAGAAACAGGGAAGTATAGGGTGGTTCTCTGAGGATCTTTAGAGAAAACCTATCAAAGGGGAAAGTATTCTAGAATGGGCAAACTCACAGAGATGGAGAACAGATGGGTGGTTTGCCAGGGGCTGGGGGGAGGTGGGATGCTGAGTGAGTGGTTAATGGGCACGGGGTTTCCTTTTGAGGTAGGTGAGAGAAATGTTTAGTAGCTGAACAGAGGTGATGGTTGCAAAGAATTGTGAATGTACAGTACTAAATATTGCTGAATTGTTCACTTTAAAATGGCTTAACTTTATGTTATGTGAATTTTGTCTCAACAAAATTAGAAAATGAAAAAGGGAGGATGTTAAAGCAGAGGCCTGAAGGATGAGAAGCTGAGTCAGGTGAAGGGAGAAGGCAATTGGAATACTGGAATGCTCCAGGCAGAGGGAACAGAGAGAGTAAAGGTTCTAATTTGGGACAAGCTTCAGATACTTGAGTTACTCTCAGAAGACTGGGGATGGAGGCATCCAGGATGCAGAGAGGAGAGAGGCAGGAGAGGAGCCCAAAGAGGCAGCCGTGCTCAAATGGCCAGGTCCATGTGCAGAGCAGGTCCTAACCTAAATTGTAGCTTTGCTTGGCAAGTACAAGACAGTGGCAAACGGGTGATCACAGGCAATGGGAAGCGCAGCTGAAGCTATATTAGACAAGAGGGCAGTGAGGACATGAAGGTGGATGATGGAACCTTGGCAGAGTCATGGATTGATATGCCAGTAGGATTGGAGAATCATTGTAGTGGGGATACAAGAGAGAAACTGAACTGGAAAGATTGGTGGTAGTGATTAGAAGATGCGACCCATGGAATTAAGATTTTTTTTTGAGGTGATGCAATTGTTGGTGTTGCCAAGTTAAGAATGTGACTGTACCACTGTGTGACTGAGGTGGGCTAGAGGAAAACGCTGTGTTTTGTGTGAATTCAGGTCACTGGTTGGAAAGGCGAGTGGACTAGACAGAATGCCTATGTGGTTGTTGACGGTGTCAAGGAAGTTGATGAGGGAAATGAAGGAACAGGCCAGGGGTCGCAATCTCCGTTCAATGATGGGGAGTGGTTTGTTTCTAGGAAATGGCAACACAAGGATCAATATTAGGTGGCATCGTTACACGGCCTGTATCAAGAAGAAGGTGGAGAAATGGTTTTGAGGGGCCTTGAAGAGCCAGAACAACTTGCCTCACTCACAAACCTGGTGGGCGTGAGATGTGCAGGGGAAAGTCATATTTACTTACATTACAGTCAAGCCAGAAGTTAGAGCCAGAAGAAGAGAACATTCAGAGAAGAGGCAAGGGGTTGAGGGTTTTTTCTGATGGCGGATTGTGACTTCCAGAGGTCCCAGTGCGGGATTTTGAAGCTATAGATTGGGCCAGATTAGGGGATGTACTGACCTTCTGGGGATGAAAGGAAGGATGTCTGGGGATGCTTGCACTTCTCTTAGTAACTGGTTTAAAAATGGATGTAAAACGTTAAGTCCTGCTGGGTCTGTGCCTGTTACCACCCCTGTTTTGGGGTTGGTTTCATGGCAGTTCACGGGGCTGAGGCTGATGGTGTGTGGTTGGGTGGGGGGTACCTGCAGGGAGGAAGATGAATGTTTCCAAGCTGCTGCTCTGAATAAACAAACAAAGTCACAACCTTCAACTAAAACTTGGTAGACAGCTTCACATGTTCTTAACGCATATCATCCCGTACTAGCTGATGGTAAGACTTATAAATAGTTTCAAGAAACACCATTTTGATGAATTTGATTCATTTGGAAAAGGATGAATTGATTTCTGTCAAATGGGCCCTAAGTGAATGAATGTTTGCTGAACTGAGCAGTTTCCTGCAGTTGGGTCCCGCAGAAGAGATCTAGGGATACCTGAAACATTCCTTAGACACTGTCCGCCTTCCTTTCTCTCCATTTTGAAAATCTTGGAGAAGGTCTCTGGCTGGCTCGTCTGGGGCACATGCCAGCTCTGTAGCCAGAGGTGGGGGTTTTAGGATGAGCAGCCCCTGTGAGAACTCGGGCACGAGGGGAGAGAAATTTCTGTGGGACAGAGGGGTGGGGCAGGTACTCTTCCTTTAGGGAGGGAGAGATGCTGGACAAACAGACCAATATTCCTCTCCAGTTATTTTTCCAGATGATTGTTCCTCAGTTTGACCACAGAGAAGGGGAGATTTAGAGTTCAAGTGGCTCAGACCCTCAGAATCAGGGATGGCTTCAGTGTAAGAACCCAGAGTCCCTGGACTTTCCTCCTGTAGTGTTTTTCTGCCTTAGATGGCTCTGAAAACATCTGCTAAACTCCCACTCATACATTATCAATTTGTGTGCTCATATTTTTTCCTGAAGTTCACACAAATCCATTTTATGAATTCACCCACACGACTCAGTGGCCCAAATTACTTATGCGTTGGTCCCGACGTCTGCTGTAGCTGATGAGCCTGAAATCTTGACTCCTGGTGTGGAGTCGAAGCAGCACAGGGAGCTTGGGTGTTGGAGACTGATGATAATTAGCCGGGACTCACTGTCTGCACGGTGCCTGAGGGAATTTTAAAATGTGGAAAGGATCCCTGACCTCGGTGCTCTGTCGGTTCAATTTGTTCCTGTTCTCGGTGGAGAGGAGACACTATCAATAGAGTACAATTTATTTTCCCTCTTGTCTGAGCTAGCTGTGACGAGAGTAGAGTCTCGATCATGTTTTAAATAGGAAGAAATTGATGTTATTTACTTTCCCGATATCGTTTAATATGTGAGTGGTTGAGTCCATACCAAGTTCCAGGCATTCCAGCTTATCATGAAGTATACTTTGCCCGTCACCCACCTAAAATGCATGTATAAATTGAGAGTTTTTATATTTGTCTAGCCTTGAGCATTGTTCAGGCAACAGATACTAATTTAAGATCTCTAATACCATATCTCCAAGTGTGATTCAGATAAAACATGCTTTCCAAGTGGGCTTGGCAAACCCAAGATTACACTGAAAACAACCATTAGTTTTGGTGCTGGCTGTTTTCATTTCTTAAAACAATTCTTGTCAACTAAGGCTAGCCACAATATCAAATAACAGTTTACCGAGGCGTGGAAAAAATCCTCCTTTCTAAGTGAGTAAAATAAATCATTGCTCACTAGCAGTGATATTTAGTAAGATTAATTTGAATTTCTTCCTCCTCTAGCTACATTTCACAACAGTCAGTATTTATCTTTTGAAGGTTTCCCAATCATCCAAAAGAGATGGATTAAACTGAATTAGTTTCACAGGCAGAAATGTAAAAACAGAAATATAAATTGGAGTCTAATGACCATGGTTTGAACAACTTCATATGCAGTGCTCTGAAGACTACTAAAATAAATATTTTCTGTGTCAGACCAGGCTTGACTCTAATCCCTGATGATTGTTTTTGAAAGCAAGGAGGTTGAGTCCTTATAAATGGCTTGTGTCAAGTCATGGCATCGTAGTAAAATGATAATCTGGATGAAAAAAGTTTTACTTGTATTTGGCATGATTTAAAAGAGGCACATTAGGGTCTGGCCTCATGGCTGAGTGGTTAAGCTCACCTGCTCCTCTTCCGCGGACCAGGGTTTTGCTGGTTCAGATCCTGGGTGCGGACATAGCACTGCTCAACAAGCCATGCTGAGGCGACATCCCACATAGCACAACCAGAGGCACTCACAACTAGAACATACAACTATGCACTGGAGGGCTATGGGGAGAAGAAGAAGAAAAGAGAAAGTTGGCAACAGATGTTAGCTCAGGTGCTGATCTTCAAAAAAAAAAAAAAAAAAAAGAGGAGGGTTAAAAATATATACCCCATAATGATAATCTTGACGATGCTCTACACTCTTGAAATTTAAGAAAAATAATCTCCATAATCATGTTTTATTTTTTCATTCTCAGTAGGTATTGGCATCTTGTTTGGCATACTGAAGAGTTTTGTGTTTTAAAGATCAGTGAGCACAAAATATTATCCTGGTTTAATATCATGGTAGATAGTTAGGCTCCTCAAATGACACCAGTTTATGGACACATCAGTCGCCTTGCCTTTGAAAGGTCCTCCATCTCCCTTTTTCAAACAGCACCCATATTTTTCTCTGGGAAGTCATTCCTTCTCCATTCTTCATCCTACAGTTTGGGGAGGACTGATCTCTCCCTCAGTCCCTCGGGTGTGGGTATACTCCTGTGATCCCTGTGGTTGGCTTAGGCATGGACGTGCCCTAATTCAGGTGGAGGTGTGGGAGGAGATGACTCTTGGGGACTCTGGGAGATATGCTCCCTCTTCTTCTAGGAGGACGATGAGGAGTAACGTGTTCTCTCCTGCTACGTGTGAATCAGCACTTCTGGGAGCTGCTGCTCAAAAGGGGCAGCAATGGAACGAAGCAGGTGCAAGAGAGGGCGGGATGGAGGCCACAAAAAGACAGATCCTCGGTGATCGAAACCTTAACTGAAGACTCTCTAGTTATGTGAGACCCAAATGCATTCCTGGAGCTTGGATCAGCAGCCTACAGAGAGTAGTTGCCCACTAAATCTTGTGGTCCATTGGCTGTGTTGATGGCTAAATGCATTTTGTGTTAGTGAAGCCCAGAACTTGAGAATTCATTTAGAGAATAACTGTTCTCAAAAAAGAAAAAGGAAAAAAGATTCACCCGTATTCTTCTTTAAATAAGGAATTCCTCCAAAATATTTTAAATTTAAATATGATATATGAATATGTGAGTTACACACAAATTTTCTGGAACCTGCTAGTGGGCTGAAATGACTAACATCTTTTTTAAAAAATAAATATCTCACTTGTAAACACATTTTTACAAATATCAGGTCTTGTGGGGAAACTGATAGCCATGATAGTGGTTAGTCCTATTTGTCAAATACATCCCATTGTCCCATTTTCTAAGCAGATGCCAGGATTTGTCTTGGCCCCCTTGTGGTTGAGTGGGTCCATTGACTGGTTCTTGACAATGAGTTGCAAGCAGAAGTGATATGTATCACTCCTGGAATTTAATTACCAATGCAAGACCCTCTGAAGCTCTTTGTCACTGAGGCATGGAGGTGCCTCTATTTGTGAGGGTGGCTACACCGTCAGCCTGGGCCATGAGGGACAGATATGTGCAGAGCTTCCTTGCCAACCCACAGTATCCATGTAGTCGTTCTAAGCCATGAAGATTTGGGGACTGTTTGTTACTTTGGCATAATCTAGCCCATCTGGACTGATCCAATACCATGATCGAGTCATAGACAAAAACACTAAAGCTAAATTCCCTGGAATCTGTCAGAGAAACTGGCTTGGCAAAATTTCACAGGTACTTCAATGGAATGACAGATTGGATACTTATTTTCCTGAACCAGGTTTTGGCATTGAAGAGACAGAACCACATCCCTGGTTTCCTCATATAGTGTCTGGCACAGGGATAAACCGGAAAGACTCCATAGAGTGCTGGAGGAGAAGAGAGAAGAGGGGACACACGGAGATACCATGTGGGCTGAGTAAAGAGAGGATTCATTTTGTTTTTTAATGGGGGAGAAGGAAATTCAAAAGAAAAGGAAGGGAGATTTTATAAAATGTTGTGGAATATAAGTTAGATCACTAGAAATTTTCCTCAACAGATATAAGTAGATTAACTACTTCTGTAATTACTATTGGTTACCATTCAGTGTTATTTTTATTATTTTTTTACATAACTTGGTTGAAAGGCTCATCCACACAGGTTCTAACCTTTATTAGGATTGTGTGTGTAATACTAAGAATATGATCTGCTTTGGGTGAAGGCTTGATTTAAATTTTCAATAGTACTGATTTAGTTTTGGAAAAAGTGGACACTCAAGTGTTTTAATTTTTAAAATTTAGGGATGCTTAAAATATGACCCAGAAGTTCCCCTCGTAGGTATTTACCCAAGAGAAATGAAAACATATGTCCACACAAAAACTTGTAACTCACATGTTCATAGTATCATTATTCATAATATCCCCAAAGTGTAGACAATACAAATGTCCATCAGCTGATGGATGAGTAAACAAAATGTGTTACAATGGAATACTGTTCAGCAATAAAAAGGAACAAAATACTAATGCTTGCTAGAATACTTTTTTTCCTCAAGTGGTTTGATTGGGATTATAACGGTTTATAACACTGTGTAATTTTGGGTGTACATTATTGTTTATCAATTCCTGAATACACTTCATTGTGCTCACCCCCAGTAGTCCAATTTTTATCCATCACCATACACATGTGCCCCTTTATCCCTTTTGCCAAGCCCCCCCAAGCCCTTCCCCTCTGGTAACCACTAATCTGTTCTCTTTATCCATGTATTTGTTTATCTTCCACAGATGAGTGAAATCATACAGTGTTTGTCTTTCTCTGTCTGGCTTATTTCGCTTAACATCATACCCTCAAGGTCCATCCATGTTGTTGGAAATGGGACAATTATTTTGTCTTTTTTATGGCTGAGTAGTATTCCATTGTATATATATACCATATTTTCTTTATCCATTTGTCTATAGATGGGCGTTTGGGTCACTTCCACCTCTTGGATATTGTGAATAATGCTGAAATGAGCATAGAGGTGCATGAATCTCTTTGGATCATTGATTTCAAGTTCTTTGGGTAAATACCCAGTAGTGGTATAACTGGATTGTATGGTATTTCTATTTTTAATTTTTTGAGAAATGTCCATACTGTTTTCCATAATGGCTGAACCAGTCTGCATTCCCACCAGTGGTGTATGAAGGGGCCTTTTTCTCCACATCCTCTCCACCATTTATTGTTTTTTGTCTTGGTGATTATAGCCATTCTGACTGGTATAAGGTGACTTCTCATTGTAGTTTTGATTTGCATTTCCCTAATAGTGATGTTGAGCATCGTTTCACGTGTTTGTTGGTCATCTGTACATCTTCCTTGGAAAAATGTCTGTTCGTATCCTCTGCTCATTTTTTGATCTGTTTTTTTTTTTTTTGAGTTGTGTGAGTTCTTAATATATTTTGGAGATCAACCCCTTGTCTGATAAATGATTTGCAAATATTTTCTCCCAGTTGGTGGGTTGTCTTTCCATTTTGTTTATGGTTTCCTTTGCTTTGCAGAACTTTTTAGTCTGATGTAGTCCTGTTTGTTAACTTTTTCTTTTGTTTCCCTTGTCTGAGTACACATAGTGTTTGAAAAAATGTGGCTAAGACCAGTGTCAAGGAGTGTACTGCCTATATTTTTTTCTAGGAGTTTTATGGTTTCAGGTCTTACATTCAAATCTTTAATCCATTTAGAGTTAATTTTTGTGTATGCTGCAAGATAATGGTCTACTTTCATTCTTTTGCATGTAGCTGTCCAGTTTTCTCCACACCATTTATTGAAGAGACTTTCCTTTCACCATTGTATGTTCTTGGGTCCATCATCAAAGATTACCTGTCCATAGATGTGTAGTTTTATTTCTGGGCTTTCAGTTCTGATCCATTGATCTATTCATCTGTTTCTTTTCCAGTACCATCCTGTTTTGATTACTATAGCTTTGTAGTATGTTTTGAAGTCAGGGATTGTGATACCTGCAGCTTTGTTCTTTTTCCTCAGGATTGCTTTGGCTATTCAGGGTCTTTTGCTGTTCCATATAAATTTTTGGATTCTTTGTTCTATTTCTGTGAAGAATGTCATTGGCATTTTGATTGGAATTGCATTGAATCTGTGGATTGCTTTAGGTAGTATGGACATTTTAACTATGTTTATTCTTCCGACCCATGAACATGAAATATATAGAACATTTTTAAGGATGAACCTCAAAAACATATGCTAAATGAAAGAGACTAGACACAAAAGATCATATATTGTATGATTCTATCTATACGAAATGTCCAGAAAAGGCAAATCCGTAAAGACAGAAAGTAGATCGGCTAGTGGTTGCTTGAGGCCAGGGGTGTGAATGTGGGTGAACTTAATAGGCATGAGTGGTCTTTTTGGGTGAAAGGAATGATGTAAGCTAGGTTCTGGTGATGGTTGCACAACTCTGTAAATCTGCTAAAAATTATTGGGTTGTACAGTTAAAGCAGGTGAATTTTATAGTATGAAAATGATCCTCAATAAAATTTAAAAAATTTAGGGGTTCCCCATGGAATATATTGTTTCTTTTAATAAAGTGTAAATAATTTAGCATCAAGGACCTTGCACAGTGCCTGGCTTGTAATAAGTGCTTGGTAAATATATGTTGAATTGAGTCAAAGTTGCATGCCCCAAAGGGCTGGGGAGGTCTGTGCATGTGCAGGGCTGACTCCCAAGGCAACTGGAGTCGGCAGCTCAGTTGGAGAGGAAGGGAAGCAGGGTGTCTGACTTTTCTCTTCCTGAAGTTTCTACATCTGCTCAGGCAACTGTGATCATCAATTATAAAATCCACATGATTATAGCGAACATATGCTGTTTTATAGCCATACAGCATCCATTACCTTTGCATTTAGCAACAGTGTCTGAAATTTCTTTTGGGGCAACACCCCTCGCTATTCTCAATCCATTTGGTTTGAGTGAGACTGACTCCACCTCCAGTACCTGGGATGGGCAGGTGCGTCAAAGCTAAGCTGATCAGCGAATGGTCTGGGATGGACATGACTCTTGCTGGGTCTTTGAGAGGCTGGCTCTGGACTTCGGTTCACATTTCAGGGAGAAAAGGCTCTCTTTCCTTGTGGATTTGGACCACTGAGGATGTAGTACCTAAGGCTCTTGGCAGGTGTTTTTCACCAAGTGACAGTTGAGAATGAGGTGAACCTGGAGGAGAGCACAGCCAAGGAGTGGAGAGAGCTGGATCCTGGCGGCATCCTTTGAGTCCCTGGAGTCCGCCTTCCCTGGATGTTCCCTAAGACAATGACCACCCCTTTCCTTCGGTCAGTGTGGATCGTGTTTTCAGTCATTTGCAACCAGATCCCTGAAACAAGGTTGCTTCTTACTTTCTGGGAAAAGGAAAAGAATAGGGTTATAAAGGCGCCAAGGTGTCAGTGTCTTTCCATTTTTAGATATGCATACCAAGCAGTGGCTGGGGAGGAGCTAATGAGGTCAAGTCTGAAATCCTTGTTGCTTTGAAGCCAGAACTGGGGCAGGCCACCCACTAGTTTTTATTAGTATTAATGGTAATAATTACAGATATCACTTGTTGAGTGCTTAGTCTGCGCCAAATTCTATTTAAAGTGCTCTATGTACAGGCTGTGCTGAGTGTTTGCTTGTTTCTTTTTGTTCAGTTGTCCCGGCAAGTTTGTGAGTTGGTGTTATTATCATCTCCATTTTGCACAGAGAGAAACGGAGGCTAAGTTTCTGAGCATAATAACAGGCAACACTCAACTAGTCCTTATTATGTCCCAGGCACACTTCTAAACACTTGATGTCTTTTAATCTTCACAACAATCTTAGGAGGCGGGCACAGTATTATCCTCACTTAACAGATGAAGAGCTTGAGGCCCTGATAAGTGGAGTAACTTGCTCATGGTCACATCACCAACGAGGGCTGAGCCGGCCTGTGATAGAGGTCCGAGATCCAAACTGAGATAGAGCTGACTTAAAACTCGCACTCATAAATATTAGGCTTTACGGCTATTTTAGCCTATTTTAAAAAAATAGGCTCTTAATTTTGAAGTAAGTTTAGGTTTATAGAAAATTTGCAAAGATAATAGAGTCCCTGGATGCCCCTCACCCAGTTTCCTCTAATGTTGTCACGTCACATGACCACGGGACATTTGTCAAACTCAGAAATCAACATTGGTACATTACCGTTGACTAAGTTTCTCACTTTGTTTGCATTTTACCAGTTTTTCCACTATTGTCTTTTTCCTGTTCCAGGATTCTGTCCAGGCCACCTCATGCATTGTTTGCTCTCTTTTTAAGAATTCTTTTCATGTTGAGATCTTTGTCTTGAATTAGTAAATGCAATGTTTTCTCTTGGTCTTGTCTTAGTTGGAAGAAAAAAAAATTATCCTTTTTTTAACTTTCAAGTGCCAGAATGTTAAATACTAAAACATGCATGTTAGGAATTAAGACCTGGAGTTTGGACTATTGTTGGACAACGGAAGCCACTATTAGCAAATGTGGTAACTGACACTTGTTTAACCTTCTATATTTGCTGTATTCATTTGTTTCCACTGAAGCCTCTCCAGTTTTAATGCAATTGTTGCTAATTTCAGCAAGAGATCTCTCCCTTGGATTTGTCCGATAGGAGGACTAGACCGCAGTGGGGTCTCTAAGAACTGGGTGATTCTGAGCCAGTCTTTTCATCTGTATCATGTCCCAAGGCCAACCCCAGGTGTAGTGACCCTACTCTCAAGAGGTGTGGGCCTTGAATCTGCGTTTGAAAGATGCTCTTCAGGTGACTGGATCCACGCCGACGTTTGCGAAGGACTGGCCCAGGACCTCACATATGCAGGCGACATTCCTAAAACAAGAGTTCAAACTAGAACATGATAAACACATAACCTAAGACCATCGCTATGGTCAAACACATTTCTTGTTTATTCTTTATATTAGTGTAATTTATGTAAACTATGCTCTACTCATTCAGTTAAAACTTACACCTAGGGAGGGAGGTGGGAGGCAGAAGCAGAGAGAATTTTAGGATGTGCCGGCTGTCGGATAACAACATGGGGGACTTGAATGAGGCTTCTTTCCTTAGAATTCTCGGATTTCCCAGGCCTCATAGAACACAAATATCTCGCCACTCTGAATGTGCAGCTAATATCTGTGACTCAGCCACTACGTTTAGTGGTCAGCCAATGAAACAGTGATCTAGTTTACCCCTGGGGAGAAACAAGCCAGTTCAGACTTAAGAGATGTTAAAATTCTGTCCTCCATGGGAGACCCAAGGGATTTTTCAAGAGTAATTATGACTAGGTAAGACTTTAGAACTTGATTCTTGAAGAAGAAATAAATCCACTGAATTTAGAGCAGATCTTCTCTGTAAAGCATAAAAATTATCTTACGTATATATACACACACATATATATGTATCATTTATAAGCTGCCTAAAAATTATTACCTCAAATAATACTAGTGACAATCTTTTGAGAGAGGTTGATTTTATTATCCCCAATTTGCAGATTTGTATCTCAGACTCAGGAAAGTGAAGTGATTTGCTCAAGGTCGCCTAGCTAATGAGTCATGGACGTGTGATCTGAAGCCAGGTGTTCTGGCTCCAGAGTCTGTGCTCACATTCCCTGTCAGAGAGGGTGTGACATCAGTGTGTGGACTAATGAACACCAGGAAAGATGAAGCATCGGACCCTGGCAGTGACTGTCCCCATGCTGGCCAGACAGAATCGCTTATTTGTGCCAACTATCAAACGTGGCAAGTAAACAGAAATACTAATGATGTCACACTTCCTAAGCAATGGCAGATGGACCGAGGAATGGAATTATCCACGGCTAGTAACTAATAATGAATATAATAAGGTTAAGGCTGCTTCCAAGAGTCTACAAATGAAAAGGAACATGACAAGGGCAGAACAATACACTGAGGTTGTACAGGAAGACCAAGGCAACAACTCAAGATAAATGCAGCTTGCCTCACCTATGACTTTCCCAGCTCCAGCACTGCCCCTCATTACACGCTCAGATTTCTCCGTCCAAATCTCCACAGAAGTGTGGTTCTTACCAAAGGACCTGGTCTTTGTTTTGCTTGCAAATAGTTATCCTTCTCAATGAAATGCAAACAGGACTTGTTTGTATTTTAACGAATGCTTCCTCCTTCGTTAAAGACATAATAAGATATTGCCATGCACATTGAATAAAATATCTGTGGCTGTGTAAACAAGACCATAATGAGTTCTGGGCTGATGTGGGGAGCGCACCACCAGCAAAACAAATGCAAGTGTCTCCTGGGTTTTCGCTCCCCTCAGTTGATTTACATGGGCTGCGTGCCACATTTTATCCTGATGGCCCTCGCTCTCCTAAGGTACAGGTGCTAGAGAGACAGTTATGGATGGTGCCTCTACCTGCAAGCCTTGCCCCTTACTGTACAAATACCATTACTGTAAGAAGCGGCATCATTCATTTCCTCTTAGGAAGCTTGTCGAAGAGAAACCGGTAATATTTTCTAATATGTTGAGCTCTGCTCTGCATGGCCTCTTCTTGAGGGAATTTTCCTTGACACATTTGAATGAATTTGTGAGCAGGAAAAATATTTTAATATCCTGATGAAAAATAAAACTGTAAACAATGTTTCATTACTACCAAAAGAATAAAGCATTAAATAGGTGGAAATAATTATCATTAGGTTTGTGAGGGACATTTGAAGTCTTTTTTAAATAACGTTTTGCAAAAACTGTAATTATAATACATGTTCATTGTAGGCAATTAGAAAATGCAGAAAAGTTTGGAGAACACAGTTCACCAAATAAATGACCACATGGAAACAAGCTGCTCATGTTTCAATGTGTTTTCTCTCCTGGGTGGACAGTCCTTTTTTTTTCCCCAATCTAACTGCCCACTCTTTGGACTCTCTTCACATGTTTGAACACTTCAGTTGCCAGATTTCGGCTTTTCTGTTCGCAGGTACAGCTGGACTGCAGAGCCGTGGTGCTGGCTAGCCTAATCGGATGAAGCCTGCTCCGCTTTGAATGGAGAGTTGAGAATGGAATGTACAGGGACCCTGGAGAATTCTTGGTGCTGGTACATTGTAACAGCACCAGCATTATCACCAGCTGGAGCAGCATGGCATTTCTAGAAACATGAGGGGCCACTCTGCAGTGGAGGGGGATGTGTCAGAGCTCAGAGCTGCTGTAGCCACTGCAGGGTTTTCAGCTGGGCCTGAGAATTAAGCTGACATGGGATAGATTAATAGGAGAAAAGCATACAAATTTAATAGAAGTTTTACATGACACAGGAGCTCTCATAAGGGAATGAAGACTCGAAGAAGAAGTTAGAGTTGAACACTTACATACTGAGTTGAACAAAGCAGTAAATTATGAAAACACCACAAAACAAAGGGCCTTGGGCTGGGGCAGTTAATGGTGGAAAAGTAACCACGAAGATAAGGGTTAGTTTAACCAGGTCAGTTTGTAGAGATTGTTCCTGACCTCAACTCCCCATCCGTATTGATGGGAATGTTACTTTCCTTCTGGTACAGGGAAGACATCTTCCACATGGAGGATTTATCTTCTGCTTTCCGGGAGGTGGTGGTGGTAGTGGTGATTCTGAGCATCTTTCTTACACCTGCTGTGTTTTTTAAGTGCCTTTAGTTCAAAATAATCCTTATGCCAAAGTGGCACATTTTGGGGTGGCACGTTCTGCCACTCTTCACCACCTGCGGCATTCAGTGTCCAGAAACCAACTGCGTGGCCTGATTTTACTGTGCCTCTCACTTCTGCCTCTCCCCCTTTATCTCAGTCTGTTTGCGCTGCTGTAACAGGACACCACAGACTAGGGGCTTAAACAACAAACATTCGCTTCTCACAGCTCTGGAGACTGGGAAGCCCAAGGTCAAGGTGTCAGCAGATTTGGTATCTGGTGAGAGCCTGCTTCTTGGTTCGTAGATGGCCATCTTCTTGCTGGGTCCTCACATGGTGAAGGGGTGAGGGAGCTCTCTGGGGTCTTTTTTATAAAGGCACTATTTTTTTTTTTTTTTTTTTTACATATTCTGCCCTTCTAAGAGGAAAAAAAATATGTGGCTGAAAGTACCTCTTGCAGACAGATGGAATACATTCTTTGTTTATTAAAAACACAATAAAACTTTCTCTGCTTCAGAAATTTATTCTTGTCATTTGAATAACTTATAAATACTGAGCAGAAATTCCAAAGGTCTACCCAGTATTGGGTGACTCTCAGATCCAAGGGAGAACATTGGTATTTCTTTCTTTTCCAGAAGTGCTGTCTGAGGGCTTTGAAGGATGGTACTAGAAGATCTGAAGAGCTATTTGTATTTGATTATTTCTGAGAACTTTGTATGGGTGTAGATGGAAAGAAAACAGTCAAAGGAAGATAAACGTTTATTTTTGTCATTAAAAAGCAGAAAACTAAGTTCCCAGGAAAGCAAGTACAGATGAAAAATTCGGAAACCTCTTAAGTATTCAAATCCAGGAAAGTTTAGTCACGGTGATTCTAGAACAAATGTTTAGGATCAGACATTTTTAAGACACACATCAATCATAGGTTAAAAGACAAGAGTTAAGAGATGGTCTGAGTCCCGCTTCCTCACCCCCCAGGGTACAGTAGGGGTTCGCTATGGCTACTGCTAGTTTCCTATTCAATATGCATGCTCTCTGTTTTCCTTACTAACAGAATGAGTTTGTTTAGGGTAGCAGTGTGTCCAGAAAAAAAAAAAATTTACCTTTCCAGATTCCCTTGCAGCTAGGAATAAACATGTGAGAAAACTGTTAACAGTGAGATGAGGATACACCATTTTAATGAACTCCATGCCTAACACACGCTTCCCCTCTAGTTGGCATTTATTAAATACTTGTTGGATGAATGGATGGATGGATGAGTGAATGAATGAATGAGTACTACAGCTCAAACATAGTTTCTTCTTGTAGAAAAGGATTTATACTCTATCTTAGTCCCTTCAGGCTAATGTAACAAATGTAGCATCGATTGGGTGCCTAAACAACAAACATGTATTTCTCACAGTTCTGGAGGCTGAGAAGTCCAAGACCAAGGAGCTGGTAGATTTGGTGTCTGGTAAGAACCCACTCCATGGTTCATGGATGGCCATCTTCTCATCTTCTCACTAAGTCATCACAGCAAGGCTCCACCCTCATAACCTAATACCTCCCAAAGGTCCCACCTCTTACTGCCATCACTTTGGGAGTTAGAATTTCCACATATGGATTTTGGGGGACACAAACATTCAGCCCATAACAACTCACTTCCCATAAAAGCGTGTGTGCACAATTCCACACCCAATGGTGTTCCCTATATTTTTGTGTGTACATCCATGCACATCTGTCATTGCCATTAATGTGTGAGCCCACTGAAGCCAGGGATCGACTCTTCCTCAACTCCACTTCCTCCTTCACTCTGAGCACAGTCTGTTGCAGTAGTAAGTGTTCTGCATATGTTTGTTGAATTGGAACAGGAATCTGCTAGTTCACTGGGATAGCTAATTTGATAGACTAATTGCTGTTCGTGAGTGAAAATGGCTGAATGTGCCATTCTTCCCAGTTAACACTTTTTACTTATATTGGAGTCTTCTGTCTTCGGAAAAATCTCAGGGGATTTGAATGATGGAAATCGGGGTACAGAGATAGATTAGAGAATTTTCGCGATACACACCTTTGGTAACCCTTAAATCATATCATGTGAGCAAATGTCTGTCTAGGCATAAAATTTGGCCTAAAAATGCAAATGAGAGATAACGAAAGCTGCCATTTGCTAGTGTTTACAGTGTGCCGGGCACTGTGCGAAGCATTTCATATATGCATTAGCTCCCTTTGATTGATCCTTACAATACTCCCGTAAAGGCAGTATCATTATCCCCTTTTTTACTGAGGTGGGAATAAAGGCAGAGAAAATAGGTAATTCCACCAAGGTCACTCGGCTAATATGGAACACGGTTGGTATTTGAACTCAGTCTGTCTAACTCCACGTCCTCTTAAGTGGTCCCTGTACTTACTGCCTCCCAACAGATTGTAGGGTTGCTCTGCTATGTTCTCTGGGTGTGCAGTTGAATGACAATCTTGCACAGTTTGGGGAGGGAAGATAATGCGAGGATGTGATAAAGGCTGACACAGACAGAGCCTGCTGCATGCAAGCAGAGTGTTAATGCCTAACCGTGGGGGACTTACTGGAAAAACGCCAACAGCAGGAGGAAACGAAGCCAGCCATGGGACCCAAGTGGAACATCATCAAGAAGGAGCAAAGTCAGGGTGGATAGAGTTTGAATGTTTGTGCTGATGGAAGAATTGGAAGGGATGTTTTCTTTCTGGATGGGTTGGAGTAAATGCAGGGACCGTCCCCTCTCCCTCTGTAGCCTGGCCTCACATTTAGATGACAAGGGTAATTTGTAGATTTTACTTTTCTATCTTAATCTGATTTGCAAGTTGATAAAACTCTTTTCAAAATAGAAGAGTAAGGCATTTCCTCTCCAGTTCTTAAAAGCAAATAATGAAAAGCATTAGACAGTACCTGTCCTTGGCATTCATGGGAGTCTGTGAGAGGGTGAATCTAGAAATAAAAAATTTGTCTTAAACACTGAATATTTAAATGTCCTTTAATGCTCTAAAGTGATGGATTTTTTCTTTTTACAGACAAGGTATTATACTATGGTTTGCAGTTTAACTTATTGTTGTTGCATTCATAAATTCGTTTATTATTTTGAGTGATTTGAAAATGTACTAAACTAGCCACACTGGTGTGGGCCGCCTGTTGACAAATGTTTGCCCAAGGCGAAGTGGTTCTTGAAAGGAAGCTACACTTTAATTAAAAGCTATGCCTTTTATATCTCAACATTTGATTGTTTGTCTTTAATGAAAGTTTAGATAAAGGGCTTGTTAATTATATCTCTCTCTCCCAATGTGGTCCTTTTCCATTTGCTTTTGTTATCATGGCCTTTTCCAATTTCACTTAACTGATTAGGACCATCGAATATTCCAAGTTATTCAGGGTTATAAAGCAAACTCTTAGTAATTTGTAAAAATACTTTACTAATTAATGCAACTATATGACCTCAAAATTGAAGTGTTTTGGGTCATATGGTAAGAAGGGTTTTAAGGAAAAGTGGAGAAAAAAGTAGGGTTGTTCAACCCCATTAGTGCTATTCATTTTGACTTCAAATAAGTAGAATAAATATATTTTTGGTTCAAAAGAGGTTCAGAGTACTAAATGTTTGACAGATAAAACACAAAATAGCATAATATCATACATGTAGCCATGGGCATTTCAGATGTTTTTAAAAATACGTAGGGCTTTAGAAAAATATAATGAATGTATCTATGTATAAAATACAAAAAGATATTAAAATTAATATATAGAAAAATACAGAAAATGAAAGATATAGAAAATGTCTTAATATAAATCATCTGTAATGTCATGTCTCAACTACCACTATTTATTAATATTTAAGTATACTTTTTCATATATCTGTGTCTAGATATTTATATATTTATATGTAGTCAAATTTATTAACCGGGATCATAATACATATGTATTCACATAAACATTTATATTTATATATTCAGTTTTAGATTATGCTAGTGCTTTTCTGTTTTCTTATTTTCTATCCTTTTAAGGTACTATGAATTATTCTATTAGTGATGATTTTTTGGTGGCAAGCAACAGAAACCTACTCTGACTAATGTAACCAGAAAGGGAATTTATTTGAAAGATTGTTGGATGCTCAAGGGTTGAAGTAACTAGATTTAGAAAGGCCAGGAAGTTAGAAAGTTCCAGAAGTTGTTGATTGCAGAAACTCCTTGACGGTTTTATTCAGCTGCCCTTCTACAGTGAGTGAACTCCAATGAACTTGGATCTTTTTCATTACTCCCAAGAAAAACATCAGGGAGGATATGTTCCATTGGCTAGATTTAGGTCATGGGTCTTTACCTTAGCTGGAAGTGGGAAGTTTCAGGACATGTTGACCAATAATCTAGACAGAAGTATCCTGAGGAAGAATGGTAGTCTCCCTTGAAGAAATCTGAGAGTTGTCAGTGAAAGAAGATGGAATGGAAATGATGCCTAAACACAACAAATGTCTACCACCATGATTTCTTAACTAATTTTTTGTCATTTTGACCTTCAATGAGATTTTGATTTCCTTTAGGGCAATAATTCTCAATCTAGGGTGGTTTTGTGTCCCAGTGAACATTTGGCAATGTCTGGAGACATTGTTTTCGGTCAAGATTGAGAGCATTGCTACTGGCATCCAGTAGGCAGAGGCCAGGGTTGCTGCTGAACAGCCTCAATGCACAGGACAGTCCCCCATGACAAAGAATTATCTGACCTTAAATGCCAACAGTCTTGAGGTTGAGAAACTTTGGTCTAAATCAGAGTTTATATGTTTTATTCCTTTTCAATCCCTGTATGTCCTAGGAGAGAGTTGGGTACAGCAGACCTGGTGTGTAAGGGAGTTTATAGACCCTTTTCTGCCACATTATATTCACTTTAAAGGAAGAGAAATGCTCAGATAAAATGGTATATAATTATACATAAATAATCCAGAATTCTTAATTTAAAAAGAAATTCCATTGATCAGAAAAGGGAGAGGCCAACTTTGACCAAAGTAATCTGAAGTTCCTCTGACGTTCATCGTATGATGGTTACAGGCTAGTTCCTGAATGATCAGGTAAATTCAGAGAAGTGGAGAGGAAAAAGGTAGGGAAGAAATTGAATTCTTTTCTTATGGGATAGATTGTGACAAAGACGTGGTAGAGAGAATGATGGCAGTGTGAGTCAGGATGGCGTGGGCAAAATAACATATTGAGAGAACATTCTGACTAAGTAAGGCAGAGGATGAAATTTTGGTAACTTCAGGAGACAGACAGGTGACATAAGTGAATACAACTGTGGGGAGTATGACAATAAGAGTGGTGAGAGCTATGAGGCTGCACGCCCTGTCTACAGGAGGCAGCCCTGACTCAACCCTGGCCAGTTGTTTCCTTGTACGAACACGAGCTCAGTGCTTTCAGATCTGAGTTTTCAAGGGAAGCTGGAAATTTGGATTTCATATGTTCTCTCTCAATCTGTAAATGCTACAAACCAATTATAAATTTTTTATTAGCATTTTGCCGGACAAATAAAACATACTGGTGACACAAATGTGATCTTTCTCTACCAGTTTGGCCTCTGAAATAAGGTCTGTCCAGATTATAAAGGGCTTTGATTGCCAAAGGGAGAATTTAGATGCCTAGGCTTGAAGAATCTGAGAGCCAGTAGAAGCCTTATGTAAACACACATTTTTTTCTTTTCCTCCCTTCTTCCCACTTCCCTGTTCAAGGCAGAACTTCTTTTAGGATGGAAAAGGGGTTGATTATGGCGCCGTCACTCCTGGGGCAGGTCGTATTACTACCAGCTACTCTGCTTTTGCCTGGCTCAGGACCACCCCCTTGGCGCCTGGGACCACCTTTCTGCATGGCTATATCCATGTCAGAGCCCACCGCATTCCTCTTAGCTCTTTCTTCTGTCTTTTCAAATGCAGAATGTGTGGTGGAGCAGACTGTGGAGGAAGATTCCGTGGACCCAAGGATAATTTCAGACTAAAGGTTCGAGCACATCCTAATGCATACGAGAATGGGCTCTGCAGCCAGGCTGCCTGGTTTTGGATCTCAGCTCTACGTATTACCATCTGATGTTGGATGCCTCTTTAGGGTGTCGAAAGGGTTAAATTGACTTAATGCATGGAAAGTGCTCAGAAGAATGCCTTCACTGTTACTGAAAATGTATCAGTGCATCTCCACTAAGAGCCATTTCTTAATGGCCATATTTCCCACAAATATCTAAATTTTGTCATAACTTACCTCTCCTTCCCTTCTCAAATATCCCTTCTCTTCCTGATCTCCTTACCTCCCGCCTGGCCCCTACTCCTATCCTCTCCTTAGTCTTAGCCAGGAAACAACTCCAAGTCCCACATTATTCTTATGGGGAGCACCTTACTCTCTTAGTGCTTCACTTCATCCTCTTTTCTAGACCAGGGTTCAAGGAGTCCTTACTTTTCATACTCAGAGTGGACTGTTGGAGTTAGGATACTTGGTTGCAGGTGGTAGAATACCTGGTTCAAACAGGCCAAACATAAATCTAATTTATTGTCTCTTGTTATGAAAGAAACTGTGGTAGAATTGATGCCAAGCAAGGCTTGGTCCTGCAGTGTCACCAAAGCCTTAGTTTCTTTCTGTCTCCTATCTTCCTTCCGTGGTTTCTGGTTCATCCTAAGTCTGATTCTTTATGGTCCCCAAATGGCTGTTACCCACAAGCCGCTTCCTCACTGGGAATGTCGCTGTCCCAGCAAAAGTCTTGAAACCCCCTTTGTTTGGATCTGCTTAAGGTCACATCATCACCCTATAAGGCTGTAGCCAGAGGAATGAAATGCACTGATTGGCTTAGCAAAGTCATGTATTCTGTCCTTAGAGATGGGTGGGGGCTGGAGTCCCTGGGACCCTGGGGACCACAATTAGAAATGAGCGTAATCAGATGTAAGAAAGACCACAAACATACGTGCACTACAGGGCCTGTCAAAGTATTCTCTTAGACCAGAGATTCTTAAATATGAGCAGGCAACAGAATTGCCTAGGGGGCTTGTTAAAGGACAGAAGCTTGGGTCACATCCCCAGAGTTTCTGCTTCAGTAGGTCTGGGAGGGGGCCTGAGAATTTTTATTTCCAGCAAGTTCCCCAGATGATGTTGACACAGCCAGTCTAGGGATAGCATTTTGAGAGTCACTGAGTTAGAGCAAAACAAAGAAAAAAAGACAAAAAACGAGCAAAGATTGGTACTGAAGTAATTCAGAAACTCCCTTATAAATCAGCATAGCTTTCTTTAATTGTAATTTGAGTCATGACTTTAATCTTTTTTTCTTCCCAAGACACGTAAAGTCATCTGATGCAGTTGAAGAAACGGCCCCAAGGAGATTATTTGACTTGTCCAAGACCCGACAGCTACTTTGGGGTCAGACTCAGAGTAGCTCCCTTTTTTCACTACATCATACTGTCTTCACAGAATGGGCGATGGGGAGCCATTCTGGGGCGTTTCACAGAACATATCCCAATAGGAGAGTGGCGTTATAGGGACGCAATAGATGTTGAGAGAGTAAATGCAGCCATTTAGCTGCTCTCTCCAATAGCTGAGCTTTAGATGGAAATGGGATTTGGACCCCATCTCTGAGATGCAGCTTTCTTCTTACAGGCAAAAGTGGCGCCCTTGGACTGCTGGGAACATGTTCAGCTCCCTTCTCGTCAACCCCAGGAAGACAGCAGAGGTTGAATGTCTTGCTTTTGAACAGAGGCTGAGGCTGAAAACAGGGGACCTTAGAGAGACTGATTCCAAAGGAGAAGTTCACCTTTCACCAAGGTGAGTATTAAAGAAAAAAAAGATTTGTCTTTGAGAGGTACCCTTTAATAAGGCAGACCATCTGGCTCCCTGATTTAAAAGATCTTTCCTCGAGGCTCTTGGGGAAGCATGTCTCTCACTTGCTTAGCTTTGGCTTCCTATGGTTTAGGAGCTGCCCAGTAGAGAATTCTCCACTACCACCTTCCACACTCCCTCAGACACTTGACAGCATGTCTCTGCCCTGCATTAACACCGAGAGCGGAAGCCTTATTGCCACGAGCCCCAGCAGCTAGTTCATCGTTACCTGTTTCAGTGTGTTGCTGCAGGAAAAGTCTTCCCATCTTGGGACAAATTCCCCCCCTCCCTTCCTTCCTCCCTTCCTTTCTTCCTCCATCTTTTCTTCCCTTCTTCCCCTCCTTCCTTCCTTCCTCTTCTTTTCCTCACTCCCTTCCTTCTTTCCCTCCTTGCTTTCTTCCTTCCTTCCTTCTTTCTCCCTTTCCTGTAGACATTCAGCAAACTTTCCTAATGCGAGGCAGAAGTGCTAGTATTAAGCAGAATCCAACGCTGTTTATACCATATGACCTTCATATTTTATAGAGTCTTTCATTTGCTCTTCTGTTATTTCAACCTGTAGTTAGTGAGCTCTATTCTATTGAGCATTGGAGATAATGTAGTGAACAGGACCAAAGAGGTCTCCTGTTGGGAGTGGGTGAGAAAATAGACAAGTAAAGAAACAAATGAGCAAGGCTGGTGGATCTTGAGACGTGGCATGGCGGGAATAGGTTCGTGTGGAGAGGGACTGGGTAGGGAAGCTAAGGATCTGGGGAGCATGGAAGTTTTCTCTGAGGACATGACAGGTGAGCTGAGATAGGAAGACCAGGCGGGCCGGGATCTCGCTGTCCAGTCAGTGGAAAGAGCAAATGCCCAATTCCCTGAGACAGACATTTTGGCAAGCCCAAGAAACTGAGAGAAAGCCCATGGGGCTGGAGAATTGTGAACTTCAGGGGATCATGGGTGATAAAAGAGGAGACTGACAAAAGCAGAGGCCAGATCAGCGAGTCTTATAATCCATGGAAAAGAGCTTAGATTTTATTCTAAGTGTAAAGAGAAGGAGTCATTTGAGAATTTTGAGCCGCAGAGGTGACTCTAGCCAAATACATTAGCAAGGTTCACGTGTCCTGGGACCTTCCAAATACCGTTATGCCAACATAACCTACCTATGTGCTCAATTATGCCAGTTGAATTGACTATGTCCTTTTATATAAACAGAGTATGACCGATGACTCCTTCTTGGAGTCAGACCTACCTTGATTTCATTCTTCCTTTGAGAGGTTATAGAATGTTTATCCCAGAAGAATTTTTAAGAAAATGGATTTGGGCCATTGGCAGTTTTATTTGAAGGTTAGATTTTAGACTGTGTGACTTTGCTGATCATCAGATGGTCATGACAATTTTCCAATGAAAAAAGACAAATTAAAATTGCCTTGAATTATCCATCTTGTTTATCAACAGAGGCCTTTTACGCACACCTTCCTTAAACCCCCAGTTCGTCTAGCTTCTGTACGGATGACATATGCTTCCCTGCGACATCATTAGTGCAAACCCCTTAAAATTCCACTTTCCTGCCTCCATTAAGCTAATTGCTTGACGTTCGGTGTCAGTCGGCGTACTACCCTTTATCCTAATGATATTTTGCCACTTGATTTGAATCATTTGGTTTTACAGATGAGCAAAGGATTGGAGCATGAAGACAAGATCTGGAGAAAAAACAAGTTGTGTCTTGTCATATTCCCGTTACAAGCAGGAAAACAAGCTAGTCAAAAACTTCCCAATAAATGTTAAAGGTATATCCCCTCTGTGGCCAACTGCTCTTTATTGGTCTCTTTCATTTTTGCACTACTAGCAAAAAAAAAACACAGAGAGTGAGGGAGCTTGCTGTTTTCACTTTATGGGCCAATATTTGCAGGGCGTATCTTCATGACCTTGAGAGAGAGTTTCCGCATGTCTACCCACTTAGACAGGAGTCCGGATTGTTTCCTAAAACATCCTGAGGGGTTTTGCTGCCTAAATTCCAACTCTTGCCCAACTGTGAGCTTCAACTTAAATCGTTATGCAAAATAATTGCTGAGTGAAAATGGTGTTTGCTCCAATCCCTCTCTAAATGCAAGCAAAATGCAGTCTATAGAATTAGGAAGGCAGCGTTGATTAAGAAGTGACAGCAGAGATTTGCAATAATGAAGGAAGGAACGGCGGTCCTTTGGACACCTGCCAGGTTCTTGCAATTAATTTTGCTCAGAAGTCAGCAGGCTGCCCTGCGGTGGCTTGCCGACTGAGTGGACATTTTGCCTCCCAGATTGGCTGGGACTTGGTTTGGGTTTTGAATTTAGGAGTTTTCCCCCACAGGCTTTGTGCAGCCCTTTTAAAGCAACCAGAGTTTCATGTGGAGAGAGCCTGGATCACTTGTCTTCATGTCCAGGGAGTGAAATGGGAAAGAGGAAACGTATCAAAATAAAAGTGGCGTCCTTGGGAGGCCTCCTGCGTCATCATGACTCAGGTGTAAAGTGGGAATGTGAGTTGTTCTCCAAATCCTCACCTGTTAAAATGTAAAGGGAGTAGTTTTAAAGTGAATGGAAAAACTCACAGTATGCAATCAACCGACGGGACGTATCAGCTTAGGGCTGGCATGGCTGAGCGCGCAATTAAATTCCAGAACTGTTTAGATGCACCATTTGGCCATCATTACAAACAAAAATAACCAGAGGAGTTTGTACTAAAATCACTGGGTAAGTTTGTTGGGGAACAGAATTTTTATACAATATCAATGCATCTCCCTACAGATTATTGTTACAAAGCGAAAAAAGATAACCTTTATCTCACCCAAGTGATCAAGGGTAGCATCACCAATAGGGGGAGAAGGACACCCTGTCGCTGATATAGTCAGCATGTGTAACTGAATCTCACCCTGAGGAAACAATCAGACTGACCTAAACTGAGGGATATTCTGCAAAACAGCTGTCCTGTGCCCTTCAAAAAATGTCAGTGTCATGAAAGTCTGTTCCAGATTGAGGACACAGACAAGACAATTAAAATGCAGTGCATGACCCTGGATTGGATCCTGGATCAGAAAAAGAAAAAAAAAGTTGGGAGATATGTTATTGGGACAATTAGTGAAATTTGAATATGGAATATATATTAGATAATAGTAATATATCAATATTAATTTCCTGAATTCAGTAACTGAATTGGAGTTATGTCAAATAATATCTTTATTCTCACCGTGTATTTAGCATCTAGACGTACATGATGATGTATTTAGAATGAAAGATCAAAATAATCAGCAAAATAATAATAGTAGTATGTATGCATATTGCATGTGCGTGTTATATATGTACGCGCACACGTATACAGAGAGGCAGCAATGCGGCAAAATGAGTGATCTAGATGAGCAGTATAGGGAATTCATTTTAGCATATAGAGTACTATTTTTGCAACCTTTCTGTAGGTTTGAATTTTTTCAAAATAAAAAGTTAAAAAAGAAGCAAGGAAGGAGGGGGATGGAGAAGAGGCTTGGAGACATTCGAGGCCCATCTGTAAACTCCCGGGGGATGCTGCAGCCTCCATCAGCTGTCCTCAGAGACCTTATCCTGGCCTGGATGACCCACTTGCCATTTTTATGTTCACATCACCTATGCTCTCCTTCAAATCCATTGAGACGAAACAGTGGCAGAAGGAAGGGCATGCTCCGCTCTTCGCTGGTGAGTTTGGAAGGTACGTGTGTAGAGGAACAGAGCGAGCTGCTTCTTTACTCGGGCGACTGAATCTCCATTCAATCTAGACAGCTTCACAGCGGCCTTGCAGGCCTTTCTAAGGAGTTTGGCTTCCCCTGGAAATATCCCATCGGCTTCCCTTTTCCTAAGATATTACTCTGTTCAGTGGTGCCAGGGTCCAACTAGCTAACCAACTAACCCATGGGTTTCTTCTTTTCATGACAACAAAGCCCACCTTTCCGTTGTCCTGAGCTAGCCTTTGATTTGTGAGAGGAATATTTTCCCCTCTCCCACCCCTAACAAGAAAAGGACTCAGGAAATAACAAAGAAGCACAAAATTCCTGTCATTACAAACCTTAAAGGAAAATTACCTTTATTCATTCTGTGGTGGTCCTGCTGGAAAGTTGAGGTGGAGGCGGGCAAGGAAGTCATTGCAGAAGTGGTAACAGAGAGAGAAATCTCTCCAAGCATCCTCTAGCTCTAGGAATTTCTGGAAGTCTGAGAAGGAGGGAAAGGTAATTAAATTCTATTTAATGCAGATTCTGTTTAGCCATTATACTTTTCATTTATGTTTATGTTGCTTTGGAGATTTTCATTCTACAAAGCCAGTTAAAAAATCTTTCAGCTGTATCATTATGCTCTAAGGAACTGTTCAGACGTCTCTATTAATGGTCTCTCATTTGTAAATGAGGGTCTGGGAACCGCTGGACTGTGTCCTCCTACAGGGGTCCAGTGCCTGGGACTGGTTCTTTGGGAGGACAGGGCAGAGTTTGCGCTCCCGTGTGAAGCAAGTTGATTTTGGGGGAGTGAATGACGTAAACTTCTGTGAGGCAGCTTGGGCATCTTCTCAAAGCCTGCTCCTTGACTCTGTGCTGGTCCCCTCACTGACTCTGACCTTTCCACGAGTGAAGGAGCGAAACTAAAAGTGTTTAGAAACTCTTATAGTAATTTGTTGGAATAATTTTATTTTTTAAATTTAATAATAAAAACTTTGAAGCCTTGTATTTTCAGTTTTCTCTCTTTCACTTTGCTTCCTAGGATTTTATTTTTGTTGTATTTTATAAAGGAGTTTTGGTTGGTGATGAACGGGGGTTGGGGGGAATCTGTCTCTTTACCAAAGACGGTTTGAGGAGCACTGCCTTTGGGAACATCGAGCCTTGGCCACTGTTAAGTATTTTGAATATTCTATCTTCATCTCTCAGTTCCACTTCTTTCTGGAAATACCCACAACATTCTCCCTTCCCTATAGACCTCCCGTCTCAGCTTCTCAGTTCCCAAAGCAGAAAATGGCCTGGTCCCAACATTGAATCACAGCCCTGCCTCTCTCTAGCTGCATACCCTTGGGGAGGATACTTAACATCTTGAACTTCACTTTTCTCTGGGATATGGAGATAATAATAATACCGAATTCAGAGGATTGTTTTAAGTACTAAATGAGATAATGCATATCCAATGTTTAGCACACAATGTGTGCTCGATTATTAGCTGTTTTCCCCATTCAGAATCTATTTGACTTATTTTTTAAAGGGTCTATGCATTAGAATAGATCAGTTAAAATGACTGTTATCAAATACTTACCTGTGGTAAGTCCGTGACTGTCTCCCCTCTCCTGCCATGTACAGCCTCACAGGTTGTATCCCAATTCCAAAGGGTACTGTTTACATAAGTGACGATGTAAATAGTCAAGATGGAGGTGATGCGCAGGATCTCGGTCCTCATTCTCTGTTAATCTGTTAATAAAACCAATCTTTATGGGCTGGCCCGGTGGTGCAGCGGTTAAGTTTGCACGTTCCACTTCTCAGTGGCCCCAGGTTCACCGGTTCAGATCCCGGGTGTGGATATGGCACCACTTGGCACAAGCCACACTGTGGTAGGCGTCCCATGTATAACGTAGAGGAAGATGGGCATGGATGTTAGCTCAGGGCCAGTCTTCCTCAGCAAAAAGAGGAGGATTGGCAGTAGTTAGCTCAGAGCTAATCTTCCTAAACAAAAACCAAACCAACCAATCTTTAAATAAAAGGAAAAACATGTAGTAAGATCAGAAACAATACTTTAATGGTTTTTAGACTCATTTTCTTTATTATTTAAAAAACAAAATAAAATGAATATGGAAATAAGTGGTTTAGACACTTCCATATTATTTCAAATATTAGATAGCTGTCATCATTATGATTACTTGGTTAAGAAGAACATTTTTCCGATTGAGATGCCTTAATAGATTCCAGAATCTAATTTTAAGTCATGTTGCAAATAGAATACACTTGTTGAATGGTAAAATGTTGGGGGAATGAGTAAATGGTTCCTTGATCCACACTTCTCTCTCATTATTCTCTCTTGGATCTCTAGGCTAATCTATTAGAGCTATCGAAGAGAAAAATTCATCCCGACAAAGCTAGACAGGAAAGGGATAAAATGATAATATGTCAAAGAAGGTGATCTCTACTTATTTATCAGATAACAGGGAGCACCATTTAATCTCTTGTGCCTGACCATGCATGGATCAAAGCTGGGTGCAAACGAAATGGGATAAATAACAAAATGACAATTTTATAAAGTTAACCTGAATCACATTCATTCTGTATCTTTTGGACATGCATTAGATGTTTTGCAATCAAATTACTGTTTTAGTCCCACTTCGGGGGCAATGATTAGCATATTTATTGGGTAATGATGAGCTATCAAATTATCAGCCACTGGTCAGAAACATGTTACTTGCCGGGTCCATGGTGAATAGCCTACAGCCAAACAGATGGCTCTTGGCTCTGCGATGCCAAAGGCTTGTTGGAAGGCTCAGTCTTTACCTCTGACCCAGAGCAGCTGGAAATGAGGATTTAGGGAGGAAAAACAACCTTGGAATAGAAAAATCAATTTGCATAAACAAGATGGACTTCTTATTTGGGAAGATTAGGAAAAAAGCAAAATCACTGAAAATGCATTATCAGGCCTTCTGAAATAGAAAATCCCATAATTCTAAGGTGGAGAATCGTGTTTCAATATTTGGCATGGTAACATAAAGCAATTAAATTCATAGCATCTGGAGTCAGACACTCTTGGGTTTCAATATCTTAAGTAAATACCGGCAAACTTAGTGGCTTAAAACAAGAAGCATTTATTATTGCTCACAAGCCTATAGGTTGGCTGGGTGGTTATCATCGTCCGGATGGGGCTTGGTGGGGCTCCGTCATTCTTTGCTGGGCTCTTTCATGCTTCTGTGGTTAGCTAGTGCACCACGTGGTATTGCTATCCGGGATGACCTCACCTGGAAGCCTCTACCCCAAGGATCTCTCATTCTCCTATAAACTGACTTGGGCTTGTTCACATGGAGATCTCAGGGGTCTGAGAGACAGAACAGAGCTTGAGGCCAAGACTGGGAACTGGGGCACTGCCACTTCTGCCATATTCGATCACTGTCTTCAATTGACCAAGGTAAGTCACAAGGCCAAGAGGATTCAGAGTGGAGAAATAGATCTCATCTCTTGACTAGAGCAGCTGCAAGGCTACATTGCAAAGGGCCTGGTTTTAGGGGAAATTGTGGCCAGTGTGTTAAGTTCTCTACTATAGACACTCATCCGCTACAGGACTTTGGGTAACTAATCTTTAATTTCTTTGGGTTTAAAGCAGAGATAATAATTTTATCATTCTCAGAATGTTGTTGTGAAGATTAAGTGATATAATGAATGTGAAGGGTTTAGCTCATTGGGCACATAGTAAGCCCTCAGTAAAGTGCTTGTTAACACTCTAGATTATTCCTCTTACTATTACTATTACCAGAACACCAAATTATTTAGGAAGGCAGACAATGACTTCTTCTAGGGTTTTTCTTTGTTGTGTCCTGGCTGAAGCTACCTTACCAATTAATTTAGTTCAAGTCACCTAGAATTACTTGAAGTCCATCTTTCTACTGCTCACTCTGATCCAGGCCTATCGAGGTTCTATTTCTCAGAACAGTGCTGATACATAGTAGATGCTCAATAAATTTTGGTTGAACAATTAAGTGTCCTTGTCTGAAGGAACATGGATGTTTAATTTGCGCCAGCCTCCAACATCTATTTATGGTGTTTGTTCCTTGTGTATCTCACAAGCACAAAGTTGGAACACGTTAACTGTGCAGTTTATATTTGCTGAATTAAATTTTTTTCCTCTACCCTGTAGAATTTGACTGTCCCTGTCCCTTAAACAGTATCCCCCCCCAACACACACGTACCTCCCCCCTCCTCCCAGGATGGATTTCTAACCTCCACATCCAGTTTTCTGTCAAGGAGGAATGCTGACTTAGGATTTCTTAAGAATATTAGTGAGGACACTTAAAATGTTACCAGAAATTTGGTGTTTAAACTAGGTGCACCTTCCAGGCAAAATGAAGAGGACCACTTCCAATCTCTTCTCTCAGTATGTCAGTCTCTGTATATTTAAACACGTGTATATAGGCACACACAAACTCTCTCTCTATACATAATTACATATAATTATATATAATTACATATGTGGGTATTTATAAATACCCACACATGTCATTTCTATATGTACATTATACATATATTTATGTATTATATATATTATATTATTGACCCATCTAACTATATCTAACTGACTGGATTTGTTCAGGTGTTTATTTTTAAATTCAAAATTAAATTATGTTTTTAAAAAATTTGTAATTTATTTCTTATCAGACTACTCTGAGTATTCAGTTTCATATTGTGGCTTTTCTTTAAGAGGACTGTTTGAAATAGTGTTAAAAGGACTTTGGCTCTGTAAAACCGTGTGAACTGAAAAAACAAAAGGGAGGAACTGAAGCAACTGGGGATGTTTAAGCTGGTTTAGCAAAGCCTCGGGGGAGATGCGCCAGCTGAGTTCTAATGTCTGGAGTGTGGCACCATAGAGAAGGGCATCAGCCATTTTCCGTATGATGTCAGAAGGGAGCTCTGGGACCCCTGGGTAAAAATGGCAGAAAGGCAGATTTGAACACCACTTGAGGAATTCCCCCTTCTTTCTCTTTCTGTCAGAATTATCTGAAATGAAATTTGATTGCTTTGGAGAGCTAAAGGCTTTCTTAGAAGTAGGAGCATTTAAGCAAAGACTCGCTGGTCAGTAATTGATACATTGCTATGAGTTAGCGTAGATCTTTCCTGAAATTTTGCGATTCTAAGATGTATCAGACACTGCTTACAGACCCTCTTGTTGTTGAGAAATCGTTTATTGTTGATAAAGCTTTGATGTTTTCCCAGCTTTACTTCAAAACCTTAGTACTATTCAAATCATTCATTTCAAAAATTTCCTAACAATGCCTTATAATTTACATGAACTATTACAATTAAAAGCTGTATTTCTTGTCCTCATGCTTTAGTTTATTCAAAACAATTTGCGCTAATTTTTCAGTTATCATGACGTACAGACTGTTAACCTTCAGTGCAGACAAGAACAACACTTAGGTCTTCTGTTAATGTGCTGCATATTTATTTACTGCTGTCATATAGAAATATATATTTTCGGGTTCAAACAGATCTTGGGGCAGAGAACCTTCTTTCCATGAACCTATTTACTGAGAAATGAGTTTGATTAGTGTCTCAACACCACTGGCCCAGAAGGTAAAATGTAAGATGAAGTTAACTAGATAATATGATAATCCATCAAATTAACGCACCGCGCCTCCAACTCCAAATATATTTAATAATATAGCAGCAGGGCACAGTTATATAAATAGCTACAGATCAATGTGTGAAAAAATCACATTTTAATGCAAAAACTTTATCTTTTTTGAAAGGTTTTTGTCTGTGTCTCTAATTTTAATAGCTAAATTTTGTGTGTCTGTTCTTTTTCTCAGTGTCCGGAGTCTTTGAGGAATCCTTGGCACTTCTGCTATTTTCGATGAAAAATATTGTCCTTGTTCGGCCACTGCTTGTAACTTTCAAACTGAAAGCAGGTCACCCTGTAATTTAAAGGAAGCAAACAAGAAAGTTGATACAATACAGCGCCGGAGGAAAATGTCTCAGACCTGTAATTGCCATCAATTGATGGTCCCGGTGGCTCTTTTCTGAAGTGGTCCCCAGGGGCTGAGCTAGACCTGCTGGAAGCATTTCAGAACTCTAAGCTAACAGAAGGACCAGGAGGATGAGGGGTGGGGTGGAGGAGAGATGGTGGGGGGCCTGTCCTGGGATTTAAAATTTGGGTACCTTTTCCCTTTTAATTAGAAAATATTAAAACACCATAAGACCCTTTCACAATCCAGAGAGAGGAAAGTAATCTTAAAATGCATTTTCAACCTAGGATGTTTCCTGCAATGCCCAGATTCTCAATATTTATACTCTAAATACTAAACCATGAGCTTTACTAAATTGATCAGATGTGTGCATTTACTTAGAAAGGAGCAGGCTATGCTCTAAACTCAGAATGACATGAGAACCTGTGGGTGCCTGTCCCAAAGCAGAGTTTAGCGTGGGGGAGGTGTGCTTATTTATTTTTAACTCCTTCTTTTATTTGGGGGAGTATTATAGGCTTTTTTTTGAGTAATTTTAAAAGTTTAGAGAATAATTAAACAACTTTTCTTATGACTCAGAATTGACCATTGTTATGAATTTGTTATAGTCTTTCATTTTTTTCTAGAAATAAAACATTTCAGATAAATTTAGAATTTCCTTTTGATACCAGCCTCGGTCTCATTTTTCTCTTCATTTCCTCAGTGGTAACCATAATTATAAATGTGTTGTTTTTTCAGTATATTTTTATATTCTCACATACATATACATGATTATGTCTTCTTTTTGTGTATATAAAATTGTGTTTGGTGACATGATACTTTACAGTTATTTTCTTGTTAGTGTTGAATATATCAGTTTAGGCTATTTATTTTAATAGCTTCAGAGTGCTCCATTATCGACTATGTCACATTTTATTTCTAGATCCCTATGGATGGGCGTGTAGATTGTTTTTGATTTTTCACTTTTATTATATCGCTTTTATTATATTACCTATTACACAAGAATTCTTTATTAAGCCTTTTTGTATAAGGTATGTGCAGGCCTTTTTTTCCCCTCTAGAATATGTATTTAAGAAAGGAGGCATGGTGTCCAAGCATATGTGCATTTAAATTGATTTCCAAATGCCTTTAGCAATTGATAGTCCCCACATTAGTTTATTGGCTTATTCCTCTCTCCACATGCTTACGCACCCTTAACAGGCCTGGAGTTCAGTTTCCCTACCTTTAACAGAAGATAGGTGAGTTAGAAAATCACGAATTTTTTCTCCTCTTCTCCCCTCCCCTTCTCTCCCCTCCTCACCTCACTTCTCTTCTCCTCCCATCTTCTCTACATTCTCATCCATACCCATGGCTTCAGTTCATGCTTCAACTACATGCTGAAGACAACCAGCATGCAAGAGAAGATAGAATTTCAATGAGATAGTCAACTCTGGATTGTGAATGATGGAGAAGAGAGGCACCGGCATCTCCCCAGTTGACCAGCACTGTGTCTCTCACATAGCGGATGGTCCAAAAAATAGTTTCAAATAGATGAATCTTGGCTAGCTAGAGGTAGAATTAAAAGATATGTTGTAAGATTCTATAATTTTCTCAACTTTCAGGAAAGAACCATTAAAAATGGGTATTAGGTCAAAACAAACAATGTACAGAGCTCTTACCTCTTTTCTTTCAGGTCTCCTATTTGCCAGATGTTTCTTTGTCACATTTTTAACCAAAAACTGCTTAGTAGAAAAATGTCTCAAGTTTTTGTTCTCTGCTTAAAATTGATCAGGTTTAGTCATTTTTTTTTATTCTTTTTTTGTGAATAGAGATTTTTTCAAACTTTGAGGTATTCTGAAAATGACCAGAATTTAAATCTGAGTAGATTGAACCTATGGCGACGTCCAAAACCCAACAATTATTATTCTGTAGCTCTGGAATAAATGGGTTCTGTCTGGTTTCAATCCACAGCACGCTTGGAAACTTCACTGTGCAACTGACCAGAGCTTGGTGGCTTGGTTCGCTTTGCCTGGGTGAGTAAAATACTCAAGGGGATGATGAAAAAGTTTGTAATAAAATTGGCTTACGAGACACTTATTTTCAAGCCCTACAAAAACAAGAATAATTTTTATTTTGTCATTGTTTTCTCATTATTGCCCTGTCAGACAAATTTTCTTATCAAACTAGAAAAGAAAACGCGTGGTAGAAAAATACAATTGTGGACCAGTGTTCCACAGCTTAGTTCAACTGAGTTGAATGCCGGATATATTACCGGCCTTTCATGAGTTTCTTTGAGGGATAACAAAGGATGTTATTAATTTGCCATGAAAAATTGTGAAAAGAAGGCTGGTGTTTCCTTCCTGGGTTTCGAGGTAAAATGATTATAGTGGATATTGTGTGTTTATTTCTTTGTCTTGGTTTTGTTTATTTTCTTTAATTAATTGACTTATTTAGATGTATTTGTTATTTTATTTGCCACCTAACCTCCATCCACCCTTCTGGTTGTAGACTAGATCTTATTGGTGAAAACCAGTCTTTTCAGTCAACGAAGTTTATTGCGATGGGTCCCACCCTCAGCTCCAGGGATGGCCATGTGACTTGGGCCCATGATTTCTTCCTCCTTATCCCAGGGACTGGTTTAGGTTTGGGCACATGGAGTCCAGGACATCTCCTCACAATGTTGGATGAGAGGAACTCTCTTTTCTGCTGGTCTTGAGTAGATGTGAGTCTATTGGCAACCATCTTCCACCAGATGGAATCTGAAAATAAGGCCAACTTGAAGGAGAACGAGTTGCCAGAGCATCTAGGTCCTGGTGACATCATTTGACCTGTTTCATTAAGCCACCTGGTGAGGCAGTTGGAATCCTGTACTTTTCAGTTGTATGAATAAACAAATTTCCTTTTAGCCTAAGCAAATTTGAGATGTCCTTTTGTTATTTACAACTTAAAGAGCATAAATAGATCTTCTACCTATGGTAGAGAATTATAAAACAATAAATGTGTTCGAAGTTCATTCTCTAGAATCTAGAAAATCTAGAATCCAGGAAAATCTAGACTCTAGGGTCTAGATGGTTACATGATAAGATCACAAAGGGTAGTAAGGATTAGAAATTAGCCTCTAAATCCAATCACAGAATAGAGTAATTCCATAGTTGGAAAACTGAGCCCCAGGCTTGTTCTTCTTTGATATTAGTTAGAAAATTTAGACAAAAGGTTTGCCTCCAGTAGTCATCCACTGTTTATGTAGTTCTCCTTAACCTGGCAATCAGAAATCCTCCTTTCCTGTTGAGGTGGGTATACAAGTTCTGAAGGAAAGAACCTGAATAGGCCTAACCACCTGCCTCTGTTATATAAAGTTCCTGCGAATTTAAACACATGATAAATAAGAGTCCTATTAATCAATAAGACTCATGGTGATGGAATGGCCATAAAAATGTAAGCTATTTAGAGAAAGATATACTGTTAGTAGAATGAGATTTGAAAAGCATTAAACACTGGATCATTTTCTTTACAAAAACATCCTGTCTCCGTCTCTGTCTCCTTGGAACATTAAACACAAATGAGTCCAAGCGAAATATTAAGTCTTTCAATGATTTATGGTTAATAGTAAATTCAGAGAAAAACACACCAATTTGAGGCATTATTGTTATTAAGGGAGAGTCAGTACTTTTATCAATGCAATCAGCATGTGAACTCATATTCTCTCTTTTCCATATTCACAGTCATGGTCATTTTAGAGGCAATATACATAACTGGATTTTTTTTTAAAATATCTTCGCCATGGTGTCTTCTGGTTAGAAAGACTCCATAATTTAATATTCCCCAGCAGACAAGTTTTAAGACTTTATTTTTCTTTCAGATAAAAGATATGAGATGTTATTCATGCTAATGAGAAACAAGTCCAGGATGCTGTGTTATCAGGATCTGGCTCCCAGAGGAATTTGCTTTTAAAATATCCCCCTGTACCATTTAAAGCACACGTTTGTATTCTGCAGCTATTTTGTTGTGGGTTCCTTTGTCCATCACTTCTCTCATCAGACTGGAAACTGTTTCTTATCTTTTCCCATCCTGTTTCAGCAAAAATGTTCTACTTGTACCAAGTCAACAAAACCTTATTTATAAACTATGATAGGACTGAAAACACCTAAGACTGAAAAACAGTGTGTGGTATTCTTTGACAAATGGAACCATTTGAGGAAAACAGAAAACTTATCAGATACCCGCTCCAGACACACATGTACTGAAATCATCCTATGATTCATTCAAACTCTTCCACTGGGCTTTGGGCAATGGCTAAGAATGGGTAACAGCAATCCCAAACAACCGAAAACAAATAATTGTTCCTTTTTCCTAACCTCCAAAACAAAATGGAAAGTTTTAAAATTATCTGGATGGACACTCCCAAGACAGCCACTATGAGTAGTGCAAATAAGAAATCACACTGACCAATACAAGGTGCAATTTACTCTCCGAAGGGTGGCCCATCTACTTCCAATAATTCTTAACAATTCCCAATGAGCTTATTAGAATAGCAAAAGTATTTATGTGAAAAGAATACACCTTGATTTTTGGGATAGCTTGAGGAATTAACAAGCATATGAAAGCTTAACATTAAAATATAAATGGAGGGAACTCAGATGGGTCAAAAACTTCCTTTCTCCTCAGAACAGGTATTCCTAATGTGTCCCCAAAAGAATCTTTTGTTTCACATTCTCCTCTGGCAGTCCACCTCTTACTAAAAGCACTTTCAAGGTTGACATTTTTAAATGCATTTGTATAAATCCTTAAAGGCAGGGACTGGATAATTTTTTTGTACCTCATTGAATTCCCAGAGCTTAATGCTGTGCTCGATACATCGTAGGCACATAAATATTTGTGAATGAAGAAAAAGTTTCTACAAAAGAATGCCCACTGAATATTGTTTATTGTGGTGGTTGGAAGGAGTTAAACAATAGGAGAATTGTTTAAAATGAATTTTGGTACATTCATAATAATGAGATGGCGCGAAACTCCCAACATTGATGTTTTCAAAGAATTTTTAAGAGTATTGGTAAATGGACATGGCACTTAGTGAAGAAAAGCAGGGCAAAAGTCTGAACGACTTTGAATAACAATTCTAAGGAATTTGCACAATTATTTTCCTCTTTATCTCTTTCCTTTTCTGTTTTTCCAATTAATTGCTTTAGAATAATTTTGTTACTCTCCACACTCCTCAGATAGGAAGGTAATCCTGTGGCTGTGTAAAAGTGGGGCTTTAAAACTCTTCGTGAAACTGTCTCGCTCCTGTCTCAGGCTTTGACTTCCAACGTGTCATGTACGTCATATAGACACATAATTCCCCTGGGATTCTTCCAGGCAATTAATTTTCGCGTAAGACTTCTCAGAATTCCAAAAAGCACAAGTTGTTAAAAGAGCAAAACAAAGAATAAACAAAACAGAATAAACAAAATATATGCTTTACTGATAAGCAAATTCTACACACCAATAGACTGCCTAACCGGAACTAAACTTAGAGATAACTTTTATTGTGATCCAGTAGACTGCGGCTTCTCGAACCATATACCAGAGAGCGCTAATGCCTAGAGATCCTGACCTGATGGTCCAAGGAGGAAGGGTTTTCTGCTGAACCAAACTTGGAAAATTCCATATAGTAAGTCTCCTCGAAATCTACAAATTGTATTTGTATATTAAAGGTTCAGAGAAATCTCCCATCCAAAAAAAAAAAAAAAAACGGGTTAACATCACTCACAATTAAACAAATACACTTATTTATACCAGGTAATATTGTTTTCTAGGTATATCTATTAAGTTACTGCATAGCTGCTACTAACCGTTTTCTCTCAACAGCAAGTTAATAACATCACTATAACTTCACCTTTGTCTTTCTGAAGGATAAAGCCCCAAAACTTTCTTGAAGCTTCTAGATTCTGGAATATCATTATAATATATTATTTTTTTCATAAAATCTAGTACCACATAATTCTGTAACCATTATAGCATACACATTGAGTAGTGTACAACAAAGCATTGCTGAACTAGGCACTGACTGGGCCTATTTATTTACTAAGGAACGTATCTCCCCCATGTAGTAGGGTCGAAGATCACACAATTCAAGTTAATGAATAAGAAAAATAATAAATTACTGTATATGATGAAGTATAGTGGGTATTTTGGGCGACTGTTGAAGAGGTGATTTAATGCTGTGGATTCTGTACTATCTACATACAAGATGGGTTTAGGTAATATATTGCTTAATTTTTCTAAATTGTTTGAAGCACCTAAAACGGTCTTGTGCACAGGTATCACACTCATGTTAGCACTGCATATGTTAATAAGTATTAGCACGCCAAACCTGTGATTTTCCAGATGCTATTGCTTAGAATGAGGCTAAAGTAGGTCTTAGGATTTAGAAAATGGGTTGATTTAAAGAAAAATATTATAAGCATTAATAGTGTGAATGATACATGGCAAAAATCTCTAAGGAGGGATGTGAATGACAGAGGTTTGGGAAACTCTGCGTCTACTGTCTCAGAAAGTCTAATTATTAGTCTCTCATGCCAAATGAAGTGGTTAGACTAGCGGTTCCCCAAATTGATGTGCCTTGGAATCATTTGGGAAGCTTTTACAAATGCCAATGCAATCTCCATCCTAGACCAGTTAAATATGCATTCCTGGATGTGGCATATGGGCATCAGTAATTCTTTAAAATTCTTTGGTGACTCCAATGTGCAGCCAGGGTTGAAACCACTACGTTAAGGTGTCATCCTAATCCTGCTTTTGCTCCTGATTCTTTTCTTTTTTCCGACTGCTTCTGGATCTTTCTCTGATCTGACTTGTCCACATCCACCCCATGCCAGTCCACCTAGCCCACCCTGGTCAGTTGTTTCCTTGAAACAGAACTGAAATATTAGCTGCAGGGAGTTCTTGATATTTTCATTGATGCGGCTCAAGTTCCAGCACTTACGTTATTTTCCTGCCTCAATCACTCAGATTTTATAATTGAATTTTTACTGTTCCAGCTATTAGTGTCCTATACACTACTGTGCAAATCTCATGCAAAAGTTGGAGATATAACTTTTCTCTAGAGCTCTGCAACAAATTCCCTAAAATATCTGAGAATGCTTTCTATAAGATGATTTCTCTGCAAGTTTTCTGTAAGCGTGGTCGTCGGTTTGTAGATGTCCTTCATTTTAGGATGTGAAGGAGAATTTTCTGAACAGAGTTAAAGGGAGTGTATGTCAGTATTTAAAATTTCACATCCTCTTCCCTTCTCTCTCCTCCACATGCCCTAGTCCCATCCCGGACTCTCCCCAGACTGCCACTTTCAAACTTCTCTCAACTATACCAGACGAGGCTGAAAGATTATCTACTTGATAATCAAACAAAAGACCAGAAAACAAAAATGATCTTTGTTTTATTTTTTATTCTATAAATAATTACCAACTACCCATTTGATACACTATACATGTGGAGGTGACATATGCAAAAGTAGATTTTGTCTGATATATCCAGGCTCCTGGGACTGAGACATAGAATATCAAGCCTTCAAACGACAGGAAGGCAAAGACAGAAGCTTATTTCCCTGCCTCAACATTGACCTATTTCTTCTTGTACACCTGCAACTAATTTGTCCTTTTTTAAATGCATGCAAATGTAACAAGTGATTTGGGTCTTCTCTCTTGATTCATCCAAACTTTTAACCAGCATTTTAGCTGCAATTCTTTCCCCAAGAATCTTTATTCGTTATGTTCTACTCCATCTTTATTAACCCCTTCCTTGTGTGACCCTCCCAGTTGACAGTAGATTCTTGGTATTCAGAATGGATCCAGTATGGGATTTTGTGAACTTCTGAACTTGAGAACATCTCCACAGCAGGTGTTGCCAAACCTTTTCTGCAAAGGGCCAGATAGTAAATATTCGCAGCTTTGTAGATCATACGGTATCTGTTGCAATACTCCACTCTGCCATTGTAACATGATAGCAGCTATAGACAATATGTAATGGAATGGGTATGGCTGTGTTCCAATAAAACTTTATTTAAAAAAGAGATGGAGGGCCAAATTTAGTTTGTTAACTCTACTTTACAGCATACAATTGTTCCCACAAAGCAGAATAAAGTAAAACTGAGAAATCTTAGTGACTTCTTCAAACACTTATGACTCAATAAATAAGACTAAAATCATTTATAAAACTACTAAAGTTAATTCTGCCCTTAACATGAATTCTGTACCATTGCATGTTATATCAGTATATTGACCATGAACTTACCTGAATCTGTGATGTTTTATCCCTTCACCAGAACTACTGCTATAGGAAGACAGGCAGAGAGCAATGAAGCTGTGCTGAGATGCAGAGGCCGGATTACAGACTCCGCACTAGCTAAAGTGATTGACTCCCACACACCAGGCCTTTAAAAGGGCCATGCCATTGACCTTCAGCACCCCTTATAAAAAGTGGAAACTGCAAAATTTAAATTTGTGCATACTAAGGCTCCCGTGGGTCAGGCAATTTAGCACTAAGTTTCATGCACCCCCTTAGATCCTTCACCATTCAGTTCTGTTTATGTGAACTGGTTATATCTACCCAACCAGACTGCCAACTCCCACTTGTCTACATTTGCCTCAACATTTAGCAGAGGCCCAACACCCCGTCAATAGATGAATATATTCTGATTATACAACCACCGGGTTAAGACATTGGCCTAGTTCAGGCATTGCTTCTGATTCCAAATTATTATTTTGAAGTCCAAATTATTCACATATTATTCGTATATATAGCAATTCTTTACCAAGGTGCCAGCATTTACTATACACGGTGCTCTGTGCCAAACGCTGAAACAACAGGGAACGTGTGGTCTCTGGCCTGGAGGAGCTCTAGGCAGGTGGTAAAGTTGAACACTTCAGCCGGCAGTGGTAACCCAGTTCCGCTGTAAGAACAGTATAGGGTATTGAGAGAGAGAAAGAGAGGAACGACACCTGATCACGTTAGTAAGGTCTAGGATGGCTTTCTGGAGCGATGACAGTGGAGCTGAGACCAAAGCATGGATGAGCGGGGGTCAGCTGGGTGAAGGACAAGGCTGAAAGTCAAAGGCAAGGTGTTTCAAGAAGACAAAATTGCTTTACACAGGCCTAGGGCGCAGTTACATGATCCCAGTATCTGTATAAAAATATGCTCAATAGGGGCTGGTCCCGTGGCCGAGTGGTTGAGTTCGCGTGCTCTGCTGCAGGCGGCCCAGTGTTTCGTCAGTTCGGGTCCTGGGTGCGGACACGGCACTGCTCATCAGACCACGCTGAGGCGGCGTCCCACATGCCACAGCTAGAAGGACCCACAACGAAGAGTATGCAACTATGTACTGGGGGGCTTTGGGGAGAAAAAGGAAAAAAATAAAATCTTTAAAAAAAAATGCTCAATAACTGTGCCGGCCCCAGGATATGTGGCTTTTGTGTGGTGTGCCCTGAACATCGAGCAGCCGGGGAAAGGTGGGGAATCTGGCCACTGTGTTGACTGATTTAACAAATGCCGACAGATATTTGAAAAATTGGAGCAAATGCGTTAGAAGTAATCTTCCCAATAAAGTTAAAACTGGGAGTTGATTGTGAGGGGAATTTGTGGCGTCTTCTCCTTTTGATGCCTGTTAGGACATGATAGATTGTAATGGACCTTGGAGTGTTTGCAACCACATAATTCTCGCTTTGTCAACAGAGCTGACCTCATTGTATCACAGAAATAAGACAACCGTCAAAAAGCAGTTTATCCTTGCCTTACATTTCACCTCCAGGCACACATCACCGTTTTCTGATCAACCAACATCTTCTCCACCCCATACCTCCGTCCCTGCTTGGACCCTTCCCTTCTATGCACATCTGTTAGAGAAACACCCCATTATAATGCTAACTTGTCATAAAGGGTCTGCCTTCTGAATTTTCATTCAGAAACTCTATCCTTTTGGATTGGGTAGTATTGGTAGGGCTGAGTACACACACACACACGCGCACACACTTCATGTGTATTCATTTTCATATATGTTTGGATTAAAAAGTAGGTTGTTCAGATAGGTGTTAAGGAAAGGGTAGTTTAGGTGATGCATGGATATTTTGATGACTATGAGTGGCCGGCATTTGGGGAATATTGTTTTAGTGAATTTAATATGCAGTTTTGGAGTCTGACTGTAGTTTGAATCTCAGATTTACTATGTAACATCTTGGGAAAGTTCCTCCATCTCACTGAAGCTCAGTTTTTAAATCTGTGAAATGGATTAATAAAACCTATAGCACTGGGTTTTGGTTTGGGGAGCACATATGCAGACACTTAGGAGAGAACACTGAGCAGAGTATCTTGTATATTGCACATGATGTAAAGGTTGGTTCCCTCCGTCACTCTCTCTTCTGCTGTGTTTCTTCCTTCTGGGAGATCTGGATGGAATCTGGACTATGTACCCACCATTACCCAGCACACTGCTTTTCGCCTGAATTTACACAAGGCCTTTTTTTCATTCTGGTTCCCAGCTCCTCATTTCACTTTCAAAATTATGGGGCAAAAAGGCAAATTACTTCATCTTTTAGGACTGTTTCTGGGTGTGCAGTCAGCATTCTGACAAAGGAGACTACAGCCTCATGTTTCCATTTTCCAATTGCTATGTTTACTGCAATGGTGTTAAGATATTTTTATTGAGGGTTTGGTGTGAAAATAAATTGTGCAGGGTAAAACTTATTGGCAGTGGAACGTGACTCATGCCTCATATCCCCTAGAAGTTATGAGGTTTTAGTTAATAGAAAAAGCGCAATTTCCTACTGATAAACCCATTTTTAACAAAACTCTAAAATCCAGGCTTTAGTGGGATTTCACTATTCTTTTCTTCGTTAATGTCCTCTCTTTGTTCCAGGATCCAACCTAGGGCACCACATTGCATTTAGTTATTACGTCTTCTCTGTCCCCTCTGGTCTGTGACAATTTCTCAGGCTTTCTTTATTTTTCATGACCGTGAGAGTCTTAAGGAGTGCTGGCCCCACATCCTGCAGAATGTCCCCCATCCTGGGTCTGTCTGATGTTTTTCTCATGATTTGACTGAGGTCGTGGATTTGGGGGAAGACAAGGACAGAGATGATGTGCCCTTCTTGTCACATCATATGAGGTTGCACATGACACCCACAAGACATCTCTGTGATGTTGACCTTCTTCCCTCGGTAAAGGTGTCATCTGCTAGGTTTCTCCACTGTGCATCACTGTTTTTTCCTTTCCATACTCTACTCTCTGGAAGCAAGTCATTGAGTCTAGCAGAGTCGCAAGGGGGGAGGTTAGGAGACTCTATCTCCTGGAGGTGAAAATATCTACAAGATACCGATATTATTTAATATAATAGAATGCTTCTATCAGGAAAATTTATAGGCTCATTTAAAAAATCTAACTATTTTTGGGTACTTTTGCTCTATAAATCAACCTCCATACAAAATAATAAAATCTACTCTTAGAGTGGTCTTGATATTCCCTCTGGTCCTTGTGATTTGAAGTATTTATATAACAAAGTGCTATTGAAATGTATTCCTGATTTTCATCTGTAAAACAGCAAGACCAGTCTCACATATTAGTGTTTCTGTTTTCTTTTGGGGAAAAAAAATCCCCATATTAAAATGTTGGAACATACAGGATCTCACAGGGATTTAGCAAAAAGAACAAAAGATGGATTGCTGAGAAGTCTAGAAAGCATTTCTGCCAATATTCTCCGAGCATTTTCATAACACAAATTTTACTTATCAGTGCTGTTTGTAGATAAACTGTGGCACGTTGCATCTCCTGCTATTACTTTGGTTCAAGAAGATGGACAGGTATTCCAGAGACAACCTCTACGCTGGCAACACTTCTACCTTCTACAAAGGCACAACTGGTTTAAATCACTTTGAAAACATTAGTCAATCAGAAAAGAAAAACTTGTGGAATACTTGCAGTGGGACAGGCCTGGAGATCCACTGAAAAATGAACTTACTCTCAAGAACCGATGCCAGTAACTTGTTGCTCCAAAAATATTTCTTTGGAAATAGAAGTTTGAAAAGATATGTGACTTTTCAACGTAGCTACTGGCTTTTTCCTTTTTGCTTAGGGAAATGACGATGACAAAAGCTCTGTTGCTGAATTTAATTTTGTGCCTCATTGTAAGAAGTCAAAGGCCCAGACATGGCTCTGAGAGCTTCTATGGAATGAACTGCAGACTAAAAACAGCCCGCTAACTTTGGCCAGGACCTGAACACCATGTAGGTCTGTGGTCTCAGGGCCTGATGCAGTGTCTGGTATGTGGGAGGAGAGTGACAGACAGTTAACTGAGGTCTTTAGCCTTCATATGAAAAAGGGGGAAGAATCCATTACATTTCCATTATTCCAAAAATGTGGAAAACATATTAAAAAAACCCTCATAGAACACAAACAGCACAAGATTTATTTTTTAATTGGTAAATTGTACTTCATCAAAATTAAAACTTTTACCCTTTGAAAGACACTACTAAGAAAATCAAAGGCAAGCTTTGAACTGGGAGAAAATATTTGCAAATCATATATCTGACAAAGGACTTGCACCTGGAATATATAAAGACCGCCTTAATAAGAGCACGATAATAAGCAGACAAATAACTCAAAAAAAAGAGCAAACGATTCGAACAGACTTTGCACCTAAGATATATGGATGGTCAATAAGCTAAAGGAAGGTTGTTCAATATCAATAGTCAACAGGGAATTGCAAACTAATACCACCATGAGATAACACTACACATCTATTAGATTGGTGATAATAATAATAAACAACTATGCCAAGTGTTGGAGGAAATGCGAGTCACTGGAAGTCTTGTACACTGTCAGTGTGAATGTCGATGGCACACTCACTTTGGGAAACAATTTGACGATTTTTTTAAAGACGTTAACCATATGCTCCTCATAAGACCCAGCAATCCCACCCCTAGATATTTACACTAAAGAAAAGAAAAAATATGTCACACCAAAACTTGTATGTGAATATTCATAGTAGATGTATTTATAGTAGCCCCAAACTGTAAACAACACAAGCGTCCCTCAAGAGATGAACGGAAAAAAGTTACAGTATATCCACACAATGGACACCACTCGGCGATAAAAACGAACCATTGATACACGCAACGTGACGAAACCTCATAGTAATTATGCTGCATGAAAGAAACCAGAGAAAAACAATGCATACTGTACGATTCCATTTAATCCACAAAGATTCTAGAGCATGGAAATTAATCCCCTAGAGACAGAAAGTCGGACAGTGGTTTCTGGGAGTGGGACAGAAAGCGGGGGATGCATCATTACGGGATATGAACAAATTCTGGGGAATGATGAAAACATTTGTTATCTTGATTGTAGTGATGGCTTTAGAGATGTATACATATGTCAAAACTGATCAAACGTACAATTTAAACGTACGTGATTTACTTCAATCATACCTCAATAAAGTTGTGAAAGAAAACCTTCAAAGGGCTTAACGCTATGTTCACATGAACTGATTATTTGTGGTAAAATCCTCTGTTTATTATTGGAATGTAAAATCTTTCTAGAGGAGAGAAATGGTATCATAAATAACACTGGAGATTCAAAGTGAGAACAATATAAAGACCCAATCATATCAAAATAATAACTATTTGTCTCATAAACTAACCTAGATGATTGCCCAGTCATTCTATCAGCCATAGATACCATGGTTTAAAATATTCTGAAATTACAGTTGATCCTTGACATTTATCGTTTTGACATTCACAGTTTCAACAGCTCCCGAGACACCTCCAAGGCTCAGAACTGGTAGCAGTTGGATTTTGCTGAGGCAGAGACTTGAGTAGCACACACAGCAGGCCAGGCACGAGAAGCAAGCCATGTGATTTCCCAGTGGCATCAGCCAGCAGCCGACTGGTACTTCTCATCAGGGCTTTGTTCTTCTCTGATGCTCGCTGTGTTTGCGGTGGCCCTAATGAAGTGATTGCGTGTGTGCGCACGCGGGCATGTCTGTCTATAACAGGTAACTCATCACAGAGAGGGGGAAAGGTGGTTAACTTGTGGTGTGGGGGTATACATCAGAAACATGCCAGTCTGAACAGAAGTGTGCCTGATTCATTCTTTGATTCAAGAAACAGTCATTGAACTTGGACCAAGTGCCTGGCACTGAAGATACGCCAGGATTTTTCCTCCTGGGCTCACAGTCCACCAGGGGAGACAGATGTTGATCAAATAATTGCCAAAGCCCACAATTAAGACATTATTAATGCCAGCTCCCATGAAGGAAGCTGTGGGAGTGTTTGCTGTGGGAGGTCAAAGAGGCTTGCCAGTGAGACACAGATCTGAGCTGAGATGAGGAACATAAAACAGAGTCTGAAAGAAGGAGTAGGAGAGGGGACAGTGGGCTCAGAGAGGGGGTGGGGCACAACCACATTAAATGTAACACACTGAGGGTCAAATGTAACTTAACTTTGGAAATGATGTAATATTTAAATATCAAAGAAAAAAATGGTTTAAAAAAGAAAATAACCAACAATAAAATCATTTCAAGAGACTGACCGTGTGCCAAGCGCTTTACTTGGCCATACCATGGAAAATCCTAGATGAGTAAATGCCATTTCTAACCTGTTGTACAAATGAGCAAGCTGAGATCTGGAGCAGCTGAGCAGCTCAGCCAAAGCTAGACAGGCTTACATAGATTAAATTTCCTTCACCAGCTCCCACGAAAGTTAGCAGGAGAGAAGGGGATCAATGCAGACGCCTTTTGTCTCAAAGAAGAATTTTGCAACACATTTGCCCCCCAGCAAGTAACTTGAATGCAAGCAGTCTTCCAAAAGACAAACTTGAAAAGAAAAAAGAAAATTGTCAACTAGCCATCTCATGTCCCCCACTAAACCTCAGTTCAAACTGACATTCTGAGTGTTCTGTTTTTGGTTTGCCAAATTAAATGTCTTTGTGCATGTTCGTCAGAAATGTTAATCTCTTAAAAGCCGCACCTGCTGCAAAGCTTCTACATCAGTTAATGAGAACTCTTGCACGGGCAGTAAATGAAGATGGTGCTTTTCGGCAATTTCACTGTGTTTTAAATCACTGGCAGTTTTATGCAATTTTGGTGGAAGGAAAAATAAAAGCAACCGCTTGGGCTAAAAACAATTATGGTAGACTTGTGTGCAAGAACAGAGAGAGACAGAGAGCGAGAGACAGAGACAGTCAGAGAGAAAAGTAAAAGTAAGATGAAGTTGTTTTTGTTTGTTTATTTGTTTTCATTTTTAACTACAGCCCTCAGTAGGAAGCTGTGGCTTAAGGCTGGAAAAAAAATATTCGTGCACTCATTTAGAATATGCAAGGGATAAAAATTCAAATAATGATTGCATTTAAACACATTCAAAGCATACGAAATGGGCATGATGAGCCCTGCTTTGCCTATGGTGAAGTTCAAATGAAACGGGAGGAAAAGTGTTTTTTCAATTGCAAAAGGCCATGTAAAAGTAAGGGATTATTTTCATGATGGTGATCAATCTCTACCCCAGCGGCCAGAACAAGTTCGATATGCATCTTAATGAAATGCTGTGTATCATTGAGTCAATGTATTCTTACAGCCCAGGAAACAGCCAATGGCATGACTTCTTGTTCTTGATCATTTTGCTGTTTCTTGTCTCTAAATCTTCTTGCTAGAGATATTCTTAGCTCTAGATACGACCTCTTGGGTCCCCAGTCGTGATTCGGATTGTCAGAGAAGAAATTAATGAACATCTGGATCAGTAGGAAATATTCTTTGGATGTTTTATTGTCCTTTGTCCCTGTGATACATAGTTAACATAAGAGATGACAAAGTAACACTCCAGTGCCAAGTCGTGGAGTCCCCACTGGACTGAGCTCCAGAGGTATTTCCCCATGTAACCTGGACACATTTACTAGACCCGCAATAAATATCAGTGCAATGAATGAACAAATAGATATCTTGAGACACACGTATGGTCCAAATTCTTCATTAAAGACATTTAAAAGGAGGCGGCTTGGCTCTTAATTAAGGAAATGGGTTAATAGATTCAAATTCTGACTTAGAAAGTTATACTAAAATGTTAGCTCTTTCACTGACCAGCTGTGTGTCCTGGGAAGGTGTGTGTCTTTCACTCTTTCCTCTCTCTCTTTCTGTCGCTCTCATTTTTATCATATTTAGAAGCTTTGAATTAGTCATATTCCTTCGCTGATGGCATATTATGATCATTGGTCCTTATGAGGCTCTCCTTGTGTCATTCATTCATTCATCACTTTATCCCCAGAATTTCTTTCCACTTGCCTGCTCAACCTATAGGCAGCCATTCAAATGTGTCTAATTTGAATCTTTTTGTTTACACGTGTTCTTGCAAAACTAGTATTGTTGAGCACGCCTGCTTTTTTACTTGATGTAAATATATTGTGGTCTATCTGTCTATCTATCATCCATCTATCTGTCTAATGTCGGTGGCTAATACATAATAACACAGGTGGGCCACTATGGTTTTTTTTTTTGCTAAATTAACCTTTATTCCTTCTGCTCTAGAGATTTATGATCCATCTAGGTTGTTTTCTTACCCTCACATTTTACCTTTTATTTCCCCCAGTGATAGATACACAAATTTGTTCTTAATCTCTGCCAGTGAGAATTATTATACATGTCCCCTCCGGGCCTGTGTGAGAATTTGTGGGACTCTACACCCAGGAGCCGAATTGCCTCACTAAGCACATGGCAAGTGATCTGTAAGGCACAGTTGTGTATGACATAGCCCCTCCACCTTGGTCTTCCTACAGCCAGGTAATAGCCCACAGATGATGGTGTCCTGTGGCCTCTCAGCCTGGCGGAGCTTCCAGTAGTCTGAGTGGTCTTGGCCATTGGTTCTTAAACTTTCCTGAGCATCCAGATCACGGGGAGGGGCTTGTTAGAAGAGATTCTGGGACCTTAGCCTAGAGTTTCTAATTTAGGAGCCCTGAGATGGAATCTGAAAATGGACATTTCCAACAAACTCAGGTGCAGCTGCTGCTGCTGGTTCTGGGTCCACAGTCTGAGAGCCTCTCTCAAGGCCAGGGTTGGCGAGGAGAGACCGACCTGAGGCGTCAGGATGGCCATCACACGCACAGGCGACCGTCACTCAGTGCTGATCGCTGGCAGCAGCAGCACATTTTAAGGATAGCAACAAAGGAAGGATAGCAAACCAGAGAGCATTTTTAGGGTTAGATATTTGAAACTTCTAGAAACTGCATCTAACTGTGATCTGGGGAGAACCAGTGTTTGGCTTTCCTTTGCTTACTTTTCCTTAGTCTACCACCTTTCCTCCCTCTTTCCTTTCTCATGCTGAGGATTTCTTCCCACAAATTTGCCAGGGCACTGCTCTTACTCATTCGATAGCTAGTGGATTAGTTTTACAGCAATATCTCTTTGGCTCAGAAACACATCAAGGCAAAAGGTCTTATGGTGGCTATGTGCAATCAGAAGTTTGTCCACAACAATTGCGACCCAGTCCATCATATATATATACATCTCATTCTTGGATCACTTGCTCTAGTGCCTATTAACTAGATGGGATGTGAGTTTTAACATCAATCATAGCTCTTAGGCAGTTGTGAATGTAACTTTTGACCATCTATCAGGCACTATTTCTAAGACTTATTTGAATAACGAGGAGCTTATAATTTGGTTTGTTTAAGTCAGGGGTTTTCTGGTAGTTTGGCAATATGCCCTCCTTGATTGAGAGTTTCTTGGTTATTGTTCCTCACCCAACTTCTTATAAATCCAGACATTTTTCTTTTGGAACTTGATAGCTGTGTCTCAACCACCCACTGCTGATCTTCCCTTTTTTCCTTAATACATTCATTGGCTCCTAAAACACCTGTTAGCAGGTGGGGGCAGGTGTATTTTCTTTGTCTTCTATGTAATTCATAGCATCTTGCACAGTGATAGCAAAGTGATTCCTGAGAGCTGGGATAATGATGTTCTTAGAGTTGCAGCACACTGCCTGGAACACAGTAAGTGCTCAATGAATGCTTGTTGAATGAATGAGTGGATGGATAAATATTGATTAGTTGTTTTTGATTAGTTGACAAGTCTTATATTAGATCATTACTATTTTTTTTTTTTTTACATTAAAAAAATTTGTTGACTGAAAAGGCTTCCTATTTCCTTCAAGCTTAGGACTCTGAGAACTACTGCACTGTAGGCAAATTATGTGCCTGAGAGCTTTTTCCACCTAAGAGTTTGGCTAAAATTAAGGGATCTGTCTAGAAATAAACCTAACTTGAGTAAATTCCAAATTAAATGTCTGAAATCTCTTTGTTCTGTAGGTAGCAGATAAACAAATGGATATAAAAAGAATTCCAATTATCTGCAATGGTTAAAAATGAGATACTTCATTTTAATTTAGTTTTCTCATTATTAAAATGTTATTATTAAGTTAGTTTTCTCATTAATAGACAGTTACATATTTCATGTAGTATTTATCAGTTTTCCTTTGATAATTTTTAGTGTTGGCTCTGATTATGAAAAGCAAATCAAAGCCCATTTGTAGAAAATGTGGGGAAAAAATAAAAGAACAATATGAAATAAAAACACCTAAACCACCCGGATAATATTGCTGTTAATTTCTCAGTAAACTTTCTATAGATATATAAGTAAATTTTAAATTCTTTCTGTATACATGCAACATTTTATTATTGAGATTACTTTGTATTTTGAGCCTTGCTTTGATTTTATTCAGCATTAGGTAAGAATTATTTCCCCATTAAATGCCCTTTGAGGATATCTCTATTTTCATGGCTGTGTAACACGACATCGCGTGGATGCATCAACATGTATTTAAACAATCCCCTTTCTTTGGCATGTAGGTTGAATGTCCTTCCACATATGTGCGCCTTTGTTTTCCTCTCTCATCATTTAATAAGACTAGATTCCTTTGTGTGAAATAAGTGGTTAAAGGTTGGCACTATCTTAAGGCATTTGATATACGTCGCTACATTTTCCAGAAAGTGCTGCCAATTTTCACCAGCACCAGCAGAGTATGAGAGTTCTCATTGTATTATATTGTTGACATTGCTAAACATTGCTATCTTATTAAGAAGATGACCAATTTGATGGATTCATTTTATAAGCTTCCAGTGCTTTAAATCAGAATGCCCTCTAAAATAACACAAACCAAAAGCTATGCTCAATTTTCAGAAGTCAGAAAGCCATAGATTTTACTGTACATGATGGTAGGCAGAGAGGGGAGGGAACCCCAGAAGGAATAGATCCTTGTCTCATGATAACATTTTGACTTTTTTTCAGATTCTTGTTTCTCTATTTTTAATTTCTCAGAAAAATAGGGAATAGGATACTTTTCTATTAATATGGTCTTTCCGCCCCCTTTCCCTATCCCATCCCTAATAATTTACCCTCTATAGGAATGTGGAAGATTTTTTTTTTCTCTTAAAATTTGCACACTAGATCTATGTCCACTCAAAACATAGAAATCAGGTCATCTGGATTTTGTTACAAGCTTGTGAGTTGAATATCAGTATTTTAGAGTCATTTTTGCCTTCTTCATAAAAAAATGAGGGGCTTATTTTCCAGCTTAGTTTATTTAAGTGTGACTCCCTCAATATAAGGACCCAGAGTGGTTTTGTCCATAGTTACATAACCTTGCTCATAGAAGATGCTCAAGATACGTCTGCTGTCCAGAGAGAAACCCACATTCTTTCTGCACAGGGGACAGAATACTGTCAGAAGTTTCGATTTACATGGAAATTCTCTGAATTTAGAGGATATATTGTACATGAGGACAAATGAATAAAGTAGATAGGAGAGGTTAAAATTTCAGTTCTGCTTAAAGGAATACTTTCCAACAAGAGAATTGATATGCCCTCTCTTTCCCCACTCTCCAGCCCATTTCAGTTTCCTTCCAAGCATAAAATAAGAAAAACAGGTAAAATCCAGCTCTCCACTGATGACTAACCATTGGTGGTTTGTGGACGCGTGTTCCCTTCTGAGCCAAATGGGGCCATCACAGGTGGGCACAGGCTCGCAGGGATCTCTTGCTGCCACAGACTCTCCTGTATGACTTGTGTCAGTACAGATCCTTTGACTTAATTTCTTTCTCGTCGTGGAGCAAACAAGAAGCCTGGTGTGATGGCTTAAGTGCGGTGTATTTATTCTTAAAGACTCATGGAAAACATACATTATCATTTTCTTTCTCCACTTTCTCTCTTCTTCTTATTTGTGTATAATCTTCAACATCACTTTACCCATAAATTACTTAGCAGCAATTGGTTGGGGGTCTTTAAGTAATTTTATTTATTCCATTCCTTTAGCACCTCAGTATTTTAAGCACCTTCCTATGAGTAAGGTACCAGAACAAAACTACCTCAGTTCCCTACTGGGAGTTACACATTAATAAAATCCTCCACCAAAGGTAGATGCAACTACTACCATTATCAACGTCTTATGGAGATGTACGTGGTGCCGTGAAATTGTTTAATAGGATTGTTTGACTCAGTAGGAAGAACAAGGTAGACAGGAGCGTCTCTAGCAGAAGGAAGAGCATAAAAAGGCCCTGAGACATTGGGGGAATGAAAGGTCTTTGCAGGTGAAGTTCAGAGAAGAGAAAGGTGGGATTTATGGAGGCTGGTCAGCAAGGACTAGATTATTTGTAACCTCATAGGTCATATTGGGATTTGGATATTTTATCCTGAGAGCAATGAAAAGTCACTAAAATATTTTAAGCACAGGATGAATGATTAGTTTTGCTTTGTAGAAAAACCTTTCTACTATAGAAAATTTCAAATTTAGAAAAATATATTGAAGCCCAATGCACCAACATTTTTCAACTCATGGTCAATCATGTTTTACCTGTAACCCAACCCACATTCCCCACATCTCATCACGTTTGTTTTGAAGTAAACCCCAGACATCCTATCATTACATCACTAAGGCTATCTCTAAAAATCAGGGACTCTGGTTCCAAAATAGCCACAAATACCTAAAAAAAACCCACAACAATTTGTATTTCCTAATATGATCAAATACCCAGTCTGTGTTCCAATTTCCCCAACTGTATCATAAACGTGTGCGTGTGTGTTTGTATGTCTACACAGTTTCTTCAAATCAAGGTCCTGGGGCTGGCCTGGTGGCACAGTGGTTAGGTTCGCATGCTCTGCTTTGCTGGCCCAGGGTTCGCAGGCTCGGATCCCGAGTGCGGACTTGGCACTGCTCATGAAGCCATATTATGACAATGTTTCACAGACAAAATAGAGGAAGATTGGCACAGATGTTAGCTCAGCAACAATCTTCCTCAAGTGAAAAGAGGAAGATTGGCAACAGATGTTAGCTCATGGCCAATCTTCCTCACCAAAAAAAAAAAATAATAATAATAATAATCAAGGTCCTAAAAAGATTTATACATTGCAATTATTGATATATCTCTTGGGTCTCTTTTAATCTATACGTTCATCTACGATCTCTATGTTACTTTCTTGCGATTTACCTTTAAGGAATTCCTGTCATTTATGATGTGTTCCCCACTGTCCGAGTTTTGATTAGTGCTATCTCCACGGTGGCTTTAACATGTTCTTCTGCCTTCAGTATTTCCTCCAAATTGGTAGTTAGCTCTCTAGGAGCTTGTTCCTTTGCAGATTTGAATTTTGGCAAACTGGCTTCGTAGGCGGTGTTCTGACCTTTGCAAGGCACACGCTGTCTGTTTTTCTTTTACCTCTTTTCATGATGTTTGTAGCCATTAACGATCATTGTCTACTTCATTAATTTACTGGAGTTTTTAAAACAGTAATGTGTGAATTCTGTCATTCTTTTCTCATTCCGTGGGTGGAACGGTTTATAAATAGAAATTTCCTCCTCAGCTATTTGCTTACTCTGAGGTCCAGTTCACACAGCAGAGGCAGGATAAATGCTTCCTTCTTCTCCTTGAATTCACATTCTTAAAATAATGAATTTGTCCCCTAAATTGCTGCACTTTTTTGGTTTGATTTTGTCTTTAGAATCAGCATAAATTTATGGATTTAAACTTATTTGGTTGTTTGAATTCATTGTACTTGTTATCTTTATCGATGCTCCTAGACCGAAAGAGCCCCGTCAGCATCAGGGCCACTGCGGATTCCCCCCTCAGTCCTCACCTGCGGGCTGGATGTGGGCCATAACGTATCTGACCACTGCACAGCAGGGCCTTGTATGAGGAGGAATAAAGGGCGCATGGAACTCTGTGGCTTGTCTCTATTAATTCGTGTCTTGAGATCCCCATCTCACCCCAATCTAAGAACCTGAGAGCAGCCTAGCCCAGAGACGGAGGGAGGCAGTTCTGAGCGTAGAAAATCATAGATCAAGGTTATTGTATTACTTTCTGTGATGAGTAACTTACCACAAATTTAGTAGCTTAGAAGAACACCCATTTTTTTTTTTATTGTTTTTTAATGCTGAAGCATTCTTTTTTTTGTTTTTTTGGGTTTTTTTTTTTTAAAGATTTTATTTTTTCCTTTTTCTCCCCAAAGCCCCCTGGTACATAGTTGTGTATTCTTCGTTGTGGGTTCTTCTAGTTGTGGCATGTGGGACGCTGCCTCAGCGTGGTCTGATGAGCAGTGCCATGTCCGCGCCCAGGATTCGAACTAACGAAACACTGGGCCACCTGCAGCGGAGCGCGCGAACTTAACCACTCGGCCACGGGGCCAGCCCCAGAACACCCATTTTTTATCTCACAGTTTCTGTGAGTCAGGAGTCTGGGTACATCCCAGCTAAGCCCTTTGCTCAGGGTCTCACTGGGCTGAAATCACGGTGCTGACTGGCTGCATTCTCACCTCAGGCTCAGGGTCCTCTTCCAAGCCCACTGGTGGCTGGAAGAGTTTAGTTCCTAGTGACTGCAGGAGCAGAGCGCGCAGCTCCCAGAGGCTGCCCACTGCCCCTGCCGTGTAGCCTTCTCCACAGCACGGTGCTTTTCGTCTTCAAGGGCAACAAGAGCACGTGTCTACTGCTTTGAGGCTCTGACCTCTAGACCTCTTTGAAAGAGCTTACCTTATGCAGCCAAACCCACCCAGGATACTCTCCTTTTTGATAAACCTAAAGTCAACCGATTAGAATTTTTAATTATATCCACAAAATTCTTTCACCTTTCCCATATAACATAACCCAATCGTATTCACAGGGGAGAGGATTATAGGAGTATGACTCATTGGCAGCCATTTTAGAATTCTGCCTACCTCAGAGATTTGTAGCTTTACCATGAATTCACTGTCTTGCTGAGTCCAAGGCATGTCTCATCTCTGGCCTCAATTTCCCTCTTTATACAATGAAAGGACTAAACTAGATTATTCCTAAGGCCCTCCCAGCACTAACGTTCCAGGAGCTTACTAAGCTGCTGTACTCACAGCTTAATGAGTGTTGCCTCCATCGCTTGACATTAACACTTTTCTACGAAAAAAAGAAGGAAAAAGCAGTCTCCAAATTAGCTGAAACAGACTTGTAAATAATTACATAAGCTTTATAACTTTCATGGGTGGTTTTTACACAGATCATAAGTCAGTCATTGAGTTTAAAAGACTTGATATGCTTAAATTTAGATTTACGGAATCCATAAACTTGCCTTTTCAAGGTAAAATTCTTATTTTAATAGGACATGTTCATGTGTTCTTTTCGTCTCACAGTTCATTCTAAAAATAAAAACATGCGAACAAACCTTTTCATTGTTTCACAGAAATTGGAACAGATGCTATAGTGAGTAATTCTTAATAAGAGCAACAGCATATTTAGTAGGAACCCCAGTTGATAAAATATCTGTTTAATTTTAGCATTGGTATGCTACTTTTAAATAATCAGATTAAAGTTAAATACAGTACTTGGAATTATTTTTATGTGTAATTTAGGGCTCTATAAAATAAGAAAATATAACATTCAAGCATTTACAATAGAATCCTTGGGAAATTGTCCAAATCTAGTAGCTACATAACAGGATGTCACTTCAACTCCCGACTTTTTTCCCTCTTCTGCTTTTAGCCATTTGAAACAATGACCATGTAAAGCTGAGCACAGGGTAGTCCAGGAGAGGAAAGGATGATTTGTAGTAGGTATGCAAATTGACCTAAGACAATTTGGTCAGTTTTTAAAAAAAGGTATTTGTTGGTAATCTTCAATAGTTAGAGGTATTAAAAAGCTACGTGTCTTCGTCACAAATTTGCTAGATGGTGGCATGTTAAAATGAAAGCAGTTTCAGTCTGAATATATATGCATATAGTATATATATATTATTAGTAAAGCTGCCACAAAAGCAGGGCTATAACTTGTCCTATAAACAGAGCAAAGCCCCAGCTCTCTCCTCATAAACCAGGGTTTCTTATCCTTGGCACTACTCACATTGTAGAATGGAGAGTTTTTTGATGGGGGTCCCACGCATTGTAGGATGTTTAGCGTCTTTCCTTGGCCTTTACCTCCTAAATGCCACCCTGTCCTCCTCTATCCCCCAGGTTGTGACAACCAAGATACTGTAGATAGTAGGAGGTTGGTGAATACTTGCAGAAGGAACAAATGATTGTGGAAGGTATGGAAGGAATGGTGGGGCGTGGAGGGGAGGCTGGGTGTGAAAATTAACAATTGTGCTCCGTGATAGTGCGATTTGTAAGAATTATATATATTTGGTCATTCAGATGACTAAAATATACTACTCACACATTTGGTGTTTGTCCATGGTTCCTGGCTCATGGTTCCCCAAACCCTTGGAATTTCCTGAGCATAAGAGCAAGGGGAGCATCTTTTATTGTAATATTTTGTCTCTTGTCATCAGATCCTGAAAATGCTTCGGGACCATAAAGGTGAAATGGGTGTCTTGTTATTCACAACCAGCCCTTTTCCACCACAACTGGGTTTATGTTAATGAGGTGACTTTTGGAAAGCATCTAAGGATGGGGGCTGATTGCCAGGGGGTACCAAACATGAATAGAGGGTTGGAAATTTCGGTCCCACCCCCCTGACTTCCAGGGAGTGGAGAGGGGCGGGAGGTTGAAGCAATCACCAATGGTCAATGAGTTAATTGTGCCTATTTAATGATGCCTCCATAAAAACCTAAAAGGAGGAGTTCAGAGGGCTTCCAGGTTGGGGATCCAGAACGTTCCACATGCCACCATGTGGGGCCCCACGTTCCATGAGGATAGAAGCTCCTTTGTTCGAGACCTCACTCTAAGTATCTCTTCATCTAACTGTCGATTAGTATCTTTTAATAAACTGGTAATCTAGTGAGTAAATGAGTTTCCTGAGTTTTGTGAGCAGGTCTAACAAATTAATGGAATCCAAGGAAGAGGTCGTGGGAACCTCTGATTTAGAGCCAGTCAGTCAGAGGCTCAGGCAGCAACCTCGGCTTGCCATTGGCACCTGAAGTAGAGGGTAGTCTTGTGGGACTGAGTCCTTTACCTGTGGAATCTGATGCTATCTTTGAGTAGATAGTGTCAGAATAGAGTTGAATTAAGTTGAATTCTCAGACCCCCCTGCTGGTGTCAGAGAATTGCTTGTTGGTGTGGAAAAGCCTACAAACACACATACCCCCCATACATACACACAGGTGGGAATTGGGTCCAGGAACCCAAAAGACAAAAAGATAAAAAAGAGGATCTACATGCATGACTTGGAAACCCAACAGCTGTGAAGCAGATGGTGCTGGAGAATGATCAGCTGAGACACGAGTGAGCGTCCTGTGTTACGAGAGTGTACACACAGCAATTCCGAGTGCTTGAGCAGATGCCCATTCAGAGCTCTTGTATTGGGATTCAGGAAGAATATATGCTAAGCTAACCCAAAGGCCCTTGTTTCTCAAGTCTTCCTGCCTTGATAGTTTCTGTTCATGTGAAAGAAGAATTTCCAAAAGGGCCCAGGTTTCAGACTCACTGCCTGAGAAAAGTGCCGCCTAAAATAATCTATTGTACCTAGAGTTGTCTGAGTATTGTTAGAGGTTCTTTTGCAAATTAGTGCAGGGAATTTGTGTGTACAGTGGGCACAACCCCTGAATCCAAGCTACATCGGAGTGAATTCTGAAAGTACTAAGAACCAGCTGGTCCTCAGTATCCTGGCCTCCTGAGTCTTCACACATACCAAGTATGGATATCAGCCTGCACGCGGCATTGATTGTGGACCACGTCTGTCAACAATCAAATGCTACTAAACAGCCACTCTGCAAAAGAAGCCTGCCAGTGATGTATTGGCTTCTTCATCATTTGTTATTCATACTTCTCTTTTTTAATTAAGTTTTTAGAAAAAATATACAAACAAGTGCATAGCGTTATCTCCACCTTCCTTCGTGGGATAAATGAATCGCTGCCACTTGTCTCTTGAAATTCAAAGAATTCACAGATTAAGCAGATTGATAGAGTCACGACAATAAATTAAGATGAATTGACAGGTACTTATTCCAAATGTGAACCCTGAACGTGCTATAATAAATTTCAGTTGAATTCAGCAAATATTTCTATCATGGTGCTTCTCAAAATTCTCCACTGGAGTCACCCTGAAGTCAGTGGAGAATAAACTTGAACCAGGAGAAGGCCGTCCTGGGGGCAGCAGAAGCCACCAGGGGCATGTCTGAACCACTTCGAACCCTCTTGTTTTGTCTTCAGCATGCCTAGAGATTTTATCCTATGCCAGAAAAATTTCATGCATTTATAATAGTTGATGTTTACCCATTCCCTCCCAGATATTAAGTGACATTGACATTTCAGGAATATTTCACATGTTGATACATAGTCTTGAAAATCCCTGTATCCCGTATTTACACTCTTGCTAGATGAAGGGGAACAGGGCTATGTGCTGAGAGCAACAAAAAGACTAAGAAAGCACGATCTTTCCCTTTAAGGTAGTAAAATCTGGTATTGATACTTGTAGCTAATTATGACTGAACACTTAGGTCCTGAGGTTAAGACCTTTATGTATATAATCTCATTTAGTTAATCTCTACAATAATTCTGCAAGGTATTTATGATGATAAGCATTATTATTGTTTTTTGGATGAAACTGCCTCAAACTTAGAGTCCTTAGCCAACTTGTCCAAAGCCAGAAGTGGTAAAACCAGAATTTGGACCTAGAAATTCTGACTGCAGAGGCCACCCCAACACACCAGGTGTCACATCCTCAAAGTCCAGTGAAAATGAGAAAATTCACTTAGATGTGAAGAAAACAACAGTAGAACTCGTATTAGTTTTCTAAATCTCATTTTAAATATCAAAGAATAATATCCTCATTGTGAAACGCATGAATTTTAAGTGTGCAGTTTAATGAGCTTTGGTGAATTCACACACTCATGTAATTCATTGATCATCCCCAGACAGTTTTCTCTTCCAACAGGATTCTTCTGAACCCCGGGGAAACAACTGCTGATTTATTTCTATCATAATAGATAGTTTTGCTTGTTCAAAGACTTCTTGTAAATGGACTTGTACAGCATGTTCTCTACTGCATCTGGCTGGTTTTGCTCAGCCTAATGTTTTTGAGATTCATCCATGTTGTTTTGTGTGTCATTAGTTCCTTCATTTTTATTGCTGTGACCATACTCTCCTCCTCCATTTCTTAACAAATAATAAGAGTTTTTATCTGTCTGTGGGATTTAGAGCCTGAAAAGGGGACTCAACAGAAAGGAGTCTATAAGTCTTCAAGGACTACTGTGCCACAGGTGTCTTTTCCCGGCCTCATCTGGTCTGTTCCCGTGCATGTCCCCATTGGCTCTACGCTCAGAGCTCGAGCATTTGGCCACAGCCGCTGGTGGGTGAAGGATCGATGCACAAGCTAAAGATTTGTGATAGTCTGGACCCAAGAGAAGTTAACAGCCTCTGTGTTTCCTTGACATTAAATCGTGTCTAATAAGAAAGTTTTATATTTTATGGCGAGCAATTGAAACCATTAAATCTTCACTTTTGAAAAACGTACATACAAGGCAAACAAATGACCAAAATAGGCAATCCGCTGGAGTTGTGCTTCAGTCCAGGGATGCTGGGCTATCGCTCTGGTTCTCTGGGACCCAGAATGACTGTGTCCTTGGCTGTCTCACTCTCCCATACGCACCTGCCATAATCCCCTAAAATGGAGAGGAACAGAGATGAGCAGGATTTCAGGAGGATGTCAGGGGCTTTGGGGACAGCTTGGGAAGCTGTGGGCATTAGCAGTGGCTTACAGGTGGGAAGGTCGATGAGTGTTTGGGGCACAGTAATTAAGCTATCTTCATTAAGCTGAGGATCATGCAGTGGAGTAGTGGGCAATGATACTGTGCAGATAAATTGGGTTCAAATTAGAGAATTCTTGAAGCCAGAGTGAGGAGCTTGTATTTAATTTCATAGGCACAGGGGAGCTATTTTGAGCACAGAATTGTGAACTGAAAAGTGCTTGAGGACAACTAATTTGGCAGAAGTCTGTCTTGTGAGGAGAGAAGGAAGCAAGTGCTGGGTTGAAACCTGAGCCATGGCAGCTCAGGGAGCGAGAAGGAACGTGTGATTCCACTTCTTGTTGGAAGAATTTCTTTGGTTCTTTTTCCTCGTGGTGTGTGTGTTTTTGTGTAATGGACCTAAAAGTAACCGCTTTGCAGGTTTTAAGCATAATTAACCTCACTGTGCTCAGACCTTTAAGTTTGTTATATTCTAGACCTTAAGCCAAGGCACAAGTAAACCCAATTAGGCTAGTAATAGCTTTGGATTAAATTATATTAACTATTAAAAGAACATAATTCATACATAGTCAGCATGTTGAATTCTTGTTGTAGAGAAAATCCTGAAATGCTAACTTGATATTAAAACCTGAGAGAACACAAATCTGCATAATATAATCAAATCACTTTTACTTTGTGATCAGCATAGGTTGTGGGTAGTGGAATTATTGTAGAAACAAACTGGGCCAAAGTCATTTCAAATCAGCGCACGAGAGTCAGGGAAAAAGTCATTTTTTGGTTTGGAGGCAGTAGGCATGTTTAGTCATAAAATGTAATTGAAATAAGAAACTAATACACGTTCACTTTTGTCTCTCAAAGAGGTGGAAGAACGGTATGAGAAAAAGACAAAAACTAGATGCTTCGTGTCTGGGATAATTGTGTTACAAGAAGAGCGAGTCAAATTTTAAGGGAAAAAAAAGAACCAAGAATGTTTTCCATGTTTACTTCTTTTTTCCTATTCTACTTTTAACTTTGTTCTGAATCTGTCTCTAGAATGATTCTAGATATCAATTTGGCTCTAGAATGATTGGAACTTAAAATAAGACATCAGTTATAAATTGTCATCATCATCATCATCACTACAGTTGTGTATGTTTGGGTATTTTCTTCATGTTCTCTGTTGAACCTGAGGGATTACAGTGAACTATAAGGTACATGGTTCAAACATAATGTTGGAAAAATTAGTAGTAATACACAATAGTGCTATAAATCTTAAATATCTTCTATAGATAACATGTGCATCTCAAGAAAAATCGATGCGGCATTTCCTCAGCAGGATTCAATAAAGATGGTGACCAAAGACCAGAGCAAACAATATCATCTCTAAAGGTCAAAACTCAGCGGGTTTTAATAAAACATCCGTTTCTGATGTATGAGGGTTATTTGAGATCTAAGTTAAGAGGTTTAATTAGTGCCTTCTATAATAGACTATTTTTCTTTGTGGGCAAGAAGTAGTGCAGAGTGTTGCTTTAAGGTTAGGCTGCCTTCAGCACGAGTCCTGGCTGGGTGACCCTCAGCAAGTGCTTAATCTTTCTGAACATTGGTTTCCTCATCTGTAAACTAGAAATAATAATGGTACATCCAGGTCTAACTCATGGGATTTTTGTGATACGTAAATGGGATAGTGAAAGATAAGCAAACTGCCTAGCACATAGTAAGCACTCAATAAATATTTATCATCATCATCATCACAAGAATTTGTTAGTGTGAAACTTTATCTTAAAGAAGGTTTGGAAGGAGATTTTATCGACATAGGGTGATGTCCAGTTAGACAGGGTCTCACAATATTTGGGCTCAGATATAACTTATTCATAGGTATTTAGATTTGTCCAATTATACAATGATAAATTGTATGATTATATATATATAATCATAGTGTCATAATGAATATTGTCATAAATATTTTAATGCATCTCAAGGCATATTTCTACAGGAGAGTTTCACGATGCTAAAATTTGAGGATCAAATATTTGTCAATATTATATTAGTCTTTTTTGTTGTTTTAAGTGCAAATAAGAAACTACTATTAAACTTGCTCAAATTAAAATATTTACTATATATTCCTGCATCAGTTATCACACTTAGAATACTGGGGCTTTTGCTTAGCATAAGCTGGTTCTAGTAAAGTAAGTTCTTTCTCTTCTTTATCAAAATAATTTTGCTACTTCTCCTATGTTTACTTTTTCAGATGAACTTTAGAATCAATCTCTCAAGTTCTAAAAAACATGCCATGGGGTTTTTATAGGCATTTTATTGAATTGATATTGGTGAGATTAATTATTAAATTTTAGAAGAATGGATAGATTTGGAATATTGAATTTTTTTTCATCTTAAACTTCCTTTAGTAAAGCTGTATGGTTTCTCCTTATAATCTTGGATTTTTAAATTACGTTTATTCCTCGATATTAGATATGTAAATATAATCTGCATAATAAAATTTAATTGGTTAAAATGAATATATAGGAAAGATATTGTTTTTTAATATTATTAACCTTTGTCAAAACAATATAAAACAATAAAAAATACCAATCAAGTGAAATTTACAGTGTCTAAGTATATTATATTCACTATCTCATTTAATCTTCACAAAAATTTTGCCAGACATAATTATAACTACTTTCATATTTTACCAATAAAAGATGTGAGGCTTGGAGAGATTGTCAAATGCCTGCAGAGGAAACTGGCAAGCAGGTAGCCATTGATGGTTAAGTAGGTGGAACTAAACTTTTTTCTCCTTTTTTGCAGTTACTTATTATAGCTTTTAGTTGTTCCTCCACCCACTGTTAACTGTGCTCTTTAGGCAATATGCTATCGGACTCCCACTAGGCTCCTATAGATAACATCTCCTTGGAGCCTGGGTCACCATGGTTATGGGTGTTTGTTTAAGCTGTTTTTCAGGAACTAGAACCCCTTGTCCACTTCAGGCTGGTTGAGACCACCAACCCATCAACTGGGCCAGCGCAGATCTCCAAAAAGTGACCTTCTGACATCAGGAGGCCAAACACCACCCTCAGATCATGCTAATACTGCCATTTTGTGAACATGCGTCCTATGAAGAGGCATGGTCTGACTACGCTTGCGCAGATCATCAATTACCTCACCCCTCCTCACCTCCAATCACCTCTCTCCACATTTCAGACTACCTTGACCCCCTACCCCATCAATATCCCTGAGTCCCCATTTTCAGGGAGCCAGATTTGAGACTTGTTCTCTCGCTTCCTCACTTGGCTGCCTTGTAATTAAGCCCTCTCTGCTGCAATCTCCTTGTCTCAGTGTTTGGCTTTCCAGGCGGCCAGCAAAAACGAAACTGGGTTTGACAACACAGTCACACAGCCAGTGGCTACGGTATGGACCATATTTTTAACCACTGGTCTATATTATCTCCTTTTATTTAGGACATAAATATTATTTATAAAAAATACAATGGGTTAACATCTATTAACTGATATTTTCTAACAAACTGCTAGTTCATTCTTAGAGATGGTTCGTCTCATCAATTATGTAGGCTTCCACTTTTTTACTCTTGAGGGAACCTCATTACCACTGTTTTGGGGTGTGGGCAGGACCCAGCATGTTCCTGTTGACCGCACTTTAGGTGGGGATTACTAGATACTAATTTAGCTGCTGTTTTGAAATTCTCTCAGTTAAAAATCTCTTTTCTTAACCCATATTCTCTGCAGGAAGTGTTGGTTTCACTGAAAGTAAAAAATGTTTCTATGCAGAAATGCATCAACGACTGGTCGAAGTTTATGGAGGAAAATATGTTAAGTCAGTGGAGTGTATGTAATTGTGTGTAGAATTTTAAAGGAAGGAAGGCAGACTACTCAAAAAACACTTCATCTGTAGAAAGTATGAGTTACAGCAACTCCGTGAAACAAACAAAAATATTATATACCTACCATGGCTGATCCAGTTTCCAGAGGTGCCTTGTATGATCCCAAGTATTATATTTCACATAGAATCGCTGGACCTATTTAAACAATCTGGTATTTCCTTGAATTCAGCTAGAGGTTTTAAAAGGTCCCTGGGCCCCATCTCAGATCTAGACTCAGGAGCTCTGGGAAATGACTCCCGTACTAATGTTTAAAACCCACTGGTTTCAGAGCTGTTAGCTCAACCTTGAGTAGAAAACAATGGTGGCACTTAGCTGCCACTTACAGTAGAGAGCTCTCAACTTCTCTGTATGATGTTTAATTAAACCACTTTTCTTTTTTTTCTGAAAAATGTCCACCCCTTAGTTAACTTTATAGAAATTTATTATGCATGGATTAGATTCCAGGCATTTCTACTGCTTGACAAATAGAATGCAGAGCTTTAACCTGCCTTGTAGCAGATAATGAAAACAGCCGTACCTTCATTTTGCTGCTACAAGGGCAAAGACCCTGCTGTCGGTACCTTTACAGTGGAAAATTCTGCAGAAAAAAGCTCAGGCTCAGCCTCAATGAACTGCCCAGGGCAAAAGGCCTTTGTATACATGCTTTTAATGAAAATTCTGAGATGAATAATCATGGACAACAGATGCCTTTTCTGGTCTTAGGGAAAGAATGACTTCATAATTTCGGAGAAACGGGTTGGGAATTGGTTGTTTAGGAATCACTTCCTAAAGGTAGAGAATATGATTTTTAGGACACACCCACAGTAAACAAAGTTCCACAGTGGTCGTGTGTTTCGATCACCCATGCAGTCTGCTAGACTGAGCTCTGATCTGCTGTGTTAATCATTTAAGAGGCACCAGCTCAAATCCCCTGATATTACTCAAACCTGTTAATTTCTCTTCATATTCATGGCTACCGCCTGTCTGAACTACAGCATCTCTCACCTGACCAACTGGTCACTAACTCCCAACTAATCTTGCTTTCATTCAGCATGCTCTGTCCTTCACGCATCCCGGAGCCATTCTCCAAACTGCAGCCAGAAGGATCTTTGCAGAGGGCAGGCTTTTGAAACTCCTCCAGGACTTCCCATTGCTCTTAAGCTAAAAATCAAAATCCTTAATCTCGTCTATAAATCATTGCTTAGTCTGGCAACTCGCAGTTCTGCAACTTTATTTTTCAATATTTGTACCCCATCTCGCAACATCGCCTCCCTCTCTCATTCCTTCACCTGGTTAACTTGGTCATCCCTACGATCTTCACCTAAAATCACTTTCGCAGGTAAGCCTGAGATAGAGGTCAAAGTCTTTTCTTGAGAGCTATCAGAGACAAATTCTTTTCTTGAAGTGCCTTCCATCAGTTTGTATTTAAATATTTATTTGTTTGTATATTTATTTGTATAATCTTTATTAACAGCTGTCTTTCGTGCTACACTTTGACTCAATATCATTTTTGTTTTTCTAAAAAAAAATTGTCTCCTAGCACCTAGCCATGTAATAGATAACAATTGTAATTGTATGTAATAACAAGTGTAATATATACAATACATACATGTAACCAATACATATTAGTTAAATGAATTAATAAATCTTCTACCCAAATAAAAATATCTTATTTTTCTCCCAAAGAGTACTTTCTGAGAAAAAAATTGTTTCAGTTGAATTTCAGTTTATCTCAAATCCTTAGATTAATTTCCATATACAAGATATCTTGCACCCTGTCTCCTTGCAAGGATAAAACTGGATTCAGATAATTTCACCTCTAAGGTGCTGACCGCATCCCTTGTTTCCTTTCTTTAGTGATTACAAAAGTAATGGTATTTCTAATTTTCAGTGTTTAGTACACATCTTTTGTAATTCAAAAATTCAGAAAATTTAATTGACTCCTAATGTTTTCACACTCACGCTTGTTTTTCTCTTTCTTTGGAGCCAAAGCACTGCCTGTCCCATTACCTAATGGGAGTACTCACGGCGAGCTAATGTTGAATAAATAGTTTACAGAGCCACTTGCAATCACCCGCACGTTTCTGATGCGCAGTTAGGTTCCATACGTGGCCAGAATACAAATCCTGAGAAGGGCTTCCTGGCAAAGCAGATCTGTGATCGTCAGTGACAACCCAAGTTGTTTCATCCTCTGCCTGCCTCTGGACCGCGCAGAACCCACAGGCAAGAAAAGCTGTTGGATGGCCTTTGGCATATCTGTTAGCCAAGGCCAGCAACAACCCGGCCTGGGGGATTTCTGTGGGATAAAATAAACTCAAAAATTGAGAACAGCTCTTACGAGTTGATATTTCTGCTGTGTTGTGTGGAGCACGGACTCAAACATGGGAAAGAGTGACAAAAGCACAGATCTCACAGAGACCTGAAAATCTAGGTGTACATCCGGCTTGCAGTTAACTAAACTCACTGCACGGCTTTACTTTCATCTGTAAAACGGAACTGGGATTTTGTTGCTGAAGATTTTCTTTTCCTCTTTTCGATTTCCTTCTTCCCTCTCTTGTCAAAGAAAAATGCACTGGCCTGGGTGAAGCAGGCAGAGAAGACTTCATTTGAGACTGTTGCGATAGGGGAGAGAGACCGAACCAGGTCTGGTGAAGGAGAGCGCGGGCGAGTTTGAGGTGCCGGGGTGAGCTGGTGGAAGAGTTAGCGGGAGGCTGGCCAATGTGATTAGGCCACCTGCGTTTGCTAATTGGAGCTTATCTGAGTTAGGCTCGGTAAGAACACTTAATCTGAGATCTCTTAACAAAATTTTAAGTGCACAATACAGTGTTGTAACGATAGACACAGCGCTGTACAGCAGATCTCTTGAACTTCTCCATCTTACATCACCGAAACTTCATACCTCTCATTCCTCTCTGCCCCCAGCCCCCCGCAACCACCACTCTACTCTCTGTTCCCCTGAGTTTGACCATCCTGTTACCTCATGTAAGAGGAATCGCACAGTATTTGTCCTTCTGAGACTCGCATGTCCCACTCTGCCTATTTTTCTTGATGATTACATTTCAAAGTGATGGCTCCCAGGTCCTTGAGAAAGACATTCCTGGGTTGTAAAACTAGCAAAAGGCTGAGAGAAGATTTACATCTTGGAGGGGCAGAGAAAGAATTTACAATCGCAAGTTTTCTAAAGTAAATGCTCTAAGAAAGGGAGGTATTGGGGGTGAGGGTAGGGGCACCATAGGCAGGAGGAAAGCTGTCTCAAATTTAGCAGAGCTGAGAGGAACCTTAAGAGGACTTCTTGATCTCCCTCCTTCCCTTCTTTCCTTTCATTTTTAATCCTAATAGTTTTCTTATAACAGAATTAGATCTTGTTAAAGGATAATTTTATTTATCTTCCCCATCTTTATTGATATATAATTGACATACAAAGTTGTAAAAGTTTAAGGTGTACAACATAATGATTTGATATATGTATGTATTGCAAAATGATTACCATGATAAGTTTGTTAACATCCATCACCTCATATACTTACAAATTTTTCCTTGTGATAAGAACTTTTAAGATCTACTCTCTTAGTAACTTTCAAATATACAATCTGGGATTATTAACTACAGCCACCATGCTGTAAATGTTAAAGATTTTATTGAGCTTATTAATTAAATGAGGAAGCCAGGCAGATGTTATAACTGATTCAAAGGAAAATAGAAATACCAGATGTTTATACATCAGGAATATTCAAACAAGGGTGCAAATGAAGGCAACACTGGTTTTTCTGCAGGGGGAGGGGGAGGTCAATTGAATATTTACTGGACAGAATTTGCATGTCTATACATAAGAATTATTTTGTATTGCTAGTAGTTGTCTCCAATTTTCTGAACTACAAATAGTTTCCGTAGAATCAGAGTTAGGTAACCCAGATGGGTTCGCTCTAGACAGTACATTGTTTTCCAGTGAAGTACAGACTTTTTCCCATAGGTCTTTACTACTATGATGTATTATTTCTCTTAAACATCCTTTCACACTCATGCATTGAGTTCCCATTACGGGTCAGGCATTCTGAGAAAGGTAGAGACCTATGCTGAAGGTCTTCTGGCCTCAGGGTGCTCAGCCTTGTTCAGATATGATCACCAATAATTCAACTCCAAGAAACACTGTGATGCCTGATAATAGGTGGTGATGAGGATCAAGGGAGAGAAGCCCAAGGCATTCTGGCCTACCTCCTGATCCATACCACCCTCTGGGAAGTGTAGGACGTCCTGACCTGATTCGGATCTGAAGTTAATGGGACCACACAATAACCAGACCCCCCCTGCACTGATACCATTTTAATGACATTTTTAACATGATCTTTCCTTTGTCTTGTAAAGAAATAACTCACACACCTATGCCTGATAAATTTAGCCCTACCCTCAACCCATTGCAGCTCTTCACTGCCCGTGGGTCCTGTCCCCATGCTATTCTCTGAATAAAGAAGCACTACTCCCAGACATTGAGAGTCCAAGAATTCTTTCTTTTGACTCCTCGGCTGGCCGAGTCCACATCAATGGGACCTAATGAAAAACTCTAGGATTTCCTTCAGTTGATTTCTTACCCTTGGGACTAATCTAGAGGACTTTTCAAAGGAGGTGGCAGCTTGTCAAAGCTGGGTCCCCAAATGTCAACAGTACAACCTGTTGATAAGACAAAACTTAGTTAATTGCTTACTCTGGTAAGAGAGAGCACCATCTCCCAGACTTTGACAGTATCCCGGGGAAGGCAAGTTAAGGTCAGAGTTTCTAATGCCCTGCTATTGCCGTCTGGAAAGTCTTAATAATTTTGAACAAGGAACCCTATACTTTTGTTTTGCATTAGGTCCGGCAAATGTCGTAGCTGGTCCTAACTATGACCAAGTATTGTATTCCTGATATGGCTAACGTGTTATATGACTACAGATGAGGAGTCCATTAAAATTTTCTGGGAGGGAAAGAGAGACAAAGATGGTCAGGTGAATCAGAGCTCAGTTTGCAGAGTGAGTAAAAGTTCATACGGCAGAGAAAGGGAATTGCATGGTGCAGGGCACAACGTGGTGGAGGGGCCGCAAAATCCCCTGCTAAGTTTGGAAATGATAGGTCTTTTGTGTAACTTCTGCGTACCACGGGCAGTGCTGTGTCATGGGATGGAGTAAGCCAGATGCTGAAGGACTTTGAATGCATCAAGATGAGTGGTTTGGAACCTACTCTTTGGGTAACGGGGGGACCTTGGTCGTCATTTGAGAAGAGCACTGACAGGCTCAGCCACAGATTTTGGACAGCCACTCAAAATTGGTTGAATTGGGATTTTGAAGGGTAATATTTTAGTTCAAGCATGGCAGATGAATTCATATGCAAATTCTATTCAATTCTGTCATTTTTATGCACAAAGAACAAAAATGGTCTGCACAATTGCTCTCTGGGGAAAATGCAAATGTCGACCACCAAGGGAGGAATCCATAGATTTGCTGAGAGCTGTGTTCAGACTTTAAAGTAGAAGAATTAGCCTCAAGAACCAGAAAAGAAAATACAGAAGTAAATAGACAGAATTCAAGTCTCAAGTTCAAATCTATGACATACAGATGTCACAGTCATCCCTAAACTGTAAATATCACTGGAACGGGGGGGAAAAACAAGTGGGTGTGACAAGATATTTCATTGAGCTATTAACGTGTGTCTCTCCTCCCTTTGTTTTCCTCTTTCTGCTGATTTCGTTCAAGCAGGTAAGCAGATGTGAAAGGATAATTTTCAAAAGATAAAATCATGACTTCCATCCAGATAGGAAACGAACACCTGCCAAAGATTTTCCTTAACTCATTCATGAGAGAACCAATAAGGTTTCACAACTGCTTCAGAGAAGAATTCAAAATACTGTACTTTTATAGATTAGGAGTGCTGAAATAATTTACACATAGGTGAAAACGAGATTCTTCTACAGTGGGGAGAAGAACTTTGCTCTGGATAGACTTCGCCTGTATCTGGGCAAACGATGTTTGCACGACTCTCAGTTTTCTACGAGTTAGCTTCTATTTCTACAGAGTTGTGAAACAGCCAGGGCAAAACAAAGGTGCACACTCCCTTTGCTTAAAATAATCGCTGGAGAGCCTGCAACGTGCCATTGAAGGGTATCTAGTGATCTCCTCCACATCTGCCAAAGTCTTAAATTTTTTGCATACAGAGGTCCTTTTGTGCCTCTTGCCTCAGTGGAAGTTTATGTTTCACAGGCTCACGACCAATAGCCATCTGCCATTTTCTTCCTTTCTTCTGTGGTTAAAACATTAACCTTTGGATGAGGTTATACTTGGAATCCAGAAGCAGCAGAGAAGGCCGAGGAGGAATTCTTTAATGCAGCCAGGAAAGCAAGGACCCTCTAGAACTTGGTGGCAGAGTTCCGTGCAGGTGTCAAGGCCACTGGGGAGATGGCTTTCCCCAGGAATGGCACAGGAGTATCCCAGCCCCTATACCTGGAAGGCCCAGGCAGCCATAACCTGTATGGACTGATGACCAGGATGATCACGAAATTCATCATCCAAACCAGGACACGTTTGAAGATGAAAGGAGGTACTACGCCAGGGCACCAGCGTAAACTGGGACAATCCCGGGCACACGAGGACATGATCCTTACCACTATGAAAGACCCCAGTATGGTTGCATGACCCTGAAACAGGAAGGTCATATCTAAGTTGATTTTCAGGGGACAATGCTAGATGCTCTTCAATCCCTGAACGGGAATTTTACTATGCTTCCCACAGGCGCTGGTCTCAGAAGGCCGCTAGCACGCTTCACGGTCATAAAAAAATCGTTTCAAAGGGGTGTTTTGGGTTGTGCAGTGACAGAATTTGAATATTTAAGAGCAGTGAGTTAAACTGATTCTGAAAGAGTGTTTTTTAGGGATGATGTGATAATAACAGAAGAGGTAGACTTTGTTCCTTGAAGTGGGAGAGAAGAATCTTAAGTGGTTGAAGTATTTGAGTGATCTCGGTGAAAGAGTGTACATTTGAAACTGCTTCTCTGTAACCCCTAGAAGCAACTGCTGTCACTGAGGAAAGGCCGGCCTTGGGTGACACCCAAAGGTAACACTATCAAGGGGTCATTTCACTAGGCAGGACCAGTTCCCTCTAGGATGACCACCATTTCTTGGTGCTAGTCTTTTAAGAGACATTTCTTGTTGCTTTCCTAAGTTATTCCATATTCTCTAAACCTCAGAATATAAGAGAACCAATGAATTGTCTTACTATTCACCTTTTAACTTTCCTCTCACTGCCACTCTCCACGTCCATGATGCGTTTTGAAATCTAGGACTGTTTAAAATGAATGTTGTGTGAGTAGAACTTTATTACCAGCTATTGTGCATTCCTGTGCCCACCTCCATTATATTATGGGGACCCCGTAGGAGGGGAGGGATACAAAACTCCCTCTACAGATTTAGACTGTAGCCGACCCCAGCGTTTCATTGAAAGAAAACAAAGAAATATAATAATTCTTGTCTACTTGTATTGTGGACTGAGAATTGTGCCTGCTAGTAAGAGAAGACGTAGTGCCATCTTCCCAACTATAGGAGTCTAGGGCTGGGCTCTTACTAATGTTTTTTTTTAAAACTTTAATCCTTTAGTCTATTTTTCTTTTTAAGTATGCTTTCTTCCTCTTTTTTTTTCTTCTCCCCAAAGCCCCAGTACATAGTTGTATATCGGAGTTGTAGGTCCTTCTAGTTCTTCTCTGTGGGATGCTGCCACAGCATGGCTGGATGAGTTGTGTATAGGTCTGTGTCCAGGATCCAAACTGGCGAACCCCAGGCCGCTGAAGCAGAGCGTGCGAACTTAACCACGGCCACAGGCCCGGCCTCCGCTATTACCAATTTGTGTTTCATGGACCCAGTAGGGGGTCTGGTGAAATCAGTCCATGGACACCCTCTCACAATACAGATTTTAAGTGCACACAATAAAGATACAGGCTTACAAACACAAATCAATAATATTAAAATGCAATTATCAGATATTTAAACAACCACATTTGTAACGTAGTGTTGTGTGTACTTCTCTATTAACACACTGAAAAACGAGATCTAGTAGTGCATCCAGTAACCATTATAATTAAAAAATAGTGATGAGTGTAAAAGATATTTTGAGGTACCTGAAAGAACTATATTATGATATGAACATAGCAGTGACTTCTGCTGGTGATAAAGCCTTACGAGTTCTTGTTCCAGTGTGGTCAGTTGCCCATGTCCCCAACTAAAAGGAATGCTAAATTTAAGTTAGAGACAGTGAAAATAAAGGTGTGATTTTTTTTTTTTTTGCATCTGAGTTTATAGACTCCCTGAATTCTGTCTCTGCGTTTCTTCAGAGGTCTTTGGACCCGGGATCGAGAACTCCTCCTACAGGGGTATCCTTCTCTATCTCCATTCTCATAGCTTGTTAACTACCATCCATGAATTGACTCATCTGCACTAACAGCCAGCATCTGGGAGAGTTTGCTGTCCTGTTTTCAAATCCATGCGAGCTTGTGAGTGAACCCCGGCCTGTGGTGTTTATTCCGAGCGTTGGTGGAATTGCTCTCCTTGGGGCCACACGCCCTGCAATCTTTCACTCACACTTCTCCATCCTTTGCTCTCAGTCTCCCCCTGGGAATTCAAAGCCTTTATTCACTTTCCTCTCATGGCACAGAGCTTAGTACATGGCATTCTAACATCTCTGCCCATATTGAACTGTTTCCATTTCATCTCTAAATCAGTTTCATGGTTGTGAAATCCACTGCAGTATTGATATTCAATGTAAGAGCCATCAAGGCAATCGGAGGCTGTGGAAGTGGTGATGCCCGGGAGAGCCCTGAACCAAAGGCAGCCAAAGCAAGATAAGGTGGCAGCAGCAACACCCCGGTTCTATGGGAAATTAGTTTCTTTTTGAGAGACCTGCAGCTAGATCTTTTGAGGAATGAGATTTGGGACTCCTTAGCATGTTGTAAGGCCTGCTATACACATACATCTGTATAACCTGGCCTTCCATAGCATTTAGAACAAAATCCAGACTGTTGACTCTGGCCTATGATTGAGTGATTCTATATCTCAGTGTATCTGGGACACTCCTGATAGATGCCTATTTTCCCGGCTTAATTATGAATAAGAACCCTATTCACTTTCCGAACTACCCCAGTTTGAATGATAAGTTGTGTGATCATGGTAGTGGATGCTGTAATGTCACTCAGATCCCTCTCCCAGGACTGAGATGCTCATTTCTCCAGCTGCTGACAGTGTTGGTGGCCCACGGCTCTCAGCTGATGTCTTATCTGGAAATTGCCTTCAGTTGAAGAAAACCACCTTGCCCAAATTCCCGTCCTGTCTCCAGGGGGTAGCTGACCAAGGGAAGAGGGGGCAGTCATAAAGGTCTGGCCTCACTGACCAAAGGTAGGCCAACTCTGCTGGGACACCTCAGTTCAGGGCAGCCTACGGGGTCTGCTGAGGCCTTTGTTGCAATCACGTTGTAGCTTAACTTCTCCCTCTGCTCAATGCTGCTTCCCACACTCCTCCCACAGGTATCGCCCTCAAGGACTTCCTGCAAGCGAATCTCCACCTCAGAGTCTATTTCTCCACAAACCTGACCTGCAGCGTCATTCTATCTACACGGCTCTAGGAGGTCTGGTCCCTGGTCACCACTTCGGCTTTGTCTCACGCTGATCCGTTTGCGTTTTCTCAAGCATGCTAAGCTTCTGATTTCCCCTGGCCATCCCCTTGTTCCCTCCTCTACTCCACCAACTCTGTCTCCAGATTGTCACGTGTCAAGCTCCTTCTTGCCCTTCAGGTCCTACCTCAAATCTCATCTCCTCAGTCAGGTCTTTTCTTCCCTGATTCTGTCCAAATAGTAATTTTTCCCAAAGTCTTCCTCTCTTGTACTCCTTTGCTTTCCTCCATAGCTCCATCACTGACCGGAACTATCTTCTTTATTTATTTACTTGTTTTCTTATTGACTTTCTCCTTCTCTAGAATGTAGGTTCCTCCTGAGATAGAATCTTATTTGTCTTGTTCACTCCTGAATCTCCAATACCCGGAAGAGAGTCTGGCCTATACTCAGAGTGAATAAGAAGAAAGAGAAAGAAACCAAAAAATGCAGTGCACATTCATTTATAAAATTCTTCCTTATCTCTTCAAAAATTGTTTTTAGCTGTTTACTTAGCTTGCAATTTTTGCTTCATTTCCCAGGGAATATTCTTGCCAATTCTCCTGAATTTCTCATCTCCCACTGTTTCTCACCTCTACAATTCCATTTTTAAGGCTCTAATAGTGTATATTATGGACACATATTATTAAAATAAGCCATAATAATAGTAACTAACATTTATTGAGTGTCTCCATTTGCTAGACACTTTACTAACCACCTGATATGTGTTAACATATTTAATCCTCACCACAACACTTGAAGGTAGTTGTTATTATTCACCTTTTATAGACGAAGAAACTGAAGTTCAGAGAAGTTTTAGGTCTTGTCTAAGGTTTCACAGCTAATAAATGGAAGCAGAGCCAAGACATGAACACAGCTTTTCTGATAAGAAACTTGTCTTGTGGTTTCCAGGTTGATGCAATAAAAAGTACCCACCAGGTCAGAGCCTGAGAGCCCTGGATCTACCACCCTTGGGCCATGTCATCTTGGACTTTATGTAGCCTCCTAGGACACAGCTTCCTCCAGGCTACACAGGGCTTATGGTGATCCTGTTTGCTGCAATAATTAAATTAAAGGATAATCTTTATAGACATCTGGCATATGGCAGAATTCCAAAGGTTTTGTCCCCTTCCAACGTGTGACACTGTAAAAACAGTACCAAATTTCCTGGGGACATTTTCAGACCTGCTGGTTGAAACTGCATATCGCATGAACTTCACTGAGTGCACGCTTACCCATTCACAATGACATGCACATAGGTGTCTGAGGAGCTGCACAGTAGTGGAGACCTCACTACCTGAGGGTCAGATGGACCAGAACAAGATTCATCTTTGTTATTTGTTACCCCCTCCTGCTGCCTGATGCCATCTCACTTACCTTGGGGGTAAATCATATACTTAATATCTCTAATCCCATGTTTCCTCATCTGTCAATAGATTGGTGTAAGAATTAAGTGAAATATTGCCTACTTAGTATTTATATAGAATTCAAACCCTGGCAACCTATCTATTATTATTATAACAGTGATACTCAATAATAATATTAATAGCTATAACTCTTTTATTTTATTACTTGGTTGTATTATACTATGGAATATGTTTTTGATTGGGCTTCTTATCATTATGAATACAGAACCATGAGATTTCAAGTAAATGGGATAGAAAATGGGAGTGCCATGAGACAGGCCTAGCGACCTTAACCCTAACTCAGCGCTCACCTCTACTTTGTAGCCAAGGCTTAAAGCAGCACTGGGTCCATGACAGCTATTCAATAAAGATGTAGTGGATGCTGTGTCGGGCTCAGGGCCCAGTCACATCAGTCTCCCCTGGAGAGCTTTTAAAATGACAGGTTTCAGGGTTCCACTCCTGGAGACTCTGATTTGAGATTCCAGAACACTGCATTTAAAAAGGAAACAAATAAAAACCCCGTAATTGGTTTTGAGGCCCAGCCAGATTTGGGAACCACCCAAATCTAACACGTGGGGTCCTTGAATAACTTACCCCTCCCACTGCTGAGGGAGCCTCGTGCTCCGCCTGTGAGCCCCAACGATGCTGAATTGATTCCCCTCAGAGTCATCTCTCCACACAGTCATCTACTTTTTCTGGCTATTTGAGGTAGTATCTAGGCCATCGCCAATTTACTTACATCTTAGTTTAATAATCTTTAAAGGTAAATAGTCTTAGAATTCTAGAATAATAGGGTTGAAGGTGACCTTCCTGATCTTCTTAGGTGCAGATGAAACCTAACTCCAAAAGATAGAGTTCATTCCTCCTCTTCCCATGAATTTGTGAAAAAAACAAAACTGGGTTTTGAGAAGTTGAAGCAATTCAGCTTCCTGTTCTAGCTGCCGTCACATTAGGTTGAGTGTCTCTTGATACAAGAATTCTACGAAGACATTCTCAGCACTGGAATTTGGATGTGAAATTGTGAGGGACATTTTATTGGCTTTTCTCTAATCAGGAAAGAAATAACTGACAGAGATTTAAGAAGGATTTTTTGTCATATTTTTCTTCACCTTAAAAGATCATTGTGTCTTCCTTTTATCTGAGAAGTGGCCTCGAACAGGCTTCTTCTCCGCTGCTGGAAGAATTCTTGCTGACACACTCAAAAAGGCCAGGCAAGCAACTTGCTGGCATAATTGGCAAGGATATTGCATCTCATTCCACTTAACATAATCAAATCTGATTATATGTAATTATTCCCTTCTACAGGAAAATTTCCTTGAAAGGTTAAAAAATTGACTGCTGAGAGTAGAGATTTCAGTTTCACATGTTGACCATACATAGAAATAATAATTTGTTGAACCACCCTTATCCAATGTATTTTGGTCTACATCCCTTTTTTCCCTCACAAGTATTTAACGTCTTACCAAAGAACTATAATCAAGATTGACCCAAATGAAGGAGTCTAAAAGCAGAACGACATTTTCGTTTTAAAAAGCCTCACGTTCTTTCTCTGTTATTTTTATCATCCTATACTCTTAACATGCAAATCCACTTGATTGTAATAAAGAAATAAAAGGAAGTGATTAAATTCATTGAAAAGCTTTCGTGTTGAATTTTAGTTGGGGAAAAGTAAGCAAGAGGAGGGAAAGAGCACAGCAACAATTAAGCTGTCAAGATAACCTTTTCCTGCCTTCCCTCCATCCCATTTGCTGTCCTCCTTCCTTTAATCTCTCACTCAGAGATGTGTTTGCTTCCTGACTGTGAAGTAGGTGGAATAATCTTTAAGCAATGACTTCCCATCCCAGAGAAAAAGCCCAGGTCCTTGCAATGGCTGACTGCCCATTGTCTGGCTTTCCCTCTCTCTGTTATTTTTTACCTACTGCCTTCCTACTCTTTAATTCTGCTCCAGCCACTCTGGCTGCCTCACAGCTCCTATAACATATTGGTCAGGTTCCTATAAAAGAGCCATTGCTTTATTCTTCCTGGAATGTTCTATTCACACAGCTTGCTCCTTCCCTTTTTACTTCTATATTTAGCTTATTTTCTGTCTTCCCCAAGAAGAAAGAAAGCAGGTTGACCATTGCTTATTTCTGTTCCTGTTTACTACCAATAGCACCTAGATTATCCTACAATTCCATATTAGGTTCTGAGAAAGCCATGCAGATAGAAACAAATTAATATTTAGATTTATTGATGATTACTTCTTTTCACCATGACCACGAAATTAATTTTTAACTTCACCATAAGCCAGAAAATAGCAAAACAAATAATTGGAAATAATATAAGGTTACAAACCAGGATACTTTTGTAGGACAATCCCATTTTAACTATGCATTCTAGAAAAACGGGGTTGCGTGTAACCTTCATGATATTTTAAGCTTGGAGATGAAGTCTTTTGGTTGATGCATTCTAGATACTAATTTTTGACATTTACCAAAGATTCCCATATAAAATATGACTTTAAAAGTCATACAATCCAAGCCTCTCTGTACATACTCATCCAATTCCCCAATGCCTAAATGAATTCTACAAATTCATTGTGAATTATTTGTTTTACTTCTTCCTGAATCCTTCTGGGTTTGTGGAGTCTATCATTACTTACTTATTTAATTAATCAAATATTTATTGAATGCCTATTGTGCTCCTGGTTTTTTTAATGCACTGAGTACACAAAGAAAAATAGGACATTATCAGTGAATTTCACCTATGATGGTGGCCCGCAGATCTGATGACTGGAGAGCCAGAATTTGCTCTAAAACAGCTACCAGACCCTTGCTTTCTGTCAGAGTGAACCAGTGCTTAAGATTTTTGGGTTTAGTGTGATTGGATATCAGCAAATTCCTATGATTCAACCTACTAGTGTAGCTCAAATCCTATTTCAAGTCTTCCAGACATCCAAATTCGTGTCTAGATATCTTTGAACTTGATTTTAAATAGAAATCAGGACTAGCTGGGAGTGGACTCATGGACAACTCTCTGAGCTCTTACTTCCACGATAAATGACTCCATCCCACACTGTGTCTAATCCAGACGGTAAATGCAGCCTTGTTTTCTAGTTTCACAAAAAGATCCAAATCACATAAGCACTTGTGAAAGAGAAAAGTTTTACTGAAGATTTGAGGGTCTTGTGGTGTTGAAGAGTTAAGTTGCAGTGATACAAACAGATTCCTAATATTTGAGGGTTGCACTCATGCACTGCATGATGGTGTTTCAGTTTACAATGGACCACGTATACAATGGTGGTCCCATAAGATTAGTACCATATAGCCTAGGTGTGTAGAAGGCTAGGTTTGTGTAAGTACACTCTGTGATGTTTGCACAACAACGAAATTGTCTAACAATGAATTTCTCAGAACATATTCCCATCATTAAGTGATGATTGACTGTATAGTGTTTTAGTTAGGGTATATTCTATGCTGCTATAACAGAGACCCAAAAATACAGTGGATTAATGAAGACAGAAATTGATTTCTCACCCACAAAACAGTACAGGCAAAGGAGTCAGAGGTGGTACAAGGCTGATTGGATAGACAGATAGATGGATAGATGGATACATCAATGTATACATTCTAGGGCATGTCTGTGCTTGCACTTATACAGCTGCAGAAAACCATAGTGTATGTGATAGTTACAAATGCCGACTGATTCAGCTGGGTTGTATGGGCCACTCCAATACCAGTGTTAGTGCCATTTTAACATGATGTTCCAAAATGGTAAACAACTAACTTTTGGTAAAATTCCTAACAAAATACATACCTCCTTAACAAAATTAAGGAAAAACACTTCCCTTGATTCACATGATAATTGCATTACTGAAAAATTCAGTATTATTAAAATCATCCAAAAATACATTGTTTCTATATGTTAAATGGAGTCGTTCAAAAGTCAGGTGGATGTAGAATGAGCTTTTGCTAGGTCAGGACCGTACAATGTTGTAGAGCACATCTAGCATCCTTGACCCACCCACTAAATGCTAGTAGGGCCCATAAACATTGGGCCAATAAAAATGCCCCCACAGATATCCAGAATGCTCCCTAGAAGATGGCACCGCCCCGCTTGAGAGCCTTTGCTCTGAAGGAACTAGGGTGGGGCATCCTTTCTTTGACTTTGGGACCCATGTTCATTCTGAGCAAAAGCACGATAGTTACATTTCGTTTGCCTTCTTCCAAAGGTTTAGGTTGTGAGAAAGCTAAGTTCTCGCCCTTAGTAATTGACACAGGTTGAGATGAATGTGCACCTATGTGCAGACACGTTAACTGGGTCACTAATGCTTTTTCTAATGCCCGCTCGTACTTGATGAGTATGATTTTCTCCACGTGGAATTTAGTTGAGAAAAAAATTTGAGGGAGAAAAGGCAAAAGCAATCTTCTTTTGCTGCAAATGTCTTAGATCCATTATTGTAAGATGTGTGAAAGTACTAAACTTACAGAAAGGTCTAAGGAATAGCAAATAAGGTGAGGAAATTTACTCCTAACTGGCAAGGTATAATCTCCCTAAAAGGAACCTTAAAGCAGACTTGTTCAGCTGTACATTTAGGTTACTTTGCTGTCAAGGGAAACTGGAGGAAGATTTGAGGGCAAATGTTAACCTGAAATACACACACAGCTGCATGCAAATATCTAGGGCACAATTTTGCCTTAGTTAAATAGAAGACCTTAATCATTCTTGCAAAGTTTTAGCTCCTGGTAATAAACAAGTTTCTTTCTTAACGATCAGATTCTCCTTTCTTAGTCTTTTTATTTTTTTGTTACATTTTTCTTTAACATTCTTGGCTACTGAATCGTTGTTTTTCAGGCAGGTGTAAGATTAATGATTATCTATCGTGGTAACAAGCTGTCACTTCTTGGTGCCCCAAATCCTTTAACTATAAAATAAGAGAGGGAAGTTGAATTAGATACTCTAATGGCCCTTCCATTCAAGAGTTAGGTTTCAGGAACCCTAATTATAGCTGAATCAGCCTGTATTTAATAGCAAGGATATTCTTCTAATAAATGGATAAAATGACTGACTTTTCCAGTAGGAAATTAGGAGACCCTGCAAATTCAAATTACTCTTCTGCAATGTCTTGTTTATCTCGGTTTAGTGTCACATCTCTGCAGCACATTGTCTGGGTTTGAATCTCAGGTACACCACTCATGAGCTATGTGACCTTGGGTCTATTACCGAACATGTCGGTGCCTCAGTTTCTTCAGGTGTAAAGTGTAGATAATATTAGTTTCTATAGAGTTCTCACGAGTAGTAAATAAGTCTGCACAAGTTCACTGCTTAGAACCTCCCCAGCACATTTGACGTCTTATGTGAATCCCTGGTTCCCAGCACATGGTGGAAATTTGGTCAATTTTCACTGAACCGAATGAAGTTGTTCCATGCTTGGACATTTCTCCAGATTCACTTTTACCTACTGCCAGGGCTTGATGTAGAACATTTTGTGTTCAGCATTTCAGAGATTTGGGTTTGTAATGAGTTTCTGAAATCACATTGAATCTGGCAGTGCCTGGCCTCCCACAAATACCGTGGTGCATTTTCCCAGCCTGTCATTTGTAGCTCTGTCAGCAGCTCCACCGACACATTTTGGGAGTCACCCCCTTGTGACAGATTTATAGCACAGTAATTTCACTTTGTCCATAACCTTGAGAGAGGTGCGCTCTGGGTTCCTATTATAATGGAACAAATGAGGGCTCGAGTCTTCCCATTCACATCAAATATATGGATTTTTAACCCTGGAGAATTTTACTTTTCCATTATAAAAGTGCTAAGTATTATGGGCTCCAGTGTTGCCCAAATTGATATAAGTCTGCTGTATCCTGAAAATGCTAGGGCCACTCTCCTCACTCCCAGCTCAAGTTCATCAGTCCTTATGGGAATTTCAAACATGAATCAGAGGAAGCAGGGCCAAGATGAATGCTACAGATTGAATGTTTGTGTACCCCCAAATTCGTATGTTGAAACCTAACCCCCAATGTGATGGTGTTTGGAGGGTGGAGCCCTCATGAATAGGATTAGTGCCCTTAATGATTAGTGAAAGACACTGGAGGGCTCCCTGCCCCCTCCTGCTATGTGAGGACCCTGAGAAAAGATGGCTGTCTATGATCCAGGAAGCGGGTCCCCACCAGACACCAAATCTGCCTACGCTTTGATCTTGGCCTTCCCAAACTCCAGAACTGGGAGAAACAAATGTTTGTTGTTAAAACATCTAGTCTATGGTGTTTTGTTATAGTAGCTCGAATGGATTAAGACAGCTGGGGTAAAGAGACTGTAGCACTTGCCTCACGCACAAAATTTAAGGGAGCACCAAAAAACAGTAATCCAGATGACTAAAGTTCTAATGCAGTATTAAGATAAAAAGGAATGTAAAAAATCCTATGATGAGTGAAATATCAAAATTTTAGAGAACGCCTGGGTCAGTAATAGTGCCATGGTGAGCCATGAGTCAGAAGGAATGAATATTACTAATCTTGTTTTTTTTTTAATTGTGATATTTTGTTCAGCAAGAATGTTTTGGTATTAATTTTGGCTTTAAAAATATCGCATTATGACATTATTTATCTGGATAAACGAATCTTTTGGTGCCCCCGCTCCATTGTGCACCTCCCTCCTTTCCCGTTAGTCTCTGTCCTAAGAGAGAGGAACATCCAGCCCTTTTGTCTTCAGATTATGTTTAGGAAACTTACAGGTGATCCAGAGGGATGGGGTCTGCCAAGCACGGGTGTGTGTGAGAGCAGACATCCAAGGGCTGGGGAGGAAACTCAGAAGGATTGTTTTGTCTGAGATTGATCTCAGAACCTCTGGGGAGCTTTAGAACCTTTCCATGCCTCAGGCTTGTTAACTGTGAAACCAAGGGGTCAGGGTGGGCAGCTACAGAATAATCTCTTTCTAGGGGCCACTGAAGGAAAGCTGATAGGCAGAGAGAGACAATGAGGAATCTGCTGATTGACACTTGGTTGGTACATGCAACTAAGAACATTAGGATTCCATGTGCTTTATTTTTTTACTGCTATCTCAAAAGTCAATGGATTCTCTAAGCCAAGGGTTGACAAGTTCTTTTAGTAAAGGGCCAGAGAGTAAATATTTTAGGCCTACAGACCGTACTGTCTCTGTCACAGCTACTCAACTCTGCCATTGCAGTGTGAGGGTAGTCAGAGACAATAAATGGATGGGCATGATAGTATTCCAATAGAATTTTACAGATGGACGCAAAAATTTGCATTTCATGTAATGTTTACATTTGCAAAATATTCTTCTTCTTTTGATTGTTTTTCAACTTAAAAAAAAAAACTGAAGAAACCATTCTTAGCTGTTGGCCCATGTAAAAACAGGTGGCATCCATTGTAGTTGGTTGACCTCAGCTCTAGGCCAAAGTGGAAATACTCAGTTACTCTTAACTCTGAGACAATCCATGAATGTTATTCAGCAAAGTGTTTTAAAGAATCTTCTAGAAGGTAATTTAAAAATGTGTTAAATTTCTGAGATTAGAGTCACAATCTTCATATGAATGTTGAGAGGGAGGGGATCCAAGAGGAGCACGGTTTTGTTGTCCTAAATAACTGAATTGCCTTTAGGTGCCCCAATGTACCCCTCTAACACTGTGTGGTTCTCTGTGTTGAACATTTAAATTGCCTGCATCTCTGTCTGTTTCCTTGTCTGGACTGACAGTTTCATGAGTACAGAGGGTCTGTTTGGCTCCCAGGATAAATTTGGCACAAAGTGATATCTCAATAAATATTTGATGAATACATAAAAACATGCTTCCATCTCAAGAAAAATAGCAGAATATTTCCATATTTCAGGCTCACCAACACATTCTATGTTTGTGAACTCAAGCATACCTCTGCGGAGACTTATGCAGACATTAATCCACCAGGAAAAACAACATTGTTTTATTCTTCAAAGGGAAGATACTCTTAACATCAGTAGATAACGATAACCTATCCTTTTGTCTGATGTAAGTTATTAACTACCTACCATAAAATCAAAATCAAAAAAAGGTTATATTTTTGGTTATATTTATATAAATGTATTTTCTGTTTATATGAATAAAAGAAAGTATTTCCTTATTTTCTAAATAAACCAGGAATCCCAAAGTCTCTAAATGTCCCAATGGGCTGGTTTTTGACAAGAATCTGTCACCCTTTGTTAACGTGAAGGAAATGTCCTCGGTCTGGTAATTCAATTTTAAGATCAATGTTCTCAATTATTTAGAAATAAATCCTCCTAGAACAGCACTACTCAAGCACTGTGCTATCTTTTGATAAGGTTGGGGGGAGATGAGATGGCAATTTATTGATGAGATGAGACTATAGGGGACTGATAAATTTCTGCAGATGCTGGATATTCCCAATAACACTGAATGCTGCTTGGAAATTATTCTAATATTTTATCTACACATTAGGAGCTAAATTGCAAAGTACTGGTATCTTTTCAGTGCAAATGCCATTTCAATGGATTCTCATCCTATCTGAAGGAAAGTTCTAAGGTCAATACATAAGGCAAAAATCATCTGCGGAGAAAACTCTTTGAAAATCTCTTAGGGAGGCATCATGTTAGAAGCTGACATACTGTAGGTCAATGATTTCAACCTGGCCACTTTCCTCTTGGGTAGGAAGAGATTTCTGTTTTTCTAGGTAAGTACCACGTGATGTAGTGGCTTGTGTTTTAGACAGTACCTTGGAAAAATGAATTCTGCATCTTTAAGCCCCAGTGACTCTTCCGCTTATACTCTGAAAGACAATTGAGAAGGAGGATGGGGGAAGAAATAGCAAATTTGTGTCTCCCGTGTCACACTCACTCTGGGAATGATTTGCTCATTGTTTGGATGGAGGGGAGAATTGCTTGCCCTGGTGAAGGCATAGCTGAAGCTCTGTTAATTGACGTCCACTCATCCAGCTGGCTGGATTAATTGACTCTCCCCGCTCCCTCTGTAAAGCAGACGGACTGTGTCCACCTCCACGCTAAGTACACTTGGCCGGTAGGCTGATCCCTAGTTCTCCTGCCTACTTGTATTAAGCTCTGTGCTGACCAAGTGTTAGCTCTGTCGTCTTAAATCTGTTAACGGTAATTGTACTTGATATTGTAATTATACAATTTAATTAAGTATTACGTAAACTGATAAATTATAAGTGTGAAAAAGAGAATTATCTCCATGAAAACTAAGTTGAATGTTTTGGAAAAAATTGATAAAGGCAATTAGCTAAAAAATGCTGTTGAATTAGGTGTGAGGGAGACAAATGTTAAGACAATGAAAATATCATAAAAATCTAGTAGTCTGAACTCTAGATGTAGTTTAACATTAAAAGTTTTTTGAGGTCTTGCAGTATTTTCAAGGAATTGAAAGTGGAAATTAGAGTTATCCATTTTATTTCATGTGAGAAAGAAAATGTGGAATTCCAATCAGTAGATCCATACTCGAGGATTGTATTCTACATCAAAAACATGGGAAAATTCTTGATTTATATGTTTTTAGAAGTTAAAGTAAACTGCTTAGGGTAGAGACTGAATTACTTACTAGTATTTATTCTTTACTTCTTCCTTTAATAATATAAACTCTGAATTCTAGCTGGGCCACGGCATCCAAACTAGAGAATATATTTCTAAGATGCCCTTGCCGCTCAGTATGGCCACGTGACTAAGCTCTGGCCAAAGGGATGTGAACAGAGGGACGTGTCCCACTTTCGTCATGCCCTTAAGAGGAATGGGCATGTGCTCACTTTGATCTTCTTCCCATCGGCTGGGACACAGATACAGCAGTGGCAGCTGGAGCTCCCCCTTGGAGCTAGAGATGATGGAAGCTCTGTGCTGAGATAGAACTACCCCTTCAGTCCTGGACCACCTCTGCCTCCTCTGCTGGTACTGTTTTCGTGGGTGAGAAATCTACTTCTATCTTCATTAGTCCACTGTGTTTTTGGGGTTTCTTTGTTATAGCAGCATAGAATGTACCCTAACTAAAATACATTGTTTGTATCTTTACACACACACACACACACACACACACATATATACACACATTTATAATTTATATTTTTATATATGGCATATTACATATATACATATTGGTGTAACTATATATATGTAATTATTTTCTGATTTTCACTTTAAGTGACCTTTTCAATTAACCAAGTGATCCACTAGTTCTGATAACAAGGCTTCTACTATATTATTTTTCCTCTCCCTTTAAACTGGGCACTAAAGTTGAGTTTGTCTCAGTTAAAAGTGCTTTTGGTGAAAGTTGACTTTGTATCTCTATGACAATTTACTACGCAAACATGGTCTTTATCTGGTGATATTCCATGAGTAGCATAGGATCAGCCAGCTGTTAATTGTGAGCATACGTTCTGGAGGAAGAAAGGAGCAAAGGCTTAGAGACTGTCCCCTGCACTCCTAAGGACAGCCATTTTGGAGGACCCCATGGCTGCCCTTCACACTGTACCATATATGAATGACACCCCAGAGTTTGGCAGTGCGCAGCCTGACAAGCTGTACATGGAGCTCCTGTTGATTCTTGATAAAGAGGCTTCTTTCTCAAGCTCAAAACCACCTCGTTAATCAGTCATTGATACCGGGTGATGGCAAGAATGTAGCAAAGCAGATACTCATACATTGTTGGTGGGAGTGAAAATTGGTCAAGTTTTTGTGGAGGGCAGTATTTATTAAAAATTAAACACTGTATATGTTTTGAGCAAGATTTTCTTCTTCTAGGTTATTTTTAAGAGACGCTCATATCATATGGATGGAGATGAGTGTTCAAGTGCATCCACTGCAGCAGCAGAGAAAAATCTAAATGGCCCTCTTCTACTCCCTCGTTCTTTCCTTTAAGAAATGTTAAGAAATGAGTACATGCAAAGTGTGCAGCTTATGGAAATTCAGACTGGACATGACGCACAACGACCCTGACCTCACAAAGCTTATCTTCCTGCGGGATATCAGATTAACAGAAAACAGATGAATACATGAATGTGTATCACAATGTCAAATAGTCAGTGAGGCAATGGATACATATTTTATGGCTCATCTGCATCATGGAATGCTATTAAGCCATTACAAAATAATGACACATACCAATTTTTACGGATATGAAAAACTATCAAAGATATACTATCAAATGGAAAAATCTCGCTGCAATACAATGTGAGCAGTAAGATTACAAGTATGTAGAAAGTATGTGTCTATGGCATATATAAGACCGTGATTGTAATGAAAACATCTGAAAGCATATGCACCAGAAAATCAATAGAGACAGTAGCTCTCTCAGGGCTGAGTGCCCAGTGTGAGGGCAAGTGTGTATATGTGTGTTGGGGCGGAGAGTAAGAAGGAGGGGAAGCTTAATTCTTTGTTCCTCGTTATTGCATCTTCCACATTGAGACTATGTCCCCATTTTCTTCTGTATTTAAAAAGAAGAAATCAACAAAAAATAATCAATGCTTCCCTAAAGCTGATAAGGGTGTAGGCAATGGAGAAAGAATTCTGTCCTGATGCCAGGACTGTAAATTTGTCTAAACTTTCTAGAAGACAATATCAACTGCTTTATAAAGTTCAACTTTTTGAAGCAGCAATTTCACATCTAGGAATTTAGTCTAGAGAAGTAACCGATGGTGCCAAAAGAAATATAAATAGAAGAATATTAATTTCAGGTTTGCTTATAATAGTTTAAAGATGGCATCCAACAATAGGAAAATGACTTAAGGAATTATGGCAATCCCATAAGGTGAAATATTATGTAATTCAAAATCTTGTTTTAGTGACCATGGACATATATAAATGCTCACAACATGATAGTTTGTGAAAAAAGGTAGAAAACAAAAACTGCCCACATAGTATGCTCCAATGTTGTAATAAAATTCATCTATCTATGCATCTATGTATGTATGGATGTATATGTGTATGTATGTATCTATCCATTCATCCATACATCCATCGACCTAACAAAAAACTAGAATGGAAAACAAAATTTTTAAAGTGATAGTATTAATGAATAATTGTGCTTGTTTTAAAAATAATGTTATAAAATGTTCCAGGTGTCTGCAATGCAGAGGTATTACTTTTATGAGCTCACACATATGCATAGCAGTACAAGATATTGTAGGACAAATATCAACACAAGAAGACCCCCAAGTGTGGCAATTGTTGCCGTCATCTCTTCTCCTTTTTGGTGTGCCAGCTCTGAAGGTTATTAATCCTGAGGAAAATACACTACCATAACAGTTAACATGAATAAGGTTGAACCATATGAAATTGCTATGTTTGTAGGTAAAAAATATTCATGGTTTTATATGGTTCAACATATTATCTATAAGGCATTCTTTAATCTGAATGAAATTACTGAATCTCTCCAGACTCTCACTCTTTACTGCAAAAGGCCATTCTTCCTGGGAGACTTTGTGGTGAAGGTGGTAATGTGCTTTGTCTTTTTTTAAGATGGGGGATTTCTGCAATCATGCAAAGCTCCACACTTAGAAGGGCCCCAGGCTTCGTGTAATACCGTGCTGTCACTGTTGTGAAATTCCTAATAATTTTTGAACAATGGGCCCCATGTTTTCATTTGCACTGGGCCCCACAAATTCTATAGTGATCCTAGATGGGAATATTCCTGAAACCGATAGCATTTGATTTCAAGCATGCATATGAAGAAGATGGTATTTCTGGAACCCCTAAAGGAGCAGTCAAATAAAATTGCCCTCATTTTCTAAGCCATAAACCTAGGCACATTAACACCAGCCTTTGGGAACATCTCAGGGGATGCGATAGGTGGCCATGTGTAGGAGGTAATGGAAGGTATCACTGGGTTCTTCTAACCAAAAAATAAAAATAAAAAAAAGGATGATAAAGTTATATAACTCCCTAGGGTCTAAATGGGCACTAGAAGTTCTCATTATTGCATTCATAAGCTTTCCATATGCCCATCAAGAAGAAAAGGCATTCTACTTGCTTGCTTTTGGAATGAAATTGGCAGGAAATAAAACAGCTCTGACTTGTGCGTCTCCCCCAAATATAGCAAATATGATGCTTGTTAGGTTGGATTCCTGCCTTATTAAAACTGTACTCTCAGCAGAAGGTACTCAGCTCCACTCCTTCTCCCTGCCAGAATGATACCCTTACTTAATGGAGAGGAGAAACAAAATGCAGAAGATAGAACTTAAGTTTGTCAATTACATTCTCCCTAACATCCAAGCAACATGCCATTGCATTTGACCTACCATACTTTTGAGGGCTGCGGTACCGTCTCTCACTCTCCAAATGGTAAAATTTCCAGAAAGAATATTCTTGGGATGTGCAGACCAATCTTCAAGGACTTCTTGCTTATATGGCATTATCTCCATATCTTTTACAGGGTTCCTTTAAATCAAGTGATGGTCTGTTGTCTAGTATATCCCAGTATGGAATTCATCTTTAAAATGTTCAATCCTTTGTGAGCTGGTGGCCCTCGTGAACAAGCGCGACGCGCTAGTCAGGGACCTGGACGCTCAGGAGAAGCAGGCCGAAGAAGAAGATGAGCATTTGGAGCGAACTCTGGAGCAAAACAAAGGCAAGATGGCCAAGAAAGAAGAGAAATGTGTTCTTCAATAACAGCCGGACCAGAATCTTTCCCAACATTTTAGTCTTGGGTCCCCAGACCAGAAAAAGTCAGACTCGTTGTTGATTTAAAACTTTAACATTTTGTTTGGCTGGATTGTACTTCTTTACTACTACCCCCACCCCTTTTCTTCCCTCCTTTCCAGATAATATACAGAACTCCAAAATAGCTTTGTTTAAGGATTTTTTGTGTATGTGAGTTAATCATTTCCTTGAAATCATGTGAAATAGATTTGCACAGATACCTTGTGAGTGATTGGTATTGGGAGTGTTCAAGAAACTGTTCAGAGAAGAAAGAAAAGAAAACCCTTCCCGCATTATGTTCCCTCCTTTTCTGATGGGAGGAAAATTTGAAAACATTGTTGTTGTTGTTGTTGTTGTTAATAGCATAATGATGGTGGGAGGGGGGGTAAAAGAGGGATAAGAAAAATGTCATGAATGATTTTTTTCCAGTCCTGCCATATCTAACACTGACTCTGTTACCTAAATTTTATAGTTAGATCATATTCAATCTGCTTATTAAACTGTGTTCTATTTACCAGTGGGATTTTCTGCAGTTGTTTTGCGTTTCACTGTAAGGATAATAGAGCTCCTCTCCTCTGCTTTCTTCAGTGGATGGCTCTGTAACCTAGCCTGAGACAAGTCCTGTGATTTAAAGGTGAGCTGTGAGGATGGGACTAATTGACATACATCAGTTTACAAAGACGGGCTTATCATCTGAGAATGCGCCATCTTTTTCTCTGGATAATTATTTATTACATCTAGCTTGGTTCCTACAATTTTGTTGGGTCTCAACGTTGGCTCAAGAATGCTGTTAATATTTATTCCATATTGATAAAAGTCTGTCTTGCCACTATGAGTAAATCCCCCAATTAATATTTTCTTCTCTAGCATCGCACTGTCATTTTTTGTGAAAATGGTTATCCGTTTATTTATTACAATACTGAGTCATATATAAATTTTCAATAAAAGCAGAAACTTTCTTACCTTAAAAAAAAAAAAAATGTTCAATCCTTTGGCCTAGTACTTCCTTACCTAAGAACATATCCCTGGTAAATAATTAGTGATATTCACAAACATTTAAGTACAAGAACACTCATTTCAGGATTGCTTAAAATCTTTTTTAAAAATGACGTCCAACAATAGGAAAATATTTTAAAAATTATGGCAATTCCATGTAATGGATAGTTGTGCAGTCATTAGAAATCTTTTTATACAAACTTGTTAACGATGCGTGGTAGTTATATCTCAACATATTAATCTGCTTGTTACTTGGTATTTAGCTACCCAAGACCATAGTGAAGTAAAAATAGTCAAAGAACCCAAAAGGCCAACAATGAGATGCAGATTTGGATCCATGCTTGGAGAGGCAGTTTCTTCTCTCTCAGAGGCCAGAAAATGGAAAGATGCAAGATGGGCCAGAGACTCAAATTCTGGAGAAGTTGGATAGCTGGGAGAGACAGTGTGTCCTTGAAATGGAAGGGAGAAGGAAGGAATGAATATTTCTTGTGAGAAGCAGGGAGAGGAATGAAAGATTCTCAGTCACCAGTATTAGTTTTCACTTCAGGAGCCACAATTCATCAGCCTTAGGTACGTTTAAAATTCCTCCAGAGAGAGGATCAGGGACATGTACTCACTGTGAGAGGATAAGAAGGGGGAAACCTTGCTGTCCTGGTCAAGGTAGAACTTGGTAGAACCAGTAAGAAATTTCTCTACAGGTACGGCAGCAGTAAACGAATCACAAAGTAATAACCTGGTTATGTTTTTTTTTAAGTATGTCACAGTTCTGAGATTTATTCATTCATTCAATAACTATTTCACAAGCATCTATTATTTGGCAGGCACTCTGCTAGGTACTGGCAATACAGTGTTGAACATGTTGGGTTTCAGCCCTCAGGAGATTGTGCATTTTCATGAAGGAACTCTCATGTCAGTGCAAACAGAACACAATAGGAGATCGTGATAGTATTACACTACGATAATATTCTTCTTGATAGAAATGTAATACTATTAATATGAGTGGTTTCATGAAGAATTTTGAGTTTTGCTGGTCCGGTCTTTAATAAATGCTTGGAGAGGGGAGTGATGGATAGGTTCTGATTTGATTTCTTTCAAAAATTGGTTTTGAAACTTGGGGAAGGATTCTCTCACAAAGTTTCTAAGTGAGCAGTTCCCAGTCCTGATGTATTCATATCTAGTGTGGAAGGCAGTTTAGAGATAGATGTATTATCAATACTTAGTAACAGGTATAGAGCACCAAAGTTTTTTTCAATTGCTTACTTTAAAAAATAGAGTCAATCGTATTTAGAGTAAAATAATGACTTGTGTCATAATGCCTAGGAGAGCAAAGACTGGACTTGTAACCAGAGAGTTGGGAATTGTCATGAAACTTACATCCATTTTCTCTGCCTCAACTCACTGTGGATTCCTGGTATGGTGCTTTAATTTATCTGAATTTTTTTTTTTCAAAATTGGATATGTCTATGAGAGTGAGTATATTTGTTTATTATATATTATGTGACTGATAAAGCTTCATCTTGTAACCATTGTTTTTGCTTTTGTTTGTAAACAGTTATCAATATAAAATATTGGGTCAAAAAGGATTCACTTCCATTTCTATTTATAGGCAACATAAATTTTAAAATCAGAGATATCAAGCAAAGCTATGCAGTGCGATGTGTCTGGGCCGAATTGACATGGTCCATCTGTAAGATAATTAACAGTAGGGACTGGTGAATTTCAGAATGTATGTCAGATTTGAAACAATTCATTACGAAAAGAAAGAAAGTTGTGTGCAGAATGGAAATTACAATTTCAGGTCACATTTAGATCACCATCTTTGGCTTAAATACCACCGTCATCTAACTTGCTTTCAATACCTTCTCTTCTGTTGATATGGTTCTCATATTTGATTTCTTTTAAAGCTTTACTTTTCCCTAAGATATTTATACACATTAACAGGAATAAATAACCAGTAACCCATAATCGGCAGAGGAATATATAGCCCTGTTACTGTAAAAGACCTGGAGGATGTAAGGTAGAATTTTCCAGAAGGCAGGTAAGCCTAGGATCACAGAAGTTTCAATGACTCTTCAATCTTCTTTAGCCTGGTATTCTCAAGGAGTTAGCCTGATATCTCCATTAGCTAAAACTTTTGATTGCTAGTGATAGAAATTCTCATTTCAGATGAGATAAGCAGAAAAAAGAAAATCTGGTTTTGGGTTTATATAATAAAAGTATCCCAAATTAGAATTGGTTTTCAGGGATTCGAACAATATCAGGGGTCCAGGCCACTCCATTTCTGTCTCTGCTCCCTTCCACGTTGACTGCATGCTCAGGGCCTACACAATGGCAGGACAGATGCCCAGAAGCCCTTGACCTACATTATTTCAGCTTTAAGTCTAGTGAAGAGAATACGCGCTTCTCTTTCAATATTTTTCTCAATAAACTTGTGCCTGAACCCCTGACTCAGGTTCTGCTTCTGTGGAACCCAGCCTAAGAAAAAAACCCAAAACTGTATCTGGGAGAGTAACTTTTCATTGTATGAGCTCAGATAATAGAGGACAATGGTTTCCACTTTCCGAATGCTCAGAAATATAAATGATCTCAGAAATAATTCTTGCTTACCCCATAGAGGTTTTTTTTTTAATCCTTTCATCCTGTCTTTTTTTTTTTTTTTGATGAAGACTCAAATCAATTCACATGGCTATTTGTGAGACACTTAGAATGTCAAGTCATCCAAGCCCTCACTTGGATGACACTGGGGTTCAATGTTTAGGGAAAAGCAGAGGCCTAGATTTTAGGGACTCTGTAACTGCTCTTTGTTTTGAATGGGTCAGAGGTGCTTCGCTTGAAAGACCAACATTTAGTTAACGCTGTGTCATTTAATGCAACTCTATAAAAAAAGACCAAAGTGAATAGAAATTTTATGACTAAAAACATTCATCTAAATGCCATGTATTTTGGAGGTGACCTCTTTGAAACTTTCCGGCTTTCTGATTTCACATTCCAAAGACCAGGAATGAAAGAGGAAGGGCCATAATTTAAGACCACACTATAAGCACAGTTGATTGCAAAGAACAATAAATTGCCATCAGAAATCAATACATTATTTTCCAAAGCTTGTCTGGGGAGAATCATTCCATCTTCACAGACACATGTGAACGTTTGCCAGATTTATTGTTGTTTGCTGGGGGTTTATACAGCATCATATTTCCAACAGAATCCATAAGGAAAGGAAGCTGGGTTATTCAACCTCCTCTTGCAGTGTGTGCAAATGGCACAGAAATCTCAGAGAAGATGCATCTAGAGTTATGACGGAGCCATTTTTTCCCTGTGCAATTAATTGGCCAATCAAAGAAAAGATTCCTGGAATAGTTCATTTAATGGTTCACTTCTTAATGCTTGACTTTGCATTGCAAATAGGGGCCAAATTAGATAAGTTTATTTATTAATGCAGATAATATTAAAATTTAGGTAGTCCTAAAGTAGAATTTGAAGATTTTGGATTCAGGCACAAAGAGTTCGAAGAACTATACTAAACATTGATATTTTTTTTTTTGCCCCTAAAAACCTTACATAAAGGTATCAGGAACTTTAGACACACAGCAAAAACTGATTTAGTTGCAGTTCATTAATTTGGAGTTCATAATGATCTGACCTCAGCTAGACTAACATTTACTTGTGCCTTCTATTCAAAGAAAATTACCTATGCTTTGTGAAAGGATTTTGCCAGGAAGCATCTTATCTGTTTATTAAAGTACTTGACAGCATGAAAATTGCATTTCATTGAAATTGTTTTGTAATTTACCTGGACTCCAATTAGTCCAAAATTGTGATGTGTGACTATACGTCACTTTATGCCACAAGATCACCTAGTTCAAATCTTAAATATTAACAATCCTTTCTAATAAAATATTTTTTCCTCTTTTAAAGGTCCTTCTTTTAATTTTTATACCATAAGTAATAATGGAATGTCATCATTGTTTAATAAAACATTCACCCTTCTATGTAAACCTCTCAGCAATTATTATTTGTGTTCTGCAATAGAATCATTTTATTAATTGAAATCGTAAACTCCTTTTGCTCTAAGTATAAATTAAACAGAGCCAATAAAATGTTAGCTGGCCATTAGAGTAACCCTTTGGAAAAGCTTGGATGTTTCCAAAGTCCCATATTAGAAAAATTAATCCATGTCCAAGGGTCTTGTGTTGGGTGAATGAATAGCAAGGTGATTTCTAAGACAGACTTTAACAAAAACAAAAACATTCAAAGGGTGACTTTTCTGCCTGAGACTATTTCCCCATCAAATGCAAAAAGAGACGGAACTGCTCCATCCATAACTGTCTCTATCTGGAGCATAAAATCCTACTTTCAAGACAGGCTTCAGGGAAACCACGGATTGTCTCATTATCCCCGGGACCTTGTCTGACCTACTATGCCTTCTAGGGGATAAGCGTGAGGTCTCTGAAGCAGCCTAGTTTCTAAGATCAGTCCAAGAAGACCCTCAGTTTCAGGGTTACTCACTTTTGAAAAGTCCCGTCCCTAGAAGATAGGAGAGGCGGAATGGAAAACTGTGCTCTATATTCTGACTGCTTCCATTAAAAATATCATGAGTGTAAGGAGCACTGATTTTAATCAGCCTCACAAAGGTTATGAGACATTGGAAATCCTGGCAGCTTCCAAAAGCTGAAAGCTTGTATTAGATGCTGTATAACCTAGGGCCACCATCTCAGAAGATATACTCAGAAAATTTAACAGTTGCACAAATTCTATTTATCTGCACTTCCCTCTCTTTATAATTGCCCTTCAGCTAGAATTACTGGTATGTAAGATAGGGTGACATTTGGTCATTTATTCAGCAAATACTTATTGTTCTATATCAGCATTGTGGATAGGCACTGGAGATACAGAAATTAATGTGATAGACAAAATTCTTGTCGTCAGAGACCTTATATTCCTGGGTGGTGATGTGAGGAGCCAGGCATGTCTTTAATATAAAAATTGAGAGCTGTAAGTACTATAACAAAGAAAGCAGGGCGAGGTGTTACAGTGATGGAATCTAGACAGCAGCTGCTCTAGTTAAGAAATCAGAAAGCATTTTTTTGTTCTTTAATATTCAACTTTTGAAGTCTTTCATCAAAAGGCAGATATATTTTTGCAGGGTGGTTGTTTATTCAGAGTTCTTCAGAGAAACAGTACCAATAGGATGTAGATATAGATACAGATATAGATACAGATGTAAGAAGAGATTTATGATAGCAATTGGTTCATGCCATTATGGAGGCTGAGAAGTTCCATGATCTGCTGTCTGCAAGCTGGAGAACGGGAAAGCCAGTGGTATAATTGAGTCCTAGTCCAAAGGCCCAAGAACTGGGGGCTGCTGGAATCAGGAGCTCTGATGTCCAAGTGTAGGAAAAGATGGACGTTTCAGCTCAAGAAGAGAGAGCAAATTTGCCCTTCCTTTACCTTTTTTGTTCCATTCAGGCCCCCAAGGGATGATGTCCACCCACATTGGTGAGGTTAGATCTCTTTACTTTGTCCACCCAATCAGATGCTAATCTCTTCTGGAGACACTCTCACAGACGCACCCACAAATAATGTTTTACCAGCTGTCTGGCCTTGCCTTAGACCAGTCCAGTTGACAAGTAAGATTAACCATCACAATGGTACCAGAGCTGATCTTTGTTTCATCTTGTTAATCATATCGATGTTCTGCTTATACACAGATAAAGGTTGGTTATTTATGGTAATCTGACTTGGAAAGATGAATGAGTCTGAAGCTTAAATTTGTACAGTTTTGCCTTTTCCTTTGAAGAAGAATGTTTCTCATTGGTCACATGTTAAGAGGAGAAGAATGGATGCCTGATTTTGTAGTCAGACATGTGACATGGGGTCCTTCTGTGAGAGGTAAGGTACCTGCTGCCCACACATCACTACTGGAGGCATGCTCGCATCTCCTTAAATCAGCAGAATTCCTGTTGATTTCAAAGGGTGTTCTATAAAGTAAGGTTGCATACCAACTGATGGGTCAGAGCCTAAGAGATTCCACATCAGCAGTCTTTCTCCTTAAATATGCACTTTTAGCTTGCAAGACTTTCAAACAATATAGTTGTCAATAATTTAGCAAATAATCTCCAATGTCTTAAAACTTTTATAGCATTTCAGGTTTGCAATCTGGTAATGTTCTACTTCCTGAATGCTGCCACAAATGAAAAATGTTTCTTATATAGCTAAGTACGTAGACAGACAGAGCTCTCCCAGAAAAAGGTGGCGGGGGGGGGGGGGGGGGGGGGAAGGACAAATGTTTGTAGATAAATATTTGCAAAGATAAATATTTGCAAAATAAAAATGTTTTAATGAGAAAACCTTGTTGCAGGGAGAATGGAATCAATGTTCAACTTGAACACAAAATCAAGTAACCTTCATCTCATTTGCCAGGTTTATCATGAAATCTTCAAAGTCTAGCTTAACCACAGTCAGACGAGATCCGAAGGTGAGGAAAATCGGTTCTGTTTATTACTCAGAGTAGTGCCTTGCACTTAATAGATGCTTGATGAATTTGTGTTAACGTGATGCCCCCCTGGTTTATGGGGACACATGGTGTAGTCCTGAAAAGAAGTTTTATTCTTCCAGTTGGCAGGAACTCACAAATATCCTGCTTTAACTACAGCTCATGTGTGTCAGGGGTTATTAGAGAAATACATGGAAATGATGGAATATTGGTGCTCTTACTGGTATTTCCTGTTATTTTTCACTACACCAGTGATCCTTAACTCTATCCAAACAAATGTCAATTTTTATAACAAGTATTTCATAATATATCTTTTAATCTCAAGGAGTGAAAGTTGTTGGTAACATAACCTGCTTAGCATGTAATTTAAAAATATAATGTCTTACTCATAATGTAAGTGAGAAATAAGAGAAAACTGCTATGATTTATAACAATAAAAATATAATGCATATTTCAATACAGGAACATTTAGGCCTGACCGCGCTACAAGACAAAATGTCATAGTCAAAGTTGGCACTTACATTTGGAATTGCCTATTTATACTCATCTACACAATGATACAGGTGTATTGTGTTGGTTATTGCATTTGGAAAATACTGAAATTTTCTAAAATGTTGAATGAATGACTCGGTAAAGTTCTAAACCAAAGTAAAAGCTTACATCAATTTACACAGAGATTGTGCCCCTGGAAAACTGAGTGTTTAAAACTGTGAAAAAGATATTCTAGGTTCTATGTGAAGTACAGTTAGATTCTAGGCTCAGAAGATTGTGAACAAGTTTGTGGCCTTCCTGGAGGTCAACGGGGATATTTCAAAGTCATTCAGATTACAGGAGCACCCTTTGCTGTCTGAGACAGAGATGTCTAATGTCCTCCACTTACAGTCATGCCCCCCGCCATCCCTCTCTCACTGTAACAACCAAAGGAAATGTCCCTTCGTATCTCCAAAATGTTCCCTATGAGCCCATACTGTGCCTGTTGAGGGACACGTCTGGGGTACTTCAAATCACATAAGAGTAGTCACCATTTCAGACTCTTCTCCCCCATTAAGGCAAGCATACATTACCCATCTTCAAATTTCTGTTTTTCGTTTTTTTCCAAAATGGAAATGATTTTTATTGTATAAAGACATAAAAGTAACACACGCTCACCGTGAAAGCAATCTCACATTACACGGGCTCTGGCAGTATCAGCCGGCTGTCTTTCTTCTTCGAGGGGTCCCCTTAATCACTAGAGACAGTTGTGCAGGCTGAAAAATTATGTTTCCCAGCCCTCCTTGAAGATAAGGGTAGACAATGAGATGTAAATGGAGAATCTGGATGGAGTTTCCAGGAAAACATTTTTTTTTCCAGCTTTAGTGAGGTAAATCGACAAATAAAAATGGTACATCTGTTAGGTGTACAACATGATGATTTAACATTGTGAAATGATCACCACAATCAAATTCATTAACACCTTCATCACCTCACATAGTTACCTTTTGTGTGAGTGTGGCGAGAACACTTAAAATCTGCTATCTCAGCAATTTTCAAGTACATCATGGGTTGTTGTGAGAATTAAATTATAAAATATTCAATAGTCAACTAGGTTTTAGCATAATGAATAAATCATTGTTAAATAAATATTAGAAACAATGATGATGATGGTGATGAAGATGATGATTTAGAATTAGAAGATGTGGGCTTCTTTCTCAGTTCTCCCAGAGCTGTGTTGGCTTGGATAATCTGTTTAATTTTTCTGAGCTTCCATTTTCTCCTCTATTCACTGACAATAAAAACACACACCTCACTTGATTATTTTCATAATGGATATACCCAAATCAGTGCCTGGAATGGAGAGGGTGTTTGGTAAATTAAATTTAAATCTTATTTCCATCCTGAAAATATGCAAAATTGACATCCTATCAATATCATAATCGATATCACAATGTCAAATCTTTTCCCTCTAATTTAGCTTTCCCTTCTAAAAGTCAAGATCTGTCACTGTTCCTCAGATGCAGTTGTCACCTATGGTTTCCTCCCCCACACCAAATGCTTTGTTTATCTTGATGAAAGAATCCTAAGCATGAATTGTATTCAAGAATGCCTTGTTGTTTAAAAATGATAGCCCCTGCTCATTAGCTCAGTTCTTCTGACGGGAAACATCCTTGTCCTAGTCGCCTTTCCTCATAGGTCAAAGTGTCATGTTTCCTTAATAACGGACACATAACCAACCATCTGACATTAAAAATCATCCACAGTAAATGCAATATGGTACCCTGGGTTGGATCCTGGAAGAGATGAAGGGCATTACTGGAGAAATGGGTGAAATATGAATAAAGTCTGGAATTTAGTTAATAGCAATGTTTCAATGTTGTTTTCTTAGTTTTGACAAGTTCGCCATGGTTATGAAATGTGTTAACCACGGGAGGATGTGGATAAAGGTGATACAGGAAATTGCCACATTACCTTTGCAACATTCCTGTAAATCTAAAATTTTTCCAGAGTAAAAAGTTTATTTAGAAAATAATCATCCACAAAAATATTAGTAAATGTCCAAATTTCTGAATACTTTTCCTGTCCAGTCTTCTTAAAAACAAAATCCTAGAGAGTGCCTACATCACATGGACATGAGATTATTTTTCATGGTTATATTTTCTCCAGATCTCCTCAGTCAAGATAAGATTTTCTACTATATCATTTAGCAATAAAGTAATTTTATTTTTCTCTTTGTTATTGTTCTAAAATATTTACCTACAGGATTTTAATTTATAGAGGTGAATGAGTCGATGACACAAAGAGGCCAATGCCATTGAAAGAAGACTTTTGTTAGTTATATTTCCTGCAAGGAGTGGTCACCACAAGCCCCACAGGGCCACGTGGGGAAGCATGAGTTGTTGGTCAGGAGGCAGAAGCAGGAGTGCAGAGAAAGCTGAGGCCAGAGCCTTTATCGGGGTTTCTGTGGAAAAGATAAGGCAGCCCAGGGAATCAGCTTAGGATTGGCTAGCTTGAATGATGTTGGCAGGCTTTGGACTACAAGGGTGGACCCTAGTTGCTGGTATCTGGCCCTGGGATGATTTAGGGCAGGGGAAATATTGGCTTGTGTGTGAGTCAGATAAAGAGAGTTGTTAGCAGTATAGACTTGGGATTGGATGGTTTTCCTGTGAAAAGCGTGCTTTTAGGCAAGTTGTTATCATCTTTAGGAACTGGCTAGTCCTGGGAGGGTCAGTCTCTCCTTAGGTGTGTAAGACCCTCAAATGCTAGAGCATCAAGAATACAGAAAATAAGAATAGATAGTTAATATAATCGATCCTGTGGAATGGATGCCAAATAGACAAATCTAGAATCTAAGAAACACAGTTATTTTATTTGGAAGAAAGTTGCACTAGTTCTTGGGAGCTATTTTTCTTTGAATGCTTTTTTTTAAACATCTTTGATTCGTCTCTTCTCGCAGACAGATACAAAGGTTAAGATTTCCAGCCTGGACCATGCTAGCACTGGGTTTGATTCTTACCTCTGACACTCACCAACCCAAGACCTCCGGTGAACCATTGAGCTCAGTAGCCTCCATTTCCTCATCTATAGAGAATAAGAATCCTTGCCTAATAGCATTGTTGTAATAATCACGGAAAATAATTACTATAAGGTGTCTTGTGGAGTGTATGGCACATGATACCTGCTCAATAAATTTTAGCTATCAATAATAATAATGAATTTAGTTGGAACTGAGAGAAACCAAAATTCCTGAGGACCTGGAGGCTGTGCCTGTGTTTCAGTATTTTAATCCCTGTTTGTTTGAAAGGGTGTGGGCACAACAGGGATTTGCCATAATTCTAAATTTGCCATTATTCAGAATCTTTGAATCTACAAGAAAGGAAATCTGTTTTATCTTTGTAGTCCTTTATATAACAGATTAAAAATAAAATCCTTGTCAAAGGTGCTTTATCTGAATGACTTAAAATCTATGGATTTAGCTCTAAATCCGGTATTCTTGCTCTTTCGTGTCCCCTTGTCAACCAGTTCTCATGTTTAGTCTAAGATGGTAAATGCCCAGCATTGAGAAGCCTGTTCTGTTCAGACAGTTCAGGAAAATGAATGAATTTTTGCAGCTTAACTTCAAATTGGGTGTGGCATTTATTTTCTTGACTAATGAGGGCTTGACTGAATGCTCCATTTTGAAACTGGTTAAAACAAAGGCAAGATTTTCCCAAACTGTTAGCCAAAAATAATGCTTCACTTCTCAGAATTCCTGTTTTGCTTTATTTTATGAGTTTCTTATGACCTTTGGTACTTCCGTCATTGTTAGAGGACTTGTGTTCTTTTACTTCCTACGTAAAAGAATCTTCCACAGCCCAGATCTGCCTTATGTCCTCTAAATCACTGACTATTGCATCCTGTGCATAGTAGGTCCTCAATGGCTTGTTGGTGTTGAGAACGGCCCAGTTGATGTGTCGGTGGGAGTCACGGCAGTGACCCTCAAATGCAGGTTCACTTCTAAACTGTGCCAATTTACTTTAGAAATTTCTAATTGCAGTTCTAGAATTTTCTGATTTTAATATCATACAGAGGCCATGGAGAACGATGGAGGAGCATAAACTTTGGGGCCAGATTCCCTGACCTCTGCCACTTAACAGTGTATCCTTTGCTACCTGCCTCTTTATGTTCTCTTTCCTCACATGTCAAATACCGATAATAGCAGAGCCTTCTTCACGCAATTGCTGTGAGGATGAAATGAGCTTTATTACCTATGAAGTGTTCTGCAAACAGTCAAGCTCTGAGTATCATGTAAAACAGATTAATAGAGGAAAATAATAAACCTTAAATCATGTGTCACCTTTGTCTAGAAGTAACATGAGGGAGGAGAGAAATGCAGTATGAAAGCATTTGTATTTCACATACACACACCCCCACCTGACTAAAAGATGTAATTAACCTGTTTAACCAAGAGGTGGGGTGTTTTGGAAAGAGGAGTGGGATGGAAACTAAAGATGTGAGGTTTAGCTTCCTCATCTGAGAAATGAGATGATTATGGTATATAAATAGTAATAATAATAAAGTAACTGTGTTGAACTCACCCGTGCATGAGGCACCGTGCTGAGAGTCTTATGCTCATGTCACCTTCTTCTTCCAATAGCACTGTAGGAGGTGTTACAATTTTACATTTACAACTTATCCTGTTTCAGAGTTAATTGAGACTGCTATCACCCTCCTTGGGCTTGGAGCTTTGGAGTTCAGCTCATCTGTCAGTACCTAAATTGGAGTCCCTCTTCCTCTGACCCTGAGTCCCAGGCTCTGCTGGACTCTGTCACCCTGGCCACACCCAGCCAACCCTTGTGATGAGGCGTCTTACCTAAAGCCATCCTCAAACAAATGTATAAATGGTTGACGGAAATGGATGCGTAGAACCACAGCATCCGTTTCACATCCTCCAACATATACTTGTAGACCCAGCCCACTCCTGACTTCTCCTTTTCTCATGACATCTAGCGTAATGGATGATTCAGAGACATGGTTTGAGTTTATTTTTTAGAACTTAAGCAGAAAGATGGGGCCAATAGGTAACATTGCAAAACACTGCATAATTTTGTGAATTGAGAGCAACATAATGAACACTATTTAGTACACATTCGAAAAGATTTGTGAAAAGCATCTAAGGTGTGTTGGGATAATTGTTTGATTGTGATGGTAATGCATGAGATTGAGCCTTGTGTAAGGTGTTTGGTATTTCAAACCTTTAGGAAAGAATTTTCATCGTCTAGTCAACATTAATTTGTGAGTATTCAGAAACAGGGTATGGGTAGGCAGAGCATAAGACACCCAAATGGGAGGAATGCTCAATTTGAGTGAGGAATGCAGTGAACTTTATTGTCAGATAAAAGCCCAGGATTATCACTCATTTTGTTAAGCAAAAACACAACGTGAGAAGAATATCATCTTTAATTATTTTATTTCATCCCAGGGATGGATTTAAGTGATGCAAATCCAAAAGAAATATGTGCACTTGGGTGAGATTAAAGTCTTTCGGTTTACACATGCTAAGAAAATCATGAACTCACAGTATGATATTGAGCATTGTAAGCTCCTGCATGCGTCCTTCTCTCTCTCCCTGTGGCCTGGATCTCCATCTGCACAACTCCCTGCGCTCCGTCCACCCTAGGCGGAATTTCCTTCCTACATTTGACAGCTGTGGTTAATAGGCTTTATTTTCAAATTGAAGAAGTTAGCATACAAAAGAGATTTCAGATATTTCTATCCACCTAATGAAATCCCTAAAAGGTTATTGATGGAAAGGTTGCAGCTGTTTAGATGGTTGAAGACAGAATTTTAACTGAACCATATCTACTTCTTCATTTGAAGATGGAAGGGACGAATGAATGCAATGTTAGGATGCCAAGGAGTTTATTTCTGGGAGAAAGTATTTGGGATAATAAATATGAAAGAACTTGAAAGTGAATTTGCATTTATAAGTGCTGTTCAATGTAATGAGCCATTATTATCATTATAATTATGAGAAGCCCACATTTTCAATCTGGAATTTATGTGTTTTCAACAACCAATCTTCTTTTTTTCTTTCAGAATCTACACAGCATATATACATCATAATGAGGAGGCACTTGAAAAATTCCTGTGGACTGAAGCTGTTTCATATGATATTCACAAAACTTCACAATCCTTTAAAGGGAATTAACCTATACACACACACACACACACACACACTCACTTTTAACTTTCCTCTCTTGAATGTTTTGAATTTGTTCAACAGAAATTTAATGAAAGCATACTCTATGTGCTGGAGATACACAGACCGGTAGGATTCAGCACATAGTTTTAAACAATTAATATTAAAGGGATCTATTACATAAGTGACGCAGACTCATTTAAGAAAATTCGGACATCTGAAAAATCATGAAGGGGTGGATCATCCGTAATCCCACTCCTTGAAGATAGGTATCAGCAAGATGTTGGCAGGCCTCCTTCTGACTTCGGTTCATCTGTATTACTCTCTTCATTTTGTATTTTGTATGAAAAGAGATCATTATTATGCCTACTGTTTTGTTGCCTGTCTTTTTCTTCACTTAACATTGTTAACATTTCCATAAACCAAGGAGTATTCTCCTATAGCATGATTTTGAGCAGGCACATGCTGACTCTTCTTATGGCTAGCCTATATTCTACTTAACCTACCCTGATTGGGCGTAAAGATTAGTCACAGTTTGTTTGCTATGGTAAGTAACACTGCAGCATTACCCTTGTGAATACATATTTGAGCACATCTCTGTTGCCCTAGAATATATTTTTAGCAGTGCCATTTCTAGATTAAAAGGAATGAACATTTTGAGGACTTTGATACAGATTAGCAAACTGCCCCTGAGAAAGTTTGTACAAACACCTTTTTGTTATTTGCTCTTATACTCTCTTGTCCTTCTCCTGGGCAGCATTTATCGGAGTTGTCAATTAATTTGTTACTTTATGTCCATCTCTTCCACCAGAATATAAGTCCTATGGGAGTTGGGGACAGTATGCCTTGGACATTGCTATATCTTCAGCACCTGGAACTGTGCCTGGCACAAAGGAGTCACTCAATAGATGTTTCTAGAATGAAAGGAAAGAAGGAAGGAAGGAAGAAAGGTTTAGCAAGTGGGAGGGAGAGAAGAAGAAATTGGAAGTGAAAGAGAAAGAATGGAAAGATAGAATCATTCTGATTCAGTTTTTTAATTTGTAAATCAAGAAGGGAGGGGCTGGCACCATGGCCGAGTGGTTAAGTTTGCACGCTCCACTTTGGTGGCCCAGGGTTCAGATCCTGAGGACGGACATGGCACCGCTCGTCAGGCCATGCTGAGGTGGTGTCCCACATAGCACAGCCAGAGGCACTCACAACTAGAACATACAACTACGTACTGCAGGCTTTGGGGAGAACAACAACAACAAAAAAGACTGGCAACAGTTGTTAGTGCAGGTGCCAATACTTAAAAAAAAAAAGAAGGGAGTGGTTATTCTCAAGCTCTTTTCAATCTAATGTTTTTCAGCCCTGGCAATCATAAATAATATAAATAGTATCTGTCCAGGTCAGTAAAAATGGCTTTCAGAAATGAGAAGGATTTAATATAAGACAACAGGTAGAACTGTGTAGCTTACTGCCTGATTGCACAAGGCTGAACGTGACACAGGTTACTTCCTGGTGGGAAAACCAAGTATCACTTTGCAGTGTTGATGCAACTCCTGGTGATAAAACACCGGAAATGCTGGGCTTTCTTAAGGCACAAGAGACATGAATGGAGCGTAGTGTGGCAGTGGCCTGGAGAGATAAGAGGGAAAAAATAACAACAAGTAGATAAATATTTGCATTTATGCTGCAAACACAGATTGGTGAAGAGTTAAAGAAAATAAATATCTTCACTCTGAGGACTGCTGGAGAGGTTATGGAGAAGCAGAGCCTTTAAGATAAGCAGATGAAGAAATATTGGTACAGATAAGAAAGACCTGTTGGTTCAAAGACTAGAACTCAGAATTTTAAGCTAACGTGTATTTATTGGGTTGAAGATTATTCAACTTACAAAGAGGAAATTGTTTTTCTTATGTAACTATATAACTTATTTCACAGCCTCTCTCTCATCTCCCCACTTGTCTTTCTAAAAAGAAGTTTATTGTTTTTTTTGCCGGGAGAAAAGGATTTGGCCTCGTAGAGTGAATGTTGAAGCTAATACTAGGCTATGTGCCAAGTATGATAAATAAATTGACATGGAAGAAAATCTGATCACGATATCATTAGGTTGGAAATACCCAGGAGGGCACAGTGCATATCAGGGGCAGTTAATGCAGAATTGTATGTTTGGCTGGTGCACAGTAAATATTAAATATTAATAAAACAAACTCCATTGTTTTCAACTTTGGAGGGGCAAGACTATGCTCAGGGATTTTTGTTTTGAATCCCCTAACTAAACTTAGTGTTTGAAAAAATACTGTTTCTCCATGAAACGATGGGAATTTAAATTCTCCCTGTTAGGTTTATGCCGAATTTAAAAAATGCAAGGGGATACTTCAAGAGAGGAGGTCAAGATAAGATTAGTAGAAAAAATCAAACGGAGGGTATTTAAATATCATATTTATACCAAATGAGTAATATATTCAGTCCTGCAAGGAGGCTGCAACATCTACAGGAACAAGCAGAACTGTAGATAAAAAGGAATTTAAAGTGGTGGAGGTGCTCTGCAGACGTCAATGATTAAAGGGTACAATTCATAGTCATAACAACATGAAGCAAATAGCTTATACTCAGTGTGCGGGCTCTTGGATGAATTCATTCAATATTTCCCATTTCTTTAAGAGGATGTAAGAAAGTCATTTACTCTGTCTTGAGCAGGAGGCACCATGTTCCAAAATGAGGCTCTTAGCACTCCAGTTCTGCAAAGGGAGGGCTTTATTTAACTTTGTCTTCCCACCTGCATCTAAATTCTGACTCCCTCCAGAGAAATCTTTCAGTTTTCTGCTAAGAGCTATTCATGCCATGAGACATTAACCCAAGTGTAGAGAGACATGGCTCAAGGAAGTTTCCTGATGATGCTGCCCATTTTGGAGGGGAGAAGGTGTGGGGAGAGGAATGCAGAGCATGCAAAGTTGTATAAGGACTTCATTCCACAGGTTTTTGTGTTAGGTAGACCTGAGCTTAAACTTCAGCTCTGTCATTTGTTGGGCAACCCTGGACAAGTTACTGAAACTCTCGGAGCTTTATTCTTCACCAGAGGATAATATTTGTACGTTACAGATTGAATTCAGGATTAAGAATAGTTCTGTATGTAATGACCTTAATAAGCCCGATGCATTACAAGCATAGGGAATGGTAATCGAAAATAGAAATAACAATAACAGAATAGTGGCTGCTTCATTATCAATTATCACATGATTTAGCGTTCTAAGAAGCATAACTTTTAAATTTAATTTTTGTTTTGATGTGTAACGAGGAAGTGGGTGAGAGCAGAAAGAATCCTATATTGAAGTTAGAAGACTGGGTGTCTCTGCATGACCTTGGGCAAGTTATTCAACCTTCTGGGCCTTGTGTTTCTGTATTAGTTTCCTATTGCTGCTATACCAAATTGGCGAAAACGTAGTGTATTAAAACAACATAAATTTATCATCTTACAGTTCTTTAGTTCAGAAGGCTGACCCAGGTCTCGTTAGGTGAAAATCAAGATGCCAGCAGGTCCGTGTTCCTTCTGGAAACTCTAGGGAAAAATCCACTTCCTTGCCTTTTCCATCTTCTAGAGACTCCCACATTCCCTGGCTCATGCCTCTCTTCCAGCATCAAAGCCAGCAACAGCTGGTTGAATCTTTTTCCCATCATATTACTCTGACCTCCTCCTCTGCTTCCCTCTTCCACTTTTAATGACTCTTGTGATTATAGTAGATAATTTGGGATTATCTCTCTATCTCAAGGTCAAATGATTAACAACCTTACTTCCACCTGCAACCTTACTTTCCCCTTGCCATGTAAGGTTAATATATTCACATGTTCTAGGCATTAGGACATGGACATTCCTGGGTGGCCATTATTCTGCCTACTACATTTATATTCATTAAATGGAAATAATAGCTAATAGAGTAGAAATTATTTTAAATTAAAACATATAAATTTCCATTCGTTTGCTAATCCTATTGTAGGACAGGGGCTTTTTCTTTGAGTGTTGGAGTTCTGCATCATTCTTATGTAAATTTTACCTTAACACATATTGATAGTTCCAAGTTTTTTTATGAATTAAGAAGAAATTAAAAATATATATATTGTGAAACAATGTATGTAGACTACTTTTAGATATTTTAACAATTTTCTCATTTTTATATGACTTTCTCAGTCAAACCTAGTTCAGTGACCTGTCCATCTTTCCAAATATTTCAACCTAATTTTCAGAGAAAAACTCTCTTTCACTAATATTCACCAATTCGTGTAAAGTTTAACTAGATTTTATGCTTTCAATAACAGGAACAAATGGCATAAGCAATTACAATTGATCTTGGTTTGCATAGAATTTACCCAGTGGAAGCGCAGGTGCGCAGACGAACCATCTAGGGACTGGCAGGTATCCGTCACCATGTTTTGCTGCAGCAATGGAGGGTGTCAAGTCAGTTAAGTGGAGATTGATGAAAAGAGCTTCTACTGTAACAGGAGCTAACATTATTGCATGTTCACTATATACCAGGCACCATGTGGTATGTTTACATGCATTATATCTTTTAATTTTTATTACGACAGGAAAGTTGAACTTGATAAGAGAAGTAACTTCCCCAAAGCCAAGTAGCCAGTAGGAAGAAAGTTAGGATTTGAAGTTATGTATTCTGACTCCAGCAGTTAATCCCATAATCTTACTCCCAGTCTGTTGTCCACTCTGTCAGACAAATTCATATCCTTACAGAGGAATTCTCACGCTGGAGCGTGAGGCTGAGCCAAAATGACTCTTTTGGTTGCACTGGCCAAAGACCGTCCTTAAAAACAAGTTGACCGACATTTTTCCTCTTTTCCGTAGGCTAGGTCTACACCTAATCAAGGCCATCCATGGTTTCCAACTTAGCTCTGCGGGCTCCATAGTCCCACGGACCTCGGAGCCCACACCACCACCAAAGCGCTTCTGCGAAACAGAAACAGACAAGCCGATTGGAGTCTTGATCCTCTGCCCTCTAGTCAATCGGAGTAGCTCTGTCTTTATCCGGTGTATTTGTTTAAACTCAGGATTCCATTTTGTTTGATTCAAGAGATCTCAGGCTTTTTTTTCTTTTCTCTGTATAATATCGCTGCTCTTGGTCTTTCTACTCTGAAGATAGACACACACACACACACACACACACAAACACACACACACACACAAGATGACAAAAGGCAGAAGGTAGCAAGCAGGAGGGACGTTTACCTTCCAGGGATTTCCTGTCCACCTGAAAGCAGCAGCTCCTGATCACGTGACCCCTTTGCCCTTTGTCCAAGGATGTGTTGGCTCTTCTGTTTCTCCTTTCCTTCACACTTACCTCTCTTTTCACAGCAGAATATGAACTACTGGAGGCAGGGCCATTATTTGTCTTCAACACTTGAGCCTCCGTTCCCAGAAGAGCACCTGGTTTTGGGTAAGCACCTATACAACTACTTGAATGAATGAGAAAAACATGGATGTAAAAAATAATGAATGAAGATTCATTAGGGAGGAGCAGACGTGACAAAGGAGGGTAAATCAGGGCAAGGAATGGCTACATTTCATTGGTGATCAAAGTGAAATGACAGACACCGGAGGAGGGGGCTTTCCACTTTGGTCCTATCTGATCTGCAGGTTCATATCAAGATCACGTTAGCCTGGAAAAGTGAACATTCCCTTCCCCTTTCAACATATCGCTGGCTAGATCCAATTTAAATGGGACCAGCTATTTCCTGGTATAGCGCGGATAAAAAGTCTCTAGGAGTTGAAGGGGCAGAGTTTATATCCCCTTACAGTAATTTTCTAGCCATGAGATTTTGAGCAAACCACCTAAGCCTAGCTGTGTAATGAGGTTTGTAATGCTTTTGCCTCCTATTGTGGAATCAGAAACTGAAGTCTCCTTTTTGAGAAGGGAAATGTGACATAGATCTCTATTTCTATCTTTCCCCATCTCCATCTCCATATCTCTTTTGGCCCAAACTCGATGAAAGGAATCATAAGTTAGGCAAGGGATTTTGCAAAGAGGAGAAACAATCCTAAGCACCTAAAAATACCTTTGTATTCAGGTGCTATGATGTGCAGTATTTTTCTCTATAAACAAGATAGAGAAGGACGCCGAATATTTAAAACTCACGAATGAAATACGGGGCAATGGTTCCAGGTAAAATTAACATTGATTAGCATCAGTTCTTTTTCATAAGTTAGATAATCTCCCCATGTGTTCTCATGCTCAATGTAAAGAAGACAAACCTTTTCAGAGCCATTAAACTCTTAGACTATACAGATTTTCTTAATTTTAACGTAGGGCTCCAATGTTTATCCCCAAGACGTGTGGTATCTATCAAACGTGTTTTAAAGAAAATGTGTCATAAAACTCTGTTGTAGGAAAAGCGTTCGTAAAGCTCACCTTAACACTGGTATTAATTGTAAACACACAAGTTCTTCCTGCCCACTACTCTTTTTCTTTGATACCTATAGTGAAGGAGAAAGTCATTCAGCTTGTATTAAAAAAATGACTCTAACATGTCACTAGCAATTCAGTCATTTCCAGAGCCTCTTAATCTAGGTTACTTTATGGCGTGTTGTGAAAATCAGATAAAATAATGGTCCCCAAAACTCTTTTAAAACTATAAAGTGAAAATACACGTAAGGCATTGGGCAATGCTGTAGCTGGGAAGAAAGGACAAGAGCTAACATTTATCCACCACAGTCTTTGGAATAAACCAAGGCACTTTTCATACATCATCTGTCATTTCCATCTAGTCATCAACCATGGGAGATTAAGCCTTTTAGAAGCCCTGAATATTAGAAAGATTATGACCTAAGTTCCTACTTCATGTGAAGTTCAAAATAATCTGTAAATAATACAAAGATGAACGGATGTCCAACAAATTTACCCCCACAATTATTATTTAGACTTTTTAATATTGTAAAATATCTATTTCTTACAAAAAAAAGAATACCTCTGCCTTTGCTGGTGGCCCAACCATCGGCTTAGTTTGCCTACTGGGGACTCTGCTCTGGATTTATATCATCTTCCAGATGGTGTAAGTTAAATAATAGTATCCATCCCAAATTTATCTAACCACTTTAATCCAAAAGGTTTGGGCACCAGATTTTTTTCTGGTGCCAAATTTGGTGAAGCGAACCATTAAAAACGGAAACAAATGGAACCACGGAACAAATTAAGACCCGCCTCAGGCACCGGCGTACTTCTTTTTAACTCCCATCTGCCAGCTCAGGTTTCTGAGGTGCAATCAGCATCAGAATGTCGGTGAGCTCTTTTATTTTTTTCTTTTCTTTCCCTGAAGATCCCTGTCCTTCCTAATGAAGGCACGACATAAGATTAGGACCCACTGCCTCAGTGCAGCCTGAACACGCACGCAGTTCTCATGGCTGGGTCCCAAATTCACAGACCTCATTTGGGGAGCATGTTCCCTAGTGTATTTTTCTTTTCTTTTCCTACACCTGTCCTCAGGTAGGTCCCCGCACACAGCCTGTGTGTCTGCGGGCCCTGCCTGGCAGTGAGTATGGATGATGGGGGCTGGAGGAATATTTTCAGGAAGACTTAGGAAAGAGAAGCCGATCGTTTGTGCAGGGTAATAAAGAACCTAGCAAGGGTCCTCTTTCTGGAACACAGGTGCAGCTTGTGCTTTCAGGCCTCGTGTTGAATTTATTCAGCACCTGCACTTGCAAAGCAATCAACATTTCTCTCCAGTCTGAGCTTGATGGATCGGGAGGTGTGCTGCTTCCTTCTCTATAAAACGAGGATGTTGGATTTCAGCCTCTGGAGGTCTTCTCTAGCTCTGACGCCTGTGAGATTCACATTCATGGTAAATCCCTCACACTGTCTCCCCTCCGAGTCTGAGAAAGATGTGCTCACTTCTGGTAACTGGATAAATGGCTCCAACATGAGCCAGAGCTTTGTTTTAAGATAGAGGTTAAAGGATGCTATTTCCAAGCTTGTATGATTCTGAGAACTTCCCAGTAGAGTTGGCACAGAAGCCAACTTCTCACCCTTGTGCAGGACTGGACCTGGTGCTGCCTCACCTCTGGGACCCCACCTCTAATCCTTCTCCCCCAGTTCGGTGGGCTTCTCTCCCCTCTAGCAAGCTGACATATCCCGGGGCAAGATCCTTACCTTTGTTGTTCTCTGCTGATGTGGAAGGATCCTTTCCACTTCTGCCCCGGGCACATCCTCCTCCTCCATTCAGATCTCAACTCCAAGGTCGCCTCCATAGAGAGGCTTCTCTGACTCCCCTGACCTGACATTGCCCAAGGAGGCATCCTCTTCCATCAGGCCTTTTTATTTTCTTTATGACCGTTAATGGAAGCTGAAATTAGCTTGTATATTTATTGTCTATATTCCCTACGAGAATATATGGCAATTAATAGAGGCCTTGTCTTATTTGTTGCTGTGTCCCTCATAACGAGAAGAGAGCATAGTGAGTGTCCGATAAATATATGTGAAGTGAATGTACAATGACAACAACAACAGCGTAGCACTCGTGCTCAACTCGCTGCGTGCTAGGTGCCACTCTAGGAGTCCTTTGTATGTGGACTAAATGAACTCTCCTAACAGCTTTATGACATGGATACAGTTATCATTCCCATTAACAGTTGAGGATATCGAGGAACAGAGAAGATGAATAACTTGCCAAATGTGCTGCTGGTGGGACTGAATGAACATGCCTCTCTGGTTTGATGCTTTGTGGGTGGAGCTTAAACGACCACCTGCAGACACCTTTGGAGAATATGAGCCGGAAGCTGGGAGCTTTTACTGTGTTGTGATGGCCCGCGTTAAATGAGAAAGCCCACAATTTCTTCATCAGGTAATTAACAAAGCTTATTTAGGAATTCAGCATTATCATTTTTTTTAATTCTCTATATCTCTTTCACCACTGGCAAGTCAGAGCAGGAGTTACACAAGGACACAGCCCTGGGTCATCTGGTAAGCACCTGAGACTCCCAGGGCCTGGGAGAGTTTTTTTCTTTTCTTTTCATTTTTTTAAAAATCATACCCTTAAACCCTGTACGATTAAGAAAATCTCCTCAATATGTTCAGATTAATAAAGCAAATATTTTACAAGCTGATTTCCTTTCTTGAGTATTAGAATGAGAGATTCAGAGCAACATGAACCCTACTGGCTTTATTGAAATATTAAAACGTATAAATAATTTACATGGAGACGGAAAGTCAGAGAAGATATGAAATCTTCAGAACATTGCATATATAAATTATATACATTATTTGATTCAAGAAGTTTAATGTGTTAGAAAATATTCCTCTCACCCTCCCGTGTTCAGCCCACTCTTAATGGAATTTGGGGAGAGGGAGGTCAAAATGAGTCTGAAGAAAGAAATTTTAGATTCCAGATCGCTGGTTTCAGCAAAGAACAAAACCAACTATTGTCCTCAAATCAGCAGACATGTTACTTGCAAGAATAGATGCATGTTTACGAGAGGCCATATTATAAGCGTTATTGCTGTAATAAAAACAATTCAAGCTAGGTTGGGTCTTGTTACCTTCCCCTGCCCCAACTCCATGCATTTCCTTCGGAACAGTTTTAATGCTTGCAGTTCCTTCTTTAAGGCTTTCTTCCTGCCCTAGACTTGAAGCTCTAAGAGGACATTGCCTGACTCGCTGCTGTATCCCAGTAGCCATAGCTGTGTGATTTGGGGCTCAGTACTCAACCTCTCTGTGCCTGAAAATTCTCATCTGCAAACTGGAGGTAGTAAAAGTAATTAACCCATTGGATTATTATGAAGAATACACGTCAGTTCAAATAACACACTTAGAACAGTCTTGACCGCCAGAGTGAAATTCAGAGTTTTAGCTATTAATATTTTCAATAAACTGTAATTTACTTGAGAGAAGGGACTTTATGTGTTTTGTTCATTGATGATTCCCCAGTGCCTATAACAATGTTTGGACACAATTGGCACCTAGTTAATAATTCTTGTATAAATTAATTACTAAGTTAATATTTTAGATGCTTAATAATTAAATTTTAATGTTGGGTTGCAGTGTGGTCAAGAGTATTACACACACACACCTTTATTCTGATGATTCTCAGCATAAACTTTGATTAATTACATTGGCCAGCTATCACGAGGACAACCGAATAGCACGAGACATCCTCACAGACACGGACAGCTGGGAAGGTGGACCATTTGCCTTCAGCTCACAGCTGTCTTTGAACTCTGCCTCCGGCTGGTTCCCCAGATGTTTCCTCACGCTCCGGATCAAAGCCATAACTTGCTTTCATTTTGCAAAGGGGCAGTGCAACTTATCACAAGGATTGCAGCCGGGAAGTAAAGAGCCCCTCACCTTAAACGGCAATTTATTGTTCCCTCTCTGTCACACTTGATTAAAATACAGAGTTTGCCTCCAAGGCTGAAATTAGCTTTTCATCTTGCCTGACTGCCATCCAGGTCTGAAAAACAGCAGCTCGTTTGTTTCAATATTTACCACATCCATTCAGAAGAGGTTTACATTATTGCCAATTAGGACTTAATTGTTATCCATAACTCAAACATTTGCTGGCTGTTTACAGAGTAAAAGCATCATTCTCTTTTTACTACCCTGACTTCTACAACCCTTAGACCTTTGCAACTTGAGTGGAGGGATTTCTTTTCCTCACGATGGGGCTGGAGATGATGGAGAATGTAATACTCCTTTGAGCTCTTAGCTTCAGGATGTGGCTGGCGGCAAGCATTAATTGTCCAGTTTACTGGAAGATGGTTAAGCCCGTGCGTCAGGCATCTGCTGTTTTTACTTCCCTAATCTACATCTCCCGACATCCTGCCAGCAGAAGTCTCATTTAGCTTTGGAGACGTTCTCTGTTGCTTGGGTTATTGCACTATCCTCCTAGCTGGGCTTCCAGCTTTCCCCATGGGCCCTACCGCACACTCTCAACCCAGCAGTTCCTAGTGCAGAGCGATCCTTTTAAAATTCGTCATCATGTGTCACTCACATCATATGTCACTCACGTCATATGTCACTCACATCATGTGTCACTCCTCTGTTTCCAAGCGCCCAACACCTGCCTGTGTCACTCAGGATGAAGGCCAGTGTCTGCAGTGACTCGGAGCCCTGCACACCTCTACCCCCCACTCACTGTTCCCACATCACCTCCCGTTACTCTCTCCTCACACACTCTCCACGTATTGCATATTTGTTTCTTGTCTGTCTCCTCCTCAAAGATGTAAATTCCAGGAAGGCAGGGATGTATTTACGCTTGTTTATGTAGCCCTGTGTCATTCTTTTTTTTATGTTTCTTAACCAACTTCAATGAGGTATAATTTACGTATAATAAATGGCCTCCCTTTAAAGGGTGTAATTCGGTGGGACAAGACTTCATGGGTTTATCTCCATAAAACCATATGCTTTCTCTCTCTCTCTGTTTTTTTAAGTAATTTTATTGGGATTATAATGGTTTATAATATTGTGTAATTTTGGGTGTACATTATTGTTTACCAATTCCTGAATACGCTTCATCGTGCTTACCCCCAATAGTCTAATTTTTATCCATCACGATACATATGTGCCCCTTTGTCCCTTTCGCCCACCCCCCCCAACCCCCTTCCCCTATGGTAACCACAGATCTGTTCTCTTTATCCATGTATTTGTTATCTTCTACATATGAGTGAAATCCTGCAATATTTTTCTTTCTCTATCTTAGCTCTGTGTCATTATTTCTTTCTCTCTTTCTTTCTGTTAATCTCCTATCTGCCACTGTCTTCAGGTACCTGGTGCTCACGTGCCGCCCCACGGCTTCCCAGTGCTTCTCCGCAGCTTCCCCTTCTCATGATGCTTCAGGTGGACGCACAACCTATCTTTTATTTATTTATTTATTTTTTGAGGAAGATTAGCCCTGAGCTAACATCTGCCTCCAATCCTTCTCTTTTTGCTGAGGAAGACTGGCCCTGAGCTAACATCTGTGCCCATCTTCCTCTACTTTATATGTGGGACACCAACGACAGCATGGCGTGCCAAGCGGTACCATGTCCCCACCTGGGATCTGAACCGGTGGACCCTTGGCCACTGAATCAGAACATGCGCACTTCACCGCTATGCCACTGGGCCAGCCTCTCTTTTATCCCACATAATTCTATTTCCCTCAGTGCTTATAACAGTGAACTAATTCAATCTAAGGTATGAGAGTACTTTCAAAGTGAAAAGTTTTCATTATATTCAAATACGTACCTAATTGGAGGAATTTTAGACCACATGTCAAAGTTGTATGTTTGTGGCAGATGCTTAAGAAGGGGACATTGATTAACTGACCAAAGAGAAAGTTTTTCAGGAGCGGTTCAGATTACTGCACCTGCAGGTCTGTGAGCCAGGAGATATCCCACAAACAACGTGGCCCACAGACATATGTCTTTTAGCTTGCCCTGTGTTTAAAAGGAGAATGAGTCAATATTGAAAAAACAAGAGATTTCATAGAGAAATCCAATTCCCAGCTTTTCCTGAAAAATTGGACAATCTGGCAACTTTCCTCCTGGCACCACTGTCTGAAGCTGAGCCTCATCTGGTCCCTTCGGACAAGGCACGGCTTCTCCATTCCCCTCGGTCCCCGTCGGGACCTCTTCACTCATTTCTATAGACCTGTGGTCACAAAGCTTCAAGCCTTGATTTACTGTATCCCAGACTTGGTTTGTGGGTGCGTTAGAATCTCTTAGCTGGATCTTAGGAAATGTGCCCAACTTTAGCGACAGCCTGAGGGGATCCCCCTCCTGTCAATACGCAGAGCTGGTTTATCTCAAAATTCTGATAATCTTGAGACCACTTGCTTTGTGGTACTTTTTAAAATGACCGTATCTAGGACCAAGCCCAGACGGATTGAATAGAAACCCCTGGGATCTGGGACCCAGTTTTGGTAATTCTTTTTTCTTTTTTTCAAGGAAGATGAGCCCTGAGCTAACATCTGCCGCCAATCCTCCTCCTTTTGCTGAGGGAGACTGGCCCTGAGCTAACATCTGTGCCCATCTTCCTCTACTTTATATGTGGGACGCCTACCACAGCGTGGCTTGCCAAGCTGTGCCACGTCTGCACCCGGGATCTGAACCGACGAACCCAGGGCTGCCGAAGCGGAACGTGGGAACTTAAACGCTGTGCTACTGGGCCGGCCCTTTGGTAATTCTTTAATGTTCTCATGTGATTCGAAGTGTACAGTCGAGGTTGAGGCCCGCTATCACAGCGTTCTTTGCTGATTCCTATCGCAGGGGGTGTGTAATTCAGTTTGGGTGGGCTAGGGTGGATGTGGCCTAATGACAAAGCCTACGATGACTCTGTGACCAACAAGGAGCATCTCTGACTTTACACTGTCTGTGCAGGTGTGATCCTGGGATCCCCGCCGTGGGGTGAAGCAGCTCCCGTCAGCTGAGTTCCCTTGGCCTGCTTATGTCTTTATTAGAACAATAAAAGGCTATGAAACACACGGAGCGGAAAAGAAAATTGAATAGAACCACCAACTCCTGACCAGGAGACCCTCCCCTTTGTCTGATGGGGCTCTATTTATTTACTCACAGCAAGTTTTCTCTCAATCTTGTGTCACTCACCAAACTTTACCACTAATTGAACACTGTGATTCTCTTTTCTCTCTCTGAGTTGAAATTTATAGCACCTCCTAAAATGATCCCTCACTATCTGATATGTGCCTGAAAATGTAGTTAGAGACAAGCCCCTGTGGCCTCAGGACTAGGAGAGAGATGGCTAATCTTCTGGGAGCTGAGAGGTGGTGGGGGCATCTGTAAGTCCTGCCCACCTGGCCTCCCATCATAAGCACGTAGTCTATTGCAGGCGAATTTCAGAAAACTATCCTTCCAAGATTGTTGCCATTGCCATGAAGTGCTTCAATCTGCTCTGGGGCCATGGAAGAGAAAACTTTCTAATACCTTTATGTTAACAGATTTTTCCAGTGGGCCACAATTCACAGAAAAACCTGCTTGCAGATCAAGCCTGGAGTGCGATCAATGGGACGAGGAGGAGAAAAGTTACCTCTATTTAATTAGCTGTGGGTTGGTGACAAATGAGAAGAGCAACTGTGAATGTGACACGGCTGCTTAATTTCAGCCTGTTTTATGTTCGAGCATCACTCTTCTCTCCAAAACTTTGTCAAGATCGTTTTACCAAGAGCGCTTGCTGGAAAGCCTTTTTGGAGAAAAAGGCAAATAACGTATTCTGTCAGGCGGTAAAGCAGCCACTTAGAGACACAGCACTTTGATTATGTTCTTTGAAAGAAAGAGAGAATTGGATTTTAACTACTGTTCAAAATCCCTCACCTAAGGGGTAGAATTATAAAAGAGCTCTGTGCCACTCTTGTTATTACTGCATACGTGGACAACGGCAAAATTAAAAATAGGGTTATTCATCAAAAATGGCTCATTATTTTCATTAGGGCATGCAATATGTGGTTTGTTAACACAGATCGGAGTCTAGCAGGCACGTTGATCGGATTTGGCCTGAGGAGCTCTCCGAATGGTTTAGGCAAGAGAGGAGTGTTCCTGGATTGGCTCCTTCTATTGGTTTCCTAGAATAAAGCCAGTGGGTTTTAGAACAAAGGTTTCAAATGAAGTCCCGCCATCTCCAAGTCATTTATATTAACGAGCTTTGCTGGTCAGTGGAGAAAGCCTCTGAATAATTTTCTGAATTTATTTGGTCCATAGTATGCTAGTATAAAACTCCATAATGAGAAAATAAAATTGCATTTTAATCCAAATGAATGTTATGCATTCTTCACTAGTGTGTACTGGTGAGCAGAGGGGCTACAAAGTTGAATGAGACATCATTTCAACCTCAAGAAGATCCTAGTCCAGCGGGAGAGGTAAAAGTACTGAACGTTTTTTCCTTTGCTTTTCTTTGGTTTGTTCACCCAGTATCTTGTCTGGAAACGGTGCCTCCTTCCCCGCCAACACAGCTAGCTGTGAGTGGACTAGTCCCTGATTGGCACATGATCCTGCTACCTTTGGCATAGTTAGCTGTTCAGGCATGAGCACCTTATTTTAGTTGTGCAAATGAATCATTTTCCTAAGAATTTTAGATTTGAGACAAAAGCAAGAACTTTTCTAAATCAATAAAAGTCATACATCTGTTGATTCGACACGCATTCAATGTTGGATCCATTTAGGTGTTAACAGTGCAACAGGGAAGAAAGTGATCTTTGCTTTCATGGGCCAGTGGCGTGCTGGTGGAGTAACTCCCCGGGAAAATTTTTAAAAGTCCTGATTTGCAGCATTTGTCAATTTCTATGGCTATGACCAATTTCAAGCTGCCAACAGTTTAACTACCTGCTCACAAAACTCCTTATCATTTGACAGTTGGCTGTCATGAGCCCGTCTGAGCTAGCCCCAGCACACCACTGCATGGAGCTCCCATGTTAGGGGATATGACCACAGTTACATGAGTAAACTAGCAGAAAAACACAATACTCTCAAATCTGGATAAATGTTATAAAGTAAATAAGCAAAGAAACAGGACATGAGCAGTTAAATGAGAGCCAATTGTCAAATATTCCAGGATTTTGTGAGCCACAATTACATAGGGTAAGTACCCAGTAAGTATTAGCGAGGGAATTCCTCTTTTAGGGTTTGGTGTTTGAACTGAGTTATAATGATGGAAAAGAAGCTGTCAGGCAAAATGCTTTCCAGGCAGAGGGCATAGCACATGCTGAGAGCCAGTTCGAGGAAGGAATTCAATTCAGTGTGTTTATGTGGGGGTGGGAGTAGGGGTAAAGAAATGAATGGGAAGTCTCTTGATTCCTTGTGGACCAGAGACGTCAAGAAGTTTATTTTGCAGAGAGAAAGAGAGAGAGAGGCAGGAAGGAAAGGGGAGGAATAAAGAAGATACCCACAGAAAGACAGAATGACCTGGATAAATAATGGAGGGAGAGTTCTTACAGCATTTGAGTCCCTCATTCTGGATGTCTCTGAGACCAGTTGATTTCCTGCCTTGGGTATGGAAGTATCCAGTATCCTTTACAATAAGTGCTTGCTCCAGTTAGAATTTTATGTCTTGTTACCAAAAGAGTTGTAACACAACTTGTGTGTGCTGATACACACACACACACACACACACACACACATGCACATATACATACACACTTCATTTTTTTCCCAGGATTTTAAAAATTCAGAGTAAGCCTGCTGGTGGATGATTTATTTACCATCTAAACCCAGAACACATGTTGTTACTTAGAAGATATCTTTTACATACGTGTGTTCACCACACACCAAGGCTTCAGAAAACAGTTAATGGAAGAATGAATAAGGGCCTCAATTACGTTTAGGGGAATGGTTACCAAATTGTGAATGCATCAGAAATAGCCTTGTTAAAAATGCAGAAGGGAGGACCCTACCCCCTAGGATTCTGCACTTTTAATGAGAACCCCAGTGATCTAGAATCCAGGGAAACTGAAGGCTGTTCTTCAACAGGCCTGGATTTGGCAGAAGAACTTGCTGGAAAAGCATAGACAGAAGACTTGAGAATTTCTCAGTGTCTTTTTTTTTCAGGAGGTGGCATGGTCTAGCAGAAATAAAGTCTGGGGCTCCAGTTTTGCAGCTGAATTCATAGATTTTGGGAAGCCATTATCCCTTTGGTGGGCCTTGGTTCTGATATGCATAAAATGATGGGGGTTGATCGTCTCAATTGCTACCTCTAGCTCTGACCCTTTGTGACTTGCTTGATGATCTTAGGAAATGCACTTACCTTCCCTAGGCTGTAATTTCTGCACAAGCCCCTTGTTTCTCTTAGGCAATGGCTGTTAGGATATCGACGAGAAAACACTTCCTCCAAAGGGGACATTTAGTCCTAGAACTTGGGCCAGGTTCTCATTTCTTTTCAGCTTCTGTTTCCCCATCGGTACAATAAAGGTGTGGGGCTAGAACTCTGTTTACCAAAGGGAAGTACCTGAATCTCTAGAAGGTAAGAGGACACAGTAATAAACTTGAGGTGTATTCAAGAGTGTTGGTACTCTTTTACATTCTTTTTCAATCTTTTCAAATAATCTAAGGCTCACTTTGGAGTTATTGTGGCTATAATAACTTTACCACTGATAATTATCTCTTTTTTTAACAAAAAGAGGGCTAAGCTCAAGTTTGGGGTTTTCTATACATACATTCGCAAATATTTAAGAACTTCCAATGGCTATCTACTTTCCCCCAACCCCCCCATTTAAGGGGAGAATCTAATACATGGGAAATCCAATTGAACCTTAAGAGAAAGTACGGATGTGTGGTTGAGATGGGACATCACGGGCTAAAGCACTCTGCGGAACATCCTTGGCTGAAGAAAGGACTCAAGAAGATGAAAGCAGAGAAATCGTAGTTCAGCTTTTATTCAACTGATTCAGATGTTGGTCCATTAGCAAAAAAGCTGAGGTCACTGCATCTGCTGACTTTAGTTGTCCATGTAAAAATTTAGACTGCCAAGGAGAGGGTCAAATGTCTATACTAGAGATACAACTCTTGTTAAGTGAGTTCTGAGTGTAGTTCATGTAGAGGCAATTCCTATCGGTGTGAAAATAAGCTCTAAGGGAAAAAATCCTCTCCACCTCCACACACAAAACTTTTACTTCTTTTTAAACTCTAGCTTAAGCTTAAGTAATAATTATTCAAGTCAATCTTTACTTTTCCCGAGTAACTCATTCTGCAGCTAGGATGACTAGATTTAGTAAATAAAAGTCCAGAATGCCAAGCAGAATTTAAATGTTAGATAAACAGTAAGTAATTTTTCACATAAGTATGTGCCATGTGATATTTCTTCCATGTAAAATAATATTCATGTTCATCTGAAATTCAAATTTACCTGGTGACCCCAACCACACCTATGCAGCAAAGATAAAATCAGATATAACTAAAGGATGAGGTGGCTCTTATTCTAATCTGGTGTTGGGGATGTCAAATGGGAGGAACAGAAATTTCTTATTGCTTCTTATTGTTAAGAGAGTTATATAGATTAAATCAGTGATTCCTAAAATTAGTCCACATGTGGCAAAATTTACACTGCTTCATAGCAGGATGAGAAAAAACAAAACAAAACAAAACCATGTGAAAGTTTCTTATAACACTACATGTACTTAATTTTAAATAATCATCATTTATTTTGAGCTTTCATTCCTTTATCATTAAAAATTTTCGTTTTTCATAAAATGATAGTAGTCTATGGTAGGATGTTATTGCTTTGGTGAAGTTTTTCATGTCCTTGTTGAGTGAAACAGAAAGTTGGCAATGCTGTGTCAGTCCCAATCTATTTTTTAAATTGGCCTGAAATCCTAAAAATCAGGAACCACTGGCTTAAATTTAGAAAAATCTTATTAAAATAGGTGACATGGTTTTATTAAGTAGACCCAAATCACAAACATAACGTATTAAGTATTCTGAGCTACTTAGGGAAAGCTGCACTAGAGAAGACCAGGTTCTTTATGACTACAACTGTTGAGAGGTAGAAGAAAGAAGGAAAGTCATGTGAAAGGAGCAAAAGAGTATTTGACTGTGTTCCTTTCTGTTTATAATCTTTTTATTCCTCTCACCAAAAATACCATCCCCTAGAGTACTTATGGATTCCATTTGTTCTTGACTCACATAAGAGCCTTCTCTCCTTTGCCATGAAATAAAATAGCAAAGCATTGTTTCTCACCTCACGAAGTGGTCTTTTTTCCTGTGCTCTTTTTATTGTTTGGTTTCAGTAATCAACAATGTATTTTTCAAGAGTTTCTTTCAAAGGTCACTCTCTGGACTAGCTATCTATTACTGTTCAACAAATTGCCTCAAAACTTAGCAGCTTAAAACAGCACATATTTATTACCTCACAGTCTCTGGGGGTCGGGCAGGATGGACTGGATTTTCTGATGTCAGGTCTCTCACAAAGCTTTCATCAAGGTATCAGGCAGGGCTGGAGTTTCATCTGAAGTCCCAAGTGGGGAAGGATCCACTTCCAAGCTCACTCAGTGATTTTTGGCGAAATTCAGTTCTCTTGGGTTGTCCCTCATGGGACTGAGCTCATCATGTTCTTTCTGGGTGTTGGCTGGAGGCCATCCTCAGTTCCTTGCCATGTGTGAGCTTTTCTATCATGGCAGCTGGCTTCATTAGAGCCAGCAATAAGGACAGTCTGTTAGCAAATGAGAGTTGCTGTCTTTTGTAACCTAATCACAGCAGTGATTTCCCATCACCTTTTGTGTATTCTATTAGAGGAAAGTCATGGATCTCACACACTCAAGAGAAGGCGGTTGTGTAAGAGTATGAATACCAGGATGTGGGGATCATTGTGGTCATCATAGAAGTCTGACTACCACTCTCAATCTTGCCTCCTCAATCCTATTTTTCTTATAATGTCTACTACCACTCTCTACATGATAGGTGTATCCATAGATTGTGGTCATAGCAAAACTAATCTCATCTGTAATAGATTAACCATTTCTTCTAACATCAATGTTGAAACAAGTTCACAGCACCAATTCAATAAGAAAAGATTTTAATACTATGAAACTTAAAAAATATATGCTGGACTGAACTAATGGTGGAAGAGTTCTAGACTATTGGTCATGCCTTTCACTACTGCATTCTTTCTACCATCACAGATTTATCAGGGACTTGTTATACAGTAATAGGTGCTTCGGGTCTTTTATCTACTAAATCCGCACCCCCACCCCCCACCTTTTTTCAGAATACTGCCTTGACCTTCTCTACTTAGTGACAGGCAAAGTAAGGGGCCATCCAAGAAGTGATAGTAAAGCAAATTCCACACCAATTTGCTGTAAATTATTAGAACAACATGTCAACTCTTGGGATCATAGACCTTTTAATGTAGGTGCCTTAATTATATGTATTTTTTTGTGTTAGATGAAAGAAGGAGTATAGAATTTTAATGCAAGTGGTTAAACATGATCTTCCCCAGAGAGCATTGTCATTCAGGGATAATTAATTAAGCTTTTACACAAATGAAAGGTTAGCAAAGCAAGTTAAACACCACTACAAAGTGTAATTTGCAAATTCTGGACTCTGATAATTACACAATTAGGACAGAAATCTCCCTGAGATTTTCATTTTTGTTCTGTACTTCAAACTTTCTTCTAGGGATTAATTTGGGAATGAGGACATTGCAAGTGTTGAAAATAGAGAAAATGTTGTTAAATAGCCAGATATTTGATTTACCATTTCTTTTGTGGAAGAATATGTATAATTTATTTTGCCCATGCATGGAAATCATTTCGTTTAACAGAACAATAAACATTTAGAAAAACATTAATATTTGATTACAAAGTTATATTATTATTATAATGTCATTTCTTTTCAAAATATATTGTCTTTAACTTCTCCTGGAATTACCATTTTGAGAATGAAATGAGGAGTAAATTCTCAGCAGACGTCCTAATCTAGAAAGCAGATATCAGTCATACTTAGAGTTTTAGAGGTAAAGTTAAAAAGAAAAAAAAGCTATGACTATTTAGAGCTTTGGAACAATTAATGTACTTTTATAATGAAAGAAAATGTTTGTGCATTGATTCTGTTAAATGTGATTTCAGTCACTGAACTCAAGTTACTCAGACTAGATGCTTGAGAGTTGAAAGTGATTTTAGCTGAATTGACTAATAAAGTCTATCAACTTCTGGATTGTAGCTTTAATGAATTTTTTAAAAAGTGTTTAAAGTGAAATACTCTACATTAGATTGTATCTATTATTTATAACATATTTGCTTTATACAGTGGCTCATAAACTACTTACATATGAAAATAAGCCACAATTAATCAGAATTCTTGGAAAAGTAGTTCTTATTAACCAAAATATCTACTTAGCTCAAGAATCACTAGCAAAGACTTTTTTGTTTCAAATTCTGTTGTGAAAAATATTATTCCAATGTGTTTATTCAAAAATTCCACACTAAGCATCTGGTATATTCTAGACATTGGTCCAGGCACTTAGGTTACACTGAGAAGCAAAACAGACATGAGTCCTATCCTCAGGGAGCTGACACTCTGGAGAGGAAGGCAGAAAAATAAACACAGCAAGTTAGTAAATTTTATGTTTTCTTAAGAAGGTAATGGATTCTAGGGCAAAAAAGAAAAATTTGGACATGGTAAAGGGAATCATCAATGGTACAGAGGACCAGTGCTGACTGCTGTATTACATATCATGGTCACATATAAGTGCTGCATACAAGAGACACACTTCAGACCTAAAGACACTAACAAACTGAAAGTGAATAGATGCAAATGGCAATGAAAAGAAAGGTGGAGTAGCAATACTTATATCACACAAAATAGATTTTAAAACAAAAACTGTAACAAGAGACAAAGAAAGGCACTACAAAAAGATAAAGGGAAGGATCCAACAAAAGGATACAACACTTGTAAATGCTTATGCACCCAACATGGGAGCACCTAAGTATATAAAGCAATTATTAACAAACATAAAAGGAGGAATAGACAGTAACACAATAATAATAGGGTACTTTAACACTCCACTTACACCAATGGATAGATCATCCAAACAGAAGATCAATAAGGAAAAATTGGCCTTAAATAGAACATTAGACCAGATGGACTTAGAAAATACATGCAGAACATTCCATCCAAAACCCACAGAATACACATTCTTTTCAAATGTACGTTGAACATTCTCCAGGATAGATCACGTACCAGGCCACAAAACAAGTCTCAATAAATTTAAGAAGATTGAAATAAAATCAAGCATCTTTTCTGACCACAATGGTATGAAACTAGAAATCAACTACAGGAAGGAAATTGGAAAAGCCACAAATATATGGAGATTAAACAAAATGCTACTGAATAATGGTTGGGTCAATGAAGAAATCAAAGGAAAAATAAAAAAATACCTGGAGACAAATGAAAATGAAAATACAACATGACAAAACTTATGGGACACAGCGAAAGTGGTTCTAAGAGAGAAGTTTATAGCAAAACAGTCCTACATCAACAAACAAGAAAAATCTCAAATAAACAGTCTAAAAGTATACCTAAAGGAACTTGAAAAAGAAGAAAAAACAAAGCCCAAAATCAGTAGAAGGAAGGAAGTAATAAAAATCAGAGCAGAAATAAATGAAATAGAGCCGAAAAAAACAATAGAAAAAAATCAATGAAACTTGTTCTTTGACAAGATAAAAAAAATTGACAAATTTCTAGCTAGACTCACCAAGAGAAAAATAGAGAGGATTCAAATAAATAAAATCAGAAATGAAAGAGGAGAAATTACAATGGACACCTCAGAAATACAGAAGATTATAAAAGAATACCACAAAAAGCTATATGCCAACAAATTGGATAATCTCCAAGAAACGGATAAATTCTTAGACTCATACAACCTTCCAAAACTGAATAAAGAAGAAATAGAGAATTTAAATAGACCAATCACCTGTAAGGAAATCAAAACAGTAATCAAAAACCTCCCAAAAAAATAAATGTCCAGGACCAGGTGGCTTCCCTACTTAATTCTACCAAACATTCAAAGAAGACTTAATGTCTATCCTTCTCAAACTCTTCCAAAAAGTTGAAGATGCAGGAACGCTTCCTTACTCATTCTATGAAGCCAGCATCACCCTGATACCAAAGCCAGATAAGTACAACATGCAAAAAGAAAATTACAGGCCAGTTTCACCGATGAACATCAATGTAAAAATCCTCAACAAAATACTAGCAAATCAAATACAGCAATACATTAAAAAGATCATAGACCATGATCAAGTGGGATTTATTCCAGGGGTGCAGGGATGGTTCAACATCCACAAATCAATCAACGTGATACACCACCATTAACAAAATGAAGAATAAAAATCACATGATTATCTCAATAGATGCAGAGAAAGCATTTGACAAGATACAGTATCCATTTGTGATAAAAACTCTGAATAAAATGGGTAGAGAAGGAAAATACCTCAACATAATAAAGGCCATATAAACCCACAGCTAATATCACACAATGAGAAAAACTGAAAGTTATCCCTCTAAAGACAGGAACAAGAGAAGGATGCCCACTTCCTCCACTTTTGTTTAACACAGTATTGTAAGTCCTAGCCAGAGCAATCAGATGAGAAAAAGAAATCAAAGGGATGCAAATTGGAAAGGAAAAAGTGAAAGTGTTACTATTTGCAGAGGACATGATTTTATACATAGGAAACCATAAAGAATCCACCAAAAGACTTTTAGAAATAATAAATGAATATGGTAAAGTTGCAGGATACAAAATCAACATACAAAAATCAGTTGCGTTTCTATACATTAACCATGAAGTAGCAGAAAGAGAAATCAAGAATACAATACCATTTACAATGACAACAAAAAGAATAAAATACCTAGTAATAAATTTAACCAAAGAGGTGAAAGACCTATACACTGAAAACTATAAAACATTTTGAAAGAAATTAAAGACCCATAGAAATGGAAAGATATTCTGTGTTCTTGGATTGGAAGAATTAACATAAGTTAAAATGTCCATACTTCCTAAAGCAATCCACAGATTCAATGCAATCCTTATCAAAGGTCCAACAACATATTTCACTGAAATAGAACAAAGAATCCTTAAGTTTATAAGGAACAACAAAAGACCCCGAATAGCCAAAGGAATCCTGAGAAAAAGAACAAAGCTGAATGTATCACACTCCCTGAATTCAAAATATACTACAAAGCCATGGTAACCAAAACATCACAGTAGTGGCACAAAAACAGGCACACACGTCAGTGGAACAGAATCAAGAGCCCAGAAATAAACCCACACATCTATAGACAGCTAATTTTTGACAAGGGAGCCAAGAACACACAATGGAGAAAAGAAAATCCGTTTAGTAAACAGTGTTGGGAAAACTGGACAGCCACATGCAAGAGAATGAAAGTAGACCATTATCTTACACCTTGCACAAAAATGAACTCAAAATGGACTAAAGACTTGAATGTAAGACCTGAAACCATAAAACTTCTAGGAAAAAACACAGACAGTATGCCCCTTGATGTTGGTCTCAGCAGCATATTTTCAAATATCATGTCAGACCAGGCAAGGGAAACAGTAGAAAAAATAAACAAATGGGACTACATAACCAAAAAGCTTCTTCACAGCAAAGGGAACCATCAACAAAATGAAAAGACAACCTAACAATTGGGAGAAGATATTTGCAAACCATATATCTGATGGGGGTTAATATCCAAAATACGTAAAGGACTCGTATAACTAAAAAAAAAAAAACCTAACAAACCCAATTAAAAAATGGAGAAAAGATCTGAACAGACATTTTTCCAAAGAAGATATACAGATGGCCAACAGGAACATGAAAAGGTGTTCAACATCACTAATTATTAGGGAAATGCAAATCAAAATTACAATGAGATACCACCTCAAGCCAGTCAGCATGGCTATAATTAACGAGACAAGAAATAACAAGTGTTGGAGAGGATGTGGAGAAAAGGGAACCCTCATACATTGCTGATGGGAATGCAAACTGGTGCAGCCACTATGGAAAATAGTCGAGAGATTCCTCGAAAAATTAAGAATAGAACTACCATACGATCCAGTTATTCCTCTGCTGGGTATTTACCCAAAGAACATGAAAACATGAATGTGTAAAGCTATATGCACCCCTCTGTTCATTGCAGCATTATTCACAAAAGCCAAGGCTAGGAAACAACCTAAGTGTCCATCAAGGGACGAATGGATAAAGAAGATGTGGTATATAAACACAATGGAATACTACTCAGCCATAAAAAAAAGATGAAATCCTGCCGTTTGTGATAACATGGATGGACACTGAGGGTATTACACTAAGTGAAATAAGTCAGAGGGAGAAAGTCAAATACCACATGATCTCACTCATAAACAGAAGGTAACAACAACAACAACAACAAACAAACACATAGATCCAGAGATTAGCTTGGTGGTTACCAGTGGGGAAGTGAGGAGGGAGGGGGTGAAAGGGGTGACTGGGCACATGTGTATGGTGGTGGATGGTAATTAGTCTTCGTGTAGTGAACATGATGTAATCTACACAGAAATCGAAATATAATAATATATACCTGAAATTTATATAATGTTATCAACCAATGATACCTCAATAGAAAAAACTCATGTCAGGATACAACCCTCATTGAGGAGTGCCATTTGAGCAAAGCCTTTCCTTAGGGAAGTGAAGGAGCAAGTTATGCAGATGGATATCTTGGTGAGGAACGTTCTAGCAAATGGGGACACATGGCCAAGACCTTCAAGTGGAAGTATGCAACGAGTCAGTATGATCGGGCTTATTTTTATTATATTTCATGTAATGGCCAAGACGGAACTGTAATCTAATGACCAAGGGTTTTAGAGAGCGTCAAGGCAATTCAAACAGGAATGTTCAGGCCTATGCAGGAAAGGTCAACGAGTTGGGGTTGAATTTACACTGACTCCATGTACTTAGCACATGCTAGGAACTTTAAAGAATCCAAAAAAGAATTTGACATAACCCTTGCCCTCAAGGTGAATAGGCTAGCTTTTGTGAAATAAAAATTGAGTAAAATGACATTGCTAAAGTAGTGCGGCACAAACAAATGCTGTCAACATTCATAGGAAGGAGATGATTGATAATCATCTTGTCAGGGAAGCTTCTTGGAAGAGGGAGACGTTGAGCTGGATATTGGATTAATAGTGAGATTAGTATCGCTCTCCATTCTCGCTTATCACACTCATCTATTTTAGTATGAATTATTGGGCCAGGAACTGTGGTAACCAAGCCCCTAGAGGTCCCTGAATGGTTCCTGCTTTCTAGTATTCATACCCTTTATGTCGTTACCTCCTACATTATACCAGTTTGATCTGCGTGACCAATAGAATCCAGGGGAAATGATGGTATGTCACATCTGAGATTAAAAGACTCACTTCTTTCTCTCTCTCTCTCTCTCTCTCTCACTCTCTCTCTCCCCGATTGTGTTCAAGTTTACAGCGACGCGAGTGAACCGTCTTGGAAGCTGGTTCTCCAGTCAGTGAAACCTTCAGATGACTGCAGCCCGGGGCGAACAACTTGGCTGCCATCTCGTGAGAAACCCTTAGTCAGAACCACCCAGCTATGCTGCTTCTGGATACCTGGCTCCCAGAAATTGAATGACTTAACGTTTTTTGTTTTAAGCCCCTAACTTTGGGATAATTCTTTTACACAGCAATAAATACCTAATACCAAACCAAGTACAGAGTTTGACTTTAACAGATGTATCTGGCTATAAAATAAAACTGATCAGAAAAATTGGAATCTCTTCTTCCTAAAGCTCTTAAGGCACAAGAAGAAGTAGTAACCAGAGGGGTAGGCTCTTTTGGCTGCTAAGATTCATAGTGAAGCTAATGTAATTGCCATCTGCCTAAGTTGGGATATCCATGAACAACCGTGGGAAATTGTTTTAAAATAATGCAGATAATTGAGTGAAATTGAAGATCATTCGAGACTCTTCAGGTCTCCATGTACTTTTGCAGATTAACAATACCAATAAAACAACCACAACTCAATAATAACTACCATTTATTTAGAACTTAGTATATTCTGGGCAATTCATAAATGTTATACAAATAATACACTGTCTTATTTCATTCTCAAATAATTCTACGAAGCAAGTGTTATTACTCTCGTTATTTTAGATGAGTGAGGCAAACAAGATTTAACACAGTGCCTCTCAAACTGAAATTCATCTTCAGAATCTCCCTGAGAAGTCAGATGTTACTATCTCCATTTTGCAAGTGAAAAAACTGAGAGTCACAGAGAATAAGTGATATTTTAAACAATTTTCTCAAGGGTGCTCAGTTATTTAATAAGCTGCTGAGCCGGAACTGGAATCCAGGTCTATATAACTGCCAATCTCACATTCTTTCCACCATGTCACATGTAGCAAAAGCAATTGACTATCAACAAAGATGTTTGTTGAAAAAAAAAACTCAATGTAGAAATGAATAGCTATAATAATAATAAGGTCATAATGACACCTGCCTTAGGTCCAATTGTGTTCTATGCAGATATGCAGTGTGGGAGCCTCAAAGACTTACTTTGATAAAAATATTTTGGTGATTCCGTTCCCTGCTCTCGTTTCTAGGTATTCTGTCATTCAGAATGGGATGGGGAATGGGGATCAAGAATTTTTCTCAAAATGACAGAAAACAGCTCATTTGCATGGGGAATGCCAGCTGGGGAGAAAGCAACATACGCTTGCATTCAGGAAAAGTTTCACAGGATGTAAAAAGAAACCATCTGCTTTTTCTTTTTGTTCTTGTTTAAGAACAGCTTGTGTTTGCAACTCACAATTTCAAACATGGTAATAACCTACAGGACTTTGTGAGGCATGAATCCTACTGCTTTTCCTTCGTACTTCTTTTTTCATTCTGTGTTTGCAGAAAGCAGAATGCAAAGAAGATATTTGCATGTTGCAACTTGGATAATAAAATTCTTCTGATCACAGCCTGAGTGTGCCTCTTTTTGTGTTTTCTGGGCATTCCAGGATTCTGCGATGAAATCCAGCCAATACGAATCAAACATAATGCTCAACTCAACCATAGAAACACCCTAGGCTAAGACTGTGTCTCAGTGCACCTTCTGTTCTTCCTCTGCAGAGAAACATTCCTGCGACCCTGCTTTATCTGCAATAGCACCTGGTAGGGACTTGGAAATAGTTTTTGAAAAAAAAAAAAAAGCAGTTTTATATGTTTACTCTTCTCATTAGCATTCATCTCTATGGCTTTGATGTGTGCCTTCTTTCCCTGCTGAAATTTCCTTAATGATTCAGACTTCACCACTGCTTAGGTGCAAACCAGTGTACTAGCTTACCATTTGTAGAAAGAAAGATGGAAGGGCTGGTGGAGTTTCCAGTGCAAAGGGCCTTACAGGTCTTTGTGGGTCGGCAATCAGATGATATTGCAGAGTGCTTAAGATCGATTTGACGGTCTGGGTGAGACCCTTGGATCCTCCACTTACTAGCTCTGTGACCTCAGGCAAACTACTTAAGCTCTCCAGGCCTTAGCTCTCTTACTTATGCTATGGGAATAACGATATTACCCAGCTGGAAGGTGGTTATGAAGGTTCAGCGAGTTAATCAGAAAGTGCCCAGGAAGGTATCCCGAACACAGGAAGCACTAATGGGAAGAACCAGGACCTACGGCAGGAAATTCTCCAAATTTAATAAGACCTACCATATTTCCTACAAGATAAAACACTCCCATGCATACACACACAGTGATGAGATATACATAAATTTAAAAAGATGTGCATATATATATATATATGTAATTACACATTAAATTTATTAAAGATGCCTCAAATGGGGGTTGTAAAGTCTACCCCAGGGTTTCTCAACCTCTGCCCTATTGACATTTTGAGCCAGATAATTCTTTGCCGTGGGGGACGTCCTGTGCATTGCAGAATTGTCACTGGCTAGTTGTGCCAAGGAACTCAAGGGTGGGCTTGGAAGCATTTAACTGTTTTTCCAGGTTGTTTTATTTCCTTTTGTTATTATAAGGAGATGCAATCACCAACCTCCCTGAACCAGACCAAGCCTCCACAAGAGCCATGCCTGTGACCTTTGCCTTATTTTTAATACTAAGGTCTCTCCGGGAGGAGCTTAGGCCTATTACCGTAACCCGCAGTGTATGTGGACTCATGTTTTCCAACGGAGCCTGTGCAAGCGAATACTCACCTCTCCCTTTTGAATATTCACTCCCCATCTGAAATAATTGTCCCTGCTTCCTTTTGTTTGGGGACCCCATGACTCTGGATATGATTCCGCATGGTCTCCTATTTGCTGCAAATATTCCTTACTTTGTGAGACAACCACTTCTGGTGGAGAGTCGGATTGAACTCACCTGGAAGGAACCCACTTTGGTTTTGGTAACAGGATGTTTAGTAGCATCCCTGGCCTCCACCTACTAGATGCCATAGCATATCCCTCCCTTGCCATGATAACGAAAATGTCTACAGATATTGTCAAACGTATCCTGGGAGTCAAAATTGTCTCAGTTACGGTTAATCTAATTATTGTGCCCATTTTTAAAATTGCCAGTATACATGATCCTAAATTCTGATGAGAAGAAAGCAAGGAATATATAAAGCATCTGTGGGCATTGCAGTGGGAAAATGTCTGCTTGTTCTGTTTGTACTTAGGCTTCGAGGAAGAAGAGCAAACTTCTCTTTTTGTATGTATGCCCAGTAAGTGCCAAGGTGCTGAGTTTATTCAAAAGGAATCACTGGGAACTCATTAAGCACTCAATTTCCTGTCTCTTTGTATGTGCCTCCTTTAAATTAAGATGTTATCTTCTTAATAGTTGGGGGATGGGGTAGCTCAGGCATGTATACTAGATGAGTGGATTCTTTTAGAACTGGAAGGTTCTGGGGGAAAATGCAAGGGTTAAAACTATTTTTGGAGTAATTTTGAATCTTAATGTTTTGCTATTGCATTTTGAAGGGGCAGCAAAACCTTTATCAGCTTGTGGATATAAGTACACACTCGTTAGTCTTTTCTAGAAGTTCTTTAAAATTAGCTTTCAAGTTCCGATTTGTCAAAGATTTTAAATTATTCCTACTTATTTACATCTTGCCAAATATCTAGTTGACTTTTCTGTCAAATTCAACAGATAGAGATGCAAAATTTTCTTTTCTTTTGTTTTTAAATATTCAAATGAATCATTTTATGCAATGCAAACAATGAACACAATTGTGGTGAAGATGGCATGATATTGTCATACTTTGGCTTAGCCTCTCAGCTGCAAGAGCATAACAATGATAGATGAAATAGCAAACAGCATACAAAAGAAGACATGGCTATGCTTGGGAACAGGATACACATCTTCTCAAGCTGGGCTGCTAGTCTGGAAGCAGGGAGCCCTGGCTGGTAGGACATTGTCTGCAGGGAACAGAGTCAGAGAACACTGCGAGGGAGGTAGGAAACCAGAGCTTGGAGGCAAGGGCTAGGGTGGGGCTACTCTGAAAAGGAACTGTGCAGATTGAGGTCAGGGACCACGATTTTCAGAAAGCTGAAGACCTAGGAAAAATGAGGCCGCAGTCTCAGCCTTGAAATCAGGAATTGAACAAAAGTCATCCTTGACTCAGTGGCTAGATAGGGGATAGCATCTGTCTCCACAGACATGGAACATATGTCATGGAACACTATTCAAAGTGCTCTTATGGAGATTATGTTCCTACGGCGTGTTTAAGAAACTCAGAGAGGTAAGTTCAGAAACTGCATCAATAAGGACAAATGAGAACTATAAAAACCAGCAGCCATGAAACAAGAAACATGGATATCAAATAGAAATATTAGAAATGAGAAGCATCATCATTCAAATAAGGCATTCAGTAAATGGCTGAATTCTAGAACGAATATTGTCAAAAAGAATTTGTGCTGCCGACGTAATACTAAGAATTCGCCATGATGCAGAACAAAGAGGTTTAAAACTACGAGAGTTAGATGTCTTGAAGTCTGAGAGGTTCCAACAAATGTATGTTAAAGGATAATTTTTTAAAAAAGATGAAATCATGATTTTCATACAGATAGAAAATGAACACATGTTAAAGATTTAATTTAACTCCTTATTAATGAGGGAATTTGTAAGATGTTACAACTGGTTTGAAGAAGTCAAAGAAAGACAAATTTATATTGAGTAAAGGAATGCTGAAATTAATTTACAAATAGATGATGCAAAACAGGCTTTTTCTGTGCAGATTTGAGGGGAAAGTGAATTGAATCTCCAGGGGTCAGAATTTTCACATCTTTGGACAAGAATTCTTTTGCATTGCTGTTAGTTATTTACAGCTTGTGGAGTTGTAGAACAGCTCAAAGATAATGAGAGGCTAGAATCAGATAACCCAGAAGGGTGTGCTCAAAACCAGGGGTTGGCAAACTGTGGTCTTGGGCCAAATCCAGCCTCTAGTTTCCACGGAACACAGCTGTGCCCACAGATTTACTTGTTGTGTACATCTGCTAGCACACTTGAATTGAGTAGTGTAACGGAGACCATATGACCAACAAAACCTAAAACATTTACTATCTGGCCCTTTATAGAAAAAGTTTGCTAACTCCTGTTCTTAACAATGCACGGTTTTCCATTGAAGCATAGCATTCCCTCAACATGAATAATAGAGTTCTAAAAGAAAAGGATGGAGAGAATGGGAAAGAAGCAATATTTAAAGAGAATGATTGACTTTTTTCCCCTAGAATTGACGCAAGACATGAGTGTTTAAATCAATATTTCACTCTGAGAACAAACAGATACGTAAAATTAGATTCACTCTGACACATTGTAGAAAAACTGCAAAGATCAATAGAGGCAGGAAAAAATAAGAGAAGAAAGAATGGCAAAGGAAAAAAATGTTAAATGATAGAGAATAAATTCTGAATTAGAAGTATAATGGAAAAGTATCTTACGTGTGTTACCTGATCTGATCTTTATAATTATTCTAGGAGCAGTTACTAATGTTACCACTAGCCTGCAGCAATGAAGAAATGGAGATCAAAGTCACACAGCTAGAAACTGGTAGACCAAAGGTTTGAACTTGGGTCTTCTGGCTCAAGAAACACTGAGATTCGGCCACTCTGCTCTGCTACCTTGTTATTATAAAGGAAGAGATTTTTTAAAGGGTGAGTAACACATGATCCTCAGGATACACAGGATGAGAAGAAGCTAACTAGCTGATAGAGTTATGTGGAGACTTTTGCAGCCAAGAACCAGTATATGCAAAGCCTTCCGGCTGGAGGGAGCCAGCCACAGATCCAAGAATTAGAAGAAGAGTTGCAGATGGAGAGTGGAAGGGGTGGGGGCCAGTGGGAGATGGGGCTAAATACCAGGTAAGGCTTTGCAGGCTGTGCTAAGGATTTCATATTATTCTAAGAGCAAGGAGAAGATATTGAAGTTTTAAAAACAACGAGAGAGGTGGGTGACTTGGTCTGATTTGCACTTTGAAAAGAGCATTTGGGCTGCAGTGTGAAGACTGGATTGGAGTTGGGCCAGAATGGATGTGGGGAGACCAATTAGAAGGCCGCTTATATATAACAGCCAATATTATTATATGCCCAAAGGGAGTTGCCGACCAAATAATGATAAGAATTTGTGGTATCTTATCAAACTGGAAGTGGAGAAGTAGGTATAGAACACCGGTGTGATTAGTTCCATGTGGAAACTTGGTTCCTTTCCCTGGCGTGTTCTTTCATTTATATTCTCCAATATTTGGCCTTATTAGCAGATGGAATAAACTTCTAGTGTTCTGGGTGCTTGAATTCCCAAGGCGTTCAATACGATGCTGCGAATGATTCTCCTCTTGTTCTTCATGCATGCGCTATGTGCTTCTTATCTACAGTATGGCACTTTTCACAGTGAATTTTAAGGTCTAATCACTTTTGCCTTCCCGACTAAGGAGAAACCCTTCAAAATGAGGTCTTTGTCTTATTTACCTTTGCGTCCCCAATGCCTAACAGTGCCAACCAAAAATAGTCATTCAATACAAGTTGTTGACTAAATGAATGAGATTCAATTATGTGGAACAGATCATTTTCTTCTGCTAAATTTAGCAGCTCTTTTCATTTCATGTTTCTAGGTTCATGCTAACTCCTAGGCTCCTTAGGAATTAAAAACCTTCTGTAACAACTCTATCATTCATTTAAACAATAGTGTTTCTTACATAGGATATATGGGCCATTATCAATATTTTGAATAACACTTGCAAATGCACTTGAATTCTGCTATAGAGATTACCTCAATACCTCAATGATAAATTAACAAGAACTCTAATCCACAGGATCTCATACTGTGGACTCTTGAAACATATTATCTATTTCCCTCTACAACTTGCTTCCTATGACCTGGTCAACACCTCCCTGGGTCTCAATTTCCTCACTGAAAAAACAGAGATAAGATTTACCCACTTTGACTGGTTTTGCAAGGATAAATGAGATAATATGAAGTATGCTCAGTACATAGTAGGTATAACGGTATTGAATTGTCTTCTACTATTTTCGTACTCCCACCTAGTTTACTTTTTTGTCCTCCAAATACCCATCATGCCATGGATTATCTAACTGACCAGGTCTCCCTTTTACTTCTCTCTCTTGCATTGCAGGCTCTCTTCAATATTTGCTCAGATTTTTCCTTTTATGCCTATCCATAGAACAAAGTCAGAATACCTCTCCCCCATACATCATGAATATTTTGATTTCAAAAATCCCTCCCAAATTTTCCCTTGGGGGAGAGCAATTCAAGTTTCTCTAATTTTTCTAATGCATCCTCTTTTCTGCATTGCATGAAAATCTGCAGATGGTATAAAACTCTCTCATTCTCCTATCCTGTTACATCAGATGCACTGTTATCCAGGAAAACTGGGCAGTCCCAGCTTGGTGAATAGGTGGAAATGATAAAGACTTTGATTCCAGGCATTGCTTTGTAGAGTTGGCATGTCTGAATCTAGGATCGGAGGAAGCATTTATTATTCCCTCATCATCTCTCCCTCGCCTCTGCTCCACTGGCTCCGGACTTTCTTTAATCCTTCACTTTGCGTGAGTTTCCACTGTCCCAACGTAATTTTAATAGGCTATTATTTTGAGTCTTAGGTGAGAATTTCTTACATTCAGATTTCCAATAGCAATTTTACGCACTTTTATTGCTTTCAATTGTCAGATGAAATCCCTTTTAAGATAAGCATTTTAATAAACAGACTCTTTTTGCCCAGGTGGTAATACTAAACTGAAATGAATGCATTAGCAACCTGTGCCTTTGTTCACAGGTCTCTAAGAGCTCATTTGGTACATTATTTCGCTTTGTGCTCAGAGTGTCATATTAAGGAGTTGGAAGGGCCCTCACATTCTAAGTTAGAATTTGGGTATCTTTTTATTCTGAATTCTCCTGGAATTTGTATTTCTGTTAACATTATCTCATAGACTTAGGCAAGACAGAGGAGAAGGAACCTTTTATACATCCTGGTAATCGCAAACGTGGGATCGGGAAGACACTGCCGAGGTCCCTAATGGAAATTGTCTAGGGTAGAGTTTCTCACACTTTCATCTGTACAGGAATCACCTAGAGATCCTGTTAAAATGCGGTTTCTCATTCAGTGGGTCTGGGGCCTCAGATTCTCCATGTCTAACACATGTTTTTTTTTTTTTTTGAGGAAGATTAGCCCTGAGCTAACATCTGCTGCCAATCCTCCTCTGTTTGCTGAGGAAGCCTGGCCCTGAGCTAACATCCGTGCTCATATTCCTCTACTTTACATGTGGGATGCCTACCACAGCATGGTGTGCCAAGCGGTGCCATGTCCACACCTGGGATCCAAACTGGCGAACCCTGGGCCACTGAAGCCGAACGTGCACGCTTAACCACTGCGCCACCAGGCCGGCTCCTCTAACACATTTTTAAGAAGCTCCCTGCTGCTAGCCTACGGCTCTAGTGGCAGCTGTAAAGACTTCTCCCTAGCTCTCCTCTCTACCTATCATGATTCTCATCATTCATTATGCCACCCAGGTCGTGTTGATAGACCAGATTTGGGAACTGTGTTAGTGTCCCGGGGCTGCCATAGCAAATTAACACAAACTGGGTAGTTGTTATTATAAGCTGGATTTAGGGCTGAGTTAGGGTTCTCTAGAGAAACAGAGCCAACAGGAGACATGCCTAAATCTTTGCTAGTTACATTAATTACATAATTCCATTCGAGGTCACACTTACAGGTTCTGGAGCTTAGGATAGACATATCTTCTGGAGTGCCACCATTCAGTCCATTGTTGGAACCATGTGACTAAATAGAAAAACTGTTCACTTTAATAGCACTCTTAATGTAGAAATGAGGATCTTTTGCCCTCTTAGATATCAGCGTCCTGTGAATGTCTGTAAAGGACAAGAGGAGATTGAAGAGGACCAGAATATATCAATGAAAGTGTTAAATTCAAGGGACAAAGTAAGGAAAGGAGAGAGGGGAAGTTGTGTCTAAAAGTCAAAGACAGTAGAAGCCAAGACAGCCCTAAAGAAGCTGAGTGTATGGCTTCTACCCTGGGTCAACATGAGTCTCTACCTTCTCAAAAAGTAGCACATGGATCACCTGAGGATCTTGCTAAAATGTAGTAGGTCTGGGGTGGGATCTGAGACTCTGCATGTCTAATAAACTCCCAGGTGATGTTGGCACTGCTCATCCATGGGCCACATTGTGAATAGCAAGGTCTCAGGCTGAATATGGGTAACAAGAAGGTTTAAAAGCCACTAACTGGATGGGTATATGGGAGCAGAAACTTTGGGTCTGTGAAGAACTGAAGAGAATGTGTTTCTTCTTTTCAGCCCCCTTACAAAATTCAAGTCCAGAATTGCCAAACTCCTGACTTTTCAAAAGCATCTGTACTTTTATATGTAATCTCCATATTTATCAGTGTTGGCAACCAGTTCACAAAATCAAAAAACAGCCCATGGGACAAATAAATCAAAAATATATTCAGAAGATGATTGCCATTGTTTAACCTCTGGCAGATGAGTCTTTTATGCCCCATTGATAAACTCAGCAGATCTATAACTCCTTTTCTATAAAACGGTAATTATTAAAAACATTGACAGCGATAAACTGAAGGAAAAAAGAAGACTAACAATTTAGTGTTAAGTGTTAAACTAGCTTATATTGTATTTTACACAGCACTCCCAATGGGTAGCTGTTCAGAACACACCATGTCAAGAAGGAAATGAGACATTCCAAGGGCTATTAACTACTCCACCAGAGATCTTGGAAGATCACTGCAGTGTCATTTAGTGTCGATGTTTATTTAATTCTGGTGCAGAAGGGCAAATTTACCATGCTCAATGGTCCTCAAAGTCACACTGGCTTATATGAGCGTGGCTTAATGACCCATTGATAGTAGACTATGGCATTACCTTATAAAATAAATAGTGACAAGAGAGAAGACAGTCTGGAGTAGTTGATTTTAATGTATTATGTATCTAAAGAATTTCTTTGTTCGTAGAATTCAGTTAAAGTGGTTTTAGCAGCTGATCCTTTGATGGGACAAAGTTAAGCTGGTCGTGGTAATTGACAACCTCTCATCTCTCCGTGGTCATAATCTGCTATGAGTTTAGATTAATGAATGCCACTCTGTTGAATCTTCTGAACAATGCCAGATAATCTGTGAGTGGCTAAGTCGTATAGCTTAGGCATGCCCAGAAGAACATGGCTACCCCTTTGCACATATGATCTATAACTTGAGATTTTAAAAGCTACAAACATTGATATAAATGCAATGTCTCCAGGGGTGTATAATAAAGAGTTGCTGGACTTGTAAGAAATATAGCAACAATGTTTGCAACTCTCCATGCAAAGTTAGAGAGCCATACCATAATATTTCACTGTAATGGAGTAAAGAGAATATGATTTAACTGGCAGAAGAACCAGCATCATAATATAGCTAGATATTTCATAATATGGCTTTATTATATAAAGCTTAGAGCCATTCAGAATGTTCCTGAACGACTGTGCCAAACCATCCTACTCACGGCAAGGAGCACATTTGCACTCTGTGGCGCTCAGAAGGGCTTCAGGATCTGTTGCTGAATTGAGACTTCTGTGAACTTTACAAGGACATTTGAGCGAGGGATTCAACTATAGAAAAGGATTTTGGCTTTATTTTTTACCCTGTTTGGTTATTTCCACAAAGTATTTTTTTTTTTCTTTAAGTAAATAAGTAAAAAACTCATCAGCAGGGGCCAGCCTGGTGGTGCAGTGGTTAAGTTCGCATGTTCCGCTTCTGCAGCCCGGAGTTCGCTGGTTCTGATCCCGGGTGCGGATATGGCCCCGCTAGGCAAGCCATGCTGTGGCAGGCGTCCCACATATAAAGTAGAGGAAGATGGGCACGCATGTTAGCTCAGGGCCAGTCTTCCTCAGCAAAAAGAGGAGGATTGGTGGCAGAAGTTAGCTCAGGGCTAATCTTCCTCAAAAAACAAACAAACAAAAGAAACTCATCAGCAAACCCAGTTTTCAATCTATGAAGTTTAACATAAAAAAATACATACAAGTAGAAAAAGATAGGCCAAAGCACATGGTCCTGTTTACTGAGCAGCTGACTGTGAATTGCCAATACTGAAGACCTAATACCTTCACATGATTGATAGTAGCTTCCTGGGACTCTGACTTAGGAGAAATTCTGAGGCTGATTGTGAGTTCATTGGGAAAGAGTGCCTCCCTTGGGCATAGGAAAGGAGTAGAGGTAACATATATGCCATATATTTGCATGGCTGTTTTGTAATTATTTGTAAGTATTAATAGTACTTAAGGGATTATTAAAGGGATTCTTTTGCTTGAAGCTTTATAAAGAAAAGTATAAAGATCAATTCAATAGATGTAATCGAGAATGCCTGAATCCTCTCTTTTGAAAAAGAACTAAATGTAATTTATTAGACAAGTGATAATAAATATGATATATATATAGCCCACATGGAAAATAACAAAACTGATTCTTGACATTGACAATGGATAAATCCTATGTGAAAATCCCATAGGAGCAGTTCATGAGAGTTACTACTCAGGCAGTATCAGAAGACAAGGCTGAATGGCATGGACACAAGGACGTTGAGTGGTTGACTGGGACCATTCACCTGGCCAAGTGACTTGCTCTGCATGTCAGTGATCATGATGTAAATGTGGACCTCTGAAAACTCACAATTCACTTCAGTTTATGAAACTTCAATGTCACTCTCTCTGGTAGGCAGAATGAAGTCTACGCTGCCCACACCCTAATCCCTGTGAACCTATGAATATGTATGTTACATGGCAAAACGACTGCAGATTTAACAATCTTAACCTTAAAAGTGGAAGATTCTCTGGGATTATCCAGGTAGGTTCAATCTAACCACATGAGCCACTAAAAGCAAAGATTTGTTTCTGGTTGGAGGCAGAGAGATACAGCTGAAGAGAACTTGGAGAGATTTGGAGAGGGACTCAACATCCATTGCTAGAGGGGCCATATGGAAAGCGTGAGAAGGAATGTGGCAGCCTCTGGGAGCAAATACCGACCCCCAGCTGACAGCCAGCAGAGAATGGCGACCTCAGTCCTACAACCACAAAGAACTAAATTCAGCCAATAACCTGAAAGAGCTTGAAAGGGAAATCTTCTTCCAGAGCATCCAGAAACAAGAGCACAGCCCAGACAACACCTTGATTTTGGCTTTGTGAAACCTAAGCAGAGGACCCAGCTGAGCCGTTTTGTGCCCAGACTTCTGATTCATGGAACTATGATAATAAATAGGTGATGTTTTAAGTGCTAAAATTGAGGTAATTTGTTTCAGCAACAATAGAAAGTGAATATACTCTCAAACAGTTGGACTGATACATTAAGGTCTTGAATATCAAAGAGCATCTTAGGGCACAACACCTGTAATAAATAAACCCTGAATCTTAGTGGCTTCATACAACACCTGTTCTCACTCATGTCGTAGCCAAGTGCAGGTCAGTAAAGTTTTCTGGATGACTCTCAGAAAGAGTGAATCCAAAGGGTGAGGCCACCGTCGCCAGCACGTGGAATTCCTAATTGCTGTAGAGGAGAAAGAGACTGTGTCCAGTCATACAGGGGCATTTAAGGCCATGCCTGTAATGTGGCCTTGCTTCCTCTAATATCTCATTGGCTAGAAACCAGTCACGTGACTCCAATCTAACTGCAAACGAGAATGGGAAATCTGTTTTTTGTGTGTGTATAGGAAGAAGAGATGTGATTGGTGAGCACTGAGCCAATCACTGCCCCAAGTGTATTCTTTACAGAATCTGGCTCTTTCATTAACTAGAAATCTTCCTTTACTAGGGAAGCAATGAAATATATATACAGATTTGAATAATGGAATTGCTTTTCTTCTGGTCTGTTGGAAGTCATTTATTTTTCATCGTTTGGATCATTCATTATTTTCTGGTTCTTGAAAATGTCCCAGGATAGTCCATGTCCTCTCCTACCCTATCATTGATTGGATTGCTGCTGTGGTTCCTCGCAACTCTATTCTTGCTGAAGAATATTCTTGGTTTCTTTGTTCACTTGCTCCGCATTAGAAAAAAAAAAAGACAATTTTTTTAGAGCAGTTTTAGGTTCACAGCGAAATTGAAAGAAAAGTACAGAGATTTCCTATATGCCTTCTGCCCCCATACATGCACAGACTTTCCCATGATCAACAGCCTGCACCAGAAGAGTGGTACATTTGTTACAATTGATGAATATATATTGACACATCATAATCACCCAAAGTCCATAGTCTACCTTAGAGCTCACTCTCGATGTTCTATATCCTATGGATTTGGACAAAGTATAATGACCTGTGTCCATTATTACAGTATCATACAGAGCTTTTTCACTGACTTAAGAATCCTCTGTGCCCCGCCTATTCATCTTTCCTCCACTGCCAACCACTGGCAACTACTGATAATTTTATAGTCTCCACAGTTTTGCCTTTTACAAAATATCATAAGGTTGATTCATATATGATAAATCTGCCTTTTCAGACTGGCTTCTTTCAACTAGTAATATGCATTGAAGTTTCCTCTATGTCTTTTCATGGTTTGATAGCTCATTTCTTTTTAGTGGTGGATAATATTCCACTGTTTGGATATACCACAGTTTATTTATCCATTCACTACTGAAGGACATCTTGGTTGCTTCCAAATTTAGGTAATTATGAATAAAGCTGCTGTAAACATCCGTGCACAGATTTTGTGTAGACATAAATTTTCAACTGCTTTGGATAAATACAAAGGAGCATGATTGCTGGATGAAGATATCAGCTCTTCCCAACTTGATTTATAGATTCTATTCAATCCCAATCAAAATCCCGGCAAGTTATTTTGTGGATTCTAGAGGCTGTGTGGAGAGGCAAGAGATCCAGAATAGTCAACAGAATATTGAAGGAGAAGAACAAAGTTGGGGAACCGCTGCTCCCTGACTTCAAGATTTACTGTAAATCTACAGTAATCAAGACAGTGCAGCGTTGGCAAAAAATAGACAAACAGATCAGTGAAACGGAACAGAGTCCAGAAACAGACCCACACAAATATAGTCAACTGATCTTTGACAAAAAAGTAAAGGCAATACAATGGAACAGAGACAGTTTTTCAACCAATGGTACTGCAACAACTAAACATCCATATGCAAAAAATGATAATAATCTAGAAACACACCTTACACCATTCACAAAATTTAACTCAAAATGGATAACAGACCTAAATGTAAAATGCAAATCTATAAACCTCCTAGAAGATAAAAAAGCGGAAAACCTACATGACCTTGGATATGGAGTAAATTTTTAGGTACAACAGCAAAGAAGAGATTCATGAAAGAAGTAATTGATAGGCTGGACTTCACTATAGTTAAAAACTTCTGCTCTGTGAAAGACGATGTCAAGAGAAAGAGAAGACAAGCCCCAGACTGAGAGAAAAGATTTGCAAAAGACATATCTGATAAAGGACTGTTATCCAAAATATACGAAGAACTCTCAAAACTCAATTTAAAAAGTATAAAAAAATAGACCAAAGACCTGGACAGTTTACCAAAGAAGAGATAGAGATGGCAAATAAGCATATGAAAAGATTCTCCACATCATATATCATCAGGGAAATGAAGATTAAACAACAATGAGATGGAGCCAGCCCTTGTGGTCTAGTGGTTAAGGTCCGTGCTCTCTGCCTCTGCAGCCTGGGTTTGTTTCCTGTGCACGGAACCACACCACCTGTCTGTCGGTTGCCATGCTGTGGCGGCGGCTCATGTAAAGGAACCAGAAGGACTTACAGCTAGGATAGATAGCCGTGCACTGGGGCTTTAGGGATAAGACGGAAAAAAAAAGAGGAAGACTGGCAACAGGTATTAGCTCAGAGTGAATCTTTGCCAGCAAAACAACAACAATGAGATACCATCAAACACCGATTAGAATGGCCAGAATCTAGAAGACTGAAAACATCATTGTTGGTGAGGATGTGGAGCAACAGAAACTCTCATTCCTTGCTGGTGGGAATGCAAAATGATATAGCCTCTTGGAAGACATTGTGGCTGTTTCTCACAAAACTACACTAACATTTATCCACATTTGTTTTTAAAAGTCAGCCTTCACCATGTTGCTGTCTGTGGTTGGAGCTTCTCTTTTGCTTCTGTCTCTCTGACTTCACGCTATGATGGTGAGGGAGAGGGATTGTGAATGTGACACTCCCTTTGACCCTGCGCTTCCCTCTCCCTTTGCTTTTGATGTGAAGAGAACAGTTTCCTGACTGGCAGGGCATGAAATAGCATCCAACTCTGCAGAGAAGTCATTGCTTCTGTGAGGATTCCTCTGTCACAACTCTCCTCTTCTCCTTCTTCTCTCTACTCTCCTGCTCCTCATGCAGTTGCTTGGGCTGTTTCTATTCAATCCTGTATGTTTCAAAGGGTAGTCTACAGTAATACCAGAGAACCAGTTTTCCATCCTGCCCTTCCCTGAGTTTTTAATAATTTAATAGATTTCATAGGTTCATCATCACCTGTAGGGTTTCTCAACCTCACCACTGATGACATGTTGGGCTGAATAATTATTTGTGTGTGTGTTCTGTGCATTGTAGCATGTTTTACAGCATCCATAGTTTGCCTACTAGATGTCAATAGCAATCCTGAGTTGTGACAACCAAAAGTATCCCCAGATATTACCAAATATCCCCTAGGGGACAAAATCGTCCCAGGTTGAGAATCTCTGTTCTAGTGTAAAGCCTCTAGACCTGTTGGGCTTATTTCTCTCATCTGTGGATCCTGGTTTTAAGAAGACCACCATTTCCTCTTCAAGTGAGCCCATTCAAAGCAAAGCACATTCTTGCCTAAGTCAGTTTCACGATGAAGGCAAAAATTTGTGCCCTCTAAGGGAAAGTCCTCCACGTAGTCAGCAGATTGGGACCCAGTGAAGTCTTTTCTCCAGCTTCGAAAAGCCTAATTAAACCAGCAGATTCAGCTGGAGGATTCGTAGTTGTTTGAGATCTCTTCCAACCCTGCTGCAGTCACAGCCAAAAAGAACTTGAGCAACAAAGTCTTATCCTGCCCAGAGGACTGAGTCTGGAAGACCTGACGTAGCATTTCTCCTTCTGGGTGACTGTTCCCCAAAGTGTGGTCTTCACACACTTTAGTACACAAGATGATCTTAGATGGTACCATGTAGACCTTTACACTTCATTAGATATGTGTTTGCCTTAATAATATATTGTGTATGTGTGTGGGGGGCACAACCACCACATCAAACTCATAGTACCAGTCTTCTTTAAAATAAATGTGTGTGTGTTTGTACAAAAAGCGAGCTGATTTCATGAAAGTAATAGGACAGGGTATAGAAACAGGTATAGTTTCCTATTGCCGCTATAACAAATTACCACAACTTAGTGACTGAAAACAATACAAATTTCCTAGCTTGCAACTCTAGAGGTCAGAAGTCCAAAATGGGTCTTGGGGCTAAAATCAAGGTACAGTATTGGCAGAGCTGTGTTCCTTCGACCTGGGACAGGCAGGCTCTGGGGAGAATCCATTTCCGTGCCTTCTCCAGCCTTTAGAGGCTGCCCACATTCCTTGCTTTGTGGCCCGTCCTCCATCTCCCGAGGGCATCCCGCCAACCTCTGCTTCTGGTGTCACATCTCCTTTTCTGACTTCCATCCTCTTGCCTCTGTCTTATAAGGACCTTTGTGATTACATTGCTGCCACTTGGACAATCTAGGATAATCTTCCAATCTCAAGACTTTTAATTTAGTCACATCTCGAAAGCCCCTTTTGCCATGTGAGGTAACATATTTACAGGTTCTGGGGTTAAGATATAGACAATGTTTTGGGGAGGGGCATTATTCAGCACATGACAACTTTTAAGGAAAAGTTGTCAAGGTGATATATGACTGAATGACATTTGGGAAACCTTGTTTTAGTTATCTCTTGCTGTGTAGCAAATTACCCCAAAAGTTATGGCTAAAAACAACACACACTGATGATCTCAGTTTCTGTGGGTCAAGAACCTGGTAGCAGCTTAGCTGGGTTCTCTGTCTCAGGGTCTCTCTCAAGGGTGCAATCAAGGTGTCAGCTGGGGCCACAGTCATCTCAAGGCTCAAATGGGGCAGGATCTGCTTGCAAGTTCCCTCATGGTGTGGATAGGATTCAACTCCTTGTGGTTGAACTGAGGTTTTCGTTCCTCATTAGCTGCTGGCTAAAGGGCCCCTCTGTGCCACATGGGCCTCTCCATAGGGCAACTCGCAACTTGTGTCTTCATCAAAGTGATTAAGTGAAACAGTGAGAGAGGTGAGCAAGAGGGAAGTCACAATTCTTTGTAACCTAATCCCAGAAGTGACATCCCCTCACTTTTGCCGTATTCTCCTCAGTAGAAATGAGTCCTTAGGTCCAGCCTACACTCAGCGGGAGGGGATCACACAAGGGCAGGAATCTAGGTGGTAGGAACGTTGGGGTCATTTCAGAATCTGCCTCTACACTTGTCTTAGGTTCTAAGTTTTCTGCTGCCCTGCTTGACGTGAAACTCTGCCTTTTAGTAGAAAAGTGACTATGCTGTAGATTTACTTTCCTCCAGGAATCTGGGACTCCCTACCTCTCCGTTTCAAGTGTCCCCACTGTGAAGGGCTGTATTGGCACTGGCACTCTTGGTTCCCCTTGGAGTCATGAACCCTTTTCCTTTGTATGCTTCCCAGTTTCCAAGCGTCCTCTTTGTGTTCCCACTAGATCCCTAAGTGGTTGATTGCATTTTTAATTTTTTAAAAATTATGTCATGCTATATACATTGTTTAAGAAGCCTTAGGTCCAAAACCTCCCATATAAATAAGTACATTTTCCTAAATTAAATGAAACCCAAATCTGAGCTCCTGCTCTTTAGAGTGTGTGGAAATTCAATCCCAGAAATGTTTTGGGCAGGAATAGGGCTCTCTACCTCCAACTAATGAGTCCAGTTTTTGAGTATCTGTCTTTCTCCATTACTTTGTCTCTCTCTCCTTCCACCTCTCAATCCCCTTTCTCACAACTTTTTGGATTTCGTTCTGATAATCAAGGGTTTTTGAAAATTGCTTGTTTTACAACTGGTTAATTTATGTTCTGATTTGTGTGGAGTCTAAAATAGTCAAAGGAGCTTGGCTCTTTTATGAAACCAGATGGTAAAAAGGATCGGAGGATGTTCCTTACAAAGTGTGAGGGTCAGTTAATTTCTCTCTGTCTGTTATGACGCACTGGAGATAACCCTTATGAATTTAATTTGGTGACCTTTTGCAGCTGTCAGGCTTCAATAATTTTTACCTGTTTTGATATTCCCAAAATTGCTGAGGACATTACAGCATAAAGAGCTAGTGAATATGCATAAATCTGTGGGATCTTGAGCAGTGGTTTATGTGGGTGGAGGGATACAGAAGGCAGGTCATGTCCTATGCCTCCTGGAGGGGTTGCATTCTTGGGAGAATAAACTTGAGTTTGAAAATAAGCAGTGATTTTTCTCTCTTTGCTTTGATTCATATAAAATAATAATAACCACTTATCTAGAAAATTCAAAAAGCTTTAAAAGAAGTGCATACAATGTTTTCTATATCAAAGGGGAACATGAGCTTAAAAAATAATTGGGAATCTCTGTTCTTGCTAGTGGTCTTCGAATCCAATACTAGGCATACATCAAGCTCCTTTTAAATTTCAGGGAGCAGCAACCAAAATGGCAGAACCATCCTACATCCTTCTTCATGCCTTACTATCTGCCTCCTATCCCTTGTGAAGGGTTTCATGTTTCAAAACTATTGAATTTTCCTTGATATAAAAATAAATGTAGAAATTAGTATGAGGAAGGCAACAAACACATTGCATTTTTATTGCACTCTAAATATTTTACAATTTTTTTTATAATCTAGTAGAATGGCTCCATAGATCATTTTATAAAAATGACTTTCCTGGAAAACTTCAAGTCAAGATGGGAGAGTATCTTATTTTCAAAGTGATCATTTGTATCTAGACTACTCTGTGTTAAACAGACCCAGTAAAAAATGATATTAGTGTTTTATTCTAATAAATGCTGTTTTTATCTGAATAGGACATTAAAAAAAAAAAGAAGAAAGTTAAAAAGGTCTATCCTGAAGTGGAAATATCATTTTCTTGAAATAGTGGCTTTATGTTTTTATGCTTAGTAGATTATGTATTACGCCCAGATCAGTGGCCAAGTTCCCCCTGATTAAATCATCTTGAATTTCCTCAAAATTCAGGCCAAAAGATAAAACAAAGCAATAACAACAACAAAAGTCCTAAATGTGAATCATTTCAGAAAACAGAAAGTCAAGATCTGATGTCTTAAGGGAACCTGAGTTCCACATGGAAATTGAGATACTCCGTTCTCCATTAGTCAAATTATCTTGGAGGAATTTTGTACACATGAACAATTTCGGTTGGAGGTGGTCTGCCGCAGTCTGGGAGGAGTAGATGATTATGTCTGTTCAATCAGGGACATCTATTGAAGCCAGTGGAAAAGGACTGTGGAAATAGACATGCTGGAGCATCCCCAGATTCCTTCTGACTTCTATACTTGCCTGCCATCTCTTTCTTTTACTTTTATTTTATTCTAATTTCTTTTTTCCCCATCCCACATCTTCCTTAGCCTGTGAGCCTTGACTAACAAACATGCCACAAGATTTGCAACATATCTCTCTGGGGTACCGTTTTAATGCTTTTTGGGATTGCACCAATGATGCCTGTCAAGGAAGCATGAAAACAGGAACCATCTCCTAACTTTCAGTTCCCATTCAGGACACCAACTGTTGCCTGAGCTTAAGCCTCAAGGGCGTGTACCCAACCTTCTCTACCCTGTGGAACCGTGGCCCTCCTTTAACGGCGAGTCACCTGCTCTTCGTTTGCTCTCTGAGGTGCAGAAGCTGGATAAAGATTTTAACCTCAATTTGAATCCCTTAAATCAGTTTTTTTGATACCACTTATATCTTCCTTCCATTCTCTGGTCTCAGTATAGATCTATAATCTGTTGTCTTTTAATTTCTACATAAGTTTAGAAGTAAATATGACTATGCAACATTAATGACATCTTTTCTCAAATACAATTTAGTTCAATCTATTGATTTTTTTTACTCTTTTAAAAATTATCAATGTCACTTTCCATTCTTCACTTTGACATTTCATTTCCAACTTAGGCTTAGATGCTTCTATCCTGAGCTAGCTACTATTTCTGGTTCCAAGTCATTTCTAGCATATGTGTTATTACCTGTATTTTGATTATTTTATTTTTAACTAAATTGTTATTTACGTAAAAAAAATAAAATGGAGTCAGTATAAATGAGTCTGTTGTGAATAAGTTGTCGTGTTTTAAAGCATTTAAACTCATTGGACTTCAAATGCTGCAGTAATTTTTTGCCATGTATATTTAAGATTATTTATACATTACATTCGCCTCTTTGTAGGGAAGAGGCCATATTATTTATCTTTGCATCTTCCATATTTAGCATGCGATATACATTTTGTTAAATGAATTACTAAAAGTAATATCTCAAATGAATATGAGAAAACTTTCTTACACAAGAATCATTGTTAACAACCCTGAATCTAGAAAGGTAATATTTATTCTGTGCTTGCTATGTGTCAAATACTGTTTCAAGTACTTTGCATGAATTAATTCATTTATCTGCCAACAAACTCATGAGGTAAATCTGTAATTATCCCCACGTACTGATGGCTAAGTCACAGCTAGTAAGTAGCAGAGACAGGGTTAACTTGGATCTTAATCACTGTGCTCTATTGTTTCTAAATAAATCTGCAAATGCTTGTTTGTGTTCTACGGTAGCAGGCTCTGACCCAGGGGCGTCACATACTCAAAGGGAAATTCACCGGGGGTATTTATGTGCAGACTCAAGGATGTTTTATGAGGGAGAAGGAAAGATGAGGGGCAGAGGGGAGTGAGAGAGAGAGAGAGAGAGAGGGAGAGAATATTTGTTGGTCTCTCTAATACTCAGGTTTAGGAACCACCCAATTTGGATATCCAGTCCACTGTCAAAGTATCCTTTCCAGTGGGTGGTTTTGAGCAAAGTAGTGACTTCGTTGGATTTGTATTTTAAAAGGATCCCTGTTTCCCTTTATCTGTGGAGAGAGCAAATGCAGGAGCAGTTGGTGGGCTATCTCAGTCATCCAGAGGAGAGATTGTGATGGTTTGGGCCAGAATGCTATCAGTAAACGTGGTGAGGAATGGCTTGAGCGTGGATGTAATCCAAAAGCAGAATTGGGCGGATTGGATATGGGACATAAGAAAAACTCTTTTTTTGTGCTAAAGCAACTGGGAGGATGGAATTGTCACTTACTGATTTGGGAAGACAGCAGGAGGAGCAGATTTAGGAAGAAAGACTAGGAGTCTGATTTATACACGTTACATTTCCTCTCTACTAAAGATGCAAGTGGAGCTCTTGAGTGGAGAGCTGGATGCAAGTATTCATTCTAGGGAAAGAAGTCTGGGCCAGAAATATAATTTGAGAAATGTGTAGATTGTATTTAAGGCTCTGAGATTTGGTGAGATCACGTGAGGAATGACTTTAGAGAATGGATCTCCAGACACAGAGCTGGGTCCACTCACGTTAGAGGTGAGGGAGATAAAGTGTCATCCACAGGGACAATGAGAATGAGTGGCCATTGAGGAAGGAGGACAAACAGAGGAGACTGTGCTCCAGAACTCAAGTGAAGAAAGCATTTCAAGGAAGGTAAGGCGAGCTATAGAGTGAAATTCTACCTTTGTAGTTTGCTTCTAGGGGCTATTATGTTGAAAACACATGCTGGGAAAGAAATGATCCAGAGCATCAAACGGTCCTGTTTGCAATTACATTACTTTCCTGCACAAGGGAAATGATCTCGGGTGGCCATCCAGCACAGTGTCTGACATATGGTAAGAATTAACTCCTTTCTGCCTCTTAATAGAGAGACATCTACAACTACAAATAGGTCTCTGGCCATGACTGTGACCAGGCCTGTAAATATTACTGTGTCTATATCTGTGTCTCTGTGGAGAAATGCAAACTCTTGGCTACCAGGAATTATATAGAAAACTCTTTTCACAATTTGAATGTGATAACTAACAGAAAACATAAAGCCCTCTCCTGATGACACACAACATCTTCCCTAGAATATTTTCTAGGACACATCACTCAAACCTGGAATATCATGCATTCATTCATTTTAGCATTTTTTCCTCTGTCTTGCAATAGACCTGTCTTTGAGTGGATGAGTGAAAGAGTTCTCGTGCGATGATGATTAAAGATTAATTTAAATTTTGATTTAAACTGTATAGGCAGATAGTGTTTAATAAAGCAATGCTAGATAAATATTTATTGGATTTCATTGACTGCAAGATAAAAAAAAAAAAGGTAAGGATGATATCAGCCACATAAGTGTGCTAGTTTTCTGTAGCTCATTGTGGATAACAGACAAACAGAAACTGGAGGACTCTTAATCAAGACCCCTATTGTCATTTGGGATGCTTTCAAGATATGTCAAAATGTTTTCCTTATCAATTTTTTTCTGAAGTGATGAGTGCATTTTCTTCTTATAAAAAATAACATTAAAAATCACTAAATGTTTTAAATGGCAGTATGGAATAGAAAAATAGCCTGAGCCCTTAGGCACAAATGATTTTCAATCCTATACAGAGAAGTCTTTACATCCTGACACTCAGAAAATGAATGATCCCAAAGAGCATGTAGAATTGTGCTGTGGGGCTGCCGGAAGCTCCTTGGAACTTGTACCCAACCCAAACATTTTTATCAGCTCCAGAACAAAACACAAGTCAGTAACAGAAAGGGGTGATTCAGTAGCCAATCCAAATCCAAATGACAGTGGCCTTAAAATAAACAGCCCAGTCAAAGTGACATTGATGCTGCTTTGAAACAATAAATATTAGCTCTGTCACCGCTTAACCGCTTCAAAGTGCTATATGCTCTTTGGCTGTCACCTTAGAAAACCTCCTAAGGAAGGGGAGAAAAGCACCTCAACAGATTTCCTTCTAGTTGCAGCTGTGACTTTAAGTTGCCTTGAACTTCAAGTCAGTCTCCACTTGGAATCTTATAGAGGCTCATCCTGGGTGGTATCTTGGTTATTCAAAACTGAAAGAGGGTTTTTCATTTCTCCACCATATCTCTCTGATTCTCTACGTCTATAAATTTAAAGGCTGAGGTAGATTCTGAAAAACAAGAGGAATACCCGTTTACTTTTTTTTTTTTTTTAATTCACAAGTTCATGATTTTATGATTTATTAAGATCCTTCCCTGGCCCCCCAAGGGGCAGCTATCCCATAATGCTGCTCCCACTCCCCAATCCCAGTGTTAGTGGCTAAATTCACCTCTGCCTGTTGCTCCTCTCCCTATTGGAGGGATGGTGATGCCACCAAAAGAGCAAGGATGTTCCCCCAACCCTCAATCCTGCAGACTGATGAGGAAATCTTTGAGATTTCAATATCCAGACCCACAAATGGCACCAGTTACCATACCCTACTGAATATTAACCCTTTGGGTATCAGTGAATACCTGTTTACTTCTATACCGCAATTATATTCTTCTCTCATCTTGACCTTCAAATTTGAGGAAAATCTTTTAAATTCTTTCCCCTTTTTCAGAACTTCAATAAAGATCAATCGCAAATTCATGAGTAATGTGAAACCTTGATAAGAGTAAATGAAGTGACTCTACTTCACTAAGAAGAATAAAATTATATAAAAATAAACATGTAAGATTAGAAATGAAAAGAAATAGATTCTCATATATGTGTATATATTTTTTGTGGTGGGGAGATAACTGCTATCCTGTATCAATTAAGACTTTGACGGTCTTAGACTTTAGCTCTTTTAGAATCTCCCAGGTTTATTTTTAAGGTTTGTAAAAGAAGGAATTAATCCTTATATTCTCCACTCCTAAATGATGAGGGTGAAATATCTACTATAACTTACAAATACTAATTTCTGTTTTACAGACTATATCCTTCCTCTCTGTTACCCCAAGATTCTTTCATTCACTATTCAGACATTCATTTATTTGTTTCATCGTCTGTTAAGATAGTGTTTTAATGACTAGGGATAGGAAATGGCTAAAATATGTTGTCTGCTTTATAGTTAGGAGTTAGAAGGGCAGACAGACATATGAGTAACTGAGTATAGAACGAGGGAAGATAAAATAAGTTATCAAAAGACTATAAGCAGCAGCGTACATTGTTGACGAAAAAAGAAACATAGTGATTGCCTTCCTAGTAGTGGAAAACCACAATAGTCAGGACAATTTTACATAATTTTCTTTGCTAGTTTAGAAACAGCGCCCATTGTCCTGGTAACTGACTCTGTTAGTAATAGTTACTAACAGAGAATATTCAGTTTCCCTGACCCTGGCATCTTTGTTAAAAGGAAACCGAAACAGTCTAATCTGAGTCAAGTGCCTGCTTGACTTTTGAAGTTTGAATCTTCTCAATCCTTTTAAGCCCACAGTCACAACAGAAACGCTCAGCAACAAGCATTTCACAAATAAACAAAACATGATTATCAGAGGGTCCAGTGTGGTGACAATGTGGCTTCAAGGAGAAAGGTGAGGTCACACTGAATGTGGGTGGTCTTCTGGCTCCCAGACTAGGAGGACATCATGACAGGTGCTGCCTTCATCAACATTTGCTATGGGTTAGATTTTGTTGTCAGAGAACTTGATATAAATCTATTCTGTGAACTTATTTACTTTATTTTATAGCATAAGGAGAAGAAATGTTAAGCATTGACTTGAGTCAATTCTCATGAATCCATTATTATTATTATAATTTTTTTTTACTGAGGAAGATTGCCCCTGAGCTAACATCTGCACCCATCTTCCTCCATTTTATATGTGGGACGCCTGCCACAGTGTGGCTTGATAAGTGGTGCATAGGTCCACGCCCTGCATCCGAATCTGTGAACCTGGGGCTGTGGAAGCGGAGCATGCAAACCTAACCACTACACCTCTGGTCTGGCCCCAATTCTCACATTTTAAGGTTGAAAAAATTAATATACAGTAATTATAGATGTTGACATCTGCCTCTCCTTGTTTTCATTGCCCCTTGCTATCTTCTCTCTCTGTGCTTCCTAGTCAGTCCTAAACAAACTGCTTAAACAAGATTTGACTATAGACTGTTCTTAAAAAAAAATCTTCACTATGTCGGACCTTCATAATAATGCAGATTTCTACCCCCAAATGGAGTAAAGAGCCTCAGGTTGTGCAACATGCAAGCTAACATTTAATATTGATGTAAATCACAGAGCCAAAGCTGATGGTCTGGGGTAAATCCTCTCTGACTTCAATTTCTCTCCAATTACATTCCTCTGGACTCCAAGCCATCCTTTACATGGCGCATCACTGAAATAAGGAGAGGTACCCATGCTTCAAACCAACAATATAATTTCACTGAAGGCTTTTTCAGTGATAAGACTTACTGCCAATTCTAAATAGCTTTATAATCTTTAAATGACTTGTTTATTTTGGAAAATAAATAAACCAAATGGTGACTTTTGAAACAGGAGATTGTGCCAAGGCGAAGATAGTGGGAATGCAAAGCGGGAATTTTTAGAAGGCCTAAATTCCTCAAACAAATGGACAAACGCTATTCAGAGAATGTAAGTGTCATACATGATTACTGGCAGTACAGAGGGTGGTTTGGAATGGCTGTAAACCCACCTTGGTCTGCTTGAGGCCCCACCACCCACGCAAGCCATGTAAAGTAAAACTAAACTCTAAGCATAATATAGCTTGCAAAATGCAGTTTCATGATAATACAAACAAATGTAATTTCAGGTTAGCTTATAGAAGAAAAAAACAACTTCAAGGTAAGGAAGGGCAGCTCAGATGAAGGGAGAGTCAGAGTTTAGAGCGTCTCTGTAGTTGTAAACCCCACCGTGGTCAATTTTCTTTGGTACGAATGCTCGGTTGGTGAAAAGGATTGGCTTGAGAACGCTGGTGTGGTGTGGTTAATTAAGCACGTCTTCTTGCAGACCTCATGTAATTTGCTCTCACACAAACCAATGTTACAGTATTATTTTCCGGCTTAAAAGATGAGAAAAGGGGCTTTCGTGGTATTAATAAGTAGCCCAAGCCATATAATTGGTGATGAATGAAGACGGAAGTCAAACCCTGGTCTTTCCTTCCAGTTCCCTACTCTTTGTCCCACCGCTAACATCACTGAGCGTCCACTATCACAGTGGAAGGGCTTTGGATAGTTATGAAAATAAACCTTCTTGTGATGGATCAGGATGTCTGCCTCATTTTTATTTATTTTTAAGTCTACTTGCTGACCTTCTTAAACAAGATTGAGGGAGAGCAGGAAATAATTTGACAGTAGTCTATTCTTAGGGAAGAAACTTCACTATGTCTTGAGCCAATAAAACATAAAAATGCCTATTTTCTCCACATAGTAAGTGGAGCTGTAGTGAGATCCCAGTAGTAGATATTAATGAGATTGTATAAATTGCAATAATTGTTTAGGAAGTAAGATAATAGAATGCCTGTAATGTACTCGAAGACCATTTAGAGGCATTCGTGGTTCCTGACTGCTCGGTATCCATTTCCACTCCTGATTCCCCACTTTTTCATGGGGTAACTTATAATGTAACCTCCCTTTGCAGAATTATTCGTGAAATTGGCAATAAAGATATCCTGATCCTCCTTAGCCAGTGGGGAGTCCATGACCCCAGCCAGGGCTCTTAGACTCTTTGGCCACAGATGTTGAGTCTTGAATGGAATCTACTGAGGGTTCAGAAAACAAATAATGGGACTAATTCCTTCCAAGTAGCCTATGCCCAGATGTCATGACTGATTAACATCTGCTACCTGGCTAGCAGTTGATGCACCATTTTGCCATCTTTTCAAGCCAGGTCCTTCAGCTCTTCAATGAGTTTGATCAAGTCTTACCTTAAATTTACAATAGTATGATGGAGACAGCAATGGGCACTTCAACTCAAATAGCACCACCTCCAAGAGGCCATCTTTGATGGGCCCTCTGATGTACTGAACCTCTTCAGTCACTTTCTATTATAATATTCAGTTTTAATATTCTTCCCGGCAGTTTTCACTATGTGACCTTATCTTGTTTTTTGTGTGTCTTGATAATATATTTGAGCAATTTGCTTCATAGAGTTTTCTTCCAGCTGCAGCAGGGCAGGACATGGAGAATGTTTCCCATGTGTCTGGGAGCAGAAAAAACTTGGTTTAAGGACATCCAGAGGGTGTGAAGAGGCCTCACAGTCAGAAAGAGGAGAATGCAGCTGGTTCCACGGACCAGCATATAAAGGCCAGATGGGAAGAGGAATGTTTGTAGGCTCCAAGGTGAAAGGGAGGAAATGCAAATGTCTAGGTTTTTATCTCACCCTCCAACTGCTATTTCAACACTAGGTGAGTTCCCTTGCAGAAGTGAGACACACTCTGAGAAAAGATTTCTCCTACACTTGAGTTTGTAGGTTGAGATTTATATCTGATAAGCATGAGTGTGAATTCCTTAAACAATATAGAGATATAAAATGTAAAGTGAATCTTTTCTAATCCTATCCCCCAGAGATAACCACCAGCAGCCATTCCTATAATTATGTCAAGAGAAAGAGAGAGATACATGTATGCACATAGACGTGGGCAAACTCATGCCTCTAGACAGAGCTATCGCCACCTCTGAATTAACAAATAGGATAACACCGTCTATGCTATTCAGAATCAATTTTTAGACATTAGGAAATGGCTTTCTTGAATTTGAGAAAATGAAATATGTCAATCATTGATAAGTTGACAGCTGACAACGTCAGTTAAGAATAACACTTGTATTTTCTTTTGCTATGTAAACACGAGTTTTGGAACTTCAGAGCCAAATTGCTTCCTGTGATCAAGAGGCCACCAGGGTAAGATGAATTGTTCCTGTATAAGTGGGTTCTTTGAGGAGAAGAATGAACTTCCATTGGCAAACTCATGAAAAATCAAAGATACTTAGTGCATGACTTTGGAGATTAAAATTACCTACTGGGAAGTTTATTCTCTGAAAAGTTACAGTTAGAAAGCTCTAAACCAAAACAGAGTAATTAAAACCCCCAAATTTATTTTTCTCTCAGACCTTTTGGTGTGAAGATCCAGAAAAAACGCTTCATTATTGTTATTTTTTCCTCTCAAAAACTATGAGCTGAAATAATCTAAACCTCAGGTGTTCGTTGGGAAATACACACAGTGCATTTCTTTCAATGGTAAAGTATCAGGTATTTAAAAGTTTACCCAACTCTTTCAGAGAGGTTGTGAAGGCCAAACAAACTTCTGAGAGTATCAGGTTAACCATGTAGTCATCCCAGTGTTTATTTGGCTGGAATTCTTAGGTTATCTTTCATGTTTTTTTTTCATGCCCAAGTGTAATTGACTGAAATTTTCATGGTTGAGAGAAAAAAGGTCAGTGAGTGTAGTTTTTTTTCTTTTTTGTGGGGAAGATTGTTGCTGAGCTAACGTCTGTGCCACTCTTCCTCTATGTTATGTGGGACACCACCAGAGCACGGTTTGACAAGGGGAGCTAGGTCTGTGCCTGGGATCCGAACCTGTGAACCCTGGGCCACAGAAGAAGAGGGCATGAACTTAACCGTTACACCACTGTGCCAGGCCCAAGTGTATTTTTTTAAATAAGGGCTGTGTTTAAGAGTTAGGGCTATGACTCTACCTTAGGTATAATTAATTGGCTTGAACATTCACATAAAGCCAACATATAGCAAGTGTGTATGTGTGTCTTGGTCTGTCAGGGCTGCTATAAAAAACTACCACAGACTGGGGAGCTTATAAACATTGGAAATTTACTTTTCATGGTTCTGGAGGATGGGAAGTCCAAGATCAAGGAGATAGTGGATGCAATGTCTTGTAAGAGCCCACTTCCAAGATGACCATCTCTTTGCTGTAAACTCACGTGGAGGTGAAGGGACAAAGGAGATTTCTTGGATTGCTTTTATAAGGGCACTAATCCACTTACGAGGGCTCTGCCTTCATGACTTTATCACTTCCCAAAGTCCCCACCTCCTGATACCATCACACTGGGGATTAGGTTTCAAAATGTGAATTTTGAAGGAACGCAAACATTCAGATCGTAGTATGTGTGCACATATATACGTATAAATAAATAAATGTCTTATTTTTGTTAAGCTAGATATTTATATGAATGCGTAGTGGTGATAAAAACTTAAATGACATTCTACATAAAATCCATTTCGACTCTTTATGTAGGGTGATAAAATTAATGTTAATTTGTGTTATTATAATTGGCCAAATTTCTAAGGATTTAGTGGATAGTTGATGTAGCCTGTAATATGTGAACATCAGGGCAAGGTTGAGGAAGTAAAAAGTGTACATTTTCCATTTTTATAATGGGGAGGAAATAGACGATACATTTTCTCTTTCTCCTTCATGACCTAAAGGATAATGAGAATTGACACAGATCAACCAAGGGATGCTGATGGGGACGTGCAGGGAAAGAGTGATGGTTGAACTCACAATTCATCTAGGGTCCTGGGGGACGAGATCACATAATGCAGTAGAAAACACACTGCTGACCTGATCTTAGAAACTGCCAAAAGGAGTAAGACTTACAAGGCAATGAACAGACAGAACTGAACCTCCCTTTGGAGCCGAGATGCAAGACTAATTATGGTGGGAGGCATATTTCAGACAACAGAGGGAGAGAACTGGCAACTCTGACAGATACAAGCTGGATGGACTCAAAGAGTGTCAGCTTGGTTTTCCAAAAGCATTGCATTTGGGATGGGGTGATTGACCTTAATGCTCTTACAAAGAGCTTATTCTTTTAGAATTTCCTTCAGATGTTAGGAAAAAAAATAAGATTTGTAATCCAAGCAGTCAATATGGAAGCATTTATGTATTGAGTGGACTACAAGGAATTGAGCGCTGAGCATAGCGGGAAGCAAAATGGCAACTTCAAAGAAATATAAAAAATGGTCTGTGATGAGGACTCTGGTTCCATTTTTGAAGTCTGACTGCTGATAGATTTTAAGCCTCATCCCTCCCACTTCCCCTTGCACCCACATCTGTACAAGCTAATAAGAAAGCCTGGCGCTCTCTCCTTTGGCAGTAGTGGGACATTCAAACCATGCCAGCCCCTGTCCATGAGGGAACTTCACCCTGGTCCCACTCTTGGCCATAATAAAAACCTCAGGCCAGATTCCTTTTCTTGCTCTCAAGCCATGTATGACCTGATCCAGAGGTCTGCCCTGCTCTCCCAGAGACCTCAATTACATAAGAAATAAACCTTTTCATACCCTTTTGGCCTGTGTATGGCATCATCAGCCTCAACATCTGAACCAAACTTCTGGTGGAGTCCATCCTGATTTTTGAAAGGTGACCGTAATATGCCTGTTATCCTTACGGAACTTACAATGAAATTGGAGACATATCACCTGCATAGTCAGTCTTTTGTAGAGCAACGAATTAGCACATGGTAGGTCTTTAATGAGTGCTGTTGAGAATGATAGTGTTTGCATTTGTTAATGTCCTGTGACCATATCAGCATATGAGCAATCAACTGATTTTTTTTAAATCTCTTTTTATCTCCTACATAGAAATTGTTTAATCTGGGAGGTGTAAGAATGAAGATGACCTTCTCTGAAAGTGAAACCATTCCTTCCTTTATAGAGAGCGGAGATTAGGCTGAAGATTGGAATTTCCTTATCCTGAAGAAGAAGCAATTAGTATTTTCTAAAGTTTGAAGTCATATTCTAATAAACCAATGATAGGTTCCCTAATTGAAGGGAATAAAGGTAAAGAAAGTAGTGGAGATTATGGTGTGATGGGTTAATGGGTATGAGGCAGAAAGTTCTGGAAAACTAGAAGAAAAGGGAAGACGAGAGGGACATTAATCCAGAATATCCTAAGATGAAAGACTGGACTCAATTTGGAGGTTGCTACCTAGCAGGTGCTAGGCAAGTGAATCAAAAAAAAAGACTGTTGGGACAGATGCTATTTAAGTTCTTGGGACCTACTCCTTTCAGCTCAGCATCCCATTCTTCATTTAAGTGGAAATGACTCCACTTGTACCAAGCACCCCAATGGCTGACCTAGAAGCAATGATCACCCTATGGTGGGTACCTCATGACAGTACCTCTACAAAGGTAACTATGTATATGGTCAAAGAGGACTACTGCACACAATGTGGTACTGAGGAGGACAGCCCAAATCTTCACTTAAGGAATTAAGGAGTATATTGGTCAATACTGAGCTAAGAGAGTGCAAAGGAGACGCTGCCTTTACAGCTCTATATTAATAATTAAGCCACATTTTGAGAGGCACTGATGTTCTTAGCATAGACAAAGAGAGTTAGAGAAAAATTATGATTCTTCAAAAAAGTTTTATTATAGCCGTGAGGAATATTATGAAAAGTATAGAATGAAAGCATTTTTCAGAGGTGGAACTTTCATTAGCAAAGGCAGAGGGCTAGAATGTGCCAGAAGGGAAAGGATCGTAATGGGCCCATAGGAAAAATATGCAGATTGGGAAGCAGAAAGAAATGTTGATAAAGGAGAGTTGGGGTCAGGAAACCAGAAGAAGAAGCTGGATTCAATATGCCTGCCCAAAAGGAAACCTAGTAGTTTATTGTTCATATTGTATGTGTTTGTAGAATATATGCCATCCTTTTAGGTATTCAGATCCCATTTAGTGTATTCCACGAGCAAAGGATATATCCATGTGATAATGGGGGATAACTCTTGATGAAAACCATGTAACCTGTGGGTCTTTAGGTTATTTGTCAGGTAACCCATAACTATATTTGATATCTGCCTTATCATATAAAGAATCTGGTTTTGAATTTACAAAAAGAAGAGATTTGCTTCAACTTGAAAAAGCTTTATGGGGGGCAAGTTGTAGAAAGTACTGAGGATCTGCCAGAAGTATGTATGTTTTGATGTCAAGCAAGATGCATGGGTGTGGAATCTGGAATTTTACTGACTGCAGAGTAGAAATCTGAAGCCAAATCAGTTACTGCAACCCGAGAACATTCCAAGTAGACGATCCAAGTCAAAGCACACACAAAACTCTTCCATATGGATTCTTCCAAACCAAGGACACCCGGGAATCCAAGAGGAAAAATACTATATGCCTATACCAAATAGAAGCTCACAATAAAAAATTGCGTTAGGATACAATCCAGTATGATGAGAAGTCAACAGACACAACTAAGGGGAGGATTTGCACCCTGCAAGATGCAAGACACTAAAACAGTTTAGAAGGATCTAAGAAATAAATACGTGCAAATGATGTTATTCCATTAATTTGAAGTTCCAACAGAGGCAAACTAATGTATGGGGTGAGGAGTCAGGATAAAGACTATCTTTGGGAAGGAAGGAGAGGGCAGTGACTCAGAGAGACACATGGGGGCTTCTGAGATGCTGGTAAGCTTCTATTTCTTGACAAGTGTGCTTGTTATCCAAGTGTTGTTTTTATTATTATTATTATTTTAAAAAATGTGTTGAGAGATACCTGATTATAATTTGTGCTGTTTCTCTATGTTTGTATATATCAATAAAATAATTTATTTTAAAAAAAGTAATACAGGCAAAAAGACATTTTCAGATACATTCAAATTAAGAAAGTTACCTCACCAAAACTTATTCTGAGAGAACTATTAAATGATGTCCTTCAGTGGGAAGGAATCTGAACTCCTTTCACTCAGTTCCTCCACCCCCCCCACCCTCCACCTCTGGCAACCACAAATCTGATCTTTTTTCCTATGAGCATGTTTTTTTTAGCTTCCACATCTACATGGGATCATACAGTATTTGTCTTTTTCTGTCTGACTTATTTCACTTAGCATGATGCCCTCAAGGTCCATTCATGTTCTTGCAAATGATGAGACTTCCTCCTTTTTATGGCTGTATAATATTGCATTATATACATGTACTACGCTTTCTTTATCCATTCATCTGTTGATGAATACATAGGAGACTTTTTAATTTTTTGAGGACCCTCCTACTTTCTGATTTTCTGACCTCTCTGCATACCTTTTTTCATGGAGTAGAAAACACACCCTGTGTAGTGGAAACAGGCAGACCTGGATCAACCGTGATTCTGTTTTATACATTCCACATTTATGGAACACCTACTGTGCTCCAGGCACAATATGTCGACCCTTGGGGAGCCCACTTAATCTGTCTCTGTCTCAGTTTCTTCACATAAAGATAAATTTGATGACTACAGGATTTGCTGTTTCCCCAGATGCCTGAGTAACATTTGATGTCCAGTAGGCCCTCAAAAGGTAAGCTAAATGCACAGATTATACCTCATATGTTATTGTCAAAATTAAACAAAATAATGCATATGCAACATTTAACGTAGCAAATAGCCAATACTCAAAAATGTCAATTACTTTTCTTGCTTCCTAGGAAAATGTAGTTCAAGAAATTTGACTGGCATTCTTTTAATTTTTTTCCATTTTCTCTAACACATTAAATAAATAAATAACCTTTTAAGGTAGGGTCATATAGATATGGTTAATCAGATTGGAGAAAAATGATATCAGCTAAAACATATTTGAAGAAGAAGCCATCGTCTCAAGGGTCACCTTCTCAAACGTAAAGCTGAAAATCTGTAATCCACCTACAAAAGATCTCTGCGGTGCACGCGAGGGGAGAGCAGTAGATTTTCCTGCTGCCTCTTGAGGAAGATATATCTGCTGTAGGGATCAATTCAGCCGCGGAGCATAATTTAATCATGCTTGTAAATGACATTCTGACAAAAGGTCATCAGATCTATCAGGCCCTCATCAACTTGGGAAAATTAGACCTGCTTTATTGATGCTGGAAAGTGACACAGTGCCCAAGTCTGCTTCGTAAGGAAACCGGGATCAAGAAATTGTGTCTGAGCCGAGCAGTTGAACTGCTGGAGCCTATGTAAGCAAAACAGACAGCGGACCTGAACCTCCCAGCTGCAAACTCCCACACCAGCTGGGGGGGTTTCTTTTTGTCTCTCTCTCTCTTTCTTTTTTTTGGTGAGGAAGATTGGCCTTGAGCTAACATCTGTTGCCAATCTTCCTCTTTTTGCCTGAGGAATATTGTCCCTGAGCTAACATCTGTGCCAATCTTCCTCTATTTTGCATGTGGGATGCCGCTGCAGCATGGCTTTATGAGCAGTGTGTAGGTCCAAGCCCGGGATCCAAACCCATGAACCCCCGGCTGCTGAAGTGGAGCATGCAAACTTAACCACTGTGCCACCAGGCCAGTCCCACCCTCCTTTTTTTTTTTTTATTGTAACTAAGTAAACACGTTACAAAGCGATAACATAAGCAAAACACTTCAAGAAACCAAAGATTTGGATCCTACTAAAGAAGGCATGGAGGAAAAATAAAAAGAAAGAATTGTTAACATCTATTGTTTAGACAGGCCAGAAGCATTTGCTGTGATGATGCATTTACCATGTAGGGTAAGAGTGGTTGGGCATAGAAGGGTGAAAGACACAGCCTGTCTCTCACAAGTGGAGCTGGAAGTGAAGGTGGGTGAGGGGTTAGATCTGATCTCTACCACTTTCTAGCAGTGTGGCCCTTGGCAAGTTGCTTAATTTTTTCTCAACTTCAGTTTTGTCATCCGTAAGTTAGGATCACACAATGTCTCCCAATTTACAGGGTTGTTGGGTCAATTAAATGAGAAAATGTAGTGAAGAATTAAGCACAATGAATGGCAAAGAGCAAGAAATCAGTAATGTGAGTTATCTTTAATTTTATTCAGATAGCTAAGTTCTAGAAGATAACTTCTGAAATATTCCTAGTCTTTAGCTATGAGATTCAACCCAAAGAAATCATCTCAGTTTGAATGTTAGTCTTAGATTGTTAAAACAGATAAATCACTGGGGATGATTTTTGCCTTTATGTTGTACTCAAATCAGCAGTCTTTGGATACGTCATGACTTTAGTTGTGACTGTGGGGGAAGAAATAATTCACCTAATTGAATTTCAAAGTTAAGCATGGATGGTGTATTGTTTCCTATTTCTGCGTAACAAGTTGTCATTTGCTTAGCAGCTTAAAACAAGGCGCACATATTATCTCTCAGTTTCCTTAGTTCAGGAGTCTGGTGTGTTTTAGCTGGTTCCTCTGCTCAGGGTCTCACAAGGCTACAAGCAAGATGTCAGCCAGGGCTGGGGTCTCACCTGAGATAGGGGTCCTCTTCCAGCCTCACTGGCTACAGTCAGAATTTAGTTTATTGTGGTTGTAGGACTGAGGTCGTCAGTTCCCAATGTTCCCTCCATAGCATGTGGTCCACTTCACAGCACAGCAGTTTTCTTATTCAAGGCCAACAGGAGAGCATCCTCTGCTGCTGCAGATCTCTCTGACTTCTTCTGTCTCTGACTTTGGAACCTCTTTTAAAAGGGCTCGCCTGCTTCTGTCAGGCCCCTCCACACTTAAGGAGAGGGTATTATGCTGGGTGAGCACACCAAGGCATGGGGATCTTGGAGGCCATTTTAGAATTCTGCCTAATGCAGATGACAAATGCAAAATTCCATGAGATTACTGGAAGTTGGATTAGTTATTGAAGCAATAGTGTACAGATAGGTCTTCACTGGCCAAAAGTCATAGTTGGTCTCTAAACCGAGTTTCCCTCTCATTCTAAAGATATGATCTCTCCCTGTGCTACCTCTATATAAGGAGGAAAAATACACTCAAACGGCATCTGGCAGGAATGAGGAAGCAATCACTATGGCATGCATGCCAAAATATCTCAGCACAAGATTTATCTTTCCTGATTGTGCATGAACCCTTCTTTGCAATCCTATATTTAGCACATCCAAAAGAAGCACTACTCAGTCTCACCTAAAGGGAAAAAATATAATTGACCTAACTTAGTACGCAAGTCTCCAGTTGTGTGGTCTGATTCATTATGCCAGAGTTCAAAACCCTATCCCTCTGCTCACTTTTCCTGCAGTTTAAGAGGATTCTGTGCCCAACTGTATTCTCTCAATTGTTGAGCAGTGGCTTCACTCAGCCTCAGTCTGAATTATCACCAAGCCTGCAGCTTGACATGTTGATCTATCCAGACTCCCTGCCTAGGCTGCCTCATAGGAGACCCGATGATAACAGGGAATAAGTCATGTCACCTTCCCACACCTGGAAACTAGAGAGTCTCGGCCGGTGTTTATCCAGAGCATGTCAGATCTACTTTTCAGATTCTGGGGGAAAATGTGTGGATGATATGAACACGTGGAAAAGTCTAAATCGACACGGGTGCACCGTTCCGGGCTTCAGTGAATTACTCAGGATTCATTATGGAGAGGTGTGATTTTGTTTTTCAATATTTCTTTTGAAGAGTTTTCAGGAATTTCTAGATATTTTCTCCTGTAATTTCATTCTCCTAGTTTTGGAGTATTGATTTGAGATGTTGATGCTGGCAACAGAACACAACACAGAACACACACACACACACACACACATACATGGACATTATCTATTTTTATTAGATAATAATTAAAAATTTTAATATGAATATTGGATTTCTGTCCTGGCCACTCACAGCACTGTCTCCTCTGGTGTGCCTATCATAGACTGTAATTATATATGTGTTTGTGTGATTGTTTGATTATTCCCCCCAACTCCCAGCAAAGCTCCATGAGGGCAGGGCCTGAGTTTGTCTTCCTCACTATTGTATTTTCATTGCCCTCCACAGTGATGATCACAGAGTAAAGGTTCATATGTGTTTGTTGAATGAATTCACGGTTGAGTGATTAAATAGGTGAATGGATGCTCACCCTCAAATGCATTACATATTCAACATTCTCTATATAATGGCGTTGCTTAACTCTTCAATATTATAACAGACCTCAACTTCAGTCTACCTAACTTCAAAACCAGTGCATCTTTATTGTAGAAATTCTAAATTGCCAAAATCACAAATAAAATTTACTCCTGTGCTGTTACCTAGAAATAATTACTGTTAAAATTCAATGAACATACTTCCACCCCTTTTAGTCATTATTGCACAAAATCGAATGTGTATGATATTCATTAACTTGCTCTTTCACTTGATATATTGTGAACATTTTCCATGAAATATGGTCCTTAATTCAGAGTTAATGATTATCTGGCATTCCACCATATGGATGAATAATAATTTATGTAACTGGTCCTCTATTTTCTTGCATGTGAGTTTCTTTCGAAAATTTTAGAGCCCTTGAGATATTGTGAAGCACTGCCAGACAGAAGGGCTTGTAACTATGGTCCCCAGTGACTGTGTCATCCACTTCACCTCCTATTAACACCGAGTCTTAATATTTTAAGACAATTTTAATTTACTAAATAAAACAACTTATTTTTAAATTTAATGTTCCTTTCCTAAATAGTATGATTGAACATTGTGATGGTCTGTTTGATGGGTCAACATGGATAGGCCACAGTTCCCAGTTATTCAATCAAACATACGTCTGAGTGTTGTTGTGAAGGTTCTTTGTAAATGCGATAAACTGCATAATCAGTTGATTTTGCGTAAGAGATATTATCCCCCATAACCTGGCTGGGCCTCATCCAATCAGCTGAAAGCTCTTAAGAGCAGGGCTAAGGCTCCCTGAAGAAGAAGAAATTCTGCCTGTGGACAGCAGCCTCAGCCCATGCCTGAGAGTTCCAGACGCTTCTAATAGTCTGTCCCACAGATTCCTGACCTGTGTAGCCAGCCCCCATATTTGGGTAAGCCAACTCCTCGCAATAAATCCCTTAGTATATGTCTCCTACAGGTTCTGTTTCTCTGGTTCAATCCTAACACATTTATTTTTTTCATGTCTTCATATTGCGAGGTATTCATTTATTTCACTTGCCCATATTTCTATGGTCTATGCTTCTGTTTATTATCAGGGGGATGAATTCCCTATAAAGTAAGGCAATACTTTCCTTGTTTTTCTATTTGGTGGTGACAGTTCTCTGTGTTAGCCTTTTTCAGAATTGACTAATTCACACACAGTATTTCTTTAATTTCAGATACATCGCAATGGGAAATTGATTGGGGTGAAATCAAATACATAAATAAATTTGGGAGATGTCATATCTTGATACTATTGTTTCCCCATCCAACAAGAATAATGTGGTAGGGAGAATAATGTTCCTCCCGAATGTGTCTATGCTTTAATCTCAGAAATCTGTAGCTATTGTGACCTTACCTGGCAAAAAGAAGTTTGCAAATGTGATTAAGTTAAGGACCTTGAGATGGGAAATGATCCTGGATTATCCGGGTGGGCCCATTGTCATCACAAGGGTCCTGGTAAGGAAAAGTCTATTTTCAGTTGGACTTTCCAGGACTTAAAATTAGATATTCCTTCTAGAGACAGTTCTTCACGTGGATTTACAAAGCATTTCAATTTTAGCTAATCTATGGAATAATATTTTTAAAAAATGGCTTATCAAATACTCCAAGTTGGTCATTACTTTTACCTTTTATTTCTTCTTAATCTGAAAACTACACAATTCAACATACTTTATTCTGAACACAAAACATTGGGTCCTTAATTCAAGGGTCCTGACACACTAGGAAGACAGAAATCCAGCAGCCAAAGTACCTGGAGGAAAATAAATATTTAAAAAGATGGTGAGAGACAAGAACAACTCTGAAAAAGTCAGAGATTTTATCGCCTGGCCTGAAGACATTTTTCCTATAAAAAATCTGTAGGCAGTAATACATATGTCATAATCACTACACAGCGGTCAGGAGAAATGAGAGAAATTTGAAAATAATGTCATCTTTCCTGGCCAGGATAAGCAGAAATGTTGAAATAAAATACTAGGAACTGACACAAAGGCAGGTGAGAAAGCTGCTGTTTCATGCGTAATCAGAGACTTTGGAGAGCGCAGAATGAAGGGAAAGAGATCTTCCTTGTTCTCCAACCGCGACCTGGACTGTTTCATGGAAGTTTTTATTTGAGAGTGGAAAGGCAATATTAGAAAGATGGGAAGCAGTGGGAAGCAGGTGAAACTGCATTTATGTTGAATGGTAACTGCTTGTATTGAAGAGACATTCTAGATTTTTTTCCCTTTTAAATAGCACAAACGCTAGGGGGAAGGGATGTTACAGAAATTTAAAAATGACAAAAACAAAACAAGGAAAAAAACTACCTGATCACTTAGAATTTTATCACCCTGACAAATCAGCTGCTCTCATTCTATTTGATTAGCATGTCTGGTCCTGCTGTAGACCCTATCGTACAACGTGACCACTATTCTTAGCAATATTGGAATAATAGTAATAACAGTAGCTAACGTTTACTGAAAGCTTACAACGTACAAAGTGTTATGGGTTGAATTGAGTCCCCCCCAAATTCATATGGGGTCCTAACCCCCAGTACCCTAGAATGTGGTCTTATTTGGAGATAGGGTCTTTATAGAAGTAATCAAGTTAATAAGAGATCATTAGGGTGAGCATAATCCAATGTGGCTGGTATCCTTAAAAAGGGCAAAGATTAGGAGACAGACATGCACACAGGGAGAACATCATATAAAGATGAAGATAAGGATTGGGGTAATGCTTCTAGTAGGCAAGGAATGCCAAAGATTTCGAGCAAACCGATAGAAGCTAGGCGAGAGGCATGGAACAGATTCTCTCTCCCAGCTCTCAGAATGACGCAACCCTTCCCTAAGTGGGAAGTTGGGGACATTTCTCCAGGTGGATCAGATTCCGAGGCAGGCAGGGATTGTATCTCCTTTGGCTTTACATGTCAGCTTTATGCCTGCCGCTCCTAGCACAACGTCTGATGCATTCTCACTAATTATGTACTGGATAAATAGTTGGAGCTCTATGATTCTCATATAAATTGAATGATAACACAGAAAACACCCACCATTTTATTATAGGAATATTCCATGTTCCTATGTAGTCTTAATAATTTTTATTTTTAAGGTACAAAATTCCATCAGTTTCATGCTACTGTAATTTATTTGGTTGTTCTCCTCTTGTTGGGTGTTTATGTTGATATCAATGTTTTATTATTATAAATAACATCATGATGGATATCTTCATGCCTAGGTATTTTTTCCAATTGTTTTGGATAGGGTGCTCCTTATTTCCTTATTGTAAATCATCAAGTTTATGAACATTTCTATAGTTATTATAAAATGTATTTTCAAATTACCTTACAAAAGACTTCTACAAATGAACTTTATCGATAGGCACACATAAATGTAAATATTTCACAAGATTCACATTGATATTGGGTTAACATTCACAGTGAGTTTTAAACTCAGTCAAGTTATAATTGTTTTGAATTTGATCCTTTTGATTTAAAATCTACTTTAACAAGTATCCTAATTGTGCTCTTTCTCATTCTCTTATTGGAAATGTGGATTAATTTTGGACTCCAAATAACAAAGCTAGTTTTAAATCCTGGTATTAGTTGTCTAGAAAAATGAAAACGCCAATTAAAGGAGGTAATCAACTGATAAAATTGATGAAACTGAAATTATATTGAACCAGCATACCAATTTAGTTAAAATATTTGTTGTGATTAATGTAAATAGATACAAACAAAATATATATATCAAAAATTGATCAAATGACAGTATCTGGTATTTGATTGGAATTTCCTAAAACTAACAAAGATAAGTTGTAATGTGTTTCAGAATTATAATATCAAAAACACATACACACAGTCCTATTGTTAATTAGTTTGAAAGTGTTAAATTAAATTCTTAAAATGTGAAAGTGGATTAATCGGAAAAGTAGCCCAAAGATGTAATTTTTTTCTGACCTCTAAGATATAGAAGGAAGAATTCAGTTTGCATTTGGAAAGTTAGAATTTTCTGTTTGTAATCTATTATGGTGCTCTCAAGAGAAAGAATAAATTAGGGAAAAGCAAGAGAGAAAAAGAAGAAAGAAAACAGAAAGAAGGAGGGAGGAAAGAAAGAAAGGGAGAAGAAGAGCAAAGAGGCCGGTAGAAAGGAAAGAGGGATAAAGAAAGATACGGAAGGAGAGAGGAAGGGAGGCAGGAAGGAAGAAACAATTTACAGCACACAGCTGGTTGAGCGAAGATCGTTGGCACCAAAAAAAGAAACTCATTTCAGTATAAAAGATCCGATTATTTTTAGAAGCCCAATATTTTAATTGAATTAATTGATAGTGCTTTATGAATGGAAATTAAAGCAATAATTGCATTCAAAGCAGATATTAATTTTGTTTAATTTTTTAAAAATACAACAAGGAATTTTGAAGCAGTAATTTAATTTGTGTAAGTTCTAAGCCAGCGATTTCTCTGAATCAGTCCACAATTTGCAGTCTTCAATGCCTTTGCGACCGCTGAGAGAAAATGAAAGCTGGCAGCAAACGGACTTTATGATGTAAAGGCAGAAACCGGTGCAGCCTTGAATCCTTTTAAAAACATTTCAAACGTTTCAAGTATTATTTAGACTTAGCTAGTTATTGTGCACACTTTAAGAAAGATTATCTTTAAAAATAAAAACCCCATGTTTTCCTCACCTGCTGTGATAATGGAAAAACTAAACCGATTTTGGTCATAGTTTCCAAGATTTATTTTCTTCCCTTTGGCATCACAATAAATGATTAGGCAGAAACAAAACAGGGAAATCTTCATTCTATGTGAGTGAGCCATGGCTCAAAGGGAAGTGAAAGCGACGATCGTCTCTTAGCTGCAATCTGCTACAGCTAACACCAATAAAGCTTGTCTGGGCTGGTGTATTTATAGACTCTGCAGAGAGAGTAGATATAAATATTTGAATACCTTTTATTTAGTAGCAATGTCTATTCTAATGTTGGTTTTTGTCTTTTCCAGTAATTGGTGTGGATGCCCAGAAGAACTGAATTAATTGCACGAGGAAACTTATTACATTGTTTAGGTTACTTCTAGACCAAGTTGGGAAAATGTAATTGGGCTAGTGTATAAAGAAGGTGTTTTTAGTTCAGTTCTTCATTCTTTCAAACATCTACGAACTTTTTTTGTTTATCAAAATATTTTTCCATGTCTCAGGCACCACTTTAGTTTCTTGGAATAGAGTGGTAAATCTGTCTACTGCCATAATAGTGTGAATCATCATCAACAATAACAAAAAGCTGCCTGAAACAAGAGGCAGTTATTGCTCATGAGCCTACAGGACGTCTGGGCTGCTTGCTGCTCTCCCCAGGCTCGTTCACGCATCCGCAGTCAGCCACAGACAGGGCAGGCAGCTCAGCTAATCTTGGCTGGGCTCTCTTGAGAGTTTTGGGGTTGGCTGGCTGTCAGCTGGTCTAGGATGGCCTCGCCTTGGACAGTGGGCTCTCTTCTGCATGGTCTTTCATCCTCAGCTTAGCCAGGGCTTGTTCTTTGGGTAAAGCCAGAATTCCAAGAGAGAGGAAAATCCTTGAGCTTATGCTCAGAACCGACTCACTATCCTTCTTCTGCATTCTATTGGCTAACGCAAATCAAAGGCCAGCCTAAATTCAAGGGGTCAGAGAATAGACTCTATCTCTATTGGGAGGAGGTGTAAAGCCACACTGCAAGAGACGTGGACAGAGGAAAGGGGATAATATATATATAAAAATAAAAAATTTGTGGGTAGATATATAAACAATTTTATGTTTTTTATATATTTTATGTTTATATGTTTACACACACACACACACATATATATATATTTTTACTGTTTATTGCTTGGAGTGAAGAGCACAGTGGGACTACAGTGGTCCCACTGTCTTGATTTCGTGGCACTGAATTGATTCATTGCTTTTGCACCGTCATTGCAAACGTGAGTGCAATGAAAAAAGCAAATAGTGTCTTAACAGCACTCTGACAATAGTTTCAACATCATGGACTTCATAAGAGGAAGACCTCCAAGAGTCTATAGACCTAGAGAAACTTAAAGAAATTAAACTTAGAGAAATACAGCTTTTCTGACTTGCTTCTTTCTCAAAAAATTGACCTGTCTCTCGTGTCATTCTGGAAGAGCAGGATTCTCTGCTGTGTCACAGCTAGTCAGGCAGGTCCATAGTGCTTGTTAGAGATCCTGCATAATGGGTAAGCTGAGCCCATTTGTAGAAAATGCTTTAATTTAGGCGTAGCAAGTACCTGGCCAGGCTGCTGGAAATTGCTCTTCCTGCCCCCACGGCAGGCCTTGGCTGTCAGTCACTGTATGTTCTCCTGCTTGGCTTCTCTCCAGCCTCACGATTATTATTCTCACTTCCACATCAGCACCCAGCAGCCACTACTGATCCTCTGGAATGGATAAAACTTGTCATCTCATTCTTCACCTAAATAAAGGGCTCTAAGTCCATGCCAGTGGGATCGATGCTTTTGAAAAGATGATGTCTTGTGGCCCCCTCAAAAGAAACTTCTTTTCCCTTTTTCTTTGTCTGTGGGACTAATTCCTTCTTCTTGGTCTCGGGACAGTGGTTCTCAGGGCTGAAAGCATCTGGGAAGCATGGAACAGGTGATGCTGGGCCTCATTCCAGGCAAGGTAAAGCCATATCCTTGGAGATGGCCGGGGTGCCAGTACTTAGTACCTTATTACGGTCCCTGCTGAGCCTACCTTAATAAGGTTGCGCCGCTGGCTTTTGGTTGGTTCTCTCCAAAGATGGCTGTAAGGCTCTTCTTTAGTCATCTGGGCATTTTTATTTTTATCTCCTGCAGGGAGGTCGTTAAATATTTGTTTAATTGCCCAAACAAGAAGCGTATTATTCTTTTACAGCCCCGTACAACTTTCAAAGGTAGAACCTTAACATTAATGGGTAATAACCAGTAATCCCAAAGGTAAAACTGATCTCATTTCCTCTTTATTAAAAGCAAAATAAGTTGGATATTTTAAAAGAAAAGTATTGCTTAACATAAAACAGGCTTTTTTGGTCATTTTCAAGAAGCTGTTAATTGAGTGTTGCTCTCGGGGCGTGCTGAGCATGTGAATCCCCGTCCTGTGTTTAGAAAACTTTCCAACAGTGGACGACAAAAACGCAGATATGTGTTCTCATCAATTCCTGGCAGCCTCGTCTTGAGCATATGGCTAAGCTCAGCCTACTGAATGCTCCTGCAAGAGGCAGGGTGCATTTGGGATTCATGTCGAAGGCGGAGACAGTCCCCAGTACCCAGCATGCAGGCTGACGGTGGCAGCAGAGCCCAGCAGCATGTCGGCGAGCGTCCAATGGTGGCAGAACCAGGGCCTCCCCAACCTGTAATTGAGTTTGTGCTCAGACTCCAACCCTTGGCTCTTGCCCACTTTCCCAACCCGGCATTGCAAACTGCCCATTGACTCCATGAGTTAGCTAATATCCTTTCCACAAATCTCTTTTCTGGTTTAATAATCCAAACATTTCTACTTTGTTATGCTATTAACAGAGACAAAAATAAATAAGAATAGCTTTAACTTAACAAAGATGATATATTTCTGTATTACCCACCAATGGTAAGTTTATATCTTTGAAGGCAATGGGGGGTTAGGATAGAGTTCTTGTTTCTCTTAAAAGATCTGGCCATGTTGGTGTCACTTTTCTACATGGCACTGACTGGACCTGAAGAATGGCTGCCCTCTCCAAGAGACTCCCATGCCCTTCTCTAGTGTCCACGTGCGTACTTCACCCATTTCCATCACTTGCTTGGCTCCTGTAAATTACTGAGTTTTTTACTGCTGATGTGTTTATATCACTATTTGTTCCATAGAATATGTGTTGTACCTCATAAGAATACATAAAATGCACTGTCCTAGTTCAAATTACAGGTGGAGAGGAAGGGAAAAGCTAAAGCCATGTAATAACAATCATCATCATCATCATCAGTAAGTTTTCTGTACACTTGCTCGTTAATGGTAAGACCCTAGTATTCTCTGAGAGTTAAAAATGAGGAAACATTAGGGGAACATAATTAGTTACACAAGCCACAGTTTCCAGAAGATAGAATTGAACATATTTCTCAGGAGAATCATAACTATTCTTGATGCTAAGAGCAGATAAAAATTTCTCACATGGATTCCAAAAAAAAGGAAGTGTGGGATATACTCCCCAAAGCCCCTCAATAATACGATAATATGCCCGGAATAATACATTCGCAACAAACATGAGGACTGTTTCTAGAAGGTTGTTTCATTTAGTCTCATAAAATAGGCCAGTTACATGAAGTGCCTTGGAGAGAGGAGAAGTTACACAGTCCAGGAGCTAAGATCTCCGTTGACATTTCTAATCAGGGGAACAATTTAGAGCATCTGCCTTCCCAGGACTCTTGGTTCAGCTGCTTCAGGTGGAATTGACTCCGCACTCAGTTGCAGGAGGGATTATGTGATATGGGGCCCTAGGATTATTTTATGAAGTTATCCCCTGGAAACCTATGAAAAAAATCCAAGAATATATATATATATATATATATATATATATATATATATATAAATCAAGACTAATATTTTTGGCACAATTACAGATCAGGCTGGTTGTCTGAGCTTAACAGAATCCCTGTCTGTCTATTGCCTTCGATGACTGGTTTGCATGAACGCTTCATGCGGCAGTCCTATGCGACAAGGATGTCTTGCAACGTTAGATCGTGTCTCCATTTGTAACAATGGTATTAGTTCAATAGCGGGACAACATTTTGGATAACATTTGAATGTGAATTTAAAAATCAATGCACTACTAGTAACCCTTTTTGCATGAGAAACCATGGCACATGTAGGATGTCTCTGTCATACTCATTTAATATTTTTTCTGTGCTTAGACAATGTAAGTGACTTACAATTAAAATAAAGTTTATGGGCTCTTTTCACGCTTCTCTAGTTGACGGGGAACGTAATTAGATCTAATCGAGGTTGATTCTCCAAATGACAGCCCTCAATACAACAAACAGCATCCATGCGTCTTACTCTCCTCTTGCAGGGAGCATATGCATAAAATCATTTAATAAAAGAAGCTACACATCGAAAGCTTTCAAAACAAAGTCGATAAAAATAAGATGTGACAGATTCCTCCCTTTATTCCTTAGAGCTCCTGCAATTATATCTGATTTTCCAGGACATGGACTGATAAATGACGTTTTATGGGGGGGAGGGGATGTAAGGGAAAAAATCTTGTAATTTTAATCTTTCTCAACATTTTCCCATAAGATAATAAGATTGGATTCAGGAAGAAGTTTTATAACTTGAATATAGAAGGTTTGTGTAAAGACTGATCTGTAGGTGGCCTCGGCTCCTACATACCAATTATGTTGTTTATTAGAGAAATAACGGAAGACCAATATTAGAATGATGCTTTTAAAATTACCTGCTCTTTGTAAAATGTGTTTCCCAAATTAGCTTGGAAAAAGTGGTTTGCAACAGCTTTGAGAACATATTAATGGAAGGAAATTAGGCAGCTAAACAAGGACAATAATGGGCTTTTTAGACAATAATCTTGTGTTTAATTGCAGCCAACTTTAAGCACAGGCAACACAAAAAGCTTGAGCAGGCAAAATCCTTGAGATATTATCAGTGTACCAAGGTTTTCAAAAGCCTTCTGGAAATTGGAATGTTGGCAGCTAAGTGGTTAATCTCATCAGTGTAGACAGTTAACTCGATTATTCAAGGTTCAAGGAGACACAATGATTCATTTGTGTTATTTGCCACTGAGGAACTCAAATGTACAGTTGAGTCGTCTGCATCGATGAAATTAACTGGAAAGTTATCTAACTTTCACTTCACTTACTGTTTGACAGACAAATAATGAAGGTTTTCTCCATGACATCTGACAGGATTCCGTTCCAGCCGTTACATCTGTGGTCCTTCCTACTTGGAAACGGTTATGACTGAGCTACCACTAAGAGACACCCACTTCCATCTGGTTTGTTTGTGAACCTGGCAGGAAGAGATTTCATTGACACCGCCACAATCTCGTGAACCATTTCCACATTTGACCAATGACATGAGTATACGAATATTGACAAATTGTAGTATGGAGTTTATGACTTTTGATCAGATCAAAGATACTGCCATTTTGGTGTTAAAAAATGGACGAGTAACTGTAAAATTACATCTGAAATGAAGTTTTCAAATTAAGTACTTTTCCCTTGAAGACGTTAAAGTTCTGTTTTAAAAATTTATTTAATGGGTACAATTCCACGTGTGATCCCACACGTAGAAGGATATGTGTCAAAATGTAACGAGGCCTGTGAGAGACAATGATGAGAACTTTAATTCTGTATTGTGTTTTCATTTTTTTCCCAATTTTTCCAGATAAGCAAGAATTGTTTTACAATGGGAAAATATTTTAACATGCTATGTTTTCTCCCTAAATTGAGGTAGTGGAGTGGGTGAAGGTCTTTTAAGAAAATACTTCCTGTGTGAGCTCAAATGCAAATTGTGCAGTTAGTTCCATAGCAACAAGGACAGTGAAGGGAGCACTTATTGAGCACCTACGGTGTACCGACTGCATCTGCATATGTTATTTATAACCCTCAAAAGACCCGGCAAGATGCGCTTTATTGCCTTCGTGTCACTTTTAGAAAATGCTGGACTTGGGTAGATATAATTGGTCATGATCACCTTGCTAATACCTAGCTGAAGCTTATTTGCACCTGTATTTGTCAAATTCTGAAGTCCACATGCTCCTATTCAGGCTACTATTTTCCTTCCAGGACTGACTCCCTTCTGTCAAATTTGAAGGCTGTTGATATGGAAACAAATCATCACGATTCATTCATTTAGCAATTGATTGAGAATTTTATTTATTTGTATCATGTTAAAACTTTAGCAGCTCTATCTACTTTATAAGTGACATTATAATACATTTTTATGTTAATAAATATAAAATTGTCTGTTGAATTCTATCAGATAACTTTTTGGCATTTACTGATATAATCATATTATTTTATTACTTTTTTCTGCCTATTTATATGCTGAATTAAAATCGTATTTTTCTAATATTGGATTATTTTTGAATCTCTGAACTAAAACCCACTTAGTTCAGTGTGTTATTTTTAAATGTACTGTGGATTCTATTTGCTGATACTTTGTGATTTTTGAATCAATATTCATGGGTTTGGTTTATAGGTTCCGTTTTCAATGCCATCTCTGTCAAGCTTAGGTATTTACGCTATAATGGTTTTGTAAAAGGAATTCGGACACATTAATTCTAACTTTATGCTTTAGGACAATTTAAAAAGCTCATGAATTATCTGTATCTTGAAGGTTTGAATGAATTCATGCATGAAATTGTCTGGAACTTTATTGAGAAGTAGATCTTTGACAACTTTCTCAATTTCTTCCTTGGTTTTGGGTCTATTCAAGTATTCTATCTTTTGTTGAGTCAATTTGCAGTAAGTACTTTTATATTTATAGAAAATGGTCTATTCACATTCTCAAATTTATTAGCATATTTTTGAGCAAATATTCTCTTAGCATCCTTTTATTCAGCTCCACTTTTCACATCCTTAAGTTTGTATGTTAATGTGCTCTTCTTTTTTACTAATAAAGTGGTTCATTTTGTATTCAAAGAACTAATTATTTTATGTATTTATCAATTCTACTTTTTCCGTTTTCCAATACATGGACGTATGCTTTTGTATGTATTAACTCCAGTTTTCTTCCTTTCATTTCATGCCCTTATCACTTTTGCTTTTTCTCCTTTCCTATAAATAAATTTGTTTTTGTATTTATTAATTCTATTGTCCTGCTTTTCTTAGCTTTTTCTCTGAGCTCTTTTCCTTCTGTTTTTATGTTGAACACACTATCCATTTTCATTCCTTCTGTTTGGGATAAAGAAACTGTATGATTCTGCTTTTCCTTTTAGCAAACGTTTGGCGTCATACTACACTTTACATAGAGATCCCTCGGTATCACTGTGATCTAATAACTCAGAAAATGTACTTTTGATTGTCTCTGTGGCCTAAGAGTTATTCAATATTTGAAAGAAATTATATACTTTTAAATTCCAATTGGTTGAGAGTTTTGGTTTCTTCATTTGTTTCGTTCTGGATGTATTGCATTTTTGTTGGGAACTATGGACAACTATGGATATCTTATTCCTATTCTTTAGAGTTTTGAATTTGCTTTGAGTCTAACTTATGGCTAATATTTGTAAGTAAACTGTGGATGCTTAAGAAGAAGCTACATTCTATATCTGCCTATGGAATCATTTATATTGTATACTTTCAGGCTATGTTTTTCAGATTTGTCTATATTTAACTTTTGTTTTATACCTTTGTGATTTGTCAAGGATGGACTGTTAAACCGATGATGTTTCCAACAACTCGTATATTTATGTGATTTTTGTTTTCTTGCTATAGGTTCAAAGTATTATGATATATTCCAAAGTATAGAATCCTTATAAGGGTGATTGTAAGATGGTTTTAAATGGTACATAGGCATAGAATGAATAACATTGGATAACATCATGAAAAAGTTATTTCCTTTCATTTTTCTTCAAGTTTTCACTATGATAGAAGAAAATCTCAAATCGGTGGTGTCAGCGCATTTTCATTCCTTTGCTAAGTCTGCTGATTCCATGTGATACTAAAGAAGGGCGACTCAGGTAAGAACATGAGGCAGAATTTAGAATTGTTCTGAGAATCTTGTTTGCCCTTTGCACATACATTCTCTGCTCTTCTTCCCTCTGATCTCTGCCCTAGGAGGTGACCAGTATATTTTCAATAATCAGACTTCCTTGTCCTCTAGTTTTCTGTTGGATCCCACCAACAGGGCATGGCAAGAGATTGGAGAATTGTGAGGTAGGGGTCTTTATTTCCCTGGCTCCTTCTCTGCTGGGTTATTTTGAGTTGGCTACGTTCCTTCACCAAATGCAACAGCTCCTATCTGTTAGTCCTCCCCATCAGCTGCCCCTTCTGTCTCTAGTTATCACTCCATTTCTTTGTCCTTCCAGCCAAGGGTTGGTAACTGCTCCCAGCTGTCGCTATCTCCGTGGTACTGCTCTATTCCCGGTGGATTTCTTTAAACTTGTCTCCATCAGCCCACAGCTTTGTACACAGTCTCTTTTCAAACCTCCCTTGTCCAGTTTGAGTGTGATATTTCCTCCTGTTTCTTCAGCAGCAATAGCATCTGGGGAAATTTGCTAATACTTTTTTTGTTTACTAGCTACCTTTTATTTATGGCAGTAGGAATTTGTTATGTAGTTTTAATAGTGACATAGAACTTCTGTTTAAAATGTTTTTATTTAATTTAAAAGAATTTGATTTAAAGAAATCATATTAAGCAAATTAAAAATTTTATGAAGACATAGCAAAAACGCATGAAACTAAAATATGAATTATTGAAATTTGGAGAATGCTGCTTAATACATTTCAGTATTACTTAATTTAATATATATAGTTTGTGTCTATTTGAAATCACCATGACAAGCTGACTTTTCCCTTCATTTAGCTCTTTATTTCTTTAAATTGCAGTCAGTAATACCAGGTTCAATGCTATGATCCCAAGATGTTGGGGGTTTTTTTCTATTTTTCGGGCATATTTTTGCCTCTCCTTTTATTTTAAAACAATTTCAGTCACTTTGTTTTAGTATATATTTTGCGGCATGACATATTTTGATTTTTCGGCTAACTCTGAAAGTTCTTTTAATTCACATGTAATTCGATTTACTACTCTGGAGACATTCATTGCTCTTGTTTCTGTTATAAGTTTAGGCTCAGTATGTCTCCTTGCTGTTTCCTCTTCTTTCTATATTTTAATCTATTATCAATATTTTCCCGCATGTATCACCTCCAGCGTTTTGGAAGTATCTTAATGTTACTTTTATTTCTTTAATTACTGTATTTCAATCCTGCTTGTCTCAACAATGTCAGAATAAAATAATTTTCATTGACTGTTTTTGTAAGAAAATGAGGCAATTAATACATTTACCTTCCATCTTCTCATCCATCCTCTTGATTTTGTTGGTGTGTTCCGAGATTTCGGCCTCATTGTGGCCTTGGACAAGTACTAAACTTTCCCTTGCTTTATGTCCTTCCTCTGTTAATAATGTTGCTGTCCGCATGGCATAAGTGTGAAGATTGAAGGATTTCATACCTGTGAAGTACTTAGAACAGAACACAAGATAAGCACATATCAGTTTAGCTATTGTTATGATTGCTGCTAGTCTTATTATATTATTGTTGTTTTTAACAGATGAACCTTTTCTTCCAGGAAATGATGACCTAGGGTTATTTAGAACTGTGTTGTCTGGTATGCTAGGTCCTCACCTTATGTGGCTATTCAGCATTTCAAATGTGGCTAGTCTGAATTAAAAGTTTCTCTGAATATAAAATACACATCAACTTTTAAACATTTAGTCAAAAAAATAGAATGCAAAATATCTTATTAGTAAAGTTTTAGATTGACTATGTAGTCCGTGCCGTCGTTCTTTTGAACCTCAGTTCTGTTCAGTGGGAGGCACATTCTGCCCCGTGGGTGTGCTCCTCGCTTGCAGATCCGCTGCAGGGTGAGCTGTTGTGCTGGATTGCAGTGTATGAGCATTGGTTGGTGATTGGACCGAGAATGAAGATGCACCGTGTTCAGCCCCTAGTTTTGTAGGTGTTAAAGGAAAGGAGAGAGTTATCTATCAGGCTGACAAAGAACGTGATGGAGACGGGGTGGTGTTGGATGTAGGAGTTATGGCAATGACTTCCTCATCCCCAAACCATCAGAGGTAGGTCAGATGCTTCTGATTCCCTCACTCCTGTCTGTGATAAAGGTAGCTTTATTTGCTTGGTGGGCCAGTTTTTGTGCTGTCCTGAGATTCTCAGAAGCGTCCCTCAAGCCCAGTTCTACATACCTTGGTACAATTTTTTAAGTACATAATTTCACCTATTAAATCCTTTTGTGCTTAAACCTATGGTTCTCAAATGAGGGAGATTTTGCCCCACCCCTCAGAACCCAGGAAACATTTGGCAACATCTGGAGGCATTTTTAGTTTTCCTAATCGAGTGGACGCTACTGGAATCTGTTGGGTAGAGGTCAAGGATGCTACTAAATGTCTTACAATGCACAGGACAGTCCCCACAACAAAGAATTATCTAGACCAAAGTGTTTATCATGCCGAGCTTGGGAAACAGATAGTTATTTTGGGAGAGCTCACCCCAAAGACATACAGCACTTTCTAGAGTAACAGTAACCATGGTGAAAATGTGTTTCTACCATAGTCATTCACAAAACAGGTTAATTATTGGGAAGTGTTATTCAATTGTCATGATCTACAGATTTCTGTGAAGATAGCAACCTTGCACTTTTGATTTCAGTTTGCCTAGAGGGAGCACTGGAGGATATTTCACTCAATGGAGGTTAAACATTTGGTGTGATGAGGATTTCACTATGGGACAGCAAGGTGTCTGAGTCCTGTGTTTTAGACGCGGGACACAAACAATTACACAAACAATTTGACTTGCTGTGAATAAGGAGCACATTGGGTGAATACGCCAGAGGGAGATTTGTTGGAGCTTTGGTATGTTTCTTAGATAGTTTGTGAGACATGGCATGATGGTCAGAGAGGTTAAAGAGTAGCAATATGTTTAAAAACACATTGTTTTAAAACGTTCTCTTGGATCTTTTGAAAAAACTTCATCATTTTTAAGGGTTTAGTGAGAGGGAAAAATTGTGTTGGGAGCTCGTATTTCTATCTTGAAACTTGCGCAATGTCATGACATATAGCCTTCCTAGTTCATGTGCATATTTTTTTGCATTTAAAATATTTTTAAACAGGTGGCTGTGAGCAAAAATCATAGTCTCCCTTTCCACATACACACACAAATTCATATATCATTTAATGAATTCACAATTTATTACATTTGCACAGCCAGCTCTATTCTCTTATTCTGCATCTGCATGAAGCTCTCTTGATGCTGTGTTCATTTAGTAATGCTTTCTGGAAAGTACTGCTTACATGAAATGTGTTAAAATGCCACAGGTGACTCTGATTCTTCATTTGAACAATTCCAATGTAACCCCAGTAAACGGCCTGTCGGTTGCAGCTCAGGGACTATATGAATGACATCTTGTCAACATGTTAATCAGAACTAACTATTCCCCATTCACACTCTGGCATACTGAGTTCTTGTCTCTGAGATCATGCATCATTTCAGAATTTCATATCCAGCTTTCTCAAACCTCTTTTCTTTAGTACTTTTCCTTTCCATTAATATCACCAGAGATTTCTTGTGTATAATGTAACTGTTGAAATCATAATACTCTACTTCCAAATCTAAGTATGTTTCACTTTGCTGAAAAAAATCATATTTACATAGGACAAGGCAATGTCATTATTTTTATTTCAGATCAAATCACAAAAGCAACCAAAAAGCACATTTTTCATCTACCTTTGGTTAAAGTGACTTTGAAGTAAAAGCACTTTTGTCAAATTGAAAAGAAAAAGAAGTAACACAAACACATACACCTAGGTGTGCGTATTTATTAAGTAAAATTCATGGAAAAGCGTGCAATATATCAGAAATCATTTCAGACCTGTTTACAAAAATTCTATCAGTGAGTCTCTAAGATCAAATCCAGTGTTCCTTGAATCAGTGGGATGTTGCATACATTATTTATCAGCTAATTCCCAAGGACAATAAGAAAAGGCTTGATCGTATAGTCTTCCTGTCCCAGCCTGGTTCCTCCTGGCTTCCAAGCAAGTCGTGGCACTTAAGTGCTACATGACTAAGCCGTGATTAATAGTGAGATAAAACATGCTCCATGCTACGCAAGCTGAAGAGAGCGTGCAGGGGCCTGAGCTGTCCTGGCACCTTTGCCTATGACTTTGTGTTCTGATGTCAACTTATCTGTTTGATGTTGCCAAATGAACAAATTTGACTTTTCCTTTTTCTTTTAAAATCCATTGAGTGAGGGATCTCGTCAAGATGGCGGTGTGAGCAGATTCTGAACTCATCTCCTCCCACGAACACAACCAGGTTACAACTATTTTTGGAAAAACTACCCTGGAGAGAAAACTGAAAACTGGATAAAAAGAACCCCCACAACAAGGGACAGTTCTGACTAAGGCAGAAGAGGCAGAAATTCCTGCTGGAGAGGAAAAAAGCCACCTTTGGGAGCAGCGGAGCTTCTCAGCTGGCCAGGTAGGAGCCACCCTAAGGTACGCAGCCCTCCCTGGAGGAGTGAGGACGGGAGTGGGGGCCGATACTGCCGTAAGCGTCCTTCAGACTCAGCCCAACTGAGAAGGGGGTCTTACCCTCTGGCTTTGCTGGCTATTAACTGCAGCCAGGATACGCCCAGAAAAGCTATTGGCCGAAAGCTGAAAAGACCCGGGTCTTAAAGGGCCCGTGCACAGACTCACTCATTCAGCAACCTAAAATCACCAGAGAGGAGGCTGACAGTCCTTTGGTGAAATGAGACTCACATGGTGGGTTCTGAGGCATCTTGGTGAGAGGAGGGACCCCTCCGGAGACTGAGACATTGGTGGGGGCCATTGTTCTGAGCTGGTCCAGGAGTGCTGACGCAGACCCCGGTGGGCGCCACTGAGGTTCATCCCTAAGCCTGTTAGCCCAGGGGTCTACCACCCCCACTAGAGCACAGATTCAATCCGCTTCATTCGGGGCAGGAAACCCCCCTAGGGAGTGGCTCCACCTAACAGCAAGCCCTCAGGCTGCTTTTCAGCCTGCACTGACTGAGTGCCTTGACCCTCTACAGGCTGGCAAGGGTGTCTGCCTCTGTGGGGCAGGGCCTGTGTGAGGACCAGCTGAACTGCAGGGGGGCATTGGTGGAGAGGTGGGGGCCTCTGCAGTGTGGCATCAGGTACACTCCATGGGGTTGAGAAGTGTGCATGGACCAGGACTATGTTGACCCGTGTGTGGTCCTGGGAGGGGAGGTGAGGCTTATGAGTGGCAGAAGACCGTGCTTCGCAAATAGCCATAAAAAGGATCAGCCCCACCTTCCAAAGCCTGAAACAACTGAGTGCTCCCGTGCCTAGGGCCAGCCCCACTCAGCTGCGCTCCTAAGAGAACTGACAACAGCCTTGTAGGCCTGAGGCCTATCACAACTGTAAGCCCCTGAGCCTAGCAACCAGCTACACTGGGTACCAACCCAATTAAGAGGAAAACTGCAATAAGAGTGTGCTGATAGACTTTGTAGCCAATGGTGCTGAGGCTCCCCAAACCAGATTTACAAACAGCTGGCCAGGGAAGGAAAGACTAGACTCCCTGTGTGCCTTCAGTGGGAGCAGCCCTGCCACAGCCGAAGGGCACAAGTAGCCCATAAAGGGGTCACTCCCAGATCTTCTGGACTGGTGACAAGAGGGAAGCACACTGCTGGGCCTCATAAGGCATCTCATACATAAGGCCACTTCTCCAAGATCAGGAGACATAGCTGACTCACCTAATACAAAGAAAACAGCGCAGAGAAAGAGGCATAATGAGGAGGCAAAGGAATACTTTCCAAGGGAACAGGACAAAACCCCAGAAAAAGGACTAAATGAAACAGAAACAAGCGACCTACTTGACAAAGAGTTCAAATAAAATATCATGAGGATGCTCACAGATATGGGGAGAAGAATGATGAACACAGTGAGCACATCAGCAAAGAACTGGAAGATATAAAAAAAAGCCAATCAGAAATGAAGAATACAATACTGGAAATGAGAAATTCACTAGAGGGACTCAATAGCAGAGTAGAGGAAGCAGAAGAACGGATCAGCGAGCTAGACGAAAGACTAGAGGAAATCACCCAAGCAGAACAGAAAAGAGAAAAAGAATTAGACAGAATGAGAACAGTCTAAGGGAACTCTGGGACAATATCAAGTGTGCTAAATTTGGATCATAGGGGTCCCAGAGGAGAAGAGGGAGACAAAGGGGCAGAAAATTTATTTGAAGAAATAATGGCTGAAAATTTTCCTAATCTCAGGAAGGAAACAGACATCCAAGTTCAGGAAGCACAGAGAGCTCCAAACAAGATAAGCCCAAAGATGCCCACACCAAGACATATTATAATTAAAATGTCCAAAATTAAAGACAAAGAGAGAATCCTAAAAGCAGCAAGAGAAAGGCTACAAGTGACATACAAAGGGAAGCCCATCAGACTATCAGCGGACTTCTCAGCTGAGACCCTACAGGTGAGAAGAGAATGGAAGGACATATTTAAAGTGCTAAAAGGAAAAAACCTATAGCCAAGAATACTCTAGCCATCAAGGTTGTCATTCAGATTGGAAGGAGAGATAAAGAGCTTCCCAGACAAGCAAAAATTAAAGGAGTTTATCACCAAGAAACCAGTTCTACAAGAAATGCTGAAGGGACTTATTTAAGTGGGAAAGCAATGTCACAAATAGAGATTAAAAAAAATATTATCAAAAAAACAAAACAACAACAAAGAAAAACAGACAATAAAATCACTTGTGAAGGTAAAAATATAGTAAAGGTAGCAGATCAACTACCTGTGAAGATAATATGATGGTTAAAAGACAAACATACTAAAAATCTCCTATTTCAAGGATAAGAGGGTAATGGATAGACACACACTAAACAAGAGACCATATATGATTTGAAAAACATAAAATGTGGGAGGAGGGAAGTGAAAAAGTAGAACTATTAGAAAGAGGTCAAGCTAAAGAGCCTATCAACTCAATATAGTCTGTTATATACATAGAATATTAAATAAGATCCTCATGGTAATCACAAATCAGAAACCCATAATAAGCAAGCAAGAAAGTAAGACAAAAGAAATCAAACATATTACTAAAGATAGCCATCAAACCACAAGGGAAGAGAGTAAGAGAAAAACAAAGGAACAGAGAAGAACTATTAAAACATTCAGGAAAAAAAGTTACAAAATCACAATAAATACATATTTATCAATAGCTACTGTAAACGTCAATGGACTAAATGCTCCAATCAAATGCCATAGGGTGGCCAATGGGATAAAAAACAAGACCCATGTATACGCTGCATACAGGAGACACAATTCAGACCTAAAGACACTCACAAACTGAAAGTGAAAGGATGAAAAAAGATATTCCATGCAAATGGCAGAGAAAAGAAAGCGGGGGTAGCAATACTTATATCAGATAAAATAGACTTTAAAACAAAAACTGTAACAAGAAACAAAGACAGACACTACATAATGATAAAGAGAACAATCCAACAAGAAAATATAACACTTGTAAATATCTATGCATGCAACATAGGAGCACCTAAATATGTAAAGCAATTATTAACAGACATAAGAGGAGAAATAGACAGCAACACAATAATAGTAAGGGATTTTTAACACTCCACTTACACCAGTGGATAGATCATCCAAACAAAAGATCAATAAGGAAACACTGGCCTTAAAGGACACGTTAGATCAGATGGACTTAGTAGATATATACAGAACATTCCATCCCAAAACCACAAAATACACATTCTTTTCAAATGCACATGGAACATTCTACAGGATTGATCACACATTAGGCCACAAAACAAGTCTCAGTAAATTTAAGAAGATTGAAATAATACCATGCATCTTTTCTGACTACAAAGGTATTAAACCAGAAATCAACTACAGGAAGAAAACCAGAAAAGCCACAAAAATGTGGAGATTGAACAAAATGCTACTGAACAACAATTGGGTCAATGAAGAAATCAAAGGAGAAATCAAAAATTCCTGGAGACAAATGAAAATGAAAATACGACATGCCAAAATCTGTGGGATACAGCAAAAGCAGTTCTAAGAGGGAAGTTTATAGCAATTCAGGCCTACCTCAGCAAAGAAGAAAAATCCCAAATAGACAATCTAAAAGTGCATCTAAAGGTACTGGAAAAAAGAACAACAAACAAAGCCCAAAATCAGCAGAAGGAATGAAATGATAAAAATGAGAGCAGAAATAAATGATATAGAGACGGAAAAACAATAGAAGAAATTAGTGAAGCCAAGAGCTGGTTCTTTGAAAAGATAAACAAAATTGACAAACCCTTGGATAGACTCACCAAGAAAAAAGAGAGAAGGCTCAAATAAATAAAATCAGAAATGAAAGAGGAGAGATTACAACAGACACCTCAGAAATACAAAAGATAATAAGAGAATACTATGAAAAACTATATGCCAACAAATTGGATAATCTAGAAGAAATGGATAAATTCTTAGAAACATACAACCTTCCAAAACTGGACCAAGAAGTAGAAAATTTGAGTAGACCCATCACCAGTAAGGACTTCGAGACTGCAATCAAAAACCTCCCAATAAATAAAAGTCCACGACCAGATGGCTTCCCTGGTGAATTCTAGCAAACATTCAAAGAAGACTGAATACCTATCCTTATCAAACTCTTCCAAAAAATTGAAAAGGAGGGGAGACTTCCTAACTCATTCTACGAAGCCAGCATTATGCTGATACCAAAGCCAGACAAGGACAACACAAAAAAAGAAAATTACAGGCCAATATCACTGATGAACATCGATGCAAAAATCCTCAACAAAATACTAGCAAATCGAATACAACAATACATTAAAAAGATCATACATCATGATCAAGTGGGTTTCATTCCAGGGATGGTTCAACATCCACAAATCTATCAATGTGATACACCACATTAACAAAATGAAGAATAAAAATCACATGATCATTTCAATAGATGCAGAGAAAGCATTTGACAAGATACAGGATCCATTTATGATAAAAACGCTAAATAAAATGGGTATAGAAGGAAAATACCTCAACATAATAAAAGCCATATATGACAAACTCACAGCAAATATCATTCTCAAAGGAGAAAAACTGAAAGCTATCCCTCTAAGAACAGGAACCAGACAAGGATGCCCACTGTCACCACTCTTATTTAACATAGTATTGGAAGTACTAGCCAGAGCAATCAGGCAAGAAAAAGAAATAAAAGGGATCCACATTGGATAAGAAGAAGTGAAACCGTCACTCTTTGCAGACGACATGATCTTATATCTAGAAAACCATAAAGCCACTAAAAAACTTTTAGAAACAATAAAGGAATACAGTCAAGTCACGGGATACAAAATCAACATACAAAATCGGTTGCGTTTCTATACACTAACAACAAAGTAGCAGAAAGAGAAATTAAGAATACAATCCCGTTTACAATTGCAACAAAAAGAATAAAATGCCTAGGAATAAACTTAACCAAAGAGGTGAAAGATCTATACACTGAAAACTATAAAACATTGTTGAAAGAAATCGAAGAGGACACAAAGAAATGGAAAGATATTCCATGCTCTTGGATTGGAAGAATTAACATAGTTAAAATGTCCATACTTCCTAAAGCAATCTATAGATTCAATGCAATCCCTATCAAAGTTCCAACAACATTTTTCACAGAAATAGAACAAAGTATCCTGAAATTTATATGGAACAACAAAAGACCCCAAATAGCCAAAGGATTCCTGAGAAAAAAGAATAAAGCTGGAGGTATCACACGTCCTGATTTCAAAATATACTACAAAGCCACAGTAACCAAAACAGCATGGTACTGGCACAAAAACATACACACAGATCAATGGAACAGAATTGAGAGCCCAGAAATAAACCCACACAATTATGGACAGTTAATATTCAACAAGGGAGCCAAGAGCATACAATGGAGAAAGAAGAGTCTCTTCAATAAATGGTGTTGGGAAAACTGGACAGCCACATGCAAAAGAATGAAAGTAGACCATTCCCTTACACCATGCACAAAAATCAACTCAAAATCAATTAAAGACCTGAAACCATGAAACTTCTAGAAGACAGCATAGGCAATATGCTCTTTGACATCGGTCTTAGCAGCATATTTTCAAGTAGCATGTCTGACCGGGCAAGGGAAACAAAAGAAAAAATGAAGAAATGGGACTACATCAAACTAAAAAGCTTCTGCACAGCAAAGGAAACCATCAACAAAACAAAAAGACAACCTAACAATTGGGAGAAGATATTTGCAAACCATACATCAGATAAGGTGTTAATATCCAAATTATACAAAGAACTCATACAGCTCAACGACAAAAAAACCAACAATCCAATTAAAAAATGTGCAAAAGATCTTAGAGATTTCTCCAAAGAAGTTGTACAGATGGCCATCAGGCATATGAAAAGATGGTCAACATCGTTAACTATCAGGGAAATGCAAATCAAAACTACAATGAGGTATCACCTCACTCCGGTCAGAATGGCTATAATTAACAAGACAGGAAACAATAAATGTTGGAGGGGATGTGGAAAGATGGGAACCCTTGTACACTGCTAGTGGGAGTGCAAACTGGTGCAGCCACTATGGAAAGCAGTATGGAGTATCCTGAGAAAATTAAGATAGATCTATCACATGATCCAGCTATCCCACTGCTGGGTATTTATCCAGAGAACATGAAAACACGAATGTGTAAAGATACATGCACCCCTATGTTCATGGCAGCATTATTCACAATAGCCAAGACTTGGAAGCAACCTAGGTGCCCATCAAGGGACGAATGGATAAAGAAGCTGTGATATTTATACACCATGGAATACTACTCTGCCCTAAGAAATGATGAAATCCGGCCATTTGTGACAACATGGATGGACCTTGAGGGTATTATGCTGAGTGAAATAAGTCAGAGGGAGAAAGTCAAAAACTGTATGATCTCACTCATAAGCAGAAGATAAAAACAATGACAAACACACACATAGCAACAGAGAATGGATTGGTGGTTACCATAGGGGAAGGAGGGGAGGGCAAAAGGGGCGATGAGGCTCACATATGAGGAGATGGACTATAATTAGTTTTTGGGTGGTGAACACGATGTAATCTACACAGAATTCGAAATATATTATGATGTACATCCGAAAGCTATATAATGTTATAACCCAATGTTGCTACAATTAAATTAAGAAAAATCCATTGAGTGGGCTGAATGCAATCTTCAAACTGTGAGGTTCCTTATGTATGCAAGACAGGTGGACAGGGTAACATTTCTATGTCAATCATGCCGATACTCAAAATCGTCTCATCCAAATATAAGGAAACATCAATACAGAGTATTTTTAACTGTCTCTCTGGATGAAGGATGTGCTAAGACATAATTGTCTTTTGTTGCTGCTGTTGCTAAAAGGCAAGAAAGAAAATCACACTGAATCCTTAAGCACCAACTTATTAGAATAAATACAACTCTAAGCGTTTGTTCTCCATGGGTTTTTCTTTTTGAGTTCTTATGCGAAAAATCTGATGGTCAAAGTTCTTCATATGAGAGAGAATTTCTTAAGGACACCTGTTCAAAGAGAAGAGCAAATGGATACTAGGATTTGTTACATTAAAAATGTGAAGTATTTTAGAAGATATTTGAAGAAAGACTTGTATAAAACAAATACTGTTTGGATTAAATTGTGAAATAAACTGAAGCTTATTGACCAGATTATGCTTCTCTCTTGAGAATTTTCACTCTTATTTTCCTCAATGCCTTTCCAATGCTTATAGAAATGCGCTGACAGGGAAAGCATTTGAGGGCAGTGAGAGCTAGCTCATAGGTCATGGAGTGGAGTCATGATGTCAGCCTCCTGCCTGCAAATCCTCCAACATTTTTGGTACCATCTGTAGAAGATGTTGCTGGTGTCTCTGTCAAATCTCTTTGGCCCACATTTGGTTTCAGCTGCAGTTTTGGTGGCCATTTCCAACCCACCTCCCACTGAGAGTGTTCCATCTAAAGTGTGCCTTTCTAGTCTTTGTAAATTATGCTGTAGGGCTGACCTGAGAGTCCCCAAGGCCCTTGCGAGGCAGAGCCAGCAAGTGTGTGGTGTGTGACCCAGTGCCCCACGAGCAGCCCTCAACCGCAGGGAGGCAAGAGTCTGGCATAAATGCTGCGGCCTCCTGTCTATTGGCTAGCCAACACTGGGAAGTAGGATTTCTGCTTCTCAGAGGTCCTGAAGAAATTACTCCGCTTCTCCCACAACAACATAGGAGAAAACTTGTCCTTGTGTTGGTTTTTCCTCCTTCCCCATTGCACTCAGCCTTACTCTTGCTTCCCAGCTTCATCTTCCAAATACACCCCTAGCCTCCAAATCCTTGCTCAGATTCTGATTGAAGAAGAACCTAAACTTAGATTCCATCTCAAGACTTAAGTATCATCATCAGCTGGCAGGGAAACATAATTGGAGGTGGAAGAAGTGACAGATTCCTGATTAGGGAGCAGGCTTAGAGACAGAGCAGTTAGATGCTAAGACTACTTTCAAGAAAGCATCATAGGAATTATATTTAACAACGATGATATGATGATAATTTTCTTTCTAGAAAATGTTTCTCCATATAAAAACAATAGTTGTGTTATGATTGTTATTGGTCCCCTTAACAAAGTGTTTTTTATGTGCCAGACACTGTGGTTAAACATTTTTACTGGTAGGGTAGATTGTTTGCAAAATGGCCATAGTAATTGCCCCACCTCTATCCACACCTGGTAGTCCCCTCCCACAACTATCCCAGAATTATTTATGTGACTCACTTTGCAAATGAGACGATAGTAAATGTGATGAAGGTAGAGGCTTGAAAAGTGCCTGTACGTCTGAGGTTTTGTTCTCTTTCTTCACTTGGACACCAAGGGCACCACGAGAATGAGCCTGAGAAAGCCTGCTAAAGCCACATGAAAGAGAATTGAGGCCGACAGCTCACAGCCTGCCAAGTGTCAGACATGTGAGTGAGGCCATCTTAGACCAACTGACCCCAGATTCATAAGAAATAATAAATGGCTATTGTTTTAAGGTGCCAAATTTGGGGTGGTTCATTCTGCATCAAAACCCAACCAATACAAATACATCATTTCATGTAATCCTCGCAATGTTCATATAAAGTAGGGGGTTATTACTACCCTCATTTTCAGGTGGGAAATTCAGGCTTAAAGAGGTTGTCTTCCCCAAAATGACATAGCTGACAAATGTCAGAGGAGTTTCAAAACTAGATTTGCTAGATCCCAATGCAAATTCTCTCTCTAAAACTATTCGCCATATAGATCAAGTATTTTTTATGAAGTCATTGATTAGTTAATTCATTCATTCACTCCAAAAACTTTTTTAATACCTGCTTTGTGTGAGGTGCTCTGTAAGATACAGGTGATGCACAAATGAATAAGCCTTCAAAATAATCTCAGAATTGATTAAAGGAAGCAGACATGTGACCAACTACAGGTAGTGCAATGGAATAATATAGGTATTTTCAAAGGATAGTAGAGACATACTGACAGACTTGGGAGTTAGAATGTGGGGGAAGGGGCCGGCCCCGTGGCCGAGGGGTTAAGTTCGAGCGCTCCGCTGCGGCGGCCCAGGGTTCGGATCCTGGGCACGGACATGGCATCACTCGTCAGGCTACATTGAGGGGGCGTCCCACATCCCACAACTAGAATGACGTGCAACTAAGATATATACAACTGTGTACGGGGGTGGGGGTGGGGGTGGGGGTGGGGGTGGGGGTGGGGGGGGGGGGGGGGGGGGTTGGGGGAGATAAGGAAGAGAAAGAGAAAAAAAAAAAAAAGATTGGCAACAGTTGTTAGCCCAGGTGCCAAAAAAAAAAAAAAAAAGGGAATGTGGGGGAAAAACAGAATTTAACAATATATTGAAATTTTTCCAGAAAAGTATCTCTCTTCCAAGCTCTGTTGCTGCTAAGCGGTTCAGATTTATCCCTGGGGCCCATACATGAAAATGATCCAACTCTTTTCACTAAATCTTATTTCACCTATGTCTAGTAATGATGTTCGTCCTTGTACCCAACTATTTATTCACATTTTATGTATTAATTACTTTTTAAAGTTCCAAGTCCTTCAAGCGCATGCAATTCCTAACTTAAAAACACTGAGATTGCAAACAGGCTTGCTGTGAGAACTATTTTCCCAGCTCTAATTATATCAATTCCCACAGCCACGTGGGTCATTGTAACAGAAGCTTCAAGCATTTAGAGAACACCAGGGTGTCCATCAATTTATCATGGGATATTACACAGTAGTTAAAAAGGATGAGGAAGATACCTAAGATTGCAAAATAACGTATATTGCTGAGTGGAAACAATAGGGCATAATTATACATACAGAATGTAACATTTATGCTAAAATATTAGCCAAATACGTGTTTCACACACACGCACAGGCACATACACACACAAGTGCATGCTCACACATACATGTATTTGAATCTAATTCTATGCTTTAAACCACGTTGTAGTATAGTGTTTTTTCAGCCACTGTTGCATTTTTTCTTTTACCTTTCTTGAGGACACTGCCTACCACAATCATACATATGCTTATTTTACTCCATTAAACTGTAAAATTCTTGAGTTCCTATCTGCTATGTGAAATTAGACATTAATAAGGACCAGGAAGGACTGATTAGGAAGTAAGAAGAGGTACACAAAGTCAGGTGGGAGAGACTGACCTCGACAAGATATACTCCTGACCTGTTTTTAAAAATGCCTGTGGTGTCTACTTTTCAGCTATGAAAGGAGGCATCAGAAATTTCTCTTTTTCTCCAAATGTCTGCTTTTTCTCATAACTACTAAGATTGTTAGTTTCTTCCTAACTAAACAGATATGACATTCAAGCTATGGAAAAACACAGTCTGGGGTTCTAAAAAGCCAACTTTTGAAATAAAACTTAATCTGATTCTGGAAGCTACCTGTCCTTATTAGAATTGAGCAAGTAGCTTAATCCCTTCAAAAAACAGCTCATTCACGTCTGTTCCTATAATTGTAAATGTATTTTTAACTCTATCTAGTTTTGTATCTATATCTAATGGTGGTTGTGAAAACAGTATTTCTCATTTTAAACAGTGAAGTGCTTTTCTGGAATATGTCAGAGAGAAGATCTCTGCTCCAGTTTATCTTCTGCAGAATTTCTTCTAGGATATCCATTCATTGTGTGAGCACCGGCTCCCTGACACCTAGCCTGCCAGGCCCTGGGTGAGCCGGGATGTATGAAAAGATATGATCCCAACCCACCTGGAGCTCCCCATTCTAGGACTGGCAATCCAACAAAAACGTAAACACAACAAAGATGTCAAGGAGTGAAGCTTGGACTACTTAACCGGGGTGACCACTGGAGGCCCCTCAGGGAAATGACATTTTAACTAAGGCCTAAAAGATGAGCAAGAGTTCCCACAGGAAGATACAGGGGAGGTGGCTTCAGGCAAGGGGAACAGCAGTGGGAGGGATTAAGGTGAAAGAAAAGAAGTGGCCTGATCTTGGGGCAGAGTGCAGACCAGTATGACAAGCGCAGGGACCAGCAAACTTCTGTAAAGGCAAGATAATAAATGTTCTAATCTCTGTGGGCTGTGCGGTAGACCTGTCTCTCTCAACTACTCAACTCCGATGTGGAGCAAAAGCAGCCAAAGACCGTGTGTAAATGGATGGGGTGTCTGTGTACCAAAAAACCTTTATTTATAAGAACAGTCTTTGGGCTGGACTTGGCCTTAGTTTGTGAATCCCTGGATGAGAGTAGTGAGGAGTGAAAGGGAGTGTTGTTCAACACGAGGACACAGAGGACGGAGATGGCCAGAGCATGCAATGTTTTGGATTTAGAACTTCCACGGTACAATGGGCAGGGTGAGTCCTGGTCAGGCCAACCTGGGATGGAATGTTCCCTGCCGCTTACCAGCTTCAAGACCTTGGGAAAGTAGCTCAATCTCCCTGGATTTTCATATTATAAAGAGATAATCACATCTGTCTAGTAAGGGGGTTACTAGGACTAGATGAAACAGCACGTGTCTGTCACATAACAGACGCATTCAACAAATTCAATAAACCTCAGTGCCGTCTGTCTCATGCAGGGCTCCTATTATGTCTGGGAATACAAGAGGACAGTCTTCTGCCTTCAGGCTTGGCTGGCAAGCTTCAGGCAGTGCTATTCTCTGTGGGGCTTCAGAGAGTTCCCATGATCCTGCTTTTGGAGAATGGCCCCAAAATTCTAAGGAGCTCCTTTTAGATGGGAACCCTGGCTGCGCATCTCACCTTTCCTTAACTCTAGAGAAATGATGTGAAGAGTTGCTTATTTTTAATTGCACAGCACAGGTTTAATTCGATTTCTCTTCCTGTGTTAATTTAGTAATTTGAAAAAAAAATGAATTTTCCTTTTAATTGAGTGAGAGCAAAGGGCATTTTCCATTCTGTGTCAGGATGGGGCAAACACTATTGCTTCTAATAAGCGAGAATGAGGAAAAACATCCTACCCATTAATGTCATTAAAAGGGTTACTTCTGTTTCAACCTTTGGGGTAGATATGACATGAAGAGATTTTAAAATACAAGATAGAGAAAAATTCTTTTTTTATATATATATGCACATATGTAATGAATTACAAAATATAACTATATAGTATATAATTATAAAATTAATTATAATATATAACATGTAAGTATATAATATATAATCAATAATATATATTAATATATAATGTATATTTTTAACAATTTTGTGATTGGACATCTCGAAATTGTATGTGTGTGTGCACGCACGTGCGCATGTACCGTCTCATAAGTGCACATATTGTCAATATACCTAAAAATTGCTGCATTGCTAAAATGAGAAGTGTACAAGGATTTTACCCTGCTTGCCTTGTGACTTACTTGAAAACTACAAGGAAACTCAGGAATTTTATTTCTAATCCTCTTCTCTAAATAACAGCCGAGGATCATGAATATATGAGAACTAAGAGGAGAAAATTACTACCAAGGGGGAAAAAATATCTCATCTGACTCAGCTGCTGCCCAACAGCTTAGAGTGGTACAGCAGAAACTTCACTTGTCCGCCTCGCACACGCGGCTACGGGCCTCAGAGTTTTCTCTTACTGAGACCTCGTGCTAGGATGAAATCTGGGACTGTGCAGGCAAGGAGCAAAGAAGTATTTAGAAAAGGACTTGAGCAATTCTGAATTGAAATCCAACCAAACATTGACTTTTTCTAAGTTGAACAATCAGAAAAGATCTGCATATGTGCACGCAAGTTTATTCAACCCATTCAGCTGTTGACATCTACTCTATTTTGTGCTTCAGAGCCAGTGAATGTAATTCAATGTGTGTAAGTATCACTTGGGGTTCTTTTTAGAAATGAAGATTTCAGGGCCCTATGCTCCAAGATTCCAATTTAGTACATCTGAGGCAGGAGCCTGGAATTTGAATTTATATTAAGTACTTTGGGTGATTTTCATAAAGGGTAAGCTATGTGCCATGTTTGGAGAAACCCTGTAAGTAATGAGTTGACTCTTGAAAAATGAACAGTTTTATTGAAACTAATTTATTTACACTATTTCTCTCTCTCTCTCTCTTTTTGCCTAATGATCAGAACATTTCAATATGTATCTATGGATGCCAGCCTGTGAATTTTCAAGAATTAGGCCCAAGTCATTTTTCTTATACACTCAAATGACCGTTTTTAGAGTTAATTGGCCCAGAAGGAGGGTGAGTCCAAATGGCTTCTTCAGTGTAATTGCCACCCACTGTTCGTTCTCTCCACCTCAAAACAGGTGGAGAAGTCATGAATCATCCCTCCTGATTACTCTTGGCATTTTGCTACTGATTGTTTTAGAGGCCAAACTGTTTTGTGAAAAATTTAACTTGTCATGCTGTCAGAAAGCTTTCAGGAGAATATTCGACATTTAAACATTTTTTTCAAGTCAATATTCTGGAAGACTCTATACACATTTCTTTGGCTATTTTGAACATGCACATCCCGAAAGGAAACCATTTTCAATGGAGGTTGAGCAAATATCTACACATATAATCCCAGAAAAGCTGGTCTCAAATGCAATAGCTCTGTGAGTGCCGTAGATTTGTCTATCGTTTTGTCTATTACCATGAACTAATTTAAAAGTCTATATTTTTGCTGGAGAAACAGAAAAGATTGTTTTGCTTTCTCTATAGAAAATGCTCATGCAGACTACACACATCCGTTGTTGACTAAAGAAAAAGAAAATACGCTGCAGAAAAAATTCTGGAGTGAGAATGAAAATAACTAATACTAGAAGCTACGATTTCTTGCAATGGTTTTGTGGTTACCATCACGGTGAACTAAGCACTGTGATCAATGCCCTACAACACATGTTAACTCATTTGCTCTGTGGCAGGCCTTATTACAACCATTTATGGAGGTGGAAACTGAGGCTTAGAAAGTTAAGTAACATTCTCCAGACCACACAGGTGGAGTCGAGCTCCCAGTACACTCTGTTATTCATGATACTCAACTGAGTCCATATTTGCTTTTGCCTGGCTTCCTTACTTCTTATAAGCTGGGCAGACTTACATAATTCAACCTAGCCAAACTACTATTTCCATCCCCAAGAAAATGAACACAATAAACAACTTTAATGAGTTATTTTAAAGATTGAATGACATAATAGAATTGAAGTGTTTCATGAAGTTCTATGGGCATATAGAGTATTAGGAACAATATGAAAATAATCGTGATGCTGTCACATTAATATGAGAGCATCCAGTATCAATTCCTGCTTTGAGTCTGTTTATCCACTTGACATTCAACCACAGCTACACAAAACCTGGCATAACTGGAGGTGCCTGGTAGTAAAGGCAGTAGGGACTTACAAAGGTCACTGACATGATCCCAAGCTGGCCATCGATATGACTGACTTAGACAGCTGGAGTCAACTTCCCTCGCCTCTTCTTCCCCTCAGGGCATTTGGTTAACATTTGTATGCAAGTGTTTATGACCAGATATATAGTTGCTAGGAAGAATAGGGACAAGGGTCAAATTCACACTTTATCGGGAAACTTAATTCTGACCGTAACTTAAATTTTTCTTAACAACGAAGCAGATGAAGCTGATCTTTAGAGTCAAAAAGAGATTAAATTAAAAAGAGGCTATGTTTCTAATTTCCCAGAGGTGCTGAATTGGCGAACTCTCTATCTAGGCTCTTGCATTTTCCATTGCTGTTGTTTATGTTTGTTTCCATTCTGAGCATTGTTCTGTATATTGGAGAGAGCTCAGCCATTCAGAAGACAAGATTGATTTCTCTTTTTGCCAAGTGCAAAGTTTGTTTGCAAGAAAGTAATTATTTTCTAAAAGCAATAGAGTGAACAATTAGAACTGTGGTCAAATAGCCAGATGTGTGGGCTTCACACACAGCAACTATAAAGGCTTTGTCTGGCTCTTATTGACCTGAATGCATCATAAAAGAGAATGTTGGAATCTATCCCTTCTTGGGAATTGGGAGAACACTGGGTAAGGAGAGGCCTGGGTGGAGGGGAGGGAGCAAAGAAATTCACTGATCATTGATTCATTGATCACTTACTAAGTGCCAGGAACAGTGTCCATCAGCAAGGGATATTGATAACAATAATAATTACACATCATCAGCAATAGCATATCAAACATTTATTGAGCACTGACATGTGCCAATTTCCTACACATTATCGCTAAATCTCCTGACAACTCCATAAGGTGTCTTTTTAATCTCCATTTTACAAATGAAGAAAAGGAACTGTGGCCCGGAGAAGTTGATTAACTTATCCAAGTTGAAGAAAGTGGAAGAGTTGTGATGTGAACCTAAATTAGCTTGCTTCCCATTCCAGAAGCCTGCTAGAGAGAGGGATTCAGCAAAACAGAATACAGAAATAGTAAGAGACTTTCTTCATTGATTGATCCATTACAAATTTTCATATTGCAATTTTAATGCTGTTTAACACTGTGCTTTAGTTAAAAAGAGAAAAAAATTAAAAAATTTCTGGGGGTGTCAGTCAAGATTGACTCAGTCTCATAACTTTGTAGCGGATATCTGCTACTTTTCAGATCTATTACCCATCTTTGTAATGGCACCCTTAACCTTTTTGGGGAACCACTTCTTCGTTTTGGATCCACAGGGTTTGATGGAGACCTCGGTCTGGCCAATAAGTGTAGTTTCACCTCCCTGACCAATGTGATTGGTCCAGGGGTGGGCACATGATCCAAGTCATCCAATCACAGCGAATCCTGGGCTTTATGCTAATACTTTACGAAGCGTATTCTCTCTTTTGTCCTGGACTGGGTAGGTGCTTCCATTTTCAACCTGAAACTAAAGTCAAAAAAACAGAAGGCAGAACTGAGAGATGGAGAGAAATAGATTTGTGGTGATAGCTTTTCTGCCTCTGAACAAGTCCAATCTTAGCTCATTCTCACTCGTGGACTCTAAAATTACTTACATGATTGAGTCTCACTTTTGGCTTCAGCCAGGTTGGCTTGGATTTTTGTCACTTGTAATTAGTGGAGTCTGGTTTGTTATTACATCAACCCCAACAAGTCGGGGAGGGATGGTGGAGGGACACACAAGAGCTGTGGACTTAAATCTGCATACCTACCTTTGACTCTCTGCTCCACCATTTATTAGCCATGTGACTCTGAGCCGGTCCCTTAATCACTGAGAATGTCAGTTTCCATTTCGATAAAACATGGACATACAAATCCATTTCTCTGATGTTGAAGGTGATGAAAGGACCAAATGATTACAAGAAAGGACTTTGAGAACAGCGAAGAACTGTATAGATTGAAGGATTCTTATCTACAATCTAGGCCAATTAGGATTGTAAAATGTTCATTGTGTCTTTCAATTCAAGCATTTTCTTTAATTGAGATGCTGGAGTAGAGATGGTCACTTTAGGAGCTATAATTTGGCCCTGCACTTTCCAGGGAAATAGAAGAACAATGTTGATGTTTATCTTATTCTGAGATAAACCAACATTTCCTGTTTCCATTATTCAATTATACGAAATGTAACCTTTATTTGCAAATGCAACTAAGAAGCTTAAAAACCAAGCCTCAAAACTGTACTCTACTAAAATGAGTGTTGACCTTTATGTAGAAGAAGAAAGACTAAAAAAAGTTTCCTTAGTCATTGATGAGTAATTAATTACATTCCAACTCATTTTGAGAAATGGCACCTGTGCAGTTTTGAAGCAATGTAAAAATAACGCACAATCTGGGTTGAAATTAAGGTGTGGCAAATCAACTTAAATATTTTTCACATGCAAAAAAAAATCCACTGCCACTCAAATTGTTGTCCTTTGAAGGGAGAATAGAGTACATTTCCTTGATAGGCAACTCTCCAGCTTTCCAACGAGAGAAACCCTGTAGATGATGCTTGTCAGAGTTCATCTAAAATTTTAGCACCTACTTAAAAACATATATTTAGGTTAAGGAATGCAAGCCTTAATAAAATGGCTACCCATAACAGATATGTACATATAGTTTTTAACTGGTATATTTCAAACTAGGTTTATATATTTCAGCCTGTGTCCACTTATTCCCCAAAGCAGATTGGCCATCTGCAGTGCATTTGAGGGTATACTAATTGCACAGATACAGATACACAACCTCTCACATCACTCACTCTCATCAGAATTCTGTCTAGAGCTTAACTCCTTCCACTACCTGCAGCATGAACTGCATGCTTGTGTTCCCTTAAAATTCATATATTGGAATCCTAAGCCCAAGTGTGTTGGTATTTGGAGTTGCGGCCACTGAGAGGTGATGAGGTTATGAGGAGAGAGCCTTCATGAATGGAATTAGTGCTCTTATAAGAAGAGGCTCCAGACCTTGCTTTCTCTGTCTGCTCCCTGCTAGGTGAAGTTACAATGAAAAGATGGCCATCTACATGTTAGGAAACTGGCTTTCGCCAGGCACCAGATCTGCCAGGGTCTTGATCTTAGACTTTCCCGCCTCCACATATTAGTCAGGGTTCTCCAGAGAAACAAAACCGATCGGGTATATATGTGTGTATATATATCTATTTATATATGAGGAGATTTATTATAGGAATTGGCTCACTCAGTTATGGAGGCCGAGAAGTCCCCCAGCCTGCCATCTGCAAGCTGGACAACCAGGAAAGCCAGTGGTATAATTCAGGCTATGTCCAAAGGTCTGAGAACCAAGGGACAGATGGTATAAATCCTAGTCTGGGTCTGAAAGCCCAAGAACCAGGAGCGCCAGTGTCCGAGGGCAGGAGAAGATGGATGCCTCAGTTTAAGCAAGATAGTTGAATTCACCCTTCCTCCACCTTTTTATTCTATTCAGGCTCTCCGTGGATTTGGAAATGCTCATATGCATTGACGAAGGTGGTCCTGTTTACTCAGTCTACTAATTCAAATGCTAATATCTTCCAGAAACACCCTTGTAGACACACCCAGAACAGTACTTTACCAGCTAGCTGGGCATCCCTTAACCTAGTCAAGTATAAGTAGACATATATATAGTTATCTTTCTTGGTCTTCCCCAGAGGGATCTGCAGCCTTTTACTAGGGTACCAGTGCATCAGGGAAAAGGAAATAATCAGACATTGGGGGACTGCTGGACACTGACTCTGAACTTACACTGATTCTGAGAGACCCCAAATGTCACTGTGGCCCTCTAGTCAAATTTGGCGCTTATGGAGGTCAAGTGATTACTGGAATTTTAGCTCAGTTCCATCTCCCAGCGGGTCTGCTAATCCATCCTGCAGTTATTTTCCGAGTTCCTGAATGCATAATTGAAATAGACATATTTAGCATCTAGCAGACTCCCACATTGGTTTCCTGCCTATGGAGTGAGGGCTATTATTATGGGAAAGCCCATGTAGAAGCTGTTAGAACTGCCTCTACCTAGGAAAATAGTCAATCAAAGCAATATTACATCCCTGGAGGGATTGGAGAGATTAGTGACAATCAAGGACTTGAAAAATGCAGGACTGGTGATTCCCACCACATTCCTATTCCACTCTCTTATTTGGTCTCTGCAGAACACAAATGGATCTGGGAGAATGACAGTGGATTCTTGTAAACTTAATCGGGTGGTGACTTCAATTGCAGCTGCTGCACCAGATGTGATTTCATTGCTTGAGCAAATTAACATATTCCCTGGTACCTGGTATGCAGCTATTGATCTGGCAAACGTCTTTTTCTCCAGACCTGTCTGTAAGGCCCACCAGCAGCAGTTTGCTTTCAGTTGGCTGGGCCAGCAATATGCCTTCACCATCCCGCCTCACAGGTATATCAACTCCTTAGCCCTATGTCATAATTTAATCTGCAGGAATCTCGATTGCCTTTCCCTTCCACAAGAATTCACACTGGTCTATTACCTTGATGACATTTTGCTGAGTGGACCTAGTAAGCAAGAAGTGGTAACTACTCTAGAGTTTTCGTAAGACATTTGTGTGTCAGAGGATGAGGAATAAATCTGACTAATATTCAGGGGACTTCTACCTCTGTGAAATTCCCAGAGGTCCAGTGATATGGGGCATGTCAAGACATCCCCACTAAGATGAAGGATAAGTTGTCGCATATGGTCTCTCCTACGGTCAAGAAAGAGGCACAATGCCTCTTGGGCCTATTTGGATTTTGGAGGTAACATATTCCTCATTTGGGTATGTTACTCTGGCAACAGTTTGCAAAATAGAATGTATACTCTGATCAAATTTTTTTCTAACTCCAGAAGATTAGAAGACTATTAAAGAGTATAAGAATAAAATAAAAATCACTCAGAATTTCATATCCGGAGATTTCCCACATGTAATATTTTGCTTTTAGTAACATTTAAAATAATATTTATTAAAAAAACTGGAATAATAATGAAGAACATGTTTATCGTATATCCATTATATCATGAAAATTTCTCATTTTATGAAATATTTCTTCAAACCATGTTTCTAAATGGCTACATGCATATCCATCATAGCAATATACAAAATTAAGTGATTTGAAGAAAAAAGGGTAAGTGGCTTTCTAATTAATACATTTATGTATTCATTTATTTTTTTTTTAGGAAAATTGGCCCTGAGTTAACATCTGTTGCCAACCTTCCTTTCTTTGTTGGAGGAAGATTGTCCCTGAGCTAACATCTGTGCCAATCTTCCTCTATCTTGTATGTGGGACGCCGCCACAGCATGGCTTGATGAGGTGTGTGTAGGCCCACGCCTGGGATCTGAACCCATGAACTCTGGGCCACTGAAGCAGAGCTCACGAACTTAACCACTACACCACTGGGCTGGCCCCTTAATATATTTATTTTTATAAAATAAAGATAGCTATCCGAAAGATAATAGATACCCCAATTCTTCATTCAGAGATAATCATTATTTGCTTCTCTATAAGCAGCTTCAATTTTTTTCTGAGTACACATACACTTGCATTTTTTAGAGAAATATAACCAGAGTATACATTCTGTTTTGCAGCCTGTTTCTTTTTCAATGATTGTACCTGTCTCTCTTTTCATATAAATAATCATACTTCTATAATGCTACTTTTTATAACTGTACAATGTTCCCTTGTATGAATTACTATAATTTACTTTAAAAAAATTATCTGTAATTGAAGATGTAGGCAATGGAGCATACTGATTAAAAATAGAGGCTCTGGAATCAGAAAAACCAGTCTTCAAATCCCAGATCCATTACTTGCATTTATTGGTACTTTGTGCAGATTCCTACCTCTACTGTAAAAGAATCATAATATCCTCCTTTGTAAAAAATTAGATTCTGGGCTAATTATTTCTACCTCATAGACTTGTTCTGAAAATTAATAGAGAAACTGTATGAAAAGCACTTAGGATAGGGAATAACATATTAAATGCATGTGTTGTTATTACTGATTTATTATTATTGTCATTATCATTATTGTTGGTTGAAAATGTGTGGGTATGAGAGAGAGTAAAAGAATACAACACATACAGGAAAAGAAATGCTCGCTTGCTGTGGAGAATAATGGCTAATATGGTGAAGGGTCCACCATGTCCCAGATCCAGCTCTAAGTTCTCTGCACACATCGACTCATTCAATCTTCCTGAAAGTTCTACTATTATATAAATCAACCTCACTTTACAGAGGAGAAAACCGAGGCGTGGTGGAATTAAGTAACTTTCCCGCCTAATCTGTTGCAGAGTTATGATTCAAGCCCACCCAGTGTGTCTTTGGAGCCTGTGGTCTTAACCACTATGTTCTGTGGCTTCCTAAGAGAATTTCAGGAACAATTATTTCCCAACCCTGAATCTGGCCAGGCTTGGTAGGTTGAAAATGCCACTTTGGCCCCTAAATTTATGCAGTATTGTTGCAAAACTGCATTATACAGAAAAAGGGAATTGGGTTTCTAGAAATGTATTTTTTTGCTCTGTAGATTTATATAGTTAACTTTATTGTTACGGGTTTGCTTTGCCTATCGTCTTCTACACAAAAAGAGAGGAGGTGAGGCACTGGAATATCATTGAAGAGTTGCCCCGTACCATGTGTCATCCAGGAGGTATCAAAACTACCTCTAGCCACAGCCAGTTTTGCTCTAGCCAGGAGGTTGCTGTGTTGTTATGGTTACTTTCCACCTTAGGCCACATATCAGGTCCCTGCTGACCAACCTTGCCACCGGCTAGAGGAAGGAGTCCAAAGGCAGGAATGCCAGTATGTGGGGAGAGGGAAGGTTTTACGATGGAATGATGCTGTTTTTTCCCTAAAATCAGTTGGAATTTGTGCCTGAGTTAAAGAGGAGTGACCAAGAATCTAACATCCACCACTTCTTTTGTGCTCAATTAGAAAATCAGTTGGGATTGGGTCTCCAATCCATGGCAATCATGCCCTTTGGTCAGTGATTAAGGTCTCATCTCTCAGTTCTAAACACCCTTTAATACTTTACTTGGTGACTTTTCGAGCTGGGACTCTGCAAATCACATTATCTGCTTTGCCAGCTGGCTCCAAGTTCGGGTCTGTGAGTGGGAGAATCCAGAGGGAGATGAAAAAGCTGGAGGATGAAGAGAGGACTTGCTCTTTGCAAAGCTGAGGGGGTACAAGTGTATTGATCTTTCTAGTCGTCTTACTATTCCTATCAGTGTCACCTGCACAGCAATCTTTTCCTTGACAGTTAGAGTTTGCTCCAATCTCTACACACGCTCAGAAGTAGCCCTATTATATCCCCTTAGGGATACCAGGATCATTCATGCAATTATCATTCCTCTGCCAACCTTTTCCAGTACTTGAACCAGCCTCAGGGCGGACTCTTAGCTCTGTGGGGTTATTCCTCCAAGTTTCTTCTAGATTCTTATACCCACAACCAATTCCTCTGTTCCTTATGCCTTCCTATGGGAATGGTTACCATCTCTATGTTACCTCACTGTCTTCCTTTAGATTTGTCTGAGTTGCCCATACAGTGGATATCAGATACTATAATAAGTGTGAGCTGCTTATGGAGATTTTGAAAGGAAAGTGTCCAGAGCCTGCTCCATACCTCCTGAACCCCTTCTCCTACTTAGAAATTAAGATGATTAGAGAGATAATTTTGTGAAAAGAATGGTGGCATGGTCCCTCCTCCCCAAGCTTAGTGAGGAGTGCTCTAAGAGGACCCATGAGAGAACTTTGGATTGGATTCCCTGCAGTTGGGAAACAGAGGAGAAGAATCTGCCTTGTATTTCCATCATTAGTCTTTTATCTCGTCCCCTGAATAAACCTTGGCTGTCTTGACGATAGGGACTGACTTTCCTCTTTTAATAAGGAGCAAGGGACGACTGCACTCAGTAAATTTTAAAAAGACAAGAGGAAAAAAAATAAAATTGAATTTTCATTATGACCATATTCACATCTGTTCAACATACTGGTTGCACATATATTAATACATTTAATCCTCACAAAGACCAGATGAAGTTTCTGTTATTTTCTCTAACAGATGAAGAAGCTGAGGATGGGAGATGCTGAGTAACTTTCTCAAGCCAGCGCAGCCAATAGAAATGGAGCTGTGATTTGAACCAGATCTTAATAGGTCCCCAACACCGACCTTTAATTGCTACCCTGTACTGTTTCCATAGAGCAGCAGCTAGTATATACGTGGTGGCTATCGGATTGGCCATCTAGAATGTGGGAAGCCTTGAATGCCAGCTAGAGTCCGAACTTTTCTCCTCAGTCAGTGATTCATCACATGGCCCAGGAGCTTTCTCAACAGACTGAGACAGCTTCAGAATGGAAGTGATGCTATGTAGGCATCATTCGTTTATTTGTTCAATGAATGTTTTCTGAGTACCAACAGTATGCAAAATACTGGTTGTAAGAATGAAGAAAATGGACAGCGTTCCTGAGGGCAGGCAGCTTGCATTCCAGGGAGGGAAGCTTCGCTAGACATTATAGTTCAAGCAGGTGCCATTTGCAATTTAATATGCTGTGTACTGAGTATATTAGCTTTATTTCAGGAAGTGTGAACAAAACTGTGAACCCAAAGATGAGAGCTGATGCTAGTGGCTGACAAATTCTCACAAACGAACTGACATGCTAGAGAGGAAAGAGCCATTTTGTCTGTTCTAAATATTCCCTTCCCGTCAAATTCCTGCTGCTCTGCCTCCAATATCACACACAACAGAAGGAAATGGAAAGAAATGAACAAGGAAATATTAGTTTTGCAGCTTGGGCTCCATAAGGCCCCAGAAAGCATTCTCATTTCCCCACCAGCAATCCTGTTCACACAGCTGGGTCTGCAGGAAGCATTCACCAGCAGTTTTTCAGGGCATTATTTGGTGTTTAATAACACCACCAAAGAATTTGCTTTCGGAAGAAAGGGGTGTTTTAACTCCAAAATATATTTTCTGAATAATTTCTAAACTCCACCAAAACACAAAGGCACCACAGTAAGTTACAGCCCGTTTTTTATTTTCTTTTTAATAGACTCCTAGAATATAAAATCATGCCCAGTTTGTGGATTTTCATGTTAGAAACTTCCAGAGTGTCTCTCACTGGAGCATCATTAGCAAACAGAACAAATTTATGAGAATGTGAGACGAGTCACTGGAAGGTCACACCTATTAATTTAAATTCTTCTCAAAACCAGCACGTACTATACACAAGTCCCAAGACTGGGGATGATTGAAAGAATTTATTCGTATTGTTTTAAGGATGCACATTCTGCACAGAAAATGCATTGCATATGGACTTTTCCATACATCTTAGCTGACTAGTTTGCCATTTAGAAGATTCCTCTGCAGTCACTGATGACTAGATGCTGCTATTTGCAGGACTCAGAACTATTGAGAGAGAAGCTTGGACCTAAGTAAATGCCCAGCTTCTGCTTCCCAGGAAAAGTTCTTAAAGAAAGAAGAGGGAATGCATTTCCTCCACTGCACACGTATTTTTTATGTTCTATTGGAGTCAATAATTATTTTAATTTGAGAGGATTTAGGTTTTGACGAGCAGAGGCCAGCAAAAGGATGCCCTAAACAGCAGAGGGGAGAATGCCTACAAAAAAGAGGAGGAGATGGAATGACATAACCCTCCCTGGCCTGGGACTCATGGAATATAGAGTTCCACTTTCAGTTTCCATGGTGGATGCAAATAGAGAATGGGCTGGAAATGGTAGCTAAGGTGGTTGATGGAAGGAATGGTCCCAATTCTTCTCACCTCCGTGCATCCGTGCCCTTGGCATTGCTTAATCCTCATCTTTTGACTTTGAGCTCTACTTGCTTTAGCTAATATCCCTCGGGGAGTGTCACCATTCTGAGTGTTGCCTACTTCTGCTTTTCTTCTTGTGCCACAGCTACTGCCACAAAAGGCACATGTCTGGCTAGACCACTGGTCCAAGAAGGATGATGGACATGTGGAAAAGAGTCACCCCTGGCCAGAGTTTATCATGGTCCACTCCAGCGGTAGCAGCCTGTGGCAGAGCTGCCCAGCTGAGCCCACCTTAGACTAATCACGCCCATGCTGATTTCAGTCTTATTCATGAGAATAAGTGATTTTTGTGCTAAGATGATGAATTTGGTTGTGTGTGTAGCATTACTCTGGCAATAACTGACTGATACAGTTTTAATTCACAGTTCCCTTCATTCATGTTTTCATTTGGAGGCAAGAGAGAAACAGATTTTCACTCTGTGGAGCTTGAAGGAGGAATTAGAATTTTCCTTTGTGGAGGTAGTAAAATAACATACAAAACTCTGAAAAGTAGTCACAATTACATGATATTACTTGAAAATCATGACGATTCTCTTCCCTCACTGCTAGAGTGAGTGGAGTTGTTTTCTTTGCTGTAGAATTGGGTTGGATGAATCTCAAGTCCTTCCGTGGGAGCTGTTGACTATCTGTGGGAGTTAAGGGCAGGCCAAAGAGAGTGGTGGTGATTAATGAAAAGTTCCTGGCCAGATAGAGCTTCAGTTTTTGTTTCGCATGTGAAATCTCTGTTATTGGACCATGAAAGTCTCCAAAGGTGGGGCTGTGTCATCTTTGTCTAATGTGCAGCCAGCACTGTCCTTGGGACACACTGACACATGCTACAACATGGATGAACCTTGAGGACATATGCTAAATGAAAAAGCCAGTAACTAAAAGACAAATACTGTAGATTCCAATTACATGAGTTATCTAGAGCAGCCAAGTTTATCAGAACAGAAAGTAAAACGGTGGTTTCCAGGGCCTGGGGGAGGGGGAGATGAGGAATTGTTTAATGGGGACAGATTTTCACTTCTGCTAGATGAAAAGAGTTCTGGAGATGGGTTGCAATGCGAATGTTCTTGATGCTACTGAATTGTGCACTTAAAATGATTAAGATGGTCAATTTTATGTTTTGTGTATTTCACCACAATAAAAAAATATTTCTTTCCAAGGCGTATGATCTCATTTTCACAACTGTGGATGAATGAAAGCTGAGACGGTCTGAAGGTATTTGCCAGGCAACTTTTTCCTAATCATTTTAAAACTATTGACAGAAGTGCAAGGACCCTTGTCCCATCTATGCTCCAAATTAATTGTTGATGCGTTGACACGTGCTTGTATGGGAAAGGATTGCATTCTGATGACTTGAAGTTTCCTCAATTGTTTCATTTCTGGCAGCCGAATAAAAAATGACACAGTGAGAATGAGTATTTTATAAAGGAGACGTGGCAGCGGCGGAACATGAATCGCTGCTTGACTTTTCCTGTAGCGAGCCGTGTAATGTCAGGCCCTGTCACCCTGTTTTAGCAGACAAGTTCAGCGCCGATGAGGTGAATGGGTCTGATTGTCTAACAGAGAAATAAGAGTTTTTATTACAATCTGAAGGCATTTGATCCCATAAGGTGAGTTAGGAATGAAAAGATTCGAATAAAAAGTAATTAAGAAATGGCTGTACTATCTAACCCTTTAAAGGGAGGGTGAGTCCGCATGGCATTACCTCAAATTATATGTTGCAGGTTCTGACTGGAGGAAATCTCACTCATTCAATAGAAGGGAAATAATTGTCTGGAGCTGATGTCAATTATATTGTTTGGCGGATTTGTGTTCTTAAAAGTGGTTTTAAGTTCTTCCTGATTCAGCACCAGTGGGAAAATACAGGAGTCCCAGAAGTTTCTTCAGGTATATCATTGATGAATATTTTGCATCAACATGATCAAATGAGTTAGCGTTATATACAATGAGTGTTGCACCAGAGTGCAAGTAACTAGGCTTCAACTCTATCCTTCTCGAATTTTTTTTCAACTGTTGAATGGATTTGGCTAAGTAGCTGACAGGGTCTTAGATCCTGAGTCCGCAGGATTAAGTTCCAAAGCTGAGTTCACAGACCAGCAGCATAGTATCACCTGAGAGCTAGATAAAAATGCAGAATCTTGGCCTGCTCCAGACCTACTGGATCAGAATGTATTTTAACAAATTCTGTAAGTGAACTGAATGCATATTAAATTTCAGGAAGTGCCCCCTACGCCAGTGGTCCTCAAACTTCGAACTTCTGCTTATCACTTTCACAACCTCTTATAAACCGTGCACTATGATTTAATTGATGTGATTAATTGATTTCTTAAACCTAAATATGTTTATTGAAAAGTAAACAGAAGTATCACTTGCTCTATAGAAAATCTGATCACCCAAAAATTTAACAATGGTATCAAACAATGGTATTACATTTCTACAGGTTATTAGACACAGTTGTTGTGAAGATTAAATGTGTTAATAAGTATAAAGTACTGGGAACCATGCCTGGCAAATAATAAAGTGTTATGTAAGTTTTAATTATATTGTTACTATTCAAAATTAAATAATTATCAATAATAAGCCTTCTCTTTTTAATCAAAAGAGAGATTATTTGGCATTAGTAAAGAGTTAAGATTAGTAACACAGAAATTGAAAGGGAATTTCAGAGTGGCCAAATTTCTCATTATTTGATTTAACGTCACACAATACCGTGTCCATGTGCCATCTAAAACCATCCCAGGGCCACTAGTGATGTATTTACTCCGCACTTTGAGAAACCCTTTGTTCCGATCTTAACAGACATGAATGTAAAATGAAATCATACTCAAGAACATGTCTATTTCAAATGTATCAGGGTAACATTATGTTGCTTGAATATTCCACAATTAGTATAATCAATTTCTTATAGTCAAATATTTAATGTTTGGTTTGTTGGATTTTTGCTGTTGTAAATAATGCTATGATGAAAGATTTTCCGTTTCCCACTGGCAGAGGTGAATATAATATTCAGTGTTGATGCGATTACAGGCAATGAGATATCTTCAAACTCTTGATGGTAGGAATTTAATATTGTAACTGTTACAGAGAACGATCTGTTAATGTGTCTCTAAAATAAGCCTTTGTGTAATCTTTGGGGCAGAAATTTCATTTCTAAGAATTTGTCTTCAAAGAAATATTTGTTCATACGTGCAAATGTTTTACATATAAGTCTTCATCTTAGATTACTTATGGTGGTAAACATTAAAAAAATTTCAAATGTAGGGGCTGGCCCCGTGGCTGAGAGGTTAAGTTCGCGCGCTCCGCTGCAGGCGGCCCAGTGTTCCGTTGGTTCGAATCCTGGGCGCGGACATGGCACTGCTCATCAAACCACGCTGAGGCAGCGTCCCACATGCCACAACTAGAAGGACCCACAACGAGGAATATACAACTATGTACCAGGGGGCTTTGGAGAGAAAAAGGAAAAAAATAAAATCTTAAAAAAAAATGTCAAATGTCTAACAATGGAGGATTAAATGAATAGTAGTACATTGAGACTATGCAGCCACTCATCATCATATTACAGAATAATTCTAAACTCATGGAAAACTAATTATGAAACATTACTAAATGAAAATGTTGCTCATTAAACAGAATATATAGTATATTCCATAAAATGTAAAAGTAGTGAAAATATAGTATAAGGACGCATCAAAATGCCCGCAATGATATCTCAGAGTAACAGAATTCTGAGTTATTTCACTTTCTTTTTTTGTGCATTATTCTTTCTAAATATTGATGATGCGCAAAAATATTCACAATTCAAAAAATTTAAAAAATGAATTTTAAATCAGAAAAGCAATTATCTATTTATTTAGTAAAATATAATAGACATGAAGTTGGGAAGTCTGAGTTTGAATCCTGATCTCACTGGTTTAGTGGAGAGAGACAAAAATACATATGTATGTCATGTGATTTGGGGGCTGTCACTGGTTTCCTGTGAGCCTTCAATTCTTCACTTTTATACTCAAACAGCTGTGAGTAACAACACTAGTAACAGTAACTCTGCTGAGAAATTCTGTGAAGTTTGAATGCATACTGTATGTGAATGTATGTTTCCAACTGTAAAAACGTTACCCCATAGTCATGGTGATAGTAACCTGGCCCCTACTTATAGCATACACTGCTGCTAGCCTCCGGAGGCCAGCATTCTCTCTCCCCTCTGCTCTTGGCAGCGACCTCCTAATGGCTCTACCTGACTCTACCCTTGGTCCTCATCAGTCCTCCTTCTGTGTGTAATCCATACCAAGTCACTACTCTGCTCAAATCCCCCACAGCTTCCCATCACACACACAAAGCAATATGGACTCCTCAAGGGCCTTTGTAACTTGGCCTCCAGCATCTATTCTGACCCAATCGCTTACCATTCTCCCTTCCACCCACTGCACTGCAGTCACCCTGGCCTCCTTGCTGTCCCTGGGATACGCCAGACACATGCCTGCCTCAGGACATTTGCACTTGCTTCCTTCTGCCTGGAACCCTCTTGCCCCAATATCAGTTTAACTTGCTTCTTAACGTCACTGAAGTCTCTGTTCCAAATAACCCTGTATGAAATAGTACGCCTCCCCACCTCTGTCAATCTATACCACTTAATGCTTTTTGTTTTTCTTTCCAGCATTAATGGTTGATATTTATGTTTTTTAATCTCTCCCTTTCTCCTTCTCTCTCTGTGTGTATTTATTTTTTGCCTCTCCCCACTGCAATATAATCTCCATGAGGAAGATGTGTCTTCCTCACAACTAAATGCCCTGCAACTAGAACAGACCTGACAGTTAGTAGGTGCTTGATAAATAATTGCCGAATGGATAAATAAATGAATGATTAAAAATTACATTAGGGTAATTGTTTTAGTTAGCTATTGCTACATAACAAACCACCCCAAAACTGAGTGGCTTAAATCAAAGACAACTTTCTTTGCTCAAGCCTCTGCAATTGGGAAGAAAAAGCTTGTCTCTGTGTCACTTGGTGCCAGCTGGCTCAGCTCAAAGGCAGGGGCAGAAATTAAGAAATTGTTTAATTCCAGTCTAATCAGGTAGCTTCTATTGGGCTTATAGTCAAAGAGTAGACAGTTCCAAGAGTCAGGTTTCAGCTCAATGTGAGAATAATCAAAAGTTAAAGCAGTCTGAAGACGAAATAGATGTGTAGGTAGGAAATGAAGTGAGTTCCATATCTCTGATTCTTTTTAAATACATGCTGAGTGACCAAGTGGCACAAAGATGATGGGGGATTCCAACACTGGAAAATACATCCATTACATTCCCCTGGATAGCCAAGCTCCAGCTGCTTCCAACTGCCAGTGCATCCTACTTCTCCCCCAGACTTCACAGCTGACCGTGCTGATGAACGTTTTCTATTTGGAGTCCTAATATTCTCATCACACAGAAGAGTGGTGGAGGATCTAATTAGTCTGCAAGGGAGACACAGATCCTGGTTCAATTAAATTATACAGCCTTGCTAAAAAAATTACTAATTTTTTAATAGGTACAGTCATATGTCTGGAAACAGTATTAATTGAAGTAGAAAGTTAAAGCTGGAGACAAAGGTAGAATAGTCTGTGTGTTGTTTCATGATCAATGATTAAGTTACTGAATGTGCTTGTGTGAATTGAGGATCTCATCAACCATCTCTAATGCCACATGCTGCATGAATAATTGGTAAACACAAATGAAGGCTAGAAGAGAAGATTGATTGCCATGGCTCACAGTCTTTATAAAGTTGAAACTTTGTATGAAGTCTTATTTTTCAATACCTTGAGATAGATCACAGGGAAGAAAGAGTACTCTATGTTCAGCGATGCTTTTCCAATTTGGGTATTTAATAATCGCAAAAATGTTTATGTATAGCAGACTGGTGAAGAGCTCAGAGTTGAGATAGACGGACGCAGTTCTGCTTCATAGCAGCTACGTGACTTGAAGTAAGTTATTAACCTCTCTAAGCAAGCCCTGTGTTCCTTGTCTTCAAGATGGGCAGAGAATAGTGTCAGTCTACTAGGGATGTCATGAAGGTTAAATAATTTGATGCATTTAAAGCTCTTAGGACATAATTGCTGCTCAATAGGTGTTAGTGATGATCAATTTGTTATGACTATTAAATGGTTCTCATGATGTGCATATGTTGAAGACCCTTTTTAAATACCCTGCAGACCTCAGGATTTCTTAGCCTACATGTTGGATGACATTGACTCGTACATTTATACCTCCAGTCACTTAAATTCTCCCTATTATGTACTTAGGAAAACTTGAAGTGTTTGATCCTCTATTATCTGCTCTGTGCAAACTATTCACTTTCTAAAATTAGCATAAGAGCTAGGCATTAATAAAATAAATAAAGAGTCAGCCCCATGGCTTAATAGTTAACTTCGGCACATTCTACTTCGGTGGCCCGGGGTCGGTTCCCAGGCACAGACCTACAACACTTGCTGGCAGCTACGCTGTGGTGGCAGCCCAAATACAAAATGCAGGAAGATTGGCACAGATGTTAGCTCAGGGAAAATCTTCCTCAGCAAAAAAATAAATAAAATAAAATAAATAAAACACAAAATATTATATGATTTTAAAGCATAAGTAGTAGATGATTGTCCTAAAATGATATGCAAGTGTTTGGCCCAATTAATTAAAACTGGGAGATTTGCAATTTTAAAACAGTAAATAAATTAACCATTTTCAATTCCATTTATTAATCCAATAAAATTCGTCACTGGTCAGTCAGCCAATCATTTGTTTAAGAGGAAACCAATGTTAAATACATTCTTCATCAGGAATTTCACCCCAAAGTGTGGCATGTAAGACTATTTTGAATGGTTAAAGTTGAGTTCCCTAATCAGTTTATAAGCTATGTCTTGTGAACTCAACTTTAACCATAAACTAACATTTTGATAAATCAATTTAACCAGGCAGTTCTTATTCCCCAAGAGTTACATAATATTGTTAGCCATTCTGCAACTATATCAAAAGCATCTTTAAAGATTTATTTGAAGTTCTAAAAAAATGTATAAATACAAAAACAATTTTTAAACCGTTTTTTGAGGGTATGGCTTAGCATGAACAGGGCCAAAATCCTTAAGCCCCCGTGTCCTGACCCAGGGTTTCTCAACCTCAGCGCCACTGACATTCAGGGCTTGATAATTCTCTGCTGTGGGGCTGTCCTGTGCATTGTAGGGTGTTTAGCAGCATCCCTGGCCTCTGCCCATGAGACGCCAGCAGAACCTCCTCCTCAGGTGTGACAACTAAAAATATCTCCAGACGCTGCCAAGTGTCCCTTGGCGGGGAGGGAAAAATCATCCTGTTGAAACCACTGTCCTAAACCAACCATTCCAATAATTTTTGAAAGCAATGAAGAGCCCTGCTGATTCATATAATTTGAGGCATTACTGAAGAAAAGCAAAATCTTATACTCATGACTCTTTCTCCTTTATTCTTGAATCTCACCTCCTCTTTCTAGCTCCTCATTCCTGTCTTGTACTGGGAATTTTTTCCATTTAAAATTTCCCCTGGATTGAAAAGTTAATGGTAATAGCATAGTTTATTCAGTAAGGTATGTCCCCTGCTGAATAATAGGTAGATAAAATTTATTGATTTGCAATAAAAGTCATAAATTTATAAAGTGCCTAGCATTTGAGAAAATGGTTTTAAAAATCTAAATCCCGACGGCAATACAATGAACAAGTAATAAGGTTTGAGTTATATGATAAAAGGAGGAGTGAAATATGTTACTAGGATTTATATTAACTATGAGGTCTGCAAAGCCGGTGGAAGCTGAATAGAAAAACGCACTAAAGATGGTGAAAACTCCACTAGTCGAGTGGTAAAAATAGGTGTGGGGAACAATGGCTTGTGCCTCTTTCTATCTAAGCCTCTTTTCTCTCGGGACCTACATACCGTGGGTCACGTGCTTAATAAGTTCTGTCTTTGACATTGACATCCTTCAAAGAATATATGATAGAGCACTAGTACTTTCTGCTTGGAGTCAGAAACCCAGAAAAACAATAAATGTTTATGGAAGGTGGTAAAATTTTAGGGCTCCATTCACAAGAAATGTTAAGCCGCGAAGTCTTACTGAAAGCGCAGGCATTGTTGGAATTCTGCGCTATCACAATCTCCTTGCGCAGAATGGACTCCAGTTTGGGTTCTTGCTTGAGGGGAATCAACTTACGGTGAAAGGAGGATTTTCTCTCTCTTTGCCAACAGACAGCCCCCATGCCTAGTAGTTGTTGCCGTTGGAAAGAACCTCGTGAGTCTAAATCTCTTAAATGCACTTCCTAACTTTTTCTTGTTTTAGAAATTCTGTTCTGGGCCTCCAAAGATTTCTAACTCTTCTGATAACTCCCACAGTTCTCTCTCCAGTCCTGAGCTCTCTCCTGAGTTTCAGAATTTTCTATTCAACTGCCTTCGTGGCATATCTATGAAGACACTTACTAAGCATCTTTCTCAAGCTTAGCTTGTTCAAGACGAATCAGATCTGTTTTCTGTTTTAGCATTTCCTCTTTTCAGTTAATACTGTCTTAGTCGATCAAGTAAGAAACCATGGAATCAACCTTGATTCTGTTTTGTTCCTTCATCCTCCTCCCCAAATTGTTAGTGCAATCATGTCTACTTCCAAAATATAGCCCATTTCCACCCATTTCTCTGCATTTTTACTGCTACCTCCCTTGTTGAAGCAACTCCCATGTCCCCAGTGATGACTGCTTCCCGCCCTGCCTTTGGACAGCCCGTTATATCTTCGGCACACAGCAATCAGAGTCATTAAACAACAAAAAGGAACCAAAGTCAGATCACATCATTCCTCTGCTTAAAAAGAAAAACCAAACTCATAGAGAAAAGAGATCAGATTTGTGGTTACCAGAGGCAAGGGGTGAAGGAAGGAGGAACTGGCTGAAGGTGGCCAAAAGGTACAAACTTCCGGTTATAAGATAAATAAGTACTAGGAATGTAATGCACAGCATGATGATGCCTATACTAGTTAATGCTGCCGTATGGTATATTTGAAAATTGTTAAGAGAGTTAAGACTGAGAGTTCTCATCACAAGGGAAAAAAACCCCCGATTTTTACTTTTTCTTTTTTTGTGTGTCTATATGAGATGATGGACGTTAACTAAATGATTGTGGCAATCATTTCTCAACACATCTAAGTTAAATCGTTATGCTGTACACCTTAAACTTATACAGTGCTGCATGTCAATTATATCTCAATAAGACTGGAGAAAAGCCAATTAATTTTAGGCTATTTTAATGGAATTCTGATGGGTAAAGGCTGGTAATCGATCCTTTCAATATATTTTACAATTATCAGACCCTTGATAAGTTTAAGTATTCTGTTTTGTCTTCCAAATGATGAGGAAGGGAGAAGAAAAATAAAAATGGTTAAAGGGATAGAAAATAGGTCATTTGGAAAAGAGTGAAAAAAAAAAAAAGATTGTCTAGCCGAATAAGAAGAAGTGAAAAAGAAAAAAGAAAAGAAAAAGACAACCGCTGCTGAGATCTAGTAGGGTTTCTATCATCACATCCCTGTTTCCTCCTCAAAGCTCACTGCTGAGACTCTCCTCTCATTCAATCCATCCTTCTCTCACAGCTCTTCTTTCTGCTTCTCTAATATCTGAGGATTTGCTGCCATCAGGGCTTTGGTTGCTGTCACTCCTCCTGCCTGAAACATCTTCCCCAGGATGAGGGCATCACAATCCCATTCCACCATCAACTCTGTCTTACAGAGGTCCCTTCAGAGAAGTCTTCTCTCACCCGGTCTATAATGTAGTCTTATGTGTCCCTCAGTTACTCCCTATTGGATTGTACCTATTAATTTTGTTTAGAAAGCTCTTCATTGAAATAATCCTATGTATCTGTTGGTTTGCCTGTTTAAGATCTTTGCTCTCAGCAAGAATGTGAGCCTCCTGCTCATGAGGACAGTGGCTTCTTCACTTTGTTTCCCAGCACCTCTGTAATCTTGGTACCCAACATTGTGCTGGGCACATCACATGGTAGGCAATGAAGAAGTTCTTATGATTGAAAGGTCTTCCTTGATTCTCATCCTAACACTCTGCTTGGAATTAATTACTTGTTCCTAGCATTTTCCCAGGAACGTGGGTTAAAGGAGAATGATTTTAATATTAGGAACTGGCAGTTATTGAGGAAATAGTCCTGGAAAACATGATCTGAAGCACCCACTTTAAAGAAGATAAGTAATATGAAGTTGAAGGACATTACTAAGGAAAAAAATAATGTTGAAAACAATTGCTGGAATGAATAGTCTGATAATTTGAAAATCACTGAAAACTAAAGACCAAAATTCATTAGAACCATGTAACCTGACAAATTCTCTCGGTAGCTGAGAAAGCACATGCATTGGAAGGGTAGCCCACAGGAGAATACACCTTTCTAGAGCCCAGGAAAATGACTTTTCTGGGAGTTTATGGTCACACAAGAGGGTGGCAGGATAGCACACCCCACAGGTAGACACGGTGACAGCAACAAGTTCAGCTATCCTCAGAGAACAGTTGGAGTTCTCAAGACAGAAGTCTTCTGAGGGATCCAAGTCACTTTGGAATTCAATGTGTTAGGATGGAAAAATGCTCAATGGTAAGCCAGAGGGCTTGGGTTCCCATTCTGGCAATGGCTTATGTGGAAATACACATACCCATGTTTATACATAGATGCATAAGCCGATGTGGAAAAGGCTTGTGTGGAACACGTATACACGCTAGGCCTTCACAACTCCGAGAACCTTGAATTATGAGCTCAGCAAGGTCTTACAGACAGTAAGTTTTGTGAAGGTCGGAACTATGTCTATCTGTTCTCTGGATTCCTGAAACTTCTCGTACTGCTTGTCACATGGTAAATACTCCATAAATATTCACCAAAAGGACTAAGGCAAACAAGCAATATAGAATCCCATTAGACTTTGATGTAGTTTATATTTGCCAGAAATCAGACGTCGTCTCCTCCAGAGGCTCCTCCACTCACTGTGCTGTATGAGTTCCCTCTCTGTGCTTCTGTGTTGCCCTCTCTAGCATTAATATTATTTGCCTCTCTCTAACGTTATCTTGTTCCTGGGTACTCACTTGTCTATCCTTACCACTTACCGCTAGGCTGTGACATCATTAAACAGGAACTCTTCATTGACTGGTACGTGTATAGTCTGATACATAGTGGAATTCAATACATTTCTGATTAATAAGTGAATGATTAGTTCATATTTTGTATTATTATTCATTTCTGTAAATTCCAGGATCCAGTATAGTGCTTGTACAGGATAGGTATTGAAAATTACTATTATTTTTTTATGAAGGCATGGGTCAAAAGTCTCCAGTCTTTACAATTAATATGAACTCTGAAATAGCTGAAGATTGAGCTCTGGAGTCTGGAAATCAGGCATCCCTCATAACCAAGGCTAGATTAAGAACTTTAGAAATCTTAAACACTGAAAGTATTGTGCAATTTAAAATTGAAATAAAACCTACATGAATAGTGAAATCAAAACTGCTTGTTTCTAGCATGTCAGATGGTGAAGTCCATCAAAGGTGAGCCTCCCCTTTCTCCCTTATTGAGCGCCTTTGGGTAGCTGCAGTCTGAGAACATGCTATCTATTTTGTGATTCATCTTACACTGAAAGTGACTTTCCCAAAGTCACACAGCAAGTTAATGGGAAGACCCAGCAGAGGCCAGTGATCTTCTTGCCTTGTCATGATGCCCTGCTCCTAATTCTCACCACCAGGTGTTTCTGGACATGTGTCTGGGATTACGGTTAATGCCACCAGCTCCAATGTCACCTTCTCAGAAAGTTGGATTCAATCAAACTAAGCCAACCTTAAACAGACTGGCTGACTCTGGGCAGGGCACCCTGAATTCTCACAGCACAGCAAAAGGTCCTTCCTGTTCACCTCTTGTGGAATCAGCCCGTTGTTACTGCTACCTGGGTGTTAGTTCAAAGACTCGAGAGAACAACGTCAGGGTAAAAAGTAAACTTGGAAAAGTAAAGTGTGCTGCCTTGTGAATCTGCAGGAAGCTAACTGTGCCCCAGCTCCAAAGGATACACAGACCTGGAGGAGCTTTCAAAGGAAGCTTGGAAGTTATGTAATGGGGAGGCAAGAGAGGAATTAAAACCGGCTGTGAAGGATAACCGGGCAGGAGTAGGCCGGTGACAGAAAGAATGTTTTATCTGCCCTATAACAATGTATTTCCTCCACCAAATACAGTGTCAAGTCAGGCCTCAGTCCAGTGGTTCTCTTGGAATAACGGCAGCAACTGAAGTGTGTAATTTTGGTTTTTGCTTCTTTGAATCAGAATTCCACAACCTCAGCATTATTGAGATTTGGGGCACGGTGATTCTCTGTTGTGAGGGTTGGTCTACACATTGTAGGACGTTTAGCAACATCCCTGGTTTCTAACCACTGGATGCCAGTAGCATCCTCCTCAACATAGTCATGACAACCAAAAATGTCTCCAGACATTGTCAAATGTTCTCAGGGCAGGGGGCAGGGGATGCAAAATTGCCCCCCAGTTGAGAACTGCTGCTTTAAATTAATTGATAATATTCATGGTAAGTGGGATACTCAGAAAACTCCAACATTTGCCTGTCATTTCTCAATACCTCATATTTGAGGCTGGAAGAAATAGTCTCAGTTTTCCTATATGTACAAGGACACAGGAGAGAATGGAAGAAAACTGGCTTCAGTGGGATTTTGAAACTCACAAAGTAAATAATTTAGCATACGAAAAAAAAAAAAAGAAAAAATGTTTGAATACTGCCAGTCTCCATCAATTACACTGTTAGAGTGTAATTGACCTTCTATTAACTTCCAAGGGAGATAATAAGTAGGAGGCACATTTAGTTTTTTGTGAAAAAATCTCAAAGACACAGTTAACCACTGTTGTCAGTCTAAATGACTGTACCATTCTTTGAGTAAAAAGTGCAAAATAGAAATTTTCTTACTACTATTCAATGTCCGTGCTGTATCTGAGCCCAATTTTCTCCACTTGGAAAATGGCACTATTATTTGTGAAAACAACCTAACTGTCCCTTGATTGGGGGTACAGAAATAGATTGTAGTCTGGTCATAGAATACTTCTCCATAGATAAAATGAATGGACCAGATCTACGTGTATCAACCAGGGTAACTCTCAAAAGCATAACGTTGTGCAACAGAAGGCAAACTACAAAAAGATACTTTACAGGGATACTATTATGTAGAATTTGCAAACACACAAAGCAAAATTGGATATTGTTTGTGGATATATACGTATGTAGTAAAAGTTAAAAAAACTGTTAAGCACAGGGGAATGTTAAGCACAAAAGCAAAGATGGTCTGATTTCTGGAGAGAGAGAGAGACGAAGATGAAATTATAAAAGGATGGCTCTATTAGGGCGTGTGTAATGCTTATTGAGAGAGAGAGGGAGAGAGGGAGAGAGAGAGAAAGAATGCTCTTAGGGCAACATGTTAACATATGTAAAATCTAGGTGGTATTTACATGGTTATGTGTTATTTATATTCCATTTATTTTTTTGTTAAATTTAATTTTTTTAAAAAAAAATAGTAACATTGGGACCAACTAGACATCCACATGCAAAAAAATTACTCTACACACAGACATTATACCTGTCACAAAAACTATTTCAAAATGAATCACAGACTCAGATGTAAAACACAAAACTATAAAACTCCTAGAAGAGAACATAGGAGAAAATCTAGATGACCTTGGGTTTGGCAATGACTTTTTAGATGTGACGCCAAAGGCATGATTCATGAAACAAAGAATTAATAAGCTGGACTTCATTAAAATGAAAAACTTCTATTCTGGGAAAGACTGTCAAAAGAAGAAACAGTCAAGGCAAAGACTGGGAGATAATATTTGCAAAGGACATAGCTGATTAAAAAAACTAAGTCTCAACAATAAGAAAACAAACAGCCTGATTAAAAGATGGCCAAAGACTTAGACGCTTCGCCAAATAAGACATAGAGATGATAAATAAGCATGCGAAAAGACTCTGCACATCATATGCCATCAGGGAAATGCACATTAAAACAACAGTGAGACACCACTACCACCTATTAGAAAGGCCAAAATCCAGAACACTGACAATACCAAATACTTGCAAAGATGAGGAACAACAGGAATTCTTTCATTGTTGGTGGGAATGCAAAATGGTACAACCACTTTGGAAGACAGTTTGGTGATTTCCTACAAAACTAAACATACCCTTACCATAAGATCCAGGAATTGTGCTCTTTGGTATTTATCCAAAGAAACTGAAAACTCATGTCCACATAAAAACCTTCACCCTGATGTTTTTGGTGGCTTTATTCATAATTGCCAAAACTTGGAAGCAATCAAGATGTCCTTCAGTAGGTGAACAGATAAGTTGTGGTACATCCAGACAATGGAATATTGTTTAGCACTCAAAAGAAGTGAGCTATGAAGCCGTGAAATGATATGGAGGAACCTTCAATGGATATAACTAAGTGAGAGAAGCAGGCCTACCTCAACAAACAATACATACCAATCTAAAAAAGATACATATTATATAATTCCAATTCTATGACATCCTGGAAAAGGAAAAACAATGGAGATAGCAAAAATATTAGTGGTTTCCAGGGGTTAACAGGGAGGGAGAGATGAATAACCAGAGCACTGAAGAGTTTTAGGGCAATGAAACTACTCTATGATACTGCGATGGTGGACACAGGTCACTGTACGTCTGCACATTATACGCTATCCAAACCCAGAGAATGTACAACTCTAAGAGTGAATTCTAAGGCAAACTATGGGCTTTGGGTGATAATAATGTGTCAGTGTAGGTTCATCAATTATAGCATGCACCACTCTGATGCAGGATGTTGGATAATGGGGGAGGCTGTGCATGTGTAAGGGCAGGGAGTTTATGGGAAATGTCTGTATCTTCTGCTCAATTTTGCTGTGAACCTAACTAAAACTGCTCTAAAAATAAAGTCTATTAAAAATAGTAAGATTGCATCCTAGAGAATATCATATTCAGTTAATTAACTAATTAATTTGTTTATTATTATTTTTACTTCACAAATCCAGCAAATCTCAGGGACAGTGATAACTCTATAATGAATTCATCTATTTGATAAATCTGATTGGTAAGCACAAAGTAACTAGTTATCTGCTAGACTTTGACACTGAATTCAGGGCTTCTGAAGGTTACAGTGTAAAAATTAAAAGGGCCATGATCAGAGAAGAGAGACAGAGAACATGAAGTGCTCTCCTTTGTGGGTTAAACGAAAAGAACTTGCACACTCCAGTTTATTTAATAAAAAATATTAAAATGGGGGAATGGAATGAATATTTTGTGTGCTTGCCATGTACTACCCACATTTTCTTACATAATCCTTCAAAATCCTGTGAGTTTTGTTTGTCCTTCTCCTTATTTCATAAATGGAGAAACTGCCTGAAGGAAATTAACAAATTTTCCCAAGCATGTCAAGCTTTTACCTTACTTGCAAATTAAGAAATTAGCCTGTCAGAATTTCGTGGATGCTATCAGAAGACATGAGACTCCTGGGTCAGAGATAAAACCAGTTTATTACTCATAGCAACAGCAGTAGCCAATGTATCAGGAAGTGTCACTTTTGCACCTTGTCTGTTGCTTTGGCTGGAACTTCCAGAACAGTGCTATAAAATAGTGGTTCCTTGGTTTGCTTCTGATTTTAGTGATAATGCCCAAATGTTTCACTGTTGAGTCAAATATTATTTGTTCGGTTAAGAAAGTCTCTGTTTATTCCTATTTTAAAAATGATATTAAATGTTACCAAATGTCTTTTATTCATCAGAAGATTGAATTATATGTTTTCCCCCTCATACCTCCTTCCCTTCCACCCGCACTCTCCATACTTTCTTCCTAAGTATTGCTGTAGTGGTAAAAAGAGTAGCTCTAGCTTGCCTAGTTAAAGGACATCTCTTCTTTAATTCTAGTTCTTTCTAGAATTTTCCTGGCAGAAAGTCCTCACAATTTCTCACCCACTGATGGCATCTTTGAAGTCTCTAGCTGTAAAAGTGGTTTCTCCCACATCTGAATGTGTCTTTTTAGGCATAGCAATCAATCAATCAATCAATCAATCAATTAGGTTAAGAGATATAACATAGAGGCTTTTTAATAGTCTTGAGATCAACCTTATTTCATGATATAAAATGTTTCCTATATAGTGATGGGTTGAATCGGCCAATATTTTGTTTTTATGTCAATATTAACGCATGAGATTGATATCTCGTATCATCTCATATAAGGCTTTGTTAAGTTTTGATTTCAAAGTTATGCTTCATAAAATAAACTGGAAATATTTTACTCTTTTGCTCTGCTCTAGAGCAGATTGTACAATGTTGGAGATTTGAGCAAATTAGTCACAAAGTCCTCTAGAGATGTATTCATTTAGCAATCTGTTTTACCTTCCATTGCTTTCCTTTTTATTTTTTACTATATCTTTCTCACTGGATAATTGTGGAAATTTATATTTTCTGAGAATACCATCCATTTAACTAGGAGTTTCCAATTTACTAATATAAAGTGAAGGTCAAATTTTTTGTGTAACAGGCCAGATATTTTTGGTTTTTCAGGCTACATGGTCTCTGTCATAACTACTCAACTCAGTGGTTATAATGTAAAAGCAACAACAGACAAGGACATCGCTGTATTCCAATAAAACTTTATTTAAAAAAACAGGGTGTGGACAGTGTTTGTTCCGCGGGCCGTAATTTGCCAAACCCTGGCAGAGAGTTATTTATATTAGATTATATTTTTAAAAAACTATTCTTGGCATTTTTCCAATTTCTCATTTTTATATTTTTAGAAATAAATTAAAATTTCAGTTTTTATTTTTATATATTTAGTAATTAAGTTACTTAGATAGTCCTCTGTGCTTAAACGGTCTTAATGCTATTCTTAACTTTTCCACGCATTCCTTATTCTTGGTTGGCTGCAGCACATATTTAAGTAATATGTTTTCTTTTTTTTGGTAAGCAAGAAAACACAAGTACTGTAACTTCTGATTTTTGCTCAACTGAGAACTCTTTATTGCTTTCACAAAAGCATGTTTTGTTTCATTGGACAATTCTTGTGTGATATTATTTGCCATCCTAATTGTATGAAATTTACTCCATTGTCCTCTGTTTGTAGTGACTGGCAAAAAACCAGCACATACAACGCATGCTTTCTGAGTTGATGGGCCTCAACTTCCTTGAAGGCCAGGACCGTGTATCCAGAGAACTCACCACTACTTGATACCTGGTAGGTGCGTTAAAACATATTTGTTGAAGTAATGTCAAATAAATGAGTCCAGAAAAAAGACATATATAAATACCTTTGACATTAATTTGCACGAATGGGTAGGTCAGCCCTTCATCCATCCAGAGCAAGTGAAAGAAATCCATTCTGAACTCCCTTCTTCATCTCTGGGCCTGATTTCTGTGGTTTTGATGAATTTACCTGCTGGGACACCCGGTTCTGAAAATCTTCTGTCATCTGTTTTGTACAATCACATGAAAAGTGCAGGCCACTGAAATCTCTGGTTCTGTTTCTTGGTGGTTTATAGATAAGCCCTTACATATTGTATTAGTCACAAGTGCTATGTAACACACAACCACTACATCTCAACAGCATCAACAAAAAGCGTTTATTTAGCTTTGAATCTGTATGTTGGCTGATCTAGGCTGGGGTCCAGCTCAGGGTTGCTGGCTCTGTGCCACCTGCCAGGACGAGTGTGTTGTACTTGCTTGTGTTCTGTGCCTGATGAAGCCAGAGGTGTGAGAAGCAAAAAGAATCACAGGTGATCTCATAAGGTCTACCCCTAGAATTGCACACCAGCTCTTCTGCCCGTTCTGTTGGCCAAACATAGTCACATGGCCACACTCCACATCAGGAAGCAGAGTGATTTATTCTGCCCTTGAAGAGGGGTGGGCAGGGGAGGGGAGCTGCAGTGTTCCATGACACACAATGTAGGTGCAGAGAGAGGTGAAGAATTGGAGCCCCAAATGGAATCTGACTTTCTCCTTATTACAGCTGTGGGCACCAGCTGTAACTCTGATGGTGATGCTCCCTTCTACTTTTTTGCAGTCATAATTTCAAAGGGAGTTCACAGAAAATGACCCAATTTTGGTTCTAGCCCTTTCTTCTCCAAGTTAGGTAATGTTCATAGGGTTTCGCATGGTCCTCTATGCTTTCATCCTGAAGATGTTTCTTAGAGTTGGTGGAGAAGTGTAGGTAGAGTTTGCCTGCTAAGTCTCCCTTCTTTCAATCTAGTTCTTCCTAGAATTTTCCTGGGAAAAACTCTAAATTTCTTATCTGCTGGTGGCCTCCTTCTGAAGTCCCCAGCTCAAAAATCGTTTTCCCGACATCTTAATGTGCCTTTAGGCATTTCAGGGAGAGATGGGAGAAGTCTAGATACTTGTTGTCAATCTTGGTCTTACTCAGAAATCCCTGCATTGCATCCTACTAGCCTCTTTTCCAGATGTTGTTTTTTCTAGCTCTATCATGAGTTCATCTCTTTATTTCTTAGTCTCTTGCTTCCATCTGTCCCAGATCCTCAAAGCCTCTGCCCTCTTCTTGGTTGAACAGGACGAGCTTTGGTCTGCATCATTTCCCCTATTCCTTCCTCCAGACCCCAATTTGCCTTTGAACTCTTTTCATCACATTCATGAAATTGTCTCCCTGGGCTTTTGAGATATTCTCTTTCTCAATCTATCTGCAGGGTGCCGTGGACATTAAAATAGGACTTCTAAAGACAGACACACATCTGAAAGGAAAAATGTCCTTTTGCCAGAGAATGATATATCATTAACTCTCTACCATCCATCAAGTTCAATTTCAGGACAAATTTTAGAGGAGGAATGAATAGAAGGAGGGAAATTATCAAGAAGAGAAAGAGAATAAAATAAAGACCACAGTCTTATCCTTTCTTGTTGCCTCTATTTATGCCTTTGCCTCTCTCTGCAGCTCGACCTTGGAAGAGCCCAGGAAGGAAAGAGGTGAAAAAATCCCATGAACAGAAAATGTACTAGGAGGCTTCACGTGAGCAGTGACCCAGGAGACACAGCAAATTCCTCCTGGTGCAGCCTGCTTTTTCCTCCTGAAGTGCAGGCTCAGGATGCAGTTTTCTGGTCAGCCGGCCTTAAACGCTGACCTGGAGCTGAGAGTTGCAATAATAACAGTGCAAGTGCAGCCTGAAGTTCAGCTTTGAAAGGGAACTTCACCTCTTCGGAAACAAAGCAGCTGCTGAGAAATAAAATTGGGCCTTTGGAGAGATGAAGAGAAGGGAAGATGTTCAAGTCTCTGTTTGTAAAAAGCCAGGAGAAGTTAGGAGTGAATAAAAACAGAGAGTGACCAAGTTCAGCAGGCATCCACCATGGAGGGAAAATGCCTCTGAATCATGTTTGGGAAAAACATAATTGCCGTCTCCTCCGCAGATGACTTGGCAAGGGTACTTGATCAAGACAACAACAATTTTCATTTGAAGTCAGAGCATTTCCACGTGCAAAGGAAACAGTTGCTCAAATAGAGTTCTTGATCATATGTAACTTGAAAGGTATTTCCTCTTTTCTTTTTTTAATTAAAAATATTGCTAATTGTAATTAGTTTGCAATCTGGCTGTCTGACCAACTTTCCAGTCTCAACGTGTCCACCACCTCTGTTGAAACTTTTACACCTTCACTCTGATGACTCAACTCAGTCCTTGAATTTATCCTGAAGCACCTGGCCTCTCTAGCTCTTCTGTGGATCCTCCTCATCTCTCTTCCCCAACATCAGTGTCTGAGGTGCCCCGATCTCTCAGCTTGCCCCGCGGCTCTCAACCACTCTGTCTGCAGCTGTCACTGCGGTGCAGATGACGCCACACGTCACCCTCATCTACCTGGCAATTACATAGCTCTTTGCATCATATTTGCACATAATATAATTTTTTTACATAAGTACTTTATGTAATCCTCCCTTCTCTCATTTTTCTTAGAGGAGGTCTTCCAGGCATCCCCTCCTGAATGTAACATTAATTTCTTGAAATTAAATTGTTCAAAATGGAAGCTATCATTACTGACAAAACACTTTATTCAATGTAGTGTAATCACCACCCCACTGTCACCAAACCTTATAGTTGAACTCTCTTTGGCAAATCTGACATAAAATTAGAGTTGATCTCTCATTTGACTTTTAGCCTTTGGGATCTTCATGTTGTCCCTGTGGCTATTGCCTTAATAGATAGGTTCTGGCCTTCTACTGATAAGTCTTATCAAAAATTACTATTCAGTGTCCCATTTTCTAAGGCTCTTTAGGGGCACTCCTAAATTCCTTTATATGGCATGACAGTTCAAAATGGAAAAAAACTGAAGGCCTGGGTTAATGTGGAGTGCTATCAACTCCTAGCTGCATGTCCTTGGAGAAATCTCTTTACCTTTTTGCAAATGGAGATGATAAAAACCAATTTGAAATTGTTGTGTAAATAAATTAGGACTCTTGGTATATAGACATCACCCCCAAAGGGTTGGTTTAAAAGAGGAACATGGTAATTAAAGAATTATGTATTGCCTCTCATGGGAAACTTTCACATGCTAAAGAGAGATTTAAAATGAAAATGAGTCTCAAGCCACTGCCAAAATTTCACCCAAGTTGACAGACCAGTGGTGTTAATGGGGGTAATTAGAATGGGGGACTCTAACCGAAACCTCCAAGTCATATTATTTCAATAACAAGCTGTTCTAGTACAATGGAGACTAGCTGTGGTGTTAGGAGGTATTAAAACTCAACTAATAAGTATAAGGTGGTAGTACTTCACTTTGTTCTAGACAGACTATTGGATCTGGTTTCTGGCATGATTCATCGCCATTTTTCACCCGGCCATGTTTAGCAGAATGTGCCTCTTCTCTTTGCATCAGAGTTAAAGTCTCACATTCATGTGACGGTTCTAAGTCGGAGTCCTCTCCTCCATCTTGCCTTCTTTGACTTGCTACACAGAGCCACAATGAGTACAGCATGGTGGTTAAGAATTCAGGCTTTGGAGCCAAGCAGATCCGCATCAGGACCCTTGTTCTGCCAAGGGTTTCCCTGTCACAGGTTCACCTATGATGTTGAGCAAAACGCTTAACTCTTCCAGGACTCCCTGTTCTGTCTTTAGTGCAGAGGACACAGGCCAGATGGTGTGAAGGGTAAATAGGTTAACGTTATCAATCACTTAGCACCTAAGACGTGCTCAATAAAATGAAGCCAAAACTCCCTTAGCTGTTTTTTTAAATCAGTTTAATTTTTTTGGTGTCGAATCTATTTAAGGCAACTTTCCCTTTAAAAGTGAGGATTGCTGAGGTAAAAAGATATTCTAAATCAGCAATTCTTTTACTCCCACTCTGACCGTGGGTCATCGTGCTCGCTGTTTAGTCAGGACTTCGTCATCATGTTTTCACAGCAGTATTAGCCTCAGCTTTCTAATGCTCAAGAAATTAGAGATCATTCAGAATGACAACATATGTGCCATATGACCAGAAATGAAGATCTGCAAAAGTATGGATCAGCCCCAGGAGCAGGAGGCTGGAAGAAAGGGCAGAAGACATACGGAGGCAATGGAGAAGAACGAGGTATCCTCTGGAGCTTAATTCCTTCAAAAGAACATTTCTGCCACAGATTTGATGTGGTTTCCGAGTCTCAGAAACATGAGACCCCCGTGACCAAGCTGATGCTCATTTCACTGTCTCCATTAATCATATTAACTGGATAATTGCTGAGTACTGAGTCTGTAGACCTAGAAGATGCGGTCATTTGATCCATGAAATAAGCTGCACCCATAAATCAGCTAATAAAATCAGAGAAGTGAAGAGAAAATTGTTCCATTAATTTGTCTCCGTGAATTTTGAATCTTGGCTTCAATTTGCATCCTATTGAGCAGTGCTTTTCAAATGCAAGTATGCATCCTCTGGGGGTTGTGTGCAGAGAAAATGGGAAGCCAAGGGATAAATATGGCATATTAATTACTTAATTCTTTCATTCACTCAACAAACATTTATCAAGTATTTACTCTGTGCCAGGTACTGCCTAGGCCCTGGGGATTCAGCAATGAAGAAATGAACCACAATTTCACTTCTCTTGGTGCTTATAGATAGAATAGTGCTGTGAGATAGATATCAAAGCAATAGTCACACAAATCTAGCTGCAGCATGAATTTTTACTTAAAGATTTGGTGGAAGAGGCAGTTAAGTGGGAATAAACTCAAATAAATACATTTTTTCTTTTCTTTTTTTTTTTTTGAGGAAGATTAGCCCTGAGCTAACATCTGCTGCCAATCCTTCTCTTTTTGCTGAGGAAGACTGGCCCTGAGCTAACATCTGTGCCCGTCTTCCTCTACTTTATATGTAGGACGCCTGCCACAGCATGGCTTGATGAGCGGTGCGTATGTCTGCGCCTGGGATCCTGAACAGTGAATCCCAGGCTGCCAAAGTGGAGTGCGTGAACTTAACTGCTGCGCCACTAGGCCGGCCCCTCAAATAAATATTTTCACATTGTATTTTACATTAAGGAAAGTACATTTATTCTACTGTATAAAAGCCAATACATAAATTACTTTTTTCTAGCTTTATTAAGGTACAACTGGCAGTAAAATGTATATATTTAAGGTGTGCATCTAAGTTATTTTTTAAGATAAAACATAAAGCTTAAAGGATGTGTCATCGCTTTGGGCTACTACGTGCCTGGGGATAGAAATTTGTTTCCCATCCTTTGGGGTTTTTTAGTGGAAACGTCTAAAAAGTACTGAAATAGCCAAAGCTAGACAACGTTTGGGAAGAAGACTACTTAAGATTGGCTTGATTACCCCTTCAGGGGGCTTTTCCTTCTGACACTGTCTGGGCCGCTTCTATGTGTGATGACAGCAAAAGGGCCATGACGGTGACAAGGCTAATTGCTTCCTGTTTGGAGAGCTCACCTGGCAGGTGTTGCTTCTTACAGGAAGCATATATTTTAGTACTCTGGGACTTTTCTTTTCTTCTATCCTTGTTTCTTCCAAAACCTGCACTGGGATAGGATTTGGTGTCATCCAAACATATTTCTGCAATAGTCTTTGTTTATTTAACACCCACCTGAAATATTTTTGATGGGGGAAGACACCAAAGCACTCTTGCAAGGCTTATTTTTTTCAGCAGCTCACTGGTTCAATGGCCTTCTGTTATCTCATTTTTGTCAGCGTATAAAAATAAATTCTATATATGGTGAAATTTGATATAAAGTCAACTATTAAAGAGTTATATTTGTTTATAGGCCTACTCTACCTGCACAAATAACAACAAAAATATTGCCCACTGGTAGCTTCCCTAGGTCAGCACGTGAATGCCTTTGACCTTTCTGGGATGTTGGAATAGCAAAACATATCACAATGGAGACCTCTGGGGAAATATGGGGAGACACCAAGGAGAAGGGAGGGGAGCAACAGATTTAATATTTATTCTTTTTTGATATTAGGTATACAAATGATAACTCTCCCACAATATTACCTCTAAGTTCTCTCTAGTCAGGGGTAAATAGAAATGGAAACAGTAAAATATTGTTTGTCTCAAGGCGTAAAATATAATTGTTTTTCTCCCTCCTTTATATACTTACTATATTAAGTGACAAAACTATCAATCCATTCCTAATATCAAAGGGGCACATATTTTTATAAGAAGATAGATCAAGTATGGAATTTCATTAAATAATACTTTTCAATTTCATTTTATAAAATCACAGATGTTGAATTAAAAATTATTTTATACATTTGAACCCAATCAATGGACATTAAACTGTATTATTTAATCATATGAATAATCAATTAGATTTTAGTAGTAAAATATTAAGCTTCAAAAGAATTGTGATAATTCTAATACTAATTAAATAACATGTTAGTGGGAAGTGTATGCCTAGTGTTTTTTTTTAAATGAAAAGAAATAGACTATGCAATTTACATATATTTTCTCATCTATTCCTCTTAAGGATCCCTGCATTATCATCCCAGGTTTACATAAGAGGAAAGGGAAGCCAAGCAGTAGTTTTCTCCAAGGTCTGTCAGCTAGCATGTGGCAGAGGCAAAATTTGAAACTAGTTCTCTCTGACTTCAGAGCTAACGCATTTCTTGGTAAAATCTGACACGTCATTCATGTATTCATTTATGTGACATTTGCTCTAGTTTAATATGTGTATTATAATAGGCAGATGCTGTAGGAAAGGGGGAGGGTACCATAACAGGCAGGATGATAATCAGGTATAGCCATGCTCAGTAAGGGATCTGTTGTCTTTGCCCGCCCCAAGTTCATCCCTCTTTCTTCTAGGAAAAGAACACCTGTCCCCTTTAAAGACACTTTTGTTCCAGTCTCACTCTACGTGTTTCCTGTGCGGCCACCAGAGCACCACCTTCCTCAGCTACCATTATTGGTTCATGGATGGGACTATGACTCAAGCTGAGACAATGGGAGTCCTACTTGAGATGTCTATTGAAATAATTAAGAGAAAGGCATTATCTTTTTGGTTGATAAGCTGGTGGAATGTAAGTCTGCCATAATAAATGGCTTTCTTACCATACATGGAGAAAAGCTACCTGGGAGTTAAGTCAATTACGATGAAAGCAAATCTGAGATGGAGAGAAACAAGTTAATATTGTTCCCATCTGAGCTTCTGGATCCAGCCCTACCTGAAATTCTAGTAATGTGAGTCAATATATTCCTTGTTTGATTAAGTCTGTGGAATTGGGTTTTTATCACTTGCAGCTATGAGTCCCTTTTAATACACATTGTTATTAAGATTAAATTCTGGTAGATAAGACAAACAAAAAAAATTTATGGTAAAAAGGGATAAGTACCCCAAAATGGTACAGGTAGGTTAAGTGTGTGAGGAGCATCCACATGAGCTGTGATGATTGGGAACACCTCCCCGAACCATCAGATTTGAATTACACGTAGCTATTCCAGGAATTTAAAATTGACTTCCTAAGCTGTCTTTAAAGTATGTTGTTGGAAATCATTTAGAAGAAACAATTTAAATACATACACTTTTAAAGTAATGTAAGGTGCCAGATTATATATTATGGGTTTTCCAAGGGATGGATTCCATATTGGAGGATTATTTTTCCTCCAGTCTACTGAAATTGAACCTCTTTTCTCCGATGTCCAGTTTCTTGAGTTGTCCTTACAAAAAAAGTGGACTGTTAACATAAACGCAATTGTTTAAATTGAGAAGTTCTGCAAATAGTATATTGTGATCCAGTTTGCTAACATTGCTGTATCCCTAATGTTCTCCGCTATTAGTTCTTAAAAACGATTCTGGCTGTGACTTTCAAACACAAAATGATGGGGAACATTGGCAACCTCCCCGTGAAATTGATTAAACTGCCACATTGAATAATGAATACATTTTAACACAATTTATTCAGATTATCTGTCTATAACCATCAAATTAAAGAGGTACTTGCCAAAGTTTCCCTTTTAGATTTGCTGTGGTCATGAAAACCACAAGTCCACAAATCCATAAACAAGAATTTGCATGTAAAGGAGTGAAAGGGGCCAACAAACGAAAACATAAATAATACATGTCTCCAAGCAATTTAGCTACCAGAAAAGCACCAGAAATGTTCAATCAGTTTGTTCAGAGCTCTATAAATTCGTGGTGTTGATCCCAACCCTTGAGGTCAGCCAAACTCATCGTGTTAATAAAGATGAGCTACCAGCTGGAATTTACAAGCTCTATCCTGGGATGGACACAGGTAACAAGGCAAGGAGACATGGTCCAGGCTTCACATACAGTAAAGCCCCCAAGTGTAAGTTTCTAACATTGGGGTACCAGTGAGATTATGTATGCAATTACAGAGAAAACTTACAACATTGAAAGAAGGCACTGTTAAACTTGATTCCCCAAACTGGACAGACCATTTAGTGCTCCAGAAGTTAGTTTTTTTGGTTTTTTTTTAACCAGAAATTTTATAACAGTCTCATGTATAGTACACATATTGCACTGCAAAGCTTTTGTTAAAAGCATTCATTTGTTAAAAGTGAACAAACTACATCACAATTTTTATACTTCTGACTGGGAATTTATCTGATGTTTAAAATGCTACAATATTCGAAAGACGGAAGTAGCCAAGACTTTTATCGCTCTGTGAGATGCCCTGGTATGTGAGGGCATTTCTGACCTTTGTTCGTCTTCCTACTCTCTTTTCCCCAGTGTCCTCAATTCTCCGCTTTGCAACTTCTGCCTTGATCCCCTCTTCTGGCTCTCAACTGACCTGGGGATTTTCTGTGCTCTCCTTGGTACTGGAGCCTTGGTTTTCCTCATCTTTTCCTGTATTTCTTTACCACTTCAGCTCCTGGTATTATCTAAGGTGGGATTTCCCCACTCTATAGATAGAAACCTACTAAACTCTCTTTTTGCCCCTAAAACTTGGGTAATTCTAGTTTTCCACAAAGGAGATTCCCACAGCAAATGCATCATCATGGCAAAGAGTCAATTGCCCACTTCCTCTTGGATATCTATGATGAGGATGATACTTAGTTCTAAATTTAAATGTGCCTCACCTGGAGTATATAAATTGACATCTGTATGCTATGTATTGTTTCTAGAGACTCTAATAATTTTTGGTTCTTTTTCAGGCCCAACTGACATATGATGTAGATCAGTTTTCATATGATAAAAGTCAAGGTTAGAGAAATGCAGTGTTTTTATTTTTTGAAGACTGAAAATTGATTATGAAGATGAAAAATCTACTGGGTCCTTTAGGAGCATGAGAGGAAGCTCACCCAGCCCTGAGTCCCTTCTGATAGTTTGAAGAAAGATAAAGTTAACTTCCTATTTGTTCCTCATCACAGCATCTTGTACTGGTTTCCAGAAACAACTATAATTTTTTTTTTCACGGAAGGACTTTGAGAAAAGTTCCAAACAAATAAAACATAAAGGAGAATTTGCAAGAACCAAAAAATGTACAAAAACAAATAACACACAAGTCCAGGGAAAGTTACCTATCAGAGATGCACTAGAGATACAAAACCAACCTTCTCAGATAAATGTTGAGGTCGCAAGCCACTAAAATTCCAGGGTTATTTGTGATGTCATATTACCACAGAAAAGGTTGACTGATACATAAATGCAAAGAAAGGAGAGAAACAAAGAAAGAGGATCTTGCATAAGTGGCTAAGAAGAGATCTTGAGGAAGAAAGCCAGACAGGAGAGATGTCAGAAACCCTGGGAAGAGAGCATTTCAAGAAGGAATTGATATCGACCCTGATATCAGTTTCCCCACATTAAACCCAGCATATATATATGGGGTTAAAACTAAAACACTCATTCCCTGCTCACTCTCTGGCTTCCTGGCTCCAGAATCCACTATCCTTCATGGAGACAGACACCGTCAAGGACAAGCACTTGGACTATCTCCTCCTGCAAAGAGATACTGGCTGGTGGGAAAGCTGCTGACCAGCAAGCTCACGAGCTCCCTCCTCTCTGCAAGTGTCTCAAGGCCAAAGACAGGCTGGTGGGAAAGCTCCAACCAGCAAGGCCATATGCTCCCCCTCCTCTACCTAAAACCCCCAATAAAAACCCTTCCTTTTAGCTTTTCGGGGAGTTTGGGATTTCAGCGTTAGCTGCCTTGTCTCCTTGCTAGCACTGTGCAAAAATAAAATTCCTACTTTCTTCCACCACACCCGGTGTCAGAGACTGGCTTGCTGCGCAACGGGTGAGCGAACTCACTTCAGGTTCGGTAACAGAATTTGTTGGCTCTTTTAGAGGTTCTTTGCTTTTGACCACAGAGGAGTTCACCTTTAACTAAAGGATGAAGAGACACCTACTGAGCCAGCCAGATCAGCTCTATTAATTCTGAAGATCATCAGGACAGCCACAAAGGGAAATAACATCAATTATATAAAACAAAAGAAGTTCAAACCATATGTATCAACCTAGAAGAATTTACACATTATATTGGGAATAAAGAAAAGCTAGTTGCAGAGAAACACGTAGTGTTATGTTGTGATTTTTTTTGTTTCTGAGTGAAAAACCAACACATTAAAATCACCCCTCGTGTGTTTATACAGTTTTGTGCATGCCTGCATGGGTCGTGGAGAAAGACACAGAAGGACACACATCAGGCTGTTAACGTTGTTGGCCTTAGTTGGGTGAGGCAGGAAAGGAAGGCAAGAAGGATTGTAGGAGAAAGAAACTGGTGAAAATGTAGTAAGGAGTAGAAGAGCAGATGAACAAATAAAATTCTGAAATTGACACAGAAGGGTGTTCTGAACTGTCAGTTTGTTCTTGGATTGCGTTTTTAGTTTGGCTTGCTTTGTCGTTAATATAGTTTTTACAGTGAGTACAAAAAACCAAGAACAGGGAGGAAGAGAAGAGCACACAGGTGGAAGCACCTTTTAGTAGGAGACTGAGGAGCAGCTTTAGGATTTAGCAGTAAGAACGCCACCGTGACTTTGCTGAAGGGAGCTTCAGAGCACCAGCGGAAGCGGATGCTGGATTCACTGTGTTCATGTGCAATGGAAGGCGAGCAAGCAGAGGTAGCACACGTTCTAAAAGTCTGTTAAAATGGGAGGAGGGAGGGAGAGGACTGCAGGGAAACCAGGGCAGGAAAAGACACAATTGGGCTGATCATGTTTAGTTTGTCCCCTTGCCCTGGATGCACTCGGCATTCTTCTCTGCTCACGCTCTCTGCCAGACAATGCTGTGCTCTGAGGCATCACCCTAGCTATGTTGCTCTCTGATTCACTAGAGATCAACCAATGGGTGGCTCTAGCAAAAATACAGAGAAAAAGAGAGGAAAGAGATCAGAGTATTTATTCCTTGCTGCTCCCTCTCTGTCTGGTCAGTTTGGGCGGGAGTTCTCTTCTTCTGTGGCTGCAAATTCTGCCCAGCAGCACCTCTCCCACCGTGCCAGCGCATGCCAGTAACCTCCTTCCCTCCCTATCCTCCTCCCCAAACCTATTTGTGTCATTAATCTCTGAGGGCTTCACAATCTCCTATTGGTTCTTTGAAATTATTGAGTGTGCCACTGTTTCCTGCTAGACCTCTGATATACAAATTTTCCTTTTTCCTTAGTTCTGGGAAAGGAAAGACCAGGGCCAGTTCCTTGGGATTGGATATAGAGCAGGGTAGAGGAGTAGTTCACGCTCTTGCTGTTACATCAGACGATATACAAGCATTACAGAGCTGGTCCATGGAACACTGAGATATTCAAAACCCGAAATGCCATAATAAATCCGGGTTGTAGATGGATATGGGCAGGAAACAGCTGTCCATCCTCATGGAGAACACAGGGGAATGGGCCACGTGGCAGTTCATGGCCAACCAGGTGTGACTGGGTTTCTATCATGGGGAGCATAGCCCTAGATGGCATCCTGCAGGTCATCTTGGCTGTTGGTACACAGTAAGTATTTTTGCCAAGATTCCCTTCCATAGGCAGAGAAGATAAACCACTATCATCATAAGGAATTTAGACCAAATACCAAAATGCGCAGTGATTCCACAAGGATCTGAATTTGGAGAGCTTATGCTCAAACGTGGCTTTCTCAGGGAAATAACAAGATCTTCTTCCTTGAGGACTAGTGGAGTGAAGTAGAAATTATGAGATAGTGAGGAGAATGTTAAGAGTAGTAAAATGGAAAAGCTGTGACAAAACTTACCTTAGTTCTATATATTTAATTATGTGATGCCTGGGCATGGGCCCAAGTCCACTGAATGCAAAATTTCACACTCTTCACCACTCCAAACTTCTAGACTTCTAGACACGTAAGGATATATATATATGTATATATACACAGAGTCATGCTGCACTTAATAACCTGAATATGTTCTGAGAGATGCGTCCTTAGGTGATTTCGTCATTGTGCAAACATCATAGAGTGAACCTACACAAACCTAGATGGTATAGCCTACTATACACCTAGACTATATGGTACTAAGCTCTTATTGGACCACCGTTGTATATATGTGGTCTGCCCTTGACCGAAACTTTATGTGGCTCGTGACTATATCTATACATACATCTGTATAAGTATATCTATCTATCTATCTATCTATCTATATATATATATATATGTATTTTTTTTTTAAGGAAGATTAGCCCTGAGCTAACTGCTGCCAATCCTCTTATTTTTGCTGAGGAAGACTGGCCCTGAGCGAACATCAGTGTCCATCGTCCTCTACTTTATATGTGGGACGCCTACCACAGCATGGCTTGCTAAGTGGTGCCATGTCAGTACTAGGGATTCGAACCAGTGAACCTCGGGGCCGCCAAGAAGCGGAATGTGTGAACTTAACTGCTGCACCACTGGGCTGGCCCATATATATTTTTTTAAATCATAGATTTATTTATTTGAATATTTGTTGAGCATCTATTTTGTGTGAAATACTTTGCTCCATCTACTGGTACAAACAAGGCAGGCATAGTCACTGGCACATGGTAGCTGTTTAATAAATACTAGTTTCCTTTATTTCCTCATTGGCATTTTTACCAATGCTACTTTGAGCTAAGGGGAAGATCATGGGGAGAACTCTGTTCTTCCATGACATCAGCTTTCCTCCTTGTCATTCCACCTTCCCAAATCTGTGAAGACTGGTAAAAGAGAAGAGAGGAGCAGAAGATAATGTGTTATTTTTCCTTAATCCTGCTGCTGCAACCTCATTGGTCAGGGTCTGATTTATTTTCTGCTGGAGGACTAGCTTGTTATTGACAATGATGGTCAAACTATTGACACTCGCTCCAAGCTAGACAGACACTGAACTAAGAATTGCTCATGTGCTTTGCCATTACCTGATTTCAGGCACAATTTGGGAGATAAGATGATGAACCAGCCATGTAATTACGATGATATGCTTCATTAATTCCAAGTGTCGTTTACCCCGTGTTGTCTAATATATAAAATAAGTTAAAGCAACTCCCTTCTACCCTCCCAATCCCCACTCCCCACCCCCTCCAGTGTACATAGACTCTTGATGGAATGTTTGATATGAATTTTTTACTCAGTATAACTCCAAGTGACTGACAGTCCCTAAATGTCAGATCTTTGCTGAGAAAAGCATGTCTGAGGATCTCTGAAGGCTAATTAATGCTTCAGTCACACTGTGCTCTAAGAAAAGGCAGGGAGTGACTTCATACAAGATGAGGAGAGCTCTGAAAATTACTGTAATGGAACAAAGAGAACTCTTTTCAAAATTTCCTTCCTTAAAATAAAATAATATGAAATCCAGACTTAGTAACTAGAACATTTCACAGCTTGGAAGAGGAGCACAATGCACAATTCATGGTCTCTTGACCATCAGTGATGTCACAAAGCCGGTGACACGTACAATGCATTCCTCCTTAGTGCACATTGTGCGGGAACACTGCGAACATTTCTCGTGAAGTCTCACTGGAAAGGGACCCTGCTAAATACAGGCGACTGTAATCAAGCTTGAAATCGATCATAACTTGAAAACGATTAAATATCTGAGAAAGGCTCAAAGGAAAACGAACAAAGGCGCGGTGTTCAACTGCTAAAAGATTCTATGCAGAGAAAATCAGGAGTAAGGGCAAGACCTCAAGCAAAATGCAGAACCGGTCTGCAGGGACTACAGACCTGTGTGTAGTCATCTTATGCTGAGAGATAAAATGCCACAACAGGAAACGTGTCACTATGTACCCTATTCTGTTAATATGTCCAGTTAGGGAAAGTCCAAATGTATACTTTGTAACTCTGAAATCACTTATTTTAGTTGAAGGCAAGAAAAGAAGGTTCTGTTCTGTTAAATATTTTCAGCAAGTGAGAATGAGGTGACAGGACCAAAGGAAGGGACCAAATAAACCACTGGTAGGTCTGCATTTGATGAGCACAGAGAACATACAGACAGTCCCTTTTGTGAATGTCTTCAGTGGCAAAAGACACAGACAGATTGGCCAAGCATTTTAACACCCTGTCTCGGAACAGCTTTATTCTTTCTGCAAACCTGGCTTGGGAGCTCAGGGAGAAGGCATGTCGGGGAAGCCTCTATGATCTCTGGGTCCGTGCTCTGGAAGGGAGCAATTCCAGGGTCATATTAAAAAAAAAAACCCATAAGTAACCATTTTCTTGTGAGTTTTTTTATAGCAGTGTATGTTACTAATTTTGTGTCCACTTCTGAATATTTTTCTTCTCCTTGTACCCAACATAGCAGGGACACACTCTATAAAAGCAGCTTCCATCAACCTGATGTGAACTAGTGATTTCAGGTTTTCATCATCAAAACCTTCCTCCCTTCTTCTCCATGTCATGTCATTGTTCTTTATTTTGTTTTATCCCTGTGCTTGTACCAAATGGACTGTCAACCAGTGAAGTCAGGGACCACATCTGCTTATTCATCACTGTATCCTCAAGCCCTAAATTATGTCACATAGAAAATACGTCAAACAATCTTTATTGAATGAATGGATGCATTAAGCATTTGGAATTTCATCATTTGTTTTACTACGTTCTTGCCCTCTTAACTGTATATTTTTGAGGTTGGGAAACATGTCTCACTTTTGCTTTGTCTTTCTAAAACAAAGTTAATATCAATTCTTAAAGTTTTCTGTCTGTTCTTTTATATTGGGGATATATATGATGTTGTCAATCAACAAACGATGCTGTTTATCGTTTACTGTTTTTCCGTTTGAATTCTACTTCATCCCTTATCCATATTGAAACCTCTGCTTTCTTTACATCTATGATAAACTTGAATTTCTTTGCTTATCATTTTATTTAGAGCCTTTTGGGATCATTTAATTTAACTCGTAAATATCTTATAGTATATTTTTTAATAAATAGAGTCTATCTTAGAGTACTCATTTTATTTATTATCACAGCACTTATGTTTGGTCTGACTTTGTCACCTAGTTTTGCACTTTCTTACTACACTCAAATGCTCTGAGTTGTTGATGTCGATTATTTATAATACACATTAAATTCTATTAATAGCATCATATTATACTTTTACACACACACAGAAGTATGTGCACGTGTGTGCTTTCTTCAGCCTGTGTTTCTGTCGTTAGTAATAATAATATTGTGATATTCTAAATATAGAGCAACTCTTTTAGTTGAGGAGTTTATTGCATGTTTCTTTTCTTCTATTGCACACCAAATTAGCATAGATTATTATTACCTGCTTTTTGCTATCATCTGCCTTCTCATTCAAGAGTAACTTTCGATATACGCCTCTAACCTTGTGCCTAGATTTTTAAAAATTATGAACTCTCAAGACTATGCTTGACTGGTTTAAGTGTTTGTCTCTTACACTTTATACTAAGATTTCCCTGTTCTCAAGCTCTTAATTTTGCTTCATCCCTCAATAAGCGAGGTGTATTCACCTATCATTATTTTTTCCCAAGAATGCTATATTTTCTGAGCCCTGGGTTACCTGAAAATTGCCTTTACCCATGAGCAACTACATGGCAGGGCATTAATTCTTGGGTTGACCACATATCCTTTTGAAACTCCGCAGTTGGTCTTTTGTTGCATAATTCGAAGCGCTATAGATAATAATTCTGAAGCCAGCCCACTTTGTCTTGCTTTATTAGGGAACTTTTCTTTTCCTCACTAGGATTCTTGGACGCTATTTCACTTCCTTCGTATAATTTAAAAATTGTGACCACGTGGAGCTATTTGTAGTTCTCTCATCTCTGGTTTTGCTGAGAACACAGTACATTTTGTCAGTTTTCCTTTTCATATTTTGCTAAAATCAGAGAGATTACTGTTGTCATTATAAGTAGATAGAAGAGTTTTCCATACTTTTTGTTAGTTCTGTTTTGATCTTTTCTTTCAGAACCCTGAGCACAGATCTCTTAAATCTTCATCCAGTATCTCTAAATCGATTTCGTGTTAGCAACTCCTTGTTCTATATTCTTAGAAAACTTTTCACATTTATCCTCGACATCAGGAATGTGTGTTTGCTACAGAGAGGATTCTGTTCCTCAGTGTCTCCAACGTGGGCGTAGTTCTGCTTCGCCGTTTTGAATTTCCTTGAACCATTCCTAATCTCATCCATCTCTTCTAATATAAATGAACTGCTCAGTGGCTTTTTTACCTCATGACTTTCTGCCTCTGTTTCAAAGAATGTCCTTTTGCATTTTATTGAGGACAATAAATACATTCATGCAAATTTCTGCTGGTTCCTGCGCAAGTAGTTTCCAGAGGTATAGCCTTTATGGTACTTTGGGGTCATCTTCCCTTTCTAGAATTTATGTAGATTACTTTTCCGAGACAACACTTGGTTTGTTTTCCTCTTCGCTTATATTTGAATGAGCTGAGACCTCTCTGAAGTGAGTGGGGATGATCCTTGACCTTGCTCTCTGGCCCCTTCAGAAGGGTCCCATCGAGCTCTGTTTGAGTCAAGAGAAACCCAGACCACTTCCATTTTTCAAGCTTCCAATATATTTAAATTTTTTTTTAAATCCCTATACAATGTTACAAATGTTGTGGTATGTTTAAAATGCTTACATTTAACAAATTACTACTTTTTAATACATACAGACAGAAAAATAAGTTCATGTATAACCTCATTTAGAAAAATATCTAAATATAGGGTTCTTTGTGAATTTTACATAAGTGCCTTTCCTCTCATCCTTCAGTGAGAGTCCTTTGGTCAAGTCCCTTTTCCACATACACAGCCTGAGTTGAGTTAACGTACCAAACACATTGACCAACTACGTTTAACCTAATATATTCATCTGGACCTAACACATTCATTTTTAACTTAATTATTCATTTTTAGTGTTTGTTACCTTACTGTATCTTGTTGTACTCTTTGAGGCACGAAAACATCACCCTTCTGTCTTGTTCAAGTTCTGAATGAGCTGTGAGACAAGACAAAACAGTCAGCAGCTGGAGAACCAAAAGAGACTTTCATTGCTGACAGCTTCTAGGTGGAGAATGTCACTGTGTGAGGGACACCAACTGCTCTTCTTCCCTCTCCAGCTCTCATTTGGGGAGGCAAGGAGGATGTGAGGCACCCCTTGATTCAAGAGCTTGTTAGAGCAGCTCCAGCCAGTCAAGAATCAGAGATCCCTGACTGCCGTCCATCCACTAGGTCATGGACCTCTTCTGGAGGGAAGAGGACAGAGACAAATAAGAGGCCAGGAGTGTTTTGCAAACAGGGGAGTGGGGAAAAATGGTTATTCTTGAATGTAAAATCTTCCTCTACCCACAGTGTTTAACTCTCTGATTATCTGAATGAAAGAAGTTCTTGAAATTAAAAAGAAAAAAAAAATCTGCCATCCCCAGCAAGCTGTGACTACAGAGCTCCCTGTTATTGACATGGTCCTTTTGGGAGATCGTTCCCCTATCAGGGCACCTGCTGCTCTGGCCCTCTCTCCTCAACCCCCTTCCCTCCCCAGCATACGCTTTCTGCTCTATCGCGTCCTGTGAGCTGCTATCTTTAAGCAGATATAGAAAGGGGCAGGGCCAGGAAATTGTCTCATCTTCTGCTTTTTTCTTGCAACTAAGCCCAGGTCCTAGAACTTAAATGCAAGGAAAAAACTGTCTAGTGCCTCTCCTTTCCCAGTCCTCTTATATGTACCACACGTGTCACAGTAGTTGATTTTTCTCTCAGAGCCTGGCAGTAGGTTCTTGGGGTGATTATTAGTTTTGGTTGTAGTGTCGGTTTTCCTCTTTTTCTATCTCTTCATAGATATTTTAATGGAAATGATATTGACTCAGGTAAATTTGATGCCAACTTAAATATACTAACTTCCATTTGTGTTTCTTTCAAAAAATATAGAACATGAGAGTTTCAAATTGTCTTTCATTTTCAGAGGGATACAAATTTTATTTTTCTTCGAGAGGCTTACCTTTGAAACACCATACCTAACAGAATCAACAATGATACCCTGAAAAAAAACATTCTGTTTGGGGGCAGACACATTTTACTTCTCTTTTGCCCTAATTTTCAGAAATTGGATGCATTGGAATTAAACGGTTTCCCTCCACTCAGAAGAAAAGGAAAATGAATGATGGTAGGCAGGTAGGGAAAGAGTTTGTTCGAAGAGAGTCCTCATACCTACTTAACAAGACTAGGCTTTGCTGACGTGGGAAAGTGAAGGAGTGGGGCCAGAGCACACAGCTGTCATGGATGGACCAGACCCCATTGGCACAGATGTCATTTTTCATCAGTAATGGGAGACAGCTATGTCACGCTCTTTGGGATATGTTCCCACTGACAGCTTAAAAAGAATGATAGCATAACGACAAACAGTGACAAGTTGCATCATGTTCCAATTAGCACATCTTGCTCTGATACCATCACAGTGGAAACCAAAGACAGATTTGAACTTACAGGGTCAATTTTATCATGAGAAATGGGGGCTCTAATTTCATTAATAAAGTAATCGGCATAAAACTTCCAAGGCAGCGCTTCTCAAACTCTAATATGAACACAGATCACCTGGGGATCTTGTTAAAGTGCAGACTCTGTGTTTTGGAGCGAAGCCTGAGACTCTGCTTTTGTAACATGTCGCCAGGGGGGCCAATCCTACTGGCCCGTAGACCCCACTCTGAGTATCGAGAAGCTAAGATATATCTCCTGTGTGTCTATACACACATGCACACACAGGTAAAGAGGCTTTTTAGAAAGCCATGGACAACCTAGGTGATTGATAACATTCTTGTTCAACGCAGCAGAAACTAAAAGAAGCAGGATCTTTTTTGATGTTTTCCTTCCAATATTTCAATTAGTAACACTAAATAGATTTGTAAAAGTCATTAACCTCTTCATCTTAAATATTGGCCTTATAAAAGGCAAAGGCAAGAAATAGTTACCAACACATAAAACTTGGTAGGAGGAGAGGGTGATAAATGATTAGCTTGTGAAAAGGCAGTAACTTAGAAAACCAACCAGATCATCGAAGGCACTACAATATTCAAACTCCCATCAATCACTCCCTAAACTCTAGCTTTAGCTCTCCCCTGGAAGAGGAGGGAAAAGTTGAGCAACGCACTTAAGAAAAAGAACGCTGTACATCCAGGCATCTTCCTCTGTATCAATGAAACAAATCAGGCATATTTATGGCATGCCTCAAAAATGACTCACATCTGTGCTTGCTTTATTTTTCACTCCAATAAATCCATGCGTAGCCCTCAACATTCTTTCTTCCTCATAAATCGTCTCCGTCCACAGTCTAAGTCCCCAGGATCAAATTAAATGGAGATGCTCGCCTCTGAGAGGAAAGTGAATCAGGAACCCTCCCGGAGAAAGTGATATTGAATGGTATTGGTAAGAAAAGACACCAGGCATTAAAGAGGAAGCGATCTAACCGATGTCTCTGCCCAGAAGGCACAGTGACTAAGAGGAGACAGAGAAGGCAAGCTGGCAGAGAGCGTGCTTCTCCAGACAATTCCATGTCCACGTAATTTCAGCTTTGACCGGTATTTGATTTGATTGGAGCCTTCTGGGGTTTGTATAAAATCAGATGGGAACTTATGCATGGAATTTAGCAACTAGGAAAAGCTCTCTGAAACTGAAAACATAGTCCATTAGAAGGGCATTTACAGAATGGTGCAAAATTCACAGGATGGACGATTTTGTTTCCCTCTCTGAGTTTTATTAGAAATGGCCTGAAGAAAGTAGATGAGGGGCTCCTCCAGCGCCCATATCTTCTCCAGGTAGGTGAATAATGGCAGTTTATACTCCCATCCAGAGTGTTACAGCCTCGTAAGCACTAAAGTGTATTCAGTTTCATTTAACATTTCTGTGAAGCAGGTGCACTTGATCTCAATAGTTTCTCAAATATGGCAAAGGAAGCTGAGGCATTGAGGGGGAGAAGTCACATCATCAGTTCATTGAAAAGTCAGGGACCTGTTCCCGGGAGCACTGATTGGAGTGTAGCCTGCTTCCACCTCTGAATACTGCCTCCCTTCCATTACAGCGACAATATCACAGTGATCTCCAGCCAGACTGAAGTAAATAGAAGATTTATGGTTTCTGAAATATATCATGCCTAGCAGGCTCAGCTGAAGGAAATAAGGCATGCATTGTCAGGCATAGAAGTCTTTAAATGACTAATGGCATGGAATATAAAAATAAATAAGGGGAAAAAAGCTTCCTTCTACAGAAAAATAATCAGATTACAACAACATTTAAAATTGATGGGAAAAATTGCTCAGTGTCATAGGTCAGAGTAAAGAAGTAATTATTTCCTGGGAGACTGTTGATGCGAGGGCAGGGTGGGGTGGCAAGCAGGCGCTCGTCTTTCACCCTGGTACTTTTCACCTTGTTTTAGCCACCTGTCAATTACTCACTTGTCAAGGAAATTAGACTAGATCCCACTGCGAACCTAACTGCCTAAGGAACTTCCTGTGGATTCCAGACCCAGAAATCATTCTTAACTCCCTATGACTCAATTGATCCGACTCTTCCCAAGTTTACGCATTGCCTAAATTACCAATTGATTTGTATTTCATTTTATGGCCTCAGTGTCTATGAACTTGGATGCTTTTCATCTTGCTCCAAATCAATACAAAAGTATTGTGAATTAATTGTGTATGCTCAATAAATAATTTTTAAAAATAAACAAAAGAAAAAACTCAAAAGCAATAGAAATTGCTCTCAAATGAGCATCTTGTAAAGACTATAAAAAAGTAAAGCTTTGAAATATTTTTAGTCTCCAAATTAAAACTGAGAGTCAGCAATAAGGGTTTCTGAACAAATCATACAGATCTTAAGGGCCTTGGTCATTTTCTAGCATATTCAAGGATGTAAACTTTCAGGATGGTGATATCAACTAGGAAACAGAGGACTAGTCTTTGGGGTACCTACTACCTTTAAATAGACATTTTGCCACACACGTTACAAAAAAGTCCAGTGCTGGAGGGAAGTGTTTGAAGTCATCTATCCTGGAGTACTTGCAAACATGAGAATCTTTTTGACAGATCCGTGACAGGCAGGTGTGCTGGTTACTCATCCTTCATTTATAAGCCTTATCCAAACTGCCTTAAACAAAGAGAGACTAAGTAGGTCGTATAACTAAAGAGCTTGGAGCTGTTATGCATCAGGTGTAGCTTGATCAGTGTGTCAAATTATGTCACTAGTATATTCTCTCTCTCTCTCTCACTCTTTGTCACCTTTTTCTCACTTGCGCTTCCACATATTGGTTCCAGTCTCAGATTTCATCCCCAAGGTTGCATCGTGCCTGAAAGAGCTCCAACCTCTACCTCCTCCCCTGTTCTCATCCAGAGGGCAAGAGTGTCTGCTCTCCCTTGGAAGCCTCAGCAAATTCTCATGGCATCTCAGTGACTCTGGTAGGCCAAACACTCATTTCTAAACTGATCCAGGTGGCCAGAGGAGTTAGTCTCAGATTAGCTAGAAGCGAGGAACGTGACACATTTGAATCTGGGGGAGAGAGTCAGTTTCACAGGAACGCTCTGAACCCAGTGAAGGATAGGTAGACATTCAACAAAATTAAGGACCATTACCTCGAGATAACTCGAATCTGACAGAATTCAGTTTTGGAATTTCTATGTACCATCTTGGGCCCAAATGGAAGCTGAATTTCAGGCCAACATAGTGGGGACAACAGAGCCAAGAGAGAGACTGATTCTCATGACAGTTTTTGGACCTTTGTCTTGCATGTCAGTTTCATGTTTTCTTTTGCTTGAGCCAGTTTGAGCTGTATTTTCTGTCACTGTCCCAACATCGTAAAGCAGCTATGTGCATCACATGGGGCCATATGATGCTAAGACACTGCACAGAATTTCAAATCTTTTAAGTTGCAGTTTTCCAAAAGTTGCCACCATCAGACATTTAGTCTAATGGATCTTTATTTAGATTTTTCATTAATCGGCCTTAGAGAAAAATACACATCCTGATATTGTAGGCAAAATATTTTAAGTGTGTGTGTACATGCCATTGTATGCATGTCCGTGTGTGTGTGTGCATGCGTTTTTTTGGGGAAAGTGTCCAGAGTTTTCAACAGAATCCTAAAAGGGATTAACAATCACAAAACCCATTATGGACTCTGGTGTAAGAGTTTTTCTCTAACCTTGGTGTGACTATTCAAGTTAGCTCTCAAATCATAAAGCAACGGCTTGTTTTTTCTCTGGGGATGTTCAGCCAGTGTATCACTAATTCTAATCTTTGCTCTAATTCTTGCTACTCCCTGTCTCCTGAAAGCTCTTCTCCTTTCTCTCCTTGCACGGTAACTCCCCGTCCCCCAACACAAACACCAAATTTCAGTTTCTGATTATTTAAACTTAAAGCCTATTTGTTCTTCAAGGCTCAGTTTACATGGTGCCCTCCTCTGCAAAGTCCCTCTCCTTCTACCTGGCATCCGATCACCTGCGAGCATAAATCAATTACTTTTTAATCCTTCAAGGAATTGCAGGATTTAACTAATCCATCCATTGTTTCCCAAAGACTGCGTAGGAGTGGTGGGATAGGAAATGATGTCTCAGGGGACGCGTGGAGGAATTGCTTTAATTATAGTAGTTATATATTTATTTTGATTTGTTAGAAAAACAATTATCTACAGCTAGTATTACTCACCTATGGTTTCTAGAAAATCATTGCTTAGGATAAGGCTAAATTTCAAAACTGATTTGATTTAATGTCAATTAAAAAGAAAGATAATTTAGCATCTGAGTATGACAAAAATTTTGAAGATACATCAATGGCTTATTCTAATGGATAAAGAGCAGCTGCCCAAAGGGTTTATGTGATGTTGTTACCATGCTTGTAGAGTTTGTTAGTGATGAGGCCAGTTCTAGAACTCCAATCTACTGACGTTTGTCCAATATTATTCTCTCCCGTAAATCTCCGTCCTCTTATGTCTTTTATCTCTTCTGCAAGACTCTGGATATGCCTATATCCCTAACAATGAACTTTACAATCAAAGTAGCATTTGCTAAGTGATCTGCATTGCTTCACAAAGATGTCAGAGCAGCCTCAACGATCCCATGAAATGGGTACTATAACAATCTTTATTCTATACCCTTGCTACTCAAAGTCTGCCTGGGTCCATGTCAGATGTGCTGAGTCAGAAACCGCACTTTAACAGGTTCCCTGGGATATGCATAGGCGCACTAAAGTTTAGGAAGCATTGATGTACTTGGCAGAAACAGAGGCTTAACGAGTTACATGGTAAGAGGCTTCTTCCCACCTCCCCTCAGCTTTATTGAGTATAATTAATAAATAAAAATTGTATATATATAAAGTGTACAGCGTGATGATTTCATATATGTGTACACTGTGAAATGATCATTACAATGAAGCTAATTAACATATCCATCACTTTACAGTTACCATTTTCTTTTCTTTTTTTCTTCCTCCCTCCCTCCCTTCTTTCTCTTTCTTTCCCTTCCTTCCTTCCTTCTTTCTTTCCGTCCTTCCTTTCCTTACTGCCTCCCTCCTCTCTGTCCCTCCTTCCCCCTCCCTCCTTTCATCCTCTTTCTTTCCCTTCCTTCATCTTCTTTCTTTCCCTTCCTTCTTTCCTTCCTTTTTTCAGAATACTTAAGATCCACGCTCAGTAAGAGGCTTCTGTATGCACCTCAAAGAGTCTAGCAGAGAACCTGACACAAAGCACAAGGCCCATTTATCAAATGAAATGAGGGATACATTTTAAAATTAAAAGTGAATTTAAAGCTTGATATCCAAGGTTGGGTGACTTGAGGCCACTCATCCTTTTGGCTCCCACTCCCCTGAATGCCTTTTATGGGAAAAAAAAAATAAGGAAAGACTGTAGGTTTAGTCCTACTTTTGTTTCTGTCAAGCTCAGTATAGATTCCACAATGGACAGGGCCATGATGATCAAACTCTGAGTCAGCATGGTCCAGTTCCGATTTGCTGGGACAATCTTATAAGCGTTACACTGTCAACGTGAGCTCTTCTGTGAGAGGCGCATTGACTTATTTATTGAGATAGCACTGTGGGTTGGACTAAATGAGTAATTGAGAACTTGATTGCTAATTGCCTGCACTGGGGAATAAGCACAGGCAGAAGCCCTAGGTGAGAAAGTGCGAGAGTTTGTTGGAGGCAGCCATGAGATGCTGGGGAGAGCTGGGTTTCCCTTGCTATGAAATTGTTTAACTCCTGCCTCAGAGGGTGACTGAACAATTGTCCCTTTGGAAATCATTCTTTCTTTGGCAGATTCCTGCTGTATCAGTCATTTGAATTAACTACTCAATTTTTGGATTTTTAAAAAAATGTGTTTCTTTGTCTTTATACACGTGGAATTATTTATGAACAACTAAAGTTAAGTAGAAGTATTTAAATTGAATATAAATATTAAAATCTGATAATAATAATAGCAAACATTGATCTTGTAATGTATAATGTACTAAGTGCTAAGTACTATACACGTTATTAGTAACTCATTTAATCTTCTCAACTACCCAATGAGATAGATAACTTTTAAATTTTCTAGTTAAAAGAGTAATATATTGAGATATGGAACTATTAAACAGCTTGTCAAGGGTGCACAGATACCAAGTACTGGAGTTACAGATCCTGGAGATAAGATTTCAAATCATAGTGTCTGACGCTACAACCCACACTGTCACAATATTAAAACTGTTGTTTTACTGTTTTCTGGCCTCCATTTTTTTCTCATAAGAATTAAATGGATGCACAAATTATTGTTCCTCTGTATGCAATGCATCACCTTCCTCTGGCTGCTTTCAAGATTCTCTTCTTATTTGTGTTTTTCATCAATTTAATTGTGATGTGCCTAGTTGTGGCTCTGTCTGTCTTAATTCTGCTTTGTGTTTGCTGAGTTTCTTGAATTTATGAATTGATGTCTCTTACCAAATTTTGGAAATATTTGACCATTCTGTTTTGTTGTTATTCTTGTTCCACTGTCTTTCTTCCTCATCCGAGACTCCAGTTACACATATATTAGACCTCTTGATATTGTCCCACAGGTCTCTGAGACTCTTAATTTTTTTCACTTCATTTTCTTCTCTCTGTTATTCAGATTGGATAATTTCTATTGATCTGTCTTCAAGTTCACTGGCTCTTTTCTTTGTTACCTCCTTTATGTCATTGAACTCATATAATGAGGTTTTTATTCCAGATGTCATATTTTTAAATTTTAGAACTTTAATTTTTGGTTTGAAATAATTTCCCTTTATCTGCTGAGATTTCAAATGCTTTCGTTTATTTCAAGCATATTCTTCTTTATGTTTTCAGCCTAGTTGTAAGAGTTGTTTAAAATCTTTATCTGCTAATTCCAATATTTTGGTGAACTCAGGATTGGTTTTCATTGATTGCCTTTTCTCTGGATACTAAGTCATGTTTTCTTATTTCTTGGGATAATGAATAATTTAGATTATATCTTTGACATTGTGAATAATATGCTATAGAAACTTCAGATTCTGTTATGCGCTCTGAAGAGTATTGACTTTTCTTTTCTTTTTTTTCTTAAAACAGGTAGTCAACCTGTTTGCACTCAAATCACAAACTTCTGTCTCTCCTGCTTTGGGTGGCAGCTCATAATTCAGTTTAGTCCTTCTAGTCTTAGATGGGCTGTCTGGACTCTGCTCCATGCTTGCATGGTTGTGGAGTCAGCTAGCGATTTGGGCAGTTGATAGAATTTGGTGCTGCCTCTCACTGGCTTTTTCCTTTCTGGCGTTTCCCCCCACTTCACTTTTCAGTAGCTGTGATTGCTTCATACCCTATATTCTAGTTATTACAGCCAGCAAGACTGCAGATTTTATATCACAGTTTTAACTGCCCTGGATAGTGGAGATGGAGCATGTCCTAGTATAAGAGCCATTAAAAAATGAGAAATTCACCCATGTGTTGACTTCCCTCCATTTTCAACCTGCTTTGGTTCACTCTCCAGTGTCTTTGGTTGCTTGTTTTTCTATTTTTTCCAGAATGCGTGGTTGTTGCTTGAGGAAGACTTGGATTGATAGAAGCTTTCAGGCATAATAGAAGGCCCTGAAACCCATACTCTTAATCACTGTTCCTCTACTATATGCAGTTGATACCCATATGGATTAATCCAACTGATAGTACTGAAAATGATAAGTTTCTTAAAACACTGAGTTGATCTTCCTCTTGTCTCTGATTGGAAAGTGGGATGGATTTGTTTTATTAATTCTATAAGCCCATCAACTTTTATTGTTTTCTCAGCTCTGAAATGTACAGGGGATACAACAGAAAAAAACCTAATAGTTATATAAAACTTTACAATGGTGCCACATATTATCTCATTTCAGTTTTTTGTAGCTCCATCAGTTAGGCTTTGCATTTATGCCCATTTTATGCAGAGGTATCAAATGACTCCAAAGTCTTGAGTCTCTGGTTTGTTTAAGATTTAGGAAAACTGGGGCCGGCCCTGTGGCCTAGTGGTTAAGTTCAGCACACTCTGGTTCAGTGGCCCAGGTTTGTAGGTTCAGATCCCCGGTGCAGACCTACACAACTTGTCAGCCATGCTGTGGCAGTGACCCATATAAAAAATATAGGAATATTGGCACAGATGTTAGCTCAGGGCTAATCTTCCTCAGGGGGAAAAAAATATATATATATATGTATATATGAAAGCTAAGACTTTCAATAACTGTGATGTACAGACTCTAGGATGATCCTCAATAATCCTGTCTTCCTAGCATCCACAGCTTTGTGTAATTCCCTTCCCTTGAATACAGGTGAAACAGGTGGCTTGTTTCTAACAATGCCTGATGGCAAAGGTGATGAAATATCACTCCCTTGATTAAATTTCATCATATGGCAAAAGTAATGGAATATTATTGCCTTGATTAGAATACATTGTACAAGACTCCATCTTATCAGACTGGAGCAAAAGATTCTCTTTGCTGGCTTTGATCAAATGAGCAGTCAAGTTGAAGAAACCCACGTGGCAAGAAATTGTGGATGGCCCCTGGGAACCTCAGATCTGAGGTGGCCCTTGGCTGAGAGTTGCAAGAAAATGGGGAGTTTTTCCTATAGCCACAATGCAATGAATTCTGCCCACAATCTTAGGGGACTTGGAAGTGGGTCATTCCTCAGTCAAGCCTCTGATGAAGCTGCAGCCCCAGCTGACACCTGGATTGCAGTGTGGCAAGACCCTGGAGCAGAGGAACCAGCTATGCTGTGCCTGGATGACTGAGGCACAGAAACTCTGAAATGATAAATGAGTGCTATTTTAAGCCACTAATTTTTGTGGTAATTTGTCACACAGTAGAAAACCTTCACAGCTACAAAGTTAATTCTCTTTCTACAGCACCACTGCGGACTTTGCCATAGAAGCGTGTATAGATAGGCTTGTTAAGGATTCGACCCTTCTCCGTGGGAAACAAGAAAGGACCACCTCATCTTGGTAGTATTGGCAAGAACGTCTGCTGATGGTGGATGTTCTGCAAAAACAGAGACACACGTGGGCTAGAGCAGCACAATAAGATATGGAAAAAAGCCGTTTTATCCAACGCAACCTCATTAATCATTGTTGATTGTTAACAAATCATTGTAAATCACTTTGTCTACATAAATAAATTGTTTTTCCTTTCTTTCCTCATTGCCTCACTCAGGAAAAAACAAACAAGAAAACAACCCAGCGTGGATTCTTACTGTATTTGGTAGGTATATTTGTAATACCCTGATTTGAATATAGGGTTGTGGCATTCCCAATATATTTTGTGGGGCATGCGGCTGGGGGGCATGTCAAGGTCATAGAAGTCATCTCCAGAGCAAATCAAAGGGTGGTCCATTAAGACCTCAGTGCTCAAGCATGGTCTTTGAACCAGCTGCCTCAGCAACATTTTGGAGGTTGTTAGAAATGCAAAGTTTTGTGGGCTCCAGTCAAAATTACTGAATCAGGACCTGCATGTCAGCACGATCCCTTGAAGATTTGTATTCACATTAAATTTTGTGAAGCCCTGCACTGAGAGCCTTATGATTCTCATCAGGGGAGATTTGCTATATCTATTAAGATGGCCTGAGCCCCATAGCAGTGGTTTGAAATCTAAGCCCCAAGTTGGCCGTCAGGAAGGCAAGGACTCTAGTTAGAGTTGATCATTTGCTGTTAAGCTACTTCTCCCACAGGCATCTCCATGCAGTACATTCCAGGGGGAGAGGCAGGAACAATTGTGAATGAGTCTTCCAAGGAATCAAGAGGAAGCCGATTTGTATAAAACAGAGCACATTTGCATAGAAAAGCCATTGGTGGGTGCTGAGTGAGTTTTTGAACCTCTCCTCAGACCCTGAGACATCAACCAGCATCCAGGTTCCCAGTCCTGGGAAGCCTGTGATAAACAAATGCTCAGGCCTCACATCAGACAAATTAAACCAGAATCTCCGGGCGTGGGTCTTGGGCAGGGGTATGTTCAAAGCTCCTCACATAACTACTCAGGTTTGGGTGCCACGATTGGGCATCAGGTGTATCACATGGGAGCCTCTCATTCTGAGGTAGTGATCCACAACTTTAGTGAACAAACTAAATCTGGCCCACTGGATGTTTTTGTAAATAAAGTTTTATTGGAACACAGCCACGCTCATTCTTGTACATATTGTCTCTGTCTGCTTTCATGCTACAACAGTATGGACTGCAGGCCTAGACTATTTACTATCTGACCTTTAAAGTAAAATTTTTACAACTCTGCTCTAAGAGAAGCTCATATAGTAACTGCTAAGGATTATGTAAGAAACTCCAATCTAAGGGAAACTGAATTTTTGCTTCCTAGTCTTAACAGGTAGAGCATTGAAAATTTTAGCAAGTTTTTGTGTGAGTTCACATATTGAGATTGACGTGTACTTTTTTGCCAGGAATTCTAGTGAATACAGCCTTTCCTGTGAAGAAAAAAAAAGTGGTGTTCTATCCAGCAACTAATCACAAGCCCCTGCTTACTTGTTTCAGACAAAGCATTTCTTTCCGAAAATAAGAATAGTTTTTTTTTTTTTATATAACCCTGGTTGGTTTCTGTCTATTTTTTTAAGGCAAGAAGAATGCATGTTGTATGAAATGGTGCAGAAACAATTCACCTCCTGAAACCACAAAACCTCAGGAAAACTTGGACAAGAGCATCATCTAATAAGTGGTTCTGGAGAAGTGGTCCCCTGACCAGCATCAGCACATGGCCTGGGAATTGTTGGAAATGCAAGTTATCAAGCCCCACCCCAGACTTAATGAATCCGAAACTCTGGGGATGAGACCCAGAAATCTGTGTTTTAACCAGGTAACTCTGATGCACAGAAAGTTTGAGAATCACTGATATAATAATTAGCAGGTTTAATTACCTAATAATTATTCATAATTACTTGTTTTTGGGTTTTTTTTGAGGAAGATTAGCCCTGAGCTAACTACTGCCAATCCTCCTCTTTTTGCTGAGGAAGACTGGCCCCGAGCTAACATCCATGTCCATCTTCTTCTACTTTATACACGGGACGCCTACCACAGCATGGCTTTTGCTAAGCAGTGCTATGTCCGCACCCGGGATCCGAACCAGCGAACCCAGGGCCACCGAGAAGCAGAACGTGCCAACTTAACTGCTGGGCCACCAGGCCGGCCCCCATAATTACTTGTTTTAAATGATGAATCACCAAACTTCCATATGAACCAACAGTCTTGGCTCAGCAATTAATGCATTCCATACAAAGTAATAACAGCGACAGTAACAATAAAAACCCTGCAAACTTATCTCAGAGTTGAGACATCTACTCCTATAGCCTAGCTCAGCTTCAGACTGGCTAGAAGGGGGCTTAGTGACAGTCCCCAGGGAGGCGGCACCTGTGCTTTACGGTCCTTTCCTGACTGGTCCTGTGGTTTAACCATGCTGAGGGGTTTAATTCATTGTTAAGTATTTGGGATATAAGCCTTCATGCACTGCTTCTCCTTTGTGTCTCTGCCTTGCATTTCTTTTCCTCTGACCTCGCCCAATATCCTGTAGTGCGGATGGGGGGTGCAGGGAACACAGGAAGGATCAGAAATGTCTTCCCTAAGGTCCCTTTGAAGAGACCTCATGTGCGCTCTCCTCTCTGGGCTTCTCAGTGGGATGGAGACTGCCTCTTCACTAGTGGGGCAATGTAGGTACGTCATACTTATACCTGTGGTCAGCTCAGGACACCTCCCTTAGCCTCTGCGGATCCAACCTTTCTGTTGAGGATGCCTCGTCTATCCAGATAACCCTTTTGGTTAGATGTAAGACAATCAATTTCCTTCTCTTTCTCTGGGATGGAGCCCATGTTGACCATGGAACATTCACGCATCTTTTGTCGCAACATCCTCAGGAATTGAAGGTCATCACCCCCTCTCCGTCAGGCCAAGTGGGTAGCTGTGCAAAGACATTGGCCTTTTAGATTTCTCAGATGTAGTTATGACAACTGTCTCCTTTGTCCCAGAAGCTCAAGCAAACATGAAGCATCCCCCGACCATCTCGCTAGGACTGGAGTGAGGCGATGTGGTCCCGTGCTTCACAGCACAGCTTTGGCTCTCTCTGAAAATCTCCTTTCCAGCTCTTCTCTTTGAGCCACTCAAACTTTTGTTACGGCTGGAGGAGGGGGCACAGGTGCCGGTCACAAAAGTGGTTCCCGACGACCTCCTTTGTAAGTTCCGCTTTGTCATATTGCTTTGGAATATAAAAGTAGTTTCCATGTTGTCTTATTGCTTCAGCCAAACCGAAGATAGAAATAATCCCATTTTAATATATGTTCATAGAAAAGGTGTTATTTATTTTCCTGTGCTGGTTCCTTTTTTCTTTTTTTCCCTGTTATCTCTCCTGTCCCATAACTTTACCTGGGACCTATCTTTTAATATTCATCTGTTCTATCAAAGCAATTTTCTTTGTAAAGGCAGTACTTTCCTTAAGAGAAATCTGGGGGCCAGCCGTATGAGTACAACTAAGCTGATTTGCTGTCCCCTCTGTCCTCCTAAGATTCCAGCGACATTGGATAATTTACTTAATGTCTCCAAATTTCCATTTTACCTTAAGCAAATACTAATAATGACCTTTCAGGAATGTTTTGAGAATTAATCACAAAGGTTATAAGTAATCAGTTCAATGCCTGGCACAATGACAGCTTTTGCTACTTTTAGCAAGAGAATTTCTCTATTATCCCTCCACCTTGATTGTCTCTCAGTTTCTCACCTATTGACACTGGGGACCAAATCATTGTTGTGGGGGGCTGTGCTGGGCATTGTAGGATGTTTAACAGCATAACCACCATCCACCCACTAGACACCAATAACACCTCCCCCCACTCAGTTGTGACAACCAAAAATGTCTTCAGACATGATCAAATGTCCCTAGAGTGAGTGTGTGTGTGTGTGTGTGGGCGGGGGGGTGGGGGTGGGGGAGGATCATTCCTGATTGAGAACCAGTGCTCTAAGAAGAGAAATCCAACAACTGTATATGAGTATATATGTATGTTTATGCGTATGAACGTGTGTGTTTGTATGGGTTGTCAAGAAGGGAGTGATTTTAGTTGTGTTTTTTAAGTTCCCTTTGGTAAGTGTAATAGGATCCACGACTTGCAGTCCCTATTTTTATTCTACATTTTCTTTTATGAAATGGTAGATGGGCCTTGCATGGTTTCTTAACCTCAGATGGTGCTGTCCCTGCAAGGAGATACTGATCACCTGTCTGCCCTTCACCAAAAAGCATCATATTGCAAGTTGGGCTCTCTTCCCATTTCTTTGTTTTTTTTCTTTCTCCCCAAAGCCCCCCAGTACATAGCTGTATATTCTAGTTGTAGGTCCTTCTAGCTGTGCTGTTCCCATTTTTGACTCAATTTGTCTGCTCTTGACTTTCAACATTAGGTAGCAGCTGAGTGGTCAGAAAGTCCTCAAGGTGGTTTTAAATAAAACTTTATAGATTCAGGATTGCTGCCCAGCTGTCAATACATCCATCATCTAAAAGTCATTTCAACCCAGAAGAAAAGTGGACATGTCTCAAATTCTACCACCCAGGACCATATAATAGGAGCTCCAAAGTGAGTCCCAGTTCTAAAATTCTGGGATCTCACAATTCCAAGTTCTATATCCGTAACCACAACTTCCCAGCTCTTCTTCTCTCTCGTAGTACTTTCATACATGCCTCCTTCCTGGGCCCCAAGAAATTAAAAATATTCCAAAATAGCTTCTGAGTCAAAGAGGTAGAAATTGTCCAGAAGGCAGGAAATCTCTTCAGTTGAATGGCAGGTTCTTTTTATTTTGATGATGTTACCGCGTTTTAATTTGTGAATATTTTTCTTTATACCCATCTCTTCATTTTATATTTCTCTGGAGCTTTTTCTGCACAGGAAGATAGTTTTTCCAGCCCCATGTTATTCCTCAACTGCAATTTGCCCTCCTGTCTTCTGGGATGGACTTGCCTCTCCCTCTCCCTCCCTCTCCTCTTTCCCTTCCCTTTTTGTCTCCCCCACCTCTGTCCAAACAGGCATTCATAAGCTTTCTCTCATTTTTGCCCTTCTTACCTACAGCAGACACTGTGGACTGTGCCGCCAAATTAAACGCAGTGCTGCAGATGTTATAGCTTATGAGGTTTAGGACAACAATTTATCTTTTCCTCCCCCCTGGTGTTGTCACCGCTGCCCTCCAATTCTCCACCCTTCAAAATTAGGGACAGAAAAGATGAGCAGCTGCTTTTCCTGCTGCTCTGAATAATTCATGCCAGTTTAGCTTCAGCTTGGTAATATCATTGGCCTTGTTTAATACCAAGGGGAAGGAAGGGCCTCCTGAGATTTTCCAAAGCATGAATTTAAAAGAAATAACATTTTTTTAAACCTCCCGATTCTTCAGACTTTTTCTCCAAAATAAATAAAATACAACAAAAATTAAATTGACAGTGGAACTTTAGTTCTTTTCAAAACTCTTTCTGAAGATAAAATTAATTGAGCACATTACTTAGGTTTAGTTTGGGAACTATGCCATCCAGTCAATAGTATATATTAGGTGTGTGCTATGCTATAGGTACTCTGCTGGACACTGGAGGGGGCTGGCAAAGACACGTGGACCCCACTCTCAGGGAGCTAACATAGTAGAGGAGGAAACTGACATATATGGAAAAAATACTGAATAACCATTTAAGAGACTCTATGCACATCCTCTGCCCTAACAGTTGGATTCACTACCTTAATTTATTCTACAAATGCTTGTATTTAAGGGCTGTGCACCAGAGCCTGCAAGATGGTGAGAAAACAGCAATAAGTGAGCAAGAACAACACAATGGCTGCCTTTATGGGGCCATGGTCAAGTGCAGGATCCAGACATTAATCAAATATCCATATGCACATAAAATCACAATCTGAGATGAGCGCAATGAAAGTTTCCCGGAGTGAATATTTTCCAGGAGTTCACATATATCCATTTATGTATTTATTCATTTGGGTGGTGTTTACTCATTTTCTTCTCCATGCTTGGCACTTAGATTTCAGTGTCTGCTAAGTTAGGTGTGTTCTAGTTTTCATGGATCTGCAGTCTTGTGGAGGAGTGAATAATTAAAGACATAAATGCTTACATATTTAAAATTGTGATGAGTTCTGGGTCAAGGTTACAAATGGGAAATACGCTAGGCTTTTTATATGAATTATCTTGTTTAATGCTCATAAGTGACCTTGCTATATGATTAAGCTCTTTTTATACATGCAAAACTGAGACTCACAGTAGAGGAATGTTTTTAAAACACAAAACGGATTAAGTCACCACGATCCAAAGCTTCCCATTGCTTTAGGATAAAGTTCTATCCATAACCCTGTTTACAAGGCCCAGAATGAGCTGCCCTAGTGTTGAAAGTGAACTGGTGGGATAAGGAAGAGACTATTGGCCATTACACATGAGGCCAAGACTGAATGTGAAGACCTATATATTTTTTTACGTTAAATTGACTCCTTCACCTACGTAATTCTGTGCCTGTAAAAAGAACCCATTCAGCTCTAAAAGTCCAGAGAACTTAATTCTCGTTTACCGTGACAATGTATTTTTTCATCTTTGCATTTTTTGCTCAGATTTTCTTACTTTTCTCTCTGGTTTAACAGCATGGCTCTTGAACAGCTGCCAGATGTTGAACTACAGCTTTGGCCAGATTTCATTCTAAGTAGTGTCAACTCTGCATGTAAAGGAACCCAGAAATTAGAGTTTCCTTTCATGCTAAGAATCCCTACAAATATTGATCCCAAAACATCGCAGACATGTTTTCCCTTAGCTTCGCCGAGTTTGGCTTCTAAGGCATCTGCCTGGTTAATGAGTGGTGGGGTTTCATGCTGCAAAAATCAAAACAGAATGGCATGCTTTCAGAATGAAAACTGACAAATCTCGTTTGAGAAAAAAATAAAGTTGGGCCTATTTTGGCTACTTACCAATACTAAGCCTGACTACTAAGCTAAACTATAGAAATAGGGGAAGTCCTGCACTAGACAAAAAATTTCCCCCTTCAGATATGTTTCTGTTCTATCTCTTTCTCCTAATGTTTAATAATTGTACTTGATAGCAACATTTCACGAGTCTGTTTTACGCCGTGAGTGTTAGAGTCATCCACATTAAACACGACAATTAAGTTTGGGACCTACGAACTTGTCTGAAGAACAGTTTGAGTTGGTTATGCCATTGCTCTTGCCAAAATGACTTTGAGTTTTTACAGTGCCCATAGTGTCCTTTAAATTATCCTTTGAGTGTGCAGTTACTTATCATACCCTTATTAGTTAGAAGTAATTTTTTAAAGGACTTAATTGTATATTTTAAAAATATACCTATTTATGCTTTAATCCTTGAGTTATGATCTCATTTTATATAGCAAAGGCTGAAGAAAGCCTCCAGGTAATATATGGGTAGTAATTAGAATCCTATATCTACCTTCACTGGAGAAACCATATCAACATTTTTCTTTCCAACTAAACCAACTTAAAAATGTATCCTTAAATTTATTCATAAAGCATCTGCTGAGGACCTATTCGAGGTTATGATTTTGTTTATTCTTTTGTTTTCTGAGTAGCAAAAAAAAAGGAAAAAGAAAAAAAAATTTTGCTTTAAATGTGCTCATGACATTTTGGGGGAAAAATTTGAGCAGATAATTAAAATCTGATGATTAATTTTGTTCTGGATTTTTTTCTGTAAAGAAAACCTCCTTATTATTAAAATCCCTGTTTAAAAAAAATCTTTGTTAAGATGGAATTCTAAAACCTTTTAACCCCTAACTTGATTTTTTCTGTTGAAACAGTTGCTTTCCAATGTTCTTTTTGGACAATGCAGGCCTCATATTGAGAGAAGCAGAGGGTTTTAATTAAGAATGTGGTTTCAGAGACTCTTGTCTAGCCTCAATTCTATTTCTGCCACCCTCCAGTTATGACTTTGGACAAGTTACTTAGACATTTTGTGCCTCAGTTTTTCCATGTGTAAAATGAGATAATAATAGTAGCTAGTATCACAAAGTTGCTTGAGGGCTGAATGAACTCCTAATTGTGAAGTGCTTAGAGCAATGGTTCACATATCATAAACATTCAATAAGGGTCATCTATCCTTATTATGATTAATATTAGCATTTCACAGCATGACACACTGTTGCCTGCATTTGATAGTGATTTTAATTTTACACAATTCTTTTGAATTCCTTATCCAATATGATCCTAAAACAATCTGGTAGGATGAGGTAGAAAATATTGCCCATTATATATGAGAGGTCTGCATCTGGGAAGTTGAGACCCTCTCAGGTTTATTTCACAGAACATGAATCCTTGTTCTTCCTCCTGTGCCAGGCTGTAAGTCCAAATGGGCTTGATCTTTCTGGTTCACTTGGTCTTCATTTTACAACTCTCATCAGTCCTTGCATAGTGACTAGACTGAATAATGAGTGTTGGGGTACAAAACTACCTTGTAGGAAGTAATCGGAGAAGGTACTTCTACCCACATATCCAGAGCAGATAACTCCACCTCTCTTTGAAACAATTGGATAATACTTGCAATACTGCCAAATTAGAGTGAGGTCTGATGTGTCTAATCTGGATCACCCTCAGGTAATAATAATTGATGAGTAATTATATTTTTCATAAATTAGCCAACCCCCAAATCTGGACGAATGGATCTTCCAAGAAGTCTGCAAGTCTTACAAGATGGCCAGCTGCACCCAGGAAGTGGGAATGCTATCTTAATACTCTCTGTCTCCGTCTCAGTCATCAGGCAGTGCTTCCTCTGCGTTGAGTGCTAATAAATATGTATTTAAGTGAATTAATTATGGCGTTATTTTAGCACTTGAATTCATTGATTTAATTGGATGTTATATGTTAAAATGCCTGCTATATATGCACTAAAAATGTCCATTTCTCCCTTTCTTTGCAAATAAAGATAACAGTACTGCACCATTTCAATAAGATGTGCATTTTTTCCATTTAATAGTAAGGGATGGTTATTCACTGAATGATTAACACTCTTTCTCCATCCAATTTATGACCTAGAGAAATGCACACTATATTTGGGTGCATATGGAAGCTGAGTAACCATGTAGACCTTAATATTGTTTTCTACCAATTGAATCAGAAAGTTGAATTGGGTAAGCGGTTAAGTAATCAAACAGTAGGCCGCACTGCTGTAAGCTGTCGTTTTATGCAGGAACATGAGCACTGTGTGGACAGATAATTTTCTAGAGAATCTAAATATGTAGATTATTATGTGAAGTCTCCAGAGTTTTAAATATTGGCCATAAAATAAATTTAAAGTAACACACCAGGCTTCTGCTTCTCACCAAAATGGAATAGTAGGGACTAGATTTACTAGCCCCCTTGAAACAACTAAAAAGGCAGAAACAATATCTAAAATATATTTTTTAAAATACTGGACACAAGCGATGAAGGACAGTGATCCCTGAGAGATGGGAAATATAGGAGAAAATCCATAAAAGAAAAAAATTGATAAATTTGACTTCATCAAAATTAAAAACTTCTGCTCTTCAAAAGACAATATTAAGAGAATGAAAAGAATGGAAGAAAATATTTGCAAAGCACATATCTGGTAAAGTACTTATTTGCAGAATGTTTAAGAACTCTCAAAACTCAATAATAAGAAAACAAATAATCCAATAAAAAAAGAGATGAAATTTGAATGGACTTCACCAAAGACGATATACAGATGGCAAAATTAGCACATCAAAAGATGTTCAGCATTTTCAGTCATTAGGGAAATGCAAATTAAAACCCCAGTGAGACACCACTATAACCCATTAAAATGGCTTAAATTAAAAAGACTGGCAATACCAAGTGATGGTAAATATGTGAAGGAATTAGAATGTTAGTAAATGGATGGTTGGAAATTAAAAGGTTATAATTTCTTTAGAAACATAGTTTGGTAATTTCTTAGGAACCTAGATAGAGACCGACCATATGATCTAGCCATTCCACTCCTCGGTATTTACCCGAGAGAAGAATGCATATGTCCACACAAAGACTTATACACAAATATTCTTAGAAACTTTATTTGCAGTAGCCAAAAAAGGGAAATAATCCAAATATCCATCAATGGATGAACGGATAAACAAATGGTGGTATATCCATACAATGGAATACTATTCTACAAAAAAAGGAATGAGCTATTAATACCTGCTGCATCCTGATGGATCTCAAGGTAATTATGTTCTTTGAAAGAAGAGAAACAAAAAGAGTGTACTCTGTACGATTCTTTGATAAAACTCCAGGAAATGCAAAGTAATCTGTCTGAGTCCATTTGGGCTGCTATAACAGAAAGAACAGAGGCTGGGGAGCTTGTAAACAATAGAGATTTATTCCTCACAATTCTAGGGGGACGTAAACATTGTCCATTGCATAATCTTTAGTGACAGAAAGCAGATTGGGGGTTGCATAAGGGTAGAAGTAGGGCAGAGAGTGGCAGGAGGGGAAACTACAGGGGGACACACGGCTACACTTGGGGATGGTGGATATGTTCACTATCTTGATTGTGGCGATGGTTTTGCAGTTGAATGTTTACGCAAAATTCTATCAAATTATATTTCTTAGCTGTGCCTGGTGGTACATGTTAATTCTACCTCAATAAAGCTCTTGGAAAACAACAAAACAACAACTGATTTAAAAAAAGTCAACACCATGCTGGCAATCACAGAGGCTCCCGGGCTGTGAGTTTGCAAACTCTGACACGCTTGTGTGTGACTTAATTTTAGGGAAATATACATGGCCATAAGCACATGTACTAACATGCAAAATGAAATGTTTGCTAATTGGGGGCTCTTTTGTTGGCTTCTTTCAAACAAAGCAATACCATGTCCCACTCTTTTTTGAATGGCCCAAACCAAGGCTCCCCTGTCTGAATGGTTCCATGGCCTCTGTGCAGGCGTTCTGATTCAAGTCCAGAAGCTCTTAAGAGCAGAAGATGACATGCGAGGCAGAACTCATTTTCCTTTTGATGGTTACAAATAATCCCTATTCAGAGTGGCAGGAATTATGGGTTTAATGCTGCCCTGAATCTCTGCTGGCGAAGTCCCCTCCCTAACATGACTTTCCCTTGTAGAAGAGACTCTGAATGACACCAAGCTGTTGTTCACCAAAAGACTGCAGAACGCATCTTTCTGAAAGATTCCACAATACTTTGAAGAAGCGCAGACTTTCCTCAGAGTGGTTTTCACAAAGGTATGGAGTAGAATAAGAAATTTTAAATCAGCATTTGGAAATTTATTTAAAGCAGTAACATACAACCAATGGATTGAACCAGCTGAACTTGCCAGAGTGCGGATAGAAAAAAAATTTATTCTTTCTCCCTGTGCTCCTTCACACGCCTTCTCTATGCAGCTCCTTTTCTAACCTGATTGAAGTCTTTAGCAAGACATAGATTTTTCATGGTCTTATTTAGAAGAACAGTCATTTTGGTAATTGAAAGGATCCATCCATGCTCTAGGAAACCCTCAGTCTTTCAACCACAGTGATGCTTGTCTCTCTCTCCACTGACATGCAGGTTGGCTTCTTCTGTCTTCCTTTTTGCTGTCCCTTCCTCCTCTCCAGCTGCTCCAGACAACTGCTACAGGGTTAGGTGCATGGAGGAGAGAGGAGCTGTAGGGAAAGAAAAGGTCTTACCTAAGGAAAGAAAAGGAGTCGTTGTCATCTGACTTTGAGCCTTCCCAGCAGAGTGGGAGACCAATTTCTGGCTTTTTCTGTCATGGGCAGGACTCTTGGGTTACTAACAGAGGTCTGCTGGGAGTTCCAACCATCTTCCATTGAAAAGAGCAATGCCTTCTCTCTCAGCAGTCTGACCTCCAGACGTCTACCTCTCTGTGGGCATCACAAGATCTAAGGGTCTTCTTGGGCGAGTCTTTCTTAAGACAACCCTGGGATAGCTCCCTTCAGACATGCCAAAATCTGGACCGTGAGAAGCACACATCCTTGTTCAATGAACAATGAAGGTACAGTCAGCTGGCAAGGGAGCCCCTCTCTCTTTGCTTTGCTTGTCTTTCCTTCTCTGAACTTTCCTCCACGGAGTATCTGATGTCGATTCCTCTGTTCCTCAAACTCAAGGAGGACAGGGGTCTAGTTCTCAAAATGGTTCTTTTGAAAATCTCCCTCTCACTTGGCTAAAGGTAAGAGAGAAATGCCTTATTTATTTCCCCTTTGTGAGATACAGTTATAGAATACAGAGCACAGCTACTGTTCTCCCCCAGGTAACCCCCCAAAACCTTTAGTCTCTTTTATGTAGCTGGCAGGTGGGCAATAGGCAGGACCTCCAGGGTCACAATCTCTTGGCAAACCCTGCGCAGCTGGTGGAGTCCTTACTTAGGATGGGAGAGCATCTGACTCCTCCTGTTTTAAACTTTGGGAAACAATAGGAAGACAACAGAAAAAGTCATATTTAACTTGACAAGTTTACACAGGAAAAAAGATACAAAAATGAATGCTGTGCTTATAACTAGCTGATGTCTTCATATCTCTTTCTCTACCCTCTAACCACCCAACGATAAGATCATACTCCAGCTTTCAACTTAAAATTAGTTCCGTGAAAATCTACTTTATGAGAAGTTTTGAAATTTTTCTTGAATTATTATCAATAAATGAAAATTGATGAAAATAGAGCTCTGAATAGCTTAAACTTAGTATTTCACTGATTATAACCTCATTTTAAATTGTCTACTACCTGCAAGTTAATCCCTGCAATTATCCGAAATTGTCTGTGCTAAACTATCCAACTGTTTAAAAGGAAAGGATGTTGTTGGTAGTGTTGTTTTGTTTTATTTAAATTAAATGAATAATTGCTCAAATTACCTTCTTTAAGATTTGAGGAGCTTGGACTAAATCAATTTTCACTGCCTGTTTGATACGGGATATATTCAAAGAATGTGGAGCTAGACTGGATATTTGCTAAGCTGCCACTTATCTCTACTACCTTATGATTATATCCGTGTTTTCTAAAAAATGATAATATACAGGCTCAGCTTAAAACAAACAAAAAAATGAGTGTAAATGTAAAAAGGCACTCCTCTCCCCATCACTGTCAGGTCTCAATACCACATCTCCAAGGGAACCATTGTGCACACCTTAGTTCTTTAATCTACACACCTCTTGAATCTATACATGAACACACACGTATGCAGGTACAGACACACACAGACGCACACGCAAATACATACACATAAACATCCATTGACGCACAAGCACACACAGTGCTCATTTGCTTTTAAAAAATAAGCACTACTCAGACATAATTCTGCAGTTGGTTTTCTGGTTTTCTTTTCATTTTGTCGTGTTCTTTCTCCCTATAAATCATGACCCTCTTCGCATAGGTATATATGGTCTGTGTTTCTTTTTAAGGTGGCTAACATAGCTAATATTTATTAGGTTAGTTTGCTTAATCATCTATTCTTGCTGGTCTGTCGGCCATTTGTAGTTTTTTTTCAATACTACAATAAAAGTCAGTAACAAGACTTAAAAATGTGTATGTGCCATTTTCTTGTTTAGAATCCCCATCACTCCTGCTTATATTTCAGTACTTTTGAAAAATATAAAATCTAGATATTAAGAATAGTGTTTAACTCAAGAGTGAAGAAAGGGGACTGCGCAGAAGGAGGCGGTTTTTCTGACATCTTTGGTAGTGATAGCCAAGTGAAGTAGAATGAAACTTAACCGAAACTCTCTCCCAGTGGGGGTAACGCGTCTGCTCTTTGCTCAGACTTATCTGCAGATACTGCGTTATAAGTACCAGATGGTCCATGATGCTTTGGATTTATTTTATGATTTTCAAAGGTTAGAAAGAATCAGACATTCCAGGCTGCTCCTCTGCTGGACATAAAAGATGTTACAAACTTTCCATGGTCCCAATGAGAGCCAACAGACCTTCGGTCCCTCTGAAAGTCCTAGAGGGCTATCTCTGACCTTGGGAGAGGGCCAGTTTGCCTTTCTGTCTATGTTCACTTGGGGAAATTTGCTCTTTTTAAAAATCTTTTTATTAATCCAGACATAGTACTCAAGCAAATGGAATGAGCAGAAAGGGACCACCAGATCTGTTATAATCGGAATCTTCTGCGTATGTAGATAAGATAAAACGGATTACATTATCTACATGTGTACATTAAATGTTCATTTATCATATAAATAGTCCTATTTAGTAAGTAATGGCACATTAGTCCATTAAGGTTTGTGGTTAATACATCCCTCCTCCCTCTGAATCTTGTTTCAGAAAGAAAAAAGAAAAACATTTGGTTGGGTAATGTGCAAGATGTACCTTGGGGTAGCAATTTATAGTACTCTCTTATCAGAAATTGCTTCCAAATGCCTCATATCCATATTTGAAATTCTGCAGGCAACAATTTCTCTAACTCTCACTAGTGGAGCTACATGGTAGATTACTTTAATTGACTATATTGAGGATCAGCTGAAGAGTACACAGGTGAAAAGGAGGAAACCAAACAGAAACAAAGTGACTAGCAATTTTGAAGAGTTTGTTTATTACACAGAATTTTACATAAAACTTAATTTAATTAGCATATTTAAAATCAGATTTTATTTCTTAATATTAAATCCCTAGAGTAATGGCTAGAACTATCATTTTTTTTAAATACATTTTATACACAGATATTATATAAATGTCTTTGGATTTTCTGTTTCTTCTGTCTTTATTCCTCGAAACCCCTTTTACGTGGCTGCATTTGGCTCATCATTTAGCTGTTAGAGTCACCTTCTTATATTAGAAAAGACAGCTCTGGGCCAATAGGCAAATTTAAAATATGGACTATATTTTAGATTCTAGTTTTGTATCAGTGTTAAATGTTCTAAATGTGATATTGTTCCATGGTGATCGCTAGAATGGCATTGTTCTTTAGAGATACATACTGAAGTATTTAGAAGTGATGGGTCAAGATGCCCGTAACTCTTAATTGGGTCAGAACAATATAGAGATAGAGAGATATACAAGAACTAAGGGAAAATGTTAGCAATTGGTTAAGCAAAGTGAAGGAAATACACAGTTAATTATATTATTTTTGCAACATTTCTGTAGATTTGTTGTTTTCAAAATAAACAGTTAACAAAAACCAAAATGACCTCCTTAGAGAGACTGTCCCACTACGGCTGAAGTTGCCCCTGCCCCATGCCATCGATGCCATTATTTACTTCAAAGAACCTTAACATAACATCATTAATACGTTTATGACTTTATCTGCTGTACTTTCTGGATAGAATACATGCAGGGTCTTTATTTTAATCACCCTGTACCCCGAACATCTAGAGTGGTAAAAGATGCTATGTGAATATTTTTTGAAAATCTTAATCTGTGGCAAATTCATACCAATCACCCAACACGTTTTTGTCCTTTCCATAGTTGTCACATTCTCAGGAAATGCAAACCTTTTGATATGAACATTCAAAAAGTCTAATGACTATGCATACACACATAGCACTAAACCAACAAACATGACAGTATGGCGCATGGTAGAACCCAACTTATTTTTAAATTCATCCACTGTTTTGGATTATCTATGCTACTGATTCTATTCATTGGCATCCACTGGCAAAAATCAATCATAACTGATTAAATTTCCTTTAACATGGGCACATTAAAAGCCAACATTTAAGATCGTTGGCATTAGAATACTAAAGCAATGTTACTAAATATTTACTTACTCTATTAAAAGTTCCAGAAAAATGGCATGTATTCACAAACATCTGTGCTCAAAACTACCATTTGTGCAAAACACATCCCTCTTTGTCTCATCCATATTTAGAAAATTCAACCAGCAGGTACTTTGCCTGAGCCTTTTAACAGGAATTTGTGGCCAATGTCCAACCTTATTCTTCCCAATCTTAGCTAATCTTCCAAGATGAATTATAAAATTGAATCCAAATCATGTTTATATTATTATTTTGGATATTTCTAGAGTTTTAAACTTGCGTCTTTCCTTTAGATAAGGAATATTTATTTTTCACCAAGGTAATAGATGCAAATGACATGGCCAATGTTGGCTATCAAGTCAAGTTTATGTCACACATGGGGCGCGTAGTTTTCTGCTTGAGGTGTTTTGATTTTTCTTGGGCAAAACAGGCATCTGGCATATCAAAGAAAACAATTCTAATAAATTAAAAGGATCCTTCAACCTAAAAATAATGAGCTTCATGTGTGCAGCTCATTTTTTAGTTAATTGCCCCTAATTTATTCAGCCGAAATACCTTACAGTTTTCCATGATTAAAGGGCACCATGTTTGACTTGTCATTGAATTAGTTTGATATTGATATAAATGGGCTATAAAGTATCTTCATGATTGCTTCCTGAATAATATGAATGTATTTTCTTTTGTTACTTGCTCAGTAAGAATGAAATATACCTGATCTTTGGGTTTTGAAGCAAATCTTCTGCAGTTTAAAAATGCACCAAAGATGGAATTAATCAGCAAGGCATGTATTTCCACAAAGAGATTAAAACTTCTCCTGATAATGAAGCTTATTTACTGTGATGCAAAATGAATAATGGTACAAGTTTCCATTTCCATTTTAAACCTGACAGAAATAAATCTCCATCCAAAAAAAAAAAAAAGAAAACCAGCTAGACAAGCAGAGATCTAACCCTCATCCGTCTGATGAGCAGAGTGGTCCAATCTATATTATATTTACTGAATCTACTCCTGTTTGCTGCAAAAGTGTGTATTACAAACACATATAAAAAATCAACTTATTGTACGATATTTTAAGAAAGAAATTTTAAAAATACACTTCTTTAGGTATTTCTCAGGTAAAAATAATTTATCTTTACTAAAATTTTCTCTGCAAGCCATGCTGAAACCTGTTTGTCAACGATCTTAGGAAGCACCCAGTTCAAGGGTTATAATCTGTATCTAATATTTTTCCCCCCCTGTAGAATAAGAAAGACACATTGAGAGGAGAACAGCTGTTAGCTTCTAAGTGTTGATAAGTTTTGCCCCCAAACACTGAATGAGACACTCTTATTTTCTTTCATCGAGTGACTTTTCCATGTTTCTAGAAGATGAGCCCTTTGAAAGATACATCTAGAATTTCATACCTGACTACACAGATCTGAACCCCCTTTATTGTGTGAAACTTTTCTTCTTTTATTTCTGACCATGTCCTTGTAACTTTTAAGTGACTGTAAATCTTTTTAATTGTGTTTCCTGGTTCCTTTAATTTGCCTTTGTTCAGAGAATCTGAGACAGAACTGTCCAACAGAAATATAATGTGAACCACACGTGTAATTTTTAGTTTTCCGATAGCCACAATTAAAAAGGTAAAAAGAAGAAATTAATTTAATGATATATTTCATCAAACTCACTACATCCCCAATATTATCATTTCAACATGTAATCAGCATAGCAATTAACAACATTGTGCTTCATTTTTTCATACTGTCTTTAAAATTTGAAGTATAGGCTACGCTTACAGCTCATGCAATGGACAGAATATTTGTGTCCCCTCAAAATTCATATGTTGAAATCCTAACCCCCAGTGTAATGCTATGAGGAGATGGGGCCTTTTGGAGTTGCTTAGATCATGAAGGTGAAGCTCTTATGAAGGCGATCAGTGTCCTTATAAAACGGACCCCAAAGAGCTCTCTCACGCTCCTTTTGCCCTGTGAGGATACAATGAGAAGTCAGCCACCTGCAATCCAGAGGAGGACTCTCATCGGAACCCGACATGCTGGCACCCTGATCTCAGACTTCCCAGCCTCCAGAATTGTGAGAAATACATTTTCGTTGTTTATAAGCCACTCAGTCTGTGGCATTTTGTTATAGCAGCCCAAATGGACTGAGACAGCCCATCTCAACTCAAACTAGCCCCAGTTCAAGAGTTCAAAAGCCACATGTGGCTGGGGGCTGCTGTATTGAAAAGCACAGCTCTAAGACAAATATAAAGGGCACACCAGCAAACCTAGGGGCTTGTAATTGCCCTCCATCAACTGTCTATTGGATTTTAAATCTTTAAAATAAACAGGTCAGGGTAGACGGTCTTAAGTGTTTATTTTAACTCTAAGACTATGATACTATTATCATAATGAAGAAACTTTGCTTTCTGGCTTCCCTGGGGTTGCTCTGAAAAACCATTACCCATGGTTAAGTAAATCACATTCCTGCTGCGACCCACTGTGGAGCAGCTACACAGGCTTGTCCTGCAAGGAGCAGCTAGCTTGTAAAATCAAAGCCTGCATCTGGGTGGGCTTGAAAGATTCTTTTCTTAGAGGCTCATATTTGAAATCACTGTCTTTAAAATTTGTTTTGACTTTTTCATAGCATCTTTTTTTTTGGAGGAAGATCAGCCCTGAGCTAACCGCTGCCAATCCTCCTCTTTTTGCTGAGGAAGACTGGCCCTGAGCTAACATCTGTGCCCATCTTCCACTACTTTATACGTGGGACGCCTATCACAGCATGGTGTGCCAAGTGGTGCCATGTCCACACCCGGGATCCAAACCAGTGAACCCTGGGCCACTGAAGCAGAATGTGCGAACTTAACTGCTGTGCCACCAGGCCGGCCCCTCAAAGCATCTTAGTAAATATGATGTGCCCCCTCCAAATGCATCCACGAATGTTTCTTACTGAATCCCGTTTCAGGTGTGCTGGTCGTCCTCTCTTAGATCACCTCCACGGGGCTTATAAAGTGCATTTTTGAGTCTCATATTGTCTGCATTTTAAGTGAGACCATCCCCAAAATATCCTCCAAATCGTAAAAAGTCAGTCATTTCCATGTGATTGCACTGGATGCAGAAACTTAATTGCACTTTCGTAGACTTTAACTGTATTGCATGTTCTTAATATTTGGTGGGTAAGTGCATGACGCCTATTATTTCATTTAGTCTTCAGTGAGGATATGGAGTGTTGGAAAGACTCAATAATCTTCTCAAGATCACCCAGTTATTTACTAGTGAAGCTGGAACTTGAACTGAGATTTTCTTTCTGATGGAATAGAGGAAGCTCTTAGCCACTGTGTCATTCTGCCTGTCCTTTCTGCTCAGGTGATTCAGGCATGTGGACGGCCAGACTAAGGTTCGTCCCTCTGGGTCGGTGATCCTCAACACTGGCTGCATATTAGAATCCCTGGGGGCTTTTTAAACATTCCGATGCCTTGGCCCCACCCAGGGCACCCAGACCGACGATCAGAATTTCTGAAGTTCATTTCCTCTGGAATGAGGAGCTGGACATTATTTCAAAAGCTTCCCAGATACTCAATATTGCAAACCAATGTCGAAAACTCCTATTTTACTGAAAAATAAACCTAATGAATGGCTATTTTCCTTGTGTTCATTAAATGTATAGGTCTGCACATGTAAAGGGAGTAGATGACTAACATTATTGTGCGAATATGGGTGTGTGCCAAATATACTATCTTTTTCTTAAAAATTTAAAAGTGTAGGGATTGTGTGTTTTTTTCTAGTTTCAGTTTGTTTTTCTTAAGCACTTGCTTGTCTGTATGGATATCACAAAACAAGTTCAGATACTTGTTGATACTTGTTGATACTTCTATATTTAATTCGATTCCTTCCTTCTACCTCTTTTCCTAAGCAAGTTATCAGCACTTGCTTCCCACCCTTAATTAGGAATTGCATTTGCCCAAGTGACTGAAAATATGACTAATATACATTTGTACATAAATGTGGTGTACCTGTTTTCTCATGGAACAGGAAGCCCACAGGTAGGACCTCAGATTCCTTTTATCCTTACACTCGGCCTTGTGCTTCCTGCCTCAAGGTCACAAGATGACCACTCTCCACTCCATTTTGTCCATATTCCTGACTGAAAGAAGGGTACTACTGAGGGTACAGTCCCCCGTGGAGGCAATGTCTCCTTTTATCTGATTGGTCAGATCTCTGTTACAGGGCCACTCTAGTTGAAAAGGATTCTAGGAAATGTAGTTCTTTTAAGCAGGGCATGATGTCACCACTCACCACCCCACCCCCCAAACAACAATGGAAGCTATCATTTAATTGTTAAAGAAAGAGGGGAAAATTGGACATGAGGAAAACAACAAACAGTGTATGCCATCCCCTCATTCTGGTGTCACTGTGTTTTTTTATTACTGCATTCTAGTACTCAGTACAAATTATAATTGTATATTCATCATTTATTTATAAGTTTCTTTGTTTGTTGTCTCTATATTGCCCTTTGTCCTCATAGGGTCGAGGTCTATTTTCCTCTCCAATGTCTGCATACCACCTACCATACTGTTTGATACCTAGAAGATACTTAACACATATTTGCTTGCTGAAAGCTGAGTGAATGAAGTTGCAGGAGGGAGGAGAAGTAAGAAGAGGGAGCACAGTCTTCTCCTTATCTAACTTACATCTACTCTACTCTATTTAGCTAATTGATTTTTTTTAAATCAAAAGATCTTTACGATTTTAATGCTACTAGGTTTTAAAAGGTGATTTTATTGTGTTTGCTTTCAATGTAAGTTTTGGAATCAATTACCAAACCCTGAATTATAAGGAAGATCAACAATGCTTTATAAAATAAATTAAGCAAAGGTTTTGTTTTCAGACCTCATATATGATTCAGAGCATTATATTAAGAATTCCTTAAAACAGCTCAAGATTTAATGAAATATTTTAAACACATATACTATAATATTATCACAGAAATGAAATTTACATAAACCCAAAATATTAATCAGTCATACTGAAGTTTACTTTAAAAATATTGACTTCGACTGTTCTAGAAACTAGTAAAGTTGCATCAAGGTACATTATTTCATTTCACAAAACTCCAAACATCAAAAAATCCTTTTTCTACACCTCTGGCATCATTAAGTCAGGCTTTCTGAAACCCGCTGCGCGGTCACCCTTTCTTCTAAGTCCTACCTTCCTTCAGCTCTAATCTCTCTCTTGACCCAGATTGCAGGTCATCAGCTAATGCCTTAGAAATCGGCATGAATGGTGCATATGCAAACTCAGCAAAGACATGGGGAAAAGATAGCCCTAGAAGAAAAATAGGGAAAAGCATTATACTTGTGCTGCTTTGAAAGATGAGTTTTAACTTACTTTGCAAAGCATATTGAAAAAATCATGCTACAACATTGTGTCTTTTAGCAGCAATTTTAGAAAGGCCCCTTTCCCTCCCATCAATTATTAAACAAAGAGCTCCAGTTGAGAGGTAGCCCATTCTTTCTCACCATGCTGTAAAATCCCCAATTTTTCCTTTTACTTAAATGACCTTGGATAAATTAAATATCCTCTCTGAGCATCAATTGCATTCTTGTAAGCTGCGGTACTAAAAGCTTAGATTCCAGGTTTGTGGTGATGGACAAATGAGACATAGATGAGACAGACACTGTTTATTGGAAAACAAACACTTATAATGAGATCATTTCATTCCCCTGTTTAAAACCCTCCAAAGGCTTCCCATTGTTCCCAAAATAAAATCCCACTCTTCCTTGACCTCTCTCCTTATCTCCAAAAACACCTTGCACACCTCTTCCCTGTACCCCATTCAACCCAGGGCACTCACCTTCTTTTTATCCCATCAACCTCATCCTTATCACAGTGCTCCTCTGTGTAGATGGCTTTATCCCCAAATTATCCTATGGCTAATTCTCATCATTCACGCATCAACCCCCAAATCCTTTGTTAGGTGGCTTCCCTGTCCAACTCCCTGCCAAGACCCTCTCTAACCAAACATTGTCTTTAAAACTCTCCATAGCATCATGTGAAACTATTCTATTTGTTACATGTGTGTTTTCTGTTTCTCCTGCCTAACATGAAAGATCCATGAAGGCAGCGTTGTCTGTCTGCAACAGTGCATGGTAAATTTAAGTGTTAAAGAAAAATTACACTGAATAAATAATGTTTGGGTAAAATGAATGTATTTCAAGCAGTCTAATTCAACACACTCACATTCTCATTCAGCTACAGAGACCAGCTAACGAACTATGAATGATGCGTGAATAATTTGCCAGTAAATGCTACTTACATACAAAATGCTTGAGACATATGTAACCCTGATGTTAGCTGTGATCTCATTCATTCATTCATTCATTTTTTATATGCCAGGTCCTAGACTGGGTACAGAGTCACGATGGTAAGATCTAGTTAAGACGGGAATGAGTCTTCCATTCCATGCCTTGTGGACATTCGAAACATTCAACATTTTCTCTGCTATTCTACACTGGGTAAGGAATGAGGTAGAGCAATTCCCTGCTTCTGAATTCCTTTTTCTATATGCGTGCCATTTTTTGCCCACAACCCACCACCCAGCCAGATTATTCACTTTCTTAATGTCCACATGTGAAAGCCCCTACAGATCCAACATACTCATGACTTTCTCATGGTAGGGGTGGGGTTGTTGGAAAGAGGAGGAGCTTTCAGCAAAGCAAACACATTACACGTGAACATGCTTATTCTTAGAACATGCTCATCCAGTCCACACTGGTTCCCATCCCACACTTTCACACACCATCCGACAATCAATTCTCCATTGTTCCCTCCCCTCTTGGCCCTTCTGATCTCCCTCCTCTGCCCTTTCAGGGACATTCTCCACAGTCTCTTAAGCAAACCTTGTTGCTTGAGGTCTGTTAGCCAAGGTCTCAATATTTCACCCAACACTCCATGTGGCTTTTTAAGAAACTTTACAACCTAAAGCAATATCCTTTAAGATATATTCAGTACCCTCTGTTACCATATTAATATTGGTTTCTTCTTATTACACTCAGGTATTCTTCCTGAAAAAAAGAATGGTTATGGAATAGACTAAGTGCAAAGATACCAGAGTAGTAATTACATGCCTCATGATAATTTTTTACACTGAAAATAACTTTTAAAACATAATAATGATGAAGGGAATGCTTTCTGTGTGCCTAGCACTGTTTTAGGCACTTTTGATGTATTAAGTTATTTTATCCTCATGTTTGCCTTACATGGTAGGTACTGTATTATCCCCATTTTACAGTTGAAAAAACTGAGGCACAGATGGGTTAAATAACTTTCCCAGGATCACAAAGCCCTACAGATGTTTCTCCACATCATGCTCTGACCAGAATTATGATTTCCAAATTGTATCTGTGAACACTAGTGTCTTCCCCGCAGAGAAGGGCATGGAAAGAGAAGCCTGGGCATAGAATCTGATGGAGAGATTCAAGATCATTTTGTCCCCAACTTGTTATTAAAATGAGAAGCTAGTGTTTACCAGCACTTAGTACATGCCAGACTCTGTTGAGCACTTTCAAAGTTTAATCATATTTTAACCCTCAAGTTTCTAAGGCAAGAATTATATAACTATTTTACAGGTGATTCTCTGACAGCTTAACACTCTTTAGGTCACAAATCTGGTGGGCAGTGGAACTGGGCTTCCACTTCAATGACAAGAATTTTTAACTGCTGTGCTGTGCTGCCTCCCTCCACGCTCAGCTCTGAGTTTACCTGGGAGAGGATAAAGACATGTGTCTCCTTGTTGGCTTATTGCTACTTCCCAAACTTGTGTCCATACCTCATCTCACCTCTTCCCTTGGGTTACTGGTGTAAACTGTGCATGACTGTATTTCTTCCCTATTGAACAGACAGAAAAAAAAATAGAAAGAGAGAAAAAAAATCCATAAAATCATTCTAACTAAGCAACAATTTTCCCTTTCCACTGCGTTTCATAATAAACTAATTACAAACTCATGGAGGTAGATATAATTTGTTGAGACCTTAACTTTTACTTAAGATTTTAAAACATTATGGACTCTTGGCATATTTACAACAAATCCTTTCTATAACAGATTTTAGAAAGGTCATCTTCTTCAAAGGCCTAATTTCAGTAATCTGTTAAATATAATTAATCCAAAGTATGGATATTTGGCGAAGATAATGTTGAGGGTGTCTCAGTTTACCTGGGTTCGGGTGTATTGATTTCACGTGCTTATTTTTCCTGAGAGTCCCAATGTACTCTAACCAGTCATACTCCTGAAATAATTGAGAAGAAGCAGGAGGTTGTTCTTAAGTAGTAACTAATCTTTTAGTAAACATAAATCTTACGGCTGGTGACTCCGTCAAGATACACCAAAATGGCTACTTGAAAAACGCTGTTTTTCTGCCCAGCAATACCTCTAAGTCTTGAAGTTGCAGGTGCTGGACCATGCCTTGCAAATAGGAGGCACTCGGTAGATGTTTGCTTTTCTGTAGTTTGTACATGAGATCCTGCTAGAAAATTGAATTTCAAACTGCAACATTTAACACAGTGTTCTAGATATTTATTGCTACAAAATATACCATCCCAAATCACAGAGCTTTAAAACAACCATTTATTTTTGTTCCTCATGGTTCTGTGGATTAACTGGGCTCAGCTGGGCAGTTCTCACTCAGATTCTCTCGTGCAGTTGCCATTAGATGGTGACCAGGATAGGTGTCATCTCGAAGAGCAACCTCTCAATTGGCATGGACATCCCAGATGACTCTGGAGCTGCTGGCTGTTGGCGGGGAGATCAACTGAGGCTGCTGACAGAGCAGTTACATCTGTCTTTCCATGGGGCTTGGGCTTCTCACCGCAAGGCATTTCAGTTCCCTGAGGGAATGTCCCAAGATTGTCTGTTCCAAGAGATTCTAGCAGGTTCGAGGTTTATTAGGTCCTGCCCTCAAAAGTCCCAGAATGCCATTTCTGCCACATTGTTTTGGTCAGTCGAGTCATTAAGGATAGTACAGATTCCAGAGGATGGGAGACTCCAGTCTAAACAGGAGGAACAGCAAAGAATATATGGCTGTCTTTAATCTCTACACTGAGGTTCTGCACACCACAGTGGCATACCATCACCCCTTTACTGGAGCCCATGGAAGATGTGGTGCCATTGTTACCAGCTGCAAACATAGGTTCTTTACCTGCCACATAAGAGGGGCCAAATAAAAACTGGAACACCAGGCTTATGGCAAGGAAAGTGTTTTTATTTTGGGTAATGTCAGCCAGAAGATGAGAGTGAGTCCTCAAATTCATCTTGTCTCCCCAAAAGATGAGAGACCAGGGCTTTTAAAGGTTGTGAGGAATGTGGCTGCTTGTAGGGAGGGAGGAGTCTGTGAGCTTGCAGGTCAGCACTTTCCCACCAGCCTGCCTTTGGCCTTATGAGGCTGTTTGTAGGCAGGAGGAGATAAGGAATTCTGCAGAGAACTGTTCTTGGTTGTCTGCCTCTGTGGTGGTTGGTGGATTCTGGTGCCAGGAAGCCAAGGAGTAAGCAGGGAAGGGGCTTAGTATTTTGATTTTAACCCCATATATGGTGGGTTTAATGTAGGGGAAACAATATGAGGGTCAGTATCAATTCCCTCCTATTTCATGTTCTTTTCTCAATCTTGAGGGATTTGGGGGACTGATCTAACTAGTTCCTGCTGAATCGGGGTGTAGGTTGTTCCATCTTATTGAACTAGTCTTTTAATAAGATGGTGATGCAGGTGGGCTCCCAAAGTTAGGTTTGTATCATGTAAGTAAGTAACCAGGTATTTAATAAGAAATATTTCTAGAGAAACAAAAAGAAAAAAACCAAGGTTAATGGTTGGAACAAATTATAAACCAGTTCCTGATCCCAGAGGGCAACCAATCAAGAAGATTTCTAGGTGTTAGGGTCAAAGCATCTTCTGCACTTTGAAATGTTTCTGGTGGTGTCAGCTGGCATTCAGGTACATTTTTGAGTGGCTTGTACTGCAGCAGACATGAATTTCTCTTAAGTTTATATCAAATTTTCCAGCTCCAGTTTGTAAGGCTTCAGGAAAAAGGGAAGTTTTAGCTTTTAATGATTTCAAATGAAAATGATGGAAAAAATTGAAAACTTTAGTTTGGAGATTTGTAGACAGATATTTCAGGAAACTAGAAGCATTTAGGATCAAGTTCAGTTAATAGATATAAAGCAGCAACCTCAAAGACAATGATCAGAACTAGGATCTAATATCCACAAAAGTTTATTATGGTTTCTATTGAAACATAATTTTTTTCCCTCTAGAATCACCCTCATTTTTACCAAAGACAGCCAAATTAAGATTCATTGGTTTACAAAATAAATTTAGTTTTAATAAACTTGGTGCAATTATTTACATAAGTACAGCAAGAAGAACAATTGATTATATACGTTCTTTTAGATTTGCTTTGCTGGATCTTTTTATAAGGAATCTTAGATTGAATTTTAAAGGCCTCTCGAGGCCAGGAAAGCCAGACCAAGAACTTGTCATCAGACTGCCTGCAATACCGACAGATTTGGGTCAATTCCTTTCTTCTCAGGTCACCCAAATATCCTGGGGTTCTTTGCACTGGCCAGAGGGAGTGACCTTCTTTACTCACCCTTACCACATTACTGGGAATCCATAAGCAAGGTACTGGGCCAATATTTCCAAGTGGCTTTATTCTAGAAAATCAACCTTTATTCCTCAAAAGCTATCTGGTCATAGCTGAGCCTGTATGATTTTTAAAACATGACATTTCAGTCAAAACCTTGGTAATACAACCAGTGTTTCCAATTGTGTCTTGTTATAAAGAAGAACAGACTTTTATTGAACTTATGTAAACAACTACATAGCCATGAAATTAAGAATACTTACTCAACAGGAGTTTTTACATTTTGGAGGGATCAGATAGGGATAAAAAGACAAATATCTCAATTTTGCTTACAAATTACTATATGTTCCTTAAGAGAAAAGAGAAAAAGTTTTTCTTAAATGTGAAAAAAACAAAAAATCAACAATACTTTAAACAAAAGGTCATAAAATTATAATCATCTCTATTAATTTATTTAGTTTTATGTAACTATCTCTTGATCTTCTGTTGGCAGTTTCATGAGGCCATAAGTTTTTTAGGTACAGTTCTGTAATTTCTTATCCAGCTCAGTTTTGCAATCTGAAAGTTTATTAGAAACCTGTACTCTACAGTAAAAGCCATAGTCCTTTTCATGAATTTTTCTGAAGATGAAACATATTTTGTAAAAGCATCAGAGTGGAACAACTGTCTATAAACAAGAGGCCAAAATAGCAATTGACAAAGAACCTGGCTGATTTAGTGACATATAACACTTAAAAATAGCCAGCATTATGATTGATAACTAGGACAGATCAGAATTTTAGTAATGTTATACAAATTTTAAAACATGTATATCAACAACATTTACTAATACAATATCATAGGTCCCCATGAAGCAATGTTTAACTATTTATTTAACCAGGGTGACGATCAGAGATCTTTGAAGGCAAACATGGAGAGCCAAATAGTTAAACAACTTAATAGAGAGACCTCAGTGTTTCTGAACATAGGAAATTATTTTAACAAAACAGTTTTTCCTTCCTTTAGGTAGACTTACTCAAAAGTGATGGAAAACATTTTACAACCTTTTTATCAAGAGCAGACCAACAGTTTAAGGAAATTATCCTTTTAAGAAAGATAAAACAAAATTTTAATTTTTTGTCAGCTTATTTTTTTAATTTTTGAAAAAAAATTCTTTATTGCAGTAACATTGGTTTACAACATTATATAAATTTTGGAGTACATCATAATATATTTCAAATTCTGTGTAGCTTACATTGTGTTCACCACCCAAAGGCTAATTACAATCCATCACCACACACATGTGCCTAATCACCCCTTTTTCTCTCCTCCCTTTCCCCTCCCCCTCTGATAACTACTAATCCAATCTTTGTTACTATGTGTCTGTTTGTCATTGTTTTTATCTTCTACTTATGAATGAGATCATACGGTGTTTGACTTTCTCCCTCTGACTTATTTCACTCAGCATAACACCCTCAAGGTCTATCCATGTTGTCACAAATGGCCATATTTCATTATTTCTTATGGCTGAGTAGTATTCCATTGTGTATATATACCACATCATCTTTATCCATTCATCCCTTGATGAGCATCTAGGTTGCTTCCAAGTCTTGGCTATTGTGAATAGTGCTGCCATGAACATAGGGGTGCATGTATCTTTCTGCATTTGTGTTTTTAATTTCTTTGGGTAAATATCCATCAGTGGAATAGCTTGATCATATGGTAGATCTATTCTTAATTTTCTGAGGAAACTCCATACTGTTTTCGATAGTGGCTGCACCAGTTTGCACTCCTACTAGCAGTGTATGAGGGTTCCCTTCTCTCCACATCCTCTCCAACACATTATTTCCTACCTTATGAAGTATAGCCATTCTGACAGGAGTGAGGTGAATCTCATTGTAGTTTTGATTTGCATTTCTCTGACAGTTAATGATGTTGAGCATATTTTCATGTGCTTGTTGGTCATCTGTATATCTTCTTTGGAGTAATCTCTGTTTAGATCTTTTGCCCATTTTTTAATTGAGTTGTTAGTTTTTTGTTGTTGAGATGTATGAGTTCTTTGCATATTTTGGATATTAACCCCTTATTTGATATATGGTTTGCAAATATCTTCTCCCAATTGTTAGGTTGTCTTTTCGTTTTGTTGATGATTTCCTTTGCTGTGCAGAAGCTTTTTAGTTTGATGTAGTTCCATTTGTTTATTTTTTCTATTCTTTCCCTCGACCAGTCAGACATGGTATTTGAAAAAATGCTGCTAAGACCAATGTCAAAGAGGATACTGTCCATGTTTTCTTCTAGAAGTTTCATGATTTCAGATCTTACATTCAAGTCTTTACTCCATTTTGAGTTGATTTTTGTGCATTGTGGGAGACAATGGTCTACCTTCATTCTTTTGCATGTGGCTGTCCAGTTTTCCCAGCGCCATTTATTGAAGTGATTCTCCTTTCTCCATTGTATGTTCTTGGATCCCTTGTCAAAAATTAGTTGTCCATAAATGTGTGGGTTTCTTTCTGGGCTCCTCATTCTGTCCCATTGATGTGTGTGTCTGTTTTTGTGCCAGTACCATGTTGTATTGGTTAGTATAGCTTTGTAGTATATTTTGAAATCAGGGAGTATGATACGTCCAGCTTTGTTCTTTTTTCTCAGAATTTCTTTGCCTATTTGGAGTCTTTTGTTGCCCCATATAAATTTTAGGATACTTTGTTCTATTTCTGTGAAAAGTGTTCTTGGAACTTTGATAGGGATTTCATTGAATCTATAGATTGCTTTAGGAAGTATGGACATTTTAATGATGTTAATTCTTCCAATCCAAGAGCATGGAATATCTTTCCATGTTTTTGTGTCTTCAATTTCTTTCAATAATGTTTTATAGTTTTTAGTGTACAGATCTTTCATCTCTTTGATTAAGTTTATTCCTAGGTATTTTATTCTTTTTGTTACAATTGTACATGGGATTGTATTATTATTTCTCTTCCTGCTACTTTGTTGTTAGTGTATAGAAATGCAACTGATTTTTATATGTCGATTTTGTATCCTGTAACTTGACTGTATTCATTTATTATTTCTAAAAGTTTTTTTAGTAGATTCTTTACAATTTTCTATATATAAAATCATGTCCTCTGCAAATAGTGACAGTTTCACTTCTTCCTTTCCAATTTGGATCCCTTTTATTGCTTTTTCTCACCTGATTGCTGTGGCTAGGACTTCCACTACTATGTTAAATAAGAGTGGTGAAAATGGGCATCTTTGTCTGGTTCCTGTTCTTAGAGTGCTAGCTTTCAGTTTTTCTCTGTTGAGAATGATATTAGCTGTAGGTTTGTCATATCTGGCCTTTATTATGTTGAGGCATTTTACTTCTATACCCATTTTATTTAGAGTTTTTATCATAAATGGATGCCGTATCTTGTCAAATGTTTTCTCTGTATCTAATGAGATAATCATGTGATTTTTATTCTTCATTTTGTTAATGTGTTGTATCAGGCTGATTGATTTGTAGATGTTGAAACATCCCTTCATCCTTGTACCAGCTTATTTTGATGTTAAAACTTATTTACTCAACTGGATTTACTTTAATCTTAGTCAACTAGACCAGGCATAAAACTTTTCAGGATTGCTTTTTCATAAACCTGCTCTCGTTTACTTTTACATTTAGAATTCGTTTCATGTCTGATTCTTTTTTCTAGTACTTTAGGATGAATCCATCTCTTTTAATAAAACAAACAAAAATATTTTTATTGTTTACACCTTTTTTACTGAAAACATACATTTTACTTTCTTCGAATACAAAGATGTTTCCTTATTAACTTTTAGTAGCAGGAGGCAGTGTTTTATTAAAAACTTTGTTTTAACTTTATTCGTGTCTGCTCTATTGATCCCATTTTTCTTTCTTTAATAACTAGCTAAGAATTTCCATCCTGTTGGGATGAGCCTTGTGACTCTTCCTTTTTTGATTCTTCTTTTTTAACTTAAAGTTTTCATTAGCATCTGTAAGACCACGACAAGAAGCTGAGACTCCAAATTTGATTAACTTTTTAAGACTAGTCGTATTTTTCTTTTAATTCGGTCTTTTTATAGGTTCTGAGAAAACAAATGAGGACTCTAAAAATTTTCCAACTTAAGGATCCATTGTTTAGCCAATTTCTCTCTGGAGTTTAAAGAATATTGTGGTCATGTGGTGTTACAAAAGAAAATCATCCCTTTTTAGAAATTGGCTTATAACTATCGTTAGACTATTTACTCAGAATCAGCCCCAATGTGTTCTGCTTTGGGACAGACAGCATATTTCCCATTCAGATACGCAGAGATAGATAGACACACAGATCCAGACACAGAAAAGCCAAACACCAGAGAAACAGTTTGCAGATTTAGGGTAGAAAGTCCCATTCTGCATGCGCACCCAGATGACCCTTCCACAAAGGACCTTCCAGAAAGGACCCCAGATGGCCCCTTCATGAATGGGGCTCACAGGAGGAGGGGAAGGAAGTTCACGGGAATCCCCAAGGTGACTTTCCCTGTTCCAGATTGAGTTCCTCAGCTCACCACAAGCAGAAACAAACAACCAAACAAATAAATCTAGAGCCTGTTTCTTTGCCATAAGAAAATGTGCCTAAGGCCAGAAGGGCAAGATCAGACAGAAAGTATGGGGGGCAGTCCCTAGGGCAAATCGCCTGGGCAGCTGCTGGACTGCATCCCAGGAAATTCCAGTCAGCCTGGGGCTGCAGAGTCATGGGCAAGAGCTTCCTGGCTGGCTCACCAAATTGTTACCAGCTACAAACTTAAGTTCTTTCTGGCCACACAAGACAGACCAAATAAAAACTGGAAGACCAGGCTTATAGCAAGGAAAGGCTGACATTACCCAAAATAAAAACTCTTTCCTTGCCACAAGCCTGGCATTCCAGTTTTTATTTGGCCCCTCTTATATGGTGGGTAAAGAACCTGTTTGTAGCCAGTAACACTATTGTCTTTGAGATGAGACCTCATAATCCTTCTAGGCAAATAATTTTAGGAATGTACAGATAATCAACATGACTTACCGTTGTTGTTGACCTTGATCACCTGGCTGAGGTGGTGTTTGTCAGGCTCTTCCACTGTAGAGTTACTCTTTTTCCCTCCTTTCCATAATATCCTCTTTGGAAAGAAGTAACCATGTGCAGCCCACACTTAAGGCATGGGAATTAAGCTTCAATTCTTTAAGGGCAAATAAATTATCGGAATTATTTTGCACAGAAGACTTGCCTATTCTCCCCAATTTATTATTTATTCAATCACTTATTCATGCCAGTATATATCATGAATATTGATTTTATACTTTAGGTTATGATGCAGTACTACTTTATTTATTTTGTTGCTTAAATCTTCCAGTTTTGGTCATTGGGATGCTCTTTCCATTGGCTCCTATTTCCCTTTGACATACTCCCAACAATATGTGGGGTTTTGTGGGGTTTTTTTGAGCATTTCCTTACTTTCTGGCACTATAGGACTCTTCAAGCTCATTTTGTGTGTTTCCTGCCCCAGTCGTAGAATCAGCCTTTTTTCCAAGAAGCCATGATTCCTTTTATCGGAGAATAGAATTATAAACCAATATCTGGGTGCTAGATGTGCTCATTGCTGTAAGTGCATTGTTGGTCCTAATATACGTGTATATACTAATCTGTGTATATTCACGTATCTATGAACATTTCTATACATATTTATCTGCACCTCTATTAAGCTAAACAAGAATTCATGCTAACGACTCCAACTCTAATCCATTACCACATGATCCATTCTGACCTTCTCCCTTGATTGTCTGTAACCTCCCACTCCAGCAACGAGAAACCTCGTTGTCCCCATCTGCCATCCATTTACTTATTGTTTAATTCCAGTATAGTGATTTCAGAATTATTAACTACCATCACTTTGGGAAACACCTTTATCAACTACACTTATTTATATGAATTTCCTTTTGTCTTTAATCTTACAGACCCTACTTATTTCCAAAGTTACTTAGATCAGTACCTTTTTCTCCCATCAATTTTAGTGAGTTTGTTTCATATATCTGTAATACATTTAGATTCTTTTTGATGGTTTATATTCCTTCCTGGGATCCCTCCAACTCTTAAAAGCTTTATTTTCAATTTGCATAGATTAAGTTTCACTCTGTGCTGTAAAGTTCTATGGGTTTTTGACAAACACATAGTGCCATGTACCTATCCATTAGAGCATCATAGAGAATAGTTTCACCTCCCTAAAAGAAACCAACTGTGCTTTTCCTATCGCATCATGCCTCCCTCCAGCCTCTGGCAATCACTGATGTGTTTGCCCTCTCTATAGTTTTGCCTTTTCTAGAATGTCATATAAACACAATCATACAGTAGATAGTTTTCTAAGAGTGTTTGGCTTGTGAATTTTGAAAGCAAAAATTAAGGAAACAGGGAAAATAGAGAGCAGAGTATTCTTAAATATACATGCAGTAAAAATGGTGAAAGAAAAAGATTTTTAAGGAAAAAAATGACATCTGACTTTCCATTGCAATATAACATTCATGCAGAAAGGTGCCAAATTATAAAGGTAAAGTGTATGGTATTCAAGAAAGGATAGACAGATAGATCAATGGAACAGATTAGAAAGTCCAGAAATAGAGCCACACATTACGGTTGATTGATTTTTGAAATGGTGCAAAGGCAATTAAATGGAGACAGGAGAGTCTCTTCAACAAATTATTCTAGAATATACAAAGAAAAAATTGAGCCCTGATCCATATCTTGCACCCTATACAAAAATTAACTCAAAATGGATCATAGACTTAAAAACCTAAAATCACAAAACTTTTAGAAAAAAAAACACGAGAGAAAAATCTCTGTGACCTTAAGTTAGGCAAAGATTTCTCAGATATGACACCAAAAGCATAATCCATAATTATTTTTAAAAATTGATAAATTGGACTTCACCAAAATTGAGAACTTTTGCACTTCAAAAGACAAAGTTAAGAGAATGAAAAGGCAAGCCACAGACTATGAGAAAATATTTGCAAAACGTATCTGATAATGAACTTTTATGCAGAATATATAAAGAACTCTAGAAACCCAACAGTAAGAAAACAAACAATTCAATCAGAAAATGGGCAAAGTATTTAATAGATATTTCACTAAAGACGATATAAGGATGGCAAATGAGCACGTGAAAAGCTGCTCAGCATCATTAGTGATCAAAGAAATGTAAATTAAACACACAATATTACCCCACATCTAATACAATAGGAAAAAAGAAAACTAATCTGACACTTTCAAGATGCGGAGCAATTGGGACACTTACTCACTGCTGGTGGGACCACAAAATGGTACAGATCTATCCACTTTGGAAAACAGTGTGGCAGGTTCTTATAATGTTGAACATACACTCATCCTTTGTCCCAGAAATTCCCATCCTAGGTATTTATCAAAGTGATATGAAAACTTATGTTCACACCAGAAATGTTTATCGTAGTTTTATTCATAATATCTAAAAACTGGAAACTGTCCTTCAACTGGAGAATGAACAGAAAACTATGATACTTTCATACAACGGAATAATGCTCAGTAATAAAAAAGAGCAAACTATCGATACACGCAATGATATAGATGAATATCAAATGCATTGTGCCAGATGAAAGAAACCAGACTCAAAGGCTTTATATGTATGACTCCATTTATATAACGCATTTGTAAAGGAAAAAGTGCAGAGTGGAAAACAGATTAGTGGTTGCCATGGCTTGATGGCAGAGGGAAGGATTGACGACAAAGGATAAACAAAGGAAGTTTTGGGACAACGGAACATTTCTGTATCATGGCTGTGGTGGTGAATTTGTGATGGTGTGCATTTGTCAGAATCCATAGAACTGCACCCCACAGAGTGAATCTTACTTTACGTGCATTTAAAAACATCAAACACCACCAACAGAGTTGCCACAGAGGCTAAATAGTAGACCCTTAGGATGACACATGACCCCAGCTCCCTGCCCCTGAGTTCCAAGAACTTTGTTATAACTCCCAGGGGGTCACGTATGCAGGGCCAGTGGTGGTTGAGATGAGTTTGTGCGAGAAGAGCTAGTATCTAGGATGGCAGTCTTAAAAGGATCCTAGGCCAACAATTTTGCAGATCAGCCCAAACCCATTCTGGCTGTGGACTCTCTTTTTTCTTCCATAGGGCAGAAATCTTCACTTTGCTGCCCTCCATATTTGTGAATAAATTCTTGTCTTTATCCTTCAAGTCAAGACTTGTCCCTAGAGGATTTTGCCTACGGCTATATACCAAAGAGTGGCCTTCAAAATATTTTCAGAAAACGTAATTCTTTCCCTCTCTCCTTTGATCACTAGGGTCCTGACAGAATTTTGTCAGGTAGAGCCACATAAACATCTGAACTTTCTTTTTTTTTTTAAAGATTTTATTTTTCCTTTTTCTCCCCAAAGCGCCCTGTATATAGTTGTATATTTTAGTTGTGGGTCCTTCGAATTGTGGCATGCAGCTTGATGAGCGATGCCATGTCCGCACCCAGGACACAAACCAGCGAAACCCTGGGCCCCCGAAGTGGAGCGCGTGAAGGTAACCCCTAGGGCATGGGGCCAGCCCCCTGAACTTTCTGATATTTGGATTATCCAAAATAAAAACTCATAGACATGTACTGGTGGAAGAAGTGCTAGCCTTCCTGCCAGATTCTATTTTCGCATCATTCGGCAGATGGATGATAATCGTAACATTTAGCATACACTATAGTCCATACTCTTCCCCTGTATTCCCAGTAAACCCTGGAAATCCAAGCTAGGAAGAAAGCAAATATTCCTTTTTACTCATCAAAGGGATGTGTGAGTAGGTGTTATGAGATAGACTTTTCTTGGATCAATATTTTACAGTGAAAATTCAAATCAGTTATAAAAATAATTTTAAACATCTCAACTCTAGATTCATTCCCCTCATTTTCAGGAAATTCTGAAAGCAGCTTCTGAAATCCTTTCATTTCATGTCAGTACGCTCCAGCATGGCTTGTTTCTCCATGCTTAGAAGAAAGAGCCTCCGGTTCCCATGTCTTGAGCAAGGTCAGTATGTTATAGACACTGTCCACACACGCAATATAAAACCGTGTCCAGGGTTTGCCACGGCTGCGAACTGCAGGAGAGGAATGAAAGCCAGGACAGAGACAAAGTGAAATCGCCCTTTGAAGTGAGTGCAGAAGTGCCCAGGAACACAGAGAGGCATCCAGCCTCTCCTCTTCGTATCCAGTCTACATTGCTGATGCCCCTTCCCAAGGCTTCCTCCAGCCGAGACCATCCCCGAATGAACAATGAGGACTTTTACTTTATATAATTTTTCTCCTGTCAATGTTGCAGATTCATTTCGACAGAAACATGGCAGGGTGATATTGTCCAAAGGCGATTTGACAGTGATACACAGACTTTCTCTGTAGCTTCTTGTCCACTAAAATGATTTAGAGGAAAAAGGAAAAATAAGGTGATTTGTAGTTGAGAGAAACCAAATAATAAATTAATATCTTTTCAGAGGGATGTAGTGGGAAAGCTCCTGGAAAAGAAGGCAAGAAGGTGGTCTCTAGTCCTGCCTCTTTTACTTACTAGCACTATGAACTGCTTAAACTCCAGGAATCGCCATTCTCATGTAGATGGTAACAATTGTTGTGCCTAATTTAGCAGGTTATTTGGAAAAAATCTAAAGCAAAGACAAAATGAACATTTGTTTTCAGGCAGCCAAGCATCTATTTCCCTTCCTAACAGCAATCTGTTTTTTTCTTGGGGAAACCTGTCCCTCCTTTATCGGAGGGTGGGCTGGTACACGCAGGTGCCTGCTCACTCCTAGAGAAGCCAAAGAGAATTCTGGAGGGTCCTTGCACTCCATCCTTTCTTCTCTCCAAAGTCAACACAACAAGTGTTATCGAGATCTGCCCTGGCATGAGAACTTATTTCCAAAATATATTTTTCCCAGACCAAAACAGCTGCGATGACATTCACACAACCTCCTGGCCTTTAACAGCATTTTATTTCTATATCTATATCATCCATATTGATTTCCATCTATACATCTATATATCTACCTCTACATCCATATCTACATATACTGTATCTATATCTAATAATCTCCATCGATACTGTATCTCTGAATATATAGCTATGTAGATATCTACGTCTATATATCTACGGCTACAGCTACATAGACATCTATTTATCAATCATCATCATCATCAATCATATATCTAAATATTAAGTTCCTATTTGTGCTCAAAAGGGCTGGATGGATTTTCATAAAAGAATGCTCCTACATGAAATTCAGACAATGTGGCATGTATAGCATGGCTATAGGCTTGAGGGGAGAGACACATAAAAAGAGCAATTGTCATTTACCATTAGTGCACTTGACATTTTACTCCACAATAAATCAAGGGATTTTTTTTATCTTTCTTGATTCCAGAAGGAACGATCACATTGTATATATGCAGCAGCTTTCATCTCTGGATTATAAAACAATTTACAGATAGGTGTCACTAATCCCTAAGATCTCACTGGGGGATGGGAAGGAAATAAAGGGCTTACTCAATCAGATAATGGATATATACTGAATGTCTACTCTTTGTCCTATATACACTATATCATCTCATTTAGTCTTCACCATGAATCTATATGGAAGATACTATAATCTCATTTTACAGACAAGAACATTGAGATTCAAAAAGATTGACTAAGCTATTCTACATAACACATTGATCTCCAACACCCATTGTTAACTTTCCCTCCAAGGACTGAGAAAATGTCATCACAGATCTTCTCCAAGTCGCTGAGTGGTAGCTCTGTAAGTACATTACTTTTTTGACTTCAAGTAAATGCTTTCCTCCTTAGCTTTCTTATGTTATCACACAGTTTTCATAATAATTAAGAATGTAGGATCCTTGCTCACACTGCCTTGATTCAATTTTAGCTCAACCACTTATTAGTTGTGTGACCTTAGACAGCTTATTAAACTTTTCTTGAGCTTCAGTTTCCTCTTATGTAAAGTGGCAGAACAATGAAATCTACCTTATAGTATTGTGAAGATTAAATGAGATAGTATATAAATAGTGCTTATAACTCTGCCTACTATATATCAGCACTAAATTCTCAGTAAAGTTAGGCAATGATATCATCATAATGAAGACATTTTAAAACTAATACTAAACATGTCGTCATGCATTCACTGACTTCATACATGACATAAAATTTGAATCAATTGTCGACAAAAAAGGGAATACAGTATTTGGCTTATTTCCTTTTAAAATGTTGTTAAGTATGACTCAGATTTAGGACTTAGATAGGTGTGCATTTAATTAAATTTGGAACTCGGCAATCTTTCCTTCTTTAAAGGGAAATATAAAGATGGAAAAAGAAAATTACAACAAATACTTATAAATTAATTCTTTGTTTGATAAATACCTTTTGGTAAAATACTTTGTAAAAACAATAAAACAAAAACAAAACAAAGGAAAATGGTTATAGTAGACAAAAAACCATTAAGGAGGAAAGAGTATTCAGAAAGCCGTCCTTAGTGGACTTACTATATCTATCTGTTGTTTTCTTTCTTTTCTTTTTGTTTTGCCCTCAAATTCATAAAATATATTAAGTTGATTTTCTCGTGTCATAATGTAGCGAGGGCAGCACTGCATTGTTGTTGTAGGGTGAAGATGTAGGACTTCAGCAGATCATGCAAATTTTGAGAGATATGGGTTTGAGAGTTCAAGCGTTGTTTCAATATTCTGAATCAGTAGCTGACAGATCACATAACTTACCTGTTGTCTAGGGAGTATTCATGACATTTGTTCACAAATCCTAACTTTGTCCTGGCCTACCAAATCCCATATTATCTGGTCCTGGTCTGCATCTCTACTGGTATCCTCTACTGCTAGTCATTCCTGATTTAGTCAGGATAAGTTAGGTTGTGCTGCTTAAACATACAACTCCATCATCTTATTCGCTTAACATAAGAGAAGCTTATTTCTTGTTTATATAGTTTCCTTCCAAGGTGAGTGACTCTCAGATATCTGTTTCCATTTGATGAATGAGCCATCTCTATATGTGTCCTTTCACATTCACTCCTACAAAAAAAGAGAGAGACTGGAGGATCAAAAATTGCTTTTCACTGGTCCGTTGAGGAAGAACATACATCACCATTATTTGCATTTCATTGGACAGAAAAGTCAGATGTCTCTGTCTAACTACAAGGAACCAAATGTTGTAGTCTCTCTGCGCCCAGAAGCAAAGGAGAGACGGATATCTCTGCTCTTCCTCTGTGCTCCAATCACACTGACCTTCTTTCTATTTCTGAAACTCTCCAACCTTATTTCTATCTTAGGATCTTGGTACTAACTCTTCTGTAGTGCAAATCAGTAAAGCATCCCATGCATAGAGAACAACCAGGGCAAACACTCCAATCTGGGAAGAATGTTCTTAGCTATGTTCTCACAAAGGTGGTCCCTCTTGTCACTCTTGGCAATGCCACCTCCTCTGAGAGGCCTTCCCATTCACACTGTTACTTTATCCTCCTATAATTTTAAGCAGAGCATTTCCCACCACATAATGTTTTCTTACTTTTTAAGATTTATTTCTTATCTCCTCTCCCACTTGGAGTATAAGCTCCATGAGTTCAAGAATTTATCTTATCTTATTTATCAGCTGGAATTCTGATGCTCAGCATGATCTTGGTACTAATGGGCAGTCAATAAACATTTGTTGGGACAAAAGAATAAACCAGAAGGATATGCAAAGTCAGTTCATATGTGATGATCAAAATTCACTTGACCAAACCGTCTAATCCAACCTCCAATTCACTAATGGAATCCTATATATTCTGTTCCAGGCAGGAGAACATCCCCACTCCGCCTGAATACGTCTTGGGAGTTAGGGCTCAACACATCACGTCAAGAGCAAGATGACTGCTTTTATTGAGTGTGAGTGCTGTTCTAAGAACATCTCATTCTAATATAGTTTTATCTTGGTAAAAAAACTGTGTTATGAGTATTATTGTTCTTATCACTTTGAAACATAAGAACTAGTGGCTGAGAGAAGATTAAGAATTTGCCCCAGTTCACACAGTTAGTTATTTTAATCTTAAAGTTAAGCTTTTCACTACTCTAATATAATATTTTTCAGAAGGTGATCTATTCAGTTTTTGGATATCTGCAGTTGTTAGAATATTTCTTCCTTTAAACCATATAATGCCTCCCTATAATTTTCCATCATTAATATTTTTTCTGCTGATTAGAGCCACTCGTAATATTGTTCCCTCTTCCATCTGGAAGGCACTAAAAAACCTGAAGACAATCTTCAACAATATGACATTATTTCCAGATTATTTTCTCTTATGGTTGCCATCGTTTTGATGTAGGGGAGCTTGTCAATATCTCTTTCAAAATGTGGTACCAGGTGGGGAATGCATTTTCTCAATATGATCTGACCAGCTCACAGTACGATGGGTCCTTTATTATTACTGATTTGTACACGATGTTCCAGTTTTGCAGCCTGTTGTTGCTTTAGCTTATTTAGCAAATGAGTCTCACTAACAAGTTCTAGTGAGCCTCATCTAAAATACTAAAGCTTGCTAAGAACAATCAGTTCTTGTGTGCTGTATTCTTCTAGTTCAAATGATCGCACAGATTTATCCCTATTAAACATGAAGAAAAACCAGGGAACAGAGTTTTATCTGCCTCAATTATTGCGAAAGGCCCAACCTCATACTACAAACACCAAAGACTATTTGCCAGAATAAATTCCATTATGATCAAATGAAAGGAAATATATCTATCCAGCTTGGAAGCACACTGAATTTTCATGGCAGTTAAGACCCAGAGGAATTTCATCCGTATCAGACAGCGTGGGAGCTAGGAGCATTTTGAGTACAGACATCATAATCTACCTCAAACACATGTGCATGCGCATACACACACAGTCCATTTTTCTACTGACAACGTGCAGGGGCAGAGCTGGTAGGGCACATGGACAGTATACTGAATTCATCTGTGTGCGGGGGTGAGCTGGGAGCCATTGGAAGGAAAGTCTGCCAGGGTTTTTAAGTGGGATCTACACCTTTGCTGAGAGAGCTCCAAAATGGCTTCCAGAAGTGAAAATCCAGATCATCTTGTGAACACCTGATCAAAAATGGAAACAATCCTCACAAATGAAATAGTTTTACTCCAAATAACATCTTTAAAAAGTTAAATAGTATTCTTAGTGACCTTCAAGAAGATAGTGTGTCATTAAAACAAGGCAAGATGTTGAGAAACAAGAGGAACTGAGAATAGGATATTTTGGAAATAAAAAATGTTAGTTTTTGAATTAAAATGTCAGTAGAGGTGATGAACCACATTCTTGCACAGTGTATAGCTAATATAAAGGCATGATAATAATTCGTTTATTTGACTCTAGATAAAAATGTTGAGGGAACAGTAGATATGGAGAGAGAAAGGATACATCTAGGAGACCCTACATTTATATCATTTCCAGGGGATGAGAAGCTATTGCAAGAGTCAGCAAATTTTTTCTGTAAAGGTCAAGATATTAAATATTTTAGGGCTTTGTAGGCCATATGGTCTCTGTCACAACCACTCAAGTCTGCCCTTGTAGCATGAAAAAGTAGCAATAAATGAACGCATGTGGCTGTGTTCCAATAAAACTTTATTCACAAAATCAGATAGCAGGCCAGATTTGGCCTCCGAAAGGTACTTTACTGACCTCTGAACTATGGGATAGAGAGGAAATAATAATCAATAGCGTCTTTGTGCCTTGCTTAAACACAGGTTTGGATTCAGGTGGACCTGACTTTAAATTCCAGTTCTGTTGTTTCCTTGCTGGGTAGTCTTGAGCAAGTTCGTCTCTCTAAGTTGCAATCTTATCCTTTGTTAAGTGAGTATCTTGCACAGTGTATAACTAAGGCCAAAGCATGATGATAGATCATATTATTAAAGTAAGAAAATTAAATGGCATATGAAGAGCTTATCATTGTGCTGGGCTCAATAAAAAATTATGCTTATAATTTGAATTTTTATCATTAACAAACACATTTAACATATAAAGCATTATTAGAAATTAGTGAGAAAATGGTAGACACCAAAATATTTTAAAGGCATTAGAATCAAGGAATTGGCAATTGACAAAAGAAGAAATATATTAAATTCTTAATATGGTGAAAAAAGGATTCTCATTAAAAATAAAAACACAGATATAAAATAATGATGTCCTTGATTTGAAAAGAGAAAGAGATGTTAAAACTTTTTTTTTTCTATTTCCTGGTGTTGGCGAATATATAAAGAAATAAGCACTTTTATCTCTTGTGATAGTGGTCAAAACTAAATCCTAATTGAGGGCAAATTGGCACTTTCATTTCAAAGGCCACCAATATGTGTACACCCTTTGAGCCTGAAATTCCCCTTCCAGAAATATATCCTAAGGAAATAATTATGGATGAGCAAGAATTCACCTCAAAGATGTTTCTCAGAATTTTGTTGGGTATCATTACCAACAACAATGATAAATTATTTAAATACACAACAATAGAGTTTGGTTCAATAAGTAAGCAATATTATAGAATGCTCAGCAAAATCATTAAAGTGATGTCCTGAGATTTATTTTGTTCCCTCTTTGCCTTTTGTTCATTTTCTATAATATTTTTATGTAGCGAGAAAGCAAAATAGATTTTATTTTATTTTTGCTGAGGAAGATTCACCCTGAGCTAACATTTGTGCCAATCTTCCTCTACTTTGTATGTGGGTCACTACTACAACATGGCTGTTGGTGAGTGGTGTAGGACCACACCTGGGAACCAAACCCAGGCCACCAACGCCAAGTGAGCCCAACTTAACTACCAGGCCACGTGGCCGGCCCCGTAGATTTTATTTTTTAAAATAAATGTTTTTAGAGTATATATGAGAATTTTTGGTTGCAAAGGGCAAACATAATATGTTCTTTACTTAATCAAAAAGAGAATTCAATGTTTGGCCTTACTAAGAAAATAGAGGAGTGGATTTAATAGCTTATCTTACTAAATTTCTTACTAAAAATCTGGCATGGTTGGATTCAGGGTCTGCAGCAGGATTGCCTGAACCAATTTCCCTCTGCTTTCTTCTGTGTTGGCTTTACTTTCCAGCAGAGTGTGGGGCATAACTGAATACCGAATTCACATCTAACCACAAGGCAGGGTCACTCAAACTCCAACTTGTCAGCAAGAGCTTTCATGTCAACCCAGTTTAAAATAGAAACCTACATCCCACATCTTATCCCTGGCTCCTGCTTTAATTTTCTCCATGGTATTCAGCACAGTTGGTATTCTAAATACTTGGATAATTCTTCTCTGTCTCCTTTCTCCAGATGCTATCAATATTTTGTTTGTTTTCACTACTGAATCTCCAACACCTAAAACTGCTTTGCACATTATAAGTGGTCAGGAAATACTTGTTTAACAAATGAATGAATAAGAGGCTAAAACTGAGCAGGAAAGCAGGTAAAGGTAAAGTTAGAAGGACTTTCCTCAGTTAGAGAGCTTCCTAACAGAAACAGCTGAGTCCCAAGAGTGGCTTGCTCACTCTACCAACAACCATTATTAGTGGTAATAAGGTAATGGGAGGTCATAGGTGGAGTGCAAAAAGCAGTATTTCTGCTTTAGAATCCCTGGGGAGACTGATAAAAATTCATATACCTGAATCCTACCACCAACCAATTACAGAGTTAAAAGCTGAGAGTGGGGCCAAGGAACGTGCATTTCATGACACTCCCCAGGGACCCTTGAGTAGACTATGTTGTGTGAACCACTAGAGAAGGCGACACAGTCAGTGCAGGCTGACCTGGGAAACGAACAGCTTGAAAACGGTGTATGAACCCCCCTGTATCTTCAGCAGTAAAGGAACATTGACAATCTGCTCCTCGGGGTTCGGATCTTGGCGAAAACCAACCCTTTGTTTGCTTTGCTTAAAATCCCTCCCTGTTATTCAAGTGTCAGGAAGGGCAATGTTGGTTGATACGGTGAAAAGGTAGGAAAATTCAAAGTTTACGGAAATTCAAATAGGTTTGTCGTTATTCCTCAGTCCTACTTGCTTTGATCAAAGTGTCTACCTGGACAATGGAAGTTTAAATGGTACGCTAATTAAGGAATTTTCTAATTATTGTTACTTGTTGAGGATATCAACAGCAGATGGCTCTTCAGCCCTGGCAAGATCGATTGTGTTCCAAACAAAGCTGAGCGGCTGATTACTTGAGAGAATCTATCACAGCTTTTCATTTGGCGTCTGAAGGCATTCCTGACTTTCTCCCAGGGTTTCCTTATGCAATTATAAATCTTGTGCAAATCAAACCATTCAAATAATCAGGATAATTCAAGGGACAGGGTAGGTGTGCCTAACTCATCAGAGGACTCTTGACAACATCCCCTTACTGAACTTGGTTTAATAGAGAAGCGTAGAGTTGCATGGTTAATAGGGGACGATTTTGGAGATGTCAGCTAGGTTTTCCCATAGTGCATGGGGAAAAAATAACTTTAGGAGGATGTGGAAAATAATATGTATCACCAGCGTTCCGAAGTGTGTATGTGTGCTTAACATAAATATATCCCACAGGTACAACACACATATTTAAATCAATAGAATTCTTCTATATGTGCTTAGCAGCTTATTTAAAAATAATAATTAAAATGTGATAAAGGGCTAGTTTAAATAGCGCTGGCTCTTTTGCTCCTTGCAACCTTGAAGTGAACAGGAAATGGGAGACATGAATCTTGTTTCCCTAATCTGGTCTCAATCTGATATCCCTCTCATTGTGTGCATATGAGTCTAACGTTTGAAGATAAGTGGTTTGTTTTGGTCCCTAAACATGTCACTTACTTCATCTGGTGGTCAACCAAAGAAATAGCAACCGTTCCAACACTAGAGGCAAAACGGGCTGTGCTACACAGTCTAAGGTGAATTCTCAAGGGTAATTTTATAAGATATTTGCTTTATCTACTGACTAGAATTTAACCATCTCTTTACACATACACACACACACACGTGTAAGAATCACAATAAACTGTGCCTCTCTGCACCAGTTTTCGAGATGAAGCTATTTGACTCTTTCCAACAATATTCACAGGAAATATTGGTCATTTGTAAGCACAGCTGGGAAGTCTGGGGCCTAAACTTTAATCTGTAGACATTATGAATATATACGAAGGAGCTAAGATCTGGTAGAAAAGATAAGAAAGATAAGAATAAAAGGAAGGTGTTTGTTTATTACGGTTACAACTTGCCCCATCCTTAAGCCCAAGCATTTATTAAATTCTAGAATACGAATGTGCCAAAAAAAAGCTAGTTTTCCTTCCAAAACTAGAAGCATGTTGGGGCATGAGGACCACTTCTATTCACTTTGCTAAAGACTAGGAAGCCAATTGAACCCCCAGGTGCCAAGAGAGGCTTCTTTGAAGAGTCCTCTCATATGGATCATGAAAGGTCAGACAGGAAATGCTCTGACCCCTTGGTGATTATTATTCAGAGGAAGAATCTTGTTTAGTTTCGGAGCAGAACCACTCAGTTTTTTCATCATAACCATTAAAAAAATGATTCTTGTACACATGTTGACCTTCCTAGCAATGAAAAGGAACTTCTGGTTGACTTTCAAGGACATCAGAGCTCAGGTACAATCCAAGAAAGAAAGAATGTTTTCATCATGTCTATACACATAATTGTGCTTAATCTGCTAAAAGAAAAGAAGAGACTCAAGTGAAATTATTTTAGATCCTTCCCGTTAGCGTTTTGAATGCCCTAGTAAATAGAGATGTAGTTCTGCTGAAAGGTCGTTGCTGTTTCCATCCACTCCAAGTCCACTCTGCCTCCCAGCTGTTAACAACACAACTGATAGCTCCGTGGAGCGCGGACGTGATGTGCAGGTGGCCTGCATTCTCCTGCTATCAGGCAGCTGCCTGCATCACAGCGTGAGCCTTTGTAAAGTCTCAAATCAACCTCAAAACTCTGCTTCTGATGGTGCGGGGAAATTGACATGTCATCTTTCTGGATTGCTTTTCAGAATGACTTCTTCTTCCTTCTCATTAAAAGTAAAATAGTTATGCAGAAGTTTCCAACTATTTTCTTGCTTCCAGCGTTAAGCATTCTCATAAATTAGCCTTTCAAATAGGTCTGCAAATATTACATTTGGCCTGGAATTAGTGTCTGGTCTGCATTCTCACACTTGGAGTCTTTAAGAGAGTTCAACTTAGTCACACTGCAAGAGCTCTCAGACAGAAATAGAGCTCCAAGTCAACAATGCATGTGAACTAGCGGAGGCAGGTGCCTAATCTCACCGTGGAGTTTCTTTTAGGATTCTTCTGATTTCCTTAGTCAAGAACTTACCTTCACAGGAAAAAGAAAATGTATTTTTTTTTTAAGAAAAGCAAAACTCCTTCATATAATGTGCTTTACAGCGCTATGAAATGAGGAAAGCAAAGGGTGTTTCTGACATGCTCACTCATAAAATAAGCCCCCCAAATCTAGTTGTATTCATTAGTGTCCTCTGCTTTCAAGGAACCAAAACTGCCTCTAACTTAGTTTTTAGAAGAATATGAGGTAACTCACAGATTCTAAAAGAGGTCTCCAAAAGCTGAATCATTGCCAAGCAAGGAGATGGGCAAATCCTCCCCCAAAGGGCAGCTATATAGATGGACAATTAAACACAACCATGTAAGTGCTCTGGAAATCAACCAACACCATACAACAATCTGAGAAGTGTTTACTCTTACAAATCTGCTCAACTCTGGATAAGAAGAGTGGGAATCGGTAGCATTCTGGACGGGCCTTCTCCTAGCTTATTCCAGCTTGGTAGGCATGTAGGTTTTGCCAGATGGCACAAGCCATGGGATTGGCAGCTTCTCTGCCTGGTTGAAGGAGTTCACACTATGTGGAGCAGTGGGTGATGGCCTCACCCAGCAGCCTCGCTGTTAAAAGTGACTATCAAAGAGGTGGTCAAGTGGGGCAGGCCAACAGATAGACTAGCCTGAGGCTGCCCGGTCAGGGCAGCATATCCCAGACTGAGGTTGCACACATAGACAGTGGGGTCTAGAGAGGGCCCAAGTCAGCCACACGCTCCTGGTTAGCCCTGAGGCTGCACACTTTTGCGTAGGAGATGTGAAAGGGCCCAGCAGAAGGTGAAATCTAGGGCAGAACTGAAAACTTTCTGAACCTTGAAAGGGCATCCTCCTACAAACAGATGCATTGCTAGAGATGGGAGCCTTACTGACTCAAGCAGGTGTGAGCATAACCTCTGTGCAATCATTGGTTGACACAAATCTGTGCAGACACAGGGGTGACCCTTAGGAAGTCAGGACTACAAGCAAAATAAGAGTTTAAAAAAATGAGCAAAGATAGCAGCAGCCACACATCGTAGAGAGATAGACACAACAGATACACCTAGGAAAGTCATGGTAGAAAGAAAAGAAAGAAAGAAAGAAGAAAGGAAAGAAGAAAGGGAGGACCACAACCACAATCTTCAGGGGCAAAAACATTTGAATCCAGAATTGTTCCAACATATTTTCTAAAATTTTCAGTTTTCAACCAAAAAAGGGGGGACCTCAGATCTACAACCTCAAGAAATTGAGTTCTGCCAACAACTTGAATGAGTTTGTAAGAGGATTCTCCCCAGGGCCTCCAGATGAGAGTGCAGCCCTGTCAACACCTTGACTCCAGCCTGGCAAGACCCTGTACTAGAGAGCCCAGAGGAGCCCACCAGGACTTCTGATGTACAGAACTGATCATAATAGAAAACTATTAGAGATGGTACTAACACACTTAGCATACACTGCTAGGGTGGCTCCTAGAAGTGGGAAAGCGGCTTGCAGCAAGTGAAGTGGAAATACCACATGCCAGGGCAGATAGTGAAAGAGAGGAATAGAAGTAGAGGGTTCAGTGAAGGCAGCAGCTACGATGGGTACATTCTGTTCATCTGGAAAACCTACCTGATAACCATGTTCCATAGGAGGCCCCCAAAGATAAGCCCTTTACCAAAGCTACTGGGAATTTTCTTCTGAGAGAAGCACGGATCATGAAAAAGTTCAGTGGTGGCTATCCAGTAGAACAAGGCTAATTGTAGGAGTGGCCGTTACTCAGCTGGGTTAATAACAATAGGGGTAATCAAACTCCAAAACTATAGAAGCCAGGTGGCAGAACTTAACCATCAGAAGCCAGGTGAGCAAAAACATTGCAATGAGTGGCAAGTTCAGAGTCATAGCCAGAGGGCCAGACCAAGAGAATTATGGAGACAATTAATAGAACTTATGCTTAGGGCCATATTAGTGGATAGTCAATAAGTGTACTTCTACATGTGTACAATCAAAAGAAATCTGGCATGGAGGATCAGGAAGCTGACGGAAGTTGCTTCAATAAACCGTTACAATACTTTTCCCATTTTCTGCAACAAAGCTAGCGTTCAGATCAGGAATCCTTTGACTGAGGGAGAAGTCAGGTGCCTGGGAAGAAGGACCCCACACCACCACATGGTACTGATTCCTCCCATCATCCTCCCAAGAGATCTATGGCCAATTGCTTAGGTAAAAGGATACTGGGGAGGGGAGAGGGGAATACCCAAATATTTAAGGGCTATTGGCAATGCCTCAACTGAAATGATTTACCTCTTCCAAGGTCATGTCCGCTTCCTGAGGCAGCCCTATGCAAGGACTTGTCAACAGGGAAATATGAAAGCCAAGCTACCTCACCCCAACTCAGAACACCGCAGAAGGGCCATCTCAGCTTCAGAGGTCCCCACGAGGCTGGCATAGACCTTCATCATGACTATCACAACCCATCTCCCCTCTTCCCTGTTCAATGTTCTTCCTCTTCCTTTCCAAGAATACACTGTGCTAAGTTTCCCACATGCTCATCTCCATCTCAGAATCTGCCTGCGAGCCCAACCTGAGATGATAAACTCACAAGTGCTTCGTAAACTGCAGAGCACCAGGCACTTATAAATTATTATATTTCAGCTATTGAATTGTTTTATGTTGTTTTCTTAGCCACCTATTAAACAAAAATCTATCAGAAGCATGAAAACAGCTGTTAGGAAGTCTTTAGGATTCTACTTCTTAAGAAATTCTTCTTAGGGTAAAGAGAACCACAGCACAGACTATCTTTTAAAATCCAGAAATGAAAGAATAGTCGTCAATTGTGCATCTCATTAACATTTTATGTGAAAAATTAATGCCAAAATACCCCCTAGCCTTTATTGCCGCTATAAAGAAGGCCGTGTAGACCCCAGAACGATGTTCCTTGGCGATTAACTGGGCGTTTGCATCCAGCTCATCATTCATCTTACACATTATGATACCTAAGGCCTTTTTCTTTTACAGGATTAGTAAAAAAGCAATATAAAAAAATAAATGAAATAAGCTAGGATGTCATTTACTTTTTCATGTTAAATGAGCCAGTGATTAGAAAAAAATAAGACTAGTTAATATTCTGTTCCTCCAAGATTTAGAGTGTGTGAATGTTTATGAAAATATGCCTTTGAAAAGAATAGCGGGAAATGAGCAATTGGGTTTGCTGAAAGCCCAGATTCTTTTTCCCCCCAGCTTTGCTGAGGTCTGATTGATAAATAAAAATTGTATATAACTAGGTTGTGGGCCACAAAACAAAAGGCTTTTGTATTCCTCTCCCTGGGGCATGTCAGGGGGTTCTACAGTTGTAAATAATAGAAAATGCAATATTTCTGACACGGGAGATTTAGGGAAATAAACCATCATTGACTTCATGTCGTTAATTAAAAAATCTCAATATAAATGTTTAATAATTTTTGAATAAGTTAATTATGTAAACTTGAATTTAGGACAGTCAGTTCCCCTGAATAAGGTGGATATATGAAATCCAATTAAGACAATAGAACTGTGTCTTACCTTTGGTGTCTGCTAAGTTACAAACTCCAATGACCACAGATCCTGGCAGGTATTAAAAAACTCAATGTGAATCAGATTGGGTTTAAGCAAGAGGGGATGGAGGGGTTTGTGGCTAACTGGCTAATATTTACCTCTTAAAAGCATTAGAATTCCTTATTTGTACAAAATCACACATACATACAAAACAGTTGTAGACAGAAGATCAGGGCAATCATTTGCTACCTGTTTTATATTATTCTCAAAGCTCACTTTAAGAGAGCAATTTTAGTTTCACTTTGTTGGAGAAATGGGAGAGGGGCTTTTAAGTTGTTTATAGATCTTTCAAATTGTGACAAACTATTTTCAGGATTGGTGGATACAATCATTGTCATTACAGCATACTTTTGTATGCCTGGAGGATTCTGTTTTTATATTCCAGAACTGATTTTGGTTCTGATGCTAATTGCCCATTTCCATTTCACTGATTTATTTTTTAAACTTGGTCAGCTTATTTCACCTCTCTATACGTCATGCCTCTTATGTCTCATAGCCCAGAACATAAAGAATAATATAGATTTGAGAAGATTATTTCAGGAGGGGAACAGGTGCAGAGTGAGATGGATATAACTCTTACAAATTCCTCACAGGAAACCTCAGCTCAAGGATACCTCATTCAAAGGTAAGCTCATGCTCATTCTGCTTTGCACTGGTCTGTCTTCCTCAGTTTATTCCAATGCATCGGCTACAACAATTACAACAATATCTGGTGTTGGGCCACAAGGGTATGAAGAGAATAACAGATGTAGAAAGTGGTATGAAAACAGGAATATATAATTAAGCAGGAGCAGAAAACAGCAAATGCAACATTAGCTAAGCTTTATTAGTTACCCTGGGAAAATTGCTTTTAAAGTACTTAACTCATTTATATAACAGAGTGACATAGGTTATATCGTGACCCTATTTTATCAATGAAAAAGTTGAGGAACAGAAAGGTTAAGCAATTTGCCCAAAATCACAGACATAGTAAGAAATGAAGTCAGGATTCAACTCAGGCAGTCTGACTTGATCTATGCTCCTAGTCAATACAAACAGTACAAATTTTGACGATACCGAAGAGAAATCACTAAGCTTTCTACGATTCATTGGAAGTGATACAAAAGATAAATATTGACCCCAGAAAGTTAGAATATTCAAAGACAACCAGAGAGCAGACTATCTCTATCTATTTTTTCCTCCATTTCTCTTTATTTTTATAGATATATCCAAATATATGTTCTCAATATATTCCAACATTAGAGTATTTGAAACTGTAGCAAAATCAATCCTTATTTAAAGGCTCGACTCCCAAAATACTTCAAGGTCCTGACCTTCCCCTTCAGTCAATAATAATAGTGACTTCAATAATAGCCAATTTTTTATTAAACACATTTACTCTGAACCGGGTGCTGCACTAACCCCTTTCTACACATGAACATATTTAGCTCTATTTTCATGCCTCTTAATCTTCCTCTTCCTTTCTCTTCCTACGTGGGAGCTTCTATCCAAGTTTCATTCCCTGCATGTGATTCAATGGTCCTCTCTTTTAGACCTTTCCCAAATCTATGTTCTGGCTCTACCCTCTTTGCTGGGCTCCAACTCCACATTTGTGACCATCTGCTCCCCAAGTTCATCTTAATGTCAGACTGGCAGATACCACACTTGTTTTTATCAAAATTGAAGTTGTCTTCTCCTTACAAATTGTTTTTTCTAATGAATTCCAAATGACCATCAATGCAGCCTCCATCCCCTGAGTCTGCCATCTGGAACCGTTTACACCTTCCTCTAAGCCACGCCTCCATACGACCGGCTCTCAGCCCCACAGTCAGAACTCTTTCAATCCCTTTCTCTATCTACTCTTCCCCTTCATTCCACTTGTTACACCCTCCCTCAGACTCTAACAAGTCCACCAAAAAGGTCTCCTTTTTAACCTTTTAGTCTTATTGCCAAATTAATTTTCCTGAAATTCAGCTTTTTTCCTCAAATTTTTATATATTTATGACAGTTCTATACGCAATAAGATACAATTATGAACTCATCATTGATTTTTACTTTTACTTATTTTTCTGATATATGTGTATTTCTTTTTTTCCATTTTTATTAATATATAATTTACCTATAACACTCTCTAAGTTTAAGGTGTGCAACATAATGATTTGATATATGTATATATCGCAAAAATGCTTATCACAAGTTTGGTTAAAATCCATCACCTCACAGTTACAAAGACTTTTTTTTCCTTGTTATGAGAGCCTTTAAGATCCACTCTCTTAGCAAATTTCAAATACACAACCAGTATTGTTAACTATAGTCATCATGTTGTACATTACATCCCCAGAACTCATTTATCTTATAACTAGATATTTGTACCTTTTGACCACCTTTACCCAATTCTCCCACCTCCACCTCCCATCTCTGGCAACCACAAATGTGATCTCTGTTCCTACACTTTGTTCTTGTTGTTTTTTTAGATTCCACATATAAGTGAGATCATACAGTGTTTATCTTTCTCTGCCTGACTTATTTCACTTAGCATAACACCCTTAAGGTCACAAATGGCAGGATTTCCTTCTTTTTATGACTGAACAAAATGCATCTTTCCTTACTGAAATAATGATAATCTTTCAAGGTCCCATTTAAATGTCTTCCGTGAAACCTTCCCTGGGGGCCAACGAAGAAGTAATTATAGCATGTTAGTTGTTTTTATATGGCCCTTACTACTTTTAATATGTATTATATTTATTTGTGTACGTGTCTTATATTTATACATGACTGCATAGAGCTCTATAGCAATAGGCATTGTGTCTTGTAAATCATTATCATGGAGTCAGTCAGGATCTTTGGTTGGGGACACAGAAGGCACTCTCTAATTAAGAGATCGTGGAAAGGTGTGGGCAAGGTACAGAGAAACTACAGGGATGATGGCATATCCATCATTATAACAGCAGAGCTGTTACCACCTCCACACTTTAGAAGGCAAGGGAAGAGAGTGATTCTTGGAAGGATTGATCTGTGAAGTGACGGCCACATTGAGAGGTGCTGTGACATTTGATGGAGAGTCCACCTAGCCTGAGACAATCCTGTAGGAAGGGTCCAGATGCGGTAATGCCACCCCTTCGCTCTCTTCCTCGTCTACAATCTCCTGCCGGTGCTCCAATTGGCCAAATGCAATCCAAAGCCAAAGGACAAAGGAGCCTGTTGACTGCGTATAGACCATTTCCTGTGGCAGCAAATTGGGTGGAGAAAAGTGAGAGGGGATCTGGGCGGCCAAACCAAAGAGATTTGACACAATCCCTAAGATGTTACATTTAATAAATTTAATTTAATTAAACATTTAATAAATATTTAAGGAATACTCTTTCAAGTTGCAAATGCAACTTCATGACACTTTGATGTCGGGATATTTTAAAGGTCGTAAGATCTAACTGATCTCTTTTATTATTTCTCTCTAAGCATAATTTTTGCACTCTGCTCAACTCAGCAATAAAGGAAAAACCTTTTTCTTTCTTCCCCCAAATGTGTACTCTTATGATCTATCTTGAGAATGAGATGACTTTTCAATGTTGAACTGATGCTGACACAGGGATTCTCTTTTAAATGTAGATTTAAAAAAGACAATTTTCTTGGATAAAAAAAAGCCAGTGAAAAATGACCTACCTGATTCCTAAATTTCACACATCTCTTGCCGAAAGTTATTAAAAAATCAAGATTTCTTTTCTTTTTTAACTTGCTATTTACCTTAAACTTTCACTGAGGCTGTCTGTTTTTGTGGACCCCCCAACATGCGCTAAGTCAAAGAAAGAGCAATGTGATGCCTGAAATAGGAGGTAATCAATTCTTTATGCTGAGTAGATTTATTAAGCTTCTAAAACTATCACTTGTATGCATTTCTTTCTGTTCAGATGTTATGCTTTTAAATAAAGAAAAAAATACACCAACAACCAAAGAAGGAAAAACACAACCTAATGTTGCATTAAATATATATATTAGATACTATATATATGTATTTATAGAAACTAAAGAGGTCAAAAATTAATTCAGAGAAATACCTCTATATGAAGAATATGTGATGTGATGAAAATGTCAACATGAAGAAGACATTTAATATTTTATATGATGACAATTATGATGAAGAACGATCATTTTCCTTGTCTTCCATCCAAGTTTGATTTTAGTTGCTGTCCCAGGACATTCTTTTTCCTGTTATTATTCTTTTGAATGGCGTTGATGCCGACTGTTCTTTGTTATTGCCACTAGTTACTAATGTGATCTTATAAATAAGAAAGCAATAAATGCCATGTGTTCTAAATAGATAATTGATGCTAGTTGTAAGGTATAGGTTATGACAAGATTCATGATTCATTTGCAGATTTCTGGGCTAATAAATTCTATAAAACAAACAAAAAAACCACCAAAACTTTCTCACCTTAAATGATATTTAGAGGAGTCTAATTTATCAAAGATTAAGTCATGTTTGAACATTTGTATATGTCTTCTCTTTGCTTTTCTCTATTTAGAAGAACTCTGAATTCTTTCGAATATCACCTGGGCAAAGAGCATCAGATACTGATATGATTGCCTTTGACCTTGAAATATTCATTCTCTGCAGCAGATAGCTGACTGGCCACCAAAGTGGCATAGTTTCCTTACATAGTATAGAGTTATGTTGGAAGGGACTGACTTGAGTAAACATGAGCTGCATTCCCCAGGCCTCCATGCATCTAAGAGGTGTCATGTGCCTAGTTCTCACCAATGGAATGTGAGTAAAAGCGATATGTCAGTTCCAGGCCAAAGTAGTTAAGAAGAAGATATGCTTTTTCTAAGACCCTAAAGGGAGGCAAAGTTACAAGAGGAAAGAAGTCTGGGGTCCTCAATGACCAAGGGAAACCACCCATTGACCAGGTGTATCTGCAATGAACTGTGACATGAGTGACCAAAATTTTCCTTTTGTATTATGCATCTGAGATGATAATATTCAATATATGTGAGTGCCATGATATTGAAATATACTATATATTATAGACAACTTATAACAAAATATAAATTTATAAAATACAAATGCAAAAAATATTATAAAATACAAAATATCATATATTTTATATATATATGTGCCAAAGCCATGTGTGTATTTTATATAGTTTTATATATATAATTTATATGTATGTTTATATATTTGTGTATATATGTAAATATATAAAAATGTATATAAATATATATACATGCACACATATACATGATATAGTTTTATTTCCATTCGTTAAAGAAAAGAGTTCTGAAGACAAAAAATGAAAAGAAAAAGAGCATTGTTGCTTTCACTTCTACCCTTAGTTAATACACATCCGTGTAAAACTGGAGACAGAAGAGACTACAGAAAATTGTCTTGCACCCATTACCTTACAGAACTGTCTCTGCTGATTCTTAATCACGGCTAGAATGTGAATAGCTTATAAGCAAGAGAGCAAGAAAAGCCTATCAGTTTAGTATTTAAGTATCAGTATTAATTACTTGTTTGAAGAGATGTGTGATTGCACAAATTGCTCAATGATGATTACAAAGGAGTTTGCATTTGCAAACAAATGCCTGTGCAATTTTCCTGGTAAGCACCACTTACGGAATTAAAGAAGTGTAGCCCTTGAAGTCAGACAAGCGATTCCTACAGTGGTTCCTGTGCTTGCTTTAGCGGTGTTCTCTGTTCTGACTCTGTTCACTTGTAACAGCTCGATTACTCAGTCTCCCAAATTTGCTCATTTGAGTACCACCTCGGGGTTTGTCTTCCCTCTTTATGACCTATACTATTACTTACTTGATGTTTTACCCAGACGAAGCTCTCTTAAAAATTTACATAAAATATCTCTCTTGACTCCACTTCTGATGCCAGTGATTGCCCCATATATTTGCTCCCTTTTGCTATAAACTGCTTAAGAGGCTTGTTTTATTCCTTGTCTCCCGTTCATCTCTGGCCAATCTCTTTTAAACTTACTTCCATGTGACGTTTGTCTTTACCATCCACAAGCCATAACGCCTTTACGTGGTCATCAATGAGCTCCACATTTCTTAACCCAAAGGTCTCAGTCCTCATCTTACATGACCATCAACAGCATTTGACACAGTCGATGAGTTCTTTCTCCCTGATACACTTTCCTCACTTGGCTTGCCAAACCCCACACTCTGTTGATTGATGGTATTGATTGTCCTCCTGTCCCATTGGGTTGCTCCCTCTCAGTCTCCTTTGCCAATTCCTCCTCTTCTCCCTAACGTCATCAGGCACAGATGTCTCAGATCTCTTGTCTACAGTCCTTCTCTCTAGCTATACTCTCTCCTTTGGTAGTAATTTGCTTAATGCCCTAAATCTTGTAAGAAATTCAGACTAAATCTGTGTCTGCAATCCAACTCATTGATTCTTCAAGAGAATCAAGAGAACCTCTGTAAAGTATAATAAAAGTGAATAACCAGAAAAATAAAAATTAAAAAAGGCACAAATAATACAAATCCATTTTTTTAGTCTTAGATTCAATAGCGTTGTCAAGTTGTTAAACATTTCTAAATGCTTACTCTCAATTTCTGCATTTATCTTATCCTGAACAGTAATGAAGGGGTGGTGTACCAGCAGGGGTTCCAGAACCAAACTTGGTGTAGTTCCACCCTAATCTATAATGCTTCTCCAGGCCCATTTCTTTCTGTGCTCTTCATCTGAATCTGCAAACATCATACATGTAATTAACTACTCTTACCCTGTTACTGCTGTATGCTCATCTGTCATATCCACACTAAATAAACTGTACCATATGCACCTTAATCAAATACCGGTAGTGTGGTCATTGAGAATATAGGACAAAGATCTAATAAAAACTTTACACGAATTTGTTCTCCAACCAGACGACTTGTTATTATGCTGACCTTGTCTCTTCTAGAAAATCTGCCAACAGAATTAGACAAGTCTGGGCATATGAACCTGCTGACTGAAGGAGGCTAGGAGGGCAGGGCTCTCTTCATCTGCTCGGTCACTGCTTTGGTCAAGGTGCTCAACGAATTGGCAGTAGAAGCAGCGGTTTTCCTGTCAGACTTGTCACAGGGAGAGAGCACATTTCAGCATAAATGATTGTGTCCAATGGTTGTCTGGGAAACAGTTTTGCAATCTGTGTTTAATCAAATTCATTGGGTTTTCACAGCATTACAAGCAGTTCATTACTGTCATTTTCCCCACAGATGACTCTATTCCTCAGTACCACTTACCCACTTAACACCTCCTGGCAATGGCCAGCGCCAGCCATCTGCCTCTATGGTGCCAAAAGTAATAACTTCTGGTGCAGAGCTTGAACATTATGTTATTATATTTAATCTTTCCTCTGTGTGTTATCATTCAGCATAACCACCTTTCTGGATTATACAGAATTAGATGGCAAATAATATTGCTTCCATATTGTTTTCTCCTCCCAGTTTCTGTGGTTGGCTGCCAACAACCAGCCACTCTCTGGGCCCAGTGCAAACCATTAGCTACTGTTACAATGCCTGATCATTGCTCAAGGCCTCACTGAACTGGATGATGTGGAATGTACCAGCAGCACTGCGTCTGTTGCTCAGTCTCCCTACAATGAGTTTCTGAGGGTTTTAGCATGGAATACCATCTAAAGCATGGCGTATACGACATATAATTTGTATTCTCTTCATCACAATGGTGTATTTGTTTTCCATTCCTAAATTTCTGTGTGGAAGGAAGTGTGAGATGAATTATACATGCTGAGCATAACACCCTGATGATTCCACTGTGAAATCTTGGGCAGATAATATTGGGCTGATGACATCAAAACACCCCTCAAGTCAGCATAGGGGAAAATAACAACAACAACCCCCCCCCCCCCCCCCACACACACACAAAATTGATATGTAGCATCTTCAAGCAAAAACTAGTTCTTTGACCCAGGATTTCTACTTTTCAGTTTTAATGCAGATGTTGTATAGAATTTTGGTCCTTGAAAATTTGATTTAACATGTGTCCCGGAGTCTGAAAAGTGACTCCTCATTCATTCATTTAATGGTCTGCCAATAAATATTTATTAAGTGCCCACTATACTTTTCTTTTTAGTATTTCAAGATGCCTAATGGGATATTTTTCTAATGTGGGTTAAGTGGCACATTAGGTTCACGGGTGTTATGAAAAGGAATTATTCTATGGTCAATATAAGTTTGAAAAAAATTCAATTAAACAACAGTAATCATGATTATTTATAGTATGGTTTTTGAGAGCTGAAAATGGCTAATGCGCATTGAGAATTTCCAAGTGGGAAATTTAAGAGGTCATATTATCGATAGTGTTTTGGTTAACTGGATGTCCCTGCCCTTTTGCATTTTCCTATAGAATATCTTATAGCCCTAGTATTTCTCAGAATATATTTTGGAATTGTATGTTTACACTCCACTGCTCATTGAATATCTATATGACCACCACCTCCCCACCCCCTCAAGGGACATTCTGTCTAGTTTTGGCCTACGGTCTTAAGCAAATTGAAGAATAACAGAATGGGTGTGAGTTCTACAGGTTCTGTCCGTCCTTCTAGTGGTAGTCACAGAGCGGGCATAATGACACCTTGGGGTCAAGAGATGGGAAGGTTCTGGATCTCTGAGTCAGCATTTGAAGAGAGTGGTTTTGAAGAGCTACAAGTCTAGAGTGAAATTTGCCTGAGTAGGAAATAAGCTCTTAAGGTTGAGCCCCAGAGATTTTGGAATATGTTACTGCACCGTAGCGTAGCTGGTCTTGACTACTCTATCCATAACGAAGCTACTGTGGCTGACTTTTCCTATCCATGGCCTGGGATCATATCCTTACAAAAAGGATTGTCTTCCTGATCATGATTACATGTTCTTAATTTGTGTTCAGATTTTACTAATTCATCATTATCTAATAAGTATTTGGAAGAAAAAAATCTTTTTGAAAAGAGTGGAGGAGAATCAGTACAATAAGTTATGTTTCTTACTAAAAGATTTCCGGCAGGCGCTGCCTATGAGAGAGAATTTGCTGGAGCCTATGGGCGCACCTATGTCTGAGGGAAGATTCTTTCTTTGACTCGGACAGGATTTTTTTCACTTAATTTATGAGTCTGGGTAAAAACATAAGTCCCCTTCACCTTCAAGGAAAGCCTTCGGTCCTAAAGCGATCGCCTGAAGAAAGAAGTCGTTTTATCAGAAACTTAAGTATCTTCATTATAACATAAACAACATTTATATGTCCACTGGTTGGCAGAACACTCTCCTGAGCTCCATGAGAATTTACATAATTTGGCCCCTGGGATTTTTATAGTCAAAAGCAGTGGCAGTTAACATTCCCGTCCCCTCAGCACACATGAGGAGCGGCATTCACACGAATGATGCATTTGCATGTTCAAACCCACGATTAAGCACCATTTCCAGTGAAAAGTTGATCATTCCTCCTTTCCTCTCCTACTCAAGAAAGCATATTGCCATTTAAATAGTGAGAGGAATATTCAAGGTATAGCCTTGAATGTGCCCTATTTGTTTAAAGGAACACTTTGTAAACTTTGGTATTTGGATATTACAAGTGAAAAGTTACTTGAGACTTGCACAATAGTTGACCATTGCATAATGATAATGATGATGATGATGAAGTTGATGGTTAATATTTATGGAATGTTTTCTATACACAAAGCACTGCTCCAAATATTACATATAAATATAGATGCATAGCTGTTTTTTATGTCAATTTACTTAATCCTTAGTCCTCACCACAACCATCGGAAAGGGTATTATTACTTTCTCCTAATTTGCAGAAAAGGAAACTGAGGCTGAGTGGAGCAAGTAACTTGCCAAAGTTCTGCAGCTGGTAATTAGCAGGATTAAGATTAAGTAATCTGCCAAGATGACTTCAAAGCTCATGTCCTTTTTACAACACTACAATATTGTAAAATAGTATTATAACATACTACTAAATATCGTAAAATAGTATGTCATAACATTTACGGTTTGGAACAACTAAGCATCCATAGACTGCTCTTAGTTCACTGTTATATCTGGGAATCACACTTCCCTGTCTCTGGAGGAGCTGGGAGATTTACCATAAAGTCTTTTGCAACCTTAAGAAGTTAGAGTTCTTTTAAGAGACAAAGACTGACTATTGCCACCACATTGGGGAACTGGCAGAAAGAAAAATGGCGCATGGGTTACTCTTCCATTTTATACTAGAGAACACCTCTGCAGATTCAGAGCTCTGGGATTCAAAATGTGGCTCTACCAATTGCCCTGAAATTATTCTAATTTTCATTTATCTACTTGTCCACTATTATTGATTGAGTATGCACCCTGTGTCTAGCACCATTCCAGGGTCTGCGCACACAGTACTGGACAAGACAAGCCAGACCCTTGCCCTCATGATGCTTGCATTCTAATGGGAGGAGACAGAGAATGCACCAGGACACAAGTTCATTAGAGCACTGATTTCAGAGAATGATAAATTACTTAAAGACAATAATACTGAGTAATGTGAGCAACCGTAACTGTGGATAGGGTGAAAAAAATCACTGAAGAAAAACAGAAGACTATTTTGGGCATAACGTTAAGGGAAAGTATAGAATACAACATTCTATCTATACTGCTTTTTTATGACATGAAATTGAAGATGCACATAAATAAAACATTGTTTTCAGAATGACATTTTTAGGTAATTCTCTTCTTGTATTGATATTATTTTCAAACTAGTTTCTGTGATAACACAATAAATTTAACTTCAAAAACAGTGTAAAAGCTTCAATAATATTTTAATAAAGAAAAATTAGGGAAAATACAAAAATCATCAAGCAATGTCGATATGGACTACTCAGTTGTCATAAAAAATGAAAACAATAAAGACAATATAGCAACTTAAGAATGTTTGTGATACAGTAAGAAAACACGGAATGCAAAATTATTTATGATGGCTATTATCATAACTGTATAATATTTTACATGCATAAAACAAAGAGATGAACATTGCCCAGACAATGAAGTCAGTTGAATAGTAGGGAAATTGGATTGTAGATGACATTTTCTTACTTTTGGTATTTATGAAATAATTTTAAACTGTTCAAATGATTTTGAAACAAAGCAAGCCCTCTAACGATTTTGCATGATCCTCACTGACTTCATTGAGGGGAAGCAAAAGTTTTCCTTATTTGACTTTCATATAAAGTGTTATTCTATAAAAGTTTTAATATATGTTGCTCTTGCAAATGGGTGTCCTAAACTTCACATAAATTCATTTTCAATTCAGCAGTTAATCATCGCTAGACAGACACATACTCTAGGTAGGCTGCTTAATCCATCAAAGAGTTGATCTCTTCAAGGTTAGTTACAAGTGGTGCTTGACTTTGTTCCTTTCTGTTTATTTTTTATCTGTGTTGAGGTTACTCCCCTATAAATCTAATTTACAAGTTTTCTCCTCACGGCAGTGTCTGGAAGATGGCTAATTTTCTCCCCTAAGCTTGTGACAATGATAATTTTAGAATCTTTTCTAATTGTAGCTTCCCTTTCTCATTTCATTTCTCTGTACACCTAGCAGCTTTTATACTAAGTTTTGATACTAAGTAATTTGCATTTTACCCTCACTACTTACCATGCAGAATCCAATGGGATTTCCATTTAGAACAGCAAAGATTTTATTCTCAGAGGCAACTGGTCACCAACATGTGATCTCTTAAATCTTGCTAGCTAGTGACTCACAGATGACTCTGGACACCACCATTATTTGGGGAGTCTTCGGGTCATGCCATTTTAAACGTGAATGTGCTATTGTACTATTTTTGTAGTTTGCATGGAATGCAGATGAGTTGTGTGAGCGTTTGTATCTCACCTGATGTTCATTTGCTTCCGATGGTCAACGTAGAAGCTAGACGAACCATTGGCAGTGATTCCAGACCCAGGACAAGTTAATGACAGGCCTGAAATGGAGGTTCTTAACAGGCAATTGTAAAGTTACCACTGGCCACTCTCACTCAGGATCCCAGCAGAACAGCTGGAATCTTTCAGGGTCTGAAACACCCGTTGTGACTGCTGTGTCTTTTCTGCCCAGCTTTCGCTATATTGCATATGCAATATGTGGATTATGGTAACCCTTTTATTCTCTCATCAATCATTATTGATTCAAGTGTTTATTAAGAAGCCACTATGTGCTAAGTGATGGTTAATTCATTGGATTAAACCAAACATTAACTCTCTGTATCATGGAACTTTGACTAGAGGCACACACAAGAAACCATTTAAATAAAAACCTAAGAATGATATTGTAGAGAGTGGTAAGAACTAGAGAGGACATTACACTGGGTAATAGGACAGAAAGTGGCTGAGTTGGAGCCTGCCCACTTAGATAGGGTGGTCAGAGCTGGTCTCCTGAAGAAATTGATATTTGAATTGAAATCTAAATATGTCACCAGCCAGGTGAAGAGCTGGGGACTGTGTACCTGGTAGAAGCAACAGCAAGTGGTAAGCCTCATCAGCAGGGAGAAACTTGAGGTGCCTGAGCAATGCAAAGGAAGCCACTGTGGCTTGAACGGAGTGAACCAGGGAGTGGATGGCAGAGAGGAAGTTGGAGGGGTAGGCAAGAGCCAGGTCAGGGATTGACAAACTGTGGCCCAGGGGCAAAATCCCACTAGCCAGCTGTTTTTGGTGAACTAAGAATGTTTCTTACAGATGAACACTTGCAATCAATATGATAATAGGGAACACTGACTTTGAATTCCAATTAAGCAAAATGTTATCCCCTATAAACAAGAATTTCATTCTTATAATTATTAGAGTATTAGAAAAATTATACTTTTATATTTTAGTAATAACATTTTGTTATTCAATAATAATAAAATTATTATTTTTATATTTTGAAATTTACCAAAAACTTTTGTCAAAATCTGTTTTCTCTCTTTTGATAAAAGTACCTAATAATATCCTTGATTTTGCCTCTTGGCCCACAAAGCCTAAAATATTTACCTACCATCTGTCTTTACAGATAAAGTTTCTTAACCTCTGGGTTATATTATGCCAACTACTGTGGGAACACACTTTTCTTTTTTAATCATCCTAAGGTTTTTTTTTCTTTTCTTAATGACATCTGGTTCCATTTTTTCTTATAACAAATATGCTCAATGAATGCCTAATGTGATATTAGTAGGAAATAATACATAGTGAAAAAAATAGTACCTCAGTTTATTGATGCTGCTGAAATCCTGAAGATGATATTTCTACTTCTGTCTCTGTTTTCTCTCAGTCCTGTCAATCCAGTTTCCAAATCCACATATAGAAACTTCCCTTTAGGTATAATTGACATATAACATTGTATTAGTTTAAGGTGAACAACATAATGATTTGATATATGCATGTCCTGTGACATGATCACCACAGTAAGTTTAGTTAACATCCATCACCACACATAGTTACATTCTTTTTTCTTATGATGACAACTTTTAAGATCTGCTCTCTTAGCAACTTTCAAATATACAGTACAGTATTATTAACTATAATCACCATAGTGGACATTTATATTTGCAGGCTTTATTAATTTGTAAATTTTTACTTTGGCAGTGAGAAACCTGACTACAATACCTAGAATATACTTATTTATTTAATCCTTATATACACATAAAATCATTTCAGAATTGCGTACCCGTTCTTCTATGAGAAATACATTTAAAAACTAAAGCCCAGCATTTTTAAACAGTATTTGCCTTTAACCTTAGAGTACCCAGTCAAAATTCTGTAGTCCCAAGTTATTTAGCTAACTCTCTTTTCCTCTCCCCCTCAGTGAGGTTCTGCTATTCATCTGTGTTACAAGTAGGTTCATTTATTACTGTTTATATTCCACACTGGGTTCCCCTCACATCCTGGTTGATTTTGCTTATATGTTTACTTTTATATATTTTTTGTTACTTTGTTTCTAAGAGTCAAAGTGCTGCAATAAGGTGTATTCCTCCCTTTCCTGCTCCTCTGCTCCCATTCTCCACTTCTTCCCACTCCTCCCAACCACCCCACAGAGATTACAAATCGATTTAGTTGCTTTTTTATCCATCTGCATTGTTTTGCACAAATGAGTAGATATATGTATATTTTTTATAACCTGTTTTTCTTTCATGAAGGAGAATATACTATAGATGTTTTTCTGTACTTTGGTATTTTCACTTAACAGAACATTCTGGAAATCACTCCAGATCAGTATGCAGAAGTCATCCTCATTCTTCTTAAAGCCGCACAATACTCCATTTTATGGCTGCACCATTATTTATTCAACCACTCTCCTACAGACAAGCATTTAGATTTTCTGCAAAATTTTACAATTACAAATAAGGCTGCAACGGGTAACCTCGCGCATATGTGTTTTCAGATTGTCAAGAGTATGCATTCAGGGTAGATTCTTCCAAGCGGGACTTCAGGAAAAATGCACGTGTGTGTAGTTTTGTTAGATTTTGCCAAATTCCCCTCGTGAGGGCTTCTACCCATCGGCATTCCCACTAGCAATGTGTGACAGCTCCTGACTGCCACAGCCTTGCCAACAAAATGCATTGTCACACTGTTAATTTGTGCCAGTCCGATACGGGGTGAATTCTGGGTCGGTATTTTAACTTTCATTTCTCCAATTATGAATGATTGGTTCTTCATATGTCTAAGGACCGTTTTTATATCTTCTTTTGTGAATTGTCCTTGTCTTTCCCCATTTTTTAAAATCAGCTTTTTGGCCTTTTGTGCCTCAGTTTTTAAGAGTTCTTTATCCACTGGAGACATGAGGTCTTTGTGGCATATTTTATCCAAGTTTTCAGTTGTCTTTTGACTTTATTTATATTGTTTTTGTTTGGCTGTGTATCTTCTTTTATTGTAGTAAAATGTATCAACCTTTTTTTGTGCTGCTTTTGCATTTGGAGTCATAGTTAGAAGGCTTTCTCTACACTGTTTAAAGTGGAGTTTACCCAGGTTTTCTTCTAGTACTTGTATAGTTTCATATTTTTACATTTAGATCCCTAATTTATTTGGAATTTATTCTTATACAGGGTGTGAAATATGGATCCAATTTTGTCTTTTTCCAAATGGCTACACAGTTGTCCCAACACCATTTATTAAAAAGCCCTTCTTTACCCCCATGCTTTGAGATGCCACCTTTATTACATACTAAATTCCTATAAGTATTTGGGGCTATTTCTAGGCTTCCCTTCTATTCCCCTGGCCTCTTGGTCTATACGTCCATCTACTGCACGTTGGGTTAATTATAGAGGCTTGATAGTATGTTTTAATGTTTTCTAGGGCTAGACACTCTCAGAGTTTTTCTTTTCAAAGTTTGTTTTTTTCCTGGCTATTCTTATATATTTGTTTTTCCATACGAACTTTAGTGTCAATTTGTCTAATTCCAAAAATAGCTCATAAATGAGAAACTTAGGTAAAAGTTTAGAAGGAAATAAGAAAGACAGGGAAAAGCAAGGACAAGGAAATGACAGCCTGCTTCTGCAAGCCTCTCATATCCCAGACAGGAACAGTGCTCATCTCCAGTAATAGACTCATTACCGGGCACTGAGTCTATGCCGAGGCGTTACAGCAGGCTCTGAGAATACAGCGGAGAGCCTAACAGATAGAGCGGCCTTTGCTGTGAAGACATGGATTCAAGTCTTGGCATTGTGAAGCACAGTTTGGAAGTTGTCCTTGTGTATACATGCTTTTGTCTTCTTGCTACAATTTCCCAGGAAATAAAATAGAGCATTTTGAAATAATATTGTAAAGTCCAAAATGGAACTCACCATCTCCCAAGTTTGCCAAGTTATCTCTAGCTTCCTCTTGACACACGCCTCATTTTACCACCAACGTCTAATCAATCACTCTTGTCTGTATATTTCACTTCCCTAATGCCACTCAAGCCTATCCACTTCTCTCCAGCTCCCTTTCACTCTCCTGATCCAGGCCTCCAGGCCAACATAACCTTCATCTGGACTACTGCATGTATGTCCTAAATTCTCTCTCCATTTCTCACTCAGCATTCAGCAGCCAGAATGATCATGATCTTTATAAATATGACTCAGATCCCATGTCTCCCCAGCTTCACACCCTTCGATGGCTTGTGACAATTCTTGGGCAAATGTCCCAACTCTTTGGTATCATGGTTCACTAGTCCCTGCAAGATCTGGCCTCTGCCCATCTCATGCTGCTACTGCCCTCAGTCACTACGCTGTCACCACACTGGCTCTCTCCAGCTTCTAGAAAGTGCCTGCTTCTTCCATGGGCTCTTCCAATGCCTGTAACCTCCTCCACCCACCCTACTGCCAGATAAACTACTGGTCCCCTCCTCCAGGTTTAAACATTCCTTTTTGGAGGATCCAAAATGATCCTTCCCATCCTTCATCTGGATTCCCTATTCTGCACTGTCACTGAACCGTGTGCTCCTTCAGATCACTTATAACAAACAACTCTAACATTTATCGATTGAAAGAAGACAGAAAAAAAGAAGGAAAGGAACAATTGAACCCCAAACTGAAAGTTTCCAACATCTGAGCAGCACAGTGTCTGCAGTATGTTGGGTGATGGTGTTGATGAGGTAGTTGCTGTGGAAAATTGAATACAGTTTACTTACTTGCAGATAGACTCATTTAGATTTATGAATTTAAAATGTATACCTACCTTTTGTTAGTCTTCTATAATTACTGTGGTTTGGATTACAACTTGCCATTTGAGATTTTTATTTCAAGCACTCAAATAACAAAAGGCGACCGTTTCTTACATTATCTCCAACACTGCCAGGTGTTCTTCCATCATCAAATTGTTAAAGAAAACACACAAAACATATGTTTTCCATTGTTCCCTGCATAATCTGGAGCTATAGAAATGCAGGATGCTTACACTCTCAGCAGAAATGAGTGAGCATGAAATATTCATAAGGTTGGTGTTTGTGATTATTAAGTAAAGGCCAATTCTGTTGAGTTTGTCATTTAAAAAAATATGTAGTTATTTATTAAACAACTGAATATTTACTATATGATAGATCTCATTATGATAGAAGCTGAGACAGATTCCTCAAGAGGTATAGTGAAGACTCTTGAAAATAAAGGACAAGAAACCCTAAGAAATATAGATGCATTTGAGATTCAGCACAACCAATGCATATCATCTTCAAGGTCCTAAAAGGTCCCACATCACCTGTCTTCTAACTTACAGTAGAGAAGGAGCCTTAAGGCTTTGGGCTTTGGAGATAGTCACATGCAGAGTTGTGTCTTCCTTTGTCACTTATTAGTTCCTGTGACATTAGGCAAGTCATTAAACTCTGTATAGCTTCGGTTTTCCTTTTCTAATCTGCAAAATGGCATCAGCAATAGAACGAGCCTCCTAGGGTAATGGTCACCAGTGTGTGAGGTAACGCAATGCCAAGCATCCATCTCCATGTGTCCCACATAATTAGCATTTAAGGCATGTTAGGTATTGTCTTGCTTGTATTGATTATTTTATCTAATACTTTTGCCCTCACATTGGCATTAATCCTATATGAGTGGCTCCGATAGAAAGTGGGGCGATCCCTGGGTCAAAACTTGCTGAGCTCAGACCTGGAGGAAACAGTATCTGGATTTGGATTCTGAAGAGCTGAAGTTCAGAGATGACTCTGCTACTTCTCATCTTTGAGACTATAAGTCTCACTTCCTGATCTGTAAAATGGGGATAATGTTGATTGGTTTCTAGAAATTAATGAGATCTGATAAATAAAAATATTTTATACATTGTGTGCAATTATTCAAAACATGGCAGCTTTTGTCTGTTTAATTTTTTCATCTAACAAATAGTTAGTGAGCCCTTGCACTTTGACGGGACCATTTTGAGTTGGCTGCAAGAGTAGAGACATGTCACATAACTTGCTTCAGTAAGAGCTCTCCATTTCACCCCTCACTAAGAAGAAAATCAACTTTTGGTGCTTAAAAAAACAGCACATCTCCTATTGTAACTTGATTAACTGATATTACAAATAACTGCATAAAGCACAATTACAAAGATACGTAGTGAAATATTCAAAGATTGAAACACTGCTTGCAACAGCAAAAAATAGACAGAAAACCTAAGACATCATTAAAAGCGAACAGGATATATTAATATGATACATCCGTTCAAGGGAATATTATGCAGCTTGTAAAAAAGAATAAGGCATATCTTGGGGCTGGCCCCATGACCTAGTGGTTAAGTTCGGTGCACTCTGCTTTGGCAGTTCGGTTTGGTTCCTGGGAGCAGACCTACACCATTCATTGGCAGCCATGCTGAGGTGGAAACCCACCTGCAAAATAGGGGAAGACTGGCAGAGATGTAAGCTTAGGGTGAATCTTCCTCAAGCAAAAAGAAGAAGATTGGCAGCAGATGTTAGCTCAGGGTGATTGTTCCTCAGCAAAAAACAAAAGGCATACCTAAATGAGAGGCAGTGATTTCGTACTGAGAGGTAACCCTACAGAGTGGTTGGAGGCATGGAGTCTAGAGCTAGATTGCCTCGGTTTAAATCGCATTCCACTTTCTACTGCATAACTTTGAGCAAGTCACTTCACTGCTCTGTGCCTCAGTTTCCCTGTCTCTCAAACTCGGTGAGCCTAGAACCTCTCCCATTGGATGCTGTAAGGATTACCGGAAAAGAACTTAGAACAAGGTCAGGTTTAGAACATGTGCTGTATGTGCCTGTGTTTGCTGCCATTACTACTATTATTATTGCTATCATCATTATTATTACTGAAGTAGGCTAGCTCAAATGTGTATCACTAAATAAAAAATCAAGATGCGTAATTATGTCCACATGCTACTATTTACATGTAAAAAAAGTATATGTTAGAAGATGGGAAAAATATGTTTGTACACACAACACATATTTCTGGAAGAATTTAGAAGAAACTTGCCATGTTGTTATCTCTTTGGAGGGTAAATGGAAAACTAGGTTACATGGGAGAAAAGGAGGGAGAATTATTCCTAATTTGACAAATAATTTAATCTGTTTAGAACATTTACCATATATGCAGATCACCTTTTCAAAAAATAACCGTAAAACCAAGCTAGATGAGATAAATGAGTATATACAATCATTATTTAAGCAACAATTTTGTATTTCCGGTATCTCTCCCACATATGCCACATTGATGAACCTGGCATTTGTCTTTGTGAGTGCATGTGTGTCATCATTGTATGTCGGCATCTCAGTCCTCCAGGGTCCATTTTCATCAAGGTCAAACAGGGTAAAACCTCTAAGCGCTGCCTTGATCTTCATCAAAACCTTGAATGCTTTTAGCAATTAAATGTCCTGGAATGAATGGAAGCATCTCAGGGCCCAGAAAGCATGAGTCATGGAGAATGGACTCCTCTGGCAGCGCCAGATGGAAGGCCCTTCAGTGCTCAGGTGGCTGGATGTGGGAGGCCCCAGAGAGTCACCGGAAATAGGGTCAGTTCGAGTCAGTCTCAATAAATTTACAAGTGAGTTTTATTAAAAGGAGTTTCTTCTTTGAGGGCTCTGTAAACTAAGGGGAAAAGAAAGTTTTAAAAACATTAAAACAACCCTCTCTCCCCTCCTCAAACAGCACATCAGTTTATGTAAATTGTTTTTCATAAGTAGCCTCAGAGTCACTTAAAGCATTTTATTTAATCCGTGTGGGCGAAGCCTCAAGGTTTCAAGCTTTTGTGCTTGTGCTGTGTGGAAGCTTCTCAGCACTGTGTGGCTTTCAAAAGTTGCTTACAAGATTTTCCGAGAAGAATTGTCAGCATGCAAGCAATCCAGAGCCAGGAATCTCAGCCCCTGAGACAGGAGGCTGCCTCTCAGCTCCTGAAACAGGAATTCTATCAGCGGGATGGTGATCTTGAGGCACCATGTCTCAAAGCACTGCACCTCTCTCCATCATTTGTGGTGCATGGTCTCCCCACCATGAAGGCGTAAGACACTCCTAGATCCTACTTTCAGGGGAAGCACACACGATCCAGAGGAGGATCCATAGGTCCTTTCCGTCGAGACATACAGGAGAGGCAGCCAACCTTTGAACTCTGGAGGAACGTGCAGTTTGCGCTTGCTGTGCCCTCTAATCAGAATATATTCCCCCTTTCTCTTTGGATTGAGGCAGACAGCTTGCTTCTAACAGTGGCTCTGTCTCTAACTGGCTGTATGGCTCTAAGCACACTACTTAACCTCTCTAGGCCAAATTTTCTAATCTGCACATTAGGAATAAATAATAAATTCACTCAACTAGTGACTGAGTTGTTAGTCTTTGCAGGATTGGACTTTGGCAATACCTCTAGGCACTAGTTACAGAGGTATAAAAGAGAAGCCAGGCAGCCTCCATTCTAGGGGATCTTAATGGAATATTCTTCCTTAGGTTATTGATAACGATGGAACAGTCCTCTTAAGGTTATGGACAATGATGGGGTACTCTTCCTAGACTAACAAGGGTTTGAAAGGATAATGCTGACCTCCAAAATTTGACGTGTGAGAATTAATTGAGAAGATTCAGGTAAAGCTGTTGGCAGTACTCAGCACAGATTAAGCACTAAACAAGCACAGGTATTATTCATCTCATCCCAATTTTCAGTTTTTCGGGGAAGCCACCCAGCTGGTTCAAACGTTTGTACTACATGCTTTCAGAAATCCTGCTACCTTCCCTTCATGACATTATCACACTGGTGCTTTTATATTAACGTGGGTAAATATTTGATTAAGTTCTGACTCTCCCACTGTATCTTCAGCTCCATCATGGCAGGATGCTGGCTTGTTGTGGTGGTTGTTTTTCTCCATTCTCTTCCAAGGGCATTGTCCAATGCCTGGGAAACACTCATATTTTTAATAAATAAATGACCATATTGAACAATGCTCTTTCTCACTCTCTTTCATTTTAGACAAGCAGACCAAATATTTCCCTTGGGTGCCTAAACCAAGATCTAAGTATCTAACCCTAAATATCCATCTTTCCTACAGGATAACTCACTGTGAGTCCATTGCAGGAATGCAATGGCGCTGTGGATCCTGAATTTCTCAGGATAGTGCAGGCATTTTCTCTGCCCTAGAACCACTGCCTGATCTTGCTGGGATTCTTAGCGCCTCCTGCATCATTTGTGGTGTTAACAGTATTGTGAATATGTTTAGCTCCGTGACTGGCTTTTGATAGCCTTAACAGGCTTTCTAAGAGGTCTTATGATGGAGAAATTGTCCCTCAAATTCTTTTGGTGCCCCTCCCCCCGCACACACTTTCATAACATCTTCCTGGCAGGTGCACTGGCCATACAACGCATTCAGCAATAATTACCTCTAAAATCCGAAACCGCATACTGTTTCAGCACCTGGGGGGGATTTAGCTGAATGCCCACGTGAGCTTGAAGCGCAGACTGAAGAAAAAGAACACACCTGCTTTTGACATTTTAGCAGCATTTGTGCAAATCCATGGGCATACTCTGTGTGCCGTGGCAGGGCGCGGCCCTCCCTTCCTACCCCACATTCTCTACTTCTTTTCCACTGTGAGTTATTGTCTTCCCTGGGACTTACCCACATTCAATTTTCATTGTCACTCCAAACAGCATTTCATTGTGGATCTGTGGAAGACCAAGGTCATGTCAGAGAATAAAATCAAATTAACGGAGGGTCAAATGTTCAGAACAACGAAGGCCAGGCATGAATGTGAAATCGTTAACAAAAGGGCAACCTTTAAAGGTTTAATGTAAACACAAGGAAGCAAAATGCAGATGAGGACAGGCTAAAGGACTGACTGACCAAATCAGGAGTCTCCTTAAGGGACATGCCAGCACATAGTAGGCAGTCAAAATTATGTTTGAATGATTTTGTAGGGTGACCAACCATGCTGGTATTCCCAGGATGTATGATTTTCAGCATTAAAATCAAGAAAGTCCCAGGAAAACTGGAACAAGTTGGTCACCTGAGATTATCAATATAGACTTTGGAATTTTCCGAGAGCCCAGACTCATCCAACCGGCACCCTATGATAACCAAGTTCTCATATAGGATCATGTTCCCTTCACGCCTCCTCTCTTTCCAGCCGTAAAGCTCAAAGCACATGCCCACACTGTGTCCCTGTGGACAGCACACCTGGAGATGGGAAGGATGGGCGAGAAGAAAGACGTGTTGCCCTTTGATATATCCAACATATCCTTTCTCTCCTTTTATTCCCTTGCAGGCAAAGAAATGTGGACCCAGACATCTAAGAGCTTTTAAAATATAATTTCAAAGGCAGGGTTGATTCTCTGAAAAGCCACCAGATGCACTGTCTGAGAGCTGTTCATGCCCAGCAAATGAACGAGATACCCTTGGCACCATGGTACGACAACCATGTTTGCCGGGGCATAGAGGTGTAGAGCTGGTCAGGGAAGCGATACAAATGTAACTCAAAACAGAAAAACATGCAACGTTGGACACCAGTCCTTGGAGTGTATTTTTCACTCTTGCAATTAGGAAACACTTAATCCATCAAAGACAGAAAGGAAAATGGAGAAAAACAAAGAATTGAAGTCAGTGTCTAAGAAATAAGACTACAGTTGCTAAATTTATAGTCCAGAAGGAAAAAAGAAAAAAGAAAAAAGGGAAAAAGCTTCAAGGTGAGGAAAGGAAACCGATCAGAGTTTAGAAATCCCTCCAGGTCATCAGCAAAATGAGGCAAGAGACTCCTACACAGAAAGATAATACAGACAGCAACGGCCCGAAGCTAATAAAGAAAAGTCTGGGCTTGATATCACAGAGTTACTATGCAGTTAAAAAAAAATCCCAGGATCAAATCCTGCAGATGAGCAGCTCAGTCCACTCCAGGAATTCAAAACAAAGAGGGCGTTGTGGAGGAAGCTGGAAAAAGAGCGTGTGCAGCTCTCTTGCAAAAGTAAACAAGGTTTCCGTGGCTGGCACTGTCTGTGGGCACACCTCTAACTCTTTGCTTATTTGATTTTTAATTGCATCTCAGCAGCATCACCAGAGGGACAGGAAAAGCTAAACTGGAACTCCATCCAGGAACGCCACTGCCTATAACAAACCCAGCTGTCTTCCCCCAGGCTGCAGTGGACAGTAAGTCGAGGGAAAAAACACAGGAAAACCCTCACACGCTGTCCTAGGGAATGTACAACTGGGAACAAAATATACCTCCAGTTCTTGTATCTTAGCAATCACAGGCATAAATTGAGGGGCATTGATAACGTTGCTTTAAGATATCTGATATGTTCTGGATGACTCGTGCCAGCCACATCCATATGCAACATTCAGCATACAGGTATTGCATACCTACTGTGTCTGTTGAACTATTCTAGGCACTGTGGATAGAAGAGTGAACAAAGCAGACAAAATTTCTGCCTTAGTGGAACTTATATTCTAATTGCTGACAGGTTAAAAATAAAAAACTAAATATGTAATAGACGTTTAATATAAATAGGCAAAAAAATTAAAGAAAGAATAAAGCAGGGTAAATTAATTGCCCATGAAAGGAGCAATATTTTAGGTAGTTCAATCAGGCAAAACCTCTCTGGGAGAGACTGAGCCAATATCCATATACCATGATGTATAAAGATTATCTTGGGCAGAGAATAGCGGGTGCGAAAGCTCTGGTGCTGATCCTATTGGAGGGACTACTCCAGCGACGATAGACGTTTGGACCAGAGTGCTGTTCCTGGAAATGATGAGAGGTGATTAGTGGTAACTACAATGTATTTTGAAGTAAAGTTGATTTGGAGTGACTTTTTTCTTTCTAACACAAAAAACCCATACACCAGATTCCTCTTCTCATGCAGACGTTTGTGACAGGCTCTCTAAATTGGGTTCCCTAGGCAATTAACTGAAAATGAGCTTGATGCTTAAAGCAGAAAGTAGAGAGTTATCTCGTGATGTTATGCCTCCACTATTTAATTCATTCATGTATTCCTTATTCCACTCATTCATTTTGTAAGCATTTATTTAGCATCTAATACCCCTCACCAGCACTGTGTGGGCCTTGGGGGAGAAAAATGAATACAGCATAATCCCTGTGTTCAAGGATAGAATCTTGCTGATGAAGACAAACAGATGATTACAAAGCATAATGCTAAGTGCCGTCATCATAGTTTATGCCGAATGCTCCATATGATTTGAGGAGTGAAGGTCAGCTAGGGAGCTCTTCCACAGGAAGTGACAATCAGAATCAAATGATGTCAACTGAAGCATGAGGAGGGGCTGGCCGGGTAAAGTCAGGGAGGAAACCAGAGTGAGGAGAGGAAATTCTAAGCAGAGGGATGTCTGATGAGAAGCATTGAGGGGGTGGGGAGGTGGGGGGCACATAGCAAGTACGAGGAATATCAATAGTTGGGTGCTGCTAGAATGAAGTTTCTCACACTTCACTAGTGACTGTATTCCTTGCTAAATATGCAGATGTTCAGACCCCTCCCTGGGAGATGCCGATTCAGTAGGTACATGGTGGGAAGTGCGTGTGAGCATCTTCATGAGTATGCTAAGGAACTGTGATTACTAGGAAGTTTGGGATCCGCTCTCCTAGAGGATAAAGCAAAGAGTCAGGGCCGAGGGGGATGTGCAACTGGAGGGATGGACAGAATCAGAAAGTCCATACATGGAATGTATGTAGGAACAAAACACATGGACTTTGTATGACAGCAATCAAATTTCATGACACAGTTTAAAAAGGAAGGAAAGAAAGGAAGAGCAGAAGACTAACAAAGCATGGCTATATTTTATTTTAGCAAAGAAGAAAATAAACCCTCTCAAACACGCACACACATACTACCACTTTCTATTACGTCGCAGAAAAGAAAACATTTTAAATACCCAAATATCAAAAGGCATGATCTCACAAATGATAATAAAAATGTTATATTAGTTTTCTGTGCAGCTCTAACAAATTATCACAAACTTGGTGGCTTAACATCATGCCACTGTTATAATCTTACAGTTCTGCAGGTCAGAGTTCCGATGTGCATCCCACTGGGCTAAAGTCGATGTATTGGCAGAGCTGCACTTCTCTGAAAACTCTATTTCCTGGCCTTTTCCAGCTTCTAGAGGCTGCTCTCATTCCTTGGCTCATGGTCCCTTTCTCAGTCTCCCAGCCAGCAATTACGGGTTGAATCTTCCATACCTCATCCCTCTGACCCTCTTTTTGTCATCACATCCCTTCCTCTGACCAAAACTGAAGGAAGTTCTTCACTTTGAAGGGTTCATGTGATTACTCTGGGTCCACCTGGATAATCCAGGATAAATTCCCTGTCTCGGTGTCTTTAGCTTAGTCAAATCTGCAAAGTCCTCCTCGCCTTGTAAAGTAAATAATCACACGTTCTGGGAATTAGGAAGTGGACAGTTTGGAGGAGGGGTCATAATTCTACAGACCACAAATTTGTAAAATTGAAAAAACTCTAGCTTTGTGAGAATCTCCTTCCATTGTCCTCAGTGTCCTCACCTCATCCTGGACCAGCAAGGGCGCCATTAGGAAGGAACCCTCACTGGTCTATAGATGGGTGTTTAGGACCACGGACCATCAGCATCCAGCAAAGGATTGTAAGCTGGAGAGTCACAGGGGCATATGTCTTTCAGAGAAGAGAATTCCACAAGTATCCAGTCAACTCAGATACTACAGAGTTATTAATCAGAAACAGGTGACCTGATTCTTTTTTTAATTCCCAATTAAAATTGACAAATTTCTTCAGTGTTATTCTAGACTCTCTGTAAATTGATGTCCTTAAGAATGAAAGGTTTCGGTAGCTCTGCCCCAAAGTTAGTTGCTAAAAGCTTTGCCTTAGACATATGGAGTTCAAGTTGGTAACACGCAGTAGTCTTGCATATAAGTGTCCTCCCCTGTCACCTATCCATAGATTTTGCCTTTTCATGAGAAAGCCTTTGTAAGTTTGCGTTGACACAGACAAATAAACCCAGTTAGCACAAAAGCTGGTCTCTGCAAGTATATTAGTCACTTCTTCCAAAGATTTTTTTAAAAAATTACATCCTACTGCATAATAAATGAATCTAAAGGGAGTGAAGGAAGTTCATTTACAGGCAAGAAAAAGAGCACAGCGAAACATGACAATATTTAATAGCGAAGAGAAATGACCGAGCTCAGCATAGAGTCTGATGTCTCTCAATCACTTGGAGTTTGCAAGCTTTGTTTTACTCCTCTGTGACAAACAAAGTTGAATAAAGTGTGTTTACTTTTATGGTTTCCTTTGACTTTGGTTTTAACTCACTTTCCTCCAGCTCTGCATTTTCTCTTCGACCCCAGGAAACCAGCTCTTAGCTTAAGAGTTGAAGAGGGAGCACAGTGACAGAGAACACGCGGGTGCCCAAGCTGGCATTACCGAGAGTTAATGTTTTGGTTTCAGACAAAGAGGAGTTAAGTAGGAACGTCGAGGGTCTTTGTTCTGTGTTTCTTCAGCGTTTTCTGCTCTGAAGTTTGTCTTTTGGATGAATCGCAGAAGCCCTCCCCATATTTCTACATACAGACTGTAGAATGACCTACTGAAAATTTTCCCTTCTTGGCAAATTTAACTTTTTGAAATAAAATATGCAAAAGAGTATAGGGAAGAAATAGATCATTCATACCACTACTACTGATAATAGACCACCATTAATATTTTGTCCTGTATGTGCTCAAAATCTTTTTAAGTGACAGTTCTTTGGTTCTGGGTAAGATGGTGTAAGCACTCTCCACTGTGTCTCTCCCATTGGATGCGCCTATGAAACCTGGACACAATGCATGGAATAGCTATTTAAGGACCTTGACGAATTTAAAGTACTGGTGAGAAGCTGATATATAAATATTTTCTTCTGGTATATCTAGGACGTGAAACACTGTACCTCAAAGCCTGGAAGTTAGTCTCAGTCTCCAAAAGAGGGCTTCCAGTGAAACCCCCAAGATCTGGCTTGAGGTTGGGAATGGGGTCTCAACACTCAGAAAGCAGATTGTCCTCCCTAACGTTGTGACCCCCATCCATCAGTTGAAGGCCAGAAGAGAACAAAAACGGTGACCCTTCCACAGGTGAGAGGGAACTCCCCACGCCCGACTGCCTTGAGCTGGGACTCTGGTCTTTCCCTGCCTTCCCATTGGAACCGCATCATTGACTCTCCTTGAGCTCCACCTTGTCCACTGCAGCTCTCGGGATTTCTCCGACTCTCAGCCTCCAGAATCATGTGAGCCAATTCCTTATATATATTTCCTACTGGTTCTGTTCTCTGAAGAACCCTGATTAAAGAGTATGTGATTTCATTTATAAGACATTTGCCAAGAGAAAAAACTATAGTGATAAAGAACAGATCAGTAGTTGGAAGCACTTTAGGGACTGGGGGAGGGTGTTACTACAAAGGGATAAATTACGTTAAAGTCTTAAATGGATGGATGGTATTGCCAAGCATTTTTTTTGAAGGAGGAATTCATGGGCCTTTCAGATTGAAAAAGTTGGTCCATTACCTTTATACTTGAATAACGTCTTCATTGTATACAATGTCTTGCCTGACGTCTTCCTTCAAAACTTTGTTAACATCTCAATTTTCTTCCTGACAACCACATCACCTGTGACCACTACACCTTGTCTCCTTGTTAATGCCAGAATCTTCCATTAAACCCAAGACTGATTGATTCTGAAGCAAGTCTTCTTAGATTTAGAGTTTCCTCATGCTCCTTTTAGAGGTGATATCCTATTAGGATGAACTCATGAAATCATTCAACAAACTTTTATTGACTGTGTACTACATGCCACGCAATCTAAGTGCTGGGCACACAAAGAAAGGATCTCGGCCAGGACCTCAAGGAGACGTCATTACCTCATGAGGAGGACAGTCAGGTCAAAAGGAAATTATATTGTAAAGAAAATTATATTTTAGGGCCTGCAAAAGAGACATCTGCAGAAGGCTGGAAGAAAACAGTGTTTTGTTTCATATCCATTTTTCTTATTACATTTTATTATCCCACATGGGAAAGAGAAAAAAGTCCGGTGTAGGATCAGCCAGTCAAACACATCAAATGTCCCTAAAAGGGTTCCTTGGCACTGCTGACGTTTTGGGATAGATGATTCTTTGTTAAGGAGGGCTGTTCCATGCATTATAAGATATTTAGCACCACCCCTGGCTTCTACCATTAGAGTCCAGTAACACCCCTCCTCCTAGCTGTGACAATCAAAAGTGTCTCCAGCATTGCTAACTGTCCCCTGGAGACGCAAAATCACCCTCAGACAAGAGCCACTGCCCTAAATCAGCCCTCCTTTGAATCTCTGTTTTTTGGTTTTGTTTTGTTAATTGCCTTACAAAGTGGAGACATCTGGTGGTGAGTTCTTTTTATGTTTTTGAGTCATTTATTCATATCTCATTATTCCCTTGAAATGTTATAAGGGTAAAATGAATGAATTTATTATCTTTAAGCATTCATTCTGCTGTCACTCTGAGAAATGACATTGCTCTAAGTTGATAGCGAGGGGGGTCCACATTTTCTGGTTATCAACTGTGCTGTTCAGCAGATCGCCAGGTCTAATGTCATATCTAGAGCCGTGAGTAATTGTATTATTATTTTTTTATATCTTTATCCCATTTCCCTGGTTAAATACAACACGGTTGATATTTTGATTGATGTGCCCCAGGGGGTTTATTGGTCCCAAAGTGGTGCAGGGTGGAGGTCCTGGCAAGTAGTTGGATGATGCTCAGCGGAGGGATCAAGTCCAAGCATCTGCATTCTTAACAGACAAAATAACCATAATAAAATCTAGCCTGCAGGCTTTCATCCTGAAACGTATGCATTGAAATCAGAAAAGAAAATTACTAAATGTTTAAATGGAGAACAACATTTTGACAAATTGGAGCATTCATATCCTGTGTTTTAAAGGAGGTATTATTTTAACTCCTTTTTTTTCTTACAAAAGTACTCAAATTCTTTGTGATCATTTGCAACTGGGATTATAAATCTGTAAGTGTGTCAGACTAGAAGTTACAAAAAATGAGAATGAATTTATTGTAATTTCATAAACTAGAGTCAGGAGAAACTACCCCAGAAATTTAGAAAGTGAATTTATTTTACAAACACTGTTGAGAACACTGTTCTGTGTGCATTACAAATATTAATTCACTCAATTCTCACATCAACTCTCTGAGGTAATATTTATTTTTATTCTTATGTTAAAGATGAGGAAAGAAAGAAACAGAGAAGGTGAGTAACCTGCTCAATGTCACACAGCTAGTGAATAGCCCAGACAGGATCTGAATCAGTCACTCTGGGCCCAGACAGGTCTCTACTGAGCACTTAATCACTTCAGGCTATTTTGTCAACAAAAAGAAGCTAAAGTTCACATATCCTTAATAAGTTAACTGGAAATTCTAATTCTGTATCCATATCATCTATATCTATCTATAGGTATAGCTATAGCTATCTTGGGGAAAGTTGGAAAAGGTCATTCCTACTTCAGGGATATGATCAAGAGTAATCTGCAAGCACCTATACATTTCAAAGTACGTACCCACGGAAGTCCCTCTGCCAATGAGGTTGATGATGCTGCTGCTGCTGTGGAAAAGATGAGAGTTCTCCCAAGCATCATCACTGAGTCAATGTAACACGTCTTCCATGCTCATCTCTCTTATAATTTTGTAGCAGGCAAATCACACACATACCATTGGGCCCCCTGCAGTACCTAACTATCCCTGAAAAATAGCGTCAATAAATGCCAGTGGATTTAACTTAATTGCACAAATGATGTATTAAGACCCGAGCTAGTATAATTGGCTTTAAATTTAACTTTTCGTTTGAGATTCCTTGTAGATTTGCACACAGTTGTAAGAAATAATACAAAGACATCTCTTGTGCTCTTTACCCAGTTTCTCCTGTGGTAATGTCTTGCCGAACAACAGTATTCCATCACAGCTGGGATATTGACATTGATACAGTTAAGATACGGAACAGTTCCATCACAACAGGGAGAGCTCATGTTGCCCTTTTGTAGCCACACACACTTCCTTCCCATAACCATAACCCTCAGAAACTCCTGGCAACCACTAATCTGATATCTATTTCTATGATTTTTTTATTCTTCTCAGGAACGTTAGATAATTGAAATCATACAATATGAACCCTTTCAGGATTGGCATTTTTCACTCAACATGTTTCTCTGGAGATTCATCTAGGTGATTGTGTGTACCACCTTCTTCTTGTGGAGTAGTTTTCCCTGGACATACACAATTTGTTTAACCATTCACACATTAAGAGACATCTGCATTGTCTTCCATTTTGGGCTACTGTTAATAAAGCTTCCATAAACATTTGTGTACAGGTTCTCATGTGAACATAGATTTTCTTTTTTCTGGGATAAACACTCAGAGGTGCTATTGCTGGGTTGTATGGCAGTCACATGTTTGGTTACTTAAGAAACATCCCACCAGAAATTCCTGAGTGATCCGGTTTCTCTGCATGCTTGTCAGCATTTGGTTTTGTTATTATCTTTTATTTTAGCCATTGTAATATGTGTGTAGTGATATCACCTTGTCTTAATTTTTATTTTCTTGATGGCTAATATTGTCAAATATATTTTTATGTGCTTCTTTGCTATTTGTAAATCCTCTTTGGTGAAATGTGTCTTCATGTCTTTTGCTCATTTTCTAAATAGATTTCTTTTTAAATGTTGAGTTTTGAACATTCATTATATGTTCTTCAACCTTCACCAGACATGTAGCTTGCAAATATTTTCTTCCAGTCTGTCGCTTGGCTTTTCATCCTCTTAACAGAGACCTTTCAAGAACAAAAATTTTTAATTTAGATGAGGTCCAATTTATTAATTTTCCCTTTTATGGATTGTGTTTTCAGTGTGAAGTCCAATAACTATTTGCCTACCTCTAGACTCTGAAGATTTTCTAAAAGCTTTACAGTTTCAAGTTTTGTATTTCAAGGTCATATTTGCAACTGTGACCTATTTTGAGTTAAATTTTGTGTAAGGTGTACAACGTAGGTTGAGGTTCCTGTTTTTCTGCCTGTGGATATTCAATTACTCCAGCACCATTTATTGAAAAGACTGTATTTCCTCCGTGACATTGGTTTTGTACTTTTGTTCAAAATCATTTGGGAATACGTATGTGAGTCAATTGCCGGACTTTATTCTGTTCCATTGATCTGTGGGTCTATCTTTTTGCCAATAGCATACGGTCTTGATTACGGTAGCTATAAAGTAACTCCTGAAATCAGGTAGACCGATTCATCTTACCTTTCTTTGCTTCTTTAAGATTCTTTTAGCTATTCTAATTCCTTTGCCTTTCCATATAAATTTTAGATAATTTTGTCCATATCTACAAAAAATCTTGCTGGGCTTTTCATAGGAATTTCATTAAATCTGTACATGAATCTGGAGAGCACTAATATCTTTACTAAGTTGAATCTTTCAAAACATGCATGCAACATGACTCCCCACTTTGATCTTGGATTTGTGTCACTAGCATATTGTATTTTCAGTGTTCAAGTCCTATGCATATTTTGTTAGATTTATACCTGTTTTATTTTTTGAACAAGTATAATAGTAGCGTATTTTTAATTTCAGTGTACACATGATCACTACTGGTATAAAGAAATACAGTTGATTTTTTTTTTGCATATTTATCTTGCATCCTATGACCTTGATGAACTCACTTGCTTGTATGTTATAGAAGGCTTTTCTTTTCTTTTATAGGTACCTTGTGATTTTCCACATAGACAATCAAGTTATCTAAAATTATGGACTGCTAATTATTTCTTTCTTTTTGATGTGTATGCTTTTTTATTTCCTTTTCTTGTGTTTTTGACCACCTAGAACTTCCAGTGTGGTTATAGCAGACATCCCTGGGAATAAGAGAGAAGACATCATCTGTGTTCTGAAGATGTCAAAGTCAAATGATGGAAAGACCCTAGATCTTTAACGGCAATGTTGACTTCCAGAATGTTCTTGTATCTATTTTTTCTAGACTTCTTGTAAAGTGAGATAACAAAATGTTTTTATTTTATAAGGCATTTTATCTGCAAGCAGAATCATCCTACCTTATATATTTATATATGCATTAAGTTTGAGAAACATATATGTGTTTGTACGTGGGATTAGACCACTGTGGTGTGGCCTCTAAAAGCTAATTAAAGTCAAGTTTTCAAGTTGTATAAGCTAGAGAAGGGAGGAGAAGAAGGTGAGAGAATGGAGAAAATGTGTATTGAGTTCTTACTTTGTCGCAAGCATTTGGCTAAGATTTTTTAAAGTAAACTTTAAAAATTTTAGAATAGTTTTAGATTTATAGAAAATCCGCAAAGATAATACAAAGAGTTCCATACATCCCACATCTATTTTCCTCTCTTGTTAACATCTTACATTATTATGGTACAGTTGTCACAACTAATGAACCAATATTGTCACAGTCTTATTGAGTAAATTCCATACTTTATTTGGATTTCGTTAGTATTTTCCTTAGGTCCTTCTTTTTCCCTTCTTTTTTTTTTAATGTGTCAGGATCCCATCCAGATACCGTATTACATTTAGTTGTCCTGTCTCCTTAGGCTTCTCTTCACTGTGACAGTTACTCAGACTATCCTTGATTTTGATAATCTTGACAGTTCTGAGGAATACTTACCGGGTATTTTATAGAATACTCTCCATTTGGGTTTGTTTGCTGTTCTTCTTATAATTAGACTGGGGTTATAGATTTTTGGGAAGGAAGACTAAAAAGGTAAAGTGTCTTTCCTATCTTATCCTATCAAGGGTATATACTATCTTCCTGATCTATCACTGTTGATGTTGACCTTGATCGTCTAGCTGGGGTAGTATTTGTCGGTGTTCTCTGCTGTAAAATTAATTTTTATTTTCATGATTTTTATACTGTATTCTTTGCAAAGAAGTCACTATAGACAGTTCACGTTAAGGGGTAAGGAGTTATGCTCCACCTCCTTGGCGGAGGGTAGAGGGAGAGAGTGTCTACATAAATTATTTGAAATTCTTCTGTGCATGTGCTAAGCATTTTAACTTCAGTGTCTCATTTAATCCTCATTATAACTACTATCCCCCCCTTAACATATGAGAAAATGTGGGCACTGATGGGTTAAGTCACTCAGTGACGGTCACAAATCACGTAGGATTCACACTGTCATCTGGGATTCCAGTTGCCATTATATTATATTTCTGTGCCCAAGGAAATTATACTATGGAGCATCTGGTTTGATTTTTTGTCTGAGTTCTTGATTTCTGTCTGATTTCTGTCAGATGAAGAATGCTTCCCAAGCCTGGAAATGGCAGGGACTGGTTTCTGTGCATCTCCTTCTTAACCTAAGGTTGGCATTTCCATCGTGGTCTTTCAATTGTGCCCCTCAGGACGTTGCATATCCCTTTATGATATTAGCCCAGCCCTGTAGAGATCTAGCTATACAGGTTGGTGTTATAATTAATGAAGGGTAGGCTTCAAGTTACCTAAATGACAGGTTGGTGTGGTTATTGCATATTTAAAGCTGGAGGTCTAAATATAATAGTGAAAACCGTAACACTAGTAAGCTGCTGGATGATTACTTTCGCAGACTTCTTTGTCTTAATTGACAAGAAATGCTCACTCATTTCACACACTAGTATGACCCCCAGGTCTGAGACAGAGCATATAGGATGATATAATGTATTTGTTTTACACCAGATGTCCAGTCCATGACTGCAAGTTCCAATTTTTTTGGCAAGTAGCCCGAACTTCACCGTTAATGCCGGGGCTCGTTCTTCTTACCTGGCACTCTCCCTCACTTTCATAAACATCAATTCTTACACATCATTTGTGTTCATGGAGGTACAAAACCTCTTCAATGGAAAATGTAGGAGCTGTAGAGAAATAGTGGAAGAGTCATATCACTCTGGCTAACATGACATGAAATGTCGATTTTGGTGTGAAAGATGAGTAATCCCCTAAATTTATGATGGTATCAAGGGCTCATCCATTTTAATATCCGTTTAATATTTAATAATAGAGTACCATTCTTATTTGATGATCGTTGAGGGCTACTATATACAACATTCTGCTTTTGTAAAGCATTTTAAACTTTTCAAAGGACTTTTACAAGCCTCTTTTTATTTGTTCACCAAAATAACCCTGGAAAACATGAGAATTGGAGAGTAGCAAGAGCTTCTCAACCCTGAATGAACATCCAGATCACCTGCAGAGTTTAAACTGTTGTTCTATTGGCCTCACATGCTGAGTCTGATTCCACAGGACATTTGCACATGCTATGTCTTTCCAGGCATGGTCTTCCTCTTGTACCTAATTAGTTTTCCCCTCTTTTGCCTTATCCTTGACATCTCAGTTCACCTTTTACTTCCTCCAGGAACTTGCCCTTTTAATAAATTAGTTGCTGCTATTGTAAGTGCTCCTTTGAAATATTTATTTTATTTTCCATATAGTGATTATTTATTATGTTTGTCTCTCCTAATATCCTATCATGGACATTTAATTTTTGCTCCTAGTTCCTAGCACAGTATTTGGCACACACTAGGTGCTCAATAAATGTATGCTAAATAAAAATATGTTGAATGAATGAATGGATAAACAACACTTCTGAGACAGGGCTTGAGCAGAATCACACAGGTGATTCTGAGTTGAGATTCTCTGCATTAGCACGTCTTCATTGTAGAGATGAAAGCAATAGGATGCTAAGGGGAGAAGAGCTTGGCTTTAAGTCACACAGTTAGGGGGAGGCAGAGGAGGAGATGAAGCTCAGCTCCTAGGCCCCGTCATTAGATTGTCCTCTGTCTGTATCTTCCATCCTTTGCAATGCAATACTCATCTTCCCATGTTTGCTACTTCTTCCTGGTCCCCCCGGCAGAGTGAGGAGACCTTCTTCTGTGCTCTCGGAAAATCTTTTACTTGTCACGCTTACATACTTATCACTTACATTAGGTTGATGAGCTCATTTGCACTAAATAGTGCACTACACAAGAATGAAGATACCCATTTCTGTATCCCCAGCACCCACCACAGTGCTTATCATGAGGTAAATCTTTAAGCAGTGTTTACTGGGTAGATGGATAGACAAGTGAATGTATGGATGAATAATTATAGCAAGTTGCAAAAATAAAAAATAAGCACTATATTATAAGAGAGTATTTTGGTCTTCTTTAGTGATCACTTTTTTTCCTATGAGAATAGAAACTCAACGGAATTTAAAACTTAGGAGAAAATGCACAAATTCACCAACGGTAGGCAACAGCATATTTAGGTGCCTGGTGGTCTGTTAGTCTTTAACTTCCATCAGATCAATCAGGAGTCTGCAATGCCTTAGCAAAGACAGGATGGCTGGACCTGTTCTCATTCAAAGAGCACTTACTGACATGATCTCAGTTAACCCAACCAGTAGACCTGTGAAGCGGGTACTATAGTCAATATCACTGTGTTGTAGAGAAGACATTGAGACTCAGAGAATTTAAGGATATTGCCCATGGTCCTCAGCAAAAAGAGGTAGAGCTGGGTTAAAATGAATCCCATCTCAAAGAGAACAGTTTAGTGGTTACCAGCAGGAAGGGAGTTTGGGGGGAGGGGATGGGCATAAGAGGTTAATGGGCACATTTATATGGTGACTGATAAATAATAATGTCCAACTGAAGTTTTACAATGTTATAAACTATTCTGACCTCAATAAAAATAAATAAAAAGTAAAAGTCTTACCAGGAGTATTTAAAAATATAAATAAAAATGAAGCCAGTCTGATTCTCAAGCCCATTGATGTTAGCCACTACGTTAACTGCCTCTCTGAATATTTACCAATAAATTAGCAACTAAAAATATGAGAAAAACTAAAAGAGCCCCAAATTACATCAGACTCATAGAAAATATTAAACAAGATTATTTACATTTAAGTAACCTAGTAAGTAACCAGTAAATAGCATCTTGAGCAAGAGAGACAGGAGTAAACCCAAGTCCACTACTTTTTGAGGTCCATGTACTTCTGTCTCCAATAGAGGCTTCATACAAGAATGGCCCTGAGATACTCATTTCTCCCATGCATATCAGGTTGCCCCCATTAACTGAAACATCGGAGCAATAACGCAGACATGGGCAGTGTTAAAATGTAGATTTGCCCCATCCCAAATCATGCATGATATTCCAAATGTTTGCCTTTCCTCGACAAATCAGCTCATGCTGCAGTTCTCATGGCTGAAATATTATGTCAGACTGACACAGCCGTTAACACGGTAACTGCCAAATTTATAGAGCAGCAAAGAGGGCCAGTATTCCAATTATCAGTGAACCAAAGAAACCATCTCAAATAAAAAGATACAGTGAAAGGTGGCTGATGAAGGGAAAGGGTGGAGGCAGTGGTTGAATAACGGGATAAACACCCTAGTGGTTTTGTCCTCTTCTGGCCATATTCAATATAGTAGGGCTAAGACTTTCACTGATTCCCATGGCATCCACAAGCCCCTAGGCTTTCTGCCTAATCTGACCTGCCTTTGAGATGTTCTTAGTTCACAGTGTCATGCTTTTGAATTTCTGAGGAACAAGCCCTTTTACCCTTTCTTTCTCCCTAGAAGTTGTGGTAAGAATTTAAGAATCTTTATTGGCAAAATCCTTGGCCCTTTGATGCCAGGGATCTTTCCTATATGGTAACTAAAGGATATAGCATGGGAAGACCTGTGGTCATTTCTTGGCCTCAACTTCAAGATCAGTGTTGCTTCCCAGACAGCCCTTAAAAACGTCTTATTGATCAAGCACTGAGGCAGTCACCAAACTATTACTGAACCTGTTGATCCTTGGAAGTAATTTTACTTCATGGGGTGTGAGTTTTCTAAGAGTGAAACCTTGTGTATTTTCAGGTTTCAAGAGATAACTCTGAGATGCAGTGAGCGACTCCAAGTGTCCGCTGTGAGTGCTCAGCCTCCCTCATCTGCACCCGATGGAACCTTTGGAAAGCCTGTCTGTTTCACAAAGACCTCCTAACTGGTACTCTCACAAAGTGGGAGTTGGAGGGGTAGCCATTTTATTTTAATATGAAGGAGCTTCGTGACCAGTCAATAGGATCAGGGACAAGGCTCTTTCCGAAAGGATTTGAAAACAGTGAGAGGGGAGGAAAAATATTAAGACAGAAGGAATAGCAGGGGAATGGGGAAAAGAAAGTAGATCTATCAGAATTAGGTTAAGGAGTTAATATAGAAAAAAACCAAATTAAGAGTAGTTTATAAAAGATAAGACTTAACTCTCACATCTATTTCCAGGAACTGGCATTGCAGGGTTGTTACAGTGCTGTATGGTGTCAGGGTCCCAGGCTTCTACTCTCTTGTTGTTCATTTACTATCCTACCCCATGGTCCTTTTGACCCCATGGTTGCTTCAGTTCCAGTTATTAAGCCTGCAGCAAGATGGAGTGAAAAGGATAAAGGCTCTATTCCATGTGACTCCCTTTAAGACTTCTTGCAAATTGCACTGTCCCTTCTTCTTATATCCTATTTGGCAGAACTTAGTCACATGCCATAGGTAGTTGCAACAGAGGTTGAGGCATGTAGACACTTCAGTCAACCATGTATTTTGATGATATTTTGGGGATCTGTCCTGGGAAGAAGGAGAGAATAGATTTAGGAGCAAGTAGCACACAAGAGAGAGAGAGACTGTCTCAGAGAAAATATTTGGTGTCAATCTTGTACTCAACCTGTGGAGTGGGGAAGGGAAACAAAAATGAACGAAGTAAACATGAAAAAAGGATCAGGATGAGAAAAGAAAAAGTAATTTTGGGGGCTACTTCTGATTCTGTCATCTACTTGATTCCCAACTGTCTTCCAGCCCTCGGTTCCTTGAAATATGCTGGTTGCCCATAGAAAGGACTCCTTTGAAGCTTCAACTAGCTCAAGTGGTTTTTGTTGCTTGAAATCAGAAATCTTCCATATACAGTCTTAGAGATGTTGATCATTTCTTTTCCAATGCTAACGAAACGAAGGTTGTGCTCTGACCTGAGAGGACAATATGGCTTGGCTTATTCATGTGAGGAGAGGAATGGGTGAAGTTGTGGGGATCCTCAACTAGCCCTTTGAACCATCTGCCAGAAAAGTTCTAGTCTATTTTCCTGGAGACATATCTGTGCCCTCGGGCAGTCATCGTGGACACTGTCTGCCTCGATGAATCCCATCAGGAAGGGCCTGTCAAGGATATTTCCTCAAGTTTCTGGTTGGGCTGGATAAATAGAATGACAATTATACAAGTTCCATATATTTTTTGCAAATCCCAAGTAGAATTTAAGTTTACAATGACTCTATACAGAAGAGAAATTTAGGTCTAATATCTTATTTCCAACATCTGCTAATCGCAAACTTCTTTGTGCAAGTATCACACTAATTATTAGTTATTCAATGTCTTTAGACTTAACTTAATTAGGCTACTTAATGATAAGCATGTATCTGTCTTACTCCTGTGGTGTCACCAGCTGTCAGAATAGTATGGCATTCAGTAGGTGCTTAATAGTTTAAACATTTCTTTGGTATTACGTGATCATTGAATCAGGACACTTGCTGTAGTATACATTATCAAGGGAAAATATCAATTGTATAAGAATTCTAAGAAATTAAACCAATATATGAGTAAATTAAAAATATTAATTTTATAGATACTGAATTTGTATTTGATGCCAGGCAATGAAAATCCAATGGAGACCAAAACATAGTGTCTGTATAAAGAAATTTGTGGTCATAGGTCTTCCTTATTCCCCAGCCAGTAAATTTCCCAGCTCTAATCCTATATGCCTATACTTCTAACATATAGTATTGTTTATAGTAATGTAAACCTGAACAAGAATTTTAATAGATGTCTTTATTATGGACATTAAGAATTTCTTATTTAGTCTTGAGAAACCATGCAAATATGTACACAGTATACTTTATATATTCAATATTTATGGTGATTTGCATAGCCTTATGTTTATTCATGTTATCATTTACGAAACCCATTCATTCAGCAAATATTTGAGGCCCTTCTGGGTGCCAGGCACCAGGGATATCAAGCAGAATAAGACAAGCCCACACACCAAAGGCACATTATCCCATGGGGAAGTCAAACATAAAAATAACAGATGATAAAGTGTTAAAGATACTATGATAGAATTTGTTCATAGGTGATATAAAGAAGAAGTGATGTCCATTTATTTTTTGTCCAGTGATAAAGCTAGGGCAAAATCTAGATGATTAGGTGCTTAATGAGTGATTTTTAGTGGTGACAATAGACTTGACTTGGAAAGCACAAGATAGATAACTCTTATTCTGGAGCTCTCAGTACTGTCAGTGCAGAGAGAATTTCCCCAGCAAGAACAAGATTCAATTGAAGAAAATTATTGTTCAGTGAACTGTTGCTCAAACATGACCCACAATCTTGCAGCTGGGATGGACTCAGTTCAGTGTCAGACAGAGAGCTTCTGATACAAAGAGAGGAAAAGAAATAAACTTTTGGCACAGTGAGTCTTCTCTATGTGAAGCCAAGGAGAGAATTTGACTGTATTTTAAAATTTCTTTGTATGGCTGAAAAGAACTAGCAATATTCATACCACTGAAGACATGTGGAAGCCAGTGAGACACGAAGGTTAGTCATTATCCTAGTACTCATTGAATCACAATTCACCTTGCAGTTTCTATGTCGTGTTTGTTCTCATAACCCAGGATGCCTCCCCTCTCTACCATCCCAAATCAAGGATCCATTCAAGCCCGGTTGCAATGCCACCTCCTCTTTCTATCTTTCCTGATTTTCCAAGGAAGAAGTGCATAACATCTTCATACCTTATCATTAACTTTCTTACAAGGTGATATTTGACCATTAATTTATAATTGATCAATTCTCTCAACAGTAAACACATTTATTGAGCAACTACCATATCCTAGTTTGGAAGGATACAGTGATGACCAAAACAGGCAGTGTTGTAGGCCTGATAGAGCTAACATCTTAGACCTTTTTCAATATATAATTAAATGATAAAATAAACAAGGTAATTCAGATAGTTCATTCTGACAAGTGCAGCAAAACAAATAGAATAATGTGATAACGAGTAGATGAGTGGGTGGAGATGGGGTCAGGGTTGAGGCTAATTTATAAAAGTGGAGTTAAGAATGGCCTCCCTGTGAAGCTAAAATAGATTATGGTTTACTCACACAGATTTGACCTCCCCAACCAAACGGTAGATCTTTGTGTCCAATAGCGCCCAGCAGAAGACTTGGCCAATAGAAGGGACTCAGTAACACTTGCTGAAATGAAGCCTGGGAGATAAACTATTTTCTCAGTGGGTTGTAGCAGAAGTGTGGAATGCAAGGCAGGGAATGAGGAACCATTTAGGCTGGGGCTTTCTCCTCCTAGAGCTACAGTACCAATTATTTCTTGATTTGTATTGTGTATTGAAATCCGGAAGATAATGAATCATGAAACTTCTCTTCCCCTCTGAGTTCCGAATAAACTGAAAAGTACAAAGAGTCAGACATGGAAATCAAAATTTCAGACTTTCTATTAGGCTTTCACAATAATGGGCTTCGAGGTCGGAGGGTTTGGTTTCAATCTGCAGCCCAGGTCAAGCTCTGCAGCATTTCCTGAGTTCAGTCTGTGGTCCATCCCAAGAAGAGCTTGGGTCTCAAGAACAGAGCGGACTCTTATCCACATATCCAGAATCACTTCGTTACACCTTTGGGTGCTGACAGTGGGCACACACAGGCCTGATCCTTTACCCAAGGGTTCCTACAATACAGAGGCAGAAACACAACCAAACACACAAGCACATCTAGGGAAGAAAGAAGTTGAATAGCCACAAATGCTGAGATCTAAATGGCACCAATCCAGTGAGTGTGGAACTGGATAACAGACCAAGTAACAATCTAGTGAGTGTGGAACTGGATAACAGACCAAGTAACAATCCAATGAGTGTGGAACTGGATAACAGACCAGAAAACAATCCACTGAGTGTGGAATTGGATTCCAGATGCACTGGAAACCAGACCAGTGCTATTCCCACCACTTCTAAAAGGGGAGAAGTTCCTACTTAGGGCCAAAATAGAAAGAGAGAAAAAATGCTTCTCCTACTGAATATTTAGTAGCACCAATCATCAATTATCTATGATAAAGTCCCAGCAATCTTGGTCACTTTTCCAGTGTTTTCAAAGGATATTTTTTTCTAGCTTTTCAGTTGTGATCTACAGGGATGAAGTTGGATGGGGGTGGGATGATGGGGCTGGGGAGGTCAGGAGTGGAGATGGGTCTGACAGAAGCCATTCTGTCGTAGCCAGAGGTAAAACTCTTAGATTTGTGTAATTTTATTTGTTTTTTGCTTTTGAAAGAGTGAATTTATTATTGAAAAAAAATTATAAAATAGAATCCCCAAATACTGAAAATAAAAAATCTCTAATTCAACAGGGAAAGGCATACTCAATGTCTTCCCATTCAGCCCTTCCCTCTTTGCTTAGCATAAACCTCTGGGACCCTCTTAAGAATTTTAACACACTGAGAGAAACACTGAATATCATGGATCTAGGTGGTTTGTGAAGATCATTCACCCATTTTTTAAAAAATCTCAGTAATCAAATTCTAACTCATTTGGGCATTAAGTCCTCAATGCAGAACTTAAAAACTACAAGTCTCTCTGTGCCTACATTTCTGTGCTCATCTCCATTCACACTCTGATTTTCATTGTAAGTAGTAAGTGTATCCACTTACCTATTTCTATTGCCTAACCTACTGTGTCTTTTCAGCCTTTGCCCATGATGCTTGCACTTCATGTCTTTCTCCTTCTTACCTGCTTAAGAAGCTCTGAAATATCATCAAGGCTTCTAAAATATTACCCTTCTGTGACACCTTCCCTAATCTCCAGTATTTGTGACCTGCTCCCAGGCTTTCTAATGCACTACTTTCTGTTTGCCTAAACTCACTATACATACTTCCATCAAAGCATTCATTATCTTATAGTGGAATTTTCAGTTTGTATTGTACTCCTTCTTCAAAAAGGAGTGAACTATCTCTGCCTCAAATTCTCTCCCCCACATCTTTTCAGACTGGGCTCCTTCTCATCATTCAGGTCCAGCAACACTTCTTCAGAGATGCCTTTCTGGACCACCAAATTGAAAGGAGAACTCCTCAACACTCCATCATGTTGCCTGCTTCATTGTCTTCACAGCATTTATTTCTTTCTGGAAAGTACTCATTAATTTATATGTCAATCTCCCACAAACCCCATGAGAACAAAAACTTTGTCTTGTTTGCTGAGTCATCCTCAGCACCAAGATTAATTCCCATCACATGGGACGTATGCAATAAAGATTTGTGGATGAACATATGAATCTTGTAATCATCTTTTTATCCAAGCTGATAAGATAGAAGAAAATATTGGTATTTGTTGAATGAATGACTGAACGGATAGATGAATGACTTCTTTGTGCAAAGAAAAATAAAGCAGCAGGACCCAGAACTGGATAGAATACACTAATAATGGAGGTTTCAGGGTCAAAAGTTTGCCTTTGGAGATAAAGAAGCTTGGCGAATTAGTCAGTGAGGCACACTTCCCATGAATCATGCATTTCCTCTCTCAGGCAGCCCTGCAAACCAATGGGCTCTTAAAATCCACTATTGAGCAACTGTCAGTATCCCAAACACTTGCATTTAAATCCCTGTGACAGAATTGAGAGTGAATTTGTATCTGGCATCAGAAAATAAAATCGAGTAGGGTGTTAAGGAAATTGACATTTCCATCATTGATTTTTTTTTTTTGTTAGATGTGTGTAGTTTAAAGTCTTCTGCAAATTCTATTAAATCTAACAGTTTTATCTTTCCTTAGGTATTTATTTGTTCTCCAAGTAAGATGGGGGTAGAATACAAACTGAGCGCTGGTGAGAACAGTGCTGATGTCCCCATTCGATATCAATTTCCCCTCCTTCATACCTTTGAGGCAGTTTATTCTTTTCTTCTGATGTTTGTCATAGTCTTTTCTGAGATACGGTCATTAACTTAGCCTTTCTGCTGAGCACAGTCCTTCATTTTTTGGTTGAAAAACTGTGACATGTATTTCTGCAACCCTTCCCCGAACCTGTGCCTCGCCCAAAGAAGATGCTTAGCATGGAAGTTTCTAAAAGGAGGATACAAAAGCCATTGGCTAGGTTAGGATGACACAACAGTGATGCTGGTCTCCAAAAGACTGTAAGAGGGAAACTCATTGGTTGACTAAAAATTTTAGATTAAAAGAGGCTAGATATGGTTTATAAATAGAATGACCCTGAAATAAAATAAATTCAGTAGAAATGATCTCATTGTGGGATCACTCAATTCATTCATTAAAAAACAAACAAACAAACAACTTCATGTCTACCTGCTTTCTTTTCTACCTTTCTTTTTTTCAGTCAGTCTGGTTGGCAGTAGCAGTTCGTCTGAAGACAGAAGCGGAGTGGAATGAAAAAATAGTTCAGTGAGTTTTTCCACTGTCTGAGAAGGGAGGAACACATGTGGAAAGGAGAGAAGCTAAAATAGACTTTTTGTTGTTGGATTGGAATTGGAGGTATTGATCTGAATTGTCCACCCTGAGATACCAAGGTCACTGGCATCCCAGTAGCAATGAGCACACCTAGTGTCCAGATCTTTGTTTCTAAATACCATTTTTCTATTGAAAGGAGCCATGTCAAATCAGAGAAACGGCACTTTGTTGTACCAGAAAGTAAGAAAAAGAATGCTCAAAGAATGATGAGGACATGTCAAAAGGATGCACGGACAGATGAAGGGGCTCCCACTGGCTGAAATCAGGGGAAATCTGAGCCTCAAAATAAACAAAAATAACTCACTAAATTAAACTGGAATCCATAAGTTCATAATAATATAAACAAATAATGTTTTAATAAATTTGGGGGATGTTTTTATACACAATGAAATGCAAACTACTACTTGTGAAAAGAAATGATATGATTAGAAGATCTCCATTTCATAGTAATAATCATACTAATAATTAATTCAGCCAAGACATATCAGTGGTGCTAAAACCAGTGGTCAAAGTGAGAAGAAGAATGGGATTTTACTTAGTCTGAAGTTATCTCTCCATGAAATATTATTAATTACGGGGGGTGCTGCTTTGTAGGGGCAACGGTACCAGGCAGACACCATCTCAATCAAGTGGTCAGAGTCAGCACCATCAGCGGTGAAACAAATTTGCATCACAAGCCGTGGGGTAGGGTGCAAGCAGAAGAACAAAAACACCACAGCTGTGATAATCTGGCCAAAAGAAACGCATACCTGGATCCAATCATGAAGAAATACTAGAGAAATCTCGTTTCACAATATAACTGGCCTGTAAGCTTTGAAAATGAATATGAAGGGAAGATCAGCAGCCTGGATTGGAGGAGATCAGAAGGCGGACGTTGGGTGCCATGCCTTATCCTGGATTGCATCCTTTTCCTTCAAAGGATATCAGTGAGACAATTGGAGGAACTTGAAGGAAGGCTCTAGGCAAAGATGTATGAGAGTTCTGTATACTATTCTTTCAACTTATCTGTAAATTTGAAATTGTTTTTAAAATCACATATTTCTAAGTGCTAGGGGCACACATGACAAACTGTTTTTTATTCTGTATCTTTTACAGTTTCATGTATCTATGTTCTCCTGTTGTCCTGATCCCTTACACAACAAATAGTTATTGGGTCTATTATAGTCAGCCGTTAACATCATAGTTCTAATCAAAGTAAACTTATCAAATCTGTTGCCATGTCTTAAGGCTTACCTTATCTAGGCCCCTCCCCTCCTCATCTTGTTTTATTATATTTTATCCACCCTTGTCTCCTTTTCATACAACCATTCATGTAACTGGATCTTTGCAGATACTGTTCCTTTAGCCTAGAACATTCTTTCACTGTCCTTTCACATGGCTGTCTTGTCTGCCATGTTTCAGTTCCTTCAGTTCTCAGATCACAGATTACGTTTTCAGAGGTCTTCTCTAACTACCTCACCTATTGAAAACAGCCACCAACTACTTTCTAGTTCATTACCTCACGTATGACACTCATAGGAATTATTGACGAACTGTTTATTCAGATGTTTGTTTTCTGTCTCACTGTCCCTTAACTTCTGTAAAGACAGTGCTTCTCTTTCTTGTTTACAGCTATATCTCAAGAGCCCAGCACGATGCCTGACAATCAGGAGATGTTCAATCAACACTGGCTCAATTCATCAAGCCTGCACCAGCCTGCTGGGGATCTGATGTTCCTTCTCTGCATTGGTTTCATTTAACTCTGTATCTCCAGTACCTAATTTCATGCTCAGTACATGTTTGTTGAATGAATGAATGAATGAATGAATGAACAGATAAATGAAAGGAGATAGGCCTGGAATGAAGGGTCAGTGTTTAACTTGAAAAAACTCTTTGCCAGTGGTTATAATTTTAGTCAATTAGTAACAAAATTTTGGATATTTTTAATTTATTATTTTTTTGTGAAGAAGATTGTCCCTGAGCTAACATCTGTGCCAATCTTCCTCTATCTTGTATGTGGGAGGCCACCAGAGCATGGCTTGATGAGCGGTGTTAGGTCCACATCTGGGATCTGAATCTGTGAACCCTGGGCCACCGAAGTGGAGTGTGCAAACTTAACTACTATGCCACCTGGCCAGCTCTAAAATTTTGGATATTTTGAGACGTATTTTAGGTCAAATGCCCCTTATTTTTCTCAAATTATTCCATATGAGCAATATACCATCCTCTGCTGAAGAGAAAGGATGCAGAGGAAATGCTCCTCACCTTTCAGCTACCTTACAGTTTAGACATTCAAAGGACTGGTCCCGTGGCTGAGTGGTTAAGTTGGGAGAGGTCTGTTCACTGGCCTGGGTTCAGTTCCTTGGAGCAGACCTACACCACTCATTGGCAGCCACGCTGTGGTGACGAACCACATACAAAATAGAGGGAGGTTGGCACAGATGTTAGCTCAGGGTGAATCTTCCTCAGCAAAAAAGAAAAAAATGTTTAGACATACAAAAATATCATAACTTTAAAGTTCTGAAAACTTCAATGTTCTCACTTTAAAATGAGGCCAGGAAGTCTGAAGTATCTGATCGGAGACTGAGAATGTATTTTTTATTTTGTTCAGTACTTCTACAATGAAGAATAAATTCCCAGGGCTTAACAGAACATATTTTAACAAAAGAAAGAAAAGTAATTTTGTAAAGTATAAAAAAAATCTAGATAGACATCTTATGCAGAATTTGAAATGTTCATGCTCTTTGGAAAATATGTCAGAAGACATGTACTGTGGTAGATTAAACCGTCACTCAATAATTATTCACTGAGGACTGCCTTTGTTGAAGGCATCCTGTAGGCACTTTGGATATGGGAAAGGCATGTGGGAGAGATGACAGCATGCTCTGAGTTCCTGGATCCAATCCCTGGATTTCCAATTATGTGAATGTGTGTGTGTGTGTGTGTGTGTATTCACCTTGTTTGGAATGAGTTTCTATCATTTAGTATTTTGAAAACCTCATAAGACAGTCTTGGTTATTACCAGATTTTCATGGTTTTGGGTGTGGGGCATCATCCTGTGATAAGTAGAATATCCTAACATTTTTCCAGCAAGTGTTCTCCTAGAAGCTAAGGTTCACAACTCTAGGGTGAAAGGGTCTTAACCTCAATATCATAGACGTAAACCTGGTCCCCTGAGATCACACCTGGGGTTTGGAGATCACACCACTGAGGGTAGGAACATTATAGATAGAATATTGTAACTATGCCCCATATCTCGACAGTTCTTTAGATCTTCTTTTTCAGTTTTCACTATCTTTATGGAGAGGAGGAAGAACAGAAAGGGATGGCAGAAAGGTCAAGGTTTTTACTCAAGTGTGCCCATTGTATCAGGGACATGTTTTCAGAATTCTAACCCAAGCCAATTGGTCTACAGGTGGAGTGTTGGTTTTCACACCACATAGCCCTCTCATTGACTTACACAACCCAGGTAATCCCTATGTAATGAAACGCTGACTGTATTTGGATTAACCTTGGCACTATTTTCTGAATGTTAACCATGAGTCTGAAAGCCCGGGTCCCACAGGTCAAACTGAAGGTTACACATACTGAATGCTACTGGGTAGGTAGAGTGACATGTTCTCAACCGGCAAAGCCCATCGAGATCACTGAACTTAAAAAATGGCATGAGCCTGGGTCCCACCTTCCTTTACATTATATCTCTATAGGTGGGGCTTAGGGATGTGGACTTTCCAAAACTCTGTAGATAATTCCACCCACGCACCTAAGTTTGAGGATATCTGGTATAGTTTCCTATATTTGCTGCATCATAAAATACTTAGTTGGCGGGAGAGGAGAGCACCAGGATCATCAAAAATGTATATTCTTGTGATGTACTCTAGACTCGCTGAATCAAAATATCTATGGCAAAGGCCTGAGGATCCACACTTTTATTAGGCACTCTCAGGTGAGTCTTAGGACTGGGCAAGTCCTAAGAATTAAATAATTATAACAGAAAGAGGATGAACTCAGGAGTCAGACCCGGGTTCAACAAGAATGACAGGCAACGGTTAGACAGTGCTTACTGTGTGCAGGCACTGTTCCAAGCACTTTGCAAGTATTCACTCATTAAATTTACTTCTCATAACAATCCTACGAACTCCATTTTACAGATGAGGGAACTGAGGCATGGAGAGGTTAAGAAGATGCCCAAAGACACACAGCCAATAAAGAGCAGTGCTGGGATTTCATTCTAGACCATGTGGTTACAGAGTCGAGCTTTCACTCATGTTGCTGAAAACAGCTACCATTCACTGGAGCTGTGATTTATTTCCAGGTTTGGGGCTTTTTTTTCCTTCTTTCAGTCACACTCACCGTGCAGAGGTTTTTGAGGATTAAATGTGAACGTGATTAGCACATCCTAATGACAATAATAGCTGAAATATTGCTTGCAATAGCTAGAAATCTCTTGGCATTCTTATGTATTTTCTCCCTTAATCCTTAATATAATTCCACAAGGTAGATAATATTACACTCTAATTTTAAAGATTAGGACACTGAGGCACAGAGAGGTCACCAGGTCCAAGGTTACACAGCCAGCATGCAGTGGAACTGGTTATTAGATGCCCAGTGACTGTTATAAGAACTCTAGGACTTGTTGAAGTGACTTTTAAATCTCAGATCCACAGAGGTCACCAGATTCTCACTATTCTTCCCTTGCTATATTTCCTAACAACTCTGCAACTGAAACAGTAACTCGTTTAACTTCCAGCCTGTGCCTGGTATAGCGACAAGCTGCTCCTGCTATTTGTATGGTTTTCTCTTCATCTGCTTTAATATCCAACTTTCCAAACATGTTACAACTCTAAAAAAATCGAAAGAATAAGTATGACTCTAGTTAGTGGAAGGTGGTTGTACGAGCGTAAAAAGGAGACATTGCAGCTGGATTTGGAGAGGTGCCAAAGACTGCAGGTCACGCACCAGCAACGCCTGCCTGAGACGGCATCATTCTGTGAAATGCGAAATCACACCCTTCACACCAACAACGGGGATATTCTTAGAGTGTGGATTCTGTTGTATAAGTTGAGAGGGGCGAAGTGCACTTTATTTGCAATGGGAGTTGTGCAGTGATCACAGAGTTAGACCACATCCCTTCTGTTTCACCCCAGGCTAGAGAACCAGCGGCTCCTTACTGAGGGGCCAGAGTGTGGGGTCAGCACTTCGGATTAGAAATCTGGAGACCCTGTACCGCTGACATGCGGAGACAACCACAAGTCTCTCTGTCCTTGATCATCAGTTTCCTCATCTGTAAAATGAATGATTCAGGCTGTTTTGGCTGCGCAGAAGGTCTTAACTCACCTTACACCACAAATGCACTTATGTGTCCTACTTGATGCCTGCTTCTAATTTTCATTATAGTTGCTGCATTATTTTCAAAAATATATTTCTAAAATGTATAGAGAACTAAGAAGCAGTTTTGCATATATGTTAGATTATAGATGATATATATATTTTGCACATATACGTTAAATTAAATGCCTCCCAAATCATACATATACATATACGTATACAGGAATGATATTTTGGGCATTTAATTAAGATTTTTGTTGAAATGAGCCTATCAAAGGCTATACCAGGAAGCTTTGTTTGTATTCAGGTTCCCAACGTCAAGTAATACATTGCTTTATTTGTCTTAAACTGTTACTACCTCTGAATCAATATCTCATTAATGAGAACTTGACTAGAAATTAAATTCCTTAATAAAGCATTTTTACTTTTTTCTTATGAGTTAATTTTCTACATGTGCTTGAAATAGTTATGGCTTTTATTCATTTGGAGGAAGTTAATAATTAAGAGTAGTTTTACAAAGTGGAAGGAGAGGTGGTTCTAACCCAGAGAAAAATCAGGGTTAAACCGTGTACCGCTGATCTTTTAAGGGGCCAATCCATTTCTACTTTCATTCTTACCTTTTACGTATTTCCTCTCTTTTTATGCCAATTTCCTGATGAAGCTGTGCTGAAGCAATGTACACGTTGATGAAGATTTCCACTCACTGGTGTTTGTGAGATTTAAAACTTTGTACCACAGAAAACCCAAAATCAAGCTGCCCTTGCACTTGCCTCAGGGATTTATTAGAAAGATGGCCATCTAAAAATAGTGTGATAAAAGTTCCACATCAATCTTTTGAGAAACAGATAAGCTTTAGCTTTTCAGAACTTTAGATTCAAACCTTTTGTCCTGGTCCTTTTGATCTAACAAAGATGGAGACACACAGTGCCTTAAAAAGGGGGTGAGGAGGTAGAACTGGGATCACTTTGGTCAGGAAAATGAGCTTCACTTTTGTTAAAATGGTCTCTTCAAATGAGAAGAGAGAGAAACGTTGCATAACTCCATACGCCTTTAAAAGACTCACTGAAAGGCAATACTGCCAGGAGTGCCAGCTGAACCTCAATACGGGCTGATGGCCTTCAGTCTTCAGACTATTGGTGCCAAGTGCCAGTGGATCAGTCAGGATTCAATCAAAGAAGCCGACCTTTAGATCAGATATATATTTATGGATTTATTACAGATTCGGCCTTACGTAATTGTGGAAGGTAAGTATGGAGCCTCTCTAAGGCTATCTCTATTTCTGATGCTGGAGCTGATAACCGCTTGGCAGGAAGTTGGGGTTGGGAGAGGAAGACAGATGTAAAGTGGGGGAGAGTGAGAAAACACTGGAACCCACAAGGATGGACAGAAACCCACGACAATTCTTGTTGCCGCTGATCATAATGGGTGGAATGTCCTGCAGAAGCTGAGCCCTTCATTGCAGAGCTGAACACAGACCTGGCCCAGCAGTCAGTGAAACTGAAGGAGGAACCAGGGGAAAGTGGATCACCAGCTGACACAGTCATTGCCTCAGGCAAACGAGGTGAACCAGCCAATGAGTGATGACATGTATGAGCCACAGAAGTGCTGTGGCTTCACTTCACCCTCCAAATCTCACTTGAGAATCTCTCTGTGGCCCTCCCTGACCACATACCTACAGAGAAGGGGATTCTGGGAGATGTAGCTCAGCCTGGCCACTTGGGCACAAACAAAATCAACACAGGCATCCTACTGCCTAATATTTTTTCTGGAAATTTTCCAAGAAGTTCAAACATCTAAATCAGCTTGCAATAAGGCATAAATTTCCCTTAGCATGTCTATTTTGTTTCCTCCAACCTCAAAAATAGTACAACCATCTATACTCAGATCACTCAATTAGAATAAAACAAAGTCCTTATAAATTAGATCACTGGATGGTGTCAATTCTCTAGCTTAAGTTATGTGCTAGGGGCACAGTTTACTCATTTACTCAGATTAAATGCCTTTGAGCCTTCCTTGCACTGATTTGGGGAAGTCCCCTCTCTGTTTCTGAGGTCTCCCTCCCAGGATCCAGTAGCTTTGGAGTGCTAACGGTGACAATAGAAAGGAAGGTGAGACTTCATTCTCTATTGCTCCTGCCTCTGCCCTTGTGTATCGTTACTCCCCAGTCGGGAAGGCCAGCGTCTAGTATAAGATATAAAACAGATCATACAGGACCTTCATCTCTCGACCACACTCATGGTGCCTGAGTAACTGGATCAGGAAGAAAAAAGCATAACTCACCTGTTTATAACTCCTGATATGAAAACCTATGGGTTGTTGTTGTATGTGGGACCCTAGCCCTAATTTTTTCATTCTGGTTACCTCCCTGTAGGGACTTGAGTTTTGTCTCCTGCCAGTGGATCCCAATCATAGCTTCAACTCCTTCCAACGTGGTTTAAAAACAGGAAAACTCAAAGAGAAGTCTGGATCGTTATCCTTTCACTCCCAGCAAGCCCCTGGGCTCCATATGCAAATTTGTCCACTTTCGCCCCAAAGTATAAGGTGGAGAAAAAAGAAATTTCACCCCAAGACAAATGGATGGTATTATTTCTAAAAATGGAAACAAGCAAGCACTTTTTAAATGTGTCTTCCCTTATTTGAATACATACATACATACATACATATAAAAATAATGAAAATTAAAGTTCTACTTCACTGGGCATCGTGCTTCAGATGATACCAGAAAAGGAAAAAAGACATTACTTGAAAAGGTTATTTTGTTAGTAACGTCAGTTGAGCGTTTTGTAGTTAAGGTTTACTGCAAGCAAGAAAAATTGCAGTGGGAAGAAAGTTACTCGTTGCATGCAGGAATTATAAAATACCTTTCTGTTAGCACATATATAACACGCCCTCACCTATCATTATCGAATCCGGGCTCTGCCAGAGATATCTAAATTTAACATGACAAACAACAGATGGAGAAAAACATGGCCCTACCTAGGCTCTCCTGCTGTGAACCATGGTTCATTAAAGGGAAATTCAGGGTCATAAACAAGTTGGTAGCATAGTACTAAGCTGTGCCAAAGATTAAAAGGAAGGATGGATGGATGGATGCATGTATGCATGCATAAATGGATAGATGGATAGTCATTAAATCACCAGTGTATTGTTATAAGGGAAGACATAAAAGGATTTTGTAGGATTAGAATTCAGATGGCATGGAGGAAGTAGATATTGAATGAAGAAAATTGAAACAAGATTTCTCCTTAGAAAATTTTTACTCATTTTGGGGGCTATTCTTGGAGTGTAAATGATTAAAGTCGCCTCAGGGACAGTAGAGAAGAAAGGAAAAGCTGATTTATTACTTCAGGTCTTTTAAACAAATTTGTCCATTTAATCAACAGAAAACCAGGAGATGTGCTTAGAAAAGTGACTGTCGTCTTCTCTCACCATGTATTTTTCCAGACAGTTTGGAGACTGTGAAGGAATCTTTTTCGCATTTTATATTTTCCTATTCCTAATCAACTCATATTTTATAACAGTTCATATCCAATTCTATTCTTCTCATTTTCTTTTGTTTAAGCAAAAATATTCGTAAAAATTTAATATCTTGAAAATTAGCTCAGAAAATGTTGTTATAATACAAAAATACTTATTGTATTTTTTCATCAGTTTAATTCACTATCTTTGGGACCAGTGAAGAGGAATTCTCTATGTATATTCAAGTATAATGTGGTACTATATTTGTACCATCATGGGCAATTTAAGAAAAAAAAATGATTCAAGCAAACATTAAAAGTGGTTTTAATATACTAGAAACATAATTAAATGGCTGTGACTGTTCCTCATACATAACTGTTGAAATTTCTTTTAAATTATTATTAATTTTAGAGGAATCTTGCAAGTTTCTCTTGTTTACATAAGTGAAACTGATATAACTGATAAATCTTAGCTCTTCAAATTGTAATTCTTTGGTAATCTTTGAGTCTTGAGACTGTGATAATCTACATCATCATGGTTATGAGATAGAGTAATTTTATGAAGTTTGGGAAAATCAATAGTCAAAGTGATTCACCAGTGAGAATGGGAGAAAAATCAAATCAAAATTATGATTCTGGTTAGTTTTTCACTAATGAGTCCAGGAATTGGGAGCAAAAAGTAGCAAGATGTTGTAGGTGGGGGAAGATGTCCCTCCTCCGCCCACCAACCTACGATCTTTTGTATTAAGGGATTTGTTTATTTTATTTATATTTTCCACGGGAAACTGGACATGATATGGATACAAAAGAATAGGAAGAAAACAGAATGTCCACTATCATGGTGTTCAGGCATGTAACCAGTCAGTTACAACATTCTATAGAAATGCGATGTGAAGACGGAGTAACTATGGGGTGTTGCAGCATCACTGAGGAAGGGCACCTAACCCAGGTTAGAATTAAAGAAAAGCTTCCAGGAGGTAGAAATATCTATGCTGATATGTCAAAGAAAAAGGAGAGGTGGCTGGTATGGAAAGAGTGTTACAGATGTAAAGGAATAGCCAGAGACAAAAGAAAGCTTGATGCATTGGAAGAAGTGAAAGAATTTTATGGGCACAGCTTACGCAGTGAGAGTGCACTGGAGTTTGGTCTTTACTGAGGGGTTTAAGCAATTAAAAAAAAAAAGAGCAACTAAGATCTATACAGTGCTTACATAGTATGCTTTTCATGTATTAACTCATTTAATCTCAAAACAACCCCATGAAGTAGGTACCATTATGATTACCCCCATTTTACAGAAAAGATAATTGATACAAAGAGAGGTTAAGTAACTTTACTGAGATCATAAGTGACAGACCCAGGATCAAACCCAGGCAGTCTGTCTCCATAGTCCATGCCTTAAAATCTGTACCATAATGGGAACAGGGAGGAGCATGTTCAGATTTTCATATTTGAATATTTACTTCCTTTTACTGCATGGAGTTTGGATTGGAGGAATGGACTAGAAAAAATAGAAACCCCTTTAAAAAGTTAGTGGATTGATTCCAGAGAATAGATGCCAGAGACTGTAAAACATTAGTGGCAAAAGCAAGGGGGAAAGGATGCATATTTGAGAAGTATGTAGGATATAAAGTCAATGGGTCCTGGTGATTAACCGGCTGCATGAAATGAGAGGAAGCAGTCAAATGTGCTCTGGTGTCTGGTTGGCCACAGAGGGCTGGTGATGCCTTTCATTGAAAAGTAGAACACAGAATGTGAAACTGGTCCTGCCCTTCCTCCCTCTTTCCTTCCTTCTTTCTTTCCTTCCCTCCTTCTTTCCTCCCTTCCTTCCTCCCTCCTTCCTTATTTTTTTTTTATCCTTTCTTCATCAAATTTATAATATTTATTTCGCAGAGAGGTGATTGAGTTCAGTTTTGGACTTGTTGAATTCTAGATGCCAGTGAAATTTCTAAGCGAAGAAGAAAGAGCTGGACTCAAGGAAATGGAGCACCAAGAAGACGAAAGGGCTGGGGAGTGCGATTTGAAGCCAAGCAGCATATACGTAAGAATTAAGCCCATGGACCTGAAAGAGATCCCCCAGGGAAAGCAGATAGAAGGAAAACAGGAAGCAGACTAGAATCTTGATGTTCAAAAATCCAGTGTGAAAAATGAAAGTACAATGTTGAATTCCATTATTAACAGCTTCTATTTTATCAGCAGGATTTTTCAACTCATTGAATGGAAGTTGAGAGGACAAACTTGTGGAGAAAAGTTGTGTAGACCTAACAACTTTGGCTCCTTGGCATGCATTTTATTTTCCTTTCCATGTTTAAGAATAATATTCTGTGAGGAAGAATAAAAGGTTAACAGGTTAATATCCAGTTATTCTTAAGCTTATTAAAGAATAGCAATCAAGCGGGTTTTGATAAAATACTTCAAATGGCTAAACGCATACACATAGGATTCAGGGTCAAAATTGATGTGGGCTCGGTGAGCCAAGGAGTCAAAAGAAATATTTCTTGGACTCTCAAGGTCTGGTAGTTGTGCTCCTTTATTGAGAGAATAGCATGGAGTAGCACAGGGACAGGACCCACGGGCAGTGAAGAGCTGCAAGTATGGGGACATGACCGATGGGCAGTGAAGAGCTGAAGCATGGGGAGAGGACCAACGGGCAATGAAGAGCTGCAATGGGTTGAGGGTAGGGCTAAAGTTATAAGGCATGGGTATGTGAGTTACTTCTTTATAAGAGAAAGGAAAGGTCGTGAAAAAAACTGTCAAAATGGTATCAGTGCAGGTGGGGTCTGGTTGTCTGGTTATCGGGTGGTCCTATAACTTTGGGTATGAGTCAGGTCAGATCAGGTCAGGATGTCGTATACTTCCCGGAGGATGATATAGATTGGAATGTAGGGCAAGATGCCTTGGGCTTCTCTCCCTGGGGAAGCCTTGATTCTCATCATAAAATGACTTAGGCTCACCTCCAATTTCACCTCTTAGCATCTGAGTGACTTTTTTTTTTTTTTTGAGGAAGATTAGCCCTGAGCTAACATCCATGCCCATCTTCCTCTACTTTATATGTAGGAAGCCTGCCATAGCATGGCTTGATAAGTGGTGCATAGCTCCGGGCCAGGGATCTGAACTGGCAAACTCTGGGCTGCTGAAGGAGAATACATGAACTTAAACACTGTGCCAATGGGCTGGCCCCGCATCTGAGTGACTGTGCGGATAGTGTCACCTCATCGAGCCACAGTTACCTGTAAACTGAGATTGTAATACCTACAACGAGTACCAATGCAAAGATAAAGGAGGTAATGTTTGCAACATGCTCAATGATTAATGCTTATTTGCCCTTTTTCTTTTCTTTTCCGTCTTTTTTTCTTAAGTGCTGCCAGTATTTTATTAATTCTGCCTTTTCTGGCATTTCAAAAGAATTTTCCTGTCATCATTTGGGAAAAAACAGGGATCTATCCTCTCAGGAATGCTGTAAAGAGTTGTTTAGGGTCATAATTGGAGAACCAATAAACTTGTAATTGCTTGACTTTATAAAGAAAAACTTCATCTTTATCACTTTAGATGTTGAAGTCAGAGGAAACAAAGGCTTAATCCCTTTTCTGAAAGAGGGAAGCATGAGGGAAGGGCCAGCAGTGGCTGAGATTATTCAGCTAGCAAACAATACCTTCCTCAAGGTTAGCCTTGGGTGTTGACATTTTAATAAGGGGGAGAATGCACTAAGGGACTTTTATGTAACATCTTTCAATGATTCGATTTTGAGTTTTAAATGTACTAGTCGATTTAAGGTTCAAGAGGGTGAAACAAAGAAATCCAGCATTGTAGGAAAGTTTTTGCCACAATGATATGGCGGTTGTTAAGTCTCTTATTTAAAGAGTAGAAACACAGGCTCTTGTGAATGTCTAAACTTCCTCCTTTGTTTTTCAGAGTCAAGAATACATTCCTCCTTCATTCCATGCCCACAGGCTTTGAAAAATACCAATCTATGCATATTTGAAACATTCCTAAATTTGATTAGTTCCTTTAGGTTGGAGTAACTAACTCCTTAGGTATCCAAGTAGGTATCAAGCATCAGCTCTATGTCAGGATTCTGTCTCTATACAGCCTAGCGGTTAAGAGCCTCAGTTTCCTCATTTGCAAAATGGGGAGGCAGGTTAATATTGCAAATCCATAGGATTATTGGGCAATGAAGCACGGAGATTATTGCCTGGTACTTAGTGTGATTATTATAGATACAAGTCAATAAAAAACATATTTTGGCACATTTAAGAATAAACTTTATGTCATCATGAAAATTCATTTAGGTGAAAGAACTCTTTCTCACGTATATAATATTTCTGAGTAAATATTTATTTAAAATATTTCATTAAGTTATGTCTGATGTGGGCTGGGCGAGCTGAGGAGTCGAAGAAAGGTTTCTTGGACTCTTAAGATCTGGCAATAGTGCTCCTTTATTCAGAGAATAGCATGGAGTAGCATGGGGACAGGGCCCATGGGCAGTGAAGAGCTGCAATGGGTTGAGAGTAGGGCTAAATTTATAAGGCATGGGTATGTGAGTTATCTCTTTACAAGACAGAGGACAGATCATGTAAAACAGTTGTTAAAATGGTCTCAGTGCAGGTGGGGTCTGGTTGTCTGGTTATTGGGTGGTCGTATAACTTTGGATACGAATCAGGTCGAATCGGGCCAGGACACCTTTGGCTTTTCTCCCTGGGGCAGGCTTGATCCTCATCAATGTCTATTAATATTTCTATTAAATCCATCATTGCTAGAAATATTTATATTTAGTTTTTCTTAGAGAACATAGTAATATGGGATAAATGGAATGAACTCCCACACCAAGTTGCTCTATATTCTCATGCCAAAGACAAATGGGAATAATAACTAATGTTGGAAGTAAAGTTTGTCCTTTTAACAGAATTCATGAATGCTTACGATATCTGAAATCCAAGACTAACTATAAAACATGAACATAATTCTCCACTCTATGTACAACACTACTGAATTTCAGGATGGTCTATAAAATGTCTTATTTGGGATTAAAAAATAATGTTTTGAGTATGATACTTTCCTAAGCTATTTTTTTAGATCCAAATTTACACAGAGTGAAATGTACAAATCTTAAGTGTGTAATTCTAAGGGGTTCTGAACCCAATTCTAACATGTGGGTGCGTGAAGTTTTTCTCCCTGCCTTCAACAATTCTCCTGACACCAGCCAGGTGTCCTACAATTCAACTTAATTTTGACACTATCTACCGGGAATAGCATGAGAGACCCTACAAGACTGCTCCCGCCCCCACTTCAGACGCCAGTCACAAGAGTAGGTTATCACCTGTGTTTCTGACTGACCAGCTATAGATGGGAGATTCCAAAGACCCCTGTCTTGGATTCTATTAATTTGCTAGAGTGCTCACGGAACTCAGAGAAACACTTTACTTACTAGATTACTGGTTTATTATTTAAGAGTGTAACTCAGGAACAGCCAGATGCACGAGATGCATAGGGCAAAGTATGGGAAAATGGCATGGAGATTCTGTACTCTCTGGGGCACCCCACTCTCCTCAAATCTCCACGTGTTCACCAACCTGGAAGCTCTCCAAACCTGTCCTTCTGGGTTTTTATGGAGGCTTTATTAGATAGGCATGATTGATCAACTCTTTGGTCAGTGGTGATTGGTTCAACCTCCAGAACCTCTCCTCTCCAGAGGTCAGGGGGTGGGACTGCAAATTCCAACCCTCTCATCACATGGTTGGTTCCCCTGGCAACCAGCCCCCATCCTTAGGTGCAGTTCAAAAGTTACCTCCTTAACATAAAAAAGACACCTTTGTTGCTCTCTTCACTTGGGAAATTCCAAGGGTTTTAGGAGCTCTGTGTCAGAAAAGAACGAACATCAAATATATATTTCTTATGATAAATCACAATATCACAAATTTAATAAAATTTGACAAATGCATACACTGTCTAATGCATACCTCTATCAAGATACAGAACATTTTTATTATCTCAAAGAGTTCTTCTGTTACTTTCCAGTCCATTCCTGACCACTAATTCAGAAGCAGTCATTGTCCTAATTTTTAGAAAATTGGACTAATTTTAACTGTTCTAGAACTTTATATAATGGAATTATCCAGTATATATTCACTTCTGGCATTTTTCGTTCAGCACTGTATTTTTGAGATATATCTATGTTGTAACGTATACTAATTTGTTCCTTTTTACTGCTAAGTACTATTCCATTGAACAGATAGACTTCATTTTTAAAGATTCCATTCTTCTGATGATAGATATATGTGTTATTTCCCATTTAGGGAAATGAGTAAAGTTGGTAGGAACATTCTCGAATATTTGTTGTGTGAGCATATTTACTCTTGAGAAAATACCTAACAGTAGAGTTGCAGGGTCACAGAATTGGTGTATGGTTTACTGTCTAAGAAAATGCCAACTGTTTCAAAATGGTTATATAGGGGCTGGCCTGGTGGCATAGAGGTTAAGTTCACAGGCTCAGCTTCAGCAGCCTGGGGTTCTGTGGGTTCAGATCCTGGGCATGGACGTACACACTGTTCATCAAGCCATGTTGTGGTAGCATCCTACATATAAAGTAGAGGAAGATTGGCACAGATGTTAGCGTAGGGACAACATATTAAACAAAATTGTAGTTAGACTAATTTTCCACTCCTGCCAGTGATGTATTTGTTTCTGTCGCTGTGTACCCTTGCCAACACCTAATGGTTGATTGGTTGGCCGCTTGGTCAGTCTATTTAACTTTTATTTATTATTTTAGCCATTAGAACATACATGCAGTGGTGTTTCATTTGCGGCTTTAATTTGCATTTCCCTGATGGCTAATGAAATTGAGCAGTTTTTCATGTGTTTATTTGCCATTTTTCGTATTTTCCTTTGTGAAATGCCTGATAGTACATTTATTATGAGTTTGTTCACATCTTTATTATTGTTGTAGAATTTCTTCATTAATTCTAGATATATTCTCCTAGTCAAGGCATACATGTTAATTTTCTTAATAATGTCTAATGAACAGAAGTCAAATTTGTCAAATTTTTGCTTATATAGTTAGCGTTTCTGTGTCCTAGGAAATCTTTGCCTAACCAAGGTCATAAAGATATGTTCTTATGCTTTATTTTAAAAACGTTTTAGTTTTAGCTCCTATGTTCAGGTCTACGTTTACTTTGATTTAAATTTTGCATTGAGAGTGAGGTAGCCATTGAGGTTCACCTTGTGTTCCATATTTCTATCCAATTGTTCCAGCATCATTGTTGAACAGACTGTCTTTTCTCCACTGAAATATTTTGCTATCTTTGCCCAAAAAATCAATTGACCATTTACATATGTGTCCATTTCTGGATTCTCTATTCATATACATTGATTCATTTATCTATTTTTATGCCAATGCCGCACCAGCTTAATTAGTTTAGAATTAGGGAGAGTCTTAAAATCAGGTAAGGGAAAGTCTTTGCTACATTTTTAAAATATTGTTTTCATGTAAGTCTAAGTTAAGATCTACATCTTTTGGATTTCTATATAAATTTTAGAATCTGTTTGTTGAATTAACAACAAAAAGAAAAAACACTTACTGGGATTATGATTAGGATTGCATTGATTCCATAGAGAAATTTACCAATAATGTGGAGTCTTACAAAACATAGTTACATCTCTCTCTTTACTTAGCTCTTTATTTTTCTCAACAATACTTTGTATTTTTCAGTATACAAGTCTTGCACATCTTTCATAAAATTTATTGCTAATTGTTTTATGTATATTGATGCTATTATAATTGGTCTTTAAAAATACCTTCCAATTTTTGGCGAATATATAGTTATGCAATTTCTTTTCACACATTGACGTTGGATCTCCCAAACTTGTTAAATTTCTTTATTAGATTAGAAATATCTACATAAATAATTATGTCATCTGCAAATAGAGATACTTTTATTTATTTCTAATTTTTATAGCTTTTATTTTTTAAATTTTGTTTCTTTATGTTTTCATTTGTTTACAGATATATTTATTTATTTTGACCTTATCACACTGGCTAGCGCCTCCAGTACAATGCTGAATAAAAGGAGTGAGAACAGACATTTCTGCATTGTTCCCAATCTTAAGGGAAACTTGTTCTGTCTTTCATGAGTAGATACGATGTACCTGTGTGTTTTCAAAGATTTCCGTGCAGAAATCTTATAGACTGAGGAAGGCTCTGATTTTGTTAAACGCTTTTCTTTATCTATTGTGAGGATTTTCCCTTTTTCTGTCAATGAGATGAATTGAATTGATAGCTTCACATATTTTATCCAGTTTTATGGTTCTATTCAGTGGGGAGAGGAGTAAGTCTGATACATGTTACCCAGTATTCTGTTATGGTTGAATTGAAAATCCCTTATCTACTATTCTGTGTGAAATATAATGTTTATGATCGAATTGGTGAACATTTAATAATAAAAATAACAATAATAATAGCAGAACTAACAAGTAATATATATGAAATGCTACGTGCTTATACACGCTCTCTAAAGCAATGTCGATCACAGCCGCACAAGGTGAGTCTTGTTAAGTTCCTTGTGAAGATGTGAACTCAGACTTCACTCAGAGAGAATAGGTATCTTACTCAAGGAAACATAGCTTGGAAATGGAATAGTTCAAATTTGAATTATCTTATCCCCAAAATATCCTTGTTTTAACACTCAACAATACTGTGGTTTATTATCTTTGTCACCAGAGTTCTTTGCATTTCTCTCCTGCTGATGTCCATAGTCAGGATTATTCAGAAAAATGTGATGGATACCTGCGAAGTATAAGACATTGCTGAGTTATGGCCTTTCCTTCTAAAGATGTCTTTGAACTCTTGCTATATCTCCCTCACTCTGGGTGCATTAATTCTCTTTGTAGACAGATTTTGTATCCAAATGTCTGCCCAAATTCTGAGTTTGATAGCGTAACCTTCATTTTTCATTTCTAAGCCTTGGCTTATAGATAACATGAAATATGTATGGATGTTTTACACAACTCGGCCATGGCTCTGTATAAGTAGATGCATTCTATCAAGAATATATTGTCTCACTTGGATATATACAAAATCTATACATGACAAAATACAGCCTCCCTTTCATCCTAGTCTTCTCATTTATGGAATGTTCAAATTTGATGCAAAAACACATCATAGTTTAATTCAAAGGGCCTTTAAAAGATTGTCATCTACTTGAGAATAAATATGAAAGGACTTATCATCCATGAGCTACAAATCACTGGAAATCAGCAGGTAAATGGTTCAGCTAAGTCGTTCATCAAATACCTACTGAGCACCTGCTTTCTTCCTTTCATTAACTTAAGAAATATTTATTGATTGCCTACTATGTGCAAAAACTTGGCCCAGTATTGGGAAAAACAGTGATGAGAAGTGAAATATGGTTCCTACTCCTCTCAAAATAACTTAGATCTTGCAAGTACTGTGTGCAAAGCTCTCTGCCGTGAGAGATTCTATCAGGTTGATGATGATGGTGGTGATGGTATTATAAAATCACTAATATTTAAATGTTTCTTAGGTTCCAGACTCTGAGTTACTGGCATATCTTAGCAAAGCCTCCTTTTAGAGAGCGGGAAACTGAAGCTTAAATAGAGGTAACTTGCCAAAGGCCACGCTCCTTTACCAGACAGAGCTGCAGTTAATACCCAGTCATCAAATTTCAGATCCTGTCTTCTTAACCGCTGTGCTTCACGACCTCCAGCAATGATGTATGTTAGAGCCAAGCAGGCAACTGAATGGTTTGAAAATATTTTATTTATAGCAATTTATAAGCTTAAATCTCCCTAGAAAGGAGTCCTCTCCTCGGAATCATGATGTTATTTTCTCTCCCCAGGCTCTCTTTTTCTTCTTTCTTTCACCTTAAAGCTAACCAAATGCTTCTCATTGCATGAAAAATCAAATCCAGCCTCTGTCAAATGACCTCCAAGGTCTTTCATAATCTGTCTCCTCGCTAACTCTGAATCAATCACATGCCTACTTTGCTATTTGCTCCCTGGACTAAAGTCACAATGGCCTTCTATCTGTCCTCCTAAGGGCCGGAGCTCCTCTCCGTCCTGGCACCAGCTGTTCTCCCTGCCTGTACACTCGGCCTCTGGATCTTAGCACGGCCGGTTCCTCCTCAACAGTAATTGGCTCAAAAGTCGCTTCCTCAGAGGGTTAGGACTTTAACATATCCTTTTAGGTGAACATAGCTCAACCCATTACACACTCATTCATCAATAGTCCTATCTTGCAGATGAGAAAACTGAGAATTAGATAGAGTAACTTGCCTAAAATTATATACCTAGCAAGTGGAGCAGCCTAAACTAGAATCCAGTCCATTTGACTGAAGACACAACTTGTATAGAAATCATATGAAATTGAGGAGGAAGTGGAGGGAACACACAGCCAGCCTAAAACTCAGAAGATAGATTGTAGAGTGTCAGTAGTTCTCAACTGTGGTGGGATCACCCTCTAGGAAGCATTTGGGAAGAGGTGGGTAGTTCCTTGTTATAAAGACTGGGTGTTATTTAGGGTCATTGAGAAATGATAAATGGGTAAAAATTACTGGGACTCAATGTCTTGAAGGGGGTCTGTAGCCTGTGTACAATTGCCCTTACTGAGAATTGGTGCTTCTGCCATTTGGTGCTAGGGGCTGAAGGTACAAAGAGCTCTGCTAATGCCTGGAACATTCCTAGTTAACAAAGAATTGTCCCTCCCAAGATGCATACTGTTGGTAGGTGGTCCTTACACGTCTCTGCTCCAACGAGCTCAGCATCTTCTATGTCTTCCACCTGTCTTCACCATCTGTATTCACAGTATTTGCCTTTTCGTCCTCGTTGGGATGTTCACTCTCACCCTCCTTTCATCTGAGTCTTACTTATCATTGATAATTCAACTCAAACCCCATCTTCTCCAGTGGACTAAGTCCTTGATACCTCTCCTCCTTGAAATCCAAAAGCAGTGTTCATAGCACAAAATCATATAATATAATGCCTCATCATCCTGTATACCGTTGCATTTTGTTTCCATGGTGCCCTGCGTACAGGTCTCATCTTCCCAATTAGATTTGAAACCTGTGAGCCCTGGGATTCTGAACTTTTTCCTAGATCTCCGTGGTATCCAGGGCAATACTGGGCACATAGACAGTGATTTTTAGAAATGGGAATTGTCCTGGGCAGCTTTCTCAGAGAAAAGTTACTTCCCCTCAGGTCAGAAATCCAGTGCGTTTAGTTTTCAGAAATCTTGTTATGCAGAATTTGTTCTTAGGAAAGGATTTTCTCTGGCCTGCTTGGCCTACTCTGCTCTTTATTACGTCTTCTGTAAACTAACAACCAAACTTTGTATAAAATCATTGCTCATAATAAAATAAAATTAAGTATAAGAAGAAAATAAAAATAGTCTGTGATCCAACCATCTATTATAGCCACAATTTTTGCACATACTTCAAGATATATATTTTTTCATATCACAGAAGGGGAATTAATTAGACATACTTTTTGCAATCAGCTTTTTTCACTTAATATTTCATGAGTACCTAACCATATTAATAAACAAATCAAAATCCTCCCTTTTAAACAGTTGGATGTTCTATTTTATAAATGGAGCATCATTTGTGTTAGATATTTCAATTATTCATTCATTTGACAAATATAATACTTGGCTACATGGCAGGCATTGTTCTAAGTGCCAAGGATATGGTCTGAGTGAAACAGACAGATTCCTTGCTCACTAGGCGCTTGTGTTCTAGTGAGGAAGTGTTTCCAGTCCAAGTTTCTTACCAAGACTACTTCAGTGACTCTCACTGGGGTGATTTGTCCCCCAGAAACAATCTGTCCCCTACAGACATTCGGCAATGTCTGGAGAGATTTTTGGTCGTCACAGCTTGCCAGTGGAGGCAGGGGTGCTACTGCTATCTAGTGGGCAGAGGCCAGGGATGCTGCTGAACATCCTCGAATGTACAGGACAGACAAAAAATGATCTGGTCCAAAATGTCAATAGTGCCAGGGTTGAGAACCATGGCTCCACTGAGATAATATACTTCTAGTCAAAATAAATACATTCATAATTTAGTCTCCCTGCGGAGAAGCCTTAATATATTTAGTCACTCTGGTAAGAACTCTGTTCCCCATGACTACCTTTGTCAGCCCTTGGAAGTCCAGAGGCTGCCAGTTAGAACTTATTCTTTAAATAAAAGCAAGAATATTAAATAACAGCATTTCAGTCACCAAAGAATAAATGAGGGAAAGTGAGTAGGCAGAGAGATATAAGAGGACTCTAGCTATCTTAGTGTTCATCATTTGATTTACATTTGGTACCCCGGACTGTGATCCTGATAGTGGGGATGTTGTTTGAATATTATGGTAGGCTAAGTATAGTTTTGTTATAGGAAAACTAACTCAAGTCTTCTTTCTCCTTATTGCTATGAGTTTTTAAAAATTTCCCTCAGAAAATGAGCAAGGATCGACCTGAATGTATAAATCAATATTTTAAATTTCTTTCTTTTTTATGAAGAAAAGTAAGTTATTTCATATACACTTTGAAAATATATTTTGTTTGACCTAGAAAGGAGATGGATGACTCCCAGAGAACATGGTAAAGATGACACAGTGGCCATCTAACTGCATGTATGTCCTGTGAACACAGATATAGTGCCAGAAGAGAACCACTTATTAACATATGGCTTGGTAAACATCTGTACCCAAACTCTACCCTGAAAATTACTTTTATGGGGGCAGCAGAGAAGGTCAGAAAAATAAAGGGTAAGAAGAAAAAATAAAATTTTATTACAATCTCTCAAAATTTATTTCTTTGAAGAATTAATCATTTTTCTTTATTTTGCCTGTCACAACTGGCAATTTCTTAAAATGGCTTTATTGATTTCAAAACATTTTACCACACACAACTTAAACATATGTGAATTGTTAAAAGATAGTTGTTATAAACGCAGGAAGTCACCATCAAAATTTGGTAATGGGCTATATTTGGGGATGGAAGGAGTTGCTGTATTATATTCCTTTGTGTTAAATAAAACGTTTTTTAATGATAAATGAGCCCACCTAATTACGGGCTGGAGTATATAGGCTTCATAAAATTACATGTAGACAACCAATATGAATATGTCATGGAGTGAAATGGTCAAGCAATATTTTTTATTTTCCTTTTCACGTTGTGCAATAAGATTGCTATGATGGAGTTCTTCCACGCAACATATAATACAGTCTTTTTGATTCTTTAAGCCTGAAAAATGCAATGTGTGCAATGAAAATCTCTAATATTCAACTAAATTAATTCAATTCTTCCATTTCCTAGAAAAATAGAAACGTTTATATAGTGCATTTTATAACTAATGAAATGCCACACACTTATCCTCCCAAATTGAATATATTCTTGAATATTTGTACTTGATATGTTGCTTGGTATTATGGAGTACGATCTTGGCAAGTTGTTTATATTTTATAAGTCTCGTTTTTCCCAAATGTGCAAGAAAAACAAGGAAAATAGGAAAGATAATATCAATTCTCAAGTTTATTGTAAGCTTATGTAAATTAGAAAAAGCAAAGTGGCTTAGCATAGTGACTAGTATATAGACGAGAGCTGTAGAGATATTCATGACACTTTAAAAAAATCATAGATTATTTGAATTACAAGTATATATATTAACATTAATGGACCCTGGAAACCCCATGAGTCATAAGAAGAGCATGGGCAGGGAGAGGGTGTGATGGGCGAGGACGACAGAAGAGGACTTTATCCACGTGGGTGACGAAGTGGGATGGCAGGGTCCATAAGGACTTGTTGGGTTATTCCTTACAATTTGTTGCATACCTTTATTAAGAAACACCATGAGGGGGCTGGCCTGGTGGCGCAGTGGTTAAGTTCGCACGTTCTGATTCTTGGCGACCCCGGGTTCGCCGCTTTGGATCCCGGGTGCGGACACGGCACCGCTTGGCAAGCCATGCTGTGGTAGGCATCCCATGTATAAAGTAGAGGAAGATGGACATGGATGTTAGCTCAAGGCCAGTCTTCCTCAGAGAAAGAGGAGGAGGATTGGCAGTAGTTAGCTCAGGGCTAATCTTCCTCGAAAAAAAGAAATACAATGAGTATAAAATTGAGCATACACTTTATTTAGTGATCAGCAGAAAATGTGGTTAATGTTGGCCATTTCTGGTATCTGTTTCCATACTATACAGCACCTTCAACTTCATCTGGACCCCACTGGGCAAAATTTTAGCTCAGTGTATGTATTTCTGTAGCACAGTAGATGCTGTGAATATTCTTCATATATTGTTCCCCGTGTGTATTTACTCAGTGATTTTTATACTCAACAAGATGGTTTTCTTTGTTGACCGCCATTGGAAGGTTTTTCCCCTACACTAACTTCTGTAGCCAGGCGCTCATCTATCTGTTCACCTGCTGTAGCTCCCCACGAGAGCTCATATCAAACAGGAAAAAATAGTATGTATTTTTAATATAACTAGAGAGAAGAGTGAGATTCGTTGTTAGTCACCCAACAATTGACGGACCGTTTCTGGCATTCCAAGCCCATGAGTCGCCTCCAGTTCACATTTGCTTGAGATCCTCACTAGACCTTCTGCGTGAGTTTTGGAAAGGTCTGGTTGAGGTTTGCCACGGTACTGGTTAGAAAAGCAAGATTTTTGTATAACCCAAATATAGTGCTAGTAATATAAGAAAAGCTTAACTTCAAGTTAGTATTTTTAATCTTTATTTTTTTCTAACCAGATTCTCAAATAAACATTTGACTGATTGACGGTTAGTAGGTGTTACCTTCTAATTTGAAAATGAATTTTAATTTCACCTTCACAATGTTGAAGAAAAGTATTACATTCACTCAATAATTAGACATAATTGGTCTGAGGATTTAAATGCGGCCTTGACACCAAACATTTCAAACTGTGTGTATTTCACAAATGGACTCCTGAGACTACAACTACCACATACGTTTTATCAGCTTGTGGTATATTTCTGTAAGCCCAATTGCTGATATTTGAAAATAAAAATCAAAACCAAATGCATTTTCTGTTCTGATTTCTAGACTGCATATGATATTGATTATTTTCTTTTGCTTTTGTTTTTCTTTTTTCAGGAAGATTAGCTCTGAGCTAACTACTGCCAATCCTCCTCTTTTTGCTGAGGAAGACTGGTCCTGAGCTAACATCCATGCCCATCTTCCTCTACTTTATATGTGGGACGCCTCCCACAGCATAGCTTTTTGCCAAGCGGTGCCATGTCCACCCCTGGGATCCGAACCGGTGAACCCCAGGCCACCGAGAAGTGGAATGTGTGAACTTAACTGCTGCGCCACAGGGCCGGCCCCTTGATCTTTTTCATACCAGAGATTGACTATCTATATTACTTTCTTATCTGTCTTTTAATTAGCATTGTCATTCAATCAATATGACACCAAAATCACAGGCAACAAAAGAAAAATTTGACAACTGGGACAACATCAAACTAAAAAGCTTCTGCACAGCAAAGGAAACAAGCAACAGAGTGAAAAGGCAACCTAAAGAATGAGACAAAATATTTGCAAAATTATATATCTGATAAAGGATTAATATTCAAAATATGTAAGGAACTCCTACAACTCAACAGCAAAAAAATCAAATAACCAATAAAAAAATGGGCAAAGGATTTGAATAGATATTCCTCCAAACAAGAAATGCAAATGGCCAACAGGTATAGGAAAAGCTACTCAACATCACTAATCATCAGAGAAACGCAAATTGAAACCACAATAAGATATCACCTCACACCTATTAGAATGGCTGTTTAAAACAAAACATAACGTGTTGGTGAAGATGTGAGGAAATCAGAACTCTTGTACACTGTTGCTGGAAAAGCAAAATGGTGCGGCCACTATGAAAAACAGTATGGCGGTTCTTCAAAAAATTAAAAATAAAATTACCACATGAGCCAGCAATCCTACTTTTGGGTATATATCCAAAAGAACTGGAACCAGGATCTTGAAGAAATACATGCACTCCCATATTGATTGCAGCATTATTCACAACAACCAAGAAATGGAAACAACCTAAACATCCATTGACAGATGAATGGGTAAAGAAAAAGCGGTGTATATATATATACAACGGAATATTATTCAGCCTTAAAAAAAAAGAAATCCTGCCATATATGACAAGTTGGATGAACCTGGAGGATATTATGATAAGTGAAATAAACCAGACAAGGAAGGGCAAATAGTGCATGATTCTGATGTGAGGTATTTGAAACAGTCAAACTTATAGAAACAGAGACTCCCGTGCCTATGGTAAACAATAGTGTATTACATATTTAAAAATTTGTTAAGAGAGTAGATCTCATATTAAGGGTTCTTGCCACAATAAAAACATTTAAAAAATCTACCAATCATAATATCTACCATTTATTAAACAACTCCATTTTTCAAATATTCTGCCAGACTCTTTACATGCATTCAAAATAAGCCTCACAATGATATTTTATGAGATAAGTTATCATTTATATTTTAAAATCAGGACGTGAATTCCAAGAAAGTGGGGTAAGGGTTGCTTTTGTCTAATACAGTTTTGCCCACCCCCAATTCTCATGCCATCTCCACAAAGATGGAGACATGACCTATGTTGGGATCATTGTAATGTCTACAGAGAGTGATTTTTGTAATGAACACATATCAAACTTGGACCAATTAAATGAATTCTCTTATATTTTTCTGACTGAAACTGATGAGGAAGACTTCCTTTAGGTTGTAGGAGTGGATATAAGTGTCGCTTACGTGGACAGTAAGCGTATTCCTTTGTTTTGCGATGCAGACAAAGATAAAACCAAGCTTTGAGAGAAGAAATGAGAGAGGAATACCAAAGAATTCCTAATGACGTTGAGTGTTTGGGTCTAGTTATAACCAGAGTTTCTCAGTTTGGGCACTATTGACATTTTGAGCTCAATACTTCCTTATTGTTGGGAGAAGGGGGAATTATCCTATGCTGACCTCTATCTGGCACTAGATCCCAGTAGCACCCACTTTCTTACAGTCATGACAACAAAAATGTCTTCAGAAATTATCAGATTTCTTCTGGGTGGGCGGGATAGGGAGAGGAAAAATCACCCTCTATTGAGGAACACTGAGTTATAAGCAAGAATATCATCTACCCTTCAACAATTATTTGAGCTATGAAATCTTCCCCACTTGCTTAAACTAATCTGAATTTGGTTTTTTAAAATTATAACCAAAGGAATCTTGACTAATATGAAAATGTTCAGTAACTTGCCCAAGGTCACAGAGGTAGTAAGTCCTAGAGCAGCGTGCTAAGGGTGGAGGGTGTATGCCATAAGGAAAACAAAAGAAGTCACATCAATACATGTATGGGAGGGCGCAAAAGAGAGACCAGATGCAAAGAGCTTTAAAAGTAAATTTTCAAGATTGTTGACCCATGTCATAACGTTAACTGAGTTGTGCTTCCAAAAGATGTATTCTGAGTTCAGGTATGTTCGGGAAATGATTGGTTCAACAAGCAAAACTGCTTTGTTTTTTTAGAATGGGACATCTCAGAGACTCTAGTATGATAGCGTTTTTTAATAATCTCTATCAATTTCTCACATTTCTTTGACCAATTTTTCTAAGAGCTCCAGTTAACATCTTTCATGACTAACATTCTGCAGAACTCAGTGTGATAAGCGTAACTGCCTACCGCTACAAAAGCAGGCCAAGGTAGGGAGGACACGAAGTGAGCAGTAAGAATGAAGTGTTCCCTGCACATGGAGATGTAGACAGAAACCTGACCACGGTGAAGCCTGTAGATCCCTTTGTTGAGTAGATTTATCTGCATTTGGAGAGAAGTGGGAAGTTCTGACAGACCATCTAGTCTATAACAGAGAGTTGGACATTTTCCCTCAAAGACAACCAAGGAGCGTTAATGAAAAGAACAACCTGACCCACTTTGACTTTGCGAAATCTCTCTGCCACGTGCAGAGTGGATTACAGTAGGGTAAGACTGTAGGCAATGTAACCAGTTAAGATCCATTGAAATGGACCACAACAAGTGGTAAAGTTTTCAACCAAATTGGTGGCAGTGAAAATGGATGAAACAGAGTGATTTGAGAAATGTTAATGCGAAAGATTACATATCGCTAATCTTCCATTTTAGATTGCTATTTTTAACCACTTTGGTAGGCCATTTTAATTTCAAAGACCACAGACTTTTTTTTCACACCAGTGAGCCACATTCTATGGGAAGTTAATGAGCATAATCATGGCTTGCCTAGAATCTGGCCTCACTAGAAGAAGAAATCTCTTTAAGAAATGTTTCTAGAAGTCAATTCTACTAGCTCCATAATAGGCTCCATTTTTATCTATAAAACACAAAAATACTAATATACCTCATCCTGATATTCCAATACATAGGTGTCACGTATGTATTGATATTCCAATACATAGTATGCACGTGTTGAGCTCTTGTGTGTAGTTTTCTTCATAAATTTGCAAGTGGAAAGCGTCACGCCGCTCCCTCGCCTCTTCTATGTGTTAAAACCTTTGGGGTTGCATTGGGCATCTTTGGATCAGATACCTTCTGGCTCTTGCTGTCTTTGTTGCCTGCATGCTGGAAGATAAGGATTTGGCCGACCAGCAAGGGCTTGCACAGAGGAGCTTGCAGGGTCTCGCTCATGCCTGGCAGCATTTGAACACTCGGTGTCATTATGCAAGTTATCATCAATCAGCAGGCAGTTGCTTTTAGGACTTCCAGCCGGCTAGGCAAACATTTGCACTTGTGGCTTCCTCCCAGAGTGTGCTGGACCCAAGGACCATCAGACAAGAGAAAGGCACACACAATCACTGCTTGCTGCTCTGGACCATTTAAACAGCTGTTCCAGGCCGGTGTTGGGATGCTCACCTGGCAGCCCTGTTGCAGCTCAGAGGAAGATGTGCAGATTAGAGTCTGTTTGCTCAACACAAAGGGCTTTCTGTGAAAGAACTGTGGGGAGGCCAGGGAGGGAGAAGCAAAGCTGAGGATAAATCTAACAAAACATTTCTTAATAAAATAGACCAGATGATGTAGACGCAGGAGTGTACAAGATCAGCCTAAAATAAAATGCAAAAGACGACAAATAAAAACCATTTGGATCCTGATGGAATGACAGTGAGGCTGGCCAGCTGTGTTACAGAAAGAAGAAGACAGAACACTGACTCTATAACCAACTAATAAATACTAAGCATATACCATGTGCCCAGCCATCTGAGGGATACAAGATGAGAAGCTATGACCCAACAGCCCAAGGAATTTGCAATCTTCTTGGGCAGACAAGACAAACCCATGGGAACAAGGTAGGCATAAACAGTACTTGCTGTCAAAAGCTGAACTTCACTATACAGAACTCATAGGAAGGGTGAGAATTTAGGTATTCTAACTAGGTGATTTTCTGTAAGTGAAGTCTCTTATGCCTCTCAGCAGATGTGGGTGTGCAACACCCCTAGTTTAAAAGGCAGGGGAGTGGTCTTGGTGAGTCCAAATAAACAGACAATGCTCTAGGGTTTAGGATGTGGCATCAGAATCTCCCAGGAGCTCTTAAAGATTTCGCTGCACAGAATCACACAAATGTGATTGTTGAATTGCAGAGCCTTGGACCCCACACTAGAGCAACTTTTTTTATAGGTATGAGATGGAGCCCCAAGAATCTGCATTTTAAAGAAACATCTCAGATGTTTCTAATGGTTTGTTCACAGCCTTTCCTTGAAGAAACACTGCTTTAAAGGTGGAAGTGCACAAAGGGAATTCAGACTAAAGTTTTCCTGGATTATTACCTGCACCTGCTGTAGGGCTTTCTGCGATCTCCTTGGAATTGCATTCAACAAAATCTGTGTGTTTATTTGTAGGCATTATTTTCTTGAGGGAGAAAGCCTATAAATTTCATTATATTCTTCAAGGGTCTGCCCACGACTCCACCCCTAGACCTAATAATCTCTAAAGATATTTCTGTTTATTTTGAAAACCATTTGCAAATCCTCCATCCCCAGACCGAGACCTGGAAATCTCATTCCACTTAAATTCTATGGTTTCCACCTTCATCGAGTCCTCTGTAGAACTGAATGAAACAAGTCACTCCAACGTGTGAGCTTCCCAGCCCTTGATATTTACCTATGTTATAGGACTCATCCCATTCCATCATGATTAAGCGTCTGTTTCCCCGTTGGAAATATGAGGCAGCTGACAGCAGGGACAATGCCAATGAATTGCTCTAGATACTTTGCATAACCATTACCTAACACGTGTCTGGAGCACAGAAGGAGTTCAATTCATAATTTCTAACAATTGAATGAATGAATGTGTGTGTATATGCTGAATGTTGAGAAAGAGAGAGAAACACAGAATCGAGGAAATTCATTCCTGTTTCTTCTTCTTACTTGAAGCTGTAATTGAAGAACGGCTTGACGTTGAAAACAATCCAAGATAAGGAGATTTCAGTAACCCAGTTAAGGTCCTTATGTCCTTGGATATTCAGTCAGAATCCTGATACCTCCAGTTGCCACAGTGTGTGGTCCAGTTTTTCAAGGTATCAGGTAAAACAAGGCTCTTACATCAAATATGATACAATTACCCATTAGAGCCAAACTCAACCTAGAGAGGTTTGTCTCTGCAATAGCATAACTAAACCCCATCTCACGTTGAGAGAAATAGCTAAATCTTCATGCTGTCAGCCTTGGTGGTTGTCAGACAATGACCTCCCTGGTTTGAGGAATGACTGCTAGTTACCACTCCCCATGCCTTCCACAGGCCTGCAAGACATGCTCCCTGCCACAAGGCCTGCCTAGACTTCCCTCGAAACACATTTATTTTCTGCTGTGGAAGAAATTTACTTTCCTTCAAACAGAGTGCTGTTTCTGGCCAGAGGCTTTTAGCGGATGAGCAGGAGCTATAAACAACTCTTCATCCCCTCTGCCTGTAATCTGGAATTTTCAATCACTCCACCTCAGCCTTTGAAGACAGCAACTTCAAACCATATTTACAGTTACCAAATAATGAGGCTGTTTGTGAGGCTGACAAGAATAGACTTTATTGACACTGCTTCTATTGTGTGCCTGAGATTGTGATTATGTCTCTAGAAAGGAAAAAAGATACGACCCCTGTAAGTGTTGGGGGCCCTTATGAGGAGACAGCTGTTCTTACTGTTGAGAGAAAAATGGCCATAATTGTTGCTCTGTGTGTCACAGATATTTCTACTGGAAGCCTGTGATGGTTGAATTCTGGGGAGAGCATTACTCTAGGTGGAAGAAACAGCTAAACAGATCACCTGAGAGAAGCTGGAACAGTTGAAGATGGCCCTCGGTTCAGGAAACACTTGAATCTTGCCACAGGAAGTGCAAACAGCAATTTAGTTAGATAAAATCCACGGTTATTCATCTTTTGTGTTTGTTTATTTTTTATTTGCATATTTACTTGCAGTAGATTTAGCTAAAATACTTCCAATTGTTCATTTGTCTTTTTCTTTTGATTTTGTTTGGTTTTATTGTTTGTTGTTGTTTATTAATCAACAAATGACACAGGAGAAATTCTCTCAGGGTTAAGAATCTCAGAGTGTCCATCTGTTGCAGGTTGCTGTTCTTTAATTAATTAATTTATTTATTTATTTTCAAAATTCAGCACATATTTATTGAGTACCTACTGTGTTGTGGGGCCTCCTCTAGATACTGAGGATTCTAGATGAGAATGAGATGGTCATGACCTCACTTCCAAATATATCACATTTTAGTCAACAATGGCAGACAGCAAACATGTAAATTATCACTGTAATTACTAGGAAGAAAATAAGTTAGGATATGTGATGGTGACCAGAGCTGGGAGAGGACTTTAGACTGTAGTCAATGAAGGTTTCTCTTAAAAGAACTGAGACCTGAAAGATAAGGAGGCAGCCATATAATGACCTACAGAAAAAGATTTAAAATCAGAGGAGATCATAGCAAATTCAAAGTCTGTAAGATGGTTATGAACTTGAAAAACTCAAGGAAGAGTAAGACACCGAGCATGTTTGGAGGAGAATGTTCTAAAGAGTAGCTGGTTTGGGATAAGGCTGAGCGCTAGGCAGGAATACGATCTTATAGGCTTTATCGTTCATGACCAGGGCTTGAGTTGTGTAACAAGAGTAATGAAAACCAGTGGAGGGTTTTAAGCAGGAAAGTTGCGTAATCAAATTTAAACTCCCAAAAGATTGTTCTTACAACTTTGTGGAAGACAAGAACTGTAGAGAGACAGAGCAGGAAAACAGGTGGATGACTGAGGACACAATTGTAGTTGTCCATGGTGGAGATGATGGTGGCCTGAATAAGAATGGCGATGCCATAAGAAGAGAGAAGAAGGTGGATTCAGAATAGATTTGAGGGCATATCTGACAGGATTTGCTAATGGATTTGATGTTGAGAATGAGAGAGATGTATCAAACATAAATCTTAGATTTCTAAGCTTTTAGATTTAGCAGACTCATGTACTGCAAATTTACTTTTACATTGGTCGATATTTCTAGGCTGCTCTGTAGTGTGCTTAGGGGTCACTTTGGTGATCACAATTATTTCAAGCATACACAGCTTATTGATGTGAAGGAGGGAAATAGCAAAAGCAGGTGGATAACTTGTGCATATAGAGTTGGCAAGAAATTATATAAATCAAAATATAGATGGATGTGGACTGACAGAAAGTGGATTCTACCTAATCACTATAGAGACAACACTTCCAAATACACTACTTCTTTGTCCTTTTCTGAAAACCATGAATTAGTGAGTCTGTAGTCTCCTTTATCTCAAATAGTTTATGACTTCATGAGCACTGAAAAGAGTGTCATGGAGTAGAGCCATGCAGGACAAGAGTACATAAGTTAGTTAGGGTATGTTCAGCTGTATATTGGAAATTCAAAATGCCAATGGCTTAAACAAGAAACTATTTCTCCTACATATAATTGTACAGGAGAAAGCAATCAAAAAGTGACATGGTATTCTCTCTCAGGGAACCAGTCTCCTTCTATATTGGGGTTTTACTCGCACGCACACAATCTGAAATGATGCACCACTATGTCCACATTCCAGATTTCAAGAAGAGAACACTCTTCTCTTTGAAGGCATGACCAATGGCTTACATGCATCACTTTGACTCATACCTTGGTGATCAGAACATAGTCATTTGTCCACACCTAAATGCAAGTGAGACTGGAGCTAGTGTATTTTTTTTTATTTATTCTAGCTCAGTATTTTGCTTAGCAAAAAAAAAAAAAAAGTATTCTCTAGAAGGAATCAAGTGGATGATCATAGGGTTATGCAGAACTGTATCTCTGAAGATAAGATAAGAGAAACTTCTTTTCCTAGGGGACAGAAAAATCAGTCCTGACCACCCTGTTTATTGTTTACATAGTAATGTCTCTTTCTCCCCATTAGAACACAAGGTCCTGTGAGTAGGAGTCTTCTCTGCATCCCCATCCCTTTGGGCAGTGTGTGTTCATACTACACATTCAATACAAATTTTTATTGAAACTATGGATGAATGGATGGATGGATGAATAAATGAATGTTACTCAGTCTATGAAAGATCAGAATAAGAATGGAAAATAGCTGAGGATTTATTTGTTTATACATCTTTCTTCTCTTCTCTTTTTTCCCCTCACAAAATAGGGCCCAATCCTTAGGCTAGATGAAGAAGGGTGAAGGAGACAGACTCCTCTGTAAAGAACATCTGGGAGACAAAAAAAGTTCTTCTTCTGTAAGGAGAGGAGGGAGGCAATGGCCATATTATATGGTAGGTGCTTCTAGACATATGTGTTGAATAGCTAAGGGAGCAACATATCACATAAAAAGAAATTGAAGGATAGAAGGGGTCTCCATGGCCTTGTAGGATAAGGCAGAGATAAGAAATCTCCTTCTTTCTCAGCTGGGGGTATCTCTACTCAAAAGACATTTCCTCTTTTGTTCTTTGGTTTCTAAGTATCTCTGCATCCAATACTCTATATTTTCTTTTCCTTTCTGCAAGTTAGAGTTTTGTGGGGCTCAGAAGCCTGAGATTCTCCTGTGTGAGGTAAAAGTCAGTATTTGCAGCAGCATTTGGGCTTCAGACTCTTCCTTCTCAGGCACCATGACTACAGAGGGAACAGGCACCTAAAGGCAAAGAAACTTCACGCAAAATCACATCTTATGATGGAGCACTGTCAAGTCAAAACTTTTGCTGAAAGAGTTTCCGTAGAAGAGAGACTTCACAATAAAATATCTCTGGGAAGATACAGCCATAGCTTTACTTGTCTACAGGTGCTATATATAGAGATTGCAGGAAAATTTCAAGGTCCTGGTACTAGAATGCCAATCAATAGCTACGGATCAGCCTGACTCATAGTCCCACCACTTTTCATCAGTATGTGTCCTCCCTTCAGTCTTGGTGGATGAGGGGTTGGCATAAAGAATATCTAAGTCTCTTAGAAACCAGTGTGTCACATCTTTAACTTTCTGCAATGGCAGACTGGTGGAAATGACTTGTCTTGAAATAACCTTAAGCTTTATTCCAAGTTTTCAAACTCAAGGGTCATCATGGTCTTCTGGTTAGTTCTGACCATGGTATACACACCCAGCAACTAAACAACACTTGGTAGTTCACAGTGCTCTGGCCACCATACGGTGCTGCTAGGAAGCCCCTTGCCTCCCCTCTCCCCCTGGCAACACACATATACTCACTTGAAAACTATAATCTGGCTGCTCTGCGAGCCATGAGATTTTGTACATGTGGTTCCCAAGATGCCAATCACTTGTGTTGGCATCCCAGGTGACTGAACACAGTGGACCTGATTGTAGCTATAAGCTATGGGCTAAAGAATCCCTCTTAATCCCTCTTGCCATTCCTTCTTTAAATATTTGCTTGTATCTTCTCCATGCTAGATGCTGTGCTAGATAGACATCATGAATAGTGAGATGAACATGTCTCTGCTTTCAAAGAGTACATAGCCTCATAGACAGAAAGGAACACAAAAATAGGCATTTACAGTGGCTGTTCAAGGAAAGAATCGAAGGCAATCAGAATTCCACCAGACTTGATAATGATATTCTCCAGGACCTGTGTCTGAGTAGCTTTGTCTAGCTCACAGTACAAATGGAATTGAGGCGATGTCATGAAAAGGAAACAGTATTAACCAAGCATTTTGTGTCAGACTTCAACTGTATTAAGAAAATAAATTTGTGCTCAGGAAAAAGTTTTAGTCTATTTTATTTTTCCGACCCTGGTATGAGTCAAGGTGCACGACAGAATTCTTCAAACATATATTAATTGGCTGTCTTCAGATTGAACATCTTCACCAGCTCTTCTCTCTGCTTGCTCTAAATAATTTGTGGTTTCCAGGAGGTGCTCTCTCCTCCCTTCCTTATCATTTTCTACTGGAGAAGTTTCCCTAAAATGCACATTAAATCCCAAATGAGGAATGGCAAACTACTCATGCTTTGAATAAGAAAGAAATCTGCCACTCTCTTGCATCAATCCTGCAAACAGCCAACAGATAATTGGCATAGGTGAGTGAGAAATAAGGCCCATTAAAACAGCAGTGTCTAATACTGACAGTTGTGTCCCAGCACAATGCTGAGACTTTTACATTCAGCAGGCATTTGAGCTCCTCCTCCTACTTTTTTGTTAACTGTTTTCTGATGCTTCTCTATGTCTAACGATGCAAGAAGTGAATTTCAATTATTGGAAAAAATTGCTCCCCTACCTGCATCCACTTCCATACCCTGTAGGGCTACAGGCAATGTTAACACATTGGCTCTTTGCTTTCTCTTCCCTTTCGAAGACAAGGTTCAGACTCCCTACTTGTGCAGTTCTTTGTCATTATTATTGCCATCATTAGTAATAATAGGTAGGTGTTACAGAATGCCTTTCTTAATGTCTTGAAGAACTTCCTTTTGATATTAACTTAATTACTATCCTAAGTTATTATTATTATTATTTTATTGAAAAGATATCCTAAAGGTGGGTAGGTAGTGGAAGTGATGAAAGATGCATAAATAGGTTCCTTGAAATTTTTAAATTACATTATTTACAATAAAATCCTTTCTTCCTTCTGCATTGCCACTCCATGGCCAATTTTCCATTTCAATCAGATTCTATTCATTTCTTTACACATCACATTTCAAGAACTGTTAACATAAAATGTAAGTACGGAAATAAATATCCCTATCTTAGTCCAATTGTACCTATTTTCTCGCCACTTTGACGTAAGTGGGGATTATCTTCTTTACACTTAATAGTCTCGATTTCAGAAATGATCTTTTGTGATAATGCTTCCTCTGGGTTCACTGCACATCTAAAATTATTATTTTCACTTGTCCTTTTTAGCTTTAGAGGATCCAACAGTGATCTCATTAAGAACATTTTAACCTTTATCCTGATCTTCACTATTAATGTTTTTCCTTGTTTTCTTAAGATTCATAGTCCCCATGAATTTATCCTTCTGTAATTTGACCCCAGTCAATTACAATCTTCTTACTTTTTTCATGTATTCAATATTCTTTTCTAGTCAAACTGGACCACATACCTATTCCTAGTATTCTTCCACCTTCCTGTCTCTATCCAACTTGTCTTTTCCCCTTACTAAAATATTCTGTCTCCCCATACCTAACTTGTTTATTCATCTTTGAATAAAATTCACCCTTCTTGCTTAATTATTTCTGGACACCAGCAATCATGAAAAAATCACCCTTCTCTGAACTTCCATATCAGTTTATTCATAGTTTTCACATATTATACTCTATTTAGTGTGTCATTCACTTATATTTTCGATGTATACTTAACTATACAGACTAAACGCACCGTGAGGGTAGGAAAATAGTCTCTGTCACGGTTGTGTCTGACACAGGATGATGATCAATGGAACTTTCTTGAATGTGTTAATGCTTAGCACATTTTACTGAATAAATATATGCTGAATTTGAGATGAGCGAATGAATGGCTTAATGAAGAAAGGTCTCAAAATTAAGTGTGGTCCAGAAATGTTTTAGTTGATAAAGAAAGAGAATGACATTGTGGAGAGGGATACCTGAACCATATTGTCCCCAACTCCTAGGTCTGAAGTTTCATCATCTCTTTGTATATATCGCACCCTATGCTGGCTCATGGCAGCACTATTCCAGTTCAAGTTTAGCATCATAAACATCCCCTTGGCTTCAAGACCAGGCTGGGTCATGTCACCAAACTTTTATGAGACCTTCCACTACAATGAAGAAACATACAGTATTTTTTTTTTTTTGCATTTTAAGACTTTCTTTTCTTTTTTTTTTAGAGAATTTTGAAGTTCACAGCAAAATTGAGGAGAATGTACAGAGATTTCGCATATACCCCCAGCCCCTGCCTCCACATATGTATAGCCTCCTCCATTGTCAACATTGCCCACCAGAATGGTTATTTTTTATAATTGATGAACCTCCTTTGACATATTATTATCACTCAAAGTCCATCATTTACATTAGGGTTCACTCTTGATTTTGTACAGTCTGTGGATTTGGACAAATTTATAACGACATATAGTCACCATTATAGTATTGTTCCTGCACAAAGGGCACAATCTGCTTGCTGTGAGACAAAAGCCAGTCGTCAAGAGGCTAGATGGTGGCAGAGAAACAGCATTTTATTACAGCTTGCTAGCAAGAGGGAAGACGGCTGACTAATGTCCCAAAGAACCATGTTAAGGGGTGCGGAGAATCTTGAAGCAGTTATATAGGCCAATGGCTTATAGGGGAGGGGGTTAGGAATGTTGACCCAGGAGTCACCCCACCAGATCTTTCAGTTTTCATTGATGATGGCTATCAACATAGACTCTCTGTTCAGGAGCCATCACATTCCTAAGGAACTCAAAAGAATGAAGTTATTGTCTTATTGCAGCTGGGAGGTACATGCACTAGCACGGGTCATAAAATCTACAGGGCAGGTGGATCTCCTGGAGGGTGCAGATCCAGCTGGGTTAGTCAGTCAGAGGTCATGCAAAGTTACAATGTGGTTTCTTTTCTACAATATGGCTTCCCTTATGTCAACCTTGTGTTGAGCCAGTAACCATATCATGCAGATATTTTCACTGCCCTAACAATCCTCTGTGTTTCACCTAGTCATCCCTTCTTCCCCTCAATCCCTGGCAAGTACTGATTGTTTTACTGTTTCCATAATTTCGCTTTTCCCGGAATGTCCTTTAGTTGGAATTATACAGTACGTAGCCTTTTCAAATTGGCTTCTATTCATTTAATAATGTGCATTTTACTTTCCTCCATGTCTATTCATGCCTGATAGCTCATTTCTTTTTAGCATTGAAAAACATTCTATTGTCTAGATGTACCACAATTTATCTATCCTTTCAGCTATTGAAGGACATCTTGGGCAGCATCCGAATTTTGGTAATTATGAATAAAGCTATTATAAACACCTCTGCACAGGTTTTTGTGTAGCTATAAGTTTTCAGCCCCTTTGGCTAAATACCGGGGAGCATGATTGCTGGATCGCATGGTAAGAGTATGTTTAATTTTGTAAGAAACCGCCTGACTCTTCCAAAGTGGCTATACTATTTCGCATTCCTCCAGCAGCAAATGAGAGTTTCTCTTGCTCCAAATCCTTGCCACCATTTGGTATTGTCATTGTTCTGGATTTTGGTCATTCTCATAGGTGTGTAGTGGTATCTTATCATTTTAATTTGCATTTCCCTGACACATGGAGCATCTTTTCATATATGGATTTGCCATCTCTATATCTTCTTTGGTGAAGTGTCTGTTAAGGTCTCTGACTCGTTTTTTCCTCGGGCTGTTTGTTTTCTTTGTTGCTGAGTTTTAAGAATTCTTTGTATGTTTTGTCCTTTACCAGACATGTCTTTTGCAAATATTCTCTCCTAGTCTGTGGCTTGCCTTTTTAGGCTCTTGAAATTGTCTTTTGCACAGCTGAAGTTTTTAATTTGAAAAGTCTGGATTTAAATTATTTATTTCATGAATTGTGCCTTTGATGATGTATCTAAAAAGTCATTGCCATACCTACGGTCATCTAGATTTTCTCCTATGTTTATCTTCTATGAGTTTCATAGTTTTGCATTTTACATTTAAGTCTGTGACCCATTTTGAGTTAACTTTTATGAAGGGTGTAAGGTCTGTCTCTAGATTCATTCTTTATTCAGTTATTCAAACTCCATTTGTTGAAAAGACTGTCTTTTCTGAATTGTATTGTCTTTACTCCTTTGTCAAAGATCATTTGACTATATTTATGTGAGTCTGTTTCTGGGCTCCCTATTCTGTTCCATTGATCTATTTTTCTATTCTTTTCCAATATTACCCTGTCTTCCTGTCTTGAGTACTGTAGTTTTATAGCACGTCTTGAAGTTGGGGGATATCAGTCTTACAACTTTATTCCTCTTCGACATCGTGTTGGCTATTCCGGGTCTTTTGCTCTCCATATAAACTTTAGAATCAATTCGTTGACATTCACAAGATAAAGTGCTGGGATTTTGATTGAGATTGTATTGAATCTAATGATCAAGCTGGGAAGAACTAACATCTTATCAATATTGAGTCTTTCTATCCATTAACATGGAATATTTCTCCATTTCATTCAGTTCTTTGATTTCTTTCATCAGAACTTTATAGTTTTCCTCATACAGATCTTGTGCATATTTTGATAGATTTATACCTAGGTATTTAATTTTGGGGGCATGCTAGTATAAATACTATTGGCTTTTAAATTCAAATTCTATTTGTTCATTACTGCTATATAGTAAAGCAACTGCCTTTCATATATTAAACTAGTATCCTGCAGCCTTGATATAATTGCTTATTAGTTCCAGGAGTATTTTTGTCTATTTTTTCAAATTTTCTACATAGATGATCACATAATCTGTGAACAAAGACAGTTTTGTTTCTTCCTGCTCAATCAGTACATCTTTTATCTCCTGTCTTGTCCTATTGCATTAGCTAAGATTTCCAGTACAATGTTGAATAGAAATGGTGAGAGAAAACAGTCTTGCCTTGCTCCTGATCTTAGTGGGACAGCTTCTAGTATCTCACCATTAAGTATGATGATAGCTGTAGTTTTTTTGTAGATATTATTTACCAAGCTGAGAAAGTTTCCCTCTATCCCTAGTTTACTGAGAGCTTTGGTCTTAAGCAGGTATTAGATTTTGCCAAATGCTTTCTCTGTATCTATTGATGTGATCATGTAATTTTCTTTTCTTTACCCTGTTGACGTGATGGATTACATTAGCTAATTTTGAATGTTGATCTAGCCTTGCATACCTAGGATAAATCCCACTTGGTCACGATGTATTATTCTTTTTGCACATTCTTGGATTCGATTTGTTAATATTTTGATGAGGATATTTGCATCTACATTCATGAGAGATATTGGTCTGTAGTTCTCTTTTCTTATAATACCTTTGTTTTATTTTGCTGTTAGGGTAATACCAGCCTCATAGAATGAGTTAGGAAGCATTCCCTCTGCTTCTGTCCTCTGAAAGAGATTGTCCAAAATTGGTATAAATTCTTCCTTAAATGTTTGCTAGAATTCGGCAGTGAACCCATCTGGGCCTGGTGCTTTCTATTTTGGAAGGTTATTAATTATTGCTTTAATTTTTGTTAGATATAGGCCTATTCAGATGTTTATACCTTCTTGTGTGACTGTTGGCAGAATGTGTCTTTCAAGGAATTAGTCCATTTCACTTAGGTTATCAAATTTGCGGGTGCAGTGTTGTTCACAGTATTCCTTTATTTCCCTTTTAATGTCCATGTGATCTATAGAGATATCCCTCCCTTCATTTCTGATATTAATAATTTATGTCCTCTTTTTTTCTTAGTTAGCCTGGCCAGAGCCTGATCGATTTTATTGATCTTTTCAAAGAAGCAGCTTCTGGTTCAATGATTTTCTCTATTGATTTCCTGTTTTCAATCTCATTGATTTCTGTTCTAACAGTTTATCTTTTTAAGCTCACATTTATAGAATCCTGTCTCCCTGACTGGTTCCCCACCTAAGGACATTTCCTACTATCACTTGGAAATACTTCTCAAAGTGCAGCCCTAGGAGAACGAAACCACAAGAAAAAGGGTCTTGCCTTCCAAGTTCCACTGTCTGCTCTGAGGACCCGACATTCCCTCGCTGGGAGCCTGATAGTGGGAATCATTCCCTCCCTGCAAGGAAGGTATGATCTCCTACTCACAGGGTGTCTAGGTCTTTTATTCAGAGGAAAACCGCCAGATCAGAACAAAACAATATGTAATCCATAGAAAAAAAGTTCATGTATAGAAATGGAAAATTATTCAATTTTCAACTATTAATTGAATTATAATTGGATTATGGTATTATAATTATTCAATAGAGATACTCAGTAAATATCAGTTGATTAAAGAAATGGATAGATGATTGAGATTTTTCATAGTTACTCCATCCCTTACATTATTTGCTTTTAAATTGTAACTGACCTCTTTATCTGAGAAATCCCACCTCTTATCATTGCCTCTGGCCTATTCACATAGTTTTGGTTGTCTCTTCACCAGGCACTTTAATATTGTAAAAATTATCTGCATCATCCCCTTTTCCTCTCCCCTCTCCTAAACAGCATTTATGATCTACTCTCTTAAGGAGAAGGAAACATGATTTTTATATAAACAATGGAAAGATTCAGGAATAAAAGCAGTGACTATATTGGTCTGCAGAGAATATTTCCTAACCCCCAGTTCAGTATTTTTTTTACCACAGACAAACTACAGTATGTGCCGTATAAGGAGGTTTCAGTCAATAACAGACAGTATATACGAGAGTGGTCCCACAAGACTAGTACCATACATCCTAGGTGTGTAGTAGGCTGTACCATCTAGGCTTGTGTAAGTGCACTCTATGACCACACAATGATGAAATCACCTAACAATGCAGTTCTCAGAAGGAATCCCCATTGTTGAGTGACGCCTAACTGCAGGCTGCCTTTCTTGTCCCTGACATTACACTTTCAGCTGTGAACGTCTCCACATCTGGGGCATCAATGGTATGTTAGGGCCCAAGGCTAGCAGAGGAGGGATTATCAAATTAATAAGCTCCATCCATTAGTCACTAGAAGAGTCTCCCAAATGCTACCAGTGTCACCAAAAAATTTTGGATGGTTGAGGCCTGCCTGTGAAAGAAGGTGGAAATACAGACATCCAAGGAAGAGAGGAAGAGTTGAAATAAATGAATGGGGAAGATAGAATATATACAGAAGGAAGAAAAGTGGTTGGCAGGGTGGGAGGGAATAATAATCTAGAAATTGACAACTATTGGAGGCTCACCATGGTGTTTAAATGCTTAGGACTTCCCTAGAAGCAAGGCTTTTGGCCTCACCAGGACATAGGCCTTGCATTCTTCCACTTTATTTTATTTCCAAAGCTATTATTTTGTTGCCATTTCTAGGATATGGATGCCTCCTGAAAATTGCTCCTTCAATGCAAGGCTATTATGGTTGTTGAATTGTTCACTTCTGAATGAATGAATGAATAAATAAATATCATGCGCACATATAATTATATTTACATGCTATATAAATAGGTATTTCCTGTAGAAAATTTATCCAAAATATTATTTGGCTTTTAAGGTTTCTGAATTTTATTTATTGGAAGCAAACCCCATCATTTCCTAATACATTAATATATTCCCTTCATTTTAAGGGAAATTTCCTAATATCCATGTGTCAGTCCTTTAAACATGAGGACATCCAAAAGTGAAAAAGTAGATGTTTATGTAGAAACTTCAAAACTAATAAAAGGAAGTTAAATTATTCAGTTTCCAAAATGAATAGACATTGTCAAGCCAGTCCTAAATTTATCCACAGGAAATCAGATGTCTTTCTGATATAACAATATATTCATATTTTTAAACTATAAAATGTTAGATCCACGTATTTTTAAAAGTAAAATAAGACACCACATCTAATTGTCTCTCCCTGCCTCCTAGGACACAGACCATGCAACAGACAAACTGGAGCAGTCCTTTGGCATTTGCTTGCTTCATGCTGTCAAGTCAGCTCCAACTCCTGGCGACCCTGTGAATGAGTGATGTCCACAATGTCCTGTCCTCAACAGCTCTACTCAGCTCCTGTGCACTCATGCCTCTGCCTTTCTTTATGGAGTCAATCTGTCTCCTATTTGGTCTTCCTCCTTTCCTGCTGCCTTCTGCTTTGCCCAGCATCGTTGTCTTTTCCGAAGAATCCTGCCTTCTCATGACGTGCAAAGTTGGATAGCCTCAGTTTTATCATTTTTGCCCCTAGTTATAGTTCAGGCTTAATTTGCTCTAGGACCCACTTGTTCATCTTTCTGGCGGTCCAGGGTGTCCGTATAGCTCTCTTCCAACACTGCATTTCACATGAATCAATTTTTTTCCCGTCAGCCTTCTTCACTAACTTCCCCACCCATACATAGTAATTGGGAATACGAGGGTGTGGATGATCTTGGCCTTGGTCTCTAACGATACTTCTTTATATTAGATGACCTTTCTTAATTCCTTCATTGCTGCTCTTGCAAGTCTCAGTCTTCTCTTCATTTCTTGGCTGCAGTCTCCGTTGAAACCGATGACTGAACCAAAGTGAACAACATCTTTAACAATTTCTTTTTTTCTTCTTCTTGTTCTTCTCCCCAAAGCCCCCCAGTACCTAGTTGTAGATTCTAGTTGTGAGCGCCTCTGGTTGTGCCATGTGGGACGCCGCCTCAGCATGGCCTGATGAGCAATGCCACGTCCACACCCAGGATCCCAACCAGCGAAACCCTGGGCCGCCGAAGCTGAGCACGCGAACCCAACCGCTTGGCCGTGGGGCTCGTCCTCTAACAATTTCAATGTCTTCATTGCCTGTGTTGCAGTTGTTTAGCTCTTCTTAGTCAGGATGTAAGGTTTGCTACACGATGCAGTGTTTGCTCCATGACGTAGTGTTGCTAATGTAAACACACTTTTGCACACACCCACTCCTGTCTTGTCTACTCTCCCCTTCCCCCCAACCAACAGCTCAGCCAACCCTCAATCATCTTTCGATATCTATTTCAGGTGCAGCCCACAGCAACTCCAGAGTTTTTTCTAAGGGATATCTACAACCACATCCCTCATCTTAAAATTCAGTAGAAGGGTTCTAGTATGAACTATATGTACATCAAGGGAGAAAAATAGGAGAATCCATGCAACTGCCAATTTGCAAATACTTCTCTTAGAGGCAAGCACGAGGAAGCAGGATAAGTGATACAGACCATAAAAACAATTTGACATGTTTATGGCAAATAAACTTGTAAGGAAATGTTTATCCTTCTGAGTTATTAGAGAAATAAAAATGAGATTTCATTTTCAACTATCAAACAGGAAAAAACAATTTCTCTTCAGTATTGGCTAAAGTTTTGTATAAAAAGCGCCTTAACACTGCTTGTCAAAAATTAATTGGAAAACCCTTTCTAGAGGGCCATTTTGCATACATATCATCTGCCTTAAAATATGTGTGCATGTTAAGTCAGTAAATGTCCTTCCACCAAGGTGCACTAAGGAAATAATCAAATAATAAATATATATGTATTCTTTGTAATTATTAATTACACATGTGAAAAAATTAGAAAACAACATATAAACAGAAGAATAAAAAGATTTTTTTAATGGCAGAACATTCATATCAGAATATGATATAGAAATATCATATTAGTGGATATTGCCTACTCACTAATATCATGCTTAAAAGAATTTTTAATCACTTAGAAAATGCTCGTATAGACCAATCAGTTTAACAATAACAAAATGATACTGAATAGAGTATAATCCAAAGTTGAAAAATAGAAACCAGGTCTCTAGGTACCGAGACTGGCTGGAATGATATAAACCATGTTTAACGATTGGAGGTCATGTATTTTTCATTATATTAATTATTCCTTCTTCAGTCATACATTTCGTTAGTTGTTCAACAAATGTCCACTGAGCTTCTGCCTTGTCTCATAGAGTACACTAGACACAGGCAATCACCATCAGTGCACAAGAGTTATATTTTAGTCCCTCGTAAAACGTGCAATTTTAGCGCGTTGTCAGCCCATATTTGTTCTCCTGGATGTTGTGATAAGCCTTCCCCGGAGCATGTCTCACCCTGTAGAGAAATTTTGAGGACTCATAACGTGTATGCCTTTGTGGGTATTATCTGTGTGATCCGAAATCATCTTCAAATCAACTGAAAAGTAAGCAATTAAAACATTTGACAATGTTTTAAATTTATTTATTCATTCCTTCAACAAATTTATAGTACTTACTACGTATTAGACCCTATTCTAGGTCAGTGAAAGAGACCCACTCCTGGATATTTGGAACTTGTGTTTAGAGCAATAGATTTGCCAAACACTTGTCCTTGTATGACATTGTATCTGCAAAATGGGAAAAGTAAGAAGAAATTCATATATTTTCAAAGAGCTATATATATATTTAATGTTTGGTGCCAAAATATTTTTGTTACTGTTTGCAATCACTCCCCAAAGCATAAAGGAATATTAGATATAAATCTAACAAATACGTACAGGATCTGTATGCTGAAAACTACAAAATTCTATTGAAAGAAATCAATGAAGATCTAAACAGATGGAGACACTCTCTATTCATAGAAGAGAAGCTTCAATATAGAAAAGATGTCAGTTCTCCTCAAATTGATCTACAGATTTACACAATTACTGTCAAAATCCCAAGAGGATTCCTTGTAGATATAGATAAATCAATTCTAAAATCTATACGGAAAGGTAAAAGGAATTATAATACCAAAAATAACTTTGAAAAAGAAGAATAAAGTTGGAGAAATCACACTGATTTTTTCTTTTTTTGAGGAAGATTACCCCTGAGCTAACATCTGCCAATCCTCCTCTTTTTGCTGAGGAAGACTGGCCCTGAGTTCACATCCGTGCCCATCTTCCTCTACTTTATATGTGGGATGCCTGCTACAGCATGGCTTGCCAAGCGGTGCCATGTCTGCACCCGGGATCCAAACCAGCAAACCCCGGGCCACCGAAGTGGAAAGTGCCCACTTAACCGCTGTGCCACCAGGCCAGCCCCAGACGCTATCTGATTTTTAAGAGTTACTGTATATCTACAATAATCAAGACAGCATGGTATTAGCAAAATATTAGACACAGAGATCGATGAAACAGAATAGAGAACTCAGAAACAGTCCCACATAAGTATGATTTTTGACAACAGTGCAAAAGAGATTCAATGGAGGAAGCATAGTCTTTTCAACAAATGGTACTTCAACAAGTGGACATTTATAGGCAACCCCCACCCCCAAGTCCAAAACTCATACCAAAAAAATTGAACGTGAATGGATTGTAGATCTAAATATAAAAGGTAAAAGTATTAAACTTCTAGAGGAAAACTCAGAAGAAAATCTTCATGACGTAGGACTAGCAAATAGTTCTTAGATATGACACCAATGTCATGATCTATAAAAGGGAAAGTTAGCAAATTAGACCTCACCGCAATTCAAAACTTCTGTGCAAAAAACTTTGTTACAAGGATGAAAAGGAAGCCCACAGACTGGGAGAACATATCTGTGGGTTGCATAAAGAACATTTTAGATCCAGTTAGAAAAATGGGCAACAGACTTGAACAGACACTTCACTAAAGATGATATTTAGATGGCGAATATAAGTATTTTTCATATATGTGGATCCAGCGTTTGTGACAATTTGATGTGTCACCTTCACCAGGCTAAGGGATGCTGCCCCGATAGCTGGTAAAGCATTATTTCTCGGTGCGTCTTTGAGCATGTCTCAAGAAGAGCTTAGCATTTGAATCCGTAGACTGAATAAAGAAGATACATTCCCCAACGTGGGTAGACATCATCCAACCCACTGAGGGCCTGAATAGAGCAAAAAGGCGGAGGAAGGGCAAATTTGTTCTCTGTTTGAGTTGGGACATCCACCTTCTCCTGCCCTTGGATGTCGGCACTCTGGGTTCTTGGGCCTTCAGACTCAGCCTGGGACTTACACCATCAGCTTCCTTGGTTCTCAGGCCTTGAGGTTTGAACTAGAACTACACACCGGCTTCCCTGGGCCTCCAGCTTGCAGAGAGCTGATTGTGGGACTTCTTAGCTTCTATAATCACATGAGCCAATCCTTCATAATAAATCTTTATCTATCTATCGCTCTATCAATCAATCTACTAGACTGGTTCTGATTCTCTGGAGAACCCTGACAATAACACATACCCTTTTTAAAAAGCTGTGAAGTAAATTCAAAAGTGTGAAAAGATCTGGTGTAGTGGATGTTGATTGCTTCTCACAAATCTCAAAGTTCACTTTCTAATCCTTTTCTTTCTGAAATGCTTGAAATGTGATGATCCCAAGAAAGTAACTATAATGTGATCTGATGAGAGCAGAAGCCATATCTAGTTTTTCAACCATCTGTCTTTTGACTGGTACCTAGATCATAGTAGATGTTCATTTGCATAAGGGTGAATGAATGAATAAATGAGTGAGTTGAGCCTTAGAACTTCACATGTAATTAAGACAAAATAAGGGTTATCAAGTTTTCTTTCTTTGAGGATTTCCAGACCTGAGACTCCTCAGCAGACACACCATGATGACCATAGTTAACAATACCTTATTGTATACTTGATATTTGCTAAGAGAGTAGCTATTAAGTATTCTCATCATACCAAAAAAAAAGTAGCTATGTGAGGTGACAGATGTGTTAATTAACTTGATTGTGGTAATCATTTCACAATGTATATGTATACTAAATCATCAGGGTGTACACCTTAAATATATGTAATATTTATTTCTCAATTATACCTCAATAAAGCTGTAAAAAAAATTTTTAAAAAAATGTCTGGTCAAGCATTAAGTATAATTAGTAGCAGAGCTTTGCATAAAACTTATTTAAATGTTATCAAAATAAAAATACTTCAGATATTTTTAAATTAAAATTACATGAATGTTTTAAAAACTATTTTAGTGAAAAGAGGCATCTTTTTCTTAATTTTTTACTTTCTCCTTCTTAGTGTCTTTCTTTTTTAAAAAGCCAGTTCTACATTTATTGCTGCAAGAAGGAGAGCACAATTCTAAAATCTAATCAGAAACGCTCCCATTTTCTCTGGTACCTCCACTTGTTTAAAAGGTATTTTGACCTCTGACATTCCTCCCATCATGCACGTACCGTAATTAGCTAATGTAGAGCGTTAAGAGCATTTTAAGGTAACTGAAGTTGTAGGTACCCTGCTGTTACTGTACTACATTTCTACTATATTTTCTTGGGGGTTAATATTAACGTAAAACGAGCCAATTACAGATAGGCAGAGCTTGGGGGAGTCATGCTGTCTTTCTAATTAGGAATCTGGAATTTCTAGAGCTGTAGGTAAAATAAAGACAACACGTCTCAAAGTGCTACAAGAAGCAGATGGAAGAAAGAAATCAAAAGTGAGAGATGTGGGTTCTTATGTTTCCAGGCCGGGCATTCTAAGCTGCATTTCAGGGCATCCCAAATGGATGGGAGGGATGTCTGATGCTGAGCACAGCAAGGCAGTAGGTGGGCCTCATCCTCTTGATTCTTTTTTACTCCACTCTGCATTGTTCATCTGTTGTACTGTAGCTTCTCTGTTCAAGACAGATTTACAAATTCATAAATATTGACATCACTTTGACACACATTTGTCATCCTGAGATTGTTTCTAGGATTCAGACAGCTGCTATGGTAGTGGTACAATTTAAGAAAATCAAATACACAAAAATGTGAACATACGAAACATACAAATTGGGTATGAAGACTACAAGAAAAAACTTAACCAGAGAGATTTATCAAAGAAGTGTGTCTAAAAATGTGGCCTGTGAATCCCTACATCAGAAGTTCTTCCTGTACATTTCACAGAGTAAGAATTCTGGGCCTCCTCTCAGAGCCATGGAAGCAGAACGGGTGGGGTTGAGGTGCAGCAATCCAATTTTTAGCATGTATGTAGAATAATTTTCACACCCTAACATTGAACATGACTGATTTAAATAAGTAATTTCTCACTCTTTCAAAGGTATGATTCAATTTTCAAAATTTATCATGTTTTCATCCTCAAGCAATTAACAAATATAAGCACAAGCACCTACCATTGTTTGGCAATCTAATAATTATTAAGAGGACACGGAAGGACTCATTACCTTCTCTATCCTCATTCATTCCCTAGGTTTTTAGATCTCATACAGTCTCATGGCTTTAAATACAATTACCAAGTAACAACCCAAATTTTCACAGTGGTCCGCCCTTATCTGCAGTGGATACTGCATTCTAAGACCCCCAGTGGATGACTCAAACCAAGAATAGTACCAAATCCTATGTATACTAAGTTTTATCCTATACATACGTACCTATGATAGAGTTTAATTTACAAATTAGGCACAGTAAGAGATTAACAACAATAACTAATGATAAAATAGACAATCATAACAATATACTGGAATAAAAGTTATGTGAATGTGGTCCCTTTCTCTGTCTCTCAAAATACCTTATTGTACTCTACTCACCCTTCTTCTTGTGATGTGAGATCATAAAATGTCTACATGATGAGATGAAGTGAGGTGACTGATATAGGCATTCTGACATAGCATTAGGCTACTACTGACACTCTGACAATATGTCACAAGGAGGATCATCTGCCTCTGGGCTGCACTTGACCGTCGGGTAACTGAAACCATGGAAAATGGGGGGCTACTGTATATCTACACTGAACTTTTCCCTTTGGACACCAGGTTCCTTCATATAACTGCCTACTCAGATCTCCACTTGTGTATCTAACAGATATCTCAAATTTTAACAGATCTCAAACTGAAGTTATGGTTTATCCTCCACATCTACTCCTCCTATGGTCTTCCTCACCACATAAATGGTTAACTCTATGCATCCAGTACTTTGGGCCAAAATCTTAGAGTCATTGCTGATTCCTCTCTTTGATATTTTTACATTCAATCCATCAGTAAGTACACTAATCTTACACCCTAGATTCTGCCTGTTGTTCCTATTTAGTTATTAATAGCTTTCCCTTTTGCTGCAGAAAGTGTTCCTAGAAAGCAATCCAATGTCAAGTACAGTTGTCTCTACCTACAAAACATAACCAGAATCTGACCACGTCTTCCATCTCCATCTCTATTGCCTTAGTCCTTGTCACCACTGTCTTTCTAGAGTCTTCACATGACAACCAAAGCAAGCAATTGTATTAATTTCCTAGGGCTACCGTAATAAATTACCACAAACTAGGTGTCTTCAAACAACATAAATTTATTCTCTCACAGTTCTGGTGACTAGAGGTCCAAAATTAAGGTGGCAGCAGGACCATCATTCCTCTGAATGCCCTGAGGAAGACTCCTCCCTTGTTCTTTCAGCTTCTAGTGAATCAGTAACCCTTGGTGTCCCTCGGCTTGTAGATGCATCATTCCAATCCCTGCCTCATTCTTCACATGGGCTTCTTCCCTGTGTTCAGATTTCCCTCTTCTTACAAGGACTCCAGTTATATTAGATTAGGGCCCATTCTACTCTAGTACAACCTCATCTTAACTTAATCACATCCACAAAGACCCTATTTCCAAATACTGGGGATTAGGACTTGAACATAGCTTTTGGGGGACACAATTCAACAAAAAATGGTGATTGATTTAAAATAGAAAAAAGAACAAATCATTTCTCTGCCTCAAATCCTACAACGTCTTTCATCTCCCTAAGAACCTCTGACATGGGCCTCCATAATCTGGCCACCAACCACCTCTTTGAACTCATCCTTTTCACTCTCAGCTCACTTACTCTGCTCCAGCTACATTGACTTGTTTATTCTGCCTTAAACATTTCAAGGACACTACCGCTTCAGCCCTTTGCTCTTGTCCTTCTATCTGGAGCTGGCTTTTCCCAGATGCCTGCAACACCTGCAACTCCACTTTGCCAGTGAATGTTACCTGTCTTTTCATTTCAGCAAAAACTGGGTTTTCTCATGGCTACATCCCCAGTGTGTAGACAGAGCCTAGTGAATACTCTTCATTTAGAAAAGGAGAAAAAAAAAAAACCCTGAAAGGATCAAGAGGAGAAAGAATCCACATTTATTGACCCCTTACCATATTATAGATATTATGTTAGTGTGCAAGAAAAAAGAAGTCTCATTTAATCTCAAAGCAACCTTGAAAGTTTAGAAAAATTATAACCCTTTAACAGAGAAAGAAGCTGAGATTCAGAAATCTTAGACAACTTTCCAAAGCTTACATAGCCTATGAATAAGAGTCAGGTTTCTTCCCTGGTTTACCCGTCCTTCCAAAGTTATTCCAAATATAGCATACTATGTGCTAAAGATGCTGAGCAGTGACCAAGATTTTTGTACAAAAAATAAGTGGGGGAAATGTCACATAAAGAACTGGAAACAAGAATGCAAAAACCTGGTTCTAACCCCAAATCCAGCATGTGTTAGGACAATTCCTTTAACCTGTTGGTTTCTGTTCACTCATATGTCAAATGAGCTAAGAATATGTGTGCTTATTTGACACAAGTTATTGGGAGGAGTGACAGAGCACGTGAATATGAGAAAGAGGGTGTAGCCCTTTCACCTTCCTCTCCGCCCCCTTCCCTTCTGGTAACCGCCGATCCATTCTCTGTGTCTATGTGTTTGTTTGCTGTTGTTTCATCTTCCACATATGAGTGAAATCATACAGTATTTGCCATTCTCCATCTGATTTATTTTGCTTAGCATAATACCCTTGAGCTCCATCTGTGTTGTTGCAAATGTCAAGATTTTGTCTTTCTGTGGCTGAGTAGTATTCCACCGTATATATGTATATATGCCACATCTTCTTTATCCATTCATCCCCTGAGGGGAGGGCGAAAGGATAAAAGGGGACATTTGTATGGTGACAGAAGGAAACTAAACTTTTAGTAGTGAACATGGTGTCATCTATGCAAAAGTCGAAATACAATGACATACACCTGAAATTTACATAATGTTATAAACCAATGTTACCACAGTAAAAAATAGAGAGATTAAAAAAAAGAACACTCCTTATGTTTAAAAACTGTAAAAAAAGAAACAAAAACCAGCCTATGTACTTAATCTCAAAAAAACTCTCCCCAAATTACTTACTAATTATAAACAGAAATAAAAATAACTTTATAGTAGAGAAACCTAGTGGACACTGTCTTAACCTTGACATCATCTTAATCAGTGTTAAGGTAGTGATTAACGTTGCCATCAAAACTGGGACAAACCAACATCTTGGGTACCCTAACATGATGCAGTAAAAAATACAAAAGAAAATGCACAGAAAGGGCATAATCTGAAGTTAATCATGCAAGAAAAAAATCTGAAAAACCCCAATTGAGAGACATTCTACAAAATAACTGGTTTATACTTGTTAAAAATGTCAAGATCAGAAATGAGAAAGAAACACAATGCAACTGTTCAGCGGTAAAGAAGTCCAAAAGAACAGACAACTAAATCTAACGCGTGATACGGGACGTAACCTGAGCCAGGGAGAAAACAATTTAAAAATAACATCATTGGAGCAATTTAAAAACATTAAACAAACTCTTGATTATATAATAGCATTGTTTCAATGTTACATTTCCTGATTTTGCTCACTATGTTACAGCTATCTAGGAAATGCCCTTGTTTTTAGGCCCCACACACTGTCGAATCTTGGGAAAAGGGCACAATGTGTTCAACTTTCCCTGTAAAGAGAGAACGATAGAGCTAGCAGGGCAGAATATAAACAATTGATGAATCTGGGCAAAGAGAAGTTGCTTGCACTATTCTTGCAATTTTATGTAAGTCTGAAATTATATCAAAATAAGATCCCAAAGAAAATGATTATGTTTTATAAACTCATCTTGAACTTGTTTCAATATACAAAGAGAAAATTCTCAATCGACAAATTTCATCGATGTTGCACTCAAAATTCCAGGAAGAAAGGCAAGATTCTGATAATACGAAAAGCCAGAAAGTGTTTTCTGCTTACCATATTGACTTTAAAGAGCTTAACCCATTATGATGCTTGAAAATTGCATAGAAAGTTCTAAGTGGCTATTTAAACACTTGCAATCAATACATATGCTAAGATTTCTGAAGCTTTGCCTAATTAAATCAAGATATAGTAATCATTAATGAACTGTTACCTAATCAAAAAGCAAATGAAGGCAATTCAGTTAAATAAGGTGTCAATGGAAGGAAATGGTCCTTGTGAAAATACAGTGACAGGAATCAGAACGTCAGAAGGGCAAAATTTAGCAATAGTCAACCAGAACTTACTGGAGGTGCAGAGAGGAGTCTGTAGATGAGCCTATTTGAGTGACAGCCTTCTATGCGGGTATTCCACCACCACTGGAATGCATTTATTGAGCAATAATAGTTATACGTCGCAACATGTCCTTATATAATTAATTCCCCTGAGTCTGACTTCATGCTCGTCTAATATCCTACTGGTTTTAATTTATCTTTCCATGTAGCTTTGTACAAGGAGCTGGTCAGCATAGCTCAAATTTTCTGGTCAACCAAGTTATACTTCTTAGGGACAATTAATAAGCCAGAGTTCTAGTTTATGTGACAGTCCCTATGAGTTGGGTTGGCACAAGCCATTATCCCAGAGACCAAATATCTCCTGCTGCAGCAACAAATTAGGCTTTTACATCTGCAAATCTAACGATCAGACTGTGGGCCACAGTGACTTTTTTTAGGGCGCAGTCACCATGAAGCCCTAATTAGGCAGTAAGGCAATCTCCTCCTATTTGTGTCATACAGTGGAAAACTGTGTGGGTGGTTTTGGTTCTATCTGTTTTCTGGTAACAACAATTGGGTTTTCCTTTGGGAAACTACACATCTCTCGTCTTTATTTTGCAGCTTAGATGGGATGACATAACACCCGATTTCAAACCTAACCAATTCCATTATCCCCTCAAATTGGTTAAATGAATGGACAACTACCCCAATGCAGCCCAGTGAGCATCGTCCCCATGACTTCTGTTCTAATCACTGGGACAGACACACTCTCATTCCCCCGGGGCTGCCTGGAGCTGATGGTACCGGTCTTGCCACAATTTGAGAACAGCTTGTTTGAGCATAAAGCCCGCAAATGGAAAATAGGACTGGAAAAGGATAAAGCACATATTCATGACAATATCATTTATGCACCCGGATCCAGCCATGCCAAGATCTTTCAGCTATGTGAGCAAATAAAATTCCTTTGTTAAATGACTTGTTCAAGTTAGATTTCTCTCATTTTTGAACAAGAAATCCCTCTCTGATGCATGCCTTCAAACCACAATCTCTGAAACCAGGACATGCTTGAAAATAAAACCACTTTTTGAAAAATCACATAATACCAGTTCCTTAAAAAAAAAAACACATTCTAATTACTTTCCAGTCAGCACTTGGTGTTTATTAAAATTATGTTTGAATGAGAGAGGGCCCAAGGTCTTCTAGAACATTCAGAGAGGAAGGGAAGGGTGATGCCTTGCAGCTAAGTCAATGCTGTGTGTTCACCACATTCTATTCTGTCTCCTCCTAAGGACACATGTGGCAGAGATGGCTAGTGACCACCATGTCTAGTTCTCCTCCCCTTGTCGGGTGCACATGAAGACTTCCTTCTAAGCCCCTGTGCAGCTAGGTGGGCTCATGTGACTACTGCTAGCTAAAAATTGTGGGCAGAGTAAGGTGTGTTGCTTCTCAGTTTGAGGCATTTAGACCTGGTGTATATCTTTACGTTTTCTTTTTCCCTTTGGGAGCAACCATGATGCACATCCACAAGATGAAAACATCCTGGATCCTGAGTCACTGCATGGAGGCAAACTGCCCTAGAGTGTGGCTCAAACTCTTTTTAGGTATATCCAACTGCAATAGAATTTGTGCAAAGGGGAAATAAACTTCTCTTACATCAAGAATCTGTAGATTTACTTGTCACCAAGCATAGCCTGCCTACTTTAGTCTAATTATTAGGCACTACTTCTTTGTGCCTCTCGTAGTTAATTGAGTGGAATGTGGTGGAAATGATGCATGCCACTTCCAAGACGCAACACTAAAAAATATGTGTGATTCCCCGTCTTCTTTCTCTTTCACCACTGGCTTAATGGAGAGGACCTGGGAGATGATCCTGAGACCCTGTAGAATAATGTTCTTTGGTTGAAAGAGCTTGGGTCTCTGAATGATTTTGTGGAGTAAAGGTCCTCCTCTCCAACACATCCCTTCAACTTGTATAAAACTGTGATATGAACAATAATTAAACTAATTTGGCATTATTTGTTTGACTAACTGGTGGACTGTGACTAATAAAGGCTGAGATTCTTGAGTGCGAGTACAAGACGAAGGTTTAAAAGGACTTGAGGTTGTGGAAGTTGTGGCTATGGATGGAATTTACACAGATTGGATTTATTCTAAGATGAAGTCCATAGGTGCTGATGACAATAGGGCCTGGTGGGATCCAAACGAGTAAGATCTGAGTGATCTTTTGGGGCTTCGCATCTATGGGCACCATGAATACTTAGTTATGGATGCAAATCAATCGGGCCATCCAAGGACATTGCAAATTCCAAGCAAGGACAACAAATAGATTTCTTATTGGGTCAGTACTGATTTATTTGGCTGCCTGGACCAGTACATTGAGAATGGGTCAAAGGCAGTACTAAAGTTCAGTGAGAAAATGCATGTTACGCTGTCCCCAATGTCTGCCACGGACAAAGGAGTAGGGAACGGAGGCATCGTTGATCCTTACCTGACATTTATGTTCTAGAGGTCCCTGGGCGCTTATTGCACAAGCATTTCTGCACCGCAAGGTTCCCGGAGAACGTGTTGGACCATTAGGTAGAGACAAGGTTGAAAATATCTTCAAAACATATGGGCAGAGGCTTGCATGAGCCCACATGCTTGCGGAATTTGAGAGACTATATGTAGACTAGGCCTCAAATGGAGCACTCATAACAACTGCATGCCCAGGTCAGAGAAAAGAAGTGGTCAGCCTGCCTGAAAATACCACAGGGGAGGGAAGGGTGTCTGAGTTCCTCAGGATGCACATTTAAGTGCACTGCTCCTCTAGGCAGGCATCTTATCTGTTTTCTCTGTCTTCATGTGTTCAGCATCTATACTATCTCTACCATAAATATAGGAATATTTGTCCTCAGTGAATATCCTTTTAATAAATGAAAGGGCAAATTAAGAACGGCAGCAAACTCATACGACAACAGGGAGTGTGAAGTCTAAATCTACCTTCATAGTTCATATTTGGAGAACAATACAAGATCAACGGCAGGGGTGACAGTGCATAATTCAAGAAATTGATGCAAAGCTCTAAAGAATCTTTTGTGAATCCTGGTGAGTTTGTGACTTCCCCAGATTAGGATGGAAGGATGTAGTGGCTGCCTGCAAAGTACCAGTAGCAGTTAGCAGAGTGCCAGATGTTTCGCCTTGCCCAAGGCATTGCTGACTGCAGCTATAGGGCATTTAGTGCTAAAAAAGACTATTCTCTTTGCTACTGAACCACACACCCCAAAGGCCCTCCTGCCTCTTCATTCCTGATCAAAAAATGTGGCTGGAACTCTAGTTTCTGGATCAGATGACATTTTCTCTTCTCTGTCTTCTAACAGGATTGAGAAAGCTGTACCTTTAAAATTAAATCAAACCATCAGAAGGGCTTTAGCTGTGCTCTTCTCTGATGTGGCAGGCAGAGGAGAGAGTGTCTGCATGTTGTTGCTTTGATTATTTATCTGCTTGGCCTGGCTTTATAAGTGTAGTTTATCAGACTTGAGCAGCAATAACTGAATTGGAAGCAAGGATACACAAACCTACATTTGCTTTACTTTAATATAGGATCCTTAGCATTAAAAAGCAGATACTGTACAAGAAAGAGCATTTGTGGCTACTGTTCCCAAACCCTGGGAATACCAGGCAGTACGACATGGATCTTTGTAAGTGAAGCTATTTCTGCATGTAAAGAGCATGACCCTACTTTGACAGTTGCACGGACAGATGTGTTTCCATACACACCAGATGCAGTGTTTTTAAGCTGCACATAAAAAATGCAGTGCCTTTCAGTAGCTGATGTTTTCCTTGCCCCCTTTGAAATGAGATGTTAGGCTGCAGTTCAAAATAAAACTCCCAGAGGAAGGATTCAAAATAAATAAACTATTTATTGGGCTGCCTACACAAATTGGAGCCCATCTAAATAAGATATTGGTGGTGACTGCGTTTGAAGTCCTGAAGGAAGATGTAGCTCCGGTATTTTCATGAGCAAGATTTCCAACACTCTCAGGTCACAGTAGGAGCAGTGAAAATGTCTGGAAATGGACAGCTGCCAACTGCCAAAGAGCATCAGGAAGAAAGATGTAATGGCACTTTTTTTGAAAGCACATTCATGTGTCTACCACTACTACTTCATAGCCTCACAACCCTGTGGGAGTAAGTGGGGCAGATATTACCCCCACAAAGTGGAAAATAGACTCAAGAAGTGAATTTGACTCAAGGACGTATTTCAATTACAGTAGAGTCTATACTTGAATATATCCAACTTGAGTTAGTGCAAGGTTCTACTGTCTGCCAAAAGACATCATAATGCATGGTAGAAAAGAAGATTAAAAAAATACATTACCTAAAATATAGATACTTTCAGCTTGTAATGGCAAACATGAACACAAAAGTTATAGTTTATAAAAAAATGATATTGAGTCGTCTATGTAGTAGAACTGAGACGTGTTAACTAAGAAACCCAAACAAAGAGGTATACAATGAGGTATAAAACAAATAAAAGGAAGTTTCATGTTTATACATAGTTCCTACATTGCCATCCCAATTGTGGTCCATGGACTATCAGAATGAGTATGGCCTGGGAGCTTGTTAGCAATTCAGGAACTCAGCCCCACCTCATAATTACCAAATCAGATTCGCATGTTAACAAGATACTGTGATCATGCTCATCAGAATTTAAGAAGCACTGGATTAGAAAATATATAATGCTAGTTATCCCAAGAGAACCTTTTTGGATTAAAACCCAAATAACACTATGATAGGTTTGGTTCAACTCAATGACGATAGATATACAATTGGCTACAAAGGGAATATGGGGCCATTGATACCACCAATGCTTAAATTTAAGACTGGCACTGTTTAGGCATATTTCAATGTGGATTGAAGATGATAACTGAGGAATTGATATCTCCAACTGTTCACACTCCAGAAAACTCCAGGAAGTGAGATGCAACCCCAGAGAAAAGGGAAACCTTGAATTGTTTGAAATTAAGTTTCTACAACCTGGATGGAAGGAACCTCAAAACAGAATTTAATTTTAGGTGCAGGAAAACAATACAGAAAGTTAAATCTCTTCTTAATTCTGAATTCATAAATGAACAATTTTACCTACTAAAGATGAGTGCGTCTCGTGGTACTATGATAAAGAAATGGGATGAATGAACTGAAAGCCAGGATTTCGAGTTCTTGGGAATTTTCCTCTCATACGTGCTCTTCTAATTACATTTTTTTTTTCATATGGACTTTCTCTGCCTCTCTACTCCAAATCCAGATATCAGAAAACATGGTCATCAGAAGCTTTCCAGTTCCCCAGCAGAAACAATTCCCAGACAGGAGACTGTTTAGATACATTGGTGTCTTTTGCCTACTTTTGGTCCAATCTACTCTAGCTAGTAAGGGGGAATCTCAATTTATAATTATAAATGCTCCCACCGTATTCATGTCAATGGAGAGGAAAGAGGAAAGAAATGCCAGAAAGAGAAGACCAAAGTGCAGACCCAACAAGTGTCCACTCCACATACTAAGAATTCCTTTCTAACCACCAGGTTTTTTAATTGATAAAAGTATTGGGAATAGCAGCATGAAATTCAAAATCCAAACAAGCAATGGCTTAAATCCACATGGCTTTAAACTGCTGTGTAAAAAAAACAATCTGGGATCTATAGTTCAGAGCTGGCATGACAATCCCTGCTTACTAAGAATCAAAGAAGCTCAAAGATTTTTACTCCATCCTCCTGATGGTGTTTTCCTTGTTAGCAAGGTCCAAGAAGGTTGCTGGACTCACCATAATGTCCATGTTCCAACCAGCAGAAAAGACACAGGAAAAGAGAAAGGCGTGTACTGAACTCAGCAGAAATTGCATCCGTAACGTGTGCTTATATCCTTTGGTCAAAAGTTGGTTTTCTGGTCAAATCTAGCTGTAAGGCAGGTTGGGATTTTAGTCTTTGCTCTGAAAGTCGTATTCCCAGCTGAAATTGTATGTGTAGGGAAGCTACAGTTTTTATTAATGCAGATCATAAGATAGGACATTGGGGAAGCCTTGAAGCATCTGAAGTAATGGTCCCCAAGATAGATATAAGGTATTCATTTTTGCATAGACATCCCCTTTCTGAAAAGAGTTTCTTGGACATCTTCTAGGAAGGCATTACTGGAGAGTAATCCTCCTAAAGGGGAAATATTATCGCCCTACACCAAGGGTCGATAAACTTTTTCTGCGAAGGGCTAGATAGTAAATCTTTTAGAGTTTGTGGGCCAGAGGGACTCTCTTGAGACTGTTCAACTCTGCTCTTGCAGCACAAAAGAAGCCAGAAACAATAAGTGGCTGCATGGGTGTGGCTACATTCCAATAAAACTTCATTTACAAAAACATGTGGCTGGAATGCCGATTTGGCCTGGGGGTCGTAATTTGTTGACATGCCCTACCTGATAATATCATTTATTCCTCTCTGACCTATAGGCTGATCAGCCGGATAGCAATGTCAGAAGAGCAGAGCATGTGCAGAATAATGAGAAGGAGATCTAAGCAGTGTAATTTCTCATAAACCCACAGTTGATTTGACAGCCACACATCATCTCTAAATACACATGGAAAAAATGGCATTCAAGTGTCCTAAGTTGCTTGTAACAGCTTATCTGTAACATTCATCTCTTCTGTAACTGCATCATTATGTTGCTTCTGTTAATTTCACTCTAACATTCTTAGGAAAATCAAGAAGGTCTACCAACAACAAATGAAAACAAACCAAAAACAAACACAAAAAAATAACAACCACCAATTTTATTTGCTTCAGCTTAAGCCTCTTTCAGTACGTTAGGATATTGATTAAAAAGTCTCCTAAAAGACTTCAGATCTCATACTGCCAGGAGCTTTCTCTTTGACTGCTAGGCACGACCTTCCCTCAATACTGAGTGACAAGTTAACTGTTCCCAGGTAGATTTATTACCGCAAATGCCAGTTGTAAAATGGTATTATTATGGAGAGCGGGGAGCTGTTTGGAGCGGTGGTGAGTAATTTTGTTCAAACAGTGTGCCTGAGGCAGGTTGACAGTAGGTTTAACGTAAGAAAAACTGACTGTGCAGGGGGATTATGAAAACGCTTTTGGATTTGTATATATGAACCTAATGCTGAAACACATTATTTTACAAATTACTATTTTATTGTCTGGAAAGGCTTGTGGGCAAATGGTTGCTGACCAAAGTTTGAGTTGAATACCTTGTTTTGTCCTTTATTCCTTTGAATTATGTGAACATCATCATATTTGTGAGGTCAAAAATGTACTTAGGAAAATAAAAATCTCTGATGACCGCTTAAAATCCAGATTCAGAGACTCTATTTATCTGTTCCATGAGGATGAACAAACTGGGTTCTGGTTTCTTATTATTTGAATATGTATTTTATGTTACCTCAGGTTCTTGAAAGTAGAGGGCCATTTACTGACCTCTGACTACACAGTAGAGACAGATTGGACTTCTTGACATTCTTTTTCAGTCTCTCTTCACTATAATGAAAAGCGTAATGTACGCGCTCAGGAACATATTCAGCTATGTGTTTATTATAAATTGGTTTTCACATGAAATTTTCACTGAATTTCACTGTTTATATACATTTTTAGTTTGTGAATGAAGCAAACCAAATCGGACTTAAAGTATTTTATCAGAACAGAATACGCTGGAGGCTGTTTCTTAAACAAAGTTCAAAATATTTTTATATCAGTAGTAGTGGAAAAATGAAGTAAGTTAACAGTCTGAGGTACTTAAATAGAACATTATGATAAGTGATTTGGGGTTTCTATTTTTTTCACAATTAAAATCCATAAACGTTATATATATTGACTTATATCAGTATTATTCTTCAGAAGCACAGCAAATTAATTAACTATTAATGGAAACCAGCTTAATTTACTTAGTCAATAGAGAAAAAAGTACTTATGAAATTATATATAATTAATTTTTACACATACCATAAATAACTTTCTCCTTGACTACTGGGAAGTGCATGTACAAACTGCCCTCAATATTGACTGACAAGTAACTCTTCTCAGGCAAATTCCTTATAGCAACTCAGCATTTAAATAGCTGCAGAAGAGATTTCTGTGGGGAAACGTTTTGAACAGACACTTCATAAGAAAAGAGATATGAATGGCCAATAAGCATTTGGAAAAGTACTCAGCATCAACAGTTATTGGGGAAATGTAAATAAAAACTGCAATGAAATACCATTGCATGCCCACCAGAATGGCTAAAATTAAAGAGACTGCCAACATCAAGTATTGTTAGGATGTAGAACAATCAGAACTTTCCCAAGTTTTGGGTGGAAATGTAAAATTACACAATCACTTTGGAAAAAATTCTTGCAGTTTCCTATAAAACCAAATATATACCTACCCTGTGGACCAATAGTTCAACAAGGGATTTTCCCAAGAGAAATAAAAGTATATATTCACAAAACGATATGTACAGAAATGCTTACAGCAGCTTTATCCAAATTAGCCTCAAAATGGAAATAGCTCAGATGTCCATCAAGAAGAAAATGGATAAAGAAATTGTGGTTTATATACACCATAAAATATTACTCAGCAGTAAAAAGTAATAAACTACTGAGGCGTTCAATGAATCTTAAAACCGCACCCATGAATCTCAAAAATATCGTGTTGAATGAAAGAAGACTTCCAGCAAAGATCACACACTGTATGATGCAATTTAGACAAAATTATAGAATAGGAAATTTCTGTCTATGGTGGAGAAAAACCCAAAATACTGGCTAATTCTGGAATTGGGGGTTTTGTCAAACGCATACACCTGGTAACCCAAACTCCTATCAAGATATCAACGTATAGAACATTACCATCACTCCAGGAATGAGTGAGTGGCTACAATCCCATGGAATTAGTGCACCGTAGTGATTTTTGAAAGAGTAACTACATATCGTCTCTTTTGTATGTATATAATACCAAATTAAAAAGTGTACTGACAACATCATGAACAATTTATATAAACACATTTAGGGAAAAAAATACCTGATCATACAATGCCAGCAAGGGGGTAGGGTGCGCTGAGAAGTGTGCTAGATTACCAAAATTAGTTGACTAATCCAGCATTGATTATGCTTTGAGCCAAAATCAAATGTTTTACAATGGATATTATGAGAATTAATTAATCAGTTAATCCTGGTTAAGCGGCAAAATGATAAAAGTGGATTTACTGATTTTTCGAGCTTGTTCTATTTTTCTTGGCCCTAGGAGATTATTAGCAAAACAAATTTTTATATTCCCTACTACCATAACCTTTCATAATATGTACTTTTCCAATCCAAGCATATTTGCAACTTTTAATCCCTAAAATAAAATCTTATAATTAGAGTGGATATTTGAAGCTAGTTAGTGATTTCAATAACCGTATAGTTGAGGGTTTTTTACCAGGATGTACCTCTGGAGTGGTTTGCAAATATGTAGGGGCTGTATTTCCTGTCACAATGGCTGGGAGGTGACATTGGGATTTAATGGGTGGACCCAAGGATGCTAAACATCCTATAATCTTCACATTTGTCTTACATGGCAAAGTATCATTCAACCCCAAATGCTAATAGTACCTTTTAAGAAATAGTAACATTGGATCTGTCTCATCTAACTGCTAAATTTTGACATTTTGGCCACAGTGAGGCTTGAACTTATTCCTCTTTTCTTCTCCACTTACAGTAACTACTTGGGTGATTCAGCTAGTCTCACGTCTTAAAGACTATCTATATGTTGATGATTCCCAAATTCATATCTCCAGAATTGAAATCTTCCCTTAAAACTGACTCTCTATAATCCAAGTGCCTATTTGACATCTCCCTTTGGGTGTCTTATAGGCATTTCAAACGTAATATGTCCAAACAAACTCCAAATCTCTCACCACCTACCCTTGCTACTTCCAGAGAGTTCACCAACCTAACAACTGGTATCTCCATTGATCAAGTTATCATACCAAAGATTTAAAGTCATTTTGGAATCTTGCCTTTCTCTCACAACCCATAACCAATTAATCAGCAAATTCTATTGACTCTCGATCTTCAAAAATATATCTTGAATCCAACCACTTCTCACTTCCACCACTCCTACCACCTACATAACTACAACTATACAGCCGTGTAACTGGTATCCCTGCTTTCCACAACCAGAATGAGACTTTAAAATCTGATCTAATCACTTCTCTGCTTTAAACCCTTCAAAGGCTTTCCATTATCCACAGTATAAAATCCAACCTTATTATCACTGTCTGGAGGGTCCTAGGTATCTGATCCATGGATACCTCTTGGATCTCATCTTCCACCATCCCCTTCCTTGCTCACTGCCTCCCCAGCCACGTTGGCCTTCCTGCTCCTCTATGGAACTTCCTAAAACCCATTCCTGCCTCAAGGCATTAGGAATGTTCTCTGTATTTGGATTGCTCTTTTTATTCTCGTCTCATCTCAGAGGATTTCATAATCACCATGTTTAAAATAGCATCCACTTCCTCCACCAGGCATCCACTCCTTCCATATTTGGTTTTATTTTCCTTTATAGCACTTATCACTATTTGACATATTATTTATTGAATTTTTACTTTGCTTGTTTATTTGTTTGTTCTCTCTCCACTAGAATGAAAGATTATGAGAGCCAGAACCTGAAGAAAAAAAAACTAGAATGGTTTATGTACTTAATAAGCTTTCTGGTATTTGTTGAGTCAGAGATCAAATAGATATGTGTGGCTGTATCCCCACATATGTCCTATCAGAATTCCTTAGGAAGACTTAAAATACAGATTCCCAGATTGAAAGCCCAGAGGAGTTTACCACAATATATCTATTGGATCTGATATTTCGGCAAGGTTTGAAACCACTAAAATAATGTAACACCCTGCTTGAAACTGCAACCATCTCTGTAGCGTGCAGCTAAGTGAGCACACAGATGCTGACGTAGCTAAGCTATTTGTATCTTCTTTATAAATGTGTTTGTTACTTTGTTCATCCTATGATAACCAGAGGTTTTAATTCTTGACTATGGGATACTAGATCATGGGTTCTGCTAGTTAGATTTTGTTCGCACACTTCCTTTTGATAAATCCCTTCCCTTTTCCTATCATAGATAATTCATCTTGTGGATATTCAATTACCCTGGATGCGTCTTCCTATCTGATGTTGTTGAATTGGATTCCTCCACCTTCACATGCTCATTTCTTGTTCTGAGAAAAGTTCAGTAAGATGCTAATCAAAGAAGGAAGTATCCTACTCCAACCAAAATCCTCTCTCTCAAGCCAAACAAGCATTACTTTCTTTCCAGGAACTGAAAATTCAGCCTGTGTTAAAGAGGGCCTCATTATCAAGCTTCGTGTCTGGCGTATTTAAGCCTCTTGTAAAGAATGCAGTGGAGAAAGGGACCTACTCAGTCCTCTCCCCGGCTATCCAGCACAAACCTCTGGGGCATTGGTATATAGTAAATATACAAAATTTTCAAACAGTCAAAGCAGGCTTGCTGCATTGAGAAACTCAAATTAAATGTTCAATATTTTATGAAAGCTTTGAGTGGGAATATTTGCTTGATGTGATATGTTCTTATTGCAGAGAAAAGCGAGAGGGTTGGAAAGACGAGAACAGCGCAGCAATCACTTGCAAGACTCTCAGCCCAGCATTTCATTATTTAGATGCTACTTCACAGGACAGATGAGACCTTCCCTCTATGAGGTCATTGTTGATGGGAAATCTGCCACCACACGACTGTCATAAGATTATCACCCCCAGAAAACTTCCAAGTAGGTGTGGTCAGATTTAGCAAATAAACATATAGGATGCATGTTTAAATGTGAATTTCAGATAAACACCAAGTAATTTTTTAGTATAACTAATGTCCCATGCAATATTTGCAGCATAGTTATATTAAAAGGAATGTTTGTTGTTCATCTGAAAGTCCAGTTTAACTGGGTGGTCTGAGCTTTTATGAGGCAACCCTAAATCTAAATAAAGAAAAAGTCACCTGACTCTATGTAGGACAATGTTTTAAGCTCCCAAAGAACCCTTAGTAAAGACATAGGCAGGTCAGGGCTAAAGGGAAGCAAGTGAGACACTGAGGGCACACAATTTAAGGAGGCACTCACTCTCAGGGTCGCCCGATTGCAGAGTCACCACTTGCATAGCCCTGAGAGAAAGAACCTCCTTAAATTTTGCATCCTAGGCAGCTTGCCTCACCCAAGTGCAGGTCTAGATACAGGTTTGTAATCTTTTTTCAATGTTTTTTTTATATCCTAAGATTGAGGCAAAGCAGAGTGAAGAACAATCTTATTTCAATTCCTTTTTTTTCTTTCTTTGAGGAAGATTAGCCCTGAGCTAGCATCCACCACCAATCTTCCTCTTTTTGCTGAGCAAGAGTGGCCCTGAGCTAAGATCTGTGCCTATCTTCCTCTATTTTATATGTGGGACGCCTGCCACAGCATGGCTTGATGAGCAGTGTTTAGGTCCATGCCTGGGATCCGAATCGGTGAACCCAGGGCTGCTGAAGTGGAGTGCAGGAACTTAACTGCCACACCAGCAGGCCGGCCCCCTTATTTCAATTCTTCTTAGCTAAGTTTTAATTTTATTCTACTGTTCGCACATGGGTGCACACTACCCCATCCCACACTATTAAAGGAATGAGAAAGGGGGAACATACATTTAAGTTTTCAAAAAATGTTTTTGAGAACCCATTAAGTACTACATATCCAGCTCAGAGTTGAGAGAATATAGCAACAAATGAGTCACACAAGATCCCCACTCTCCTGTAGCTTATGTTCTAATGAAGAAGATTCATGAACCAATGAAATTTAAAAGGGTAATGTGGCACAGAGTGATGCAATTGACAGCTGGGGTGGGAAATGATCTTTGACCGATGTCACAAAAATCCCAAGAAAGAGGGGCTTAGGCCCCAAATAAAAGTAAGAATAAAGGCAGCAAGAAGGGAAACGCTCAGTGATTTTAAGGAAGAGGACACCTGGGCAACTGCAGCAAATCAACGAGGGGGCAGGAGCATGAGACGAGATTAGATAGAAGCATCAGATCAAGATACTATTTATGCATTTTTGGGTTTTACTTAAAATGAAAAGTAGAGCCATTCTAAGGTGTTTACCAGGGTAGTTGGGAGAAAATGTGAGTTAAAAAACAACAGCGGGGCCAGCCCAGTGGTGCAGTGGTTGAGTTCACATGTTCTGCTTCAGCGCCCGGGGTTCACCAGTTCACATCCCAGGCACGGACCTACACACTACTTGTCAAGCCATGCTGTGGCAGCCATCCCACATATAAAGTAGATGAAGATGGGCACGGATGTGAGCTCAGGGCCAGTCTTCCTCAGCAAAAAGAGGAGGATTGGCAGCAGATGTTAAGTCAGGGCTAATCTTCCTTGAAAAAAAGTACAAAACAGACAAACAACAACAACAGGGAAGAAAGAAAGACCATTAGTTCTTTTTGCCCTCCCTTCAAACTTGGCTAATATTCCCCACATGGTCTTTGAGGTGAGGGGTTTGGAGTTCTGCTAGAGATGTCACCTCAAAGAAATTTCCTCACGAAAAAAATTCTGGCTTATCCTATTTAAGTTTGAGACTCAACTTCCCATGGCCATGCATCATTCATTGACAAAAACAACAACTAACTACTAGAACAAATCCCCACAGAAACAAAACAAAAACAAAAAGCCAAAACAGAGACTCTGTACAAGAAATGTCTAGATGCCCACATTGTCTTCTCTTATTGCCACTGCAGAACATCATCTTAGGTGGCTGTTGGAGACGTAAGTTTGGGTTTTAAGAAAGTAAAAATAAGATATTAAGTATTGGGTGAAGAGAGGGTTTGTGTTTATGTTATAAAGTGAATGAGATCCCAGGTTGGATAACTTCTGATTTCTTTCCTAGATAAGATATTGCAAAAGAGGCTTGGGAAAGACCTTATCTTTATCATGATCACATCAAATTCTAGCTTTATCTGTCTCCAAAGCACTCTAGGGCACACATTTAAAAAGGACGGTTTCACTGGAAAAGTCTTATAGGGAAACGAAGGAAACACCTGAACAAGGGACAATGATAGAAAATAAAAACTGGGCTCCTGATGCGAGACTTGAGAGACAGCAGGAGGGGAGAAAAGAAGAAAGAGAAATGAAGAATTGTGGCCAATTATGAATGAAAACGTAGCTCTTGGAAAAGATATAATTCACTGAGATTGTCAGTCTAGCAAACCACATTGAACCAGTAAGGAATAAGTGAAATTGAATATATTAGCATGAGAATAATAGTAGCTTATAGGTAAATGCATGCTTATATATAGTATGATAATACTTGCATTTTGGAAAAAAAACAAAGCTCTTAAAAGGGAAAAATAGTAATATGGACAGATATCCGAGTTTGGAAGATTTTATATGTGTTATGGGTTGAATTCTGTCCCGGAAAAAGATATGTTGAACTCCTAACCCTCAGAACTTCAGATCGTTACCTTATTTGGAAATAGGATCATCACAGATATAATTAGTTAAGATGAGGCCATACACTAGGAGAGTGGACCCTTAATCCAGTTAGAGTGGGGTCCCTATAAGAAGAGGAGAAGCGACACAAAGACAGATAGATACACAGAGAATGGCATGTGATGACAAAGACAGAGACCGCAAACCAAGGGACACCAAGGATTTCGGCAACCCCCAGAACAGGAAGCGGCCAGGAAAGGGCCTCACCTGGAGGCTTCGGAGAGAGCATGATCCTGCCAACCTCTTGATTTCAGACTTCCATCCTCCGCGACTCTGAGAAAATAGATTTATGTTGTTTTAAACCACGCAGTTTGTGGTACTTTGTTACGGCAGCCACAGGAGTCTAATACAGTGTGCTTTGTTGAATTTCTCTCGTCATCAAGCCCAACCTGAAGGATTTTCATATTTATTTGATAGAAATGAGTTAACAAGGAAGAAGGCCCAATGATGTTTGCACATTTGTGAACCCCAGAGTAAGCTCCATCGAGGGCACAGGTGGAGTTTGGCCAAGAGAAATCAAAGTTTCCACCAGTCACTGTTTCCCTCTGTTCTGGTCACTGAGTCTTCTCCTTCGGTTAAAGATACCAAAATGAGAAAAACTACATAACTATGAAATAAGCACCAATCAAGAGCAAAACAACAATTGAGCTAGTTTCATTCTGGTGAAAGGATGGGGATGAGTTTGAAAAGAGTTTATTCCATAGACCAACGACACAACTGCGAGTGTATGGATTTAGTTGGAAAAGAAAGAAATTTCACTGAACCTGTCTGTTCAGGAGATTCCTGAGAACTGCCCATGGCTCATTTAAGTCAGAATAGTAAACGTGGGCTTACCGCTCACGGTGATGCGCCCACTCTGCCTGGAGACTCTCACCTGGCAGACAGTAGATTTCCTTCCTGGACAGCCAGTGTGAATTAGCTGGAAATATTGGCTGTTTTACAAGAGTCATGCTAATTTTCTCTCTCTGGCCTTGCTGCTCTAACAGTTTTGAGCCTACCTCAAGGAGGCAGAGAAATAGAACAAAATAAAAAACAGGGCAAGATTGCATACGAGGCACTAAGTATTTTCACTGACATTAATTCTAGTGATATACAATATTTGGGGAACTGGGTTATTAAACATCAAGTAGCAAGTGCTGTTAATAAAGTGCTTTGTAAATAACTTAATGTCTTTTAAGTAGATTTTGATGGTTCCTCCAATATCACTTTTATATATTTTGGGCCCACACATTAACTTTTTAACACCCTGTAACATTCTACTTTAAGATTTTTATGGGATATTTTTTTCACCAGAATAACCATTTTGTTTTATGATGTTTACAAGTTTCAGAATTCTGAAGCCATTGTGAGAATGTCACGTCAATGTCAAATGGATGGTATTGGATAGTATTGGAAGCCTAAACTACTTAGAAGATAACTTTATATTGTTAGTTGTTAGCAGGTTCAAGAGACAGTAGAAATTCAAAGTAAAAAAAATATGGTTATGCTTAAGTTAAAATATAAGATTCATCATCATTCAAGTCTCTGGGCAAATGCCACATCACTTCCCTTTCCAGAAGCATGGGGTAACAAGGACAGGACTCAACCTCCCGTTAGAAAACAGGATGAAATATAGGAAAACACTGTTTGAAGACACTGGACAACAGGCAGTGAAGGACTGTGATCAACGAAAGAAAGGACATCAAGGAGGTGAGCTCTATGATTGTTTTAACTTTCTATCTGGAGGAAGTTTCCCGACCAGATGTTGAGTGGGGGAGCGGGGGATGACAAAAGAGAAATCTAGGGGCTGCCTCCATGGCCAAGTGGTTAAGTTCGCGTGCTCCGCTGCGGTGGCCCAGGGTTCGGATCCTGGGCACAGACATGGCACTGCTCGTCAGGCCACGTTGAGGACGCGTCCCACATCCCACAACTAGAAGGACATGAAACTAAGATATACAACTGTGTACAGGGGGGGTTTGGGGAGATGAAGCAGAGAGAAAAAAAAAGTAAAGGAAGATTGGCAACCGTTGTTAGCTCAGGTGCCAATCTTTAAAAAAAAACAAAAAGAGAGAGAAATCTACAAGAAATCCGTTTTAAATACGAAGACATCGATAAGATATAAGGGTTAAAAAAACCCCATATACTATGTATACACTAATCAAAAGGAAAAGAATAGCTATGTTAACGACAAAGTAGACTTCAGAATAAGGAATATTACTAGAAATAAAAAAGCAATATTTCATTGTGACAAAAGACTTATTGTACGGTGTGTCACGGTAAATACTTTCCATAACTTACATCTGAGTCTTCACAGACACCTTATTGGAGAAGAATTATTTTTACTCCGACTTTACAGATAAGAAAAATAAAATTCTAAACAGTTCAGCAAATCGACCAAAGAGATTTAGAGTGGAGACGAACAAATTGAAACCCACATCTCTGTCACCTGTCACCAGGCCTACTGGTTGTTTTTCTCCGCATCTGCACCTGCTTTCTTCCAACGTAGTCTTCACCAAATAGTCAGGGAGATATTTTAAAATGCAAATCTGATCGTTTCCTTTCCGTGTTTTAAATCTCCCAGGGCTTTCTAGTGGTCTCACAATCTGTCCCCTAGCACCCCCCCAAGTTCATCTTAGTCCCCTCTTCCTTTCACTCTCTAACTTTTAGCTGCATTGTCTTTCTTTCAGGGCCTCAGAGAAAGCTTGTTCTCTTTGGCATCAGCATCTTTGTACATGCTGTTCCCTCTGTCTGAAATGCCCTTCCATCTCCTCCCATACATGCAAGCATCTGACTATCTGACTTGCCTACTTAACTCCTTCATATTTCAGGTCTCAGCCCAAACCCCAATCCTCAAACGGCCTTCCTGGCTGCCCAGTCTAGATTAGGTAATCCAAAATATAGTTTCACACCAAACTGTACTTTTTGTTATAATTGTGTATGTATACATGCGTGCATTTGATTATTTGATTAAGGTCCTTCTCATTCCAACTGGAGTAGAAGCTCACAGCAACAGAGATTTTTGATATGTTGCTCACTATTTTATTTCCAATAAAATACTGGGCATTTACTGCCCAGAACAGTGTCTTACACATAAATATTTGTTAAATGAATGAATAAATAATGAAAGCAGAAAAGACACTGGAGAATGAAGGATAAGAAAGAACAAACCATCAAACTCAAATTAAGTATTTGCAAAGTAATTCAACTAGAGGATAATAATTTGATTTATATGAATATTTTTATTGTTTGTCAACAATGCCTCTACTATCCTTTAAACATATAGATGTTTTGATATACCAATCTGACATAAAATTATTGCAAATGTGTTTTGTTTGTTTATTTGTTTTTGAGGAAGATTAGCCCTGAGCTAACGTCCATGCCTATCTTCCTCTACTTTATACGTGGGATGCCTACCACAGCATGGCGTGCCAAGCGGTGCTATGTCCGCACCCAGGATCCGAACCGGTGGACCCTGGGCCGCCGAAGCAGAACGTGTGAACTTAAGCGCTGCACCCCTGGGCCGGCCCTGCAATTGTGCTTTTAAGGTCACCAAAATGTAGCAATTATTTTCAGTTTTAAATCTCTGAATTCTGGAAGCAGCAAGATCTCACCAACTAGTTTCTTTTATTTAAAGACTGTCTGGTCTTAGGATTAAAAAATAGAGTGGTGAGATCAGACTTTTTAAGTGATTAATTTTGATGTGAGTGTCAGGATGTGACTATTACTGAATCTTTTCAGTGCTCTCTGCTCTGGACTAGCTTTGCTTATCTCCATCTGCCGAGGTGATTTTTACACAATGCCACGGCTGCTGTTAGTGCATTCAGTTGCAAATGATAGCGGGAAATTGGGAATGGTAGACATTCCTTATTGCCTGAATTTAGGAATCCATTATCCACAGGTCTGACCATCAGGAAGCTTCTGACATGTGTTAGTATGCCCCCACCAAAGTAAACTTAAATACACAAATACTGTCATGTTCAGCATCATAGTTCTGAGGACATATTGATGTGACATGACAGTATGAAAACTATTTACGCAATTTCAGCCCGACGGTTGACTTGCCTGGTTCTGTTGCAAACATGGCTGTTCTAGGGCTCAAAGGGGGAGGAGCTATGCAGGGAAGATGGGGCTCTACAGGGACTGAGCATCTTGGAGGAGCACTTTAGTGTTCCTTCCTCTGGTAAACACCCTAGCCATTACTCCCCGTGGATCCAATGAATTGCCAACATTTGGGCCCATGCTCCCTTATCATAAAAGGTGGACAAAGAATCCAAACAAGGCCCACAGGACATCTGTACATTTCTGATAGGGATGGAGCGTTGGTGGCAGCACTGAAAAGAAATTGACCACTTGATCCCATTACTAAAGTCCCCCATTTCTACTGATTTTCTCTCATGAGGCCTGCTTTTCAGCGCTTCGATTTGGTGAGCTATCCAGCAGCTTTCTAATAAATGCCCTTACGTGGTTCCTTTTGCAGGAAGGTAAGGTTAACTCAGTCAGCTGGATTCTCTGCTTGCAAAACACCTCAACTGAAACCAAGGCCCTGAAGCCAGGCCGACCTGGATGAAATCTGAATCTGCTCCTTCCTAGAAATTCAAACTGTTGGGGCTTTTGTTTCTTAATTTCTAAACTAGGGTTAAAATTACTTCTCTCTCTCTTTCTCTTCTTTTTTTTAAACAGCTATATTGAGATATAATTTACATACCACAAAACTCACCTTTTTAAAGTATAGGATTCTGGGGCTGGCTCGGTGGCACAGAGGTTAAATGCACACATTACGCTTCAGCGGCCCTGGTTTCGCCAGTTCGGATCCCGGGTGTGGACCTACACACCACTTGTCAAGCCATGCTGTGGCAGGCGTCCCACATATAAAGTAGAGGAAGATGGGCATGGATGTTAGCTCAGGCCAGTCTTCCTCAGCAAAAAGAGGAGGATTAGAAGTAGATGTTAGCTCAGGGCCTTCCTGTCTCTATAGATTTGCCTAATCTGGACATCATATACATGGAATCATACCATATGTGATCTTTTTCCACTTAACATAGCATTTTTGAGGTTCATCCATGTTGTGGCATGTACCAATACTTTATTCCTTTTTATTGACAGATAGTATTCAGTTGCATAACAACACTGTACTTTGTTTATCCATTCATCAGTTGATGGATGTTTGGATTGTTTCTATATTTTATTATCATGAACAACTCTGCTATGACCACCCATATACAAGTTATTGCATGGCCATATAGTTTTGTTTCTCACGGTTAGATACCTAGGAGTGGAATTCCTGGGTCACGTGGTAACTCTATGTCCAATCTTTTGAGGAACTATGAAACTGTTTTCCAAAGTGACTGCACCATTTTACATTCCCACCAGCCATGCCTGAGGGTTCCAACTTCTCTACATCCTCACCAACGCTTCAGATTGTTCACCTTTGAATATACTCATTATAGTAAGAGTGAAGGGGTGTCTCATTGCGGGTTTGATTTGCACTTCCCTAATGAATAATAGCGTTAAGCATCTTTTCATGCGCATGTTGGCCATTAATATATCTTCTTTGGAGGAATGTCTATTCAAGTTATTTGCCCATTTTTAAAAATTCAACTATTTGTCTTAGTATTATAGAGTTATAAGAGTTTTTAATGCATTCTGGATACAAGTCCCTCATCAGCTGTATGATTTGCAAACAGTTTGTCCCAGTCTGTAAGTTCATTTTCTTTCTTTCTTTTTTTTTTGTGAGGAAGATTGGCCCTGAGCTAACATCTGTGCCAATCTTCCTCTATTTTATATGTGGGATGCTGCCACAGCATGGCTATTTTGAGCGGTGTGTAGGTCCTCGCCCAGGTTCCCAACCTGTGAACCCTGGGCCGCTGAAGCGGAGTGAATGAACTAAACCACACCACCAGCAGGCTGGGCCCTGTGAGTTGACTTTTTCTTTTTTTTGTGAGGAATATGGGTCCTGAGTTAACATCTCTTGCCAATCTTCCTCTGTTTTCTTGAGGAAGATTGTCACTGAGCTAACATCTGTGCCAGTCCTCCTCCATTTTTTTTTAGATAACTGTTTTATTTATTTACTTATTTTTTTGAGGAAGATTAGCTTTGAGCTAACATTTGCTGCCAATCCTCCTCTTTTTGCTGAGGAAGACTGGCCCTGAGCTAACATCTGTGCCCATCTTCCTCTACTTTATATGTGGGGCTCCTGCCACAGCATGACTTGACACGTGGTGCATAGGTCCACACCTGAGATCTGAACCAGCGAAGCCCAGGCTGCTGAAGCGGAACGTGTGAACTTACTGGGCTGGCCCTCCTCCTCCATTTTTTTATGTGGGACGCCACCACAGCATGGCTTGAGGAACAGTGCTAGGTCCACACCCAGGATCCAAACCTGCAAACACTGGGCTGCTGAAGCAGAGCACATGAACTTACTCACTATGCCACCAGACTGGCCCCTGTAAGTTCACTTTCTTGATGTCAGAAGTGCAAAAATATTTTAATTTTAGTGAAGCCTAATTTCTTTTTTTCTTTTATTAATTGCACTTTTGGTATAGTATCTCACAAATCATTATCTAAACCCATGTGATGAAAATTTACTCCTATGTTTTCTTCCAAGAGTTTTATATTTTCAGCTTTTACATTTAGGTCTGTGATATATTTTGAGTTAATTTTGATATATGAGGTATGAGGTTGGGTTTCAACTTCATCCTCTTACTTGTGGATATCCAGATGTCCCAGCACCATTTGTTGAAAAGACTCTTCTTTCCTCATTGAATTGTCTTGGCACGCCTGTTTAAAAGCAATTGACCATAATTATGAGAGTTTATATCTGGACTCTCAATTCTATTTCATTGATCTATAGGCCCATCCTTGTGCCAATACCACTGTCTTAATTACTATAGCTTTTTAGTAAGTTTTGAAATTGAGAAATGAAAGTCCTCCAACTTTGTTCTTCTTTATCAAGATTGATTTGGGTCTTCTCCATTTCCATATTAATTTTAAGTAAATTTGTTGTATTATGCAAACAAGGAACCTAGGATTTTGATAGAGATTGCATTGTATCCTTGACAGGGATTGCGTTGTATTTGTCAATAATTAGAGGAGTATCACCATCTTAATATTTACTCTTCCTATAAATGGACGTTAGATGTCTTTTCATTTATTTGCATTTTAATTTCTTTCAACAATGCTTTGTAGTTTTCAGTATACAAGTCTTGAACTTATTTTGTTAAATTTAATTATAAGTATTTTCTTCATTTTGATGATATTTTAAATGAGCTTTTTTTAAGATTTCAATTCTGGATTGCTCATTACTAGTATAAACAAATACAATTGATTTTTGTACATTGGTTTTATGTCCTGTAACCTTGTTGAACTTACTTATTAGTTATAGTAATTTTTAGTGGATTCCTTAGGGTTTCTATATATAAGCTCACATTATCTATGAGTAGAAATAATTTTTACTTTTCCAATATGCATGACTTTTACATCTTTTCCTTGCCTGTGTCCCTGGCTAGAACCTCCAGAAAAAGGTTGCCTGGAAGTGGTGACAGCAGCCATCCTCATCGTGTTTCTTACCTGGGAAGAAAGCATCTAGTCTTTTACCATTAAGTATGATGTTAGTTGTAATACCTTTCTTTAGGTTTCCAAAAAGAATTAATGATGTAACATGTGTAAATTGTCTATTATGTTTTTTTCAAATATGATATATGGTAGTCACTGAAATCCAAGTCGTTCAGACTGGCATCCAGTACCCACCTCCTATATAGGCTGCATTTTACCATGTTCCTCATCAACCAAACACAAACTCTCAGCTCTAAGTAAGTTACTGCTTGTAGGACAAGCTGATCCTGACTAATGAAATCACTTGTTTTATTCACTTAACAATTACCTTTGTCACTTAACAATTATCTTTGCACCTACTATGTTTCAGAGATTGTATTAGGCAAGCAGGTCATGCAGGGTAGGGGGTAAATAGATGATACCAAAACAGATTTGCTCCTACCTTCACAAAGATGACAATCTGGCGGCGGAGATAGTTTATGAGCAAGTAAGTAAAATCAAATAATAATTTGACAGGTTTGTTGTAAGAACTACGAAGGAAACAAAGACATAACAATGGGAAGAGGACTCACATCAGATTCAAGCCTCGGGGGAGGCCTGTAGAGAAGGCAGGTAAAGCAAAGCCAAAAGGATAAGAAGGGACAACAGCTAGTCAGTGGAACTGTAATACAGGGCTTTGTAGGCCATGCAAGAAACTTCAATTTAATTTAAAGTAAATAAGGAACCCTTACCCTCAAGAATTCAAGTTGAAGAGTAGCATGGCTCTTCGTGTGTGTTAAAAACTTTCTCTTATATGGGTACTATATTGGAAAGGATGCTAGCAACCACCATGTGTGCTCAGGTAGAATACCATTACAAGCATCCAGGCAAGAGTCGATATTTTATATGTTGCGATGATGGCAGTGAACTCGGAAAGAAGTAAGTGGGTCTAAAGACTTGCTGAAGGATTAGATGGAGATGAGGATGAGGATGGAAAGTAGAGTAATTGGATTACTGGCTGGAGAAACTGGCAGTTAATGATGACATCTACTCAGATAGGGGAGACTGCAGATGGAACACTTCTCAAGGAGACACGTTCCCTGTCGTGTCTTGTCCTTTAGATCTTTTCTATCAAGGGCAGAAATGACCTCTTATTAATCTTTGTATTTTGTCCCATGTTAGTATTACTTAGCTCTCTAATTTGCAATTTGCTAAAGCCCAGAATAAACTAACAAGTTAAAATGGGAATTTATTAGAGGATGCTAAAGTATGTCCTAACTAAACAAGCTTCCAGGAAAGCAGGAATGCAACAGGACCCCAAGCACAAGTTAAAACTGAAAGCTGAATGCTGGGAAGACTCTGAAGTATATTCTTTCCCCTTTCTATATGTCTGTTTCATCCATTTCTCTTTTTATGTTTTTTACAAACTGCTTTCACCTCATGGCAGGGAACATGGATTATACCAGCCCTCATGCATTTCATCTCACACTGTATGGAAAGATAGGTATTTATGGAGGTTGGACCATTTAGCCAAGGAGGTAGATTATAGTGTGTATAAGTATATATAATATATACATAAATTATATATATTATATTATATGTAGTAATGATATATATAAATAATATAAACATACATAATAATTTATCATATACATTAATAACATATTATATAATAATTTATATTACATATATTTATATCATATAAATATATAATTGTATGTATAATATGTAAAATAATAGAAATATATAAATATAAATAAATATATATTATATATACATGTTTTTAGCATTCATTCCCCCTAAATTTTTCCTACCAAGTGTACTTTGATTTTTCTTTCAATTTGCCATCTATATTCCATATCCAGATATGTTATTTGTAAATATTTGGCACATTCATGGCTCCAGGTTTAGACACAGATACGCTTAAATTAGCTTAAACTAATCAGCACATCCAACTCACCCATCCCAAACTTAGGCACAGTGGTTGGCGCATGGATGTATACACAGCCTAATTTGGACTAACAGAAGAGAATGAATACCAAATAATATTTGGGGACCACTAGAAGATCCTCGATTTCCCTGGATTGTATGGCATAAGAATATGAGGCTTGGAATTGCTGTACCATTTGGTATCAAAAGGACAATGTCTGGAAATTGTGGGGTTCTATCAAATGGAATTAGAAAATGAAGACTACACCATAGAGTGGAACAGAGACCAGAAGAAACTGGGTTCTAAACATCTTTTAAATTTCTTAGTCAATCCCAAGAGGAATCCAATACTACTTTGGAACTTTCACTTACATGAGACTATGGATTCCTTTACTATTAAAGCAGAGTAATTTGAATTTACGTCAACCGTAAACAAAAGTCCTAAATAATAGTACAGATTTGGTCGTCTCAGCTGTCCGGCTCTTTAATCCAAAACCCTTATGAATGGGACTCACTGGGGTGCGTCAAGTGTCATCCTTGAAACAATTGAAGAGAACATGATAATAGAATCATGTAAGAATATGGCAGTTTCATGAGGTTAGGGCCTGAAAAAGGGTAGTTATCAGAAGAAGGTGAGGACTGGGCTAGGAATAGTGTCATCTCATAGCTATATACTGCTACCTTGGAGAGCTGCTAGCATAGTGCCTTACCCGGGACACATTAAGAAAAGATGATTGAATTATGTCCATTGCACATTTCTCCATGGCTTCATTGAACTTCTCTAAAAGTTAATGATTGCCACACAATTATAAGATTCACTGCATTGCTGTCAAACACAACTATGTTTATGCCCCAGATGTAGCAGTCTATTTTTGTGATGGATAAGCCTCCATTTCCCAGTCTGTAAAACAGGAATTTTAAATGCACCTCATGGTGATTTGTTGTTCGTTATTGTTTAAGATCATATTTGAGATCAGATATTGCAAGCATTTTTTAGTAATTGTTAGCTTCTATTTTTATCATTCCATTATTTTTTCTAATTGCTCTATGGCATTGATGTATGATATAGAATAGACAGACTAAAAGTTCTCTATAAATGTGCATTTTGCTGAATAATAGGAATTTTATTTTATCAACAATGTGTTTAGTTTTCCCATTTTGTCATAGACCCAGTGAGGGAAGGCTTGAGTCATCTTTGTAGTCCCAGTACCCAAAACAGTGCCATAGTATTTACATCAATTGGATCAACAAATGGACGGAATGATGAGTGGATAAGCAATAGGTCACAAAATATTTTTGAGTGCTTATATATGCCAGGAACTGAGCTAGACTTTTTAAGATTATTACTTTATTTAATCTTAACAAATTTGGGAACCTCATTTCATAGAGGAGAAAACAGAGCCTTCGGTGGTCTGCTCACTTGTCCAATATCGAGCCACCTACCAGTGAATGGTACGGCCAGGTCTCATCTTCCTTACACCCTTCCTATTGAATCCAAAGCCCAAGCTTTGCTAGGAAAAATTGAATTATAAGCTTCTCAAAGGTGATGAGCATATTTTAAACTTTTCTTTTCGCTTCTTTACCCACAGCTTCTAGTCACACTAAGCGCACACAGTATAGAATTGGTTCCTTATTTATTTATTTACTTGCTTATTGGCCCAGCTTGCCCTGACACGTGTACAAATGGAAGAAAGTGTGAGTTGACTGTACTGGAATTAGTTGTGTAACAAGTGCTGGCCAAATCAGCGGAAGAAAACTTTTGACTTCAGCATTAGAAAAACTAATTTTTAAATAAACAAGCTATATAAAAATAGCCTAGTGTGCTGCTATTACTCAACTTAAAGCCTAAGGAAAAAAATGACTAATGTTTCTCACTACGTTGAATACATTCAAGCATATTTTTACACCTAAATCCACTCTATTTTCTTCTCAACAATAGACGGCCAGTGACTTTTTAAAGCACCAATATGTCAGTATAATTATCCAAAATCTAACAAAAAATTGTATTCTTTGTAGAGTAGAAGGGCATATTTTAAATGCAAATGGAATATTTTTAGAACTCGTACACCATCTTACCCTTTGAAAAAGTTCCCATGTTTCTTATTCTTCACTGTTGAAAATCCCCGGCTCCTCTTTCCCTGTCACCATTGTGGGATAAAAGAATTCTGGCTGTGAATTGGTCTTTCTTGAAGAATCCATTAAAGTTTAAGCTTATGCATTGCATCAAGCAAGCCGTGTTCATTTCCCTAGGGCAGATGACAACTCTTTTGTGTCACTTAATACAGGGGAAAAACAAGTAAAAGAAAGAAAGAAACAAAATGGCGTTTGCAGTGATGATCTGCACATAAAGGATTTGGCAGTCAGATTTCACAGCAGCAGGAAGGATGCTAGGTAAAGGTCATAAGCATGCAGTAAGTAAGTTCACTAATTGGGAAATGGTACTTCTAAATTCCAAGAAATAATCCACAGTAAATAGAAACAGAGAAAAATTAGAGAGAAATATTCATAACTCCTCTTATGAATACATCAGCTATTTTTTGGAAGTAAATTTTGGGGGTTATCCTGGGACCAAGGCACATACTCTGTGCTCAGACTTTCAATCACTTTTTTTGCATGTGTTTGTTTTGGGGGAGGAGGGAAAGTCAGACTCCTCAATGGAAACATCCTAAAGGTTTACTTTGGGAATATGTATAAAGTGATTCTTAATTTGAATAATATAGATAGGCAAAACATCACACACCCAGCGGAAGAGTCAGTACCTCTGACTAGAGAAGGCTACTTGGCTGTCCAGAGTGATGAATTCAATCCAGTTCAGAGCCTGTCTCTCGGCCTTCCAAGCTCAGATACATGCTTATGTCCTTGTCCTGGAGCTGTTCTGACTTGGGGATACTGAATCACGCTAATAAAGCTCAAAAAGACTGATGGGCTTTGCCAGAATGGAAATTACTAAATTCAAATGAGAAATAAAATTATCAAGTAAACAGGATTCTAGCATTACCTTAACTGCACATTCTTTCTCTGTAGTCAAGCTGTGCCAAAAGCAAAACAATCAGGGTGTTACTTGACTTCCTAGCATCAGAATAAGGGGAGTTGATAATATCTATTTGCATATTTAATGGCTCACATAGCAGATGACTCACATACCTCCCCAGTGGAGGCACAGCTTCTCCTAGACAGAAAGACCCTCCCATCCTTTCCCTGGGGTGGACATCTCTGATGCTCTCCTCTGTGAATGTCCTTATTTTGTTAATCTCATGAACTCAGTGAAAAGAGTCCATTATTCCTTTTCATTGACCCATTCTTTCTTTGTAGATATTACTACCTTTAATCATGTTTTAGCTGATCTAGAAGGAGTTTTATCTTTTTAAAATTATGGGGAAATATGGCCTGAATTAAAGCACAAGTAGGAGATACGTAACTTTGAATAATGACCCATATCATGTTGATTTTGCCCAATATCTCAGTGGTAAGAGCTTCTACACCTTCCGTGTTGTTCTTTATATAACTGCATCTTATTCAACATTCTTTCAGAAAATTTGCCATTCAGAAGGCAGTGGTCTCACATTTGTGGACTCAACCCAAAATTGAATAGTGATATCTTATCTAATAATAAGTAAAGTTGAGCGAAGTTCAGAAGGCACATTCAATTATTCAGCAGTTTCTTGAATGCTTACTGTGTGCTAGGCACTATTCTAAGCACTAGAGATATAGCAGAGAACACAATCGAGTCCCTGACCTCATGCAGTTCACATTCTAGTGGGAAAAAAACAATAAAATCCAAAAAACCAAAAGGAATATAAGGAAATGATAACTACTATAAAAAAATTAAAAAACTAAAACAAGGTGAGGGAATAGAAAATAATGGGGAAATGTTCTACCGGATAAGATGACCATGGAGGTGACCAATGAGTAGAATTAATGCAGATTTTGCTTCAATATAAAGAACTCATTAACAATCCTGGCATGAGCTATCTGGCCACAAGGCACTTAGCTTCACCAGGCAGTGAGGTTGACTCGGTGAAGTGTTCTGGAGCAGAGGACCACCAAGGCTAAGGTCTATTTCGAAGAAGAGTCTATTGTTCTGAATAGATAAAATTTGACAAGCAGTCCTCATGTCAGCCTGTTTCAAAATGATACTGAAATATCAATAAAAACTTGGAAATAAATATAAACTACAACTCCAACCAAAGCTAAAATCTTATGACAGTTACTAGCCAGGATTTTTAATTAATTTTCATTAATTAAATATATTTGAAATGCAGATTCATTGCATAATAACTTTCTAACCTACATTTAACCATTTGATGAAGAGAAAACTTACCATCATGAAAGTCGCTTTCAGTATCCCCTGCTATATTCTCTCTGGTTTACAAATACACAGTATGGAAAAAAAAATAGCCCCCTCTCTATCCTCTACAAAGATATTGTTTCTTTGCATGCCGGGGCACCATTCCATTTCTTCCCCTCCCATAATTACATGTTATTTATCCTCAGACAGAAATATTAGTATTATATTGACCTTATATATTATGGCAATTAAATGAAATATGTATGAAGCATTTTAATACAGGGCCTGACACATAGCAAGTTATGGTAGATTGATTGCATAAATGGCCTCAGTTCACTACACTTCCCTGTATCTGTTCTCTTTGCCATGTGACTTTGTAGCTCCTTCCATCAAGAGTTGGAGGCTAGTTCTCTACCCTGTGAATCTGACATGACTTTTTGACTTGCTTTGGCCAAAAGCATATGGCAGAAGTAACGGTATACTAGTTCCAAGCCTAGGCCTTAAGAGGTCTTGAATGCTTTTGTTTTGTCTTGGAACCATGCCTCCACCATGAAAATAAGCCCATTCTATCCTGGTAGATATTGAGAGACCACATAGAAGAGAGATGAGTAGATCCAAAGCCAAGGCTTCCATTAGCCTATAGTTAGCTTACTTTGACGTGACTGTACATGCATATGTATGAGCAAGCCAGCCAGCCTAAATCAGCCAAATCTAGCCCTAACATGTAGACTTTCCTAACCAGCCCATAGACTCATGTCTTTAATCCAATTTTTGTACTTAATCCAATAAATTTGAGATGATCAGTTACACAGTAATGGTTAACTGAACCATAGGTGTTCAATGCATGTTATCTCTCATTGTCATCATCATCATCATCCTGCTACAAATATAAAAGATACTGGAGTTTGTGCACTGCATCATAAAGTATATCGTCTCAAGAAATGAAACACTTGGGATATAAAACATAGATGATGGAGATTATTGTTTGTTAACATATTCTACTGATCTACAGTAGGAATAGGAAAAGATTAACCCACAATTAAGATATTAAGTGAAAATCTACAGGATTCTGCACTTGGTCAAACAGTTATGCGTGTCAACATTTTTCTAGGTTCTGAGAGTCTAGGTGTGTTGTCAAGAAATGCACATGCAGGACCAAACCATCTCTTGTAGTGGCTCACATCTTCTTCTCCTTCTTCAGAAGAGCATTACGTGTTACTTGAACAGTTTGCTGCTTGGATCTGATTACACAATCTTATTCCCAAGTTTGCATTGGTTAAAAAAAAAAGAGGTAACCCTATTCAAATTGTCAGTGGGTAGACCCAAGAGAAATATTGAATATTGAAATAGTCTCTTAGGTGTTATATACAATTTTGTAATAGATCTCTCCTTCTTAAGATAAATAATTAGAAGAAGAAACAACTACAAAGAAAATATGAACCTTAACACTTTAAGAGGTGGTTTCTAGAAAGTCTGGAATGGAATAACCAAAAGAATCTTTTTAAATATCTTCAATAGGGTTCAACAAGATATCCATAATAAACAGGAAAAGAAATCCACAATAATCCTAAAATGAAAAAGAGGAAGCCAGCAAAGGGATGAACTAAGCCGAGTAACGGGACATTGGAGTAGGATGGTTATTTGAACACTAGCATCCACCTCTTCTCTCAGATCCCATTGAAATTCCCAACGGAATATTGAAAAATTGGTATCAGCACTAGATACAAGGCAGAGGGCTACACACTTAACAGAAATTGGGAATAATATCGCCTATAAAGTGCTGCACAGAAAATGGGACTGAAAAAAGTCTCCATTTGTCCTGAATATGAAAAAATATATTCCACCTGGAGAAGTAGAGAAAAATCAGCTAGCATTTAGAGAGGAAAGGAAGGCATGAAAGGCCACTGGCATTGGGAGGGAACATCTGGATGGCACTCCCTGCTCTGCAATGTGCACGAGGTATCAGTAGCCACCGTGGAGGCAGAGCCAATATCGCATTCTCCCTTCTTACCTTCAGCGGGTATGGTCAGAGCGGGGCTGCTGCTAGGACTGACTCCAGGTGCTGCAACAGAGAAAAAGAAAAATGCTTTACCGCAAAGGCAAACTCAGTGTGACTGTTCCTGGGCACGGACCTACACCACTCCTCTGTCAGTGGCCATTCTGTGGTGGCAGCTCATATACAAAAAAAAAAAAAATGGAGGAATATTCAGTGGACGTTAGCTCAGGGTTAATCCTCCTCAGCAAAAAAAAAAAAAAAAAAGACTCCAGACTTTGCCAAATGTCCCTTGAGGGCAAGTCACCCCCAGTTGAGAACCATTGATTATATATCTTCATACACAGCACTATATAATTTGTATCTGTTAATGATACTTCAATAAAGCTAGAATCAACTTTTCACCATAAGTCTCACCTTCTTTTTCTCCCTCTTAAAGAAAAGAGCAATGCTGTTGGAAAATGTTTTTGAAATGAAAAAATGTTGATCATATATTGTTGATCAAAAGAGCAGGCAGCAGACCAGTAGATATAATGTGATCTTATTTTTATATATGGAATATGAGAAGGATATGCAGCAAAATGTTAAAATCTGTTGTCTCTAGATGGTGGAATTATTGCTAGACCTTTTTTTTTTTTGCTTTTTTGGGTATATATTTTATTCTTTTCTACAATTTAGCATGGATTATTTTGATAAGCCAAAAAGTAATTTTAAAGTAAATATCTACAACTGCTTTATCAATCAACTTCTTAGCTATAAGCAGTAGAAGCCAGCTCTTGGTTACATAAGTGGAAGGTGTGTGTTGGTTGGCTATTGGCTGGCTTATGAAAGAGATGGGAAGGCCAGGGAACAAGGCTCGAAAGGAGCAGGAGCCAAGACTCAGCCGCATCTATAGCCAAGGCCAAGCTGTAGAGAGAACCTCATTAGCATGTTGCTGCTGGACTCCACTGTCACCACTGCCATGGGAAACTGTGGCCACCAAACTCACTTTGGCTGCCACTTCCTGAAAATTGCTGCTCTGAATGAGTTTCAAAGGTCCTGTCACTTTTGCATCACTTGTTCAAAATTCAGCATTCTGAGAGCGAGCCTCCAGTTGCATGAACCTAACTCACATGCCCGCAGCTTAGCATCTGTGAGGGGGAAAAAGCATATGTAAGCTCTCTTTATGCTTCCCTCTCCTAACAAAGTCTTCAAAGGAAGAAATTCTAAAAATGGAACGGGGGTTTGTATACTGGTAACCATAAAACCAAAACAGGCAGATGTCTTTTTAAAGGTGATATTTTCATCTGTGTACATGTCTATATTTGCTAAATTTTATGCAATGAGTGTTTCATAAAAGTTAAAAAGTAACCAAAATGATTCTTCACTTCTGTAATCAAGAGCACCCTCCATCTGTCAATCTATACACACATAACACAAAATAATGCACATAAGGTAACAGCATCAGTCACACTCACATGCATGTCTAAGAAATAGTTAACTCTGAATATCAGAATTTGTTTTTAACACTAATTCGATTCAAATCCCAGTGGTCACCCTGACATTCAAGGCAAGGGAATTGCTCTTCACTGCGGATGAACGAAGCGCGTGCCGCTGTCTGGTGCGTCGAGTGTTACCAGCGAGGACAGCCAAAGAAATTACACATCTTTTGTTTCTCTCTTTCAGAAAGAGCTAAGCTAAATCATTTAGTAAATAATTTGAAGTGATCCTGATAAAATGGAATTTTCTGCTCTTCTGAAGAGATTTAAAATCTCCTGAAGCCCTGCCTCCAAACCTCAGTAACAGGATTTATTTCCAGATGAAAATATACACGATTACCTTAATCCAAAGGAAAGAAAGTTGTCAGTCTTTTTACAAGTGGATTAGGTTTGCGTCAGCACTTTTTACGTGTTTCCAATCCTCGTGTTTGTGGGTTTGGTTCCTGTGAGAGGTCGTAGTTTGCAAAGTCCATGAAACAGATCAGTTGTGGTTTAATAGGGAATTAGAAAGCTTTATGCAATCGCTTTTCTTCTGACCGCTGGAAAGAACTCTCTTTATTGAATGGAGCGACCAGGAAACTAAAATCCACAGATAATACCCAGGCTTCAGTCTGCTATGAGTTTTATTCTGCACCACCTCTGCATTCTTTCTTTAGCCAGTGACTGCTGAATGTTGCACCACGTAAAAGCATCCTTGAAATAGAGAAAACTTTACTGCTTTAAGTTTTATCAACTTCATACCATTTTATCCCTTCTGAAAATGACGATTGGGAATGAGAGAGAGAATGAAACTCTAGGGCCTGGGGTAGGAAGTGCAGGTGGGGTGGGGCTTGGAGCTGTACACAGTGGGACCAGGAGAGTGGGCTTGAGGTCAAAAGGCTTGGTTTCAAATCCCAGCTCCACATTGTCTAGAAGTGTGACTATAGGCAAGATTCTAAACTCTTCTGGGCCTCAGTTCCCTTACATGCACACGGAAAATGCATAGCACAGCCATGGGACGTGTAAGACAATAAATTTTAACTGTTATTATATTATCATTACGTTTACTGTATCTATTTCTACCTTTACTAGATATGAGTAGAGAAAGGTCAGAGAACCTGACAGAGACAAGATTTCCTCTTTCACTGTCAAACATTAAAAATTCCCAAATTTTGGCCCACAGAGGAAAATGTTTATAAGCCACTATTAACTCCCTTTCTAATGACTTTAGAAATGGAAATGTTTCTAGTAATGGAAAGTAAGTTCAAGAATCAAGTGGTAAGACTGACGATATGTGCTCATAATTACATGCTACAGATAATGGTAAATGCTGCCATTACATTAATAACATGCAAATGCCTAAAGGAACTAGGATTTTAGCAGCTGCTGCGAGTGCCATCAACCCTCTTCATTGCTTTGTGTGGTTGGTGTGGAGACGGTGATTCTCATACTGTATTGAGAAACTGCTTTTATACCAAATGTGACTTTTTTTATACCAAAGAATATTTCAATATAAAAACCATGGCTATGGGAACATACAAGCAGAAATCTCCATAAACTAACGCTAAGCATGAAAAACAAGATGAGAATTATCATCTATGTACCTCTAACAAACTGGGCTGAGGTTTCTACGCTGGCTGACATCTATGTCCAGTCGCTCACTCAAGCTCTCTGTTTGGATAAGTAAAAGGCATCTCAAAAATCAAGTCAAAACTGAGTTCCTGGTTTGGCCCCCTGCCTCCCAAACCGGCCCTTCTAAACTGCCCTCCCCTACTTGTTAAATGGTAACTCCAAACTTCCAATTGCTGAAGCCAACTTCTATGTCATCCTCTTTCTTTCACTCACATCCAGTTGATGAGCAAATCCTGTTGGCTTTACTGTCAAGGATACTTCCAGAATCTCACCTCTTACTTCCAGTCTAGTCTAAACTGCCATCATCTTTTGTCTGTATTATTACAGTATTGATAACAATATTAACAAATAGATGACAACGTGATATATGCTAGGCATTGTTCTAGGAGTTTTGCATATAATATTTCATTTCATTCTCACACCAGCCCTATAAAGTAGGTACTACTATTCCTAACTGGTAGATAAGGAGACTGACGCTCAGGGAAGTTAAGAAATTTCTTGAAAATGGCAGAACAGGTGTGCTGGCTGGCTTTCACTGTTTTCTGCCTCCACCATTCAGGGCCTACTCTCAGCATAGCACCCAGAATCATCATTTAAGTCCCATCATATCAGCCCTACGCTCAAAGCCTTCAATGGCTTCCCATATCACTCAGAAAAAAGTCAAGCTCCAGGGAAGGTCCAGAGTGTTCTAAATGACCTCATCTCCCTCTACTTGTCATCCCCTTCATTTGATCTCCCTCTATACCAGCCACAGCAATGCTTCCCTTGTTGTTCTGGAACATTCCAGATATGCTATGTGTAAAGCCTATCCACAGATATCTGCATGGCCCCCTCCATGTCATCCTCCAGCTCTTTACTCAAAGGTCACCTTCTCTTTGAACTCAGCCCTGTCACTTTATTTAAATTTGCACCTCTTCTCACCCCCAAACTTTCAATCCACCTTTCCTGACTTATTTTTCCCCTCAGTAATTGCCATTTTCTAACACACTATATATTTTACTTCTGTTTTATTTATTATCTTTCTCCCCCTACCAGCGACAAAAGGCCACCAATTTTTATCTTCATTGCTGTATCCACACTGCATAGAACAGAGTCTGCCGCATAGTGCTTGCTTAATAGATATCTGTTGAATTAGTGAATGAAACATGTTATCTTGTGTGGGATAAAACAATTATCTTGCCTGAAAAATTCCTTATGCAAGTGCTAAACTTATATAGATGAAGTCTTGTAAAGAATGCATATGTATCTTTGTGATGGTTACAAAATGGACCAGTGGCTTATATACATTATATTTAGTCAGGATATAGCCTAATTCTTTCTGTCCTAATTATGTCCATCTTTAACTTAACATGTACCTTTATATTCCACCTCAATCTTCTTCCCTCCAAGGCTATGCCCTGTTTTGGTTTTTGTCCTCTTTTCCTCTTCAGAGCTTCTTTGGTTTCAATATGAATTGGATTTTGCTGTTAAAAAGACTGGTGAGTGGAGTTTCACCCAAAACAATTTGCCCGCAACTCATCAACCCAAGGCCTGGCCCATGTCGTCTATAAATTGGATGCTCATCTCTAAATAATCAGGAAATAAGCATACATTGAATTTACCTTCCCCTAGGAGGATTCTGAAAAGCTAGTGTATTCAATCCCAATCTTCCACTTCCATCTTCTTTCTCTGGTATTCCACATCTCTGGGCATGTTAGCTGTATTGTCGTTATTTCAACATCCTCCTTCCCAGCCAGGAAGTAGCTTCTCCTAACATGATGTTCTTTAAAATATACTCAGGTTAAAATTGTACAGAACATTTGAATGTAGGTCTTCATTTTCAAAGACCAATGCATAAATTTGCCTTACTTCATAAGCTTGTGGCATCAGTGTGTGATAAAAATATACCACACATTTGAATTTAAGGCTTGTTATAACTCTAAGAAATCTCTTACATGCAGAGGACAGAAGAGATCAACAGAACAAACCCAAGGAAAGCGAGATTTCTCCTGCTTTTATTTAAATATGTCTACACACCACTTACAGTGTAGACTTGTAGCTTATACTTTTGCTCATTTATTTGTGTCTTACTCAAAAAAAACTCATAAAGATCAGCTCTCTATACTACCCCTAATGGCCTTTTGAAGTAAAATTAAACCAAATTACAACACAGTGTCTAAAGTCTGGAAATGCTTTCATTTACCGGAGTTATTGTAGAGGCTCATTTCTCACATATCAAAGTATCTTAGAGGCAGACAGCTTTGTGTTAAATTCATTTCCAGTTGCATCTTAACACCTTATTAAGTGAAGAAATTTGATTGTTACTCTTAGAGAGGCTTTTGTTTTTGTTTTTAAAGTCTGTAATAGAATAAAAGTCAAAAATATAAACTGCTAAATACAAATTGGTGTATCTAATTCTTTATATTAATTAATGCTATCCATTAAAATTTTTGTTTCTATCAAAACGGAAGATCGGAAATACCATGATGATTAAGGCGTTAGCTGAAAAAAAATAACTTTTTAAAAAGTGAGTCTATTTTTATGAAAATTTTAACTCCCTACTTCTTTTTTAAAATACTGTTTTTACTATATGCAATATTTAGAAATTATTCACCTAAGTACAAACCATCAAATGAAAAGTAAGAAACTGAGATCAAACCAGGCTATTTAAGATATGTTAACACAATTCAATTGGTTTAACTATTTTTCTCCCCATAAAACCATCCAGGTCTAGTTAGAGATAAATAAAACAAAGAACAGTGTTAATGTTATAGGTTGGATAGAGGATATCATAAATAGGAATATAGGCTTAGGTTTTAGCTATAACTTTGGTTGCTCAACAAATGATATTTTTGGGGGGAGGCGCTGGTGAGGAAGATTGGCCCTGAGCTAATATCTGTTGCCAATCCTCCTCTTTTTGCTTGAGAAAGATTGTCACTGAGCCAATGTCTGTGCCAATCTTCCTCCAACTTGCATGTGGGATGCCACCACAGCATGGTTTGAGAGTGGTGTGTAGGTCCGAGTGTGGGATCTGAACCCGTGAACCCTGGGCTGCTGATGCAGAGCACACGAACTCAATCACCACCCCACTAGGCCAGCCCCAACAAACGATTTTTAAGTTTTCTATTTTACTTGCTACTTTATATTAGTTCAAAATTTTCATCATTCAATGTGATCAAAATATGTCAGTCTTCTCATAGGCTATGCAACGGACTTAAGCAATGTGTATAGCGTGTTATGAATTTAATTAAAAACTACATTTACTCAATATACTGAGATCACTATAGATTCTGTAACCATTGAAAAAATAATAAGGGGATATGATAACATGATAATAAGGAGATTTTACAATTTAGATGGAATGCAACAATTTATCAAAAGGCACAAACTCTCTCTCCCAATATGATATAAATAATTTATAGCTCTCTATTTATTTATAAAGATATGTATATAGAATACATAGAGTGTATTCCTGCATGCTTGGAATAAATTCTACTTTGTCACGGTGTGGAATTTGTTTTATGTATTGCTTAACTCCATTTGGCATTTTGTTGAAGATTTTTTGTTTTCAAGTTCATGAGAGATTGGTCTAACAGTTTTCCATATTCGTTTGTCTATATTTAACTATTTTCTGTTTTTTTGGTATCAGGGTAATGCCAGCCTCATAAAATGAGTTGAGAAGTGTGCCCTCCTCTTCTATTTTTTCTTTCTTTCTATTGTTTTTGTTTGCTGAGGAAGATTAGCCCTGAGCTAATATCTGTGCCAGTCTTCTTCCACTTTATATGTGGGTTGCTCCCACAACATGGCTGACAGTGGTGTAGGTACATGCCCAGGATCTGAACCTACAAACCTGGGTCACTGAAGCGGAGCACACTGAATTTAACCACTACGCTATGGGGCTGGCCCCCCTTCTCTTCTATTTTTTGAAAAAGATTGTATAGAATTTGTGTTAATACTTCTTTAAATGTTCAGTAGAATTCTCTAGTGAAATCATTATAGCCTGGAGATTTCTTTAACTGGATATTTGTCCTATTTCCATTCATTTCTTCTTAAAAATAATCCAGCATCTGATTCATATTGGCATTAGTACTAGTCAATTTTCTCATTCATGATGTTATTTTCTTGGTATAAGTAATTTTCAATTGTATCCTTATGTCCTTTCGATACTATAAGACTCTGGATCCTATTCAATCTCCTATTTTAGCAGACAGTCCCCCCTGCTGAGGTGTAGTACAAATTACATGTGAATGTGTACGTTCAGCTTCTCTCCGGATCTTGCCAACCCACCTAGCAGAAGTGGGGCATTGACTCACACTCATTCATTGCAGATGGGGGAGGCAGAAGTTCAGCTCCCCCTTCAGCCTGGCTGACGCCTTCAAACGTGCTTAACCTCCTCCATGTGGGATTATAAAATCAGCTTCCCACTAGGCTGACACCAGAGTAGCGGAGAGAGAGAGGTGGAATGCCAGGTAGCCCAGCCTTCCCGCACCTCATCCTGCCTCATTGATGCTGGGAAGGGTGGAGGCTTAGCTCCTCCTGGGACCCACTGACACCAGGGGAGGGAGGAAGCGGGTTATCAACTACCCCACCCCCCACCCTACCTATTTCTGCTTGAGTGATGCCAGGTCAGAGTGTGAGGGTGGGATTTCGCTAACATGAGGTGGGGGCGAAGCCTAGTGGTCACCAGCTCAATCTCATACTGCTTAATTAACTCTAGTTCCTATGGGAGAAGGTGGAGGCTCAGCTCACTGCTGGTTTTCTTCCCCCAGGAAGATCATTACCCCCCTCAGTCCATCCAATACTGCCCTGGCATGGTAATTGGAGCACCCCTTGATTCCTTCCAGTGAGGGTGGTGGGTGGAAAATCAGCTGGATCCCAATGACACTATCCCAACAGGGAATCTAATCCCAGCTGCCTGCTTCCCCTAGAGTGGAGGATGGGAGATCGTCTCTCAGCTTAGCCTTCCAGTACCACCTGGCTGGGAAAATGGAGCACACCCTTTTCTCATAGGCTGGAGATGGGGGAGATGGAAGACAAGCTTCCACGTTGGCCGGTCAACACTAACAAGAGGGGGATTGGAACTCAAACCCTACTTCTGTTGGGCAGCCGATGAGGGAGAAGATCAATTTATGCTGGACCAGGCTGAAACCAAGAGGGTGGAATGGGGCGAGCGGTTTTCCCATTGGTGTTCAGTTTGAGTATGGCTGTGTTGCAAAAATGTTTTTCTATCATTAGGCCATCCTTTACTTGGACTTTGACTAGGCAGACAGGCTCTTCTTAGAGCATTTTTTTTTTCTGTCTGTGCCTGTTGGCAGTTCCAGGATGGAGATTTCTGCAGCGTCCTATCTGTACAAATGAAAGACAATAAGGAAAGCCAGAGAACTCACCTCTGTGTCATTCCTCAGTTCCTGAGGTCTCTAGGCAGTCCATCCTGTTTCCACCACTCATAGACTCCTCATGCTTCTTGTATTATATCCAAGGATTTTTAGTTGTAAAGGGGAAGTTGTGGGAGGAATGAGGCTTCTTTATCCCGGCAGAACCAGATGTCAGCTGTATCCATTAATGTATTCTCTCCCTCTCTCCCCACCTTCACTTAAATTATTGAATATAATGGTCATTATCCTATAGAGCATCTCAGAGTCTGAATTTAGTTGGTTGTGTCACTCTGATGATGTTTCACAAGTCCATATATCCCCAGGATTTCTTGAAAATTCGTGTTTAGATCTGGAGGCTTTATTAGATTCAAATTCAATCGGAGGGCCAGGAGTCCAAGATTAGTTCACAGTTGGAAATACAAAATATCTGGTTGCCACTTGACGATTCTTATATAAATCTAATTCATTAGGTGTTGTAAAATGATGACAGTCTAATTCTATCACTCCTTATCCATTTATTAGCCAAAATACTCTATAAAGAGAATCTTCCCTCATCAATCATTTGAGTACCTGAAGATAGCCTAAGATAGAGATCTCTCATTCTTTTTTACAGCTATGTAGTACTCCATTTTGTAGATACAAGTTATTTAACAAGTCCCTATTAATGGATATTTGGATTATTTCTATCCATTTGTTATTAAAATAATGCTGCAATTAATAGCCTATGCTAACTACTTTTTGTGTTTTCATCACTGGTGTTGGGCCTGATTCACAGAGGGGGTTCAAAGGGTAAATGCATCACAATTTTCCTACATATTGCCAACCTCCTCCTCATATGAATTGTACCACTCTGTATTTCAGGTAGGACAATCCTAATAAAATAATATTTGTGTGAAGGGGCTCTAAAAGAAAGAAATAGAGAGGTAGAGAAGAAAGGGATGAGAAGGATGGTGAAAGACAACTAGGAGGGTTCAAGATGCTCACAAAGACAAAGATTTGCCAAATGAAATCTTAAAAGAACAAGGAATTGCCTTGGAGATAATTAAACTTCAGAAACAGCAAACAAGAAGGAGTAGAAACTCAACTGCACAAGATTATTAATAGCAATAACCATTGCTTAACACTAGTTTAATCCTTTTAACTTTTGCAAAAGTCTTTTGCATCTACAGTCTCATCTTTAGAGCAATTCCTGGAGGGTGAAGGAGAAAGACAAAAGGGACATACGTAAGTGATTTGCTCAAAGCCGTGCAAATGCTTGTAAAGGCTCTTAACTCCCAGGATAATCATGACTCAACAGACTAGTTTATGAGAGTTTTTTTCCCCCAGATCAAAAATGCTGGTATTTGTAATTGAAATTGTGGGTACTGTTTGCCTTATTAGATTATTCTCTTGGATTAACTTCCTGGAATGCAACACTAGGACAAGCTCACTAATAAGCACAAGGAACCTGCCTGAGATCATTGTTGGATAAAAGAAACCCTCCTCTTAGGTTCTGACAGTTAAAATATATATTCATGGGATCAGGAGAACAGAATCATAATTATATTAGTAACAGCTCACCTCAATGATTCCTATTATGGGTCTTTAGTCATCGAATAATAAGTAGAATATCTAGTGGCTGGCGGCCCCTTCCGTCTAAAACATTAGGATTTTGTTATCCCTTTTCTTTACACGCAGCTTGCTTCCCGTGATGGTGTTTGTCTGAGAACAAAGAGTACAATTTTTTTTAAATCTATTAATTTTCTAGGCTGCTGTAACAATCAACTTTGTAGTGTAAAACAACACCCACTTAAGATCTCACCTGTTTGTAGGTCAGACGTCCAGCAGACTTGACTGGATACTTTGCTTAGAGCATCACAAGCCCGGAATAAAGACGTCAGCAAGGCTATGTTCTGTTCAGGAGGTCCTGAGGGAAGAATCGGCTCCCAGGCTCGCTCAGGATGTTGGCAGAATTCAGCTGTATGCAGTGTAGGACTGAGGTTCCCCATGCCCTCACTCGGTTGTTCTCAGCTTCTCAAGGTTACCCGCATTCCTTGGCTTGTAAGTTCCTTCTCCCACCATCAAACGCTGCAGTGATAGTCCGAGTCCTTCCTACATTTCGAATCTCCCTGGTTCACCTTCTGCCTCATCTCTTCTACTCTCTTTTACCACATCTCTTTCTGATGGCAGGTGGAGAAAGTTCTCTGCTTTTAAAGACTCCGGTGATTACTTTGGGTCCACCTGGATAACCCAGGCTAATGTCTATATTTGAAGGTCCGTAACCTGAATTCCATCTGCAAAGTCCCTTCAGAGCAGTACCTAAGTTAGTTTTAATTGAATTACAGGGGATGGTACTTTTGCTGGAGGGGGTGGGGAGTCTCTGTCTGCCGCAACCAATGGGCATGTCACATTGCAATTTTTCCGTTTTTATTCTTAAGTGTTACAGGGCGTAGAAGAGTTCTCTTTATCTGACTAAATTTGACCAAAATGTAAAAGCTTCATTCAACAAGTATTTATTGAGCACCTGCTGTATACCACAGTGTTCTGGTTACCAGACTGACAGAGAACAACAACAAAAGGGACTTGCTTCATGGAGCTTATTTTTAACAGTGAGACAGACAAGAAAACAAATGAACAAATAGACAAATGATATGAGAGGACGAAAAGGAATGTCAGAAATGCTATGGACAGACAGATCATGACCCCCATAGAAAGTTCCAAGGACTTTAACTTCTATTTTAAGTGAGATGGGGAACCTTGGAGTTTGGAGGAGGGAAGTAACATGACCTGACATGTGTTTTAAAATGATCACACTGTCTATTGTATTGAGCATAAGCTAGAAATAGGGCAAAGGCAAAAAAAGGATGATCAATAATAATATTGCTTAAATAATTCAGATTAGAGGCTAAGGTGGTATGAATAAGGATGGCAACAGTGGAGGTGATAAAAAATGTCAGATTCTGGATATATTGTGCAGGTAGATTAGGATGAAATACAAAGAAAGAAATAAAAGATAGCTCCAAGTTTTTAGTCTGAATAACCGAAAAGATGGCATATTGGATGCTCTCATATAGTGCATAGATCCCTCTGTGGGACAGATTGACTCATTCCCTCAATTGTGAGATGTGTTACCAGCAGATAGTCCTCAACTCCCAGGCCTCTCTGGAAATCGACTTTAGCTGAAGATAATTTCCTTGTTCAAAGTCACACCCCCTTGCTGGCAGTGTGCATCTAACAGCTGGCTGATATGGGAGTTGGAGACAAAAGCCTAGCACACTTAGTCCATTGAAGGATGATTCCGAAGATCTGCTCCAACTCCAAAATTCCCTGTGAGATCAGCTGAGGCCTTTGCTGACTGCGTCTCAGCCCGGCTTCTCCCTTTGCCCCATCCCGCCTCCTTCCCTTTCTGCGCAGTCATCGATTTTGAGAGCTCTCTCTGATTAAACTTCCTGCACAATAATTTCTATCTCAGCGTCTGCTCCCCAGAAAATACTCAGTCTGCAGCAGACAGAGCCTCCATTTACTGAAATGGACGAGACTGTAAGGAAGAGCAGGTTTAGGTGACAGAATCAGGAGTGCAGTATTGGAAGTATTTTGAAGAAATGTTATCAATGTCTAACATTTATTGAATATTTATTACTTAATAGACACTCTTTCCAGTATTTTACATGAATTACTTTAAAAAACACTGACTAAGGTAAAACTATTATTTATGCCCCAACCACTGCTATAATGCACTTTCAGAAAGCATCCTTGGCAATCCAATGCATGTTGCATGTGAACCATACTTTGATAAGATCTTCTCTGTCTTTGGTATATCATCTGGGTACACATGACCACAACATCAATTATAAAACTCATTCCACTTATAAATATGTAGTTTATATATGTCTTTATGATACTGAATCTGTCCTGTTTAATAAATATTTGTGGATGGCTGGATGAATAGATGAATGTATATATGTATGAATGATTGAGTGAAGAATAAATAAATAATAAACATACAGTAAGAGCACCACTTATGCAAAGGCATGAAAGTGTGACAGAGCTTAGCACACTATGGAAACTTCAATAAGTTTGGTAAGACAGGACTAGATAGTGAGGATTAAAGAGCAACAAGACTTGGGTTGGACAATTAAGTAGTAATCTGATTATAATGGGCCAAGGTTCAAGGTTCCTAGTTTCTCACTTATAGGTTTCTGGAGAAAATGCTAAAAACCAAAAGGAGAGGAGTAAACACCTCACTATTAAGGATTGTTTACAATGATGTGTCAGCTTAACTGAGTATCTTTAAGAGATACTCAGAAGGCTCAAAACCAACAAATAGAGAACAAACAAAAGCAAGGAAATAGGAAAAAGCCAAAAGTCTAGAGTCAAGCTGTCTAATATGATGGCTACTAGCCACATATGGCTATTTAAATTAAATTAAACTTATATTAAAAAAATCATTTTCAGGGTTTGCCCCCTTGCGCAGCAGTTAAGTTCATACATTCTGCTTCAGCGGCCTGGGGTTCGCTGGTTTGGATCCCTGGTGCGGACCTACATACCACTTGTCAAGCCATGCAGTGGCAGGCGTCCCACGTATAAAGTAGAGGAAGATGGGCATGGATGTTAGCTCAGGGCCAGTCTTCCTCAGCAAAAAGAGGAGGATTGGTGACAGATGTTAGCTCAGGGATAATCTTCCTCAAAAAAAAAAGAATCATTTTCTCAGTTGCACTGCCTATGATTCAAATGCTCAATATCCACAAGTGGCTAGTGGCTACTGCATTGGACAGTGCAGATTTTATAGAACATACTCATCATTGCAGAAAGTTCTATTGGTCAGTCTTGGAATAGAGCCATAAGTACCCACCACATTAATGCTGGATAAAAAGCATCATTTGTTATTTAATGGATCATTTAGGACCCTTTTTGTTGGAGGTAACAGAAACCAACTTTAGTTAACAAATAAAAATGGAAGGTTTTATTTTAAAGATACAGTAATAGCTCTATTCAAGGGAGAAATGCGGCCAAGTTTCAGGGAGGGGTAGCAATCTGGAAGTACTCTCTTGTATTTCAATCTCTGCCTTCTCTTCCTTTGCTTCATTCTTCCATTTCTCTTGTGATTTATCCCATAGCTCAGTAATTGACCTTTCGCGGTGCACATCTCAAGTTTCCAGGAAAAGGACGTGACTGACCCTTACTGGGTCATGTGACTACACTTGGTCATATTAGCTAAGTTTGGCTATGGGAGAAGTAGACTTGAGGAGGTTACTGTGTAGACATACCTGCCTAAAACACATCCCAGTGAACTGGGGGCTAGTGCCCCTAGAAGGAAGGTCACTGTGAGTTGGAAAATACCTTTAATAGTGACTAGAACTTAAATTAGCGGTTATTCATCAGCATCCTTCTAATGCATTTAACTTTGTCTCTATAGCTTCTTGTTTTCAATTCCTGGTTTGGGGTGCCAGAGTGATTTGGCTGCAGTATACGTTACCCCACGTGCATCAGAGACCCAAGACAACTAAAACAATTTTATCAAAGGGGCAAGCATAGGGAGGCCACAACGGATAGTGGAGCATTTGGGGGCTGGGCACAGAGGGCTGTATTATCATTATATAAGCTTGAAGGGGCAAAAGGAGGAAGCAGATTCCCAACCCTGGGGACAGAGGGCTGTGGGAGGAGTGCTGATATATGACAGAGGAATGCATCAGTCCACAGGAACCCAGAAACCAGGGAAATGGAATAAATACCTCAACCTTATTCCCGTCTCTATTTCTGATCTGCTGGGCTCTTCCCATTAGCTGACTCCAACCCTAAGTCAGAAGGCAAGGGAGCTTGTGGATGATTTCCATACCAGTTAGCCTCCTGAGGGACAGAGTAGGGTTAAAGAAAAAGGCTAAAGGCAGAGGGGCAAATGGACACTAGTACACACCCTAGAAGCCACTTCCATAAGGTGGAATGTGGCTGAACTGGCCAAGCAGGCAAGACTCTGTTTTTCCTCCATTGACCTAAAATTCCCATTTTTAAGCTTCAGCCTCTGTTGAGAAAACAATTTCAGATTTTAGTCATGTTTATTTAAAAAATAAAAAAAGCATCATATTCTTGAGCTTATCTGGAAGAAAGCAAATGTGCAATAGATTTAATCTACTGACTATTATTTTCAGTGAATGGCAATTTCGCCACTTTATTTATTTGCAATGAGCAAAGCGAACCAGTGAGAAAGGAAGCTGGTCCGTCTCTGTTGATAGGGTAACACACAGGCAAGGTTGGTCAAGGACAGCTGTAGCTTATACCCAGCTTATACCTGGAAAAGCTTTCCAGTGACAGATTAATCCCAATCACCATGTTGAGCTAGAGATGCTCTTGGTTTTTGTTTTGTTTTCGGGTTTTTTCTCCTTTGCAGCCTCAGGCTGCTGTATATTTCAGATGACATGTTTGTTCAGATGCTTTCCTGCTCTCAGTCAAAGAGAATTTAGTCAGCTCACTCTTGGATTCTTCGGCTCTAATATGTAACCTAGGAGCCATACTTTATTTAGAGTTTCCAATTACGTTCTCCAGAGGTGTCTTGGGATTTTTGGAAAATGATTGGTCAGAGGTTGATCATCATTAGACACAGAGTGACTGATATGTGGTTGATGTGCTGGTGATGGTGTCCGCAAGAATATGGAAAAGCGAAGTTTTAAAAGAGAACAGAAAGAGGCAAACCATTTTGTTTTCTGTTAAAAATGTTCCTTTTGCTTTTGGAATGAAACAAATTCTTGTACTCTCTCACTTCGGAGAGCTCCTTCTCCAAGCAAGAAGTTCAAGGCAAGCAACTTGTATTTGACAATTTTGTCAGATGTTGATCCTGCCTTGATTACTAAGAATATTATTTATTCAACTCATTGATGAATTCTCCACTCCACAAGTATTATCTACTGAGGCTCATCTATCAAGTCATTAAATATTAGAGTACTCAAGGATAGTTTTTGTATCTTCTTCTTTCACTTTGTACACTTTTAAGTAAATGTCATCCACACTCATCTCTTCAATGACCGTCTCCAGTCCAGGGTTCTATTTTAGACTTGTTATTCTACTGCTGGCTTGTCTTCTCTCATTTTTTTTTTTTATTCCTAAAACACCTCAAATTCAAGAGGGCCATAACCAAGCTCACGATCTTCCCAACAAACTTGGTCCTCACTTAATGTTTCTCATCTCAGTAAATGACGTAACTATTCTTCTAGTTGCGTACGTCAGAAACCTAGGAGTAAACTCTAGCATCTCATTTTTGTACCCCCTCCCACAAATCCATTACCAATTCCTGTCAATTTTTTGGACCAGATATTCCTGGAATATTTTAACTTTTATCTCCATCAACAACACTCTAGTCAAGACTGCAATCAGCATTCAGCCTATTGTACTTTCAATAGGTCATAATTTGTATTTTCATTCTGTTCTCCTTCCAATCCACTCTTCATTCTGAAACCAGAAGGCTCTTTTAAAAACCCGAACTAATCATGGAGGACAAATACTGCACCCCCATCCTTAATCTCACTTAAAAATAATTAATGATTTTCCATTGCTTCAGTGGGTTTTCATTGCTGGTAATGATAAGGAAAATCCCCTTAATATAGGCAGCAAGGTCCTGCCTGTTCTGGCTCCTGCCTGTCTTTCCAGCTGTATCTCTCTCCAGGCTAGCTCTGACTCTCTCTAACCAGCCACACGGACCATGCTATCTTTGGCCACAGGCTTTTTGCACCTGCTAGTCCCCCTGCCCAGAATGTTTTTTTCTCCTCTTTATCTCAAGGAAGTCACATATCTGTATTGCAAGAGCTTATAATTTTTGTAAGTCTTCATAGCCTCACTTGTCACAATTAACATCTTATCTTCATTTCATAGTTAAGTGCATGAGGGCAGAGACTGTGTCCAATGCATCTTCAGCAATTTGAACTTAATAGAAACTCTTTGTGCTTCTGTTGTTTCATCTATAAAACAAGAATAATAACATGTACTTCACAGAGTTTCTTTAATTATTGAATGAGATACACCAACTTCTTAGGAGGGTGCCTAAATTGTACAGAAACCTGCATTAAATGATAACTCTTGTTGGTGTGTCTCTGTTGTTTTATAATCCTGATTCTCAAGGACTCTGCAGCTTGTAAACAGAGATTGGTTGCACCACTTATCTCAAGAAGATTGGAAGATTGAGTGACTTCCTAATTTAGAAACCAGGTGAGGCATCTTTAAATTGGCCTTTCACAGCTGAACTGAAAGTTTGGGCTTAAGCATTACACCTAATTGTACACCCATTCAAAGCTCTTGCCATTAGTTTGCTTTCTAAGTACTATTTAGTAGCACATGCATTCCCCTGGAAGCTGGAAGGGAGGGACTCAGGTGAAGCATGAAGCTTTAAAACAACATTTTCTTCCCTAATGGGAAATTCTGCGCTGCTCTTAAATGTCCTCTTAACCGACAAACACAACATGCCATTTCAGGATATCGTGACCAACCCTGCAGACAATAAATCATCAATGACATTTTCAACCTCAGTAATTATGCCTTTTGTTTGGAGCTTCTTGATGTTTCAAGCTCAAGCTGAGTCATTTTAGGAGTGAATTAAAAAGAATCAGTTTACAAATTGTTAAACTGTTTACCGTGAAGGGAAAATTGCTTTGGAGATATGGCTGGCTTCACAAGCCAGGATGGCTGATGACAGGAAAAACAAAACAACAACAATAATAAGGCAACGTGTTGTGGTTGTGCAGAAGATGTTGTTTATTCCCTGCTTGGATCCCCGATGCCAGACTCGTGTACCCTCCTCCAAGTTGCTAGGGTTGTGGGTGCCCACAGCTCACAGCTGTGCCCTTCTCAGGAGAACTTCCCTGTTCCCGACAGGAACCACCTCACCTGGAAATGCCTGACAGACAGGTTATCCTCTTCCCTCAGGGAGGGCCCATAGCCAACGACTGATGGCTACAGTGGTATAAAAGTCCAATCCTCTTTTCTCAAGCTGGGACAACTTCATGGTGCTATTTATGCTCCCAAGTTCCCTGTGGGATAAGGCTGAGGTGAGACAGCACCTGAAACCACATCTTTACTTAACTTTTCCCTCGGCCCTTTCCTGCTTCCTTCACATCCTTATAGGTTTCTCCTCAGAGCGCCCCCTCAATACATCAGAATCTGTCTCAGATATTATATCAAGAGAGCCTGACATAAGTCCTATTGGAATCGTTTCAATCCACCACCCAAGCATGTCTAAACATAGAGACTAGAAGTTCTGAGTTCCACATTGGAGGATTTTGGAAGGAATCATTAGAAACACAAGCGAAAAGATAGAAGGTAGAGTGTGAGTCTGTATAAAGCAACAATCTCCTGATATTGTGTCTACGTGATCTGGCTCTGGTGACATGAACTAGACAACCCTTTGAATTCAAAGACCTAAAATTCCATATTGTCTAGCAGAAGATCGACTGAAGGAAAATTCAACTACAGCCATTTTTTGTTGTTCAGATCCTCTGTGCTTAGACTGGAGAAATAGGAAGGCCCCCTGAGTAATAAAACAAGTAAGAAGACTATAAAGGTGCCCATTAGGGACTGTCTCAGCAAAAGAGATTTTCAAGATTGAATCAGCAGAAAATGATCATTCATAAAATCTGGCAGATGTGAGGAAGTCCTTGTTAAAAGAGTACCAATAGCTTCCAGAATGCATAAAATACGGCAGGTAAGAAAAATCAATGAAGAGTTATTTTTCAGACCTTTGTGTTTGTGGATGTTTAAAGATTCTGTCACTATGTTGATGCCTTCAAGCAACTTTTAGTAAAAACAAACATCTTTCCCCAGCTGTGTTTTGAAGTGTATTTTTCATATATTTGAGCATGTTATGATCCATTTAGCATAGCTTTTAATTTTTTTTGAAAAGATGATTGAGTGTCAATTGCTGAATATTTTTCTGTTGTTTATTTGCTATTCCACATATTCTTGGTCTCTTGAATCTTGAGAAATTTAAAACTAGTTTTGCAAAAAGCAGTATCTCTTGCCTTAAAGACAGAAGTGAAAATCAAACCTTATCCCCAGAACACTGTCAACGACCACCCTGAGTTACCAGGGAGAAGAGCTATCAAAAGGTGTTAATGGGGCCAGCCTGAGGCCGGGTGGTTAAGTTCCTGTGCTCAGCTTCTGTGGCCCAGGGTTTCACCGGTTCGGATCCTGGGCGCCAACATGGCACTGCTCATCAGGCCATGCTGAGGTGGCATCTCACATGCCACAACTAGAAGGACCCACAACTAAAATATACAACTATGTACTGGGGGGTGGTTGGGGAGGAAAAGCAGAAAAAAAAGTAAAAACAAATAGTTTTTAAAAAGTTGTTAACTACCTGGGAAGCATTTTCTGTGTCGTGGAAAAATGGAGTTTTTTGTTTACGTGTTTTCAGAACAATAGAAATTTAGGTAGAATGGATGAAATTAGTATAAATTCAAAGAGGGAGAAATGTAGGTTATGAAAATCAGTATGGCACTTTGGATAAAGGTAATTAAACAATTACCTTTGATAATTTGCTGAATATTTAATCAGTTTGAAACCCTCCATGCCTAGGACTTGTCATGACTGATCCACTTCTGTCACACGGATCTCATCTTAAATGTTCTGTCTTCTGGGAGGCTTCCCCTGACTTCCAGTCTCCATGACTATTCAGTCACGCTCTATAATACCATTCTAGTCTATCTCCCTGCACAGTTCTATTCCAGCTATCACCCATCTGTCTTCCTAATGATCGGCTTGGTTCCTTTCCTTTCCTTTCCTTTTGTGTCTATCTCCAGTGTCTAGAGCAAAGTTTGGTTCATGGTGGATGTTCACTAAATACTTGTTGGTTGAGTACATAAAGAAATATCCCCATTAGACTCGAAGTTCCAATGAAAGAAAGGATTAGATCTCTTTTGTTCAATGCCTTGATGGTATCCTCAGTGCCTGGCATGTGGTAGGTGTTCAATAAATATTTGTTGAATAAATAAGTTATCCTGAATTCTGAGGATAGAGTGGGAAACAAATAAGAAAATGTCCCTGGCCCTGTGGAAGTTGTTAAATCAACGAACAATACTTGAAGTGGCTCATTCACTCCTGACTTAATGGAAGCAGGAAAAAAAGAAAAAAAAAAAATTTAGAATGAATGGGCTTCCACTCTGGAATGAGATTTAAACATGTTTAGCTGTAAATGGCTTGAAGCCTTAGTGTGCACAATTGTAAATACTGTTTAGGAATATCTGATGTCAGTTTTTATTTTCTTCTCACAAGAATCTTGGATAGGAAAATGTTCTCAGTTCTCATGTGGTCAGATCTCTTCTGAAAGCCTACTTTGCGGACCATGCCTGACAGCTCTTCCATGTCACCTGCACTGGGACCGAGTGATTGCTTTTTTCAGGAATGTATTATATGCTGCTTTTTCTCAGATCCTATTACTTCAATTGCTCAGAGTTCACTTTAGCTTCAATTTTCATCGGTTGATATCTATGAAAATTTTGCTTCTTCCAACACACACTGTAAAATGTCAGAGTAATTGTTAACCCCGGAAGGTGACCTTGATCCATTTGCTTGGTTCTATAGCCGCTGCTCTTACCAGAGCAACTAATTCTCACCAATAGTTCCTTGCTTTCTGCTTAGAGAATGGAGGACAATTCAACCCATTTTTTACTAGTATGTTTAATTTTCCACAAGCATCTTTGTTAAAAATAGATTTCTCCAATGTTCAGCTCCATGACACTTCCTGTAGGCCACTGTTACGTATTCCCTGGACAGGAGAAGTCTAACCTTGTTAAGCATTTCGTGTCTAATAGCATTCCAGCCTCTCTGGCCCGGGATCTGTGCTGCCCAGAGGCTATTCCAGATTTAGCTCTTCCAGATCTCCTGGTTCTTGTCTAATATCAGATAGCTGATTACCCTCTTACCACATTACTTAATATTTGTGATTTCGTGGATGCAGAATCATTTTCATTTATATAACATTTTTGAAATGACATAATTTTATTATTGGAGGGCATATTAGTGGTTGGTCGGGGTTGGGGATTGGGGCAGGAGAAAGATAGTTGTGGCCGTGAGAGATCTTTGTGGTATTGGATCTATTCAGTGTGTTGACTGTGGTGATGGATATAGAAAACTACATGTGATAAAATTGTATAGAACTAAATAAAAGAGATACACACTCACATACACAGCGATGAGTAAGTGTAACAGGATATCTAAATAAGACTAGTGGATTATATCAATGTAAATATCCTGGTTGTGATATTATAGGATAGTTTTGCAAAATATTACATTGGGGAACTGGAAAAAGTGTACATTGGGTCTCCTTATATTATTTCTTACAGTTGCATGTGTATCTACAATTATCTGAATAAAACAAAAATGAATTGGATGTGAAATATAAAGATGCATGCAGGTGGGAGGACAAAGAGGAAAGAAAGGAGTGGGAAGGGAAAAGGGAGAAGGAAAGGGGGATGAAGCAGGAGGAGAAGATAGTGGAGATGGAGAATACAGAAGAGCAGGGGAGAGAAGACAGGAAAATGAGGAAGGGAGGGAGGACCAGAGGAGGATGGAGAAGGCGGGGTGTGGGGAAGGAAGAGAAGGAGGAGAAAGAAGAGAGAGAAAGAAAAGGAAAGAAGGAGAATAGGGAGAAGAAATGGGGAGAGGCACAGGAAAGAGAGGCAAGAAGTGAGGTGGAGAGGAGGAAGGAGGTAGAAATGGGGAGCTGGGGTTGAGTACTTTGCTGACTGTCGATCTCAAAGGGGAAGTTCTGCAACTCAGCAGAGACACCTGACTGTTTCATCCCATCATTATTCAGTAAATTACCAGCTTGGGACACTTGAATATCCCTCAAGTTTAAAAAAGAACTCCTCTCCCATAGCTGAACGTGTCCTGAAGACATGTCACCTTACCTGTGGAAGACTGGGTGTTCCGCACCCAGGTAGAGCTATTTGGGTAATTAGTCATCCTCATAGTTCCAGTCCCTGACAAGTATTGCTCTGGTGGCTTTAAAATGAAATTCAGCTGAAGAAATCCAAAACACACTCATGTTTCTTCTGAGTATTTGGATGGCTCTTGTCTGTTTGCCAACCCTCTGTGCCAAGAGCAAGCTAATTGCAACGCAACTAGCTCTTTGGCTGATAATAACTGACTAAACTGAAAATTCTTTTGCCTGATTGAAGAGTACTGTGTTCTAATTTAGACACTACTACTAATTTACTGAGTGACTACAGGCAACATATTTGACCATTGGGAATCTGTTTTCTCATCATGAAGGCAACATGGTATACTTTATGACAGCATGGTTTCAAGGCCAGACAGATCTGGGTTTAAACCCCAGCAATGTCACTAGCTTTGAGTAAGTCACTTAACCTCTCTGAGCTACAGGTATTTTGTTAATGAGGTATAATAGGTCCCTCATCACAATAGAGTTATTATGAAAATGAGAACATTGTTGTATATGAAGCCCCTGACTCATGGGAGCTCCTACTAAAAATATTTTTCCCTATTTCTATCCTAAAAGGAGTTGTAGTAATAAAAGTTAAATATTTTGAGCAATTAATGTGGACTTAGACAATGAGTTAGGTATCATCTATGCTAAATCAGTTCATCTTCAATGTAGTTTTGCAATGCAGGTATTCCCAACTTTATTTTACGATTGATGAAACTGCAGCTGAGGGAAGTTAGGTAAAACCATACCAGTGATAGAGTAACTAACAAAAAGAGGTCTGACATAGGCAGTGATGTTCAGAGACCAGGTTAGTTCCTTCAGCACTTCATTCACCACGAGAGCCCTGGCTCATGGAAGAGCAGCAATCAGGAGAAAGCAAGCCAACAAGCAGACAACATAATCATCTTCCATCATCCAAGCAACCAGAAAGTAAAAATGGCTGGTTCTCCTCTTCCTACAGCACATTCTAGTTCCCTCTTTCATAAATGATACTAGGAATGAGACTGGACAGGTCAGGATAGATGCTACAAAACCTCCACACTTTGCAGACCATCTATTCTCTCGTGTCCGTCTTGCTAGCTCTTCGATTGCTCTTCGCTGACAACCCCAGTGCTCACCGCTCTGTCCTTTTCTTGATTCATCCTTTACCACTTTTGCCTATATCACCTCTTCTAGTGCACCAATACACTTAGTTTAGAGGGTGTTTTTTGGTTGTTTCAAGCAGTCAAGTTTAGCCCTTCTCCTCAACAGTATTGTAAGATTCTTAGATTGAAGGACTGTATTTTCCTTATTTTCTGTTCTCAACAAAGTTAAAGAGTGATGGGACATAGTAGGTATGCAGTTATATTCTCAGTGAATTAAACTATAAAATTTTTGTTCTGACACCAAAAAAATAAAATACCATTCAGAGCAATGGCTAGAAGACACTGACATATTTTGAAATTCTGGCTAATTAATAACTAATAAGATCATCCTGTTTTAGTATAAATGTTGGAGACTATTCCTTTCACTATTGATGATTGGTATCTGGCACACTTTAGGAAATCAATTAAAATCATTATTGATACCATCATCTCATGGAATATAGGAAAGTACTTATTTAATCTATTGCATTTATTCATATATTTTTTCAATAAAAAATTATTGGGCATCTATGTGCCAAGTAATATGTAGGTGAAGGAAATATCGTCTCTGTCCTCAATTACTCATAGTATTTGAGTAAAGGGGGCACATAACTGAAATTAATCAAGAATGTTTTCCTCTCTGACCGCTCTGGATAACAGGAAGTTCACTGTTTCTGAACTTTGACATATCTATAATTATGTATGCTTTTCAGATATATTAACTTAAGGGAATGTATCTTTTCTCATGCTGTTTGACTCCAGATCAGTTCCATTTCTGCAGTAATGCCAGGGAAAAATAAAGTATTATTGTCAATGTTTTATTAAAGGCACCAACATTGCTGTTTTTCATTACACAAAGCACTTGGGGGTACCTGAAGTATGAAAGCTGACAAAGAGAAGCCAATTCTATTCTCTGTTCCATTGATCTGCAAGGAAAATAATTCCAAAGATATGCTGGTTGGGGAGGGAAATTGAACTTCCTGGGTTAGCTTTATAATAGTGTTTCTAAATAGAGCCATCTACATAAGCACCATTCCCCAAAATGGATTGGCTCATATTTACATGATGAAGTACATTTTCTGAGAGTAAGAATATGATCCTGGAAATGAACTCAAAGAGCAAAACAGTCTTTCGAGGTTGTAACCTGATTGTCAGACTTTGTTGTCTCCTTGAACATTTTGAGCCACATGAAAATCACATTTCATCCAGTGTAGACTGCTATTATTACTCCTATTTCCATTGAAACTTCATTTTGTAACTAGAAATTAAACATAAATTGGCAAATAATTAGAAAATGTTCCCTTTGATTTTTTAAAATATGTATACCAACAAAGACATTATAATGTTCGAACATCATGAATATATATAAATATATATATCATGAACATAAAATTCAATGTATTTTAACAACTTTGAATAAACTACCTGAAGATAAATTAATAGAATATTATTATAGCTTAATAAAACAGGATCAGGAACTATGCTAGCCTATTGGGAGAATTAACTTAAAAAATTATGTTTGTGTATCATGTCTTAGGACATATTTATTGGAGATTTTATTTCTCTTGATTTCCCTACACCACATCCAAACAGGGAGGTATATAAGGCACCATTTTGGAAGGGAAGCGGAGAAAATAGACAAGTGCCTCCATTTACTGTTACCCTGGCACTGATGGTGGGGCCACAAAGTGTCACAACCATTTTGGAAAATGACACAGCATTTTCTGATAAGATTGAAGATGCACATAACTTACAGTCTGACATCTACAGTGGAGAAACCTGGACACCAAAGGACTGGCCCGAGGGTGTTTATGCTACTGTGTTTAGAATAGAAAACAAACAAATAGAAACAACCCAAATGGCCTTCAGCTTGAGACTGGATATTTTACAATTGTGGTTTATTCAAAAAAGAAAACTCTTGCAATGAAATTAATGACCTAGAACATGGATCAACAAAATTTTTTTTAAAGAGCCAAAAAGTAAATGTTTAGGTCAAGAGGCACAATTGAGGATATTATGTATGTGCTTGTATACCTATTATAATTATATAGCTCTTTAAAATATAACTATTTAAAACCGTGAGGAGAATAAAACATCTTTACCTAGCTGGTTGTCCAAGACTTAAACTAAAATAAAAAATAAAATAAAGTACAGGTGGTGGTTTGGGTTTGATCAATGGTGTAGAGTTCACTGACCCTTGGCCCAGGCAGTTTCGCATCAACAGAGATGAATCTGAAATATGTAATGTTGATTTCGGGGTGGGGGCAATAGTCAAAGAATACATTATGCGTAATTCCACTTACAGAAATCCCAAAAGCATTCAAAACTAAGCAATATGTTGCTTAGCACTAAATACACATGTAGTATAACTATAAAGAGGAAAAGAGGATGATGAATCACAATACTCATAATAGTCATGGCCTGTTCGTGGGGCGGAAGATGATTGGGATCCGTGAGGATCACAGGGATTTGGGGGGTGTATTAGTAAAGTTTTATTTCTTAAGCTAGAGGATGAGCATAGAGGTGTTTATATTTTTTCCTCGTATCTTACATGTGATACAAATATCCTTTTATAAATATTAAATAATTAATAAAATTTTTTAATGGAGGTTAAGTATCATTTTATGAATATCATGATTTTATGTGACAAAGAAAATAAAATGCGATGTGGTCGAAAACCAGAGACACTGCATCCAACACTTATATAAAGAAGACATAACAAATCAGACTGGGAGGGAAAAAATCTGCTTCACCTCATGTTTGAAGCTTTGCCCTAAAATTTCCGAATGAGGGAAACGAATCACTTCTCTGTGACCACACCCACTTGGCTGAATCACCAATGGGACTGAGCTGCATAAACCCTTTGGTCTGCTCTTGTTTGTCTTGGTTCCAGTGAGAACTTTGAAATTGTCCGAATATCAAGTTCTGAGAATATTTCCACAAGTGAAAAAAATAACATAAACAGAAGAGAGTGCCTTCCCCCGGTCTACAGAATGGCATCTGTGATGATTTCAATCAGGGCTCACATTAACTTAAAGAGGCCACTGTACCTTTGTCATCCCTTTATCTCTGCTCTCTGACATTTGTTCATAAATGGTGACACAAACACTCAAGAGAGGCTTTCTGGTTCAGGGGAATGAGGGGAACAGCCTGGGACAGTGTGCTTGATCAATGTCACGACTGGTGTCAAGAGATGGTCATTACTGCCCCGCAGATTTATTGCCTGGGTCAAAGCAAGTTACTTTCTCTTTCTCTAGCCCTGGCTGCTGAGGTTTTTAATCTTTCTCCTATGTCTTGTCTTCTCTCTTGCTTGTGGCCAGGCCAGGGGCATCACGAGCACCTTTTTCTTTTTATTTTAATGGAGAAGGTCAATTAACATGCTGATTGACATATTGGAAATCATGAGTCCATGAGAGATGAACACAGTCACTGAATTGAAGGATTAAAATTCCTAAAACACACAAACAAAAAACACCCTCTTCAGTACAACCACCTTTTCATAATCTGCAGCAATCCCTTTAGCGGGTAGTTACCTATTAAATTGATTTGTTCTAAATTCATCTACGTCAGCACTATTGGTCTTCAACAGCAAGCTTCCAATATATAGCGACTCTATCTGTTAATTATTTTTCCACCACAGGAGTCATTCCATAAAAGCCCCTTTCACAAATATGCAGGCATGTGATGTCTGATACGCTCTAGGACTTTCTGTGTACTTTCAGGGTACACACACTCAATGGCTGAATAGACCAAGCTGCCCCACAATGAGTGGTGTGATGGGTTGATAGGAGACTGTGACTAAGAGGAGAACACAGTTCTCATCTCCAGGGGCAGCTGTTCCTCCACTCCAGCACCGGAGTCGGAATTGCCACATCTTCTTACTCTTCAAGGGAAGGCAGAAATTTACATTTTTCGGTAAAATTTCTCATTTTTAAAAACATCAGGAAGGTTCAACAAAGCATGCAAGTTAGCAAAACTTAACTAAAAGCAGCTGGTTTTCAACTTCTGACCTATTAGTCATCTTTTTCTGCACTTTTCCTGAGCCATTTTTTAATCCTCGAATTCACTCCCTGTCTCCTTCTACGTAAGAAATCCGTACCCAAGACTCCGCTCAAAGGTCTCTTCCCAGCCATTTCCTCTTGAATATTTCTAAAGCTCAGCATGCTTCACATCTTATTAATACTTCCTTAACAGTTGTGTGCTTATCTGCCTGTACTTTCCCTCCATGAGATGGCTCAGTCATCAAGATCATGCGTCATTTATCTCTTTGGCTCCATGCACCTACCTCTGTAGCTGGATCCGTTAGAATCCACTCGTGTGTTCAACATGTAGCTATGGAGCTCCTACAGGGGCCAGGCATTGTTATTGGTCCTGCTGATGCAGCAGAGAACCAATCAAAGTCCATGAACTCTTGAAGATCACGTTCAAGTAATGGAGACAAAAAAAAAAAAATCAAGAAAGTAGCAAATTAAAAGAGAAGACAAGGCTCCTAAATTGGTCCATAATAACCATAAATTATATGGATAATAATGCCATTGTTTTAAAGAGGAGTTAGATACAGCCCACAACTGGAATGAGCTGGTCTCACTGTTTTCGGTGCTCACAGAAGGGTGTCCATGGAAGGTGGAGCCTACCAGCATAACCAAACCTACCTGAAGGAGGTAGTTCTCATTCTTTCATGAATGCACTCGTTCAGTCATTGGATGCAGGTGACAGATGGCATTAACAATTGTGGCAGGACTTTATTTATTACTTTTAGTACATGAATCATCACAAACCTGAGTATTTGAACTATCATTAACAATATAATCATTATTTAGAGTGGAAGGAAAAATCAGTCAAGCTTTACAGATCCATACTATAAAGTGATGGCAGAACTTCCAAAGGCTATGGGCCATGGTTCTTATCATAATAACATTTTCACTCCTGTTTCAGGCCATCATTTATACCCTAGCTTGGCCTCCTTTTACAAAGTCCTCTTACTGAATTATGTCTGGATCAGGGTTTACAGTGTCCCCAATTTGTTTTCTGGTTTTTCTTGGAAAGAACTACATTATGGAGTGACCCATTTTTATCAGCCTCTATTTATCCCCGTGTAGAATTATTCACCCTAGAAAAGGTCTGAGGGAGATGGAATAATTCTCCAAATAATAAAACCTTGTAGTCGTTTACTCTGACAATACCCATAGTGCAGAGGTGCGGAGAAGTTACTGCCAGGCGGAGCCAAAAGATAAGGTCAGACACTGAATTTATTCATGAAAATAGTAGCAAGATGGTTTGGGTTTATTATTTTTTAAGGTTCTTGAAAATGCATTACAATGCTTTTAACAAGCATTCTGCATGAGAATATCAGCACAACGCCGCACGGGGAACCAAGGCTTCTGTTTGAGCAGGTGTTTGGGGGGAATCTATAAAGCTAATGGCTTAAGTGCAAATCATCATTGTATGAGAGGCTGCTGGCCCTGCTTAACAAGACTCAAGCTCCAAGAGAAGAAAGTCTCCTGTTCAAAGAAAACTGTCTCTTCTCCCGTTATTATAAATATATACACAGGCGTTTGAGAGCAAAGGATAATCTATGGAGTTTTATAATGCTAAAAAAGAGTAGCTTTCCAACTGGAAATGTTCTGTGAAAGGCAACAACATTTTAATATGAATTTGTTCTCATGCAAAAGAATAATTGTCATACCTATTTTACTTTTTTTTGGTAGGTGCTTGTGTAAAACGTTTTGAGGAATATTTTTAAAAACGTGAACTTTGGGGATTTAACCATAATGAAACTTTGCATCTGTATTTTAGGTCTTGTTCACATTTGGAGAATGTATTGAGTAATGTATAGTACATTTACGAAAAATGCAGCTCCAAACAGCCCATAATTGTTGAGCTACAAAAATCATGGAACCTGGGGAAATGATAAGAAGGACTAAATGTTGATTGCTTAGAGAAAGAAAAGATAGAAACTCCTGACTTATGAGTAATTGGAAAGGAATTTTTGAAAAACGGTCCCATTTTCATGAAGGTTAGCAAAGTACCAGATCAACATATATAATTTCCGTATGAAGTACTGCATATTTAGGAATAACATGAAGCAGCGTCATCATTCTAGGAACTTCAAACATATCACATGCTAAAAGTAAGGAACTGTAGTGTGCTTCCTGGCTTTATTATGCAATTCATTTGTTGGACTTCCAACTCAAAAATGAGGAGAAAAAGGTAATTTTCTCAACTGATGAATACTAACAATCAAAAGCTCCCAACAAGGCCCTGTAGGAATCTCAGGCATTTTTAACAAAGGTAGAAATAGGATGAAAGTCCAAGTGGCACTGGCAGCTGGAGATAAGCAAATGTAATTGTGAAGTCCCGAGGTGGAGAAATGCGTTTGGTTGGTCTCTTTAAAAGGAGACACAAAGGTTTAGGGCAATGTTACAGAAGAGCAGGATCTGTTGGAAAACAGAACCTTCTTAATCTTTTCGTTAGTGGGTATGCTTTTTTTCTTTTTCTGTTAGGTGTATTAATTTATAAAGCACCCTCCTTAAAAAGCAGGCATTGCCACGGAGACAATGCATGGGAACCGTTTTTATCAGAGTCACCAAGACTTTGCTGTTCTGTTGATTTGGCATGCTGTTGTTTGCTAGCAGATATTTGTGTGTGTGTATGCATGTGTATGTGTGTGTGTGTTCACATCCAATCTTTTTAGATAGAGATACCCCCAAATTTTATTCCTGTTGAAATTCTATCCAGACTCTTAAAGTCCACATGCAGCTTCTACCACCAGCCTTATTTGTTTTATGAAATTATCTAGGGAGTTTGTCAAGGTGGATCAAAATAATGCTGCCTCCATTTGGCATAATCAAGTAGATAAGGGTGGGCAAATTCAGGTCTACAGAACCCAGGAAGGTACTACGAATGAGCGCAATGAGTCTGGTGGGGATTCTGGAGACGTCTAACTCCATGTCCTATACACAGAAGGCAGTCCATAGTCAGTGCAATAACATCTTGCCTTGCCATAATGTATCCCCAAATATGTGGGAACTGATTCTTTAGAAGTGAGAAAATCTGAACATACATATGGAATTTTCTAAGTTTTCCTTGGTGATGACTAATACAAACTTCTAAACAATCGTCCCATCCTCAGGCCAGATTTTGCAAATTCAGGTTGGTCTGCAACCCCTGGAAAATCAATTTCCCATCTCATAAAAGAGGGAAGGATAAAGTCATGCCTGGTCTATGGTAAGTAAATACTGTTCTAGTGATAGTTGACAATGGGTTGAAGTCTTTATCAAAATAAAAAAAAGAAATAGAAGCAATACAAATCGGCTTTTAAGCCAAATTCTAGGAAACATTTTCACAAATTTATAGTATTGATTTTTGTTTCATTTCTTCATTTAACAACGACTTATGAGGTACCCAAACACTGCTGAGGAAATATGGGGACAATAGAAGAGTTTCTGCTTGTTTATTTGTTTGTTGTTGATGTAGGATCTCATTTCACGTTTGCAAGTGGGTGGAAAGGATCTAGCAGAACTGAAAACAAAACTGTGACTTTGCCCAGCAGAAATGGAAAGACCACACATTATTTTTAAATGTGCAACACAGCATTCTCCTGCAGACAAAGTTCCAGAGTACTCCATCCTCTGGGATGATATTTGGTTCCGCTTCTGAGGTTTCTCCCAGTGAGGGGTCTAAGGCTTAGAGCTGCAGTATCTTTTCCTTCCTCCAGAGTCCTCCTCTTCAGTCTCGCTATCGTTCTGTGGTTGGTTAAATCAGTTTTGTCAAGATAATTGGAATTTGTAGAGTTTGACGCACCAATTTTAGGTTAAAGGGACACATTTACTTTCTTACATAAAGCAGATGGATCAATTTTCCCCAGCAGCAGTCTGCTAATAAAATATTTTCTCTCTTCACTAAATGCATGTAAATATAAATACTTCCTCACCAGTAAAAGGTTTAACCCTTCATCCCATTTAAAATCTGGGAATTGGAGGGGGGAGGGGAGTAGAAGAGAGATGTAAAATTGATGGGAAAAGTTCCAAAGGAGATGGCTTTCTTCAAAAATTAAATTAACATAAACCTGGCTTTTCCAATCTCTCCTTCCTTCTTTCCTTCTCTTTTTTTTCTCTCCTAAAGCATTTTTTATTAGGGGTGGCAGAAGGGAAAGTGGAAGCATTTACCCAGAAGGCAGATAAATAGCTGCTGAACCCAGAAGCAGGCGTTTTGCTTTCGTGGCAACTGGAGCCTTCAAACCAGGGCTGCACTTCCTCCACAATATTGATAGGAGATGTTAGCTTCTCCTGTATTTGTGTAAAATATGTGGAATGAAGCTCACTGCCTATAAAGAACATATTCTGAAGAAAAAGACACTAGGTAGTTATCAATTCAATTGTCTTTGTTCTTTATGTTTGGATAAGGACTGTACATTCACAGAGAGATAAAGAAGCATGAACCCAGACATACGCAGATCTTGTGAAATACCCAAGATATTTCACACCTGGACGGCACGTGGGAGACTATCCGATAGCTCTTGTTTTAGAGACAAGGAGATTGAGGTCCAAGAGACCAAAGGTCACATTGCTAGTGAGTAACAGAACTTGGAAAGAAATCAGATTTTCAAAATTCCCGTCTTGTAAAACCTGTACCTAAGTTAAGTACAGAAAGGGAAGAAATGATAATAATAATAGAAGGAGCCACAGTACATTTCCCACGTGCTCCACACCAGGTACCATGTTAAGCGCACTGTGCTTTATCTCTTTTCACCTTCACCAGGTACTATTGTAATCCCAATCTCACAGTTGAGAAGACTGAGCTTAGATGGGTTTATAGTCAGGACTCCATACAGTTCTCTGTTACTCCTGGGATGAGAGTCTTTACCAGTGATGTAGGACATACTGGCCTGGGTCAGTTCTTTAGATGCATAAGTATGTAAAAGATTGATGGCAGTTCAAATACCTTTAAACCTACCCAATTCAGAATGAACTGATATGTTTTAAAAATGCTGACACTTAATATTATATGGCAATAGTTGAGAAGTCTGGCAAAATTACTTAAATATTTAAAAAATTTGCTTAACTTATTTTTATTCCTTCATGAAATCAAACAATTGTTTAAGGCAATTTTTATATCAAAAAAATGAAATTATAAGCTTTCTTTCAATATCAAGATAGTCCATTTTCCAACAAAATGACATGTGTTCTCCTCTTAAGTATGGTGGAAAGTTCACACAATCCCAGCATGTCCAATGCCCTTTGTGTGTCTTCCACACGAATTTCAGTATCAATTCCTGGCCCCCAGTGAATTCTCAATCACCCCATCGTTAGTTTACTTCTTGGTGTGTGCACTTGTTTCTATGCCATTTTGGGTAAATCTAAGGCTGTTGGGTGTGGTCAGCTTTCATTAAAGATTTTGGGTCATGGGGGAAGATAGAGCAGAACACATGACATATTACAGTGGTATGTTTGTCCACACTCTTCTTATGCTGTAGGAAACCTTTCATTCTCCACTTCCCACCCAAAGCCATGTCACTTGACTCTTCTCTTCCTACTATGAATTTTCTCTTTTTTCATTTTTCTCTTCCCTATGTTTTTGAGTCTCCAAATTTCTGTCTCCCTTGTCCCCTAAGGAGAAGATTCAAAATTCCATCTAATTTAATATGCAGAGTGATTATTTTTAAGTGACATAATGGCCATAGCAAATGGACATAAGCAAACAATGGAATATATTGTATCGCATAACCAAGAAGTTCCAGGGTAGAGCTGATTCCGAAAAAGAATCAAGCACAGAGGTTCTGGCAGTGACCATAAATAAAGAAGTATTTATGAGTATTTACGTGCATTTAGTGAAGAGAGAAAATATTCTTCTTTAGGCCTTGGCTCTGGTTCCTCTGCATTAGCTCTACCTCTAGGGTCCATGTGGTGGGCAGAAGCATACGTCCCTCAAGTTTTGAGTTCAAGTACAGTGTGAAAGAGAGGATGACTTTTCCAATAATCTTATAAGAGTCCTAGCGTTTATGCTTAGTGAACTGACGATGGCCAACTCAAACAATCATGCTGGCTGTGGATTAAGCCAAGGTCACTGCTACAAACCTAGGGAGGCATCAGCAAGATCACAGAAATGAACAGTTAAGGGGGACCTCAAATAAAATTTGGGGATATTTTCAGAAAAATGAGGGATGGTCTTGAGGGAAACAGCAATGGACTATTATATACATTTTGTCTAAATTTCTCCCATACTAGACTAGTCTTAGAGTAGGACTCACTTTTATAACCAACATGTCCATTGAGATATTTTTCTCTCAACAAAAAGAAATTCTCTCTATAAGAGTACTCCTGTATTCCTTCTAGCCTAACCTTCAACTCAAACTTCAGCTAGCTGTTAAAAAATAATTTCTTTTCTCCCACTATATTGAGAAACTTTCTAAAGTAATATAGATAGATTTATTTCTATGATTCTTTAATGTTCAAATACATGGACAAGCTGAATGAAAGCAGACCAAGCGTTGCCTAATGGAGGATCTGTTTTAATGGGTTGATAAAAATGATTTGCAATTCAAGCACAGCTTCTTTGCAGAGATAGAAAAGGCTGGAATAGGCTGTTGCCATAATTTGAGGGTGCCCATAAATTAATATTCAAACCTGTTTGAAAATTGTCTTGTTTTATGCTATGCTTAAAAATTGTGACATTTATCAGCAAAATGGATGACTGTGTTTATTGCAGGTTGAATTTTGAAGGTTTTAAAAGCTGTAAATAGTGATTATATATTTATAGCTTAGATATTGACAGATTTTACTGTTATTTTCCTTTATGGCTATGATGAGAATATTTGGGGTGCAATACATAAGAAATGCATTGAGTAATTAAATTATGGAATGACTATAAAATGTGTTGCACAGTTCTTGACTCAACAAGCTTTACATGAGTTCTTGCTATTATTATTAATAAAATAATGATGATAATGATGATGATGATGACTGTGTAGCTTGGAGATAGAGAGGTCCTATGTAGACCCATTAAAGATTAGACAATATCAGACATTGATTAAGAGGCCCAAAGGGAAAATGAGAGGAGTGTGGCTCCATCACATTTTTCCTGGCATATAATTTACTAACTCAAGTGTGTACATGTGTGTGTGTACATACACAATACAATGCAATGTACACACACACACACACACACATACCCCGTGTTCAAATCACCAATACAACACCTATATCCCAAAACATAAAATAATGATCTCTGACCCTATCCTCTTGTGGCAGAGCACGAGACTAAACAGTAAGTATAGGGCTGTAACATCCTCACGGCGGTTTTCCTAACAAAAATGACAAGCCACTGGCAACATAGCTGATAAAAAGTACAACGGTATTTCACCAGAATTCTAACAGTTTAGAATTCAAATTATTATTTTGCTCCATCAGTATTCACTGGTACCTAATATTTCTTTTCTTGTTCTGTCATTGCATATTTTCCCAAGGGTGGCAAAATATGATTACCAATCTTTAACTTATGATTTCCTACCATATTCCAGCATATGTGAAGTACTTTTAATTCTAAAACATATATGATAAAAAGGATTTTTATATCACTTTTTCAAAGGAGAGCCCCTTTCATTGTACACATGTTTGGCTTATGGGCTGATGAATATAGTGCCTAGGAGCTTCCAGTCTTAGTTTTGCGTCTGAGAAATGGAGTGACTCCTACCTACCCACATAGGGCAGTGGTGAGACAATGTGCAGTGCCTGCAGTAGAGGCGTAATGGAGACTCAAAGACACGTGGAGCATCCCCACGTCTTTAGACCCCTCAAGTTTGCTGTTTGTGTAACCACCCTTCATCGTCTTTAAGTCAACGGCTCTTCCCCACTCAGCACTCTAAAAGTTATGTTTCAACCAGCACCAGAATGACTTAAGGAGATGGTTTTGCCTCTTCTTTCCCCTACCAGACTCGTTCTCCACATTACTAATGGGACATCCAGACAGTTTATTTTTCATGCATCGTTCTCAGTATGCTGTGCAAGCGTCAGCTGACTCAGCACATCCTAAACTAGAGAAGTATCTCTCTATGAATACAAAGCTGGGACCTAAATCGCTAAGGGCAATGAATTGTGGATGCCCACTTTCATCAATCTCTTCTACCAGCTTATTGCACAGGAGGATTTTTCATTGTAGTGACTTTCTGTTGAAATTTCAAAGATCTGTGCATTTCTCTTGGGCAAGAGTCTTATGGAGGCAATGACTATTTTTCTTCTTTTCTCTATTTGCCCTTCTTTCTTTGTGAAGCCTGGAACAAAAGCTCCTATGTCTAGAATCTGTTTTATTGTGTTGCACAATGATCAGATGTGCAACAAGCTTTATAGAGATTCTGTCCATAAAACATATTGCTTCTTTTCAAACCCCAGTCAGTGGGAAGAAAGAATGAAGGTGGGTAGGGATAGAAGAGGAAAGAAGGGAAGGAAGGAGGGAGGGAGGATAGAGGTAATATCACATGTGGAAGAACTGAGCTCTGAATTTAGACAAAACTTGTCTTAAATCTTCTCTCCACAACTTCACTTGCTGTGCAAATCCAATAAATAAGTTACAAGGCCTAAATTTTCTCATCTGCATGATGGATATATCATTATTATCTACTCTATAAAGACATTAGAAAGATTAAATATTATAATGCACATAGAACACCATACTACTTACTTCACAGAGCACATGGCCATTTTAATTTAGCTATTATTAACAGTTATTATCACATTTATAAAACAGCCATTGGTGGTTGTGCTGCTTGTAGCTAATTCAATGTTATTTGCATCCCTGCCAAACAACTGAAGTTTAGAATAGAATATTCTATTATATTAAACATGGAAACAAGAAATGGAGACTTAAAGACAATTAAAAGTCTACCTGGAATGTGATTTATGACCGAAGAGATCATAGACTTTTCCTAAGATGTGAGAAATGGCAAAAAGCAAAAAGCACTCAGTGCTTCATGGCCAAAGGACTGACTATAGACAAAGGTGAAAGAATACCATTTACTCAATTGTTTCTCAGGCACCCTCTGAGAAAAAGAATGGGTTTACATGAAAAAGAAGGTGGAAACCACAGAAAAGAGGAGTGATTTTAATTACATTATAAAGCTTGTGTAACACTGGAAAAAATTCGAATCCAGATATGCAGTTTGTGGTAAGCACGAAAGCCACAGTGGGCAGAAAGAAAGAAGATATTTGTACCAACCACAGAAGTGGATGAATACAAAATACTTCTGAAAATTAAATCCATGTCCATGGAGATTGTCTTGATCATTATGAAATGAGAGATAAGTGACTATGATGAATATATTATATTTCAAGAGAAGATTCTGAAATTCCATAGTCAGTAAAATGCTTAAAGAGAAAATTCTGTGATGAAAGAGACAAAGCTATAGTAGAAATCTAGAAGTGTTATCAATATTTGACATAAGGGCATTTATTTTATAGAAATAATAACTTTCTCTGTGCATGGACATGTGCATATTTCCAAAGTCATTATCAATTAATGACATTCAAAGGCCAATTATTGTCTCTCATTCCAGATAACATGATAAACGAATGTGAGGATATGAAATGGTATTTGATCTCCTTAGAAGTGAAAATGTACTTAAATTATAACCTGGTAGTTTGCTCCCATTTGTGTTAAGAAGAGTGACACAAACATACGTACCTTTACACATGGAATCTAGAGAATGCAAAGAAGATGACAATAACAGTGTTTGTCCTGGAGAGTAGGACCAAGGAATTGAGAGATTACAGTGAAAAATAAAAACAAAAGAAAAGAAGAAATTTTCACTGAATATTCTATTCTACTATTTAAAATTTTATAATGTTCATTTGATCACTAATATAATTACTCCACAAAACAAGTAAAATATTCAACTAAGACTAAAAAATAATCAGTTAAGACAGTTATTTTTCAATGGTCTTATTTATTTTCATTTAGATTTTGGTTGATTCTAGGACAATATTGAACATAATATATCAATATATAGGCAGTAATAATATCAGCCCCTCTTTGCTTCCAACACAATAGTGTTGGAGCCACAGACACAATCTTTGGATCATTTAAAGCCGGATGACCAGACACTACAAGTCATGAGGAAGTACCTGCCTGAGGTTGGGCCAACCATTTTAATTCCTTAGAGAGACTGACACGTGAGGTGGTTTATTTAGGGATTCACTAGCCTTGTTGACCTTCTGTGACAGATTTTAATTTCTTCAGATTCTTACCAGTAAAAAGATTGCTAGTCCCTTTCCTCAAATATCAATAATAATTAATGGCTGGGAAGCAACGTGATGGCTAACAGGGCAAATGACCCTCTGTCACTACAACACCGAATGGAAATGTAATTTATATGCCAGATAAAGATTTTATTACTTTAAGATGTTTTAGATTCAATTAGATAAACAAAAGAAAAAAAAATTTCAGGAATTCCTTTTATTCCTGAACTGAATCATAAAGCTTTAATATAAGTAAAGGTGAGAATTAGATCCCATTGAAAATATATACAACGCAAGTTAGCTTTTGAGTATATATTATCTTGAGTGGGCAGCTGGTTATTTTATGATACTTTTTATGGAGAGATAAAGCTCCTCAACCCATTTCAAAGTGGCTATTATATTACCTAGAACTCAACTTCTGGCATCAATAAACTTCTTACTGCTAAACTTATAGAACATTCTGATCAACATCTTATTCTCCTTCCTGTCTGTACCGGAAACTTGTGACCATCAATAGCATCCTGATCCTCTGTTAGGTTCTCTTAACCAGCTTACTCTGTACAGCGGTCTCACTTTTTCCAAATACTGTCTTTGCAGGAGTGTCATCTTCTACCCTATATTTTAATGACCATAGGCTTCTTCTCTTCTCACTTTACATGCTCTCCATGGACAGCCTCAGCTACATTCATGGTTACTACCACATTTTTAAGCTTTTATTTATTTTTTATTTTTTTCCTTTTTCTCCCAAAAGCCCCTTGGTATATAGTTGTATATTTTTAGTTGTGGGTCCTTCTAGTTGTGGCATGTGGGACGCCGCCCCAGCGTGGCCTGACAAGCAGTGCCATGTCCGCGCCCAGGATCTGAACCCACGAAAACCCGGGCTGCTGCAGCAGAGTGTGAACCCAACCACTAGGCCATGGGCCGGCCCACCACCACATTTTATAACCTGCTGGCTTCCCAAGGCTGCAGCTTCTAACCAGATCACTCAGCTAGAATCAGCATTTCCTATCCAACTGCCTGCAAGCCAGCTCTCTTTTGCAGTCCCATAGCCTCTGAAACCCAGTGAATACAAAAACCTGTTTCATCATTTTATCCGTTTCACAACCTTTCTACCAGCTTCTCTCTCTGGCATCCCTTGCAATATTGAATACCACCACCTAGTTGTTCAAGCAATAAATGAAGACATCATCCTCTATTCCAGTTTTCCCAAGCTTTCTGATCATCAGCATCACTGTGTTCGGTGTTAAACACAAATTTCCAGGTCCATCCCCTGACACTCTGATTCAGGAAACCTGGAGTTTAGCTGAGTATATGTGTGTTAGTCATTTCAATTGATTCTTATGATTGGATGGGCTTGGGAAACACTGAACTCTTTCCTCTCTCTCCCCAATTAGATCGATTTTAAAATCCTGTATATTCTGATTTGTGAATAGGACTTGAATCCATTCATTTTTCCATCCCCATGAAACAAATTGAGATGAGGCCAGCATCCTACATCTCCTCTATCGCCACGCTTCCCCCTTAACTTGTCTCTCTTGCAGTCTGCCCCTGCCTGCCTCTCCTGACTCCTGTCCTTCCTTACCTGTTACCTCTTTCTTTACTTGACTAACTTCCACTCACCAGGCAGATACCAGCTTAGACATTAATTCTTCTAAAAAGCCTATATTGGCTTCCCAGTTCTGAAATAACTGCTTTCTAAGCATTCACTTAAGACAAGTGTTTCCATTGGAAAACTGATGAGGCTATCTTTTCGTATAGTGTTGACTTCCATCACCAGATTTGAAGCTCTATGAAAATAGAAGCCATAGCATCCCTGATACGTTGCACAGTAGTTTGCCACACGTATTAATTGAATGAATCAATTAATTGATCAATTTTTGAACTAGGATGATGTTACGAACTAGGATTATTAATATGCAACCTATGAGTGAAGGTATCAGTTCATTGACTGATGAATGAACACAGGACAGAGTGCTAATTTAAAAGGCAAATCAATAAAAAATGGAAGAGTTTGTATTGGATACACAGAAATGACAAGTGCCCTAGGGCTGTCATATATGGACGCCACTTTACAAAGATAAAACATTGAATTTCAAATGGTATAAAATCTGCTTTAAACTTGTGTGTAAAGAGCTTTTGATAACCTCTTGGAAAGGTATCTAGCACAGACTCAGAAATTTGTTTAAATTATAATAATTGCTATTAAAATAAAATTAATCAAACATGTTGTGTAAAGACCCATTAAACATATTTAGATTTTGAAAATTGCCATTAAACAGATGAGAACATAATGGAAGTGCACTTTTAGCATAATTAATGACATAGTTGTCATTAACATGGCTAATTGTTTGTACTCATTTAAACCCTAAGTGTGCGACTATTCTCTTGCAGTGTGATCATTCCAATTCAGATCAGAGAAGGCATTGGTAAAACAGAAATAGGTAAACTAAAGAAATGCAATGCTATCAATTTGGGGATAATAAAAACTGAATTAGGAAAGACTTCTCCAGCTTAAGATGGTGCGGTCCAAGTGGTGCATCTGTCACCTCCTCCATATGTCTTCCCAAATGCTTGGTAAAATATACAAAGAGATGCAAAGTGTCGTTGTTCGGAACGATGGACAAGAATTACTAATATGCAACTACCCTGGGCCCCATTTCCATTTTGAAAAAGGGATAAAACCACCCCAAACAGAATCATTGGGTAAAACACACACACACACACACAGACACCACTTACTCCACATTTTCATCTCTGCATCAGGCAGAGCCTTTTTCCCCAGGATGCCAGCAGCCACACTGCTGCATGGACTCTCCTACAGAGGGTCAAAAAACAATTTTACTCCTTCGTCATTTTTCTCCCCACCCCATCGCACAAATGGAGGTCCCCAGACCATATGTCTAAACATTTTACAGTTATAAATTCTGCTAACATTATATTAAATAAAATATATTCTATTTTCATATTTTGGCAAGTATATAGTTACAATGACAAATTTTTTAAACACGTAAATTTAAAGCTTTTATATGAAAAGCTGGCAAACTATCAAACAGTACTAAATGTAATTATTATTGTAGACGTCTCTGTTTTCTATTTGGACAAGTAAAGAAATACATAATTCATAAAATGTTTCATATTTATACCATGTAATATGTTTTTCCTGTCTCCATTTCAGCAAAATCACAAATTGCAATGTTGTAATAAACATTTTCACAAAATTTGTGCAGTATTGACAGCAATGGGCTAAAAAATTAAAAAAATAAAATGTAATTATGCAAAGTAAAATAGATTAAGTAAATTATAAAAATGAAATAAAATAAATTTTTCTATCTTTTAAAAAGTTATTTGTCTTAAATTATTAAAATGATCTCAAAATTCTAAATGAAATACAAATTAAAATCAATGAATATCAACACTTTAAATCAAATTATTTACATAAAGCCGAGCAAGTGTGATCTTTGTACTGCTGTTACTACTGGAGCTGATTTTTTTCTAAGGAAGCCACTCAGGAAGCCACTCAGCAAAATTCATAAAAAGAGATGCTTACTAAGACACATCTGGGTGAAATTCCTTGATTTCAAGATCAATAAAATAAGGACATTGGAAAAACAAACAGCAAACTACTAACAGTGCTTATTTTGGGATGTTGGAATGAAACATAATATGTATTGTTTGCACCTTTCTGTCTTTTCTAGTTCTCCACAAAGTACATACACTACTTTTTAATCAGAGTAAAAAATAAACACCATTTTTTGCAAATTACACCAGCTCGTGTCTATTAGCCACTTGCACCCAAATTTTCCCTTAATTGTTATGCTATCATATTAGAGCTATTTGTTAACAACCTTTCATTGTGAAAAGAATGCATGAATAGGCATTTAATTGCATGAGGCATTTGTACTGAAATCATTTTACTAAACCAAGCTTGGAACATCTGCAAACGTTTGTACCTAAACTACATATTTGAAGGAACAACAACCAAAAAGCACAAAAGCTCTGAATCAAAATCAAGATAAAATATTTCAACACAAATCAGCTGCCAAAACCACAGTAGAAAATCAGTGTTGTTTTATACACAATTTTGATTTGTTTAATGAAATATCAGTTGTCTTGATGCAAAATAGCAAAGCTTTCCAAATAGAAAGACAGTTTCCTTTAATACATACTCAATGAGAAAAATCACAGAAGGTAAGGAGAATAATAGCAAATGCAACCTTCTTTGGTTTTCTGACTCCAAGAACAATTTAGTTTTCTTTCCAAACAAAAGCATGTTGCCACCATTCTCAAAAACAACAGAATAAAATTGAGCTGCCACACCCAAAGAACATCACAGGAGAAGGCAACCACTATCTATAATGGATAGAAAATAAGTCATTGAACTCCTTATTCACAGAAATGGATCTGAAAAATGGAGGTGCAAGTGTTAATTCTCCTGTATTTGTCAAAGCGTATGTGTTCCATAAAACACATGATACTTAGTCTGTTTTTAGTATTTCTCCAGTTCTGTTTCTTGACCGTTTATTGAATAAACTAAAAAAAATAAATTTTGGATAAAAAGAATGACAATTTGCTTACTCAACATAAACTGCCCTAATATTGCTAGTGATTTTCATACTCCCAGGAACTTGAAAATATTAAATGATGATGTCAATACAGCAAGGTATAAAATCAATATCACTTCTCAAAAGGTTAAACATAGAGTTACCATATGACACAGCAATTCCACTCCTAGGTATATATCCAAGGAAGTTAAAAATATATGCCCTTACTCACACACATAAACTTTAACAAAAATATTCATAGCAACATTATTCATAATAGACAAAAAGTAGAAATAACCAAATGTCCATTAATTGACAAAACAGTAAAAAAAAGTGGTATATCCATACAATGGGATATTATTCAGCCCTGTAAAAGGACTAAGTACTGATGCATGAATGAACCTTGAAAATATCATTAAAAATAAAAGAAGGCAGACTGGAAAGGCCACATATTGTATGATTCTATTTACATGAATTGTCCAGAAGAGGCAAATTCACAGAGACGGAAAGTAGATGAGTGGTTTCCAGAGGTTGGTGGGGATGGGAGGGTGGGCAGGGATGAAGTATGACTGCTAATTGGTATGGAGTTTCTTTGGGGGGTGATGAAACACTCCGGAACAAGACAGCAGTGATAATTGCACACTTTTGTCAATATGCTGAGTCACTGAATTGTACGTTTTAAAAGGGTGAATATTGTGGTATGTGAATTACAACACAATTAAAAAAGATGAAGAAATTAACCCGTTGTCAAAAAATTCCCCATAGCTTTGTTCCATTAGAACTCATATGCAATATTATGTGATATTGTTGCAATGTTATGTTACAAAATAAAAGGTCTCATTGTCAAGAAAATTTGAGATATGCTGAATTAAGTAGATTTCATTTCTGAAAGACTTTACAGAGTCCTTAGTTTACTAAGGTGCTTTGTGAATCTTCATATTTCCTAAATACGTTTTTCCTCTTCTTCTTATGGACATTCTCAGAGGACATCTGTTTTGCAAACACACTTTGAGAACTGCAGCCTTAGAAGAATAGTCTTGGAGAATGTACTGATGAAAATAACTTAAATTTTCCTTTGATCAAAATGCAATTCATTATTTATTCAGATGCTCTATATTACTAACCAAGTTGCTGATATCTACACATTACATCATTACTGTAAGTTTTTTCTTTAAATCTATTAGTCATAGAGTTTTGGACGCTTCAATACTTCATAGGAAGTATGTCCTTAACAAACTATGTTGGGGTGAAATATCCAATAAAGTTAAGTGACTAGAAATTTAAGCAAGACTACTCATTATGAAATTAATCAATTAGACCCTGTGGAGAGCATTTTGGCAATGTCCAACAAAATTATCAATGTGCCTATCATTTGATGTAGCAATTCCATATCTAGGAATTTATCCTTATATATGAGTGAAATATTTTACATAGATGGATAAATAAATGGATATGAAACAGATTTGGCAATAGATAGATATAGATACAGAAAAAGAGATATGAATATTATTTTAGCCAGCTTCTGCAATGGTTCCTAATGATTCTCACCCTAGGGTATTTATGTCCTTGTGTAGTCCCCTCCTACATTGAATGGGGTTGACTCATTTAACCAATAGTACACTGTAGAAAGGATGAAATGTAACTTCCAAGCTTAGGTAATTGTGGCTTTCACTTTACTCTCTGTCTCTTGGATCATTCACTTTGGGGGAAGCAAGCTGTCATGTTGTGAAGACACTAAGGCAGCCCTAAGAAAAGATCAATGTAGCATGGAGCTGAGGTATCCTCCCAATAGCTAGTGAGGAACTGACTATGGCTATTGCTATGGAAATAAGCCACTGTGGAAGCAGAATCTCCATCTGCAGCCAAGCCTTCAGTTAACTTAGCCCCTTGACTGCTAGCTCTAGAAATTCTGAGCCAGAACCATCCAATCAAACTGCTCCCAAATTTCTAACTCACAGAAACTGTTTTAAGCTGCTATATTTGGGGTAAATTTTTACACAGGAATACATGACTCATATAGTTGTTTATTATTTTATTAAGTACCTTGTTTATAATAACAAAAGGTTTTCAAAATCTAAATGTTTATAAGCATTGAATATACAAAATGTAATATACATATATTTAGTGAAGTAGGTACAAAATTAAGAAATATCTATATGTGGATGTAAAATATTCTAATGAGAAAAAAATATGCAGAAAAATTTGTGGAAAAAAGATAATTAATGTATGTCCACACCTGCTAATATATACATGAAATATCTCCAGAAGGATACATAATAATTTACTGACATTTATTGATTCCCTTCTAGGGTGACTGGGGGAGAAAGATTGTAAAAGGAAATTTTAATTGTAATCTATATGTTTATTGTATTTTCAATCATGTGACAGTATTACACTTTTCTTTTTCTTTCTTTCTTTGTTGTTGTTGTTTGTTTTTTGCTAAGGAAGATTTGCCTTAAGCTAACATCTGTGCCAATCTTCCCCTATTTTGTATGTGGGTTGCTGCCACAGCATGGCTGCCAAGAAGTGGCGTAGGTCCATGCCCGGGAACTGAACTTGGGCTACCAAAACAGAGTGTGCCAAACTTGACCACTAGGCCACAGGGCCAACCCCTGGGATTTCATTTTTAAATATTCATTTTTGCTACTGGTATGGCAGCATGAGAAGTTCAGACATTTCTCTTCCACAGAAAACAAATATAAAACTGTACAAAATTATTTTTAAAACAACTGAAAAGTGACCAAGCATTCAAATGAGAATGGTGAATTTATAGCCTTCTTACTTGGAGGTATATCTATCTCTCCCAGCTTAGGCAATAAAAACAGAGTTTTACTAGTCAGGGGTAGTGGACTCAGTTTGGGGCAGGTAGCAGAAAAGCTAGAAATTTAAATGGGAGATAATGAGAGTGAGAGATCTGTAGAAAGGCTGAGAGAATACTCTCTTCACACATTACTAGCTGACCTTTAAACTGTGTGTGTGTGTGTGTTCAGGGGAGATGAGGAATCTGGCAAAAATTGAAAGTCCTGGGAAATGTGTGAATCAAGTGCATATCTAAATAAATTTCTTAACCCACACAAACTCAGGCAGCAGAGAGTAAAAGACTCACCGTCTTGAGGTTGCTGAGCATAATCTCTGCCCAAGTCATTAGTTGACTGCTAATTACACAAACACAAGTGAGCCAACTAGAAAGCTAAAAAACAAATAAGCAAATAAAACTTCAGCACAGATTTTGGTGACTACTCTGAGTGAGGGAGACAGATCTTACAGTTTGACTTCAGACAAATTATGTGCCTACAAAATAAAAACCTCAACATTTGGAAGAATAAAACAGAATCTAGAGTTGCTACAATGTATTGTCTACAATGTGTAGTTTTAAATAAAAAATTACTAAGACATGTATATAAACAGAAAAGTGTTACCCACGTTCTGGAAACAAGAAGACAATAGAAACTGACTCTGAGTAGGAACGCATGTTAAACTGAGCAGACAAACACTTCAGTGCACATGTTATAAACATGTTCAAATAATTAAAGGAAAATATATTCAAATAATTAAAGAGAAATATGATAATAATAAGTGAATAAATGGGAAATTGTGACAGAGAAATGGAAACCATCAAAAAGAAAAAAGTGAAAAATTTAGACATAAAGCGGACAGTAACAAAAATGGAAAATTTATTAGATGGGCACAAGAGCAGATTTGACATAGCGGAAGAAAGAATCAGAGACTGGAATATGGACAACAGAAATTTTACAACCAAAAAACAGACCAAAAAAATGATGAAAGATTAACAGAGCCTCAGAGAATGTAGGACAAGGTTAAATACCCCAACATACACACGATTGGAGTTCAAAAAGAGACAAAGAAAGGGCAGAAAAATTATTTGAAGAAATAATGGTGGGAAAGTCCCACCATTTGGTGAATTTCATAAAATATGGTGGAAAATATTACCCTACAAGTTCAAGAAGGAAATCCAGGTAACACGAACCTCCCAAAATGTCACCTAGACACATCACATTCAAACTGCCAAAAGCTGATTTGTAACAGAGATAAGTAGAAAATCCTTAAAGCAGCAAGGGAAAAATAATCACACACAAAAAATGGGTCAATCTTAAATGCACGTTGTTAACTGAAAGAAGTCAATCTGAAAAGGTTACATTCTGTATGATTCCAACTGACAACATTCTGGAAAAGGTAAAACTATAGTGAAGATAAGATTATTGGTTGCCAGAGTTTCAGCTGGAGGTGAGGAAAGGTTGAATAAGTCAAGCACAGCAATTGTTTGTGGCAGTGAAACTATTCTGTATGATATGATACTGTAATTATGGACACATGACACTACGCATGCGTTTGTCAAAATCCATAGAGCTTTACAGTACAAAGAGCAAACCTTAATGTATGCAAATTTAAAAATCATTTCGAAGGTAGGGGATTCCAAGATGGAATGCAGAAAGTGACAAAACAATCTAATTGCATTAGAAATACATGAAACAATTCATTGAAGGGAATGGGAAAAAAAGATGCTTGCCTAAGTAACTTTGGAAACGAGTGATGTCTTAAGGTTAGAGGCAAAAGAAACTGTACACAAGCACTGTAGTTTCGTATGCAGTATGGGTTAACAACTGTGATAGTACTATGTGTGTATACTATAACTGCACAACTAAGAAAATAGACGGTGGATGGTGAGGACTAGATTTCTCACTGTTGGAATGGAAAGTTCCAGATGAGCAAGAGTAAGAGAGTAGAATGATCCATGTGATAATGCATTAGAATAGGATATAGAAGGATGAACTCATGTTTAGCGTAACATGGATATAGTTATATAAATAAATATTTATCGATCTGCATATATACATGTGTTTAGAATATACTTATATTTCCTTGCTCTGCTAGCTTAGAGCATTGAACTCCGGTAGCACTGAGCACACCTAGTGCCCAGATCTCGGTTTCTAATATCATAATCCAGTAGAAGGAATCAGGTATCCGTGGAGAAATAGTCAGTTCTAGGAATGGGGCAGAAAATATACAAGATAAATCTGGAGCACCTTATAGTACCGAGAAGATTCCACCATTTATATGAAAACGCAAAGGACTTAGAATAACAAAAATAATTTTTTTTAAAAAAAGGAAGCAGGAAGATTTACCCACCCAACTTAATGCTTTATTATAAACCTAAAGTAATTAATATAGTTTGGTACCAGTGGAGATATAGAATTATAGATCAATGGAATAGAAAACTTCTACACGAAAATATAGGAGAAAACCTTTGCAAACTTGGGGTAGGAAAAGGTTTTTAGAAGACAGAACGAATAAAAATAAAATAATGATAAATGAGATTTCATCATGTCTGACATAAGGAGGTAAGATATGATGATAAAACCCCTAGTTGATTACAGTTCTTTGCTCTGAATAGGCAACTGTTTAACGTGGAGGCAGAGCTGGGGTACATTAAAGGGCCTATTAGGTGTTTAAAGGATATATTAGAGAATACTAGTGGATAGAATAGAGAAACCCTGAAATTTCAATGGCGTAACAGTAGTTTTTGTTTTGCTCACTCACATAAACTCCAATTGGGTATGTGTGGGAGGGGGAGTTGCAGGGTCTGTTCCACTCAGGAATCCGGGTTGACAGATACATTGTCATCTTCCACCTGCAGCTTCTAAGGTTACTCTGGTGGTCAACATTCAGATGACACACAGGGAAGAGTGTGAGAGCCTCGCATGAGAGGTTTATATGGACCAGGCCTAAAAGTTGTGACATTGCTTCTGCCCACATTCTCTTGACTCCGGCTCAGGCATGTGGTCGTACTTAACTGCAAGGCAGGCTGAGACACATAGTCTAACTGTGTGGCTAGGAAGAAAATGACATGGGTTTGGTGAGCAGTTAGATGCTTTCTGCTACAGAGGAGAGAGTGAACGGTGGTTGTTTTTTGCCTGCCCACAATCCATTTTCCCTTCTTCTGGTTGAAGCAACCTGATTTGATCTGAGGTGTCCCAATAAAAGTCTATGTATTTGGGTGGGGCCTCAAGGTTCCACATTATTTAATCAAGCCAGTTAGAGCCAACGATCTTTTAGCCTGGGATTATGTTGGAACTGTTGGGAATTACTAAGCTGGTCGCATATGCACATGGAGCTCATGGTGGTCATCTTCATCACCACTTAAGGAGCGAGCACCTTATTTAGAAGGGAGCCGTCAGAGACGAAGGGAGAGCAAAGACAGGTGGAGAGGAAAGAGCGCTGATGACATTGCTTGAGTCGCTGGATCTAGTTGTACCTTCAGCAAACACTATACTTGACCTTCTAAGTTACGTAAACCAATAAATTCCCTATTTTTGATTCAAACAACTTGCAATAGTTTTCTGTCCTTGACAACTGAGAATTCTTAATGATACAAAGAGTTATTGGAGCAAGGATCCAGATAGAGAGAGGGGTGAGCAAAACCTGGATCCACTGGCAGGGTCAGGGTAGCCAGTGGTGAGATTGGGTTCAAGACCATGATGTTTTTCAAAAGGGTCAATGGCGTGAGAACTTGGAGCAGCATAACAGGGCAGGTGGCCTGTCTGAGACAAAAATAGAATCAACTGGAACTATTTAGCTTTTGCTCACATAAACACTGGTGATATATTCACTCCACAGACATGGAATCCGAACATTCTGATTTCTCTCACTTAAGGCTTAAATTGCTAGGGCACGATCTCCATTTGGCCTGTGATGAAGCGGGCCTGGAACGGCAGCTTTCACAGGAAGCCAAGTCTTTCTCTCTTTAGAGCAAGTCATGAGCAATTATGCAGCACGGAGGAAATCTCACAACTTTTAAACAAATTATTCTTGTAGGAGGGCACTTTCTGGGGAGTTTGAAATTAGTCTATACTGAGAGAAGTTAATTTACTAACCTCCATAATTTACCACTCTTGATCTAATAATACCTGGTCAGAATGATTTAAATCTGAAATTACACCCTGACTGACAGTATCTATTCCAGATGCCAGGGAAAAGCAATTTAAAAGAACCAACTGGTCAGTCTCCCTGTATAACAAGGAAAGAGTGCCCTCTCATAATTGAAATGGCAAGTGACCATGCTAGGTACCACTTTTTTTTCTTTTTTAATGACACAATGAACAACTAATTAGTCATTGTTTTAGCCATCTATGCAACATTATTTCAGCTGTTAATCCATTGATGTCATTCTGATGACACTTAATCAGACTTGATTTTGTGTACAACAAGCTTCCGTTTGCAGCAATAGTGCTCTCATTATGTGGTTGCATAGATCATTTATCAGCTTTAGTCTCCACTGCCTGAAAATATTAACAAGATGTGGTCTCTGTGTGAAGGCCTGTTTTGCTTTTTCTTACTGCCTCTTGTTCATTTCACATTACAAATTTGTACTTGGGTCAAATTCAATTAGTCTCTGAAACACGGATACTCATAATGATTCATAAATTAAATGGTCCCTGCTACCACCGAATGGGAAATAGCTTTACTATGTGGGGGACTGAGGCTTCTTTTACTTGATTCCTTTTATTTAAAAATCAAGTCAACATGCTTCACACAGTAAATTATGTTTTTTCAAGAGATTCATATCCTATTCCAGCTCCTGTCATAATAATTTCCATTCACAGAAAACAGAGAGGCTTTTCTATCCCATAAGTCATTACTTGAGCCTCTGAGGCTAATCAAGTTATGAAACTAAAAATAAAGATGAGTTTGCACTCTGATTCATTTAACAAATATTTATTGAGCAAGTACTGTGTGCTAGGCATTGTGTTGCAGGCCGAGAAGAGGAATCAAGAAATAAAGCAAACACTGTCCTTATTGGGATAATTGTGAAAGAGCTGTAGGAACTTTCCCCAAGAAGGACTATTACTATATACATATTCTTGAGAATAAGGAAATTATACCCACTTTATAGAATAGGAGAGGCCTAGTGAAATAGTTGTACCTTCCATTACTAGTAATGAGGTGCACTCTTCCCCTTTCAACATTAATTTTACATCAGTTTGGGTATGTAATAAATACACTATCAAATTTGAAATGTTTGCATAGAGTGTCACTTGCTAATGTTGAAGCTTAATTTGTTGAATTAATTCTTGCAATGAACACAAAGTATGCACCTACTGTTTGCTAAGGGAGCCACGAAGGGAATAATCAGCACAGATTATATTGTGGAGAATGTACCTTTCTCATGAAAAAAATACCTGCAGAGTCAGCATGTTTTTGAGTAAGACTTGTTCATTAAATAGAATTGTCTTTTCAAATCCTCAACCAGTCATTTGATCACTTTTTTTCTCGTGGAGTCATTCAAAAGATTGTCTTGAGAACTCATCTGAGAGAATACTGGATATTTCTGAAAAATTTATATCAAGGGAAAGATGACATATTAATAATCTTTGAGAATAATAAAAGAATGCTGAAAGTCGACAGCCTGCCCATGTCTGGGAGGAGAAAGCACTCCCTGTCACGGGAGATACCAACTTCCCGGGATTGTTTTCGAGACGTTAAAAGATACAGTAAGGATATTTTAAAGGAGATGCTGTTGGAAGAATCACTGGGTTTCCTTCCAAATGGCTACTTACCAATAATGTCGTCTCCTTTTGTCCAGCTCCATTTCTGAGACAATTTCAAAGCGAGAGCATGAAGGGCAAAGGAAGAGGAGATTTATATAAAATAATCTTTTTCCTGTGTCAACCAGAGCTACAACCTGGCAACAGACAGGTGCCTCAATATAGCATCAGTCAGCTGAGCTGAAAAATGTTACATAGAGAATAGAATGCTTCAAAACACAGAATTTCTTCTCTCGCTGCATTCATTCCTGAGTCTGACAGTGACAGCTGTTGAGTCTCAGTTTTGGAAAGTGAAAACACTAGTAGTGGGTGAATGTTATATATGCTTCAGCCAGTGTCTACCCATCCCCACTTCTAGCACCAGGATTTTGTTCTCAGAGCCCACGTCTGACATTGTCTCCATCTTTGTAACTCAGTGAGACTAACACTGCCCACGTACGGCTCAGGATGGACCAGGCATTCCGGGCCTGGGGACAGAGTATGCAGTGCCCACGGGCCACTGGGACCCTGGGCAGATGGCCCAAGCTGGCAACAGAGTTTCCAACTTATGGCTTCAATTGGAGCTCCTGGGAAACAGGATCTGTCTTTCCCCTGGGGTTTCAGAGAATGTAAGGCTTGGTATTTAACTGTCATCTCATTACAACGTGAGGTGTGCTTATCATAGAACAAATCTGATACAATGGAGGGCAGAGTTCAGAGGTGGAGAGAGACGCCTTGATGTGAAGCCTGATATAATACATATTTGGAATTTTCATTTACTTAAACTAATGATTATGTTAACTAATTAATTTTTATTTATTTACTTTTTAAGCTAGATTGAAATGACCTGAAAGCCTGATTAACAGGTGTTGCTTATGGAGACTGGCTGCCCAATTTGCAAATTCCAAGGCTGCCAGTCATCAAATTATCTTGAGCAATAGATTTAACCACTCTGAACTTTAGGTACCCCCATGTAGAAATCATAGACCTCAAAATCTTGCTGTGAATATTCTATGAGTATTTAATTAGGGCATAGAAAAAGGCTGAGTTGCACGTTTTAATCCATGTAAACGGCTCCCCCTGGAACATCCTCCAGAAGACACCATTTATATAGAATACAGCATGAGAAGTGTTGACACTAGGAAGCGCATGATGGAGCAGCCTTAAAGATGTACGTAAGGTCACCTGGATCAGTGCCCTCACAAATATTTTCCTTCATGTGATTGCCAAAATGTCAGACCTGGAAGCAATCGAAATGGTCACTTCATTTAACTACTTCAGTAAACAAAAGAGAAAACTGAGGTCAAGAACAGAACAGGGAGTCAAATGGCCAGTTACTGCCAGAGATCAGCCTGGATTTCAAGTACCCTGCCTCCTTATAGAGTGATCTTTCGATTATATCCCTTTAATTGCAACAATTTGGAAGACGATAGTGTTGCTCTTAAACCCCGATCTGAGCAGCTCTGTTTAGAATGCTACCAGCTGGCTTGCTTATTTCTAGAGTCAAAAAAATTAGAGGAAAAAAAGATGTTGGATTAACCTTTTGCAGGTGACATTGAGTGTCAGTTGCTATGCAACTCAACAGGGAGGATTTACAATCTGCAGGAACTGAGTGGGAAGCAACTGAATTTGACTGAAAATTGAGGTCTGAGTGAATAATAGAAGTGGGTGGGGCAATGGAGTCTGCTTTTGCTGCACACATTTATTGTAGAATATGAATGGTAAAGAAAATTAAGGTTTTTCAGAATTTTGGGGGCCACATGTTTAGCTAAAATATTTAGATAGTTGTTCTTATTTTATTTCTCTAATTGAGTATGTAGACATGGCCTATCACAGATGAGAACTGTATTATCTTTATGAGATTCTCACTTTTCCCCTTTGAAATTCAATCCAGTGTTTAGACTGAATGGAGGGTCAACATAATCCCAAAGCAGTGGCCCATATGGTTTCTTTTAAAAACAAATAAATCAACATTATACAGCTAATGAAAAAACATGAGAGAAAGCAATTTTTGTGATACAATCAATGAAGAGATAGAATTTTACAATTTTAAATAATTATCTGATACACACAAGTAAATTTAGGTAGTATTCAATTACCTTTTGTTAAAATTCTTAATACAGATATTTGAACAGTCAACCATCTATTGAATTTGGAAATATGCAATTGCCATCATTTTCCACCAACTCCTTTTCATGTTTCCCTTACTCTCTTGTAATTTCTCTTCCTTGAAAAGTCCCAGGAGTTCTTTGCAACTTCATTAGTTTCCAAAGCCCCAGTGTCCTTTGCCTACTGTGTTTTACTTCTCATGTTGAAAAGCCTCATTAATTGAGCTTTGTTTTTCCCCAATATTGCATCAAAACCTATCTGTGGCAAATCTAATGTGCTCTCATCTTAGGATCTCACAAAAAAGCAAGCAAGCAATCAAGAGGCAAAAATTTAGCTCTTGAGAAGATGATAGGTAGTTCTTATCTGTCTCCTCATTTTTAATTTCCAGTGTGAGGTCACTCCTAAGTATTGTTCCAATAAATTAGTTTCAAAACTTAATGTTCTAGTTAGGTTCTAGTATATGTGGGACTTGAGCCTCATTTCTAAAAATATCGTACACCAGATATCCTAAATTCCCTCCTGCTACAAAATAAAACTCTGAATAAAATATACTTTAAAATAGCCCGTTAAACAGACAGCTGTGATATGAAGTGAGGCATACAGCCAGAAGGTCATGGAGGCAAGAAGTTGCCCTAAAGCTTTTTCCAATCTCATGAGTCACATGGAGTATTCAGCTGGGTGTCCTGAGGAAAATAGGAGACTAGCCTTAGTCCCTTGGAAGGCGAGGAGTTGGAGCAGAGATTCCTCCATTGTCTAGAATCTCTAATGGTTACAACTTCAGTGATAAGTTAAAATGAAGAATAACCCATCCCACTTCACAAAAGGAGTGGTCAAAGACCCTTGCCTGTGTAAGCTTTGACTCTCTCTGCGGGGGAACATTTGTTCTTCTTGAAGTGTACAATCTACAACTGGCCCTTACCTGGATTTAGGGTTTGACGTTACCGGTGTGATATAAAACCTTTCAATCCCAGAAATTTTTTTAAAGTGATCCTGGTGTAGTAGAGCCTCCAGAAGTCCACAGAAACTGGTGCAAATCCTCACTGGGTAGCATTCTTAAACCAGGTCTCAGAGAATTCCCAGAGTCAATGCTTTAGCAAGCAGGGGATTGTATTGAACATCATAAAACATGGGGAAACAAGGTAGAATGAGGAAGAATCAGCAGAAGTCACAAATAGCAGTATCAAGTCCACAATATTTTAGTTATTGAAAGTATCAAATAAACGTATTACGCATGTTTCAAGAACAACTTGACAATATTAACTAGGAATTTAAAAATTGTGCATACACTGAAGAAAAAGAAAGAAGACTTCTCAGATGAAAAATAGATTTTATTTTAATTGAAATGAAAAGAGAAAAGTATGAGTTAGTATAAATCTGACAGACAAAGAGAGAATTAGGAAATTCAAAGATATATAATACATATATATATACAGTCAGTATATATACACAGTATCTATATATACTACTGATGTCTAGCATGTCAAAGCAATAGAAAAATATGACAAAACAGTTAGGAGCATGCAGGATAGAAAAGTCCTGCATGCTTACCCAGAGTCCCAGAAGGGGGAAATGGAGAGAATTAGAGAAGGATTATGCAAAGAGAAAATGCATGAGAGTTTTCCAGATGTAATGACAGACATAAATCATTAGACCATTGTAGTGAAACTGTAGAACACCAAACACTCAAAGAAGACCGTAAGAACAGTCAGAATGCATAGAAAAATACCAACAGAACAAGGGTGAGTAGATCAACAGCGGACTTTTCCACAACTGTAATGGAAGCCAGATGACACATACATAATATCTTCAAGTGATGAACCAAAAAAATCCCTCTCGATTTAGAATTTATGTTCAGTGAAATAATCTTTGAAGAACGAGGGTAAAATAAAAACATTCTCAGATAAAAACTGAAAGAATTTACTAACATAGACCACCACTTCCAAAGGATGTCTTTTACAAACAAAGAATATGATCAGAGAAGAAAGATCTGAGGTGCAAAAGAGAGAAGTGCAAAGGAGACATTGGTAAACCTGTAGGCAAATCCATATCAGATTAAAAATGTCTGCATACAACAGCAGTAATAATGTCTAATTTGTAAGAAACAGATTACAGAACTAAAACACTGCCTAGCAGCTTATGCTCTGAGAAGGGAGTGATCAGAATTAGTAAATTCTAGGCTACTTCAGAAGTACAGAAAGGGGATTAATGTTAGATTTAATTATATGTGAATGTTAAAATTTCAAAGATAAAACCAGAGCATATGGAAAGAGGGTGGTTAACTTCTAAACCAATAGAAAGAAAAGTGTTAGAATAAGAAAAATCTATAAAGTAATCCAATACGATGAAAGGAACAACAAAAATGAAAACAGAGAAAATTAAAATAACAGAATGAGATTGAGAAATAAAACCATATACATCAGTAATCACAATATATGCAAACTTATCTGATTAAGAGACAATGATCATGAATTTGTAATAAAAATTTCCAACTATATATAGTTAACACGAGATAGATTAAAACACAAGAGTAAATTTGAAAGGAAAATAATGAGAAGAGATATTACAAAATATTCCTCAAAATTTTTGGTGGCAATATACTGAATGAAACAGACCTTCAGACAAAACACATAAAGATAAATCGCACAAATACACTACAATAAAAATTTTCAATTTGCTGAGAACATGAAAGCTGAAAATTACATCTCTAACAACATAGCTTCAAAATATATAAAGCAAAATAAAATAAGAATACAAAAATAAATTGATAAATTTAAATTAAATTTCATCTTATGGACACGTATTGAACTCCAGACCCAACATTAAATAGCACATGTTATTTTTTCAAGTCCACAGAGAATATTTACAAAAGCAACAAAAAAGATATTAGAACTTATGGGATGCAGTAAAAAAGAAATTAGAAGAAAATATAGAAACTTAAATTGATTAAATAAGAAAAAGAAAGGATATAAATTAGTAGAGAAAAGAGGTTAAGGTAAATAAACAGATATTATAGTTAAAAAAAGGATTATACATTTTTTTTGGAAAGATCAGTAGCATTAGGTGATTTAGATAGAAGAAAAATATGCTCATAGCTGCAACCGAATTTCATAAACATTACGCTCGTGATGGAGAAAGAGGTGCTCATTTTGTTATCCCGTATATACTTTCATATATTGAATATTCAATAATAAAATTTAAAGTGACAAATACCCCCAAAATGTATGCAGGGTCTGTGTCTTCTTTTAATTGTAACTCTTAGCAACACAACACTCTTTCCATAAATATAGCTTTATACTAGAGCTAGCCTCTAAAAAGGGGATTGCTTCCTTCTTTTTGTAACCCCTCTTTCAGCTTCTGTGATGACAATCTCCTATTTTTCTTCCTTCCTCATTTTTTTCAGTCTCCCTTGCTCTGTGCTCCTCTTCTGTATAAGAGATTATCTGTAGATTTGAGGGGTTTTCTAGTCTTCTTCCTAAACTTCTTCTCATTTCTTTTCTCATTATGTGATCTCATTAAGTACCAGGAGTAGAACATTATCTTTAATTTAATGTTTGTGAATGTCTGACCTCTTCTCTGATTTTCTGATGTATTCCAATTATCTTCCAGAAAGGTAAAAGTTTTTTAAAAGCCCCCAATATCTAAACAAGTACTGAAGACATTTCCAAAATTCTAGGATAAAGAAAGAAAATTGCCAATGATCTGATCAAAGAAAAAAATGGTAGCAATAAAAGAAAGGAAGGAGAGAGAGAGAGAGAGAGAGGAAGGAAGAGAGAGAGAGAGATTGATTGACATATCCTACATTCTTACATCTTAAAAGCAATACCCATGAGTCTTTAGTACTTTGATACTTAAGAATTTTAAGCTCACAAGTTCAGTTTGGAAATGCAATTGAGAAGTATTTTTTGATGAGTAAGTTCTTGGAAAGTATTACTTTTAGTATCCTTCCTGGGGGGAAAAACCCTCTCAAATAACTATTTTAGCCAGAGATAAAAAAAAAAAATTTAAAAATGGAATTATAAAACATGTAATAACAAAGTAAATAATGAAAAGCATTGCTTCAGATATTGTTAACGGTTCAAAATTCATTGAAATGTTAAAATCACCGTTAAAAAAAGATATTCAAAGAAATTTATAATGATATTGTGGTGACAATAATAAATAATAAATCTTAAATATTTCATATTTTGAAAACATGCTAATAGATAATGTTTTAATCTTGATGATCTTATTTTGTTTTATATTGAACAGGAAAAGACTATTAGAACAGAAATAGGGTAAAGTTTCCAATCCCTAGATAAAATAAATAGAAGAGGAAATGTGAAAAAGACACAGAAAGTATTTGAAAACGGAAACAGAAAGGATAAAGAAAAAAAGGAAAACCTAAAAGAAGTTCATATAAACAGAATCACACAAATGTATTCCTTTATAGGGTTTCTTTTTCCCAGAATAATGTTTTAGATTCCACTATGCTATTGTGTGTATCACTACTTTGATTCTTTTATTGCTGAATAGCATTCATTTGTATGAATACTGCAGAGTTTATTTATTCTTTCTTCTGTTGATGGTCACCTTGGGATATTTCCAGGTTTAGAGCTTCTGTAAATATTCTCGCACCAACCCGTTCATGAACATGTGTTTTCTTTTCAGTCTTGGGTAAATTCCTGAGTGACCTTGCTGGCTCCCAAGGAAATGTATGTTTAATTTTATTGGAAACTGCTAAAACTTTTCTCAAAGAGGGTGCACCATTTTACATTCACCAATGGTATATGAGAGTTCAGGATGCCCCACATCCTCACCAACTTTAGTTGTTGATGTTTTTTTCAAAAATAGCAGCTCAGTGAGTGTGAAATGTTACGTGCTGCTTGATGAAGGACGCACACTCCCTGTGAAGCATTCTTGCCAGAGATGATAGAGATAGATAGATGGATAGATGGATAGATAGATAGATAGATAGATAAATAGATAGATAGATGGATGGATAGATAGATAGATAGATAGATAGATAGATAGATAGATGGATAGATAGATAGATAGATAGATGGATAGATGGATAGATAGATAGATAGATAGATAGATAGATAGATAGATAGATAGATGGATAGATAGATGGATAGAAGGATAGATGCATAGATGGATGGATGGTTGGATGGATGGATAGACAGATAGATAGATAGACGCATAGATACAGAGAACAGAGAAAATCGTTAAAGTATAACACAGAAATGCAATCAACAAAAGCCACACTGTGGGAAGTTCTATAGGAGATACGGTCTTGTTTCTTCAACAAATAAATTGTTGAAGAAAACAAAAAAAGACAAGAGTTGTAGGAGTTGGAGAAGGAAATTTATAGAGTAAAAGGGTAAGTTGTTAAATTTATCTCCTGATGTAGGTGAGTTACAAGGGTATTTACCTCATAATCACATTGGTTTTGTGTCATTTACTGCGTTTGTTTTATGTTTAACAATTGAAAATATATTTGAGAATAATCATATCCTAAGTAACAACAAAAGAATATTTCAATAAATTCTGTGAACATACTGCAATAAATTTGTCAATGAAAAGCAAAAGGAATATAAATCAAACCAATTGAAAAACTTGAAAAGATGGAAACAACTCCACAAAACTGAAACTTGAACAACCACCTGTGATGGGAGTTGAAATTTTGAAATGTACATATGTACATCCTTAACTTCACTAAGTAATGCCACCTTGTTTTTCAAAGTAGCTATGGCAATTTGCACTCCCCAGTAAAGAAATCTCCACTTGGCATCATCTCATTTTTTAATTTTTGCTAATATAGCATGTGTAACATGGTATCTCATTGTGGTTGTATTTGCATGCATGACTACCAATGATTTTGAGACTATCTTACAGTGTTTACTCACCATTGCTATTTTCTTTTATAATGCCTTTAGTAGAATGGGTCATTTTTCTTTTTATCATTTATTTGTAGATGCTGTTTATATTTTCTCAATGCTAATCTTTGTTGGTAATATATCTTAAAAGTATCTTCTCCCATTATGTGGTTTACCTTTTCACTTTTATAATATTTTTTGGTAAAAAGTCATTAATATAATCCAACATATTAATATTTTCTTTATGATTTCTCATTTTCATCATATTTATAATTTAAAATTCCCTATTCCAATGATATAAGATATTCTTCTAAGCTTTCTTTTAAAAATTAAAGTATTATCTTTCAAATTTAAACCATAAATCCGTCTGGAATTGATGTTTGTGTCTAGTATGAGCCTGAGGTTCAATTTTATATATTTCCTACAGAAGTGAACCAGCACAATTTATTAAATGGCTCATCATTCCTGCAGGAACCTGCAATGGAGGCTGTGTAATACGTAAAGTTTCACATATGTGTGGTTACATTTTGTGGTTTTCTATCCTGTTCTATTGGTTTCTTTTATTATGCCAAGTACAGATATACTTATGGAATGAATTATTTCAAAGTGAAGGAACAGATTATCCCAATTTTTTTACATTACCCCAGAAAAAGAAAAAAAAACACTTAGAAGGATCCCTATTTTATATTTCAAAAATTAGTGCATCTTTTAGAGTAAAATTTGAAAGAAATCACACACACACCCAAAGTAATATCTATCTCTTTTATAACTACAGAATGAATATTTTTAGTTAAATATTAGCCTACAGAATCAACACAACAGAACTTTCTCTCCATCTATATCATTACCAAGTTAGGCTAACTCATGGACTACAAGCATTGTTTATAATTATGAAATCCATAAGTCTATTTTGTCACATTAGAAAGTCACACTATGAAATCCATAGAGTCTATATATGGAAAAAAATCATTTGGAAACCTTTAACATCCATCTCTAATAATAAATTATATTAGTAAACTAGGAGTTTAAAAATTATTTGATAAAGAAAATCCACCTGAAACCAACAGCCAGTGTTGTCTAAAGATAACTAGAACACAGAAGCATTCTGACTAAAGCATGAACATCCAATTGCTGTTACCACCACTCTAACTTAGTAATGCTCTGGACTCCTAGCCAATGGAATTATAAAACTTCACTAAAAAAATTTAAAAAGTGAAATTACCAAGGATAAGACAAAATTCTCAGTATTTATAGAAGATATTATTAGTCAAATAAAAATAAAAACACAAGGGAGAGTCAACTGGAAAATCATATTAAAAATAGGAACTTCAATAATTTTGCAAGACAAAAATAAATATGATAAAAATGCTATGTGAAATAAGGTGAAAAACAATGACAACGGGAATTAATGAAAGAAAAAGAATGAATCAACAAAAAAGGCTAATTTTAGCAAAAATAGAAATCAGAAAAATAGTGGACTTATTGATTATGCTTAGGAAGTCGTTCTTTATTCTTGCTAATCCAACGCTTCTAACAGCCTTACGAGCCTAATTGAGAAAAATAAGAGCTAAATTGCAAAGCACAATGTCAAGATGGATAAGAGGGATAGTGTTTCAGATAATAGAGAATATTAAAGTGTTAGCTTTCCACATAAACAGTTGGAGGGGAGCAGTGAGAAGACTGACTTTCTAGGGGGAAAAAAAACAACCAAAGTGACTTGGGTTGCAGACAACCTAACAGAGCACCAACTCTAATGAAAGCTTTTGAGAGGCATCAAAGAATTACTCCTTCAAAAAAATCTCTGCCCTTGGCTCATTTTCCTGATTCTTTTATTTAATTTATTATTTTTAAAACATTTATTATTGGGAGCCTGCGAGCACCAGATGTCGCTCCAGGACCCAGGAATACAGCTATGAGCAAATCCCCACTTTAAGAGCACAGACAAAACTAAATACGTAGATCTAAGATGTCAGGTGTGATGAAGCAATCACGTGTGAATGAGTCCAGGTGAGGAGGAAGGGTAAAGGGCAGTATGAGGGGCTGTGAGTGCATCTGCCTGTCCGGGCTCAGATCCTTGTCAACTACCTAGTAGCTGTGTGCACTTCAAACATTGATGCCTTGTCTTTCTCATCTGCAAAATGGGATTGATAGCACTTACGCCACAGCGTTGTTGTAAGAACTGAGTTAACGTGGGAAATCTTTAGAATAGTGCATGTAATAAATATACAATATAATGGCATATTTATTATATATAGTAAATATATATGGCATATAATAAATCCTAGCTGTGTTAGCTTAAGGAAAATGAGAGGAGGTTCTTTACATAGCGTACCAGGAAGCTTTTCTGATAAGATAGGCTAGAAGAACACCTGAAGGAAGCAACAGAAGATCCTGTGGCAATTTGGGATCAGTTCCGAGAGAGAAGATATGATAGAAAGTCCCTCAGGTGAGAGAGCCAGCGCTTGGTATATTACAGAAACCACAACAGGAGCCCTAAGGGGAAAGAGGGAGTGAATGAGCTGCGAGAAGAGTAGAGAGGAAGGGAGTGGATCAGGGCTATAGCGTTTACGGTGACACAGGGAGCTTGGGGAGTTCTCAGCAGAGAAGCGCATGTTCTGACATAGTTGTTGGGTCCCTTCTGGCTGCTCCATAGAGAACGTAGCATAGGAGACTAGCGATGGAACCTGGGATGTCAATCAGGGCCAGGCAAGAGATGGTGCTGCTTGGACAAGAGTCTAGTAGCTGTTTATTTACACTTTCTAAGAAAAGGTAATCTCCAGGTTATTCAAAATTTTTTAAAACTCAGAAGAAAACTGAATTATAAATTTTTCAATTCAACTAGAAAGGCTAGCATTTCTGCGTTGCCAAAACCTGAAATAGTATGCACATCTGTGTACACATGTGCACCCCCACACACACAGACACACAAACTCATGGTCCTGTCTCACTTAAAGATTTAGAAACAAATTAGAAAAAAACATAAATATTAGCACATGAATACCAGATGTACCAAAAAAGCGATGGTTAAATTAGAAATAAAAATATAAATGCCATAGTCCATCTTGTTTATCACTTAATGAAAATGCAACAGTCACTACTTTTTAGAATTAATGGATAAAATAGCCATAGTCATAATCAGCACTATTATTTAACATTGGTAATCAGGTTTTAGCCAAAGCAAAAGACAAGAAGGGAGGATGGGAGGGAGGAAGAGAGGGAGAAAAAGTTGAGGGAAGACAGGCAGGAAGAAAAAAGAATACATCTCGGAGATGACAAAGCAAAATTACCCTATTTTTTAAAAAAAGGAAAGTTATTTTGTCTAGATAATCCACAAAAATTACCTGAAAAAGCATTAAAAGTTTTAAGAGATTTCAGTAAGTTGACCCGCTACAAGTGAAATATATGAAATCCGTAGCTTATCTATGTGGTCAAAATATTTATCCGAACATATAGGGGAAATGATCCACCTACTATAATAAAAAAAGAAACATGAAATTTCAATTAAAATAAACTAATAAAGGATCAACACGTAGGATTTCAATAAAGAAAATAAATTAGTGAGCTGTTATACATTGTATACCTATATCACATACTATATCATATATTTTGTAACATACTATATGCTGTAAGTTGTGTATTATATAATTTATTGCATATTATATGTTATCTACCACAAGGATTGCATAGAGGAAGATAATCTGGCATATTTAATAAACATAGTTTATAAGATTATACAATAAATGTCATCTCAGATGAGTGAGATTAAAAGCAACTCATTTTATTCTTTTGCCACTTTTTTTTACATTTAGTGTGCATGGTAGGGCAAATTTTGTAATGATTGAAAATTTCCCCTTACTTATCAGTAGCGGGTGCGTATCTACATTTTATTCCAACAGTTTCAATTCCAGATGTATATTCTGAGGCCAAAAATCAAAGCTTTAGCTGTAAAGCTTTAAAAGTACAAAGATTTAGCTTTAAAGACATGCCTTGAAGTGGTGTTTATAATATTGAAGAATTAGGGGCCGCCCCCGTGGCCGAGTGGTTAAGTTCACGTGCTCTGCTTAGGCGGCCCGGTGTCTCGCAGTTTTCGATCCCAGGGGCGGACATGGCACCACTTGTCAGGCCATGCTGAGGCGGCGTCCCACCCAGCACAACCAGAGGCACTCACAACTAGAATGTGCAACTATGTCCTGGGGGTCTTTCTGGGGAAGAAAAATAAAACAAGATTGGAAACAGATGTTAGCTCAGGTGCCAATCTTTGAAAAAAAAGGTAATATTGAAGAATTAGAAACGATCTAAATGTCTAACCATAGGAGGCTCTTTAAATGAATTTTTTTTCATCCACGCAATGGAGCTGTGCATATGTGCATGTGTGTATGTGTATGTATTTCATGAAGATCACATTGACTGGAAAATGATCTCAATAAATTGACCAAGAAAAAATGAGTTTAGTGAATAATTTAGGAAACACGTTGTAAAGCAAGCATAGTGGAATTTTTATTACACAAATGTTTTGAAAAAAACTAAGGGCATCTGTACAAAATACAAAGAACAAAACAAATCTCAATTCATTCTTTTTTTATACTGTTATATATTTTCTACTGAATCTATAATAAATATATATTTTTATAATAAAACATTTTACTTAAATTTTTTTATCATTTCTAATATTCAGAAACTAGGAACATAATAAAGTGCCTGAAATAATAAAATTGCCAAGTATATGGTGTTATATTTAAATGACAGATAACATTTTCTATTTTCTATTCTGATAACATTTACATAAGAAGAAGAATAGGAAGCTGATGAAACTAGCTGATAACAGAGAATCTGTCTCCATTAAGGCAAGTACACCCTGAAGTAGACATCTCAGTTTGTAACGGTAATAAGCAAGCTGAAAGTCATCATTTCTAGATGGGGCCAGTGGAACAAGAGCTGATATTTTCAAATTTGCCTCTATTTGGAATGATAAATTCTCAAATTCAAGGGATTGTAGTTGTGAAATCAGGAAAATCTCAAGGCCCAGGATAGACTTTCCTTAACTGGTAATTTAAAGGGATGGATTAAAATCAAGGATCTCAATGTCAGAAACACAAAAATAATTTTTAAAAAAGTTCTGAAAAAATGCAGTTTCCTAACAATTATAATGCATCACAGCTAATTCATTCACTGAACTACCAAATATTTTTTTTGAGGAAGATTAACCCTGAGCTAACATCTGCTTCCAATCCTCCTCTTTTTGCTGAGGAAGACTGGCCCTGAGCTAACATCCATGCCCATCTTCCTCTACTTTATATGTGGGGCATCTGCCACAGCATGGATTGACAAGCAGTGTATAGGTCCGGACGCGGGATCCAAACTGGCGAAACTTGGGTCATCGAAGTGGAACATGCGAACTTAACCACCGTGTCACCAGGCCAGCCCCATGAACTGCCAAATATTTCTTAATCATAGGATTGAGGTAAAAGATGAAGTGGGCATTATTGATACTAAATAAATAAATGTGTCCTTATTCTCAAGGAGTTTATGATCTAATGGAGGAAAAGAGCTAATATTCGTACAGTACTTTATGTTTACAAGTGAATTCATAGACATAGCAAGCTCTGTATAATAATCTCCCAGTCACCTGACTTTGTGGAAGTCTGCCAAGCTATGAAATTCACTGGTCCCTTTTAGTCCTTGTTTTGCTTGACCCCGTTGGTCACTTTCTACACCCCCCTAAAATACCGTTTCTCTCTTTGCTTCTGTGACATTGCATACCCTGTTTTTCTCTTAGTTGCCTCACTGAGTTTACCAGCTTCTCTTCCTCTGCCCGTCTTCAGGGTTCCGTTCTGGATGCTGTATCCTCTTTAATTCTATACTTCTTCGGTTATCTCTGTTCCCTCCATGTCTGATAATTCCCAAGTCTACATCTTCAGCCCAAACCTCTCCAGATCTGGATATTAACCTCTTTTTTGATATTTCCATTAATTATGTCACATGCATCTCAGAGTTTACATATACAAACATGAAATCATCATCTTTCTTCCCAAATCTGCCTGTATTTAAACAATTCAAATTTCAGTAAACAATATCATCATCCCAAAAGTTGCTACAGTCGGAAACCTGCGTCATTCTTGACACCTCCTTATGTGTCCAACTTGGTTTACAATCAGTGACCAATACCTGTCAAATAAAATTCCTAAATATCTCTCAAGCATATCTCTTCTGAATCCCATTCTCAAATATTCTGATTTCAGTGATAAAAGAGCACATGGGAATGAATTTTCAAGGCCCTAATTTGGGATTTGTCAGTAGAAAAGAATAAAAGGTTTTCATTATATGCTAAAGTTGCAACCCAAATCTCCAAATCAATGTATGCTAACGTAAAAGGAAAAAAGGAATATTTGTATTAATATCAATCGTCATTATTAGTTATTACATTTTAAATAATGCTACATTAGCCTGATCTTCTTATAACATTTTCATTTTCCTTTCACATCTGTTTAAGGGTCACAGCGTTTTACATGGAATAAAACTAACTAAAAAAAAATGCTCTTGGCTCAGCACAATATGAAGCACTGTTCACTTACAAAGCATAGGATATTCAGGAAAAATGGTGCAAAAGCCATGTTTAAGGTACTACTTTTCTCTGAACTCTAATGGGAGTATAAGATTACATCCATGGCATTACACCAAGATTTTAACAACATAACTTATTCGTGGATGCTCTTGGCCATTTCCTATACAGTACTACTCATCCCCAAAGATGAAGAAATGTGGAGAAAGCCCTGAAGAGGACCAGGTCATATTAAACAAAATGTCTCATCCTGCCAATGGATATCTTTAAAGTTACAACACAGCAGCGAAAGGCTCATAACAGCTACAGCAGAAACACAGAGGAGAATTTGACAAGATCCAGAATTGGTTGGTTATATTCAAATAAAAACCTGAATATAAATGGATAATGTTAAAATTCACGAAAGGAAGAAGTGAGTATGATGACAAAGGGCAGATAGCTCAGAGAGTCACGAGCTCACTGGTGAATGACAGAAGGAACAAAATGTAACCTTGTCTGTAAATAATCTGCAATAACATTTGCTCTAGGGCCAGCCTGTAACAGAACATCCTATGCAGAGTGTAACACATTCTGCCCATAGGTAATGGGGTTTTATAAAGAACAATATATTCTTAGATTCCCAGAACACACAAAAGCAACCCTTATTTAAATAATAAACAAGATTTAGCTATGTTCATACAATTCAACACGAATAGGAAGCAGATACCTTTCTGAGTAATGTAAGTCCAACAGGATCATTTAAACCCAAAAAATCTACTTCGGTAAATTACCGAAAGTGGCAGTAATCATTGTTCAGAAAAACTGGGTTATAGGAAAGTTTTCTCTTCCTTTTTACCTGGACACCCCATCCCCAGCAGAGTTTGGCTTGAAGACCCTCTGCCCACCCTTGGTTGGTGCTAATGTAAGACATAACACCGTGACTCAACTGCAGCCCTTATATGCATTCCCCTCTGATCTTTGCGGAAAAGTGAACTAGATCTCTTGAGCTAGTTCTTCTCCCAGGCATAGTAAGTAGCCTTCAACCTCTGAGCTAAAACATGTAGCTGTCTGAAGGATGGGATTGAGAAGTATGCCTTATCCAGGCTCAGTAGCAGAGTGCCCAATTGATTAATAATGCCTGTCGTGGGCAAAGGAAGAGTAAATTGTGTTTCCCTGGACTTGCTATCCTTCAACCACTTGGATCATTGGTTTCTTGGACTCTGGATTTCCTTTTGAACCTTTATTGATACTGGGTTTCTGACCTGCTATTCAAGCTTTTACCTATGAATCAATGGCTCAACCATCAATTAGGTCTCTGTTTCAGCATTCTAGTTATCTATGGCATGATTACTTTTGTTGTTCTAAAAAAGAAAGGAATCATTTCTCAGAAAGAAAAGATGCCTTCAAAGAATGAAGACTAGCTGTCATTCCTTCCAGAGAATTTCTATCTGTGACTTCTTTTACCTCTTTCATGTCAACTATTTAGCTTTCACCTGCACCGATGATTTTGGGCTCTGTTCTGACTTATGTTGTATGAAGCTCAGGCATTTTGAGCAGCTGTTGACATTTCTACATCCAGTTGTCCCAGACTATATCCAGAGTTTCTGGGAATTTCTCCTGTATGAATCACTAAACAGATTTATGACTTATATTCCAGATAGTCTCAATTTACCAGCACCAATTTTACCAACCCAGGTAAATGATAGACTCTAAAAATTAAAGGGATAAGATGTTACAACATCTGTTTTAACTCCTAGTCCCAAAGGGGCTTTATCTCAGCCAAGTTCTACATCACTCAGAACAATAATTCAAGTGAGAAGTTGCCCAGAATCCCACGGTAGAGTGCTCAAGTTCAAGCTCATGCCAGTCTCACTAGACCAGACTTTCACCCTGGCTTAGACAGATGTTGGCATGAATGCTGTGGGATTTTTAAGTCTGGATCTCCTTAATAGAGATGCTGAGTTGCTGTATTTTAAAAATTTTTGTACCAAAATGTTCACATACTTCCTATAACAGCTATATATAATGAGTAGCAAATTACGCTATTCCTGCACACTGAAAAGAAAATAGTACCAGATTGAGTCTCAAATTGTCTTGTAAATGCAATAATTATCACACAAGTGACAACATGAATTAGTTTCCTCTGGTGTGGAACTGGTTGGGCAAAAGTATGCTTAGATATTACGCTCAACAGAAATAGTTTAAAAATAGTCTTCATGTGTATCTGCAGTCTAATCCAGTAATAACTACAAATAAATTATGCCTGGTGAGAAATTATGGTTAACACTGAATTTTATTTTTTTAGTTTTAGGGGAATGTGGTTTAATAAATTGGCCAACATTAAATGGGGATTTCCTTATTCCCACATTCCTTGATGTATTCTTTTAACTAATTTGCCCAAGATAGTCTGTCTTTTATTTTACTTTGTATTCTCACTTAAAATAATTTGAAAGAGCAGGGTTTGAGCATTAGTTTTAACATTAACCACTGAATGATGACAGTGCAACTTCCAACTTTTCTAGTCTCTGTTCCCTCAAGGGCAACATTCTCAAAGTTGTCATCACCTTGTGATTTGATGGCTTGTGTACATTCCTACCTGCCCATTTGAACTGCTTGACAGGCAGAACCTTCTATCATCAGGACCTAGCATTCTTAATTCAAAATCTCTTGTCTCTCTGCCCACTGTGTGCCAGGCACTGTTCTGGGTGCTGGAGATAGAGCAGAGAAGAAATTTGCTCTCACGGTCATATATTCTAGCACCTAGAGACACTTGATTAGTATCTATTACACAAGCCATTGTGTTGATCTGTTTTTGGTGTCTCAAACTCAAGTGTCCACGGAAGTAGGCAGGATAGAGCCTGACTTTGGGAACTAGAAATCATATGCCTCACCTAAAGAGGGTAAGCACTGCTTAGTCCTAGCTGATTGCTAATATGTGAAAAAGTGTCCCCAGTACTGCATACTCTTCTGTTTTTTTATAAGAATAGCTGAAGAATTCAGGGTTTTCTAATGAATCTCCCTTCTGAAGAAATTTACAACTAATGAAAGTTGTAATGAAGTGTTGGGCAAGCAGCCAAACGAAACATAGCTAAGGGTAGATTTGATCCAGGGTCTATCAGTGTGGGACTTGGAGTGAATGAAGTTTATTTCCGAGTTTCCTTCCACCTCCGGCATTCTGTAAAAGTCATAAATCCAAAGCTACATAGGAACTCTTCCATCAGGGAGCGGACTGGTTTCAACGGTCTGTTGATTAAATTGAGGAAGCTGAATTGGATGACCTCTAAATTCTCTTACAATTCTAGGAACCTACAAGTCAACTTTAAGAAAAAATTGACCAGTGAATTAGCAATAAATACAAACCACAAGAGAAAACGAAAACTGGTGGTTTTTCTGATTCACTTTCTTTAGAATTCCTCCTCATCACTAGGCAACTTTAAATTTTTTTTAAAAGAATATTTCGGTGCTTTATTAAAGTTGAATCAGTGAATAATGTGAATAATTTTTCTGAAATACAAAAGACAGAAGTACGCCACTTTCCACTCATGGGCAAATTATTTTGCCAATTAAATGTATTTAAAACTTTCTAATAGATAGTGTGTCTATCTTTCGATGTTACCTAATCCAACTAGCAGGTGAACTCAAACAAACCAGGAGGCCAAAAGATGGTTTAGAATATTCCTCCACCATTCTTACAGGCCATCTTTAAGACCTTGCCAAGTCTGCCTCACACATAAGAGAGAAAAAGCTAAAAAGTTCTGGTAAAAGTGGTTTAGGAAGATGAGAGTCTTGTTCACTCAGCCCTTTAGGAAATACAGTTTGAAAAGAACCAGGCAAAATAATTTTCTGGTCTGGTCCCTCATGATCACCTGGGATTCCATTCTTGACCTACAGTTCTTTTCAATCTGCACATATGCTCCAGCTAAGTAATCTACTCCCACAGTTCCAACTACCATGTTAAAGACGCTCAGAGACAGGCTTGTATCTGGAGTCTCTTATGATATCCGAAGGTCCATAGGTACCTGGACCTATTACCTTTTTCCTCAGAATAGGCCCTCCTGGAGTCTGTCTCAGCTGTTGGAATCACCATATATCCACTCACTGAGGCCGAAATCTTGGAATTTATCCATGCTTCTCCCCTCACTGTTACTTCCCACATTCAATCAATCTGCCAATTTTACAGAAAAAACGTTTGTCCCCGTTCTTATTACAACATCCCTACTTGCAATCATCATCATCTCTCATCTTAAATATTTCACTAACTCCTTAATTGGTCCCCTTGCCTCCAGCAATGCCCCTCTCAATACCAACTCCCTTGTGATTAATCTGAAAAATAAAGCTGATTAGGTGACATTCTGACTTTAAACTTTCAAAATATCCTAATCGTGTACAGAATAAAAATCCACTTTTAAAATATCACACACAAGACCCTCCATGTTCTAGCTACTTCCCGCTTCTCTGTCCTTCTCTCTTACCACTGTCTGTCTCATTGCATCACAAATTAGTGTAGATCCTACACAGGGATACCAAACGCAGTTAACATACCGCGTGGTGTTTCTCATCTCTGTGGTAGCCTTTTATCAGGCTATCTATCTCCAAGGAAGCTTCAAACAGCCAATTTTTGTTATCCTTTAGATGTACCCCAGGCCACCTATTCCAGTATGCCTTCCCTGACTCCGGAATACAGTACTCCCTTTTAATGACGATTTTTTTAAACCAGCATTATTGAGGTATAACATACAAGCCATAAAATTTACTCATTTTTAGCGCGCAATTCAGTGGTTGTTAATAAATTCACAGGATTATGCAACCATCATCACAATCTAATTTTAGATTATTTCCATCATCCCTAAAACAAACTTAAAAGAAACCTTGGGTGCTCATTTGTAGTCACTCCCTATTCCCCTCTCCAGCCCCAGGCAACTGCTAATCTACTTTCTATTAACTGGGATCACACAACATGTGGGCTTTTGTGTTTGTCTTCTTTCACTTGGCATAATCTTCTTGAGGCTGTGGTACGTAACAGTATCTTTCTCTTTTTAAATGCTAAACATTATTTCATTGTATGGACATCTTACCTTTTGTTTATCCATTCACCAGGTGATGGACTTTGGGTTGTTTCTACTTTTTGGCTATTACAAATAACGCCGCTAACTGGCATTCTTATACAAGTTCTCCTATAGTCTTTGTGTGGACAGAAGTTTCCATTTCTCTTGGGTTGATATTTGTTTAAGGAACGGCCAAACTCTTTTGTAGAGTGGTTACACCATTTTACATCTGTGAGATAACAGAAAACATATATAGTGGTCTCTGCCCCTGGTTCCTGGCACAGAGCTCCGAAAACTCTTGTAATTTCCTAAGTAATAAGAGAACTAGGAGCATCTTTTGGTCTAATGAGGTGACTCTGGGTGGCCTCCTGGATGGCTCCTGGATGGGGACTAGTCACTAGAAAGACCAAACATGGTTAGAAGCTTGGAACTTTCAGCTTCACCCCTCTTTCTCCAGAGAGGGGATGAGGCCCGAAATGGAGTTAATAACTGATCATGCTTACATGAAGAAGCTATATAAAATCCCAACAGTGTGGAGTTCAGAGAGCTTCCAGGTTGGTGAACATATCCATGTACCAGGAGGGTGACACACCCCAACTCCAGAGGGATGGAAGCTCCTGGACTCGAGACCTTCCCAGATCTCACCCATGTGCCTCTTCACCTGGCTATTCATCTGCATCCTTTACCACATCCTTAATAAAATGGTAATTGTAAGTGTTTCTCTGAGTTTTGTGAGCTGCTTTAGCAAAATAGACAAACTCGAGGAGGGGGTCATAGAAACCTGCAATTTGTAGCCAAGTTGGACAGAAGTTGTGAGTAACCTGGGGACCTGCTACTTGTGATTGGCATCTGAAGAGGAGGACAGCCTTGTGGGACTGAGCCCTTAACCTGTGGGATCTGATGCTGTCTCCAGATAAATAACGTGAGGATTGAGTTAAATTGTAAGATACCCAGCTGGCCTCACAGAATTGCTTGGTGTGGGGAAAGCCCCTATACGTCTAGCATCAGAAGGATTGAGTGTGATAGTAGTGTAAGAGAGTAAAGCAGAATCACAGGAGTGATGTGGGTTTTTCTAAAACAACATCTCAACAACAATGGATGTTTTAACAGTGATTTTAAAGACCGTATTTATTACCATTTCTATACCGTGAGCTGAATGCTTACAAAAATTATTCAGCATTCCTATTGGTTTCTGGGTAAGTAATATGGGCTCATTAAAGTTCACTGAATAAATTAATAAGTGAAGTTATTCGTGATGCCTAACTTACAGAGCTAACTGTAAAACAAATCATCATTTAGGCCCAAAACTTATCTCACCACTAGTCAAGTTGTTAATGCCTTATTATTTAATTAAACCTCAGTTAAGGAAAATATTAAGGATCATTACTCTCTAGGAGTTTAGGACACAGTAAGGCAGTGATTCCGGTTCTCAAGACATCTGTGGTCCTGTGGCAGAGACCACATTTGAAACAGAGGATTTAAAACTATGTTCCTTTTAGCAGAGATATTTCAAGGACTGTGCAAATGTTTTCTTTGAATTTTATTAAAATATGATTAAATTATTTTTAAACTATAATAAATTATTCTGCCCCATCAAGTGTTATATACCAAGTGGTAACGCACTGCAACCCCAAAATGTGCTAACTCATACTGTCAGATTAATTTATTTTATGCAGCTCCGGGAATAAAGCTACTTTTGCTTTATCTGTGGATATATATCGTGGTTGCATTTTAGCAGAAGGTGAATGATGCAATTATAAAAAACTCTGACTTTATGCAAAATTGGAAATAATTCTAATCTCTCTAAACTATCTTTTATTAAGAATCACACAATATCAAAGCTTGCCTTGAATTGTGGGAATTTTGAATCAGGTTCAGTTGTCCAGAAAAATCTCTGTATAGAAGGCATCTTCCATATAGTAGGCATAAGCAGGATTGTTGTAGTTGTACACTCTCCTTTAATTTAATATACAAGCTTATACCGGACAAACAACGTAAGGTAGTAGAAGAAAGTAAACAGTACGTGCCCTCCACGTTCACTTAAAAACCCAGCAAGAAGAGGTCTCGCAATAGAGGAGCAGCACGTATCAGACCAACAAATATTCCAAGACAGCTGCAAACTGGATGGATTTTTATAAGTCGTTTGAAGAAACTTGTGATAGAATCTGTAAGAGGTTACCGATTCTGTCCCTCTTGCATCCATACTCTCGCAATGTGATGTTGTATCTCCTCCCATCAAGAGGTAGAGTCTATTTCTCAAGCCCTTGAACCTGGATTGGCCATGTGTCTTGCTTCTGTCCATAAAACACTAACAATATGCACAAAAAGAGGCTTGGAAAACACTTGTTCTTTGAGATTTACCTTTTTGCTATTTTGAACACCAGAGACCACCATCTGAAGAAACTCAAGTTAGCCTGTTGGATGAGAGACAGACGACCTGTTTTCTCTTTTTGGTAGCCTGCTAGCACCCAGATATGTGCATGAGGCCATCCTAGACCACTGAGACACCAGTTAGCCCTCCAGCTGATCACAGGTACAAGAGTGAGCCCAGCAGAAACAAGCCAAGTGGCTCAGATAAAAACTGCCCAGCCAACACACAGAATCGAGAGTTACATGAACAGTTTGTGTAAGAAGCCACAAAGTTCTGGGGTGTGTTCGTAGACAGCAATAGACGGTTGATATAATGTAGAGAAAAAGAAAAGTAGATAAAAACAGAAGGAGATCAAACCTGGAAAGAAGGGATTCTATTGTTTGAAATCCACACCTGCATGGCTTGTACCCTGACAGTGCTCTAGTCCATTCTATGAATGCGGGATGAAACAATTGGAAAATGAGGAGGCAGAGATGCGGGTTTGGAGATGACAGTGTGGCTAGAAGTTGGTGGGGAGGAGGATAACAGAAAGGAGTGAGGCACAGGGAGGAACCCCCAATTCTACATAAAACCATCCTTAAATCATTTGTTGACTCCTAGAATGTCCATCTGTGGAGTGAAACTCCAAGAAACTGTGGAGAAATATCTGTAAAGTTAACTTAGCAGACTTTAGCTTCTGCCCAGTACTGGAGAGATAGAGTTTTGAATTCAAATCTTGCCAAATTAGAGGTGCTTAATAAACATGTTGGCAATTTATTCAAAATGGCCATGCCTTAAGAGTAAGGACCATGTCTCAGGATTAAGGGAGGTGCCCTACAACTAAGTGTGAAAATAAAATAGTCCTAATATAGACAGCAATATTGTACTACAATCACCAAACTTGCTAAGAGACTAAAACAATTATCTCAACCACTAAAATGAAAGGATAATTATGCAATGTCCTAGAGGTGCTAACTATTGCTACAATGGCAATCATATTGCAATATATAGATGTATCAAATTAACGCGTGGTGCAACTTAAACTCACACAATGTTATATCTCACATATATTCAATAATAGTAAATAAACAAATAAAAGAGTTAGTAACAGCTTCTAACCAAGCCTCCACAACATCAAGGAAATCTGCCTGTCATTCAAGTACTTGACAGAACAAAAGTCATTGTTCTTCAGAAGGTAAGAGAATCTAGCATCTCTAGAAAGTATTGTCCATACTATTTACTGTATAGTAAAAAAAAAAAATTACTAGGCATTTGAAGAAACAGAAAACTGCGGTTTATAGTCAATTTTTTAAAAAATCAACAGGAAAATACTCACACGGATCCCCATGTTGGAATTAGCAGACAAGGATGTTAGTGATTAAAAAAAAGAGATGCATCAGGATCCAATCAGCAGACAGAAACTATCCAGTAATTTGAAAATGAAAATTTTAATGTAAAGAACTTATTAAATTCTATCACAGAATTATAGTAAGAGAGGATTGGCTAGTCAGGGGTAAAGAGAATTCCAGTTCTAAAGAATATAGAAATAGCAGGTATAGAAAGCATCTACGACCTCTTGGGCTGAGATATAGTGTCCAAAGAAGAGGTCTTCAGACCTTGTTGGGGAGGATTGGGTCATGGTTCACTGGATAGCAGAGAAGTCCGTTAGGGAGTTGCATCAGTAGGTCTCTCTTGGACTCTCTCTGGGATGTCTGGGTAAGCTGTCTATGGGATGGTGTCATGCCTCAGCATTTTCTGTGAAGCCATCTGAGAGAGTGCCAGAGGAAAGCTGTCCTCAGGCAGGTGTCACATGCTGCTGGTTGCCTGATGTCGAATGCTGCAAAAATCAGAGCTACAGGAGCCAAACACCGCTGAAGCTGTCTGTACTACAGAGCTGGTCACCATAGAAGCTATGCATTTTGCAGAAGCCTGCTGAGAGAGCATATCAGAATGAGGAAGAGAAACTGCTTTCTCCTTCAGTGTTTCTCCAGGTGCCTCTACTAACAAAGCTTAACATTGTGTCAACTGGCAAAGGAGAAATGTGTACAGGGTCCATTTCCATGATTGTAGAACAGGTAGTGAAGGGTGGATTTGGGGCCAAGAGGCAATAAATTGACAATTTGCTCATAGGGTAAATGATCTACAGGAAAAAATTAATTTATTGGGTGAAGAGATGGAAAATTTCAAGATAATACAATTTGGAGGCTGAAGCAAATTTATTTCTAAATATCATTTAAAATCTTTTAATTTAAAGTTTGATAATTTTGTGGTCATCAAAAGGGCTGAATGTTCTCATTTTTTAAATTAAAAGCATATAAATATTATATAGGAGAAGTCAAGAAGATATGCTACACAGGTGCTATTTTGTTCATTTTTATGTTTTGAGATTGAGCAAATGATCTTGTTTGAAATTTGGGTTTTGCTACTAAAAACTTGAGTATCTCTGGGCCAGCCCTGTGGTCTAGAGGTTAAGTTCAGTGTGCTCCCTTTCAGCAGCCCTGCTTCAGTTCCTTCTGGGGACCTACACCACTCATCAGTGGCCATGCTGTGGTGGTGACACACATACAAAATAGACGAAGAGTGGCACAGAGGTTGGCTCAGGGTGAATCTTCCTCAAGCGAAAAAAAAGAAAAAGAAAAGAAAATTTGGGTATCCCTCAAGTAAACAGTTACTGTCATTAGTGTAATGTTATAATATTTTTTTTGTTCGTTTGAAACAACTAACTCAAAGAGGAAGTTTATTTATGAGAACAAGAGATAAAATTTGTATCATAAGCACTCAGTAGAAGGCTGGCACACAATTGATGCTCAATAAATGTTGCTAATTTTTAATTGTTTGAGCAAAAGAACCATTTATTTGGTTAAATTGTGAATAAAATTTTTAATGGTTTCATTTTCTATTGTTTTACTTGATTTTTCATTGCTTAATTGTTTTAAAATGATTTAATGAAATTAATGTGAAGGATCTATTTTAAGGAAGATCTTTGGGTGCAAGTAAGAGATTGTGACTGGCTAATTTATGTAAAGAATAATATGAGGGTTCTACATTGCAAAAGAAGGCCATTAGATCAGATTTGGAACAGATGGGAACCAGGTATCATTACAGGAATCACTCAGTTGTCTTGCCTGGAGAATTGCCACTGGAATGACTAAACTCAACCATATCATCATTTATTGCATTTCTCCAATCAAGATTCAGAGTCTAGCGAAAAACCTAATTGGCTAAGCTTAGATCATCTGACCTTCCCTGGGTCCTGCTGAAGTGATGAGACTGAGGACCCAGGTAAAGGAAACTATAAGGATCCCTCTAGCTTTTGTAGTGGGAGAACAGGCACGTGAATTCATCTTGATAACCAGAGGGAATTCCTCAAAAAGGAGTTGAAGCTTGGCTGCCCAAACATTTTCCAATGGCTTCTACAACCATGTTTCTCCACCAGGAGCAATTTTTCCTCCAGGGGACATTTGGCAATTGCCTGGAGACATATTTGGCGGTTATGACATGGGGGTGGGATGCTAGTAGTATCTAGTGGGTAGGGACCAGGGATGCTGTTAAGCCTCTTACAGTTCATAAGACAGCCTCCCTGTGAGCCTAAGAATTATCCATTCCAAAAGGTCAGTAGTGCGGAGATTGAGAAACCTCGCACAGATGCATACTAGAATAAAGATAGGGTGCAAAGTTTTCTTGATTAGAAGATATTTAATATTCTTTGGATAAAAACCCAGAAGTGGAATAGCTGGATCATATGGTGAACACTATGCAGCCTGTACAGAAGCTGAAATATAATGATGTACACCTGAAATTTACACAATGTTATAAACCAAGGTGACCTCAATAAAATAATAACTAAAGAAATAGAAGACAGTTAATGGATTCAGGCAACACTACTATGGTGAAAACAGTCTTTTTCTTGAGCGTTACAAAGCTCAATCCTCCCAACACAGAACACAGAAGTTGGTCATTTGGTATGTCTCTGCCTTAAATGACTCTTCATGTTTATCTCTGTTTGCATTTGCCTTTGGATTCTTCTACAGTGAGGGAAGGAGTATATTATCAAATCACACACAACCTCATCTTTTGAGATGAAGTTTGCTTTAGGATAAGATTTCCAAATTCCATAATATATTCTGCTAGAGCTTCAGTTAACACTTTATCCATGGCAAAGTGTTTGATTGATAAATATTGGAATAAGATAATTTTGAGCTGCTTAAGACTTCTCCCAGCACTTTATCCAGGAGGAGAAAAAAATTGAAAACAGATGTCAAAGACCCTCTGATTGACTATTTATACGTGCAAATAAAAGTCATGACACTCAGTCTCTAATCTGGATAATTAAATATATTTTGGTCTGAATTATACGGGTAATTGTTTGGACAAGTAACTATCCTATTTGTGCACTTCTTTTGCCTGTGTAGAAACAGCCTTTGTTCTTGAACGGTTTCAAGTATGACATTTTAAAACTGTGTGTGAATGGTAGAGAGGTTGAGAGGGTTTCACATTTACAAAAGCTTTGTTTTCTTTGTTCTTTGAGTTCATTTCATGCAGAAGTTGGTCTAAACGGGTGTTTTTAAAACTCCAACAGTCTATGTGGCCGTTTTTGTGACCCAGGGAACTTTTCTGTTTCTAATTTCACATGGAGATGAAAAAGCCCTCCTGCCATAGCTGGCCTTCTCTATGTCGTGGATAAAGTTGGGCTGAACTTATATCAGAGAGAAAAAGAAGTGGGAAGAGAAAATGCCTGTAAGAAATACACCAAAATCCAGACACAGGAGACAGAAATCCATTCCACGCAAATATACATTTATGTTATAATATGTAACATGCATAACATTCCATTCCTAACATATCACCAGCCTCGTCCAAGCTAGATCTCAGCTTGATCTACTTTGCCTCTCCCCCAGTCCACAGAATTAGATTTGAAAAGCTTAATTCAGATCTTATTAGTCATTTCTTTAAACCCTATCAATGATTTCCTGATGAACTTAATATAATAGGCAAGTTCTTCCCCATGTGAGAAGAGAAGAAGGTCCCACATGATGGAGCTCCTGTCAACTTCTCCAACCTCACCCAATCTCTCTCCTTCCCGTTCTGTCTCCTCATCCTCTTCCTCCTCCCTCTTGGCACGCTTTCTAGTTCCTTGAATTTGCTAAATCCTTCCTTGCCCTAAGCCCTCTTCTTCTTTGTCGGCAAGGATTCCTCCTCCTCCAGCAAACCTGATTTTCACCTAGCCAGCTCCTATTCATCATTCAAGTTTTATCTGTTTTCACCCTGAAGGTGGAATCCTCTTACTGTCTATAGGGCTAACTGTTTGTTCAGTTGTTAGGAGTGGATGATGAAAAATGGACCAGCCAAGTGCAGTCAAGCTTCTGTCAGCACTAATCAAATCACCATTTTGACGGGTATATTAGTCAGGGCTATTCAGCGAAGTAGAACTAATAGGATATATAGATATAGATATATAGAAAGAGATTTATTATGAGGGATCGGCTCATGCAGCTATGGAGGCTGAGAAGTCCCACGAGCTGCTGTTTGCAAGCTGGAGGACTAGGAAAACTGGTGGTATATAATCCTAGTCAAAACTGAAGCCCTGAGAACCAGGAGCACTGATGTCCGAGGGCAGGAGAAGATGGATGTCCCAGCTCAAGCAGAGAGCCAATTCTCCCTTCCTCCACCTCTTTACTCTATTGAGGACCTCAACAGTTTGGATGATGCCCACCTACACTGGTGAGGAGATCTTCTCTACTCAGACTTCCAATTCAAATGCTAATCCCCTCCAGAGACATGATCACAGCCACACCCAGAAATGATATTTTACTAGCTACCTTGACATCTTAGCTCAGTCACGTTGACACATAAAATTAACCATCACAATGAGAAATGGAACTTCTGAGCCCTTTTAGTTTTTCGTCTGGGAAGAAATCATGGGTCAATGGTAAAATCTAATCACCACTCTCTTATCTCATTGAGGACACTGACAGAAATTCTTCTTTTCTATGTAATCTTTAATAGATTAATACAAAAGTAAGCAATCATGGTATCTTAGCAATGAGGAGCAATGAGAGAATTTGTAGATACTATTGTCTTGTTTTTGCATATTTCTGAGACAGACGACAAAGCTCTTTATATCAAATGAGAATCTGATTGATTTCCCATAAGGAGGAGAAACCACAACATGCTTTGGTCACAGAATCTCAGGCCCCCAAAACGGCATTTCCCTGAGGTTTCCCTACAAAACTTTCTCAGAGAAGGGAGCTTCTATATGGAGGACCCTCCAAATCAGGGCACCTTCCACATTAGGGGATCCTCTACTTAGTAGCCTTGCATCTTAAGGATGTTCCACCCTAGGACACCTTGCATGTTAGAGAGACCATTTTAGAGGCCATACATCTTAGGGCCTCTGGACCTTAGGGTCCGTGTCTGCACAGACTGTAGCTTAGGAACCTACACCCCAGGAGCCCTGCTTCATGCTAAAACACAGTTGTTGCTTTTTTTATTTCAACCTTATGAAAACATTGTTTTTTGAAAGTTTGGTAATTTTGTCAACAGGAATTGGGGGAGAGGAAAATTGGAGTCCCGGTCCTGGGATGCCAAGAAAGATGAGATGCTTTGACATAAATCCTAAAACACAAAGTGGGTTTTTTGGAAGACTGGATTCTGCAGACACCTGTGCCGCTCTCTCCCCTGTTTTCTGAGACTGCTATTCTAGAATAGTCTGGAAATTCTAAGTTGGGAAAGTGAGCTGAGAAAGAAGGAAATCCTCCTGTGCTGAGACCTTATCCTGGTCTGTCAGTAGCTGGGCCAGGATGAGTAGCTTGGGTGGGTGACTCCTCTCCCAGGAGTCTGTTACCCCTCAAGCTTGCAGGTAGCAGGGCTGGGAGGTCAGAGGTGAGGAGTTCAGCCCCTTTGACCTCTAGGTCTTGAAGAGGAGACCCTGGAAATGGTTGATGGTCCCTGGGCACAGATGCCAGCTGGGCTCTTGGCATAGTCTTATTAACAAAGTTTAAATGTTTAGACGGATGGCACGTGTACTTCATTTGTACTTTTGCCTTGGGCCCTGCAAATGTTAGGAGCAGGACTACTTTGCTTACTGATTTCATTCTTTTTAAATGAAATGGAATTTTTCATGTGGCTAATGGAATGGCTGCTGGCACTTCTAGGTTCATCGTCTCAGGGCTGGGATGAAGCAGATGCTCAGGGTACATGATTTAAGGAGGCACTTACTTTCAGGTATCTCTTCTGTGTTTGTATGACTCTGAGAGTGAGTGCTGCCTTAAATTCTGTGCCCTAAACACCTTGCCTGTCCCATCCTAGTCCCCAACCCTAGACGTTATTAACTGCCCAATCAGAAAAGGGGAAAAGGGCTTTTTCTCACCCTCAAACCATTTCAGACACTTCTAGGAAAGGCTTTGATTGGTTGGGATGGGTTGTATGCCCACTCCCAGTTCCTTCACTATGACGGTAAGAATGAGTTATTATTATTAGACTAATCTGGGTTATGCGCCCACCACCTTGGCTAGAGGGGGAAGGGAATGCTGGTTGAGTTTCCAGAATAAAGAGGAAAGAGGGCCTGCAGGACACAAGAGAAAATTAGCCCCCACAGTGGCTAACATCAGGCTGAACATTTTATGAGCATTCATTGAGAATCTATTGTGCGCCAGAAGCTGAGACTATGGGGCCGCATGCTCCGTGTACCATGGACTATTAGGAAGACTATATAAGGAATGAATACGAAGAGAATAAACTCATTCCAAATACAAAGAACATGCTCCATAAATGGTACTTATGATCATGGTACATTATTTGGGGTGGTCAACAATATGATTTGGCTCTTTTTGATTTCAGGGTTAAACCTGGGTGGAAAAGGAAAAAAAAATCCTAACAATGAAGGAGGATGCCCCTTATTCCTGATCAGCGCTCAATAGGCCAGCGTTTCAGAGCATATTGCCAGTTTACAAGGGCAATAATGAGCTCAGCATTCTACTAATAAACGGGAGGTAGAGATTAGTTATCTGGCTTTGCTTTCGAGCCAAAATATAACTCCACGGCACATTAATTTGACACAGAGCACAACTTTTCATTAATAATCAGCGTAAGGTCCACATTGTGGAATTGCAGCAGTATGTTAACCTGAATTGTCATGCCTCCAGTATGTCATGGATCACATAATTTAGCATGGCAGCAGCATTTCTGATGAAGAGGTGGAATCAACATGAGGGCTACTTGCCTGTAAATTAGCTGCATGTCCAAGAAAGTGTATGAGTTAAAGGTTATTAAATCTAGAATGGCAATGGCCAAATGTAGCAACAAAAAGTACAAACCCACCTGTTTTTCCCCATATACTTACTGCAAACAGAATATCTGGAACTTGAACAGGAGACTAGAGAATTCCTCTTCTGAAACTATAAGGAGGAATCTTAGAGTTTTCAGAACAAGGTGTCTTTTTGTCAGAAACTTCAATAACTTGAGAAGGTTTATTTTAACAAGCTCCATTTCCTTCCACTGGACACTGAGAAGGTTGATTTTCAAAAGCTTTTCAAACTAAATCACAGCCATGCCCTGACAGTCACTTTATGCAGAGTTTTTTTCTGTCTTCATATTTGCCTATACAAGCCGAAATTAGACAAAGAAGGGCTTACATATTTTGGCAATACCTGGATTTAAAAATTGAGAATTCATCTTTGAGCAGAAAGGACGGAGTGAAGAGGAAAGAAGACTGGGATTGCCAGCTCGAAGGCGCCTCTGTCCAGGAGGAAGATGATGAATGATAACTGACGTGTGGCCTCTATATTGAGAACACAACAGAAAACGGTGGAGACTGTAGGACTTGGACAGCCCACAACCAGTATAAATGGGGCAGCCACTAGGACCTATTCTTATTTTGCAGAAATCATTATTTCATGTCTTTAAGAGAAGTTAGAAATATACATTTTCATTGAAAACTACTGAGTTGAATCTTGGCAACCAATTTAAATTCTAAAAACTGCGTGGGCTTAAAAAGTACTCTGAGCTCTAAAATTCAAGATGTCAATAATTTTCAATTTCTGGCTTGTGGCATTGGACGAGGAAAGAGTTGGGTGTTTTGGTAAGCATAATAGCGGCTCCCGCAAAGTGTCCACATCCTTATCTCTGAAATGTATGAATCCATTGTTACCTTACAAGATGAAAGGGACTTCACAGATATGGCTAAATTAAGGATCTTGAGATGAGAATAACCTGTGTCAATTAAGTGGGTCCAACGAAACTCCAAGGGTTCTTATAAGAGGGAGACAGGAGTGTCAAAGTCAAAGAGAGAGAGAATGGAATTGCTACCCTGTTGACTTTGAAGTTGGAGAAAGGGACCATGAGTCAAGGAATGCGGAAGATCTCCAGAAGCTGAAAAAGGCAAGTAAACAGATTCTCTCTTCTGCCTCTAGAAGGTAGGCATTCCTGCTGTCATCTTGATTTAGCCCTTTTTGTCCTGATCTCCAGAACTGTAAGACAATAAATTTGTGTTGCTTTAAGCCACTAAATTTGTAATAATTTGTTACAGCAGCAAGGAAACCAAGACAGGTGTGAATCCTACATCTGACACTTATTAGTTGTTCCTTGGTGAAAATACGACTTAAACCTCCCCTGTCGTGGTTTCCTGATGGCCTTACTAATAGCTTGCCCATTTAATCCTACCATGAGGATTAGAAGAGAAGTGAACAAGAAATGTTTAGTAGAGAGCTCAGTACCAGTTATGGCCATTAGTAGGGCAGTGTGCTTGTTCCTGTGGTATTTGCTGACACCACCTCTAACACCAAATGTGTAGTTTTGTTCCCAACACCAACCACTTCTCTGATACCAACTAGGTATCCAACAATTCAATTCAATTCTGACGTGAACTATCCAGAGTTAGTAAAGGTTCCATAGGTTGGGGATCAGTCTCACAAGAGCGTCCCGACTTCAGACACCAGCTGCCAATGGGGTGCCCAGGATACCCATATTTCTGCCCGGCCAAGTATGAATTTGAGTTTCCACCACCTCCCCATCAGCTTCAATACTTCCCTAGAGCAACTCAAGGAACTCAGTTAAACACTTTACTTATGTTTACCAGTTTATTATAAAGACTCTATTTCAGGAACAGCCAAATGGAGGAGATGCCTAGGGCAAGGGACGGGGGAATGGGCAGGAAGCTCCCATGCCCTCTCCAGATGTGCCGCCGTCCCAGTTCCTTGATATGTTCACCAACTGGAAGCTCCTGAACCCCATTGTTTAGGGGTTTTTATCGAGTTTTCATTTCACGATTGATTAAATCATTGGCCACTGGCAATTAACTCAATCTCTAACCCTTCTCCAGGGAGGTCAGGGGCAGGTGGAGCTGAAAGTTACAACCCTATGATCATGGTTGGTCTCTTTGGTGACCAGCCCCCAACCAGAAGCTGTCTTGGGGCCCCTGCCAGGAGCACATAAAAGACATTCTTATCACTAAGGGAATTCCAAGGGTTTTAGGAGCTCTCTGCCAGGAACTAGAGGCAGAGACCAAATAATTATTTCTTATTATATCACAGTTATTCTCATGTTGGCCCACCCCAGATATTTCCTCTGCCCTTCTCTGACCTGTCTTATTGCCCTGAGAACTTGACTCCATGGGCTACATCCTCCAGGCTCCCTAGAAGGCTATCTTCCAGTTGGGTTTGCCAAAGGAAGGCCCTAGAAGGAAACCGGAGGGAGGGAGGGGAAAGAGGTCAGGACGTGTCTTTCACAATTTCTCACTCCCCATTGTAAACGGTTTCTTCAGTAAAGTCTCTTGAACTCTCTGATTTTCCCACCAGCAGAATGAGCTACATAATTTGCAGAGCCTAGTACAAAATGAAAATGTGGGGTCCCTTATTCAGAAAGCCAGAAAATATGTGCTGCTAAAGGTAGTAAAATATCAAGCTTTTTCCTTCCTTTTGTGGTCTCTCTCTTGACTTGTCATAGTGTTATTATTATTTATTTGTTATTTAATGTTGTTCTAAGTAAAAATAAAATAATAAAAAATTTAATTGTTATTATGAATTTTAACATTTCTTTTTATGTTATGCAATGACAATTTTAGACGCAAATATACAAGCATTTAACTCAGGTACAGAATTACCAAAATTATGCAATTGGTATTTTGTAGTTCCTACATGCATTTGTGTTCTGTTCTAACCAGGACAGTGAAAACACTGCATAAAAATCACTCCACTCTCTTTATCTCATGCACACTCTGCCAACACCCTGTGCCTTCCGCTCACTGATGAGGAAGGAAGGACTGAAAGGAAAAGGATCTCTGGCTTTCCCGCATCTGTCCCTTTCCTTCGCTGTCATCATTTTCAGCATAAGTGGTTGTCTAGTCCAGGAAAGGACCATGAGTAAGAAAGGATGTGATAGAGCTCCTTGGCCATTCATGTTTCTTAGGATACCACTGTCTCCTTTCCAAGTTCAAAACTAGTTCTCGTTTAAATGGAAAACGTGGCTTCTCAGGGTTGTGGGTACTCCCTCTTAATCAGTCATAGATGTAATGCATTTACCTTGTACTGGCTTTGAGTCTTAAACTTCCACACACTGTGTGTCCACTAGAATGGGGCATTACAGATGTTATATACAAATAGGATGACAAGGAACACTGGACACTCATATTGTATTATCTCTCTGCTCAAGCCATGCGCCATTGTCCTATCAGACTTCATTTGGAAAACGTAAGTTCAACGATAAAATTAAGAACATCAAGATGGCAATAGCACCACATTAAACTAGGCATGGTCCCTTCTCAGTGCGGGTCCTGTGCAATAGCGCAGGTCACACACCTGTGAAACTGGCTATGCCTGCAGGACCCTGCCTGATGCAAGAAGTAAAGATGAAAGTTACTCATTCCTTACATCCAACTCAGGCCACCACATATAGTTATGTTGATTGTACCCTGCACAAAGACACAAAATATGAGTGGTGTGAGTGGGGGCTGAGATTCCTCCCTCCTCCATTCCCAGGAAAGTTGGAAGATGCCAAATCTTTCAGGTGCTTTGAGAACCACTGCTCTGCTATATTGCATTCCTTCTCACATGCCTCTGCTTTACTTTTTCATAGCCCTTATCTTTATCTGAAATTATTTTATTTATTTTGTTTGCTTATTTGCTGTCTGCCTCCCTATGTAGAATGCATGTTTCCTGAGAACAGAGATTCCATTTATCTAATGCACTACTCCAACCCCCTGTGTTACTCAGACTTCTCCAGAGAAACAGACTCAACAGGATAGATAGATAGATAGATAGATAGATAGATAGATAGATAATAGCTAGATATAGATGTATAGACATAAAGATATGTAGATATGTGTAAAGAGGATATTTATTATAGGAATTGAGTCACATGGTTATGGAAGCCAAGGAGTCCCACAGTCTATCATCTGCAAGCTGCAGACCCAGGCATCTAGTGGTATAATTCAATCTGAGTCCAAAAGCCTGAGAGCCAGGGGCCAACGGTGTGAGTCCCAGTATCTGAAGGCCCCAGAACACGGAGCTCTGCTGTTTGAGGACAGGAGAAAAAGGACATCCCGCTCAAGAAGAAAGAATTTGCTCTTCCTTTGCCTTTTTGTTCCATTCAGGCCCCAGCAGATCAGATGATGCTGCCCACATTGGTGAGGGCGGAACTCTTTACTCAGCCTGTGGAGTCAAATGTAAATCTCTTCCAGAAACACCCCTACAGAAGCACCTAGAAATAACAATTTGCCGACTATCTGAGCAATCCTTAGGCCAGTCAAATTGACACATAAAATTAACCATCACACGCCCAGACAGAGCAAAGCATCTGGCACGGATAATATTTGTTGAGTGAATACATGAATATGAGCAAGTTGGCACAGCTAACTGCTGTAAGCATTCTCTGAATCACCCTGTTTGGGGAAGACTCAGGTTTGATGGTGTGTCTTCTTTTTGAATTGATTTCTAAAAGAAACTAGAGACTCAGAGACTGAAAACCAAAAGTCCAACCTAAAGTAAATAAAACAATCTCTTGAGAGATTCAAATAAAGTTAAAATTGAGGGTGATATTTTGGAAGTGATATGATTCTTGATCAACAGAATTAGGAAGACCTTTTTACCTTTCTGTAATTTGTGAATGGCATGAGAAATAACACTTACATTATCACGGAGAGAATCATCTAGTCAACTCCATCATTTCCCACGGTTTCCTGAAGGAAAGAAATACTCAAGAAAGCAATACACCCATTTGCTCTCCTGTTTCCAGCTTACAAGGTGAAGAGCTGGTGCGACTGGGTTTGTTGGTAGAAAATTTCTGAATTATTTACTATATTACAGGCTCACTAAAGAGAATAAATTGATATGCTAATTAAATATGCAATTGCAAATTGGACTGTAGCCAGTTGGTAAAAACTCGGGCATCAGCAGGTGGCAGATAATTTTTGCTGATTAGAATCCATAAACATTTTTAAACTTCAGCTAAGGAAGGTAAAATATCAAATCATTCCCACAGTCCTGCACTCTCCTCCTCTGTTTATGAACACCTAAAGTTACAGGACGGTGTATTGGTTATAACCAGCTAATATTTACATCACATTTTTATCATTAACAATCTAAGAAATGAGATAGAAGATTTATTTTCAAATTTAGTGTTACTGTCCCTTACTTTTAACTGATTTTCCCTTATTTAAAATTACAACAGGATCATATGCTGTATAAATATTGCAAAATAGAAATCAGCAAAGATAAAATAATAATCTATAATATCACTACTCAGAGATAATTACTTTAAAAAATGGTGTGTATCCTTTCAATCTTCATTCTGCATGCATTTTCAAAAAAAAGTGTGAGATTTCACAACCTGTTTCGTAATCTGCTTTTCTCAAACGAACAATATAGTATAAACACTCCTCATTTCATCACATATTGTTCTATGGGCTTTTTAATTACTATTTATTATTATACACCATGGATATGCATTTATTTAAGTCAACACTGCTGTTAATAACAATGCTGCAAATAAAATGTAGGAGAGCACCTTCACGACTCGGAGTGAAGCAAAGATTTTTAAAACCAGGCTATGGTCTCGAATAAAGTCTTCCTTGACCATTTAACCTTTCTGGTGTAATTTTTGTTTGGCAGTGTGTGTCTGTGGAAGCTGATGTCCCAATATTTGGATTAGGTGGGAAGGAAAGTCATATTGGAGTGTGTGTCAGGAAAGGGTCGGGGGAGAAGAGCAAGAAGAAATGCAGATAACTTATTTAGAATGGATTATTCCAGAACATCACCAAATTAACAGTGACTAGGGGTGTTGACCTCCAAGGAATTTCCAGTAAGAGGAAGTCATCACTGTCTCAGAATCTGGCAAGGAGAAGGTCTGGATAAAGGCAAAAGATGCAGGAATGTGAACAGGAGACAAAGGTTGAAAAACTGGAAAAAATGATGCAAAGAGCAAAAGTGGCTTTGGGAAGAGGCAAGCTGTCTGTCTTATCTGAGCCAATTATTGTTAACCTTACCAAGGGCAGCAGGGGTGTTGATGGGAGCCTGGGGAAGTTGACTCAGCAACAGGGCAGGTGAGTACCAGATCCACCTAGGGACCAGCCCAGGTAGAGAAGAGGAGGTGGGGGGCCAGACATTCTATTTAAGAGGTAAACACTCATCAGTTATTACTCAACAACCAGATTTGCCACTAAGCAAACACAGTAGTAACCCAACCTAAAGAAGAGCCATATTAATCTCCGTTCCTCTTTACTGCACATACATTTCATCAAGGTAAAGCCTTTTAGTGTTTTATGCTGTTTAAAGTGGCTGAACACACCCCAAGCACGTGCTGAAGTGTTCTGACTGGCCCTTATATTTCCACTTTGAGAATAATGCTTTCTTCTCAATACTCATTATTTTTAATTGCTCCTTTCAGGATTCTGAAACCCTTTCCTTGGACTCCTCATTATTCTTCTCAGAGTACAATCTGATTTGCTATGTTCAAGTTTTGTTTTTTTTCTTTTAAAGATCCTCAGCTCCATAATTTGAAAGATCAGGTTCTCTACCAAATGCTGCTAGGTTTACAAAGCCCAGCAGGCTGCAGATTGAAACATAGGAGGGGGTTGCATGGGGTGTAACAAAAGCAAGCAGACCACTCACCTGCTAGCTCTGGGAGGAAGGACGATAGTCTCCCTCACAGGGACTGCAGGGCCAACCTGGATTTAAGCATAAGAGTCAGACATGCCCTTAAGGGCCAGATTTTTGGTTTCTGGCTTCCTGCTCATAGACACTACTGACCTAGTGACGTTCAAGATGGGGAAAGACGTGCAGAGACAAGACTGGATGAAGAAGTTCAGACAGAATTATAGCGAAATTTATTATGAGTAACTTGGGAAGTCGATGGGGGCTGAGAGAGAGAGACAGTCACAGAGAGACTGGAGATTTACATAGATCAGTGCTTGTCAACCAAGGGGCATATTGCTTTCCTCCCCACCATGAGACATTTGGCAATGTCTGGAGATATTTTTGGTTGTCACTACTGCAATTGATGGGGCAGGGGCAGGAGTGCCACTGAAATCTATTGAGTAGAGGCCAGGGATGCTGCTAAGCATCCTATAATGTACAGGACACTCCCCTCCCCACTATGAAGAATTATCTAACCCAAGCTGTCAATATCACCAAGGTTGAGAAACCATGATATAGATTCAGCTGGCACTTAATTTCCCTAAAATTCAGGAAACTGCACAAATATGTTCACTCTCAAATTGACTGAGACGTCTGCTGGAAATAAGAACCAATAACATTATGATAATAACAACAATAGCTAATGTTTACGAAGTACTTATTACACGCCAGGCATTTTATATTCACTAGCTTATTTCCTGCTCAAGCAATAAATTATAGGTACTATTTAATATCTTTGAGGTACATAAAGATAACTAAAAAACTTACAATTTGGAGAGATTACATAATTTCTTCCAGATATCACACTGCAATCACATTTTAGAAGGAGGAGTCCTGCCTCCTCATCCACTGCCCCATTCTTTGTCCAAAGACAATGCTTTCCACCATTCTGGTATGAATAGAGGACAGAGAATGACAAGGGAAAGGCAGGGATCATAGACATATTTTGTAATATACACAGATATATGAGTTTGACAAGGTTGCTGCATATGAGATCTTTGCAAAAAATCTCATACATCAGAAACCTCCAAAAATAAAATTTAAAAAGGTAATATTTAAAATAAACAGCATTACGAATATCTAAGAAAAATTCTGACAAGAGTACAGGATTTTTAGGTAAAATTATAAATTGTTGTTGACAAATTAGGCAGAAGGCCTAAGTAAGTGGAGAGATATATCCTGTTTATGGATAGGAAGACTCAGTAACATAAAGATGTTCCATGTCTCCAAATTAATAAAAATTTAATGCAATGTGAATACAAATCCAAACAGGATTTTTGCTGTAATTTGGAAAACTGATTATAGAATTTATATGAAAAGAGAAATTGTGGAGCCAGCCCCATGGTCGCCTGGTTAAGTTCACGTGCTCGGCTTCAGTGGCCCAGGGTTTTTCCAGTTTGGATCCTGGGGGTGGACCTAATACCACTCATCAGGCCATGCTGAGGCAACATCCCACGTGGCAGAACTAGAAGGACCTACAGCTAGAATATACTACTATGTACTGGGGGGCTTTGGGGAGAAGAGGTAAAAAAGAAAAGAGATTGGCAACAGATGTTAGGTCAGGGCAAATCTTTAAAAAAAAAGAAAGGGCATAGCCAAGAAAATCCGGAAGCAGACCACGGACGTGAAATAACTTTTCCCTAAATACATATCCAGCTATGGGAATTAAGAGTGTGTAATACTGGCACCAGAGAGATAAAAGATCAGTGGAACAGAGAAGGGAGCCCTGAAACAGCATATTTTGAAGTTCAATATCAGGAACTGAATTGCCATTGCAGCAAATGATACTTGGACCATTGGTTATCATTTAAAAAATAAAAGAAAACTGAGTAAACAAGCACAATTGAAGACCAGGGTGTGAAAAACAAAACTTTAAGTACTTTAGAAGGAAATATAAGAAACTGTATTTATGATTTAGGCCAGAGAAGACTTTTTTAAAAGAAAATGCAATAAAACACAAATCATAACAAATTTTGATTATTTAAAAACTATGCTAAAAATACAATTGTTCATCAAAAGACATTTTACAAGTCTAAAGACAGAATATGGATTGGAAGAATACATTTATATGTAATAACAAAAGGTTAGAGAATAAACATCTAGAATTAAAAAACCTAAAACTCAACAAGAAAAATAAAAACAATCAAAAGAAAAATTGATAAAAGATTTAAATCTATACCTATTTGTAGATGTAGAGATATCTATATAGGTATATGTATATGTATATCTATATATGAAATTCATAGAGAAGGAAATGTAAATAAATGACGAACGTATAAAAGATGGCTTAAACTCGTAATCAGAGAAGTGCAAAGTGAAATTGAAACGAGATACATTTTATATCCAGCTCTGGGAAAAAATCTTAAAAAGTCTGAATCCCAACTTTAGGTAAGAGCATGGTACAAGAGGAATTTTTATCCACTGCTGGTGCGACTGTAAATTGGTCCAGCTACTTTGGAGATCAGTTTAGCAATAACAAGGAAAGCCAATGATGTGAGCATCCACAATGCAGCACTTGTCCCCTGAGTTGTTACCCTGGATAAGGAGACATGTTCAAAAATCTTTGCAGCAACCTTTGCATAATAGGAAAGATGAGGAGATGTTGTCTATTAGTAGGAGAATGGATAATTAAGTTAGAGGAATATTAAGTTAGTGGAATATTATACAGGAGTTAAAAATAAATGAGCCAGAACTACACGTATCAACAGTATACCTTTCATAACACCAAATTTAAAAAAAGAAAGTTGCTGAAGAATATGTACAGATGAGGCCATATATCTATTTTAAAACGTGCAAACCTATCTTATATAATACTGAGGAAGCCCACTTATCATTAGCAGAAGTCTAATAGTAAATAAATCCAAGACAATGGTCATCTCTTGATGTGGTGGGAGAGCGAGGGAGGAGTGACTGGTGAACAAAGAGACTTCAAATGTGTGGGTCATAATTTGTCATAAGTCGGGTAGACACATAGGTATTATTATTTACATCCTAATAAAGCATTTAAAGTATAAACAATTACAACTTCTAAAATGTAGATAATCACCCCTTCTATTCCTCTAGTAAATCAGAGTGGATATAGTCATTTATGTGTGTTGTGCAGTAATGTTGGAGAGAGAGCTCCGAGAGAGAAGCTCCGATAAGAGAAGAAAACTCTCATTTCCATCCCTTTGCTTTTAGGAAAACCGGCTGCTTTAGTTAATAGACTTTGCTTGACTTTCTAGCCCCTTCAGTGGATTACACTGGCCAAGCAGGTGGATTCCTTGTGCCCTCTCACTCTTAGCCTGGATCTTGTCCTTGGACTGGACCCTGGGACATGAGGTTCAAGCAAACTGACAGTCCTTTGCTTTCTTTCAACATGACATCTAATGGATATTTCCAAGGACAGTGCCCTGCCAAACAATATTGGAGTCAAAAGAAAACGTGCATCAATGTGTTACATTTCAAACCAAGTGAAAATAAGTTAATAAAAGCTCTATAATAAAAAGCATGGTTACACACAAAGCCCTGTATTGCCTGTTCATTCGCCATTGTGAATCCTCATAAACCCGCCCAGTGGGGGTTACAACGGCCATGCAGGCCCAGGAGTCAACTGCAGGCTCCTTCTAAATGACTATTTTCATTGCACAACAATGCAGGGTCGTGAAACAACAACAGCTTGTCTTTATTTAAAGTTTTAGTAGTTTGTTCATCATGAATATTTTTATTAGTTTTGATTTTTAAAAACTATTGCATTGAATATGGTTTATCTTGATTACTGAGTATTGGGTACCCCTTAAATTCTGTGTTCCAGAGTTAGTGCCTTACTTGCCTCACCCTAATCCTGGCCCTATCTGAGTCTCCAGTTTGACTGTTTTTCAGAGGAGAAGGTCTCTAGCAGCAACCAAAAAGTCAAGTACATTTTACCCTGGTCTGACCTAAAACACAATCTGTCTGAGCCTACTGGTTAAAGTCACCTTTATTGTCAGTGTCTCAGGCTAAATTTGCAAAGGGCATATCAAAGCATATAACTGGGTAAATATAAAATTCAAACAAATCAGATTCAATTAAAGCAGCATTTATAGAGTATCTTTCATGTATAACACACGAATAGGATCTTTGGGTAGGATGGAGGGCATACAAGGTTATCTTAAGACATAGTGGCACTGTCACAAAGACCCCCTCCCCCACTAAGACACTCATATACTCACATTGTGGTGGGGAAAATTTCTATAAATATACAGAAGAAAATCCTACATATGTATGGTCTTCTACTGTCTGCCTTCCACCAAGCATAGCATTTGTTTGAAAACTTATTCACTCCAGAGATTATATACAATTTCTCTGATATAAAAATAAAGCAAAACAAAATGTTATCAATAAATATTTGCAAAGCACTCAATACTTTGCAGGAGTAATTCTTGACGTAGGATACAATAGTGAAGATCATACAGCTCCTAGTAAGTGAGGGATCAGATCAATCTGCGTGGAACACAAGATAGTTTGATAAGCACTTTGATGGGGGAGAAAACAGGTTCAGTTCCTAGAGTGGGCACTTAATCCAAACTGTGTGTGGGAGTCAGGAAACGCTTCCTACAATGGATCATGTCCAAAATCTGAAAAATATGTAGTAGTTAATCACTAGAATGGATGCTGGGCAAGGAAACTAAGTGAAAAACTAAATGAGAAAGGGCAATCAATAAATGCCAACACCAAGATGACAGAATGTTAGAATTATTTCACAAAGTTATTAGAGCATCCATCATAAAAATGCTTCAATGAGCAATTCATAGCACATTAGAATCATTATTTTTTTTAAAATAGAAAGTCTCAGCAAAGAAATAGATTGCATAAGCAAAGAAATAGAATATATAAAGAAAAAACAAGCAGAAATTTTTGAATTGAAAAATTCAATAACCAAAACTTACAAAAACTCAATGAATTAGGTTGGAGAGGGAAGAGGAAGGAATTACCAAACTTGAAGAATGAACAAGAGAAATTACCCAATCTGAATAACAGAAAGAGAGTAGACTGGTGGGGGGATAGAAAAAGAGGCTTGTGGAACCAACTAAAATATCTAACATTCTTGCTGTTTGAGTCTCAGAAAGAGAAGAGAAGAAGAATGGGGATGAAGAAATACTTAAAATGATGGCTTAAAACTTTCCAAATTTGGCAAAAGACAAAAACCTACAGTTGCAGACAGCCGAGTTAACTACAAAGAAGATAAACTCAAAGAAATTCATACCAGGGCATATTATAGTCAAATTTCTGGAAAGTGAAGGCAAAGAAAAAAAATCTTAAAAGCAGTGAAAGAGAAATCACACTTCACATACAGGTGGAAACAACAGGAATGTCTCCGGATTTCTTATGAGAAATCATGGAGGCCAGAAAGAAGTGGAACAATATTTCTCAAGTGCCGAAAGAAAATAACTGGCAAGACAGAGTACTTTATCCAAGATAACTATCCTTCAGGAATGAAAGAGAAATCAAGACATTCTCAGATGAAGGATAACTGGGAGAATTTGCCACCAGCAGAACTACCCAAAAAGATTAGCTAAAGGAAGTCATCTAATCAGAAAGGAAATGATAAAAGCAGTCTTGGAATATGAGGAAGGAAGAAGGAACACAGTAAGCAAAAACGTGGGTAAATGGAGTACACTTTACTCTTCCTCTATAGTTTTCTAAAAATTATGTTTTATGGTGGGAGCAAAATGTATACCCGTCTGGTGTGGTTCCGAATGTATGTAGAGAACGTATTCAAGATGATTACATTGTAAATGGGGGAGGGTAATGGGAGCTAAAGTTTTTATGCTTCACTTGCACTAGTAAAATGATAAGGCCAGTAAACTCTGTAATTACAGGCAGGTTTTCCCTTTTAAGCAAAGTGGAGAGTACTCTCTCTCTCTGATCTTCCATTTCTTCAATTGTTGTCACCATCATATTTACTTAATTGAATACAAGAGCCTTACCTTCTCCTCTCCTCTTTATCTTACATAATTAATACATGGTGATTGACTAGCGTAGAATTTTTCTCCACTGGTGTGTGTTGTGTCTTTTCCTACTTAAAATCCTTGGGTTATCCATCTTGCTCCCCCCCAAGAAAGACACAAGCCATCAACCTTTCGGAATGAAATAGAGTTTGGGAGTTTATAATGTTTTCTTTTGCTAGAAAACCACTTCCCTCTCAGCAAATTATGGAGCTGTAAATGCTGAAACTATAGGTTAGATGGGCCAAGATGATACTTGACTCCTTCCTCCCTCTCCCACTGAGGGAACAATTAGTTCCAAAAGGAGACCACAAGAAGGTTTTCTCTTTCCTGGATTCCCCAGGTTAATTTAACGGTACCCATCCCTCATGTCAGAATACCAACTGTTTGTTCCAAGGAACTTCATTGCTTTAACTGTGAATGTTGTTTTAGGTCAATTACATTAGTAAGGTTAATAAGTTCCAGGCTGGAAGCTCTGAATTGCCAAACCTATACTAATCATAACTCAATAAAAGTTCAAAGCTCACACAGGAGGGTGCACACTGCACGTCAGCTCCTCCACACAGAAGATTACAACACAATAATCATAATAATTATGATGGTTATGATGATGATAGTAATAATCTCTTATATTTATATTGTTCTTTGTATTTTTTAAAATGCCTTCAAATGCATCATCTCATTAACACTGCACTCTCACTCACCTATAACATTATGTTTCATTTCAGGAAAGACATAGTCAAGATGCTGTAAAAAATTACAATTTCTAACCTCATCTAATACTTAGTTCCTGAGCCTGTCTTGGAAAAAGGGATTTATTTTAGTCCACAGGCAAAAGGTAAATCATTTATGATGAACTAAACACTTATAAAGCTTATTCACTGAATATGCTTAACAAAATATTATGCTCATTAGGTCAAATGCCTAAAAATCCTCAATGGTTCCCTTGCTTACTCAATGTCAACTGCTTTATTTTCACATTTGAATCTTTTCACATTTGTTTACTTCCTACTTTTCTAGGTGCTTCTCCTATTCTTCCCACATACTCATTCCTATAGTAAACTCCAGCCAGCTCTAAGTTCTTTCAGTTGTTTCTCCTTTCTATTTATTTAATTTTTCTTGCCTGGAATTCAAAAAAATAAGTAAATATGTGTATCTATATATAGAAATAGAAATCACCTTCCAGCAACCACAGAATTCTTCTCCTGAAATTCCAAACTGCACAGAAAACAAGCATACGATCGTTGTCTTACTTATTCATGGTTTTTCATGAATTCATTGCCCAAATCCAAAACATCTCTGCCCTGTGGGAACACCATAAGTACACTTGAAGGTCAGTTATTTTGAGAATATTCACCAACACCTTTCAGGGAAGTCTCAAACCTTCAGAATTAGTTTCCTGAAAGTGTTGGTAGACGCTGCTGAGTTCATAGTCTATGGGCCAAAGATCTTCATAGTTTTCAAATAGAAACACACATACAGATCCTGAAATCACTTTCCTTTTTTATCAGACTTTTCTAATTATGTTTTCCCTCTGATCTCCAGGCCTTCAGATGACCTAGCTGATTTGCGTGTTTTTCTCTTTTATCATAGGTCCTTTAGATTTGCATATAACTCAAGGAAAACCAAATTTTCTGTAAATAGCAAATTTTCATGTAAACATGTTAGACTTTGAGGACTACACTGTTTCCATCAGTACTACTCAACTCTGCCTTGTAGCTAGAAGCAGCCACAGAAAACATGTAAATAAATGAGTATGGCTGTTTTCCAATAAAACTTTATGGACAGTCAAATTTGAAATGCATATAATTTTCATGTGTCAAAACTATTTTCTGGGACCCGCCCAGTGGCATAGTGGTTAAGTTTGTGTGCTCCACTTCGGTGGCCTGGGGTTCACAGGTTCGGATCCCGGACATGGACATAGCACTGCTTGTCAAGCCATGCTGTGGCGGCACCCCACATAAAATAGAGGAAGATTGGCACAGATGTTAGCTTAGTGACAATCTTCCTCAAGCAGAAAGAGGAAGATTGGCAACAGATGTTAGCTCAGGGCCAATCTTCCTCACACACACACACACAAATTTCATTTTCAACCCTTTACAAATTGTAAAAAACATTCATTTGAAAAGCTCACAGCTCTTCAAAAATTGGCTGCAGGATGATTTGGTTCACCATTTATATTTTGCAGATCCCTGCTATAAACACAATTAATAAATTAGAAAAGTACAGTGTTAAGGACTGAATGTTTGTGTCCTCTCAAAATTCATATGTCAAGACTCTTCCCTCCCAACGTGATGGTACTTGGAGGTAGGGCCTTTGGGAGGTGATTAGGTCCTGTGGGCAGAGCCCTCATGAATAGGATAGTGCCCTTAGGAAAAAGAGACAGAGAGCTCCCTCACCCTTCTGCCACTGTGAGGACACAGTGAGAAGTCGGCAGTCTGCAACCCGGAAGCAGGCCCTTAACAGACACCAAATCTGCTGCTGCTTTAATCTTGGACTTCCTGGCCTCCAGAACTGTGAGAAATAAATTTCTGTTGTTTATAAGACACCCAGTTAATCGTAGTTTGTTAAAGCAACCCGAACAGGCTAAGAGGTACAGGAACCAAAATTTAAATTCAAACTCCTACTCTTTTTTATTTTAATTATTTTCTTTTGTTTTTTTAATTGAGGTAACATTGGTTTACAACATTATATAAATTTAAGATATATATCATTATATTTCAATTTCTGTATACACTGAATCATGTTCACACCAAAAGTCTAGTTTCTACCCATCAGCATACGTGTATCCCTCTACTCCTTTTTCCCTGCCCCCACGCTTCTTCCCCTCCTTCCCCACCAATCCGTTCTCTATATCAGTTTATTCGTTTTTTTAATCTTCCACATGAGTGAAATCATACTATATTTCAGATACCCTAAAAGTCTGACATTTCACTTAGCATAATACCCTCAAAGTCCATCCATGGTGTCACAAATGGCAAGATTCCAACTTTTTCATGGCTGAGTAGTATTCCATTGTGTGTGTGTGTATACATATGTATGTATACCATATCTTCTTTATCCATTCATCTGGCAGTGGGCACTTAGGTTGTTTCCAAGTCTTGGCTATTGTAAATAATGCTGCAATGAATATAGGGATGCATATTTTGTTTTAATTAGCATTTTTATCTTCTTTGGGTAAATACCCAGAAGTGGAAGCTGGATAATATGGTAGTTCTATTCTTAATTTTTTGAGGAACGTCCATGCTGTTTTCCTCAGTGGCTGCACCAGTTTACATTCCCACCAGCAGTGTAGGAGAGTTCCCTGTTCACCACATCCTCTCCAGCACTTGTTACTTCTTGTCTTTTTAATAACAGCCATTCTAATGGGCATGAGCTGACATCTCATTGTGGTTTTAATTTGCATTTCTGTAATAATTAGTGAAGTTGAACAGACAGTTTTATGCTAGTGACTCAATACAAATATTTTATTTAACTCAGTGTTTTAAACGGGTCTGTACTGACACTTTGAATGCAGTTTACCTCTAAAAGACCCCCTGAGAGAAATGGACATTTTTATCACAGTGCATTAGGGTATATATATTAGTTAAACTTTCATATCATTTGATCCAATAATTTGTTTTCCAGAGTTGGAACTTAAGATTCAAAGAAGGTATTGGACTTCCCAAATACTATAGAGATAGCTTGTGTTGAAAACGGAAATTGGAAACAAATATCTCTTGATTTCTAGGCTCCAGATATCACTATTTATGATGGTCACACAGTTGAGAAACGGAATAATGGGACACCAAATTAGACTACTGCCCGAAATACCAGTGCAGTGACTGTAGGATGGAAGTAATGTAGCTTAAGAGTGGATCACGGTTGAGAAATAATGTCACTGTTAGTATTATTATTTACCAATATACTATTTTGTCTGTGGAAAGAATTCCTAATTCAAAGACTTAGTATAAATCACTAATGAGTAAATGGTAGAAAAGTATATGGATGCTCCCTGGGCTGGATATTCTCCAACGGCCCCTCCAGGTCAGCTCTGAATTCTGGGAGGCTGACTTCTGTGACTTGCATCTCCAGCACTCCCTTGCAATCTGGCATCTACTCAGATTTATCCAACACGAGTCACAAAATGTATAGTAGGGGGAGGAAGGATAAAGAAATCACAGTATCTTTTCATCTCCTTCCTTCGCGCCGACTTCAGTGTGGCAAGAATTGTGTTCTTCCACCCAGAGCTGCAGCCCCTTTATCATGATTCATCAGGTTCTAGAAATAGCTTCCTTCTCTTGGTGCTTCATGTTGAAAAGCGTAGAAGCTTCCTGATGTGATGAGTTCTTGGGTATTTCTGTTTGTAGTTATTTCTCTTAACTCCGCCTACATCTTTGAAAATACTTCATTGATTAATATCTCTCCAATTACCTCTTCTAACCAGCTATCTTTTTCCCATTAAGCCCCTGATCGTGATACAACACAAGTGAAATTATAGGTTCAGAATGCACTCCCATTATAAAAAACTGAAAAATGAGCTATAGCTCACACTTTAATAAAAAGATTGCAAACTCTATCTTAATCATTTACCTTCATTTTATAGCTTCTGTTGGAATATTCCTATTAAAAATAATCTTGAGAATAAAAAAAGGATGTATTCTCTTTCTATGTATATTCATATGTAAATCTGTAGAGTTCAGAGTAGTAAAATACATGATATGAAATATGGATTAAAACACTAAACATTAATTATTATATAATTAAGACAAAATTAAGGAAACAATTATTTAAGTTCTAGTAACTCCTTCCTTCTAATGGGTAGAATGTGATGTCTGATTTTTAAATAAGCATTATTTCTCCCCAAAATTTCAGTAATCTCCTTATCAAATACATGATTTGCAAATATCTTCTCACAGTCAGTAGGTTGTCTTTTCATTGTACTGATGGTTTCCTTTGCTGTGCAGAAGGTTTTTAGTTTGATGCAATCCTATTGTTTATTTTTTCTTTGTTTCTCTTGCCTTAGGAGTCATATCTAAAAAGATATTGTTAAGACCAATGGCTAGGAGTGTACTGCCTATGTTTTCTTCCAAAAGCTTTATGGTTTCAAGTCTTACACTCAAATCTTTAATCTGTTTTGAGTTAATTTTTGTGTGTGGTCTAAAGGAGTGGTCTGCTTTCATTCTTTTGCATGTGGCTGTCCAGTTTTCCCAGAACAATGTTTTTTTGTTTGTTTGTTTTTGCTTGAGGAAGATTAGCCCTGAGCTAACATCTGTGCCAGTCTTCCTCTATTTTGTATATGTGGGATGGCTCCACAGCATGGCTGATCAGTAGAGTAGGTCCATGCCTGGGATCCAAATCCACGAACCCAGGCTACTGAAGTAGAGTGCGTGGAATTTTTAACCACTCTTTCATGGGGCCAGCCCCCGCAGAATAATTTTTTGAAGAGCCTTTCCTCTCTCCATTGTATGTTCTTGACTCCTTTGTCGAAAATTAGCTGTCCATAAATGTGTGAGTTTATTTCTGGGCTCTCAGTTCTGTTCCATTGATCTGTGTGTCTGTTTTTCTGTCAGGATCATGCTGTTTTGATTATTGTAGATTCGTAGTATACTTTGAAATAAGGCAGTGTGATGCCTTCAGCTTTGTTCTTTTTTCTCAGGATTGCTTTGGCTATTCGAGGTGTTTTATTGTTCCATAAAAATTTTAGGATTCTTTGTCTTATTTCCATGACAAATGTCATTGGGATTTTGATATGTAGATTATGTAGATATCTTCAGGTAACATGTACAGTTTAACTATGTTAATTCTTCCAGTCCATGAACATGGGATCTTTGCATTTCTTTGTGTCTTCTTCGATTTCTTTCAACAATGTCTTATAGTTTTCAGTGTACAGGTCTTTCTCCTCCTTGTTTTCATAAGCCAGTAAAATTCTCCTTTTATCTTGCTTGATTTTCTTGAAATTGCTTTTTCCCCATAACTAGCATATTTTTGCCCACCTTTTCTGCTCTTCAACACCTTTATAATGCCATTACAAACAAAAAAGGAGAGGAAATTCTCTTGCAATACACTATCCTGTGGAACGTTAAACTGATTTTTTTTTCAATGATATTTGTAAGCGTTATTTTGAAAGTTAAACCAAGAAATAAAGAAAAGTAGTTATAGACAAGATTATTTTATCCAGAACTAAGTTTACAATTTCTGATGCTATCCAGGTATAAAGAGTGCTAATGGAAAGAAAATTTAAATTAAGTTGATTTCAGAAAAGTGCTCTGTTGAAGACGTTTGAGAGCTCACTAATTCACTTGACTCTTGACCAAACAGTAGGTTTAAAATCAACTCCCATTACCACCCCAGCTGAGATATTTTGTGTGACTAGAAAACACGTTCATAATTATAAAATGAGCTCCAGAAAGTAACATTTAGTGACCTATCCACGTGCCAGATTGGAATTGCCACAGACTACTGGCAGGACCATCTTTGTGTTTAATGTGGCTTTCCGTTAACGGGTTATCTTAGGAGAAGACGTAGCTCATACTTAATAGTTATTCTTATGATTGGAAAAACTCTTACAGCCTAAGCGAATCTTTCTGATAATCTATAAAACTGCTTTTAACCTACCATATATTGATGAATGTAACTGTGACAGTTTTAACTGGGCTTATTAACATGGAACCGGTTAGAGCAGACATTCCTCGTTTGGTTTCTGCGTTTCTGGGCACAGATGAGCACACAGCACCCCACAGATGAATGCATAAGTCCTGGGTGTTCCTTCTCAACTGTTTTTGAAAGTGAAGAAAACATATTTGAAGGCACGTAAGATCGACATTATTATAGAGGCAACTTCGCAGTTTTTTGCTTCATTTCCCCTTTTGGCCCTCGGGTGAAATGGATTGGATTAATCACATTTCTCATTTCATGTCACATGATTATCGTGGGTCCTTTCAAATCTCTTTCTGGTTCTGCTCACTCCCTGTATTCATATACATCACTGTAATTCTTCACCTCTTCTCCAATAAACAATTTTTCTAATGTACGTCTTTTGCTTGTATGATATTTTAAATGCTTGCATTTTTACCTTTTATCATGAAAAATCAAATGTATTCAAAGTAGAGGGAATGGTATAATGAGCCCCTATGCACCCATCACCCACCTACAAGAATTGTCAAATCATGATCAATCTTGTATTATCTATACTCTCGCTGAATTCACCTCACTACTAGCTTATTTTAAAGCAAATCCCAGGCACCATATAATTTAATCCATAAACACTTTAGCATATATCTCTGAAAGACAAGGACTCTTATTAAAGACATAGCCGTAATACCATTATCACATCAAAAATTAACAGTAATTCCTTATAGCATAAAATATCCAGTCAGTGTTGAAATTTTTCTGAACGTCAAATACGTACATTTTCACTTGTTTTTTTCTAATTGAAATCCAAACAAGGCCCACATCTTACACTTTCATATGTTCCTTAATTTGCTTTCAATCAAGAATTTTTCCTCCTTTTTCCACCTTGCAATTAATTTCTTGAGGAAACTAGGTTGTTATCCAGGAGAATCCCCATATTCAGGGTTTTTCTGTCTACTTCTCCGTCATGTCATTGAATATATCCCTCAGTTCAGAAGTTCAATTTCTTTTGGCAACAAAATTGTATAGGTGCTGTTGCCTACTTCCATTGGGAGGCATCTAATTAACAGTGGTATCTCTCTTCAATATGTTAGTGGCCACTGATAATCACTCCTATACTCATTATTTTATTAAGGACATATAAAATGTTAATATTATAATTCTATAGTTTCTTTTTCCTTTATTAGATGACTTGTGCAACCATCATTGCCATCTAATTTTGGAACATTTTTGTCGCTCCAAAAAGAGAATTCCATGCCAATTAGCAGGCTTTCTCCATTCTCCTTTCTCCCGCAGCCCTGCGCATCTATTAATCTACTTTCTGACTCTAAAAGTTTGCTTATTCTAGACATTTCATATACACGGAACCATATAATATGTGGTCTTTGTGACTGGCTTCTCTCACTTAACACAATTTTCAAAGCTCATTTATGTTGAGCATGTATCAGTACTTCATTCCTTTTTACTGCCTAGAGACGGTCTATTACATGGACGTATCACCTTTTGTTTATCCATTCACAAGTTGATGGAGATTTGGGTTGTTGCCACTTTGGTCTATGATGAATAACGCTGCTATGAACTTTGGTATAGATGCTTTTATGTTAACATATACTTTTATTTCTCTTGGGTATATATCTAGGAAGAGAATTGCTGAGCCCCGCCAGACTGTTTGCTAAAGTGACGGTTCTATTGCACATCCCCACCATAGTGCATGAGGGTTCAAATTTCTCAACATCTTCACCAACACTTGTTATTCTCTCTCTTTTTGATTACAGCCATCCTACTGGGTATGAAGTGGTATTTGTGACTTTGTGGTTCGGAAGATCCTATTTCTTTCTTTATATATTTCAGTTAATGAATATTTACTGATTGGCTTTCAGATATCAGATACTGCCCTAGGACCACACATTCCTTGCAAGCCAGAAATATCAGACCCCTCTACTATTCTTGCCACATAGTCAAACTTTTGGTATTTTTAAAATATAATAAAAGAGAAACAAAAGCATCTTTGTTTTAATCTGGGTTTTGATTACTTTGCAATATTGGAAATTTTTCATACTTCCATATATATGTAGCCATTTAATACAGAATTAACTATAGCAATTCTTGTAATTTAAAAGAGACTTATATCAGGTAGTAAAGATGCAATATTAAAAAGTTCAATTAGGTATGAGGTTTTATAGACCATGAATTAATGGCATCAAGGGCCCCACAAAGCTAATTAATTTGCTTAAGGTAGTTAAACAAGAATATGGTCAAGTCTGAACTACTGTTAAAAGGACTAATGATGCCAGTGTGAATATATAACCAACACATCCAGACTGCAATTGTTAGGATGAGGTCTTGGTTTTCCCCTGCAGTGACAGATTTGGAAACAGGAACTAGGTAAATAAGAGAGCAAGTGCATCTGGTTGAAGGTCAATGACAGTGACACGACTGGTGCTTCCACTTATGAATTTTTATTTAAAAGTCATTAGTATTATTGGTTAACACTTTTTAGCAACGATTTTGAACCAGAACCTATGCTATACCTTTTGTACAAGTTGCCTCATGTCATTGTCACAATAACCATATTATGTAGGCACTAGCCCCATTTTACAGGTTTGAAAACTGTTAAGACACAGAAGAGTTAAGTGATTTTTCCAAAGGTCACACAACTCATAAATGGAAGAACCAGAACTATAGTCTAGCTCTGGCCTTCCTCGAGCTTGATCCTTCCTCCCCATGGCCAAGTACGGAGCACCCGGATGGTTGTCTGGGGACCCCCATCCCACGAGCAGTTGGGAACAATAATGTGCCTAAACACTTACTCATCCTCAAACTACCTTTTTTATATGAGAAAGAGTGCCAGGCTTGGGAGCATGGAGCGTGAAAAATAAAGCCTACGCTTTGTCTAGAACTGGCCTTCCTTCCTCAAGATTGGGATGATTTTCATGATGTGTTGGCCCTGTGCTAAGAACTTTACATAAAGAATTTCAATAAATCTTTACCATTTGATGGGTACTTTTAGTACTTCCAATGTAAGGATTAGTAAATGGAAGCTCAGGGGTAAAGTAAAACCCACAAATTCCCACAGGTACTAACTTAAGTGTCAGAATGTTTACTTGGATAGACACCTGGTTCTGTCTAACTCCTTTCCAACCTTCCTACTCGAGACATAAATTCAACTCTCATGAATAGTTGAAATGTAAACAAGCATGATGACACATAGCTTTTTCTGGCTTCTCAGTTTCCTCCTCTGAAAAAGAGGGACAATAACTTCCTAGCTAGCTGTCCGAAATCTTGGGAAGGTTAAATGACACAATGTGAGCAATTAACACATCAGCCAACCAGCTTCTCTGATCCTGAAATAAATGTTCTGTTTTCTATGCATGCATGCCATGGCCACCACCTATTCATGCATTAACCAATATTCGCTGAGTGCCTATATCTAAGCAGACTACAGTTCATGGGGTTGGTGAATGCAATCTGTGTGAATAATTGAAAAACTTGTATTCCAGTTCTCTTCTCCCTTACTTTGGCAGAGAAGGTTGGACTAAAGAGCATTCTTGGTTTTGCCAAATAAGAGAATGAATGATACTCTAAAAGCTAAGCTTAGGAGGCAGTACAGTATGAAGAGTGCTGACAAGGAGCTAGGAGACTTCGGGCAAGTTAAGAGAAACTTTCTGCCTCATATTCCTCGACTGTAAAATGGGAATCAAAAAATAATTGGCCTGTTGTCTGGATTAACTGAATTAATATATCCAAAGGACTGTTCTAAGGAACGATGAGTGGCACAAAAGTAATTTACTCTACCAGTGTTGTCTATTACAGCTGTTGCCTGAGTTCCAGACCGAGCTCTGCCATTTCCAGGATGTGTGGTCTTAAGCAAGTGACTTCTCTTTTTGGTGCTTCAGTAGCTGCAGCTAAAAAACATTTCAATTAACTTAAAATAGTACTTACTAAGCAATTACTCTTTGCCAGAAATTCTTCTAAGCTCTAGAGATAAAGAAGTGAATAAGATATGTAAGACTCTTGCCTTCACAAACTTGTATCTTAGTAGAAAAAGAAAGACATAAACAATGAGCACATAAGCAGCAAAGTGCTTTCTTATTTTAGAATTTGCAAAAACACAATGACAACAAACCCAGGATGACGGAAGAGAGAACTGCTGGGGGCGGGGGGGGCAGGTGAGGTAACTTTCCATAGGGAAGGTCCCTCCCCAACCCCAAGAAATTTGCATTGAGCCAAACGATGAGCTGATGCCAGCCGGGCAAAATCTGGGCAAAGACCATTCCAGTCAGAGGGAACAACAGATGTAAAGGGCAAGTAACACATATTTGGACAAGAGAGCCAGTTTGGGAAGCAAGTTTAAATTTTCCTCATTTTTCTTCCCCTTTTCATTTTTCACATTTTGGCATGAGGACAATTGTAACTCCTGCACAGTATTGTTTGAAGATAAAGTGAGATAACGTAAGTAAAACATCCAGTATGATGTTTTGGATATAGTAAGTACTGGATATACATTTGTTCCCCTCCCTTATCTTGGGCCAATGTTACTAACTCATCATCTAACCCTGAAAGGCTCCTAATACTCATACATCTTACGGAGAACAGGCTGTGTGATGTGCTTTTTATTTTGTGAGTACCACTTATTAAAATGCGAGGAGGGATGCTAAATGATTGAAATCTCTTTGTGATTTGTCTTCTAATCCCATTCTGATTTAAAGGTTTAATTTCCGACCCTGTCATCATCTAGTTTTTAAAGCTTCATGCTTAAACTGGCACAAAGTCAAGAAATGCTTCTAAAAAATGAATAGGTACCAGAGATAATAAAATTAGATGTCAGTGCATTAAACCTTTTTCTCCCCATGGCTGGTCATCACAAAATATCATAAAATCTGTCATAATAAAGGGCAATACCTTATAAATGAGCTGATAGGGCATAAAAGGATGTAAATGATTTATATTCTACCAGCCAATAAGATGGGCAAGTTGATCCTTGATGACACCCAACTTTTTATTGCTCATGAATAGGTGAATGTAACACAGATAGAAACAATCTGGGGGAAAAAAAGCTAAATAAGAGTTGATTAACTGTATAATCAATTATTCCAAATTGTCCCTTGATTTAGGAAGAATTAATATTTTATCTGTTGGAGTTCAAAAAGTCATCCTCTATCATTTCTGTTAATCTCCATGCATTTCAACACCTCTTTAAAAGTTATCATATTGAGCATTCCAAGTTACAGCATCAGTTTTGAAATGCCCAATAATAGGTAATAAAACTCCGTTAATGCTTTGATTATGATTAGGGTGATAATTGAAATTGCAACTGTTATTGAGTGGTAACCATGTTTGGAGTCTTGTGAAAGACCTTCATGTTTGTAAGAGAGAGAGTAGTGATCATCTAATATTGTTCTGCATTTCTAGCTCCCTTATAGAGAGGCAAAGTCCTGTGACTACTTCGGACCAATGGCTGGGGTGTCGGTCACATTCAGATTGGGGAGCGAACATTTGCCAACTCTTCAGTTGTCTCCTCCTCTATCACCGGGAAGATGACTCTTCAGCTGTTAGATTCTTCATTAGCCCGAATCCATGACTTACCGTGGACAGGGAGTAGAATTCCTACGAACTTCATTGGGTATGAGGCATAGTGACAAAAAAAATCTTTGTAGTCTTAAGCCACTGAGTTTTGGAAGTTATCACTAAATCATAAACCAGCTCGCCCTGACTAAGATAACAATATCTTCTCACTAAATTCCGCCAAACAGCCTTGAGGAGGGTACTGTGATAATCTCTCTTTTAGAAATGAAGAAAGTGAGGCACAACTAGTACCTTACTCAGGGTTAAAAAGCTACTACGTGGAGAATCTCTGGAATGGTACCTAAATCTGAGATTACAGAAACTTAGCTCCTTGCAAAGTGATAAGAGAACCAAATATTTGGTTCTAGATGGCCATGGTTCAAATTCTGTCTCTATGCCAGAATGGAGTAACCTTGGGCAGGTTACTTAATCCTTCTGTGTCTCACATTTTCTCAGATAGAAAATAAAGGTAATATTAGCATATGTCTAACCAGGTTGGTTATGAGGCTTCAGGAATTGATATGTTTCAAATGCTTAGAATTGTACCTGGCATATAAGTTTTATTTATTACCATTAATTTTAAACTTGTCTATCAAAGAACTAGAAAAAATCAATTTACAAAGGAGAACATTCTTGTATACTGGGATCCCAAAACCTCCCTAATTTTACAAATCAGGAAGCTAAGGCTCAAAAAGTTTACTAACTTGTCCAAGGTCACAAAAAGGAAGACCTTCTTTCTTCACAGTCCAGTGGATTCCCACTTCACTTTGCTAATTTCAATTTTAATGAGGTCAACACAGGAGAAGAAGACAGGGAGGAAAGTTCTTCATCACTTTCAAACCAATCAGCATGTGCTGGGTTTCCGCCCCCTTCCAAAAGCGCTGATGAACGCCTTGCTCATCATCTTAAACCATGCAGTTCTTGTGAAATATAGCAGGTAAGTGGAAAGCTACACTTGAGCTAATAAAAGAATTAATTGTTGCTGGCCTGATGACAATTCTTTCTCCTCCATTTGTCTCTGAAGTGGCATTTCTGACATTTGGTGATTTTGTTTGTTGTGTTAAGATGGTGATAAGGTGGTGGCAGCTTAGCATCCCAAACAAATAATTCAGTTTCTTTTTTTTTTTTTTGGCCAGGAAGATTGTCCCTGAGCTAATGTCTTTGCCAATCTTCCTCTGTTTTATATATGGGATGCCACCACAGCATGGCTTGATAAGCAGTGTGTAGGTCCACTCCTGGGATCCAAACCGGAGAACCCCAGGCCACTGAAGTGAAGGGTGTGAACTTAACCACTACACCCCTGGGCTGGCCCCAGTGATTCAGTTTCTTAATAAAAAGAAAAGAGAAGGAAGGAAAGGGAAAAGAAAGAAAAAGAAACCAAGGAAGAAAAAAAGAGAAGAGAGAATACAGATATCTCTATTGCTCTTCCAGAGTGACAATATATCTTCTATTGGAGACACCTCTTTAACTGCAGCTGTTGAATTGCTATTGTGGGCATTTGAAAACTTCAAAAATACATTAAACCTTTGCTACACCTGTAGTTATACCACTGATATAAATTAGACAAAAATTCCCATTGCAAATACTGTGCTGCTTGGGAGTTACCTGCTTTTATTTTTTTCCTTCCCTGGGATTAGCTGCTCAACAGATTGCAAAAGATTTACTTAGTAATATGGCGTTTTACTTTATTTTTTTCAAAATTAGTGGACCACCTGTTTTGTTACTTTGATAGCCTGCTTCCCCTGGGAGGCTTCCCTCAAACCCACGTCACACACTTGCCGTTTAGATGCTTGTAAGCAAAGAGACAGCTATATGACACCTGGAATGATGGAAACTTGAAGCTGAGCCCTATCCTATCTCTGTTTTCCTTCTCCCAGCTGCTCCCCCAGATGGCAGACATCACCAGTGAAACTGATACTTTTGGGGAAAAATCTTGACTCCAAAATTATGGTAACATCTCCACTGGGACATCCAGTGTATTCTACGGCTATTTTAGAAAAGACATTTGAAAAATGGTGGAAAAAGTGCAAAATAAATCCACACAAGACTTGAAACTTATAAAATAGTCAAAATGATAACTAATCAATTGCTCGACTTAACTTTCAATTTTTGTCCCGAGTGTCCTGCTATAGTGTAAATTCAAAGAATTCCTTGATTCAGATATGTTGATCCTTCCTTCACAAATTATTCGTGGATCTGCAGCTAGTTCGAGCAGTGAACTACTTTCTGCAGATACAAAAGTAAGACCTGGTCTGATCATGTGACGCTTTCATTCTAGAGGGGGAGACAGAAAAAGAACCATCAAGATAGTTCAGAAAGTAGTAAATACGATAAGGGAAATTAAGGCAAAATAATAAAGGATGATTAGAGCTGTTGGAGAAGGTCTGGGGAAAGCCTCTGTCAGGAGGAATGTTCACGTGGAAGTAATGACAAGGACGAGCCCTGTGAAGGGCTCAGGAATAAGTACTTTAGCTTTGAGGAACAGTAGACTCCAGAGAGAGGGAGATAGGGTAGAATGAATAGAAATAGTGATATGGTCAGTAGCTATGTTTTTTATACCTATTATACTATATTTATTACACTACTATACTTATTATACTACGCTTATTTTTCCTACAGAGAGCTTCTCATCTCTGCTAACTTAGCAGGGAGTATCAGATGAACTCAAGTGAGAATTCAGATTCTGCTTGTTTGTAGAACTGTGGTTTATTTGCTGGAGATTATAGCCTGGATAACTTGTTCATTCATACATTCATTCAACAAACATTTCTGAGTTTGTATAGTATTCCAGATCCTGTAGCAGTTTTTCTCATAATTGTGTGTGTGAATCTTTATGGGGTATTTCAAAATGAAGATTCTGGACTTGCAGAGGACTAAGAAGGCCATGTCTCTTTAGGTGGGACTTGGGGAATGGAATCTTTGAAAAAGACCCTCATTCTGGGTGGTTCTTCTTTACACAGAAGTCTGGGAGATTCTGCACTGTAACAACATTCTCTGTTCATTTGAGAAGTAGGGTAATCCGTGAATAGCTGTTCATGTCTTGTGACCGGATTGTTAGGACAGAGTAGAGACTGCATGTGTAAACTGGAGATACAGCTACATTTGGGTCCAGTCATATCTTAACCACCAACTCATCTGTGGCATGGGGAAGTTGCTTCTGAAACTCAATTTCCTCAGTCTCAAAACAGGGTAATAATGTTACCTCTGCGCTTGGATTGTACGGCTCAAATGAGATGATTTGTCTTAACGTCTGGCAGTAGGAGGCACTCAATAAACGTTGCATTTACTATTCCAATTTCTGGCACTCTTCCCCTTTGGGTTCATTGACAGAAAATATGAAAGAGGGTTGTTAGAGGAAATATAACAGACATACCTATTATATGAGAGGATTAGGCCCTGAAGTTTAGGATAGAAATAAGGAAAACAATTACTGATCATAAAACTAACTCTTATATTCTCTTAGGAAATCACTAAATTAGAGACCTGCCTGAATATGTAACTCCCTTATATAGGAATCTCAAGTCATGGGACTCAGAATTTAGCCCAGTCAGTAACACAGGTATAGAATGAGCCTTTATCATTTGTCGACATAGTTCAAAACTCTACCCAAAATGAATAAAGACAATTTAACTTCAGTATGTTTTAAAAATCAACTTTAATTTAGTATTCAAGAATTTGTGAGAAATTCAGCACATTTTTCATTGCTATCTTGATTGTTTCTTGGATTATTTATAAGCTTATATCATTTACATTGCAGAGTACATAAATAAAGTTAAATTCATAAAAACAAAGGAAAAGTGGTCAGAGAGGCTTTCAGGTCATATCAGAAACCCAGAATATACAAACTAGCTTCTTAATCTATCCATCTGACCGTCTGGAACAGAGATTTGTCCAACACCGCCTAAAATTATTGCATTCCCTCATCCATGGTGCTGATAGACTAAGAAGGCGAACAAGAAAGTTACCCCCCCAGGTGAGCACCATCTTTCCTTGTCCCACTCATGTCAGACAGGACCATCTCCATTTTAAAGCTAACATTTTTCGAATTTGTCCTTTACTAAACCAGCAAAGGATTATTTATAATTCATATATGACCATGTCATTGCCTGGGTTAACGCCATTCAACAATGATAACAAATAATTGATGGGGGTGGGCAGAAACTCAACAGGGCTGGTGGAAATGTGCCAAGACTTATAAAGCTTCAGCTTCAAACTGGCACTGTTACTTCCACAAACATTCTTTAGGTCAAAGAAAGTCATGTGGTTAAGCACAGTGTTAAATGGGAAGGAGAGAGCTCCTCCCTCACTGCCGAAACAAGTCTGATTAGAAGCCACCTTATAAGCTGCTTCATACCAATCTAGGTGCTGCCGCTTCAAAAGTACCCTGGCCAGGCAGTGCAATACCCTAAGGTACAAATTTCCCAGCTGACTTCGATTCTCATAGAGTAAGATTATTGAATGGCAGATCAGGAAAACCCCAGCAAAAAGTATGAAGTGGAATGTCAACCCAGCTGTCAGGCTAGAGAACAAGGCAGAAAGCTGAGGGGTCTGAGCCAGTAAGGGACAAAGTAAGTCAAGATATCCATAGGATGCCACTGGGAACATTGTCCAAGCCGAGTTCAGGAAGTCATTCACATAAGACTTCAGCATTGGACCCAGAAGAATATATAGTAGTTAGAGATCATCAGTTTAGGGACTATCAGATGTTGGTTGGAACACAAACAAGAAGAGTCTGACCAGGTGCTTCTTCCCGCAGTGTGTCAAGTGTACACAAGTTCCCACCCTCTGAACCTACGTAACATCTTATGGGAGGAAACTGGAGGAGGGTGAGGTTAATGAAAAGATGGAGTTATCTGAGCCAAGCAAAAATGTCTATTTCCTAAACGGACCATTTCAATATTCATATGAGCTCATACGTTTAGAGTTGGGAATTTGAAGCAAATATCAAATCAGTTATAAATAAAATAAATCATTACCCCTGCACATCTAAGTTGTAGTGTAATAGAATTTCGTAACTTTGCAACTAATGATTATTTTGTTCATTTCTTCAATTATTCCTGAATAGGTACCCTTACTCCCAATTTATATATGAGAAAACCAAGGTGCAGGGTTAAGCATGTCCATCTGCCAGCGTCCTTGGTTGGAAACAACAGAATTCATTCAAGATAGTTATGAAGGAAGAAATCTAACACATGGACTCGATGACTTATCAAAATGTTGCAAGACCTTGAGGAATAGGCTCTTAGCTAAACTTCCAAGACCAGCTTTCAGAATTACCCAGCACACTACCTGTGCTGTGATCAGAAGCTGCTTCTCCCACAATTAACCACAGAACGTCACTGCCTCGGCCATCTCCCAGGACAGCAAAGTGAATATGGTGTCTCCTGCCTATATTCTCATGAATTTAATGTCCAAAATATAATCTCTTGGGGTTGAGGCTGAATGGCAGAGTCGAAGCCACAAACACAGTAGTCTCCTCTTATCCACGGTTTTGCTTTCCGCAGTTTCAGTTACCCGTGGTCAACTGTGGTCTGAAGATATTAAATGGAAAATTCCAGAAATAAACAATTCATAAGTTTTAAATTGCACCCTATTCTGAGTAGCATAAAGAAATCTTAAGCCATCCCATGATTAGTTATTGCTGTTAACCTCTTACTGTGACTAATTTATAAATTAAACTTTATCATAGGTATGTATATGAAAAAACGGAGAATATATTGGGTTCAGTACTATCCACAGTTTCAGGCATCCACTGGTCTTGGAATGTTACCTCTAGGGATAAAGGGAGACTACTGTATATGCCCTAGCAACAAGAAGGGTATATGGGTATATGCATATTCTATGTTGTGAAGGCAAGAATCACACTGTGGGGAAATATTAAAATGTAGAATGTTCAAAGATAGTAGCACCCACAAATGACAGATGCCCACGACTGTCACCTGCCTTCCCCCACAATGCTGATTCCTGGTGATTAAAGCAATAGAGCCTGTGGTCTTAAGCACAACAACATGTTATCCGTTAAATGCCATTTTGCCTGCATATACCCTCACTCAGCACCAAAGGAGGTAATGAGTCCCTCCTAGGGTAAGGAAGGTTCACCCAGATCTGATCCTGCCAAGATTTGCAGCCACAGCTCGCTCCTGTCCATGTCTACAGATGAGCGGTTACTTTCCTACAAGTGATGCTATTTCTCACCTTCACGTTTTTGGTTGTGGTAGGAGAGCCTCATTGCCCCTTCCTACACCCAACACCCAACTATTTTTGCCTAAAGTTTATGTGACCTTTAGGGTTCGTATTTTTCAGGAAGGATCATCCCCCTGGGAAGGGTTAAGTGTTCGTTCTTTCTGTGTTTTCATAATACTGTAAACACATTTCTGTTCCCTCCCTCCTAGGTTATTTTCTAATTGTGTGTGTGTGTGTGCGCGTGTGTATCCCAAATAGTCTGAGATCTTTGAGGACAAGGGCCATGTATTTTTTTTTTTAATTTTTTCTTATCCCCAAGAACCTAGCACAGTGTTTGGCGTATAGTGCTGCTCAATGAATATTGTCAAATGAACTATTCTGGACTTCAATGTTGCTTCTGAACATAGTTTTACAATATCAGGCTGGAAGGAATAATATAGATAAAACAGTCCAAGCGCCTCATTCTGTGGGTGAACAATGTGTAGCCAGAGGAGGGATTTACCCAAGCCTTCACAAATAAATAGGATTGAGCTCTTGGATGGCAACAATTGAATAGCTACAAACTTCTTATTAAATATCTACTATGTGATCCGAACTGGAAATGTGCAGATTTCTGCTTAATCTTAATTATAGCTCAGCAAGAAAGACATTATTATCCCCATTTGACTGTCAAGGAAACTGATACTCAGATAAATTACTTTCTCAATAGTACACGTCTGAAACCAGGGTTCAAAACCAGTGGCATCAAAACTTCTTCTTTCTCTTTATTTTCTTCCAGTACCCATTTTAAAATGCCTTCCTTCCTCCTTTGTAAGAAGTGAAAATAATAATAAAGTAATCAATAACACTTAATGAATAGTCTACTATATTGAAACAATGTGCTAATCACTCTATATGCATGATATCATTGAATATTACAAGGTAGATATTGTTATTACCTCCCATAACATTTGTGTAAACCGAGGTATATAGAGAGAGGTTAAATAACTTGTACAATATTTCACATTTACACTAAAAACACTACATTTTAGTAAGACACGCTGTGTCCTCTTAACCTGGAGTTAGCATAAACTCTACCACTTCCCAAAGAAATTTTATTTTCTCTTTTATAACTGATCCCTTGGCAGCATCCCTTGATAATGACAGCCCTCTGCCTATTTTCCTAATAAAAAGTGCTACAAAGTCATCAGAATTATAATTCACCATGCTCACATGCCATCCTATCCAATGACATATGAACCACCTTCCTAGAATTTTCTAATGGGTAAAATGATGACTGGATTGTCAGAAACCACCTCCACTGTGTCAGAGGTGATCAAAATACTGAGGTTGCTGTGAGAAAGCCCAGTGACACGGTGTCTTCCTTGCTTGAACTCAACAGGATTGTAACATTTCGTTGAGAAGGAGATGGCTAATTGCTTATTTTGTGGAGAATGCAGGAGGAGACAAGACACACGTACCACACCTGTTAAGGAAGCTTCACAACTGTAACCAAGGCTACCTTCAAAAATAGAACAATTTCCTACAGAGAAAGTCATATCTAGAGACAGCAGCTGGATTGCGTGACAAAGACCAGGGATTAAAGTGATGTGTGCCAGGAACAAAAGTCCACGTCCTACAGACCCACCAAGTCCTGCTTAATGAGAGTGGGATCCTGAATGATGACCACATGGAGAGAGGAAATCTAGCCCATGATGCCTGGAAAACAACTTGCTAGGGCCTGCTGGGTTGCCTCCCATCAAGCATAGCTGAATCAGCTGCTAAAAAGGGAAGCCGGAAAGTTTGGAAGGAAAATGTCATACTCTCTTTTGATAATATTGCTATTAAAAATAAGCTACCTTTTATTGATTCTTTCAGTGTGTCAGACACTTTATCTACATTGATTCACTTCGTGCTTACAACTACACCATGAGGTAGGGTTTGTATCTCCTTTTATCACATTAGTTTACTAATGTTAGCTAATTTCAGCCTAAAAAGGCACTTATTGAAATATTACCTATTAACTCAACAGAATTGAAGGTAAAGTTGGGTGAACAGGTCTTTGGAAGCCTAATTCATTAGTCAAGGATTCACTGACAGTCTCTTCTCCATCCTTCCTGTCACCGAAACGACTCAGTTCAATCCATTTTTCTTGTCTGTATTTCTGGGCTTAAGTCTCAAATTCCCCAGAGGATCAGTCTTAGTGGGATTGTCTGGATGCCATGCCTACTTTGGAATAACTAGAGTAGTTAATAGCCTTTGCAAGACCTCTTATAATAGTAAATATTCCCCAAAAACAATTTCCCAAAGGAAAGGGAGAAAATGTGGGGAAGGGAACTACAATAAGACATGACTACCACACCAAAATAAGATATGTCTCAGGTGAAGAAACTCAGACATAGACATTATTTCATTTGGTCAACATCACACAGTTTCTAGGTAGCTTAGATAAGAATTAAATTCACCTCTATCTGATTTTTAAAGTAATTGTACTTAATCCTTAAACATATAGCCTTTTCCATAATACTGGCTGCATCCGCGTTATTTTGTGTCAGCTTGTATTTTCCAAAGACGGCTTTGTGTGTGTGTGTGTGTGTGTGTTTGTGTGCATGTGCATATGTGTGTTTCATCCCACATGCTCTTCCTACAATGTGATTGACACTCTTCCAACCAAGAGTCAGGGTACATGTTCCCTTCCCTTGAATTTGCCCAGGAGTTTGTTACTGCTCTGACCAATAAAGTGTAGTAGAAATGATGCTATGTGACTTCTGAGGCTAGGTCATATTGCAGAGACAGCTTCTGTGTGCACCCCTCTCTCTGTCTCTATCTCTCTACCTGTCTTTCTCTCTCTCTGTCTTTCTCTCTATCTCAGTCTCTATCTCTGTCTCTCTTTCCCCCAGCCTACTCTCTCTCTCTCTCCTTCCCCTTCGCTCTCTCCCTCCCTCTGTCTTTCTCAGTGTGCTTGCCCTCACAACCCAGCCACCACAATATCAAGAGGAATCAAGGACACATGGAGAGGTCATATGTGAGTGTTTCACTTGAGTGCAGCATAGACCACCAAACGTGTATGTGAGCCCTCAGCTGATGCTGAGTGGAGCAAAGATGAGCCATGCCCACTGAACCGTGACTAAATGACGGATTCTTTAACAAAATAAACATCACTGTTTTAAGCCACTGAGTTTTGAGGTAACGTGTTATTAAGCCCTAGTAACTAGAACAGATCTGGTAGCTGGAAGTGGGGTGTTGCCATAACAAATGAAAAATGTGGAGATGGCTTCAGGACAGAGTAGTGAAGGGAGGGTTGAGGGGTCATGAAAAGGCTGTTAGCAGAAGTAAGGCCACCCTTAAGTTGGCTGTCAGTGAGGGCTTGGGAGAAAGTGAGACATTCAAAAAAATGAGGAAATAGTATTGGAAGCTAGAGAAAAGGGGACCCTTGTTAGTGGCAAAAATTTTGCATTTCCCATAGTAACGGAGAACATGGAAAATGTACCTAATAAGCTGGATGGTCCAGGTAACAAGATTTCCAGGCACACTTTTGCAAGTGCCACCTGGTTTCTTTCCATTGCCTATAGCAAAATGAAAGAGGGCAGAGAGAAGCTAAATAAAAAACTGTTAATGTAAAGAAACCAGGAATTTTTGAGTTTACAAATAATAAAACTATTTCTCATTCCCAGCCTCCTTAGATGGCAAATAATGCTAAAACTAAGAAGTGCCTTCTGGGCAAAGATAAATCCCAGATAATGACAGAAAAACAAGGTCTAAAGATGAAGCTGAGAATTTAATTATAAAACCCTTTATTAAGACATCAGAAGGATTTAAGAAGGTGCCTAAAACTGACAGGAACCTTGAAAGCATGCCCTGCAGATCCCCTCCGTTAAGCAATAGGACGTCTAAGGATTAGAAAGGTATCTTCACTCAGCAGTCTCAGAGGAAGCTCAAGTTAGAGAAGGCCTCATCTTGATGAGCTTTGTAGGGGTGGCTTTTTACTAATGGAGGGTACCTAATGCAATTCATAGGAGGTTCAGATGTTTTTAACAAGAGTTGTATTTGCAAAAACACCGGCAGGCAGGAGTAAAAGTGACAGAGACAATGTAAAATGAAAAGATGATTATGAACAATCAAACTACTACAGGCAGGAAGCAGTCTAAGAAAATTGCTAATCCCTCAAGTGTCAGACATAGCTTACGGAAAGGAAAGGGCACTCATTGTGCGAAATCAAGAGCCTTCAAGGAGGACCAAGAGCCATGTTAAATTACTTCTAGGCTATAGGATTGTTAATCACAGAACTACCAATATGTCCTAGCTAGATTTCAGAATTACTATGGACCACTCCTGTGTTCCTTCTATTTTCCTCCTTTTTGAATGGGAGGATCCAAAGCTGTCATCCCATGTATGTCCCACCATTTTATATTGGGCACATAGGACAAGTGGTAAATTCTCTCTTTAGTTCATAAGTATAGAGAACAAGGTAACTGTGCTCAAATAGTTGTGCCAAATCACACCTAAGGAGCCTCTTCCACATCTGAACCTGATTTAGATAAGACTATCTTGGACTTTGAGCTCGAGCCTGATACCAAAAGGGAAGAGTCTTGAGAGTACTGGAGGAGATGATAAGTGCATTTTGCACGGATGAGAGATGTGAAGTGTTGTGGCCAGAAGGCAGAATGTGGCAGATTGTGATTTTCAAAGATAGTTGTATTGCATTCTACATGCTCTTCCTACACTGTGCTTGGCAGTTTCTCCCACTACGAGGTGGGGTCAAACTTTCCTCTCTGAATCAAGGTCTTGTGACTGCTCTGACCAATAGAGTATGGAGGATGTGACAGCATGTGACTTCTGTGGCTAAGTCATAAAAAGGGTAGAGATTCTGTCTCTCTCTCTCACATTTTCTATTTCTGTCTCTCACTCTCTCTATCTGACATCCTCCTTTGGACACCAGCCACTGTGTTATGTGGAAGCCCTGGACCTAGATACTGACCATCCCAGCTAAACTTTCAGCCAAGAGCCAGCATCACCACCAGATGTGTGAATGAGCATTCTTTCAGATGATTCTAGTCCCGAGCCTTTGATTTACCCCAGCTGATGCTGAATGGAGGAGAGACAATCTCAGTGCTGAGTCCTACCAAAATTAGAGACCCATGAGCAAAATAAATGTGTTCATTTATTATGTAGCCATAATAACATAGGAATTCTGCTCATACTAGCATTCCCTCACTTTACTCAAAGTGAATATTCATCAGAATACATATAGTTAAAGGGCTCTCAAGACATCCTCTTATTAATTCCCTAACATTACCGGATTTCGGTCTCTAAGTTATCAATGGTCTTAGGTAGACTTAATTGTTTCTCCCTTTCCCATAAACTTTTATATACCGCTATTATGGCACCAATCATTTTGTATCTTACTTGGTATTTACATTTCTGTTTATTCCCACTTGGATGCACTCTGTAAGGATAACAGGTTAATTTTTACTTCCATGCCCACCATCAAGCATAACACCTAGCATATATTAAGTGCACAAAATGCTGAGTCACCTATGGAATACTAGCAGGTCTAAAGCTGAAATCTCTTAACCAGAGCAGATCTGAAGAGCAAAGTGCTGAAAAGAGTATGCTAAAGGGTCAGAGAGATGTGGGTCAGATCCCAGTTTTGCATCTTGGCAGCTGTGTGGCCTCAAGGAAGTAAGATAAACCCTCTAAGCCTCAGTTTACTTACCTGTTAAATAAGGTTAATTATAAAACTTGTATCTGATAAATTGACTGCGAGAATAATATGAGGCAAAGCATTTGCAGCTCTCTATATAGTCTTATCAAAGAAAGAATAATTACAACCAGTGCATCCATATCCACGTGAAACCAAATGATTTGTGAGTCCCACAGATTTCATGGGTTTAATAATAGAGTTATTGAGAAAACTAAATGCTCTGGTATACATAAATCTGCATGGCACCATACCTGATATATACTAAGAACTCCATAAGTATTAGTTATCAATGTCATTATTTTTACGAGTGGCAGACACTGACACTTGCCTATCCGATCTTCATTCATGTCTTCTTTCTCAATAAGAGAATCTTAATTTTTGTTTAAGGATACAGCATGCCCAGATAAAAAGGAGGACATTTTCCAGCCTCCCTGCTGTTAACGGTGGCCATTGTGATTCAGTTCTCTCTAGTGCAGATGTGTCCCGAAGATTTTTGGAAAAGTAAGATAATCTTCTATTTTGTTTGGGAAAGCAATGCATCTAGCCAAAGGTGCGTGCTATCAGTCTCACTTACAGCTAAGGGTGGCCATGAAATACAGTTCTGTCAATTAGGATACGTCACATTTCTCCTGGGTATTTGAGATAAATTTGGCCTTCCTAATATGGGCACCCCCTTTTTCCTGTTATATCAAGCTTATCTCTATGCAAAATGTGTCAAAACTTGGGTTGCTCAGGCAGCAGACTCTGAGACAGAGACCAGCATGCAGAAATATTATTGGGAGTTCTCATAAAACCAAAACTTATAGAAGGAAGGGAAGGAAGCGGGATTGGGTAGAGAAGGAAGAGTAGCTAGAAGGTAATGTCAACAGAAGACTCAGACAAAGCTACAGGGGCTCTGAAGACAAGACGACCCTGCCGAATCGTTCCATGTTGCACAAAAGGACTGAGCTCTTTATCAATTGGTTATTGGATGACCACTGCCTCAGAAAGTGGGCATGACTTTGATTTGAGGAGGTTCCTGAAGGGGGCTGTCAGCTGAGGGCTGAGCACCTGCTGCACTCTAGTCCTCCATTCCTGAAGGGGCAACTAAGCAGCACCTCTCCACATTCACAACAACTGAAATATGAGGCTGGAGGTGTAGCAGCCATCTTGAGAGGATAAGACAAAGACAAGAGGAGGAAAACCATATGCTAAGCATGACTGAGCAGCAAGACAGAAGGATCTTAGGACATTGATAATACTGTGGAGTCAATTCCCCAACCCTGGACTGACTTTCTCTAGACTCCTTCTTATGTCATAAAAATAACTTCCTATTTGCTTAAACCAGTATACTCCTATGCATCCTTTAATGATGGGGCTACATTCTGAGAAATGCATCATTAGGTGATTTCATCATTGTGCGAAAATCATAGAGTATACCCATACAAATCTAGGTGGGATAGCCTACTACAGACCTAGGCTATACGTTACTAATCTTATGGCAGCACCGTTGTATACGTGGTCTGTTGTTGACAAAAACGTCATTATGTGGCCCATGACTGTATACATAACTCTGATATATTAACATTGTCATTTGCCAAAAATACATGTATAATAACAAAAAAATGAATATATTTTCCATTATTCTAATTTATTTTCCAAGATTCATCCTGCATCTTTCCCCTTATAGGTAATAGTTTACGTAATTTTTTTACTCCTCACAGCCCTCAAAATCCCGTCCCATTGTGACTGCAGCACTCACAATATGCTGCATTCATTTAAAAAATAGGGTATATTTCCTTTTGCATGATTTTTCCATGCTCAATCTTATGTTACCTGATTGTTTGTCACCAGGTCTTACACCAGAAGCCATTGAGAATGGGATAGGTTTTCCATCACAGATTACATTTGTATCCTCCTCAGTTTAAATGTATAGTGATATGGGGCATATAAAGGTGATTGATCAATACTTGTTGAAATGAACTGTAGCTCTAAAAACGCAATCTTAAATACATGTTAGATCTCCAATAATGTGATAAACTAATAAGGTACTCTAAAAGAAACAGAATAAAAGGCCTATAAAATAAGATTGCTTCGTTCCCTTACAATGAACTCTCATTTAATGAAAAGCAGGCTGTATTGGGCACATTGCTCTCCTCTCCCGGGCATGCAACATTCAGCTTGAATATTGAGCTTTGTTTTAAATGCCCTTTGAGAGCAAAAGGGAATCAAAAGCAATGACCTGATATGCTCCGTAAAGTGTAAGTGCAGCGTTCTCATCAATAGTAAATAATGCACAGACAACAAGGAGCAGTGGGGAGAGCATCCACCTCGTGCATATGTATGGAGGGCGCCTAGTCTGTGAGGGTCCAAGGACAAAGTGCTGCAAGGACCTTCAGATGGTTTCCTAGACCTCTCTTTTCTCAAGTGCTCCTTTCAAGACTTACTTTGGATGTAGAATTCTCTACATTACTTGAGCACCAAAGGGTCTTAAGTGAGAAGGCACGAGAAGGTGAGAAGGACACACAAGTCAGCACAGCAGCAGTTCAATGCCAAATAGCACGTAGCTTTTGGTTATGCCATTATCAACTGCAGCAAAACAATAGTGTTCATCAAAAATCCACTTGCCAATTGTATTAGCCCGGTTCCGTAGAAAAATCGTCTGAATCAACATTTTCATGCTAAAGATTTGCTGGAGGCGTGATCTTAAAGGAACAAGGGAGGTTGGAAAGAAGAAAGGCAGAAAGGGAGAGAAATCAAATACAAAATGGGCAAGTGGGTTTTTAAGAGCAAAATGCATCAGATGCAGAAGTCAAGCAAAATGGATCAGATGAAGAAGTTAAGGAGTACTGTAGCTTTTTAGAAAGTCTTGCCATAGTTTTAAAATTTTCATCCTCCCACTCTTCGAGAGTTACAAATAGAATATTTAGTAAGCAGCGACTAGTTTAGGGTAAGGAAGCCTTTCCTGAGAAATTCCAGTCGTGCAGTAGGTGAAGGGGCTGGTGATAAATCTAGGAGGGGATGAATAAACCACATGGAATGTCATTTTTCTGGATTCTACTGCTTAATGCAAAAGCCATGAACTCCTTTAGCAAAAAAATTATATGGAGATTTTTATATATATATATGATGAAGATACCGGTTTGTTGCAGTTGATGACATCGTAATCTAGAGCTTTATGCTGTTTGGTATAATATCTTTAAAGTGTGGGAAGAAAAAAACTGTCAACCTAGCTATTCCACAAGAAAAACACCCCTTAAAGAGAAAGATGCATACTTTTACTTCCACCACTTGTACTTTCACTAATTCAGACCAGCTTTGCTAATGAAGGTGATAATAACGAACACAACAAAAGACTTAAATCCGGCATCTAAACTCTAAATCAAAAGCCAGAGCAAACACTACAATTAGCAAATGAGCAGAAGACTGGAATAAACACTTCATCAAAGAGAATATATGTATGGAAAATAAGCACAGGAAAATTTCTTTTCAAAATAATTAGCCATTAGGGAAACACAAATGAAAGTCACAATGAGATACTGTCACTTACCTACAAGAATAGTTAAAATAAAAATAAATAAATAAAGCAATATTAAATCCTATTGAGAATCTGGAAAATTTTAGCTATTTTCAAGTTCATATCCAATGGCACACTATTTTAAATTCAATGTCTCTCTCCTTTTTCATCTCCATTCTACTGTTAAGCCAATCCAGTTATTTTTTTATTTCAGATACCGTAGTTTTGTTTTAGAATTTATATGGTTGTTTTTCATAGCTCTTGTTTCTCTGCTAATATTTCTTATCTTTTCCATCATCACCAGCATATTTTACTTTCTTCTATTTAACGAAGCCATAATAGCTTTAATTACTGTTTTCAAAAAAACACACACCTGAGTCAGCTTAGGGTTGATGTCAGTGAAATGCCTTTACTTTTATTTTCCTAGTTCTCTGTTTGTCAAGCAATTTTGAATTGCATTTATCACATTATGAGACTCTGGAGTTTGCTATTTTTCTTAAAAGGATATTGATGTCTTTTTTAGCAGAGACTTGACTTGGTAGGACCCATATTTCAGACTCTGTCTCTGAGGAAGTAGCTTAAATTTTAGCTTAATTCTTTTATCTTTATGTGTTCTTCTGATGCATGTGTGTTTCAGGGGTCAGTCAGAGGTCTGGGGAGAATTGCGCGCAGAGTTTGAGGTCTGTCCTCTCTGGCTCTTTCCTGTCTGAGATTCCTTCCTCACCTTCCCGTTGTTGTAGACGCTGTTCTTCCTTCCATTGACTGTAAAACTGAGTAAGCTGTCTATATATCCATAGTGGGCTGCACCTATAGAAAACATACCACTAAAGAATCAAATCTGAAATTGTTTTTAGTAATTCTATATTGGGGGAAATGACGGTCCTGTTTTTTTTCTATTTCATGGCTTAGGTTGTAGTTACAAGAGTGCTTCTTTTTCAATAATTCACTGTTCTATGTTGTTCTCTCATATTGTGATACTGTTCATGATGATAACAATTTGGTGCTCAAAGCCGAGCAAGTACACCCACTGTTTAGTTTTAGGCTGAAACGACCAATGCCATCATTTCATTGAGAATGATCTTTGGGATAACAGAGATTATATAGAACACAAAATATGTGCTAATTTCATATCTAAAAATATAGTCTAGTTATATAGTTGATTACAATTATTTGCCTATATTCTTTAATATATTGTGAGTTCTGGTGAGGGAAAGTAGTTATGTTTATCTTCTTCACCATCTAGTGACCCATTTATTCATTATTAGGTCAATACTCAGATATTTATTGAATGTTTATTTATTGAGTTGGTACCATTCTTGGCACTGGAGATATGAAGTTAAATAATGCAGACAGAGATCATGACCTTATAAAGCTTACATGGAAGTGGAACACCAGAAAAAAGTTTTGATTAATATATAATGTCAGGTGATTGTTGTGCAATGAATAGATCAGGGTAAAATGATAGATAGTCAAAGGGCATGATAATTGATATTGGGTAACCAGAGAAGGTCCTTCGATAGTTGGCTTTTGAGTGGGGATCAAAGAAAAGTGAGGCACTAAAACATAAGAACGTCTGAGAAAGAATGTTTCAGGTTCAGGGAACAAGAAATGCACAGACCCTGAGGCAGGAATGCAATTACGTGTTAGGAGAAGAGTATGAGTCCGTGTACTTCTAACACAGAGAAGAAAGGAAAGAGTGGCAGGAGATGGGGTCATATTCTGTAAGTCTTTGTATATCACTGAAAGGATTTAGGATTTTATTCTTAGTTTCATGGAATCCATTGGAAGATTATTTGGAGGAAGTGACATGATCTGATTTATATTTTAAACAAATAATTGTTTGAATTAGTTGCTGATTGGCAAATAGGTCGTAGACTTGGATAAGAGGCTATTTAGGAGGCAGTTATGGAAGTCCAGTAATGAGGTAACAGTGCTTTAGACTGGGATAGCAGTGCTGGAGTTAGTGAGAAAGTCTGGGGGAACTGCATATGTTTTTGAAAATAGACTCAACAATATTTGTTGATAGAGTGAATGGATCAGCGTGTAGATGGTAGTAACAGTCAATAAATGGAGATTGTTGGGGATAGCAAGCTGGAGAGTACATAATCAATAATTTGTTTTTGGATATGTTAAATTGTGACACTGTTTGTATTTAAGTGAGTAGATGGCTGGTTATGTGTTCCAGGATACAAAGGAGAAGTCTAGGTACATGAATTGTATTTAAAATCATTGGCCTGGATGAAATGACTCAGGCAGTGAGTGTAAATAGAAAAGAGAGAAGGTCTCTGGTCTAGGAGACTGCAGCTGTACTAGTTAGCATAGGCCAGTTTATACCATGGTAACAAATGACTACAATACTTCAGAGTCTGGAAAGAACAGGGTCTTTCTTGGTCTCACTGTATGCCTGTTCTATGCCCCTAGCCTAACTTCTGGCGGTGTGCTTGGTCTATGAACGCATCAGTCCATTCTCTGCCTTCACCTTCCATGTAGCATTCTCCCTGTGTCTTCATATCATCTTCTGTCTGTGTGCAGCTGTCTCTGTGGCCAAATGTCCCCTATTTATAAGGACACCAATCATGTCATATTAGGTACTACCCTAAAGATCTTATTTTAGCTTGATTATCTCTTTAAAGACCCTCTTTCTAAATAAGGCCACGTTCTGAGATAATGAAGGTTAGGATTTCGACATACATTTTGTGGGGGGACGCAGTTCAACCCATAACAGATGGATAAAGCCCAGAGAACCACGTGGACTGGTCCTTGCAAGGCCAAGAAGCTACAACAACCCACCCAGGGGAGAGATGGAAGAAGCTTTTGTCATTTCCTCTCTCCTTCCCCTTTGTCACAACACAGCATAACAGCATCTAAAAGCAGTATTACAGGAAGGTGAAAAAAGAATAGATTATATCCATGTCCCTTCTTTAAGACAAATCTGGTCTGCTCTTGGAGGAGAAGGAAAGTATAACCATAAAAAGCACTAGAATTTTATCTTCAGGATGGTGTTTCTAAAGGAAAATTTCTCATGTTATATTAAAATAGTACAGCTTTTAGTTTATGAATCTGTTTTGAACACAAAGAATTCAATTCCTTGATGCAATAATTCATTTTAATACTAATTTTAAATTTGATTATTCATTTTGCTTATAATTAGCCTAATGGGCTTAAATGGTTACCAAATAAATATTTAGGCCAACACCGCTAGGATTTTTATTCAAACTCAGTATCAAGTAATTAACTTCCCAAGTAAATTCTCCGTTTGTTTTTAGCCCGACTATACAGGGACAAAAGGAAATGTAATTCTCTTTGATAGTTGAAATAAATTTGCTTAGCTTGGGTCCTGACAAAGCCTTCATTAAGATCTGCGATTTTAAAGATGCCACAAGCCTCTTGACAAGTGTTAGCTGAATTTATAGCATACTATCAGATTATACTGAAACTTAAGGTGCATTATTATCATTTTAGAGGAAACACTGAGATACTCAGATACAATTGATAATTTATTTCCTTGGGAGTCATCTATAATTAACATCCTCATAGGTAACACCCGGCACATAGTGCTGTTGCTTTGAGATTTCCAGGATAAAAAAACAATGCATTGAAAAGCCTGGTCTGCAAAGATTCCTTTTTGACATCATAAACCCTGGAGTCAGTGGTTCAGTTACTCAACATGAGCTAGGAAGAAACAAACTTGGGATAAATTCAGAAACTGCAATGTGGCATCCTTAAACAATTATGTTCTGAATTTCCCTGATTCCAGGAAATTTTGATCCTTTTTCTTTATAATATATAGATTCAACAATAAGAGTATAAATATACTCCCTATTGGACACTGTCTGCACAAAAACATAAATGAAGTCAAAAGCATTTAACTGGAAATACATTTTAAATGACAATATATACTAATGAGAAATTTTCCATGTGCTGCACTCAAGAAAACAGTTTTTACTCAATGAATTGACTGAAGGCTTCTATTGTTTGGGTGCTGCTTAATCAACACTATCATCAGGAGCTTCTTCCAACTGTCCAAACTGCAATATTCTCAATGCCATGTAGACCTGTCTCTCATCATCAGTGTCAATGGAGAAATAAATGCATTCTTAGATATATCACATATTTAAATCAATAACATTTTGGAGAATATAGTTGGACTCTATTTAAAATAGAAAAAAAAATACAACAATTTCCTAGGAATAACTATAACAAGTAATTGCCATATTTCTCTGAAGAAATAATAAAACTTTACCGAAGGTCATAAAAGAAAATTTCAATAAATGGAGGAATGCATCATAGTCCTGACTATGAAGACTAAATGTTGCAAAAATAATGCTTCTTTCTAAATCAATGTGTGGGGTTAATGTGATCCAATTAAAAATAGAACAGAATATTCTTTTAACTTGTTAAGGTAACTCATAAGTTTATCAGGATAAATGAACAAGAACATTCAAGGAATTGTGCAAAAGAATGAGACTCGGTGATTACTGATATATGAGGCCCATTTTATCTCTTGTTTCCTGAATGTTCTATGTTTTCATTGTTTCACTTCCTTTGTATTTCTGACTGCTATTTCATTGTGGTGGTTTTCTCAGTTTTCTCTCTTTTTTGTGAATTGTGGCTCTGCTCTGATTTTTTGTTTAGTGCTTACCACGAGGTTTGTATAAAAGATCTCACAGATGAAACAGTCCATTTACTCATGGCCTCTTATCTCCATTAACCTAAGCAGGTTCCATCCCTTTCCTCTTCCCTTTCTAAGTTATTGCTGTTACAAATTATTCTGTTTTTAATGTTGTGAATTTGTGACTCAGTTGACGTGTTTGCAGTTAGCGCTGATGCTTTCTTTCCCTTTGTCTAAGTTATAATTGAGTATCTGCCTCCCTGTTCTGATAGACAGCCGCAGTTTTCTGATTATGTCTGTCTGTTTACCTCCTTGCTCAAAGCTTTGTAGACCTTTGCCTTATTTTTCTGGTGTGAGAGTATCTTTAATTATTTGTTATAGGAGAGGTCTTGTGGCGATGAACTCCCTCAGCTTTTGTTTATCTGGGAAAGCTTTTATTTCTCCATCGTATCTGAGGGAAAGTTTCTCTGGATAGCCCACTACTGGGTATTTATCCAGAGGACTTGAAATCAATGATCCAAAGAGCTTTATGCACCCCTATGTTCATTGCATTATTCACAATAGCCAAGAAGTGGAAGCAAGCCAAGCGCCCGTCTACAGATGAATGGATAAAGAAGATGTGGTATATATATGCATTGGCATACTACTCAGCCAGAAAAAGGGAGAAAATATCCAATTTGCAACAACCTGGATGGACTTTGGGGGTATGATGTTAAGTGAAATAAGCCAGACAGAGAAAGACAAATACTGCATGATATGGGGAAGATGAATACATGGATAAAGAGAACAGATTAGTGGTTACCAGACGGGGAGGAGGTTTGGGGGTGGGCAAAAGGGGTAAAGGGCACATATGTACAATGATGGACGAAACTTAGACTAGTGGCTGTGAGCATGATGAAGTCTATTCAGAAATTGATAAATAACAATGTGTACCCCAAATTACACAATGTTATAAACCATTATGATATCAACAAAATTAATGGAAAAAATGGCATGTTAGCCAATATGGTAATTACACATGTTCACAATTTTAAAAAGAAGAATGATACTCAGATCAGGCAAAGTTCTCTAAGTTAGTAACGTGTTATAAAGTATAATAATGACAACAGTGTGGTATAAATAAAATACTAACAGCTCATAGGAACTTACACCCAGAAACAGATGCAAGAGTTTAATAAATAATAAATTTAGCATCACAGATTAGTTAGTAATAAAAGCTTATTCCATATATTGCAGAGAAGTTAAATAAATTTTGGAAAAAATGCTGAAATAGAGTTTCATGTCAATTCTTAACCAAATGAAGACAAAATGGATATTTGAAACAGATATATTAAATATCAAAGTAAGTGGTCTTACTATTTTAGAAACTATAAAGCAAAATTATTCTGATTTTCATAGAAACAACATGAAGAATCACAAGGAAAGATCAGTATAATCTATTGCACCAAAAATAAAATCTCTAATCAAAAAATATCATGTACAATTTGAAAGACAGTGAGCAGCTTTCTGCCTTCTGATAGTCTTGGGCCAGCAGCCTATCAGCCAGGTTCTCCCAATTTCCCCTTACACAACCTTTGAAGCCACAGAAAATAACACCAAAAAACAAGACAGGTAACATAGTACCAGAATCCTGGAGAAATTTTATTAGTTTGTTTAAATTGTGGAGCTGAAATGACAAAAGAGCTGGCAGCTGACCCTGAAACAACCTTTGTTCTTTGAAAAGGAACAGATTTGTCAGTCCAAATGATAGTAAGCAGATGCTTTTCACCTCCCCTGTACCTGCCGTTTACTCGGAAATCCAAAGTTGGCACCAATCAGGACTCCAGGCGTTGCCCTCCAACCTGGTCCCCTGGGCCCCCCACCAAGCCCACTCCAATGACACCACCTTCTAGAGAACCACAGGAGATTAAAGAGACACAACTGTCCACAGCCTCTGTATTCCAGGAAATTCTGAAGTAGTGCTACCGAGGGCTTATTATATTTCTATGTAAGGAGTTCCTCATTACCCTTTGGTAATTGTTATCAGAAAAAGTCACCATTGAAAATAAGTCTGTGGATAATAAGAACCTAATTTTATCTGTGTATAGTAATAGAACAATTTGATATGGTCTTTACATTGTGAAATATGACTAAAATTTATCAAGATATTGCATAAATAATTATTATAATAGAAAAAATAGAATGTTTTGGTTATAGTTTAATTTTCAGACAAAATTATATGGTAATTACAGCTTTAAGTTTACATTTGAAATTCACAGTAGGATCTTATGGTAGGGCTATTTCTTTAATTAAATTTCTAATTTTGAGATAATTATCAATTCACACGTAGTTGTGGAAATAATACAGAGAGATCCCATGTAATCTTTACCACGAGTTTCCTCAAAGGTAATGTCTTACAAAACTATATCACCACCAGGATGTTGGCTTAGATGCAATCCACTTATTCAGATGTCCCCAGTTTTACCTACAACCATTTGTGTGTGTGTATTTAGTTCTATACAATCGTATCTCATGTGTAAGATGCATGTGCCCACCACCACAGTCAAGATAAAGAGCAGTTCTGTGATCATGGAGTCTCCTTAGATGTCACCCTTTGATAACCTCACCCATCTTTCCCCACCCATTCTCAACCCACTTGATCCCTGGCAACCACTAATATCTTCTCTATTAATTATCTTTTTTTGTTTCGAGAATTTTATATAAATGTAACCATACAGTTATTTGTATTACTGGTTTCTCCTTTTCATTTCTGAGTAGTTTTCCGATATAAACGTACCACAGTTTGTTGAAGGAGATCTGGGTTGTTTCTAGTTTTTGGCTATTCCAGATAAACCTGCTATGGACATTTGTATACAGTATTTGTGTGACTGTGAGTTTTCCTTTCTATGGGGCAAACGTCCAAATGTACAACTGCTGGTTCGTATGGCAATTACATATTTAGTTTTATAAGAAACTACCAAATTGTTTACAGAGTAGCTGTCGCATTTTACATCCCACCCTCAATGTGTGAGTGATCTGGTTTCTGTGCATTCTCACCAACACTTGTGGTCATTATTTTCTTATTTTTAGCCATTCCGATAGGCATAGTAATATCGAGGAGAGAGATTCTTCCCACTTTATTCTCTTCTTTTTAAAATTGTTTTATTCTAGGACCTGAAACTTTACATGTAAACTCTAGAATAAACTTGTCTCTGTGTACAAAAAAAAAAACGTACTGGGATTTTGATAGGAAATACGTAAACCTACAGGATAATTTGAGGGGAATCGACATCTTTCCTTTGTTTAGTCTTCCAATCCATGAATCATGGGACTCATTTTTGCCAACAGAGTTATTTTATCAGTTTTCCAAAAATCCTCTCTCAATTTTTTGTATTTAAACACTTCTATTTTCTATCTTGTTAACCATGTTTGTGATTTTTCTTCTTTTTAAATTAACTTGGCTAATACGCCAGTTCCTAATTTTCTATAATTTCTTTTATGCAATAGCTGTTCTATAGCATGATTTTTACCCACTTTATAAAATTCTGCATCTTTAACAAGATTTTAAATGTCATTTTCCAAACAGTTTGGTCCCCATGTGTATTACATTTTGGGAATTTCCACATCCAAAAGCCCCAAAAAACCAAAAAAATTATGACATGACCCAACAAAGGAATACCTGCAGCAGGGATACACAACGAGTGGGGATCAACTTTAAGGATCATGTGTGTTGGTTTGTTGAGTAGAGACCTCGGGTCTAGAAGTCAGTTTTAGTGGAGTGCTTCTTAAGCTCTTTCAGGTGAAGGCCTAGTTTTTTTTCCCCGAGTCCATTGAGACTTAATACTTTGGTAGAATATAATAACGTGGTTGCAAATTCAAATAGTTATAAAAGTTTCTAAATGCTGCTTCTTAATTTCTGTGCTTTACTCGTCTCAGGCTGGTGACAAACATTTCATGGACTAATATAGACTTATGGCCCACTTTTGAGAAGCAGTGCATTAGGAAACATTTTCATTCCGTCATGACTTTTCATCTTCCTCTGCAACTGCTATGGTGACTGGAATTATGAATTCTTGTGTTATAGGGACCCAGTTGCACTGCTTTAAAATGTTAAGAGAGTTGATGGAATTTGGAGTAAATTTTACATCAATCCAACAGAATGGCTCTAGATGCACCTTTGGAAGATGTTATCAGTTATTTCCCAAGTGGGCACATCACCATGATTGCAGAGACAAAGAAATCCCATGCCACTTTTTGAATGTTGTTGCTTAGCTGCTTCTCAGACAGCCTAATATATGAAATTTTTGATAAGAAAAGAAGAGTAAGACCTGAAACAATACTGCTATTACTCACGGTGGATAAGTACTAGTTGCTACTCTGCCCATCTGTTGCTTGGATACTGCAGCAGAAATTATACTGCCGAAAAGTTCTTTGAAACTGTTTTGTAATCTGGTACAGTAGAGAGTGAATGGAGTCAAGGGCAATCCAGCCACCTCGTCTGTTGATAAACATTGAGTCTGGACAAAGTTTTCCTCTTCCATAGGTGAGTAGACAAAAGGAAAAGGTAAAATATAGTCAATAAATATCACTCTGACCACTCTGGGAAGAAAACCTTTATATATTAAAAGAAACAAAATCCAAGATTTTCAGAAATATTTAAGCATGGATTCTCCACTGATAAAAGTAGTTTAGGACATGATTAGGTCAATCAACAAAAACCAGAAATGGTTTCTAAAGTTCAAAAGAGGTCGAATCTCATTTGTAATCAAACAAATGAATGTAAGCACAATAACATATTTTGTCTTTCAAACTGTCAATTTATTTTTGGACTTAAATGCAGTGTTTCCAACAGTACATATAAGTGTTTCATTAATGCAGAAAGTTGAAAAAAATCCTAGCTAGTAGGAAATTATCTAACATACACAGAGAGGCTTATAAATGATTGTACCTTTGGCCAGTACTATCATTTTCTTTTTTTTGGTGAGGAAGATTGCCACTGAGCTAACATCTGTGGTAATCTTCCTCTATTTTGTATGTGGGACACCGCCACAGCATGGCTTGATGAACAGTGTGTAGGTCTGTGCCCAGAGTCCCAACCTGTGAACCACAGGCCTCCAAAGCAGAGTGGGAACTCAACCACCACACCACCAGGCCAACCCCAGTAACATCCATTTTTGAACTCTGTGCTAAGAGAATAATCAAAGAATTATGCAAATGTTCATGTAGAATATTTCCATGTTTGACTTATTCATGTTATTAATAAATTAGAAATAATATAAAAATTTAAATATATGAAGATTCAATGTAACTTTTGCACATACATATGATGAAATATTTTGTGGTCAGTAAATGCCAACTTTTAAATAATATTTTTTGACTTGGTATAATGAATATAATATCATGCATTCAGATAAAAATCAAGACAAAAAACTTTACTATGATCTCAGTTTCAAAATGAATCCACATGTAAAGAAATTTCATGTCCAACTGTAATTATACTGCTATTTGTGATGATAAAAAGTGAAAAAAAAACCTTCTAGATTTCCAAAGAAAGTATTACACTATAACACGGCCACAGTATGTAACATTACGTATCCGCTAAAAATCATTTTAAAAGAAAATTTAATGAATTGACAAACTGATAATAATATACTAAGTGGAAAAAGGCAGGATAATAAATTGTATTAGAGAATGGTTTTCATAAGACAAAATATACATGTGCATACATACATATACATATGTATTTTACTGCAAAAATAAGCACATAGAACAAATATTCAGGAAATATAACAAGTGGCCAACAATATTTTTTGCCCAGTAGTTAGATTAATTTCTTGTGTTACGTGCTTTTTTGTATTATCTTTTGTATTGTATTCCCTTGTACTTTAAAATTTTGACAATGAGCATGTATTAGCTTAACGGCCAGGAAAATAAACTGTTTATGTTGTGTGTGTGTGTGCTTATGGGATAAGTGTGTGTTATCCAGAATATTTATTTGTATATACATATATTTTATTTATGCTCATCATCTATCCATACCTACTATCTCTCTCTCTCTCTCTCTCTCTATCTCTCTATCTATCTATCTGTTAGTTGCAGAAGATGAACACACGAACACGTATACACATTTGTTTGTTATTCTAGAAACCATATTCAGGGCCATTTTTCTCCTTGGTTACCAAATTGGTATGTATTTATTTATGATCCTCTCTAAGTAAAATCTCTTGACGTTTTTTTTCATGTTCTTTGAAAGGAAACCAGTTTGTGTTCCAAGAACGTTAAAAAATTCAATTATTTCTAAAACACAAACAGTTGTGGAAGTGCTACTGGGTAATTAATAATAACATGTACACAGGCAAGCGCTGGACTCTAATTAATTTATTCTGTAACGTGACTTGAAATTGGTAGCTAATTTTAACTACATCAATGCACCTTATGCCAAATTTTCTTTCTGTATTTGCAATTTTAACCAGAAAACTTTGTTGGGAGACATTGAATTTTCATTAATTCAAGAATAAAAGCTTTGCATTTTCTTCCTACCGGTTGAAATGACTAACTAAAGACACTAGAAGACTAATTAGTGAAGGACACATATTAAATGAGTCCAAAGGAAAGGAACAGTGTGAGCTAAATTGAAGAGACTTTCCAGGCTTACACGGCCAATGCAACAGATTTAAATGCAAAGTCTATGTGAAATGCACACTTCTTTTTCTGAGTAACTGGTTAGAATTTGAACCAGTATTTGGCTGTAAAAAATGAATATAGATAGCATTACTTGCGCATCTATTAAAATAAGACACCATAGTCGTGTTCAATAAATACTGGTGTCCTCAATTCTAATACATTAGACAATGTTGATAGAAAGGATTTCTGCAAATACTGCCACTGTTTCTCCTCTGCTTTGGTTTACTTGAAATAATATGAAGACTTCTATGATGCTGAATATTCCAAAATTTCAAAATCATGGAATAGCACTGAGTTTTTTTTCTTAAAGAATAAATGAAAAGTTAAGAACAAAACAAAGTAAGACAAATTGTATTCTTGAGTTTTGTGTGTTAAAGCTACGTTTCACATTTTTCCTTATGACATAAAAACACATTAGATTTATTATCAAAGTGTGAAGAACATTCATTCATTCAGTTGGCCCAAGGTTTCTCAGCCTTCACACTATTGCTATTTTGTTGGGGGCTGTTCTGTGCATTGTAAGTTATCTAGCATCATCTCTGGCATCTATCCACTAGATGCCGGTAGCCCGCCAGTTCTAACAACCAAAGAGCTCTTCAGATGTTACCAAATGCCCCCTGGGGGGTAAAATCACTACCAGTTAAGAACCCCTGAATTAATCCGTCAGTCAGTTCCTAAATATTTTGAGATCTTACTTTGTGTCTGGCATTGTGCTGAGTGCAGAAGATAGAACCAAATAGAATGCAGCCTTGCCTTCCAGTTTTCAACTTCTAGACGTGAAGAGACCATCAAAGAATGAGCGATGTGTTAGTATACACTGTGTTTACTTCACCTAAAGAATCAGGGGAAGTTTCCTACAGGGAAAATGCAAATGAATTGAGTTCTGAAGAATAATTAATATTTAGCCAGGTTGGGAAATTGTATAAAACCATTTTAGGAGCTAGTGGGTGGGTGGGTGGTAAGAGGTCCCAACATTAGATTGTGCTCATGGTGTGTAATGAAAACATTGTCCAGTTCCCGTCATCCCGGTAATCTCAACACTGTCTCTTAGGCAGAAGGGATGTGTGAGAATGTTTTATAATTTGGGGCTTGAATCATATCTTCATCACAATAGAGCTGAGGTTGTCACATAACAGAATATAATACAATAATACAAACAATTAAACTAAACATATGCCTTAAACATAAAGTCAGAAAAAAAAATTGACCTTAGGATATATCAGTTGTAAAGTTGAGTTGAGAGAAGCCAATAGGTAAAGCAAAATCCCTTGAATTTTGGTCCTAGCAATAAGGAGCAAAAGGATTCTCATGAAATAGTCCTCGGGAGTGGGGAGAACCAAGCGTCTAGAGTTGCTTTCTCATTAATCTCACACCAACAGATAAAACTATTTATTCTCCGTTATAAATTAGAAAAAATTTCACAGGTGGTCCATAAGAAGTGGCATGAAATCTTGGGTGGATTGATGATGAAGCTAGTGAAGCTTAAGCTTCAGGACCTCTTACTTTCATGGGCTCCTTCCAAGAATCTGGGAGGGGTCCTAGAAAAGCATTTGCACAGTCATTTGCTTTTGTAAAATTTGTGGAAGCAAGCTCTTTTAACTAAAATCTATGAAGATTCCCACTGTTTTACATTCTGACTCCTCTCCCTCGCCTTTCTACTTGCATAGGGTAGATTTGAAGTTCCTTATCTTTGGGACCCTTGCTTAAGAGGAAGTGTAGTTGGGGGTGCATTTAGTTTGGTTTTAGGGGGATATATTTATTTGGTTTGTAGCCACTTCCACACGTGGTTAAAGCATTGCTAAGTCATCTAAGTATACGAGTGGCTTTGAGGAACATCCTCCTCTGCAACTGCGCCATCTTATCTGCTACAGAGATGAAAACATTTTTGCAATACAATGATACCTGACAAAAAACATTTGGGTAATGGAAGAGAAATGAAGCTTATGATATAGAGAATCAAGTAGCATATCATGACAACTTTCCCCCTGATCTCTTCAGACCCCATTTGACCATTTTGTGCACTGCTTCCATTTAGTGTTCAGAGCTAGAAGTGCCTGGGCTGGAAATTCACTGGCCTGGTTGTGGAAACCCAGTTCCCTCTGTGCTTGCCGAGATACCTCTGAGAGCAGAGCAGGTATCCTCTGGGGACTTTGCCTGAAATCCCACACATCCTTGGTTTTCTCCTCTTCCCTAGGGGAATTCCTTATTTAAATCACTTATAGGAAAAACCTCATCTTGAGGGCTATTTCTGGGGAACCCGATCTAATACAACCCAAAGCTATTTGGGATGTTTGTAGTATTTATCAACTTTTTACAACCAGAACTCAATGTGATTTATTTTATCACCACAAATAAATGTTTGCACTTGTGCCTGTTTACACTTTTGTACTCTTTTTCTTAAAGAGGGATACCAAAATTCTACAAGGTTCAGGTCCCACAAAGCCCGCCTGCCCTGTGTCAAGTAGAATGGGACTGGGGTGTTATCCATGCAGGTTTTAGCTGAAGGGCACTGAACCAAGAGTCAAGGAGAAGGTGAAAAATCAGTCCTTTCAGAGCCACTGATACAAAGGGACAAGTTTTCTCTCCCCATTAGCAGAGCCAGGCAAACCGTTCTTGGAAGTCGCTGATCAAAATCAATATTATTGATGTCTCTTAATTTACTAAGTGGAGTCGCACGTATTTTTTTTAAGGCATTAAGTTGCCTGAATGATTATTTGGCTAATTACTTAACTAACCATACTCAAGAAGAAACCAAGGAACTCTTGGATTATAGAAAGTCAAATCCAGAAGTGAGCTGGGATAACAGCAGTTCGATACCAGAGGAATAGAGGTAACTGGGTATCACCACTCTCTTCAATTTATTCATTTCACACAATATATGTAGCCAGTTTTGCTAAAAGTCACAAAGTTTTGCTAATGATCTTACTATTTCAAATTCCGTAGCATCTTGTAAACCCTACCTTGCAAATTTGTTACTGAAAAATTTTAATGTTTTATTTATTATATTTTATTTGGGACTTTAAATTTGAGTGACTTAACTTGATTAATCCCACAAAAATATTTCTTCTTTTATCTATGTTTTAGAGAATTTTATGTGAATTATGTGATCTTGAAAGATTTTAAAATGCAACTATAAAATCATCTGGTCCTGGAGAATAATTGAAGTTTGATAATTTAAATATCATCCATAAATGTCCATTAAGTTTTTCAATATCTTGAGTTATTTCTTTTAGTTCCAGGAATAAGTCATTTAGGAAAAATAACCTTTTCACGGATATTTTTACATTTCTTTATAGAAAGATTTACAGATATTTAACCATAACTTTATACGGAACTAAATTGCTTTATCACATATTTTAAAAATATCGTATTCATCTTAGTATACCTAACCATTTTTTTCACTTTTATATCTTTTTCTGATGTATTGAATTTTTTTTTTTTTTTGAGGAAGATTAAGCCTGAGCTAACATGTGCCAGCAATCTTCCTCTTTTTGCTAAGGAAGACTGGCCCTGAGCTAACATCCGTGTCCATCTTCCTCTACTTCATATGTGGGACGCCTGCCACAGCATGGCTTGATAAGTAGTGCATAGGTTCACACCTGGGATCTGAACCAGTGAACCCTGGGCCTCCAAAGCAGAGTGCATGAACTTAACTGCTGTGCCATCGGGCTGGCACCTTGAATATTTTTGTAACATATGTACCTCATTATTACTTTCTAATTTCAAATTTCATCATTATTTCTTTCTGCTTTTCTTGACATTTTTATTGCTAGTCTATTTATTGTAATTGTTACTTGTATACCAATACAAGTGTATAAGATTATAAATTTTCCTAAGACTACAAGTTTTATTACACTCAACATTTTAATATATATATTGTTCTCATTATCGTTGTTTTCCTAATAGCTGATTATTACGTTAGTGATTTACTCATGAACCCAAAGATTGCAGAAAAGAATGGGATTTTTTTCTTTATGGTTGGATAGTTTATTTCCATATTCATTCTTTACTTAAGTTACATTGCATTATGATTAGTAAAGGTGGCCTATAGAATGCTTCTTTTTTTAGATCTATTGATGTTTCTTTGAATCTATAATATGAATTTTTTTTTAATACTCAAGAATTCTTGAAAAGAATGGGGTAGAAATTTGGTATTATTTTACAAAAATATCTTTATTTATTATCTTTTCTTCAAATTACTTACAGACTCATTTGTTGTCTACTAAGTCTTTCAAATGATTTAAGAAAGCCTTTCTTTCTCCGCTTCTTTTATTCTATAATTCCTCTCCATCAGCTCTGATTTTGATCAGAAATTTCAACATAGTCTGTAACTCTCACTTTTCCTTTCATTAAGCGTTTATTTTTTATTTTGTCTTTTGGCTTCTTAAGTTTATTTTCCACTTCATTGATTTGATGTTTTATAACACATAACCTAGAATTTCGTGTGTTCATTGCTAGTTTAAGTTTACCAATCTTGAGTTTCATCTTCACCCAGTGCAATGTCCTTGTTAATCCTTACAAATGTAGATTAGAATTTATGAATAATTTTCTCCTGCAATCCCAATAAAAATTCCAGTAAGTCTTTTTTGGAGAAAGTTACAATCTGATTGTACCATTTATAGAGAATTTCAAAGGGTCAAAACTATTCAATGTAATCTTGGAAAGGTACAGCAAAGATAGAGAGAATTTATGCTACCACATGAATGGACTTACCTTAAAGCCACAGTTATTAAGAAAGTGTGGTATCAGCTTAAGAATGGACAAATAGAACAATGGAGTAGAGAGTAGAAAGAGACACATGCATATATGGATAAAAGTAGCAATTCAGAGTAATATGAAGAAGACTGGGGTTTTTTTTCCCCAATAACTCAATATGGGAAAGTTGGGTATTTACATGGAAATAAAAGTGTATCTTGCATCCTTTTCTCATTCCAGCATATATTATTCCAAGAGGATTATAGATACAAATATGAAAGATAAAATCAAGAAGTTTGCTAGAAAATAGCCAGGGGCAAATGTCTTCATGAAGTTAAATAGAACATAAAAAGTAGTAGCCACGAAGGAAAAGTTCAATAAACTGGATTACATTAAAATTAGCAACATCTGTTTATCAAAGACATAAAGAAAAGAATGAAAAGTTAAACCACAGTTTCAGCTCTGTCATGTTAAGAGCTTGGAAATCATCACTCCTATCCTCATTACAAGAAAAAGAGCTGAAAAAAGTGGAATCAACAACTTTTCTTAGATCCATCATATAATTGAGGTCACAGGACAAACTGCCAACCAAAAACTTGATGAGATGGGCAAATACAGAGAACCACAGTTTATGAGTAGCAGAAGCCACAGATGCAGGAATTGCCAGGAACATTTAAAAGGTAATTGAGAAATTACTGGAGGCCAAATGTGGACTGGCTTGAGAATTAATAACTCCTGGGGGCCCAGTCTTAGGAAGGTTCCCACTTTTCACATGTCTTAGCTCCAGGAGTCCCTTTAACAATGGCAAAGTTCACAGAAAAATCCCCTCATACTTTATTCAGGCAAGAGGAGGGGAAAAGTAACTTTATTGAACACTCTCAGAGCTCCATAATTTAAGGCCTGCTGTCAAGGGAAACTACTTTACTAGAGCCTTAACAGAGTTAGAAGAAGGACAATTAAGCAAATCCAGGCCCCTCTAGCCTCTCCATCCCATGGAAGGGGAGATTTTTTAAAAAGGTTAAGAAATGCATCAGAAGGTCACAGCTCAAGGATTCAGGCCCAGTAAAAATATCTGAGGTTTAATCATAAGATTACAGAACACCTCCCTTCCCAATACTTTACAACCACGATGACAGGGTTCCAGTACAATAAAAGTGGGTTACAATTGAGAGAGTTAGAAGACACAGACTCAACTTAAGAAAGAGTTCTTAGAGAAATCCAGCAACAAGAAGATAGGAAAAAAATTAGAAACTGGGAGACATTATCTATGTAGAAAGTCCCAAATAATCCACCCAAATAGTTCATGGAATTAAAGAGCAATTACAGGAAGGCTGCAGTATACAAGGTTAATATACAAAAGTCAATTGCTTTCCTATGTAACACCAATGAATAATTAGAATTTGAAATTAATACACAACACAATACCATTTATATTAACACCCAAAAAACCCTTATGTATAAATCTAACAAAAATATGCATAGGATATACATGAGGAAAGCTACACAATCTGATGAAAGAAATCAAAGATCTAAACAAATGGAGAAATATTCCATGATTTTGGACAGGTAAATTCAATATTGCTAAGATGTCAATTCTTCCAAAGTTGATAAATAATTCAAAGCACACCCAAGCAAAATAACAGCTAGTTACTTTGTGGATATTGACAATCTGATTCTAATGTTTACATGAAAAGGCAAAAAACTCAGAATAGCCAATATAACTCTGAAGAAGAATGCTACCCAGTTTCAAGACTTACCATAAAGCTACAGTAATTAAGGCAATATGACATTGGCAAAAGAATAGAAAAATAGATCAAAGGAACAGAACAGAAACCCCAAAAATATACTCACACAAATATAGTCAACTGATTTTTGACAAAGGAGCAAAAGCAATTCAATGGAGAATATAGTCTTATCAATAAAGGTGCTAGAACAATTGGACATCCACACGCAAAAATAATAATAAATAATAATCTAGTCTCAGATCTTTCACAAAAAATAACTCAAAGTGGATCATAGATCTAAATGCAAGACACAGAACTATAAAATTTCTACCAGATAGCATAGGAGAAAATCCAAGTTATTTTGGGTTTAGTGATAAGTTTTTAGAAACAACACTAAAAGTATGATCCCTGAAAGAAAAAACTAAATTGAACTCCATTAAAATTAAGAAGGTTTTCTTTACAAAAGACACTGTTAAGAAAATGAAAAGACAAGAAACAGCATGGGAGAAAATATTTTCAAAACATATGTCTGATAAAGGACTTGTATCTAAAATATATAAAGAACTCTTAAAACTCAACAATAAGAAAATAGATACCACAATTAAAAAATGGGGAAAATATCTGGACTCCATAAAGATATTCAAAGGGCAAACAAATACATAAAAAGATGCTCAACATAATAGGTCATTATGGAATTGCAAATTAAGACAACAATGAGATATCATGACCCACCTCTTAGAATGTCTAAAATCCAAAAACAAAAACAACCTGACAATCCCAAATGCTGATGAAGATCCAGCCCAACAAGAACTCCCATTCATTATTGGTCGGAGTGCCAGTGGTCCAGTCATTTTGGAAGCCAGTTTTGGAGTCACTTACAAAGCTAAACACAGCCTCATCATATCATCCAGCAATCATGCCCCTAGGTATTTATTCAATCAAGTTAAAAACTTACGTCCACACAAATATCTCCATGCAAATTTTTACAGGAACTTTATTCATTATTATCAAAAACTCAAAGCGACCAAGATGTCCATCAATAGGTGAATGAATAAACAAGCTGTCATACATCCACACAATGGAATATTATTCAGTGATTAAGAAGAAATAAGCCATCAGGTCATGAATAGACATGAAGGACACTTAAATGTATATTACTAATTGAAGAAGTCAAGCTAAAAGGCTACATACTGTATGATTTCAGCTATATAATGTTCTTGGAAAGACAAAATTATAGAAACATTAGGTGGAGAACAAAGAATATTTAAACCAATGAAACCTTCTGTGTAGTACTGTAATGGTGGATGCCTGACACTGTGTGCACATCAAAACTCACAGCAATGCTTAACACAAAGAGTGAATGCTAATGTACACTATGGACTTTAGTAAATAAAATATATCAATATTTGTTCACTAATTGTAACAATTGTACCACACTTATACAAGATATTAATAATAGGGGAAATTGTGTGTGAGAAAGGGGGTTATATGGGAACTCTCTGCATTATCTTTTCAATATTTCTGGGGATCTAAAACTGTTCTGAAAAATAAAATCAATTAATTTTTTTAAAAAGAGATTCCACAGAGCGAGAAACAATATTTGTAATGCATTAGCTGACAAAATAGTCGTGTGTAGAGCATGTGTGTATACATGTTTATACAAACAATCTAAAAGAACATAAGCAAAAAGCTTGAATAGGAAGTTCACAAAAGAGTGAAGAGATGAGCAAATGGACAATAAACTGTCAACACTTCAAGGAAATGCAAGTTAAAATAACAATGAGAATCAAATATTTCCATCAAAATAGTTAAAATCTTCAAAAGATTAAACATAGCCAAGTAATGATGAGGCTATGGATCAATTAGAACACATATATTGGCAGTGAAAAGATAAATTAGGAGAAAATTTGAGAAAACTGCTGGACAGTATCCACCCAGCTGAACACATGCAAACCCGTGATAGACAACCTCTGAGACTGTGCTCAATGATTCTCACATTCTGGAATTCTTGTCCTTGTATAATTGTGTGAAACTACCCCTTGAGTATGAGCTGTAAATTATGACTTGCTTCTAAGTAATAATATAGGACAAAAGGGATCGAATATCACTTCCAATATTAGATGACAAAAAAAGTCTGAGACTTCTCCTTCTGGGAAGATGGAACAGACGTACTTTTTCCATATTTGTCCCACTAAGTGTGATTAAAAATCCAGGAAACTATTTGTAAAATAAACACAAGAAGATTCTGAAAGATGAAGAAAATAAGGCAGACCAGCTAGGGACCTTAGGACCTAAGGAGGAACATGGTCATGAATTCCCTGGGTTTTCTTTTTGCCTCACATATGTCAGACTTGAAGCTGAAGAGCCAGCAACCAAGAAATGCCACAGGCACAGACAAAGACGCCCAATCTTTCCAGCCAGAAGACAAGAATAAGGGCAGCCCAGCAAGACAGGAAACTTTTAGATAACAACTGCTCTGCTGCAGCCAAATACCACAGGAAAATGGTGGCCTTACCCCCACCAGCAAATACTGAGTATGGAGGCTAGACTCCTACCTTTGGCATGCTCTAATAAGTCACCCATCCTCCCCATTAGGGGGGGTGGCAGAGAAGGCCAGGACTTTCATTCCCACTGGGTGGCAACAAAGCCCCATCCTGCAGTGTCAGAGGAGACCATGTTGGGGAGTGTGGACTTCCTTTCCCACCAGGAGTAATGAGGCACCTGTCCTCTCCCCAGCAGGGGGGGTGTCAGACTAAGCCTAGAAGAGAGTCAGGGTTTTCACCATGGACCAGAGGTGATGAGGCCACACTGCCCTCTGTGGTGTCAGTGGAGGCCATGTGGGGAGTAATAATGAGGATCTTCGATATCTCCTAGCCAAGGAAGTATCAGTGGAGGCCTAATTGGGAGCCCTCACTGCCCAGTAGTAATGAAGAGCTCTCCTTTAGATGTCAGTGGAGGCCAAGTTGGGAACCTGGACTTCTACCCCAATATAGCAGTAAGAAAGCACCCCTTCCCCTGGTGGAGCAGTGTCAGAAGTTACCAGATAAAACAGAAGGTTTAAATAAGATCCAGAGTCTCACAACAGAATACACAAAACATCCAGCTTTCCATCCAAAATCACTCCTCAGACCAAAAGCCAGGAAGATCTCAAGCTGAATAATAATAATAATAATAAAGACAATCAATAGATGCCAACATCAAGATGACTGTGATGTTTGAATTATCTGACAAAGATTTCAAAGCAGCCATCATAAAAATGCTTCAAAAGGCAATCACAAATATGACTGAAACAAATAAAAAATGATAAAATTCCAGGAAAGAAATAGAAGATATAAAGAAGAACCTAATGGACATTTTTAAATGGAGAAATACAATAATGAATTTTTTTAAAAATCAGTGAATAGAACAATAGAATTTACCTAGCCTGACAAAAGAAAGAACATATATTGAGGGGGAAAAAAATTGAGCAAAGCAGCAGGAGCTGCAACAAAAGTTCTTATATTTGTGTTAGCAGAGTAACAGAAGGAGAAGAGAAAGAGCAGGGCTGAAAAAAGGACTCAAAGAAGTGAGGGTTTTCAGCCTGAAAATTTCCCAAATTGGGCAAAAGATATTAACCTAGAAATCTGAGAAGCTGAACAAACCCAAAACAGGATAAATGTAAAGAAATCCACATGAAGACACATTCTAAGCAAACTTCAGAAAACTTGAGAAAAGGAAAAACATCTTGAAAGCAATAAGAGAGAGAAGATTCTTTACTTGTTTCAATGTGTACATAAAAAGAACTCTCAAAACACAATAGTAAAAAGAAGAAAAAACTCAATTCAAAAAGAAAAGGAGGAAAAGATACAAAAAGACATTTCATTATAGATGCTATGCAGATAACAAACACTTGAAAAAATGTTCAATATCATTATCCATCAGAGAAATGCAGATTAAAACCACAATCAGATATCATGACACACCTATCAGAATAGCTAAAATAAAAAATAGTAAGCACCAAGTACTGGGAAATATGCTGAGAAACTGAACCACTCATATACCACTGGGGGGATGTAAAACAGTACTGCCACTCTGGAAAAGAGTCAAGCGGTTTCTTAAAAAGACTACACATGAAACTACCATACAAACTAGCAATTGCACCTCTGGGCATTCGTCCCAGAGAAATAAAAAAATCATGTTCACACAAAAACCTGAATATGAATGTTTATAGCAGCTTCATTTGCAATAGCCCCAAACTGGAAGAAAACAGCATCAGTTCCTTATTGCTGCTGTAACTAATTATCTCACATATAGTGGCTTAAAACAACACAAATTTATCATCTTACAGTTCTGGAGGTCAGCAGTCCTAAAATCAAGGTATCAGTAGGTCAGGTTCCTTCTGGAAACTTTAGGGAAGAATCCTTACTTTTTCCAGTTTTTGTTGCTGCCCCCATTTCTTACTTTTGGCCACATAGCTCCAACCTCTGCTTCCATCATCATACCTCCTTCTTGTTCTCTGCTTTCTTTGTTCCATCTCCTCTTTTGCTGATTCTGACCTTCCTGCTTCTCTCTTACAAAGATCCTTGTGATTTCGTTTGTCCCAATAAAAAAATCCAGGATAATCTCCCCATCTCCCAATCCTTAACTTAGTAACACCTGCAAAGTCCCTTTTGCCATGGAAGGCGAGGTATTTACAGATTCCAGAGATTAGCACACAGATTTCATTGAGTGACCATTCTTCAGCCTACCCAAAGCCAAATGCCCTTCAATAGATGAATAGTAGAATAAAGCGTGATACATTCCTACCATGGAATGCTACTCAGCAATAAAAAGCGACAAATGTAATACATGCAACAACAAGAATGAATATCTAGAGAATTAAGCTGAATGAAAAAAGCTAATACCAAAATACTATATACTATACAATTCTATATACTATATACTGTATACTGTACAATTCTATTTATATAACTTTCTTGAAATGAAAACGTCATAGAAATAGAGAAGAGAACAGTAGCTGCCAGGGATTAAGGAGGGGAGGTGGGTGTGAAGGAAATGAATGTGCCTACATCAAGGGCAACTTGAAGGATCTTTGTGGTGAGGCAAATGTTCTGTATCTTGGCTGTATCAGTGTCAATATTCTGGTTTGATATTGTACTATATAGTCTTGCAAGATGTCCAGTGGGAGGAACTGGGTAAAAGTTGCAGGAGATATCTCTTACAACCGCATGTGAATTTACAATTATGTCAAAATTAAAAGTTTAATCTTTTTTAGAGACTCTGGCTCTCGTCTTTCTTATTCTCTCTTGCCTCTTCTCCCTTGTTTACTTTGGTGGAAGCCAGGGCTGTGCTTCGAGTTGCCTTAAAGGGAGGCCAATATGTCAAGAAACTGGGAGAGATCTCCAACCTGCGTCCAGAGAAGAACTGAGGATCTCAGTCCAACAACCTGCCAATCACCAAGTGAGCAAGCTTGGAAGCAGATGCTTCTCCCATCCAGACTTCAGATGAGACCACACCTCCAGCCAAAACTTTGACTGCAATCTTGGGAGTAACCTGAGCCAGAACTACCCAGCTAAGGTGCACACAGATTCCCGACCCAAAGAAACAGTAACAATCAATTTTTGTTGTTTTAACCCACTAAGTTCTGTGGGCATTTTAATGAAGGAATAAAAAACTAATGCAGTGCCCAAGTAATTATACTCATGGGTATATATCTAGTCTACATATGTGGACCAACATTTGGTGCACATATTTGTGAAGGCATTGTTTATAATTTAATGTTCATGTTAGCATATTTGTAATAGCCAAGAGCTAGAAACAACCCATATAGTTATGAAGAGAAGAGTAGAATGGATAACTTCACTCTTTTCTGTGACAAGGCATCACTAAAACACTGACCTTTTCAATGGGTGCCATTTACCTATTCAATGAGTAAGCCCTTAGATTGCTAGGCCTAGTTCATTCCCAGGCTTTGTTTGTGTCCCATGTTGGGTGCTCCTTTTGGTTTATACCCCAAAGCCCAGCCATTGCTCCTCAGTACACAACTACTGCTTTATAGTTAGCTTTTTTCAGAACTAGTCACATGCTGTGCTCAAACCAGTCATTCCCCTCAAAACATGAAGTTCTTATGTTTAGCCCACTCCACTGGCATAGACATTTCCCCTTCCTTAAGGTAAGTTTATCTGAGCAATCTCATTATCTTTCACTACCCTTGGGGCTTGGTCAAAGCCACCCTGGCACAACCTGATTGGAAGCAGCATCATTTAGGTATAAACCCCTTCCCCTCCAGAAGGTCTGTGGGATCCTTACGGTACAGCTCTGAATATCAATAGGAGAGATAACTTTTGACAATCCTCACTAGACTAAAAGCCTTATAAAACATTTGCCATAGGAAGAAAGGTTTATCTGTGTAACGTATGTATAATTAAAAGAGACTGTACAGGATCCATCTCTCCAATGTCACCACTTATATATGACCGTGTAGGAAGGAGTTAGCCCATTTTCTTACCAAAAGCAAGGTAGGTAGGTAGATTGATAAGTAGGCAAGAGTTAACAGTCTCTGATAGGATATGCCATTACATCATCATTCAATGGCAATCAACTGAAAAAAAAAAGCTGTCTTGATTGTTACTGTATTTTTCAATAACAAAAGTCATTTAATGTCCCTAGTCTCGTAAATTCAAATATACTAATGAGAGCATTAAAAAAACTTCTCCTTTTATAGTTGTAGCCAGGTCCTGGCAAGGAAACGTGCCTAATTTTTATTTTTATAGCATATGTATTGTACGGTGTACACACTATATGTTTATACATGTATATGCATATACACATGTATAAACATACATACAGTGTATATGTTTTCAAATACAAACAGAAACAAACTGCTTGTGTTAAAAATGTTCAACTAAATTTATTAAAAAATCTGGAATCCCAGGAGCCTACTGAGTTTAAATTTTCAGGAATCCCACCCTTGAAATCTATTTCCATCTGTGGTTAGTAATTCAAGCAAAACACAGAGGGCCCATGAAAACATAGCCATAAAATGAAGTTCTGCTGTTGTATAGCAAGTTACTTCTGGAACTCTCTCCCTTAAAGCACTAATCCGTCCTCCTTTGCACCAGTTTTGGTCATACGCTTTTGTCCCTTTCTGAAGTCTCCACTCATGCCTTGGTACCTAACACACCCTTAAGGGTACCACTTGCCAGAGTCTTCCTTTCTCTGGCTGATCCCACTTTCTCTGAAGCTTCTTCCTGGGACGTATCTGCTATCTTTCCTTTGGCAGTCCTCTACTTTTCCCCTGAATTTAAAATGTAAGTAGTGAAATCGCGTTGAATGTTCTTAAACTCAGGAAACAAATGACCGTGTAAGACGTATTTTATAAAGATACCAAGCACAAGAGTCAGCATGCTGGATAGGATAAGAATGCAGACAGTGAACTCAAGTTGCCTAGCTGCTCTTTGGGCAACTTCCTTAACTTCTCCAAGCCTCAGTTTCCCCATTGGAAACATGGGCCCATCAACAAGATCTATCACTGAAGGCTGTTGCGAGTCATAGTGAGAGATTGTCCATGAAAACACTTTAGCACAGTGCCTGGCAGAGAGAAATCATTCAGTAAGTGTCGGCTGCCGTATTAACTATTGTATATTATCACTGCTATTGTCATTCTTATTTTGCATGCACATAAAATTGGATATCTAATAGGTAGTAGACGTGATGCTTCTTTTGTTCGTTCACTCATTGAATTTTTAAATGCATATTTTTTTAGCAGCTTCCTAATTTCTGGCACTATGCTCGGTTCTGAAAATATAGTGGTGAATGAGACAGATACGGTCTCTGCCCGGATGAAAGCTTTGTGCTGTTGTTAGTCTCTTTACAATGAGACAGCACAGTCACATAAAGTGATCAGCATGTTGTTTGTTTCCTTTTCCCCAGAGAGAATAAACGAGAATCGAACATGCTAGAAAAAGGAAATGGCTTTTGTATCACAGGCTAACACAGCTCAGTTGCTGCTGCCTGGAGCTTGGTGTTGAGAAGGATGCAGTGTTCATGGTCAGACTCACCGAGAGAAGGCAGCACTCATGATGCCCACCACAGGTGCAGGGGGAGAAAGCGTCCATATCTTTGATACATATTTGCTATCTATTTAGTGACTGAACACGTGAATTCAAAAATAAATTAAAGACTGGTAATTGTATAATTCCAGATTAGCTCTTAGTGGGATTTGTCATTCCATGAAGTTTAAAGAAAACAAAATTAGTAGCATGAACCCCAGCTGTTGACATTTTCCCGTACTTCTTGGAATCCTATTATCTCAGCTGGTCGAGGCATATCTCAGCAATTACCATAGTTCTGCAGGCGGCTCTCAGGCCACTTACGCTGACACTTTGAAATATTAGTGGGGAAATGCTGCAGGTGCGGTGGGCTGGCGGAAACCCAGCAGCAAGTTTGCATGAGCCCAGAATTTTAAAAAGTTTTGTGCACTATCCCTTATGTTATTAAGCTGTTTCAATTAGAGGCAAAAATCCTATTTTCTTTGGCAGCCACTTTATTTCATCTATAAAGCACCATCACTCTCACAATGAAAAAGGAGCCATCATTTTCTAGGATTCTGTGCTGGGTGCGATCATCGCTGCTCCCACTGGCAGGGAGCGCAGCAAGAGCTGTGTGTGACAGGTTGACAGGACAGAGGACACTTCTGTTTCCACCAAGACAGCCCACTCAGATTTCTCACTTCTCTGAATGCTTCAAATGCTTCTAGTCTCTACCACACAACCTAACATGTAACTCTCTACGGTCATATTATTTTCTTATCTAGTGCTTTCATCCATATTTCTCTTTACCATATTATTTCCTTACTGAATTTTGATCATCTCATATACACCTGGGTGTTAGGTAAGATGATTAGTTAAGATGAGATAAAAGTCATGTATAATCAAAATCACTTTTTAAAGCCTCTTAATATTAGATGATACTAAGGATTTATTATAAATGTTAGATAAGATACGGGAATGGTGGCTATGTAGGGAGAAAAAAAAATCCCTTTATCAGTTAGAAATGCATCCTGGAAGGCTTATGCACAAAAGGACATGAGGCCTGGGATTTGATTTAAAGTAATATAGCAAAAATTAAAAGTGTAGTGGGTAAACCAAGATTGTAAAAATATTGATAGTGATTGAAGCTGGGTAATGGATATGAAGGTATTTATTATACTATTCTCTCTACCTTTGTGTATATTTGAAATTTTATATACTCAGAATGTAAAAAGTAAGTGGCCTATTAAGGACAGTATACACACACACACACACATAATTTTATTCAGTATTCTTATGCTCACTAACACTTGAGGAGAGTAAACAGCAACAATAAAACTTTATGCAGATAGCAGATGTTCGGTTGTTCAAACTGTTTAGACTTTTAGGAACTCTCAAAGTCCATAGCGGTGAATCCAGTATAGTGGCTGATTTTAATGTGCCTGTCTGCCATTACATTTTACTCCATGTGATGGTTAATTTTATGTGTCAACTTGACGGGGCCACAGGGTGCCCAGATATTTAGTCAAATATTATTCTAGGCGTGTCTGTGAGGGTGTTTCTGGATGAGATTACCATTTCAATCAGTAGACCAAGTCACGCAGGCCACCCAGTCAACCGACATCTGCTGCATCCGCAGGAGAGATCGTTCCTAAGCCCACCCGAGCTCAGTCAACCCTCCGGATTCGAGAGCAAAGTAAATGATTATTAAAGCCATTGTTTCGTGGTGGCTTGTTTTGCAGAAAGAGATATCCAGAACACAAGAGAAGACAAACAACACGTTCAAGGTCACATTAATGAGGCAGAGGCCAAACTGAAAAGAAAAGCTGCACTTATGCACCTGATCCCTCTTGGTTGGGATTACGGTGAAGCACAGCGTCCCGGTTAGCTGGTCTTCCCTAATGCCTGTAAGTCAATTAGGGACAACTCTGATTAAGATGCTACAAGTTCAGTCTCTTGCTCGTAATTAAAATATTGAACTCATTAATGCTCTTAGGTAACACTCATTGTTTATTCTTTTCCTCTATTCTTTATGAGAAAATAGAAAGAGCCCTGGACCAGGCCTCGGACGACCTGTTATCTAGCTACTCTAATACAGTCAGGATTTTTTGGTTCACAAATGAAGAAACCTAACTCAAAATGGCTTAAATTAAAAAAAAAAAAAAAAAAAAAAAAAAGATAGTCCTGTCTCAGGCTACTGAAAATTCCAGGAAGTCCACCAAGGATCTCAACAATGTGACCAAAAATGAGCGTTTCTTAATTTCTCCACTCTGTTGATTGCTGTGTTGGCTTCATTAGCAGGTGGCTTCTTCCTTTTTGTTAGCCAATAGTCTCTGGCAGCTCCAGGACAGTAGCCCCAAGGGGAAAGACAGCTTGCCTTTTCTAATAGTTCTAGGTCAACTCCAGGAACTACAAGTCATCAGCCTGGCTGGGGTCACTGACACATGTCTGGTTCAATGAGTAATTAGCCAAACCTGGGTTCTATGCCAACCATTGGACCTTGCAGTGTGTTGGCAGGGCCAGGGATGTTCTGGTCAGCCTTACCTGAAAAGTACATACTGAGAATTGGGAAGACTATTTCCTAAAAGGAAAACTGAGGTGCTACTATATTAGGAAGGAGATGGAAACAGTATATGTCAACAGGGCTCTGTGGCTTTATAAATCCCACCTAGCCTTTCTGGGCTTCTGTTTCTTCACCAGGAAAATGAGAGGATAGACTATTTGATTGCCAAGTCCCTATCCATCTTGAAAGTTTAATGATTTACAATGATGCAGGCAAAACCTGTTATTGTGATAGCACTAGGAAAACCACTTACTTTTGATACCATCATTGTGATGAATTCTGCTACGGCAGACTGTCAAAAACAGGGACGGGGTGGTTTGAATTTGTAAAATAAAATCAAGAAAAGAGAATCTGAAGCTTTTTTTCTCCCTTCTCCCTTTTTCTCTCACTCCTCCAACAATCATACAAAATAAACCACTTGCCAGGATTGTAAATCATGCAAACCGTTCAAGGATCTGTGGTGACTTCAGTCATCATCTGACTGTTAAGGAGTAAAGCCTGGGAAGGATTCTCTTGTTTTCTGTATCGCCTCACCTTCCATTTGCTAATGAAGCCTATTTTAAAGGACAGCCCCAAGCATTTCAGTGTCTCTGTGAATCTACCATGGTTCAAAGCATCCGAATTCTGCCAGGCTGATTTAACAAGGCACTGTGTTGGAAATGATTACGGGGCTGATACAAGTGCCACGTGATGCTGGGTGACTCAGGGTGCTGCCCACCACCAGGAGCCTCTGGGGTGCACGTGAAGCAGCTTGATGCTATCAGTGTGGACAAGCAGAAAGAGGGTGGTCGGAACTCGACTCCCCTAGAAATGCAATTAGCCTTCCATTGCTCCTGCCGCCCCTGAATTAATCGGTCCCTTGTTTCATTCGCACTTCTGCTCACCCCTGGGAGCTGGCACCTAGCTGTGGAACAAGTTCACACCCTGTGCTTTCCAGGTGCTGAGCAAACCATTTGCACTTGTCACTCGCACTTTTACCTGTGACTCACCGAAGCACAGAACAGAATGTTACCTCTCACCTTTGTCTAAGAGGCCCAGATACAGCTTTTTCCCTTTCCTCCGACATTTCCCTTTCCTTCCTCCTTGGACGCTCATCCAGACCTCTGAATTGTAATTATCCACCAGAATGTACTGTTATGCCAAGTTCTAATGGAATGCTCATGTTCCTTCTTATTTTGCTTTTGCTTCGGGTGGCATCCTTGTGACAATGATGACAACAACAATAGCGAAATAATGAATTTTAGGTGCTCAATATGTGCTAGGCACTGTTCTGGAAGCTTTCCATGCCTGATCTAATTTAACTCTCGTAACAACTATTTTCCACGTTTCACAGATGAGGAAACCAAGAATTCCATGGTAAGGAAATGAACCCAATATCATGCAAAGGACTCAAATACAAATCTATTTGATGCCGGAACACATTTTACTCAGCACATTATACTTGTCACACTGCATTAGTGTAGAACAGAGGAGGAAATGCTCTGGCTGGTAGGAAAAACTTAAAACAGTAGACTCAGCATTGGTACCTCTAAGCTCAACAACCATGAGGCTAGTGAGGTTGGCATATGTAGGGCTTCTGTAACCTTGGGAAGTTGGGACTGGACCATTTTGCCCTTGACACTGAGAACCCAGAGAACCTGCTGTCTGGGAGATCTGGAAGGTGTTGTGCCCATCTCAAGCTGGTTATAATCAGTGTGGTCCTTGAACCTCCCAATGTTTACGTTGCTGCCTGCCTCTCCCTCTGGGAACATCAGTAACCAGAAAGGAGAGAGAGAGGGGCCGTGGCTCAGTGAGTGCAATCAATTGCGAGGCTGGAAGTGGTACCACAGGGATTCTCTCAGAATCTCTCCAGTGTTAATTAGACCCTGGGGGATCTCCAGGGATGTGGTTCTTACTGAGCTTCACCTTGCTACTTTCGGGCCACTTCAGGAGTTTAAAAAATCAACACAATTCTGGTGAACACTAGGTCTCAGTTCAGCAGCTTTGCTAAAAGTTGCTGTGCCCCTAACTTATGGAGACACTGCTTTGTGTGTCGATCTACCTCCATTCTCAAGTTTCTATATCACTTATTGTCTGCACCACAGTCTAACACTGTTGCATCCTGCCCTGGTCTATATTCTCTGGGTGCTTCATTTCTGAGTCATCACCTCCTAATTAAACTTGTGATGCCCTACACGTGTAACTTCAGTGCATTTCTTCAGTGGCCTCAAGCTGAAAGCATGCCAGGCCTTGAGCAGGTGATGCAGGATGGGCAAATACTGTGGCCACCTGGAGGTGGCTGCTACTCAGCCCCGGGCAGTTATTTCCAGGCCAAAATATGGGACCAGGGGGCCACTTCCTATTCATTTCATTTTTTTCAAAAGAAGTCATAAATTCAGACTGTGTGTGTATGTGCGTTATGAATTCTCCCCATTTAAAATGACGTCCTCTAATTTACGTTAAAAAACAAGGTTTTGAAGGCCAAATCAAACGTCCATAGAACAATTCTGGCTGCAGGGCTACCATTTTGTCTAAAAGACTAGATAATAAAGTATAAACTTTAAAGTTAGTCAGTCAATGGGCAAATGTTTATTGAACACCTTGAACGTTCCAGGGACTGGACTATTTGCCTTAACCCCTGGGACGAGATATTCAATTTTGTCTGCTAGAATTTTCTCGTCTACAAGAAGGGATGTTAATATAACCAAAGTCACAGAGTACAAGTGAGAACTAAATGCATATAAAAGCCTGGGTGCAATGGATGTCATATAGAAAATACTAAATAAGTAGTAGCAATAATTAGTAAAACAAATGTAGCAGTACTCGTCATTACTATCATGGTCATAGTAGAAATACAATTGTTACTATTTATTGAACACTCGTTAATCCTTAGGAAAGTTTGATGAGAAGGGGAATGTGAGTAATTGTGGTGGTGATAATGGTAGTAGTTATTGAGGAAGCTGCAGCTGTGGTAGTAGTAAGAGCAGAAATAATAGAAAGAGCCAAACAGACATCTATTTAGCGATATTAGAAATAGTACTAATAGTCAGATAAGAGGAGAGCTCGTTCCTTCTATTTTTCATGCATTCCTCTGACCACTGTCAAGAGTCCATATAGCATTGCTAGGCACATAGCCTGTCAATGAATACTTGCTCGATTGGTTGGTCGTTCCTAGAAACCCGGGAAGACTACTTCTCTTCTATTCTATTTGTTTAGATCCAGGAAGGATGTACGGTGTGTGGCTATTTTTATATGCCCTCTGATAAGCCATCCAGTTATACCATTGAAATCTTCACCCAGGAAGCAATTCTCTCAGCTCTCAAGAACAGGGAGGTGAAGTTTCTCTTCACCTCTACAGCAGGGGATGGGTGTCCTATTGGGGAAAACTAAGAATGCCAACAACTGAAATGTTTTTTAAAACAGCTGAGTATAGCAAACTGTGTCTTTTAATGCCAGGAGCTGTCAGAGAGATGCACCAGTGAAATCTTTCACACATTCTGTCCACGCAGCAAGATCATTTGCTTGGCTGTCTCATTGCCCCAGCTGTGAGATCCCTCATTTCTAACCTGCTGAGGCCCAGCCAGATGGTGGGGGCAACTCACACACCCCCTTGACCTCCCTGGCACAGAAGTCACCAGCTATGTTCTACCCTTCTTGATGCCTCGTGGTGGGGTTCCTGACCTTGTCTTGGTGGTCACAGGGTTCGAGGCAAGGCATGCTTCTTTTAATGTAGGTCTCTTGGGGAAGTCACCTCGTGACTTAAGGATTAAATGGATGCCTACCTTACTGGAACCAGAAACCATGAAAAAGGCAGACATCCAAAAGACTTTCCAAAACCGGGGAGAAAAAGAGTCACATTTCAGTATTGCAAAGACTTTGGTGTCATTGACAAATCGAATTTTATTAGTTAGGCTTGGAGGCTATTCTTGGTAAGGAAACTCGAAGAGATGTCTTTGTAAACCTGATTATTTGTGTCAACAGAATATCTTCTCATTTAGACTTCTCTCCATTTCTTCTCAAACTTAACAGTATCTAAGAGAAAATATTCATCTTTCACCTTCACACCTATTTTTATTCTTCATTCACAGCCTTATTATATCCCAACTGTCAAGGAAGAATTCTGAGAACCATTATCGTCTTCAATTTATGCCCCACCTCCGATCAATCACTCAAGTCCATCTGCAATCTACCACCTACATTTCTCTCAATACTTTCCATTTCTCTCCATTCCAAACTATCAGAATTGCCTATGGTTTTTAGTCCATTCCTTACTTAGCAGTCAGAGTGCAAGTCTGAAGCCTTTATAGAAAGCAAATTTAATCCTTATCCTCCAGCTAAAGACTCCTAAATGTTCTCCCATTGCCCTTAGCCTGAGTCGGAACTCCTTGACATAACTCACAAGATTCTCAGGGATGTGGCCCGTGTCTACCTCTCCAGCCTCATCCCTGCTTTCTTCACATTCTGTGCTCTAACCAAACTGAATTGATTATTTTTAGTTCATACAAAAAATATATTATTACAGTAGTCAAGACTTTGCAGGTAGTCAGTCTCCAAGATGACTGCCAAAGATGCTTGCCTCCTGGTATTCTTGTCCTTGTGGAGTCCCCTCTCACATTGTATTAACTTTGGTCTGTCTGACCATGTGATGGAAGTAATGGTGTGATTCTGAGGCAAGGTCATAAATGGCACTGTCACTTCTTTCTTGCATCCTTCATTCTGAAGGAGTCCATCTGCCATTATGTAAGGGCGCTTAAGCAGCCCTGGGGAGAAAGCCACCAAATGGGGCACTGAGGCCTCCTGCCAATAGCCAGCACCACTTGCCATCCCCATGTATGACCCATATTGAAAGTGGATCTTTCAGCTCCAGTCGATCCTTCAGATGACGGCAGCCCCAGCTAGCATCTTGACTGCAACCTCTTGAGAGATCCTGAGCTAAAAATCCTGAATTTAAACTCCTGAACTTTAGGCACTGTGAGATCAAAAAACATATATATCATTATTTCAAGACACTGAGTTTTGAGGTAATTTGTTAAGAGCAATAGATAATTCAATTTAGTGATAAGCTATTCTAAATACCCTACATATAGTCACTTATGTAATCCTCACAACAGCTCTCTAAAATAGATACTATTATTGTTATCATTTTACAGATGAAGAAATGGAGGCACGGAAATATCATAAGTGATTTTCCCAAAGTTGTAAAGATATTAAATTTTAGAGCCATAATTTAAAACCAGTGTTATACAGCAACTTATGAAATCTGCCTTTCTCGTCTTTGATGATTCAAACTTGGGCCTTTCCAAATGTAATTATGCAGACCTATCTTCATTAGAGGAACTGCCCATCATCTTTATACTCTTGCTGTTCAGGAAGAACCTGTTTTATCTGTTTCCCTTGCCCTGAGTCGCTTGTAAGGGGCTGTAAGCAACTCCAGCATTCCAGCAGACGACTAATGAATTGCCGTCCTGCTTAGCACATTATGAAGTACAGATTGGGCTCTAATGGAGAGCTTATTTGCACCATATCCCACCACCCCACTCATCCTTGTCAATTAAAAACCACTTCTAAAAGTGCAACTCAAGACATTAACAAGCCAACCTGCAGTTAAGGTCAAAGCCAAACAGGAAAAAAAAAAGAAAAAGAAAAAAGAAACATTCTGTTTGTCGTCTGACAGATTCAGTAATGGCTTGTACTATTAACAATCCTTCCAGATGATTCCCAATTAACAAAATCACCTGGCATAATGACCCAATCAGCTCCCAGGACTTTGAAAAAGACCTAGAGTCATTAAGAGACCATTATCAACCTTGGAACAAGGTCATCTATAGTGAAGATTCAACCTCCCACAAACTTTCTGGAGCAAAGCTGCTTGCCTGGGTCACCAATTGCAACTAATGAATTGCTTAAATGCTTGAGAAATCTGCACATGTGTATGGAGGTTCATCTTGCTGCTGCTATTACCAATATCTGAGTATTTTTCATTGAAAGTTTTTTTTCTTTCCTTGAAAGTCACAATAGATTTTTAAATTGAAGTTCTGCTTTATTCTTTTTCAAAAAGCCACATTTGACTGATATATAGACATTATTTCAGCTTCCAAGTTATAGAATATAATTTAATAATCTGCTAAAAAATAGAAATAGAAAATTTAAATAGAAAAATATAGAAATTTATTTCTATATAAATATCCTCACATTTAGACACTATAATGTAGTTACTTTCATGTACTAAATATGATCTGTAGTCAGGTCAGAATGTTTTGAAGGGCTTTGAGAGCCTAGGAGGAAGTGAGAGCTATGGTAGGTGCCTGACATGATTTGTCTCTCTCCTACCCCAAGTGTTATGGCATACTGAATAAATCTCATTCATTCATTCCATCAAATACTTTATTCGCTTAACAAATGGAATTAGATTCCTATTTTCCAACAGGTCCTGTTTTGACTGATTGGGAATAACGTAGTAAAAAAGACAAACAAGCCCTTGCCGTCATGGAACACATTATCTTGTCCTAAGGGAAACAAAAATAAGCAACAACGACAATAGCAAAGGTGAGTGAAAGAAAACAAATCCACATATAAATTTGGATGTGAATAAATCCTATAGGGAAAACTAAGACAGAGTGATTGTCAAAGAGAGGCTGGACAGGAGGGCTATTGTGTAGGGGCTGGCCAGGGAGACGCCTTCAGGTAGGTAGCATCTAAGCAAAGACCTAACTGAAGCACCTAAAAAATGCAGAGTTTAGGGGGAAAGGATGCCAGACAGACACAAAAAACAGCAATTCAATTATGGGAATGACATTTGTAATAAATAACACAAAGAGTAGTGTGACTTGAGAGAAATGAATGGGATGGGAGTGGTTAGGAAGGAGCCAATAGCCCTCAAGATTGACCTTGCCTTGCTGTGTGTGAATAGCAAAGTCACCTGGCTAACATTTGTCCCAGTTTCATTATCTGTTGCATGGAGCATCAGTTAAAATTTACCGACCATCTGCCACGTAGCAGGTATCTTCATGTGCTACCTTGTTGTGTAGGTGTCCTTATCCACGTTTTACAGATGAAAACACTTGGGCTCAAAAAGCTTTCGTAACTTGATCAAGATTATATAGCTAATCAGCAATCAATCCAGGATTCAAATCCATATCTCTCTGATATCAAAGTCCATGACATGTAAGGGGAGAAAATGTACACTATAAGGAACTAAAGAACATCAACAAAATCTGGAAGCTCTGCCTTAAAGTTCCTACTAAGCCTTTATAAGTCCAGTACTCTGGTTCAAAGGAAAACAGATGGTGGTCTTGCCTTGAAAGTTTAACCTAAGCAGATTTCTTTGACAAGATTCCAGTGGATCACTAGACATGGGGGACCAACTGAAATGACTTACGAAAAATATCCTATGAAATGGACAGTCTCTAGTTTCCATTATCTACCTATGTATCTATCTATCTATCTTACATATATATAGAGAGAGAGAGAAAGAGAGACTACAGAGAAAATGCAGCCAGCAATGCAGCAGAACAGCAGCACAGGCCTTCCCTTGACAAGAGTGCACACACCAACAGAGAGAGGGAGTTGCAGAAATGTCTAGCCATTCCTAAAAACCTCACATTAAGACCATCACTATCTGTGATGACCAATGAAGGCTTTGAAACAAGACCCAGTTAAGCATACAGGAAATAAAGAACATAATGCACTCAGAAGAGAAGACAAATTTGCACAGCCTGAAATGCTTCCTCTAGCCACAGGGCCACGCATCTCAAACTCAGGTTACTCTGAGAGTAACCAGAGGTGGGCCAAGAGGTCTTCAAAGCTAGAGGAATAACATGGCATTTCTTTCTGGAACTTTCATTTTACTTACTAATTTGAAATAGAAAATCTTTCTTTTTCATTTTTAAGATAATCTTAGAATTATTTTTATATTAAAAAAAGATGCAAAACAATTTCTCCACGGAATTTTAAAGCAAACTTTATGTTTCATAAAACTCCTTTGTGGTATGTCCTAGCATTCCTGGTTAATTTCTGTCATTCATATAATCCTTTCATTCATATACACATTACTTAAGTCATCTAACATTTGTTAAATATATGACAGGCCCAATGCTAAGATTATATTATATACTACCATAGTAGCAAAGGTTCTCAAACTTTCCCATGAATCACCTTGAGGTCTTGTTAAGACACTGATTACTGAGCTCCACCCCCCGAGTCTTGATGTGTTAAGTCTGTGACGGGACCTGAGAATTTGCATTTCTAACAAGTTGCTAGGTAACGCTGCTGCTTCTGGTCTAGAAATCACACTTTGAGGACCATTACTCTAAGGAAAAATTTAAAAAGCACTAGATTTCTAGGTAATTAACGAAGTTACATCATTTTACAGATGTAAAAAGTAAATCGCAGAGAGGATAAATAATTTGCCTATCACGCACAGCTAGTCAATGACCAAAAGTTATTATTTTGATCCTATGCACCTTGCTTGCTTTAAGATTCCCAGAATACCAAATTGAGACTAGATTGTTTATAGTGAGGGAAATTATAGACCCCAATTTTCTCCTCTCTTTGTGGTAGCAATCTAGTTACTGAACTTCCTTCCTTCCATAAAACTTTTTAAGCAACCTTTGGTTCAAGAAAACCAAAGCGGTGTTACCTCGAGGGGCAAGCATTTCTTGACCCTTTATTCTGGCACCTCTGTGTAATAACTGACAAGACCAGAAACAGATCCCAAAGACATACTTGTCAGAAATGGACAATTCACGGTTCGAATGAACGAAGAAAGTGCAATTATTGAGAAACAAATGTAAAACTTAAAGCCACTGTGTTGAATGAGCAGGATGTAAGATTGAATTTCAGGAGACGGGAATTTCACAAACAAGCAACACATCTCAGTCAACTCTCATCACCTAAAACCATTCCAACGACATTTAATAGCGGCCCTCAGTCTGCAAATAATTAACACCATTGCAAAAATAGTTTCATGGACAGCTGACAGAAAGTTAAACCAGGCAGTTACACCTAATAATTAGTGTGGGAAATGGGAACTCGCTAGCTCAAAAACACTTTAAAAAACAAAGCATCAATTACAATAAAGAAGAATAAACATGACTGAAATATGGTAAAGATATAAAGTTTATCTAGGTAAGGTGATGACTTAAACAGCATATCTGAATTAGTTTTCCTTTGCTGTGTAAAAAAATCACTATCGATTTTATGTCTTGGAACAACATCCACTTATTATCTCACATCGCTGTAGATCCAAAGTCCAGGTGGCCTTGATGGGTCTCACGAAGCCAAAATCAAGGTAATGGCATAGTTGTATGCTTTTCTGGAGGCTCTGGGGAAGCAGCTTCTTCCAAGGTCGTTCAGGATGTTGGCAGAATTCAGTTCCTTTGGTTGCAGGAATAAGGTTCCCATTTTCTTGCTGGTTGTTGGCTGGGGACCCTTCTCAGCTCTCAGAGGCTACTCTCAGGTCCTTATCCCCTGACCTCCTCCATCTCAACAGTGGAGAATCTCCTTCCCATGTTGAATCTATCTCATGTTATGAATCTCTCTGAACTTCTCTTCTGCTGCCAGTTGGAGAAAATACTCTGCTTTTATAGGGTTTATGTGATTAGATGGAGCCTGCCTTGATAATCTCCTTATCTTAAACTCAACTGATTAGTCATGGCATTTGCAAAATCCCTTCCATCATATAACATAAGATAATCACAGGACTAACACCAGGGAGCAAAGGTCACTGGGGCCATCTAGAGTTCTGCCCACCACAGTATCTAATATCTACATGCATAAGCGTGAGCACACATACATTCAGACACACGTATATTGATGCTTCCAGGTTTCCATTATATAGAACAACAAATATAAAAATAGGGAAAAACCTATATCTTCAGTGGGCGCCATTGAAGCGTCAGTTCACATATGAGAAGACTTAATGTACTGGATCTCCAGCCATAGCTGGATTGAGAAATGACCCAGAAAAGCAAATTAAGAGAATGAAGACCCTACTAACGCCCCCTAACTCAAAGGGTAAAACCTGGAGTGAGAGGGGTCATGGTTATGGGTACTATTATGGTCATCGCCACACCTCTGGAGATGTAGGGTAAATCAGGTGAAGTCAGCTAAATTGAGTAAGAAGCTTATGGCAGTGCTGACCCTCAGTGTGTATTGATGAGGAAAATCCAATTAGACATAGCGAGGCAACTGAGCTGTGACTGTGTGCCCGTGAGGTGATCAGCCCCAAGCAAACAGCTGTTCAATCAACAAATGTTTATTGGATGCCAAACACGGTTATAGGCACCAGGAATGATATCAAGAGTGAGATACATGAGGTCCCTTCTTTCCTAGAGATTACAATGTGCAGGTTAAGAATAACAATAAATAAAAAATGGATAAACTAAGTGATTAATGATTGTGATGAGTGCTATGGAGAAATTAAAAAATGGAGATGCAGTTAACAGTGATGGGGACAAACACGGCCAAAGGAAGACACTTGAGTTGAGAAGTGTACACTGAAAAGGGGCAAGAGTATCTGAAAGAAGGGTGTTTTAGGCAGAGGGCATTTCTAGAATAAGGAGGCAAGAACAAGCCTGGTAAGAAAAAGAGCCACTCTGGCCTAAGTAAAGGAAACAAAAGAGATTAATAGTAATGAGGCTACTAAAATAACTAAGGGCCACACCATGAAGAGCCTTAAAGCAATGGCAAGGAATCTGGATTTTATGTCAAATACACTGGGATGCCACTAGGCTATTTCAAGCTAGTGAGTAAAATCATTTGTGTTTTTAAGAGGTCTGTCCACCTATTGTGTGAATAAAGACAGGGAGCCAGGCAGGAGACTTTTGCAATGGTCTAGGCAAAAGATGATGTTGGCTTGAACCACTATGACAGATGGAGAGAAGTGGTTAGACTCAGACGTGTTTTGTAAAGAGGGTACAGAGGATAGCCTACCACATTAAATGTTAAAAGAAACTTTTCTGAATGGCAGTAAAAGCTTCAAAGGTCACAGCTGGCTGCGCCCTCACCTTTTCCCTAACTCTTCCTAGGCTATTTGAAATTCTAAAATAATATAAAATAAAATAAGGCAAAAATAAAAATAAATAAAAACTTTCCCATTTTCCTCTACCAAAACCTAAAAGAAAAATAAGATAAAGCTCACATAATTGCTGAGAGACTTCATCTCAACAGCAAATGCTGGGAATGCATAAAACTCCACCAAGGAAAAATGAAGAAACAAAAACCATCATACAAAAACTTACATATGAATATTCATTGTGGCATTATTCATAATATTCCTAAAGTGGAAACAATCCAAATGTCTACGAACTGATGAATGGATAAACAAAATGTGGTATATCCATACAGCAGAATACTATTGCTGATAATAGAATACCATTATACGAAATGACCAAGAAAGGCAAATCTATGGACACAATGTCCATCTGTGGCTGAGTGGAGCTGGAGTTTTAGCATGCATGGCAGGAATGATTGCAAACAAGTCTGAAGGATCTTTTTGGGGTGATGGAAATCTTCTAAATTTCAATTGTGAAGACAGCTGTCCTAGTTTCTAAAAATTTTTGAATTACGTACTTAAAACATTGTTAGGTAAATGAAAACTTACTGGTAGTTCAAAAGAAACTTCAAAGAAAAGGTCATTCACGTAAGAGTTACTTTATAAGCAAGAGAAATTTTAGATAATTATTAATTCATATTTGAAACAAGTTTCAAGAACACAGTGTACTGATGAAACTAAAGACAGAACTTATAAGATGGAAACAGGAGTCAGGAAACATTCTATGAAAGAAAAAACAAATTGTCCAAAAAAAATAAATAAGGCAAAGATCATTCTCTAGGTGAATGGACAAACAGACTGTGGTATATCCACACTATATACTACTATTTTGCAATAAAAACCACACAAACATATGCATTAAACTTAAATGCATATTGATAAATGAAAGACGCCAGTCTCAAAAGGCTACATAACTGTATGATTCCATTTATGTGACATTCTGTAAAAGGAATACTATAGTGACAGTAAAAAGGCTAAATGAGATCAGAAATAGGAGATAAAATGCCAAAAGTAATTCAATTCCATAACAGAGGAAGTAAGCTCAAAAAGGTATTCTATGATACAGAGAAGAATAAAGATATTGAAATGAGGAAAGTGATGATAGTAAAGGTTAGAAGCAACGCTTTCGAAAAACATATATTAGGAATTCAACATGGAGAGAGTAGAGCACACACAAAAAAAAACAACAATTAAAGAAGTTTTAGAAGAAAACCATAAAAACAAAAACTCTAGAGTAGAGTGCACAGGTATGGTCTGTTTGAGCTGCACTATTTTAAAGATATAGAAATTTTACATAATATATGTTTTCATTTTGTTCTCAAAATTCTGAAGATTTGGCAAACCTGAGGTTTGTAACCTCTGTTTTCTATTTATAAGATAGAAAGAAGCTGGAGGAGAGGAGAGGAGTTAGGACAAAATAGAAGAGTTAAAGCAAGAAGGAATCAACGATAAGAAAGTGTTCAGGAGCATTGCCCTTTTTAGGGGGGAAAGAAATGGTTTAAAATTTTTAACACTGTCTCGTGATACATACAAAAAATATTTCTTATTTCTCTGAGAATCAACAGTAAAGATTTGCATCAGTGCTGAATGTATTTGAAGTCAGGTGCATTTGTATGTGTTTGTGTGCAGTTGCGTGTCTGTGTTTACGTGCTTGTGCACAGTTGTGTGGCAGATGCAATAACATGTTAAATCTAGTTTAAAGATAAGCAGAAGATGGTTTGTCTGCACTCAGGTAACATAGTAAAGTTAATAAAGCAGGTTTTAGAGTAGTAGTTATATCAGAAGCCTGAAAATAATAATAATAATAATAATAATAATAGCTGAAAAAGGACAATCGAAGGATAGGTATTTTACAGTTAGCTACATATCAGAGATGGGAATACAGGTGGCATTTGCTTTTCTCCATTTCAAATTTGATTCAGAAAATATTTATTACATTTGTAATCAGAAAATGCTTGTAGAATTGTTGAGCTCAGAATATTTCCTCCATGCCAGGACAATAAAGGACTCCCACTGAGATATTTCAAGAGACATATTTGTTAGAAAGAAAATCAACCTCCAGACAAGCTGATGAGAGCTGCGAAGATGCAACTCACTGTCTTAAAACAGTTGTAGACTCTTCAGTCTGGCGTGGTGCTCTGTGCCTCATGGAGAATTGGGGACCTGATAAGCCATTCCTCCCTGAGGAGCGATATTTGGTAGTAATTCTTGCTTCATAGGACTCTGAAGGTTTTCATATCTAATGCTTGTAAAGGAGCTTCGCGATCTCTGTCTGTGCCTCTTGGTGTCATATCACAGTCCCTTTATGACAATCATGCACTTCCCACTCCACTGAGAGTTAAGAGTCCGTCTTTTTTTATGGTTTTAGAGGATCTGGAGTCTCACCCACGACCTTCTCCATCACTCTCCAAGGTCCTGCCACGTTTGGTTTTCTCTCTGTTCTCTGTTCTTCAAACACTGCTTCTTTCCTTTTTCAAAAAACTACTTTCTCTGCCTGAATCGCTCAGCCTTGCTGACTGCCTTTCTTCTCTCAACTCTCAACTCAAATGTCACTTTCTCAAAAATTCTTACCCCAAGGAGCTTAAAGCGTGTACCTCAACCTGCTATTCTTTATCTCACCCATTTTTTAGTCTTTCACAAATGAGGGCAATGGCATATATTTCCATTCACTATTGTGTACAAGGTCTGGTAGAGTCCCCAGGAGGAAATATTAGTGCCCAATAGGAAAGTGCCCAACAGGAGTGCTCGAGAAGGAAAGAGCACTGTAACGTGCGGATGAAAACAAACGGGACCAGAGAGACTGGACCTGGCACAGCAGCCTCACGAGCATAGCTGTGCTTTAACAAATCCAATTTAAAACTGCCTCCTGAAGAAGGCTGGATTTCTCAAGCATGTATTATTATCAGATGCTGACCACGTAGACAAACGAACTCCCAAACTCTAGGAAATTCACATAGGTCATTTTAACCACAACGTTTCCCAGCCTTTTTCAAATATGTTGAGGAAAAATTGGAAAATACGTTGAAAAGATGTCCTGTCAAATCCTGCCAACTAAGGACACTCACTGTCAGTCCTCAGTAAATTTTCTTCAGGCGATCAGGCACCCTGGCTATATGGAAAGCTGGGTAGCCATCTTTCTGTTCATCTTTCTATTTACTTGACCATTCATCTATCCAGCCATCCATATTCTCTCTATATATAATACATACCCACAAATGCACACACACGTATATGTGTATTTATATTAAAGATAGCATACTATTCATACAGTTTTATAAACTTTTTAAACTTAGTATACTTTTTCATCCATTTATTAATGTAACTAACATTTTTGTGAGCATAGTGTATGTCAGGCATTATTCCAGATACTGAAAAAGCAATAGATAAATGACTTCCTACCCTCAAGGTGATTATATTCTGACAAGGGAAGAGAAATCATGTGACACAAATAGGGAAGATTAATATGCAATAAAACAGGGTTATGGGATAGACAGTGACTGGGTGTTGAGGTTGTGGCTTAGGTGATAAGGGATAGTGTCTCAAGGAGGTGACATTTGAGTTGAAAGCTGAATAATAAAGAGGAGTCAGTCATTGAAAGAGTAGAGAGAAAAGAATGCCAGCTAGCAAGACAGCAGGATGGCATTAACCTTTCAACAACATGCCAATCAATATTCGTGTATAAACAGTATACTAACTGCATACTATTCCATTATATGGATATCATAATACACATTAGTAAACATTTAGGTTGTTCTAATTTTCTTATTTACAATTATTGATATACAAAGATGTTCATGCTTTATAAGCTAAAGAATATTTATATCTTTATGCAAATATTAAAATGACATAAAAACCATTTATTGGTGGAGAAAGGTGCTTATAACAGAATGGTAAGTGAAAAAAATTATCAAGTAGCATGTAAACCTGACTGCATATTTGTGAAAACAGAAATGGAAAAATGTGCATTTACAAGAAAAATATAACTTATGGATGGAATAAAGAGCAAAATAAACTAAAATTTTAACATTCCTTATCTCTAACTAGTGGCCATACAATGAATTATATCTTCTTCTTTTTTATATTCTCAAATGGACTGTAAAACTTGTAACAAAGCATAACTATTTTTAAGAAAAAAAGGAAGATTACAAAACAATACCTAAGTTGTTATTCCATTTTTTAAAGAAAATATATATGTATTTGTTTATTCCTTTCTAGGCACTAGGTGTGTATATTTGGGTGCATATTGAAATTGTTACCTTTAAGTTTGCAAAACTATGAATGACTTCTTTTTTCTTGTTGTAATCTCTGTATTTTCCATAATTTAATACTGTAACAATTTTGTGATAATTTGTCATATTTTTATCACTATAAAAAGACAATATCATATTTGTAGAAATGTCTTTAAATGCTGCAAATATAAAGCAATTAAAATTATCTCTAATCTCTAAGGATAGCCAAAATTAGTATTAAAATATATATAAACACATACAAAGTTATTCACATATATAATTGCAACTAGTTGCAAAATACTTTCCAATTTATTATACGAAGTTGCTTATATGATGCAAACAGCATGAACATCTGAATTGTAATATATAGCAGGGGTCCAGCTTTTTCTGTAAAGGGTCAGGTGGTAAATATTTTATGATTTATGGGTCATATGATCCCTCTTGCAACTGCTCAAATGTGCTGTCGTAACAAAAAGCAGCCGTCGACTGCTTATGCTATAGTAAACTTTATTTATGGACCCTGAAATTTGAACATCATGTGATTTTCACATCATTAATATCATTTTTTTAACTTTCAATCTTTGAACGGAGAAACCTATTCTTAGCTTATGAGCTGTAGAAAAACAGGTAGTAAGCTGGGTTTGGGCCCTAGGTCATAGTTCAGGGGTTCATCTATTTTTCCTGCTTCTTTCAAATATGGCGTGATTCACGCACAAACGTTCAGTCCCTGTTAACTTTGGGTGGCCACACCATGCCTCTTCTCCAGCTGATCTGAAAATAAACTGCCGATTCTCTTAGAGACTTGTCCCTTGAATTTTCCACAGGCATTCAACTGAAATGTCCTTTTCAGTATCAAACCAGATTTCGATTTCATCTTGAAGAAATATTGCTCTAGCAGAGAACAGAGTCTCTAAATTTCCCACGCAGTACCTAAGGGGCAGCTTTGAAACTAACACTAATGTCAATGAGAACTGCCCAGAACAATCTGTGTTCTCAGGTGAAAAACTGTTGGCAGCAGGTTGACTGAAACAACTCAGGGTATAAAAAAGAGACAAGCTACATGAAGCGCTTCCACCAAATCTGAAGATCATTACGAAAGAACTGGGGATTTTTCAAACTTTCCATTTCGGAAACTGTTTTTGATGAGGTAATTTAAGTAAATGGTATGTGGTAGTAATATCTAGTAAAGCAAAAAGGATCAGCTGACATTTTTTAGACTGCTTTTAAATGCTCAGTTTCACATACATCTGTACTTAATATAGTGTAGGCAGTGTCCAATAATTGAAGTTTAGCAAATGCCATATAAATGTTACCCTGATTTACAAAAATGTGCATTCAAATTTACAAGGTAAAATCTAGCAGACAGATAGCCACAGATCTCCAGGAAAAATACCTTTATGGCCAGTGAAGACAGTTATAATTCAGGACATTTAATTAAGTTTCAAGGCCCTAACAGATAGTTATTCATTGCAATGAAAATGCTTTATACACCATGAACATTTTAAGAGCCAGTACCGATTTTGTCCCAAAATTTTCTCCAAAAGAAGTTAGTGATTGCTAAGATTGCACTAGTTTGCCCTTTTCCCATTTAATAAAAAACCATGAACATGTCTTAGTATACAAGAACCCTGGGAACAAAGAATTTCAATATAAATTCCCACTCTTGCTTTCAGAATTTTTCTGAAATAATTTAGTACACAAAACACTGAGTTCTGGAGTGATTAAGGAATTGAGTATTTTTTTCTAATTATATTCAGTACACATTAAGTAGCAGAGACTATAATGTTTTCTATTTCAATCATTCATAAATGATCTGAATGCGCATGCCCAGGTACTATGTAATTTTACAAAGATGCAAAGGTTGTGTGTTGGTGAAGATGGGCGTGGTGGGAAGGATCCTACTACTTAAATAGATGCACACACTCCCTCCCAGTGTCAGTATCACATTGAAGCTTTGTTGGTCTTTTTTTCTGCTCAACAAATTTTTAAAGTGGTAATTACAATAATTGTAAAATTTGTTTCCTTGTGAAAAATGATCTTCTAGTGAGACGTAAAATTATAATAAAAGTTTTAAAAATGATTAACTTGTGAAATGATGACATGTTATGGAAGAATGTGAGGCTTGATGCACAGAAAATTTTGAGACACACATAAGACGCTCTACAATCACTTCTGTATTTGTGGACTTGAGAGGAGAGAGATGACCATGGGGAGTGTTACTGGTGAATGTCAATGATTGCCTGCTTGATGGAGTGCTATGATGGATGGCTGGACGTTTGAACTCAAACTCATGCATATAGTAGATGATTTTGATGGTGATGGAGGTGATGATGATGATAGTAATAATGGTGATGGTGATACTGTGACTGCATCAATAGTGCTATAGAGCATGAGATTATTCAAAGTTACACTGACCAGAAGATATTCCTAGCAGAGGGTAGGGTAGGAGCAAGGTTTTGAAGGTCTCCACCCCATCCCCCAAATTTTCACTGTTATTTTTTGGTAAATAAGTCAGATGCCCATGTATTTTTAAGAATATATATATATATCCTATATACATATTCTTGAATATATAGGATATATATACTTATAAAGAGTACATAAATATATATAAAATATACAACAAACTATGACGAGAGAGGTTTAAGGATACAGGCCTAGTTTAATATTCAAAAGTTAATCAATGCAAATCATCACATTGACAGGTTGAAGAAGAAAAACTACATGATTATATCAATCAACGCAGAGAAAGAATTTGACAAAATTTAACATCTGTTTCTGATAAAAGTGCTCATAAAAGTAGAAATAGATGGAAACTTCCTCAACTTGATAACAAGCATCTTAAAAACCTACAGATAACATTATACTTAATGGTGAAAAACTTAAAGCATTCCCCCTAAGATCAGGACAAGGCAAGGATGTCCACTGTCACCACTATTATTCAACATAGTTCTGGAAGTTTCAGCTACCATGATGAGACAAGAAAACAAAATAAAATGCATACAGATCAGGAAGAAAGAGGTAAAATTGTCCCTATGTGCAGATGACATGATTGCATAGAAAATCCCATGGAATCTACAAAAAATCTTAGAATTAATCAGTGAGTTCAGCAATGTTGCAAATACAATGTACATATTAAAAAAATTATGTCTACATATTAGAAATGAATTCATAGACATTAAAATTAAAAATATGACACCAATTACAAAAATACGACAAAATTACAATCTCTCCATACCTCTACAAGTTGGGATTCAGTATAGTTATCCCGTTTAACAGATTTGGAAACTGTAACTCAGGAGATTTAAGTGGTCTCCTCAAGGTCAGTGAGGGCACAACTGATGCTCTAACTCATGATTCTAACTTACTGCAGTGTACACTTCCCATTTTCCATCTCCAAAGTTGCCAACAAGATGTAGCGCCTTCCGCACATAAAAAGCAAACTTTAAAAATATGCCAACCACTTTAGCTTTGGTGAGTTCCTGACTCTTTTCCTTATGTGACTGAGTGAAAAAGGAGTAAACAAAATTTTGTAAGATGAATTATACCTAAATTGAGGAATTAACATAACTGAGAGAAATAATTGTAACTTTGTTTTCAATTTAATTTTCTTTTGTTGTTTAGCTTTTTCTCTTTTATAAATGGCTTTTCAAATCAACTGTGTATTTTCATTTAAAAAAAGATCTTAAATTTACATTTAAATTTTTCTTTAAAGATTTAAGGAGAGGGGGCCTGCCCTATGGCCGAGTGGTTGGGTTCACATGCTCCACTTTGGTGGCCCGGGGTTTTGCTGGTTCGGATCCTGGGTGCGCACATGGCACTGCTCATTAGGCCACGCTGAGGTGGCATCCCACATGCCACAACTAGAAGGACCCACAACTAAAATATACAACTATGTACTGGGGGGATTTGGGGAGAAAAAGCAGAAAAAGAAGAAGAAGAAGAAGAAGATTGGCAACCGTTGTTAGCTCAGGTGCCAATCTTAAAAACAAAAAAGATTTTAAGGAGAGAGAATGTTTTTGGCTCAATTAAGATAGTATCAGGACCAGCCCTAGTGGCCTAGTGGTCACGTTTGGTGTGCTCCACTTCAGTGGTCCAGGCTCAGTTCATGGGTATGGACCTCCACCACTTGTCTTTTAACAGATATGTTGTGGTGGCAGCTCACATAAGAAGAAAAAAGAGGAAGATTGTCAATGGATGTTAGCTCAGGGCAAATCTTCCTCTGCAAAAAAAACAAAAACAAAAACAGGATAGTATCAATCAAAAAAAATTGCTAGGCATTATGTTTGCTGGAGTGCTTTCATAATAGTAAAACATTAGAAACAATAAACAATTCTAATAAAATAAACATTGATGCATCAATCAACCGGAATACTACCATAATTGACAAGTGGAAATATTATAACATGTTCATGGAAAATATAGTTTCAAATATAGTTCTTAAAAGTGTGGGTACAACATAACCTGTATTATGCAAATTTGAGAAAAACTTTGTATACATATTCATAAAAGCACATGAACACAAGGAGAAAAAGACTACACAAATCTACATCAAATATTACAGCAGTTGGCTGAGGAAAATGCTATGTACTGCTTTACAGTTTTCTAATTTTTCCATTTTATTCTCCAAATCAATAAACATAGATTACTACTATATGGTGGGGAAAAGTTACTTGAAAGTATCACTAAGGTATGGAATACGTAAGAACCCACACAACCAAAAACAACGAGTTCAATTTTCTATTACTCAAATACTCACTGATATTTCATGATGAATTTCATCGTACATTTTAGGCGTGAGAGAAAGCTGAAATAAAATTCCTCTTGAACTTTACACAACATGGTTGAACAGATGGGACGGAAAGGGCTTTAAAATGACAGATATTTGGAATGGGGTGCACAACTAGAGCCCCATTGCATCTACCCACTTAAACTTTCTCATCAAAGGACTCGACTTTCCTGTATCAGAGGAAGATATTCCTGTTTGACAAGCAAATCCATTTCAACAATATCATTAGCACAACAATGCTTCTGATGAGCAGTTTTCAGCTGATGAATGTTCTAGGTTTTTACATCGATATTGCTTTCATTTTCTCCTAAAACTGCTAAACAGGAGAGCGGTAAAGTGTACCAATCAACCCCAACTACTGATAATCAGGATATATTTTGACATGATTGAAGAATCTTGGAACTGTGGACCGGCAATTTGTTTCCTGTGGGAAGTCTCCTGAATGAACTATGTGCCCCTAATCGTTTTAAACCCGCTTTCTCTTTTGATTACAGTGCATCAAAGTTTCTTCTGGGCCTTTTATTTTGTTCTTTCCCTGTTCCATTAATAAGTATGAACATCATTCTCCCTCAAACTCAAAATTTCAGAAAAATTGATGGATTCAATTGATATTTCCAATGTGATACCACCATGGTCAGAATACCACCATACAACTGAAATATAAATCAAATGATGACTTCCAAACTGGAAAACAGAAGACAGTCTTGAATTTATTTAACATTTCACCTTAGGGAAATCCCAAGGATGGGGACTTTTCCTGATATACTGAGTCTCCATGCCTGATATACTGAGAGCGCTCATATATTTTCATGATTAATATCTTCATTATTGTCATTGCTTTCATCCTATTCATTTGGATACAATTTTCCATTCTGTTATCCAACTCAAAGAAATGGTGGAATCCAAAGCCAAGTGAGAGAACATGGAAAAGGAAGATATTTGGGGAAAATAGCTAGAGGCAGAGAGGGGACATCTTTTGTCATGCGTAAACCATACTATGGAGATAGCTTCCAATTTGATCTACTATTTGAATGCTGATGATAATTTTTAAAAAGAAAAAAGAGCTACTCTTAAAATCATGATATTCTTAAGCAAAAACCTGGATGCTTCCAGACCTGAAGCCAATTTGACACTGACATCAGACCCCTCCAGCCTTCAAGTTTCCTACTCATCTTCTAACGTCAACTCCTGTCTTTCGCTCTCAATCTCTATGCCTCCCCCCCCCCCCCCCCCCCCCCCCGCCTCAGGGAAATTCCACTTACCACATGTTTCTGTGAATAAACTTTTATTGTATCACAGTTACCCCCATTTGTTTACACACTGCCTTTGGCCACTTTTAAGTTACAAGAGCAGAGTTGAGTTGCAGAGACCATCTGACCTACAAGGCCATGATTATTTACAAAATTAACTAACTCCTTCCCTAAGTTCTAACCAAACTTGTTTCTTGAAAATCTCGGGTCTGTCCTTCTGAGAATCTTTTCCTCTGAAATACTCTTCCCCTTAGCTTTTTCTTCTAGTTTCTAGTTTCTTCTCATGGCTAGTTTCTCCCCATCGTTCAGGCTTGGCTTTCATATCTCTATCTTTCCTTAAACTAGATCTGCCTTGTTATTTGTGTCAAAGCACTTGTCACAGTTTACAACTATTTTATTGAATAGTTCTCTTTCTTCCCATCTAGGATATGCTATCCATAATTTTCTTTCCAGTGCCTGGCAGCATCGTTGGAATATAAGCTGCTTACCAAATATATGTTGAATCAAGGCTTAGCACAAAGCAAATTCTCAATCAAGAGTTAAGGGTGGAAGGCTTGGATTATAGCAGGTCTCCAATGAATATGTATTGAAGAAAGGGAGGGCAGAAAGAAAAAGAAAGGAAGATTTGCTCCAAGATAAAATATAGTAGCTCTGTCTTTATCCACAAATGTGCACATTATCTCTAGACAATATGGTAAACATTTGAACTCCCAGATTCCTTTCCTGGCTCCATCATTCACTGTGTAATTCTAGACAAGCTTCTGAAGTCCTTTGTGCTTCGGAATTCACATCTCTGAAAAGAGAAATTTGACAAAGAAGATCCAAAGTCCATATTATTCTTAATACTTGATGATTCAGTACAAACTCAATATGATGTTACAGGCTAATTTTTAAGCACAATGCAACAGTTCTTGTCTTTGGCTGGCCTGTTTGTCTAGGAATACAACCTTGATTTCTCCTCTGGGGTACCATGCGATTCCTGTGGTTTAACCTTACCCGCTAGCTCTGGTTGTGGGTGTGTGGACCACATCTGTTTAATTCAGAGTGATCCATCTCCTAAGCATATCAGTTGGGTCTTTTGTGGGTATAATACCCAAGACAGGCCAACAAGACTTAATTCTAAGACTTCAGAGAAAACAATCAGAAAGAGAGCTCACTTTCTACCAGGATTTAAACTGCAAGATAACAGATATCTGTAGCTGCTAGGGACCCCCATGTAAAGAGAGATGACCTATGAAGGGGCCAACAGATAGACAAAGCCAACAGATGGAAAGAGAGACACACTCTCAAAATCCTTAGCTCCCTTGGAACCAGCCACACCTGAAGTTTAGACACATTGGACTTTTAGGTCACATGGGCTGGTAAATCCTTTCTCTGTTTAAGTCATTATGAATTCAGTTTCTTTGACTTTCAGCCAAGATTCTTGGACAACACATTTAGATTATCTCTTTTATGTATGAATTTCTTTTATAAACGATTCTTTTTCTTCTTGGTGTTTAAATCTCTACTCCCTGTTTGTCTATTCTCTCCCACTCTCCTTGACGCTTCTCAGTCTCTGATCATTGGCAAAAGCTTCAATCAGTGGAAGACATAAGACTGGACATGGAAATGAATATTTCTCGTTCTAAGAATCCGGATATCTATCAACAGTAATTATCTTGTGTAAATCATTAAAAAATAATTGAGTTGCTAGGAAAAAACTTATTATCACCATGCCATCAATCTCATACATAAATGAGATGGCCCTGGCCCCATTAGGCTTAAGCCGAGATAAAAAGTAGCTCAGGATGTTTACCTTCCTAACTTTAAAGGGACCCAGTGGGGAGAAATCAAATCATACTGTGATTATTGAACACTTCAGGCACTACAAACCACAGGCTTGCTGTGCTCTGAATGTTCTGAGTTGGAAACTTATCTGCATTTAACTAGTGGAAGTAGAGATTGACATGCAATTAACATTAGACAGCTTGGTCACGATATGGAAAAGCAGAGATCCCATGAGACCTTTCTTTGTATAGTTTAGATTTTACACTTTTTTTCATATATCTCATGTTATCATCTCCCCACGATTGTCTGAGTTATGGAATAATCCCGTTACACAGATATGGAAACTGAGACACACAAAGGTCAAGTACCTGTAGAAGGTCCCACAGTTACTTATCAGCAGAGACTAGAATAGTGGTCTTAATCATTTTGTTTGTTTGTTTTTTGGCTAATATTAAGAAAACATCTAAAGCTTAAAAGTTAGATTAAGATTATTGAAAAATTGACAAACTCAATACATCTTCTTCCTAGACAACGTACATACACATACCTAAAACTTGAATACAAAATCAGAAGAAATGAATTCCTAAAGCCTATTCATTAAACTCCTTGGAGTCTCTACACTGAGGTTAAGAACTACAGACTATAAAGAAATCATAACTATTGGCTCCTCTTCTTTTAGCCTCTCCATCGTATGATGACGGCCATCGTTTATTACCTTGAACACATTTTCTCATTGAGATAAGAAGCTGTATATCAACATTCAACCAAAGGCAAGTTTATCCTCATCTGTGAAAGACCCATGTCCCATTCTTCCTCTTTTTAAAACGAAAATTGCAATTGTTCATTAACCCAGTTATCTAGCCATGAGTTATCTCTGTGCCTCTCAAAGATTGTAACTTTTCAGTGCCTAGATGTTAAAGAAAGGAAGGAGGAAATAAGAGAGGGAGGGAGTAAAAAAGGAGGGAAGGAGGGAGGGAGGGAGTCAGTCAGTCAGTCTTTGGTTGCTATTAATATTACCACTATTTACATTTCTTACAACATCATCAACTGTTTAAATTTTTTCTTTAACTTTTGATAGTTTTCTTAAAATTATTTATGGGATTCCACTGAGGATTTCTCACATATACTTATAAAAACATCCCGTTAGCTGGGTTGTGCACCTTCCTTTTAATGACTTTTGCTTTCTGCTGCCTCTGCTCCCAGAGCCCACAGACGAGCTACAACCTCCTTATGCCACTGCCTGTACATGCTGTCACCTTCTCTCAGTGGCATCACCACCATGGAGGAATAGTCCTGCATCCAGTGCCCTCTGCCATCCTCAATAAGTCAGAGCCTCATGATGCTCTATCTACTGATAGAGAGGTCTATTCTGCCCCCTATTTAGTTGAGTTTGCTCATATAGGTATCCAAATACTACCTCCACATCATATAGATGTCTTAAGAAACCAATTTTTTAGCTTAGTGAACTTCCCCCAAAACAAAAACTGAGACAGTCCATGATGGGGATGAGCAATGGGCCATTCCACCTCCATCTGTCAACAAGATTTTATACCTGAGAAGTTTGACTGGATCTGTGGCGATAAATTTATCATAAAAATGTTCCCAATTCTTCACCCTTCCCTGTGTCCATGCTCTGTACAGTATGACTTTGCAGGTGCTCCCTTCAAGGGTGAAGTGTATTTCCCACTCTTGGCATCTGAGACGATTCTGTCTTGGATTAGGTCAACGGAATGTGGTGGAACTGATCATATGCTAGTTTTGAACCTGGGCTGCCAGAGGGCTTGAATGCTTCTGCCTTTATTGGGACCCCCAAGACTAGTATGTGAACACATCCAGTATAGTCTGCTGAGAATGAGAGACCACGGGGAACAAAGCTGAGTCTGCTGATTCCTCCCAATCTAGTCTCCAGCCATGCTGAGCAAGGCCAGCCTCTAGCTAACCAAAGGAAAAAGAGTGAAGCTGTCCTAGACCAGCTATCTCCAGTCAGCCCAGGGACTTGTGAACTAAATGCTTGTTGGTTTTGGCCACTGAGTTCTGGAGTGCTTTGTTATGCAGCAATAGGTAACTGGTACGTTGTTCTTTCCTCGGAAAGGTTTTCTCTTAGGAGGTCTCCATTTGCTGAGGCAAATACTGTCCTGAGAGCCTAAAGCATTAGTTTGGCGAACAAACCTAGATGTCTCTGAATCTCGTTAAGTTGATTAAAGTTGTGACAATCCCATTACACTTGAATTCTAAGTTCTAAGTTGATGTGTTTTGGTTTTTTTTTTTCAAATCAAGGTATGTCCAAGTTTCTGGTAATTGACTTACCCACATAATGCTTTATGCTTATTTTAAAAATAGTACATGCTGAATGATTTTGCCTCTTATTCACATTTTCTTTTCCCGTATTTTTTGAGGTTTTCACATTACTTAAAAACATTTCCTTTCAGGTTCTGTAAGAACCAACAATCCATCTGAGGTTACTCCACAAATTATTTTATTTTTCAAACGTTAATTTTCTTAAAAAACAAAACATCTATGATACCTTTGGCAATGAATGAATTAACAAATGTAACCATCTTTTAATTAATTAAATGAATGAATGAATTAATTAATTAACAAATGTAACCATCTTTTCCTTACCAGGTGCCAGTGTGTAATAGCTAACATGTATTAAGTTCTTATGATGTATTAGACACCGTGCTACATTCTTTAGGTGCATTTTCTCATTTAATCCTCATCACAATTGAAGAAAGCAGGTATTAATATTCCCCACGTTAGAGGGTTTAACTAACTTGGTCAAGACTACAAAGTAAATGGCAGATTATGATTCAAACTTATGTCTTACAAAAGATTTATAGAAGACATCTCTCTGACTTCTGCTTTTCTCCCTGCCTTCCAACATTGACTTCTCCATTACCTGATTGGGTTATTTAGTCACCAATGGTTATGGATCCACCCTATGGACAATTTTTGATCATGGCAAGACTCTTGGACACCTTTGAGATACGAGTAGGGTAACACAGCTGCTTTCTTCCAAAGCACATGGCTTTTTAGGTTATGGAGATTATTACTGGAAGTTTTTCTTCAGGAAGAGTAAATTAATTTTCTTCTATACTATTGCTACACTATCAAAAAGACCTCAGAATTTCAGTAGTTTGTAAACACAAGCATTTACTTTTCTTACTTATAGATTTGCAAGTCATGGAAGTTGGTTCATTTCACTGGACTGGGCTGAGCAGGATTCTAGGCTGTGGGTTGGGTTCTGGTCAATTCTGCCTGTCTTCATTACTCAGGTTCTAGCAGCTACCCAGGGCATAGTATTATTTTGGTTTTGGTTTTTATAAAGACTTTATCAATCATATTTGAGTTCTTAAGAAGTCTCCTTCCTAGATTTTTTTTTTTAAAGTTTTGGGTTTCATTTCACAGATTTCTTTTAGGACATTTTTTAGAGCAGTTTTGGGTTTACAACAAAATTGTCAGAGAGATACAGAGATTTCCCTATGCCCCTTGCTCCCACACACACATAGCTTTCCCATTATCGATATCCCCCACCAGAGTGGTACCTTGATTACAAGTGATGAATCTATACTGACACCTTATAATCATCCCAAGTCCCTAGTTTACATTAGGGTTCACTCTGGGTGTTGTACATTCTGTGGATTTAGACAAATGTGTCCATCATTACAGTATCAAACATAATGTTTTCATGGCCCTAAAAATCCTCTGTGCTCCACCTACTTCTCCCTCTCCCCCTCCAACCCCTGCTAGCAACCACTGATCTTTTTATTGCCTCCGTAGTTTTGCCTTTTCCATAACGTCACATAGTGGTGGGCACAGTAATGGCCCTTCAGAGTTGTCCACCCTCTAAACCCTGGAGCCTGTGAATAAGCTATGACACATGACAAAATGGATGTTGCATATATAATTAAGGCTGCTGATCGACAACCTTAAGATAGTGAGATTACCCCAGATTACCTGGCAGGGCCTGCTCCTGAGCCCTTAAAAGCAGAGAACTTTCTCCAGCTGGTGGCAGAGAGATGTAGCAGAAGACATTGGAGATATTTCAAGCAGCAGAAGGACTGACACACTGTTACTAACTCAGACATGGAGGTGGGCGCAGGTGCAAGGACTGGAGACGGGCTTCTGGAAGTTTAAGGAAGCCCCAGCTGACAGCCAGGAAGGAGACAGGGACCTCAATTCTACAACCACCAAGAACTGGATTCTGCCAACAACCTCAATGAGCCTGAAATCAGATTTCTTCTCCAGAGCATCCAGGAAGGAATACAGCCCTGCACACACTTTGATTTAAGCCGGGTGAGACCTCTGTGGACTTTAGACCTACAGAACTCTTGTGTAATAAATAAATGGGTATTTTTCAAGCAACTAATACCATGGTAATTTGTTATGCCAGCTATAAAAACTGATACCCCGCCTTACAGTGTTGTGGTGAGAATTCAACGATGTAGAGCCCTGAGCATCAAACCGTGTTAACTGTCTTATTTTTATATGTAACTTCTGGTGATTCCTACCGTTTTAAAGCATCCAAACTGAAGTGCGATTTCTCAAACTCTCCTGGCATAAAAATATCATTATCAGAAGTTTTTGGGGTTCTAGCTAATTAGACATGGTAGCTAACAAGCAGTGATCTTTCTGTGTTTGTGAGCACAGAGCCTTCTGCTGTCTGGCTACCACAGAAAACAAGTTGTTACAAATCCAACCACTGTAACTTCTCATTAAGTTTCCCTGGTTACTGGCCATCAATAAAAGCCTTTGTCTATCTTGAAATGCAAATATCACATTTCTCACCAACCAACCATGCAAGATGAAAAGATCCAAAAATATGGTTACAAAATTTAGGAGAGAGTGACACTATTTTCCTTGCTTTACCTTTCCTCCAAAATCTCTTTCTCTTCCCATATGATTCCTTTATTTCCTTTTGCTTTCTTCCCCAAAAATACCTTTCATATTGGAAGCATATGCAAAGAATGACGAATGAAAGGTGAAAAGGTGGACTTCAAAAGTCTAGAGTCAGGGGGCTGGCCCGGTGGCGTAGTGGTTAAGTTCATGTGCTCTGCTTCAGTGTCCTAGGGTTTGCAGGTTCAGATCCCTGGCACAGACCTATGCACAGCTCATCAAGCCAAGCTGTGGCGGTGTCCCACATACAAAAACATAGAGGAAGATTGCTACAGATGTTAGCTGAGGGCCAATCTTCCTCACACACACACATACACACAGACACACACACAAAGTCTAGAGGCAGAGTAAAGTGATTATGAAAAAAGCTCAAAACACTGAGTCAGTAAAGGCAAGGTTGAGAGCGCAGGATACTTGAAAAGTCAGTTATTCTTGCCTTTCTACACACAGGTGCATTTCCTTTAAATGATGTAGTAAGCATCACTTCCCTCTCAAACAGATGGGTAATTATGTGAGAGAAATGGCTATGGACAGCCATGCATACGGAAGAAAACCAAGCTACTGCTGCCTCTTCTGACCCAGCATTTTGTAACCCTGCTAAAAAAAATCCCACCGCCATGCACTTTCAATAAAACAAAGTCGCTTGTTATTGTGGGGAGTAGGGTATGAGAACAATTGTGCCAACCCACATCACTCCATTTGGAAATGTTGGGTGTGTTTAGCAAACAAGGACGATTTGAGAAACTGTCTGCTGCTCTGAGCGGGACTTAGGCAAATCTCTCTGCCCCTTGTTTAGCAAATTATAATTGCGTTGGGGCTTCCACAGGACCAGGAAGGGATACTTAGTCATACAAACCGAGGCTGCAGCAGGAATGAAATCATAGTTGGGATGGCCTACTAAGGGCTTTTATTTTCAATTACTCTTACCCGAGTTGCCACAGTTTGAGTTCTGGACAACAATCGCCATGGCAACCATTATCTCTTGCAATTTGTATTCTTTGCTCATTTTTGTTCCACTTTGGCAAAGCATTAGTGTTTTTGTGTTCAATTTATTTTTACAGTCAGTTATACTCACACATGCAGCGCTATCACATTGATACTATTTCTTTTAATGGTATGGTGTTGGGCCACGCATAGTGAAGATGGTTTCTTTTGTGAACTGTGAATTAAAATATACCTGCTCACAGATCTGCTCTTATCACTGAAGTTTCCTTCAAAATGATTGAAAAAGATGGGCTGTCTTAAGGTACCATCTCTCAACTCTTTGTAGTTGGAAACTGGTGAACAGGGCTGGCCTGATCTGTGCAACTTTTAAGGGTGAAATTGAAAGAGAAAGAGATGGATGCTTAACTGGATTCCAGGAGCCCATCCTCTAATCAAAGTACCTGCCTTATAGATCACTGCCCTTCCCAGATCTGTACCTGTCTCTCCATCACTTTCATATATAAAAGTGCAACATGCTGAGATTTGTCCCTTTAAAGCTCTTTAATATCAACTTTCCTGTACTTTTATGAGAAATAATTACGCATTCTTCTAATCCTTTACCTCACCAAAAAGTTACTTTGGTCTTTGGTGCTATGATTGGAGCACACCAGAATAAATGCGTGGCTCATTTCCTGCTGGAGGAATTAGGGTTCCTCTGCATGGATTTCTCCTCCTGACATACAGCACTAAGAAGTCAGTTCTATTTGCTACAAAGGCTGCAGTGTAGATAACATGGTGTTTTTCTTGCTCAAAAATATCAAGCACTATTACTATGTGCTAATTGCAATGCTGTGTGCTTTATCTAATTTAATTTAATCCTTGCAATCTTCATTTTTCATGGGAGGAAAAAGAATATTTAGAAAGATTAGGTAAGCACATCTGCAGTCATTTTCAAACTATAGCATGTTTCAGAATCACCTGGATGGCTTGTGAGAACTCAGATTCGGCATGTCTTGGGTGGAGCCTGAGAATTTGCATTTCTAGTAAGTTCCCAGGAGATGCTGATGCAGCTGGTCAAGTTTCCATATATTTAGTAAAACTGCACCATAGTATACTTGATTAAAATATTTAATTCAGTTCAAGTGTATTAAAGGTCACAGATTCTTTCTAAAATTCAAATATTTTAGGGAGTAGGGAACCTGCAGACCTTCCCAGGAGAAATTCATTCCCACAGAAGTAAAAACACATGCTCAATGGGCCCCAGAATGAATGGATTACAAAGAAGGAGGATATTGCTCAGGTCTGTCTTCTGGCCCAGCCCCCAGTGGACTAATGTCTATGCCCAATGGAAAGTAGGAAGCTCCAAGGAAAATTAGCAAGCTAGTTCCTTGGGCCCCAAGAATCTCTTCTTTGGTGTTCTTCTAAATTGGAGTTGAGAATAACAGTGAAAGGGAGATCTCTCCCAGTTCTCCCCCTTCCGCAGAGACAACTCTGCAGTTTTGAGACTTCAAGGCAGTGCCTACGGGAGCATTGGTACATTAGCAGCGGCTGCCAGCAGAGAGGCAGGAGACGCCCAGCAGGAGACAGAAACTTCCAAGAGTGTCCAGTACAATTACACCCGATGGATACTCAGCAAATATGGTAGAAATCAGCAAATGCTTATAAGGAGACAGTGTTGCCCAATAGACACAGAGACATCTGCTGAATATCCAGAATAATTTTGACAACTCTGAGAAGAAACAGAGTTTATAAGCATGAATGAAAAAACTGAGAGTAACTCACAGTCATTTTACGTTCATTTATTCACTCAGCAAATAATCACTGAGTGCTTATTATATTTCAGACATTGTGCTAAGGGACATAAAAAGAGATTGGCAATACAGATATGGGCCTGTATTTATGAAACTTAGAAGACATACATTAATACAATAATTATAGTACATACACTACACATAGGATGGTACTGGTTGTTCAGAGTCGAGAACAGGTTGTAAAATCAGGAGGGTAGTAGATGGTGAAAGAAATTCTAGGTTGGAATGCCTTGTGAAGAAAGGAGGACAAAAATTTTGTCACAGGGCGAGGAAAGTTCACATTGGAACGTGTTATGTCCAAATGATATGTCTTTGTGGGATGTTGGGTTCCTTGTTTAAGAGATGAGTTTTTTACAGTGGTGATGTCTGAAAGTGACTAAACAGGGCTGGATAGAGATGGATGGGTTATTTGAATTAAAAACACCAAAAACGAATTTGAATAATCTCTTGACTTCAGGGAAGTGGTTCCCAAGGTCTCATTCAGCACAAGGTAAGAGGTTCAAAGTAGGAAGGGTAAGTACAGTGTGTCTTGACTATAGAATGGTTGCTTTCTCCTCATATTGGAGTTTCTTACCTTCTTTCTATACATAATTTCCCTGAATGATCTCATCTCTTCCCACGGATGATGACAACTGTGTTTGTGGAAGCAATACTCACTGCCACTACAGGCTTACTGCGAGGTTATTTGTTGTTCACTCAAAGCCAGATGCCAGTCCACTTGCCTTCCTCCATCTTGTACCTACATCATTAGGAGCACGTGGCCCCCAGGTTTGCTATGGAGGAGAGTGACTGAAGAGTCTGCAGGTACGTTTGTAAGAGTCAGGCCTGGCAATGACTTTCACCATTTCTTCCCCTTTAGCCAGAGCCCAGTTACATGATCCTGGTCTAGCCACAATGGAACCTGAGGAAAAATACATTTAATGATTGCTAACAGTCTCTGCCAGAATGCCCAATCTATGTCTCCACCCTTGACAGCTCACCTTCATTTCAAACCCATGTATCTGCCTGCCAATGGGCATCATTTTCTCAGAAACCAGCCCTTTTGTTTGCGTCCCATTTCTGAATATATGATAGTACTTCAGTCTCCAATTAGAAATCCTGATTCTTCCTTCTTTTTCCCCAAGTCCATCCATTTTATGACCTTAGTCTGTCTACTACTTTCCATCTTCATCATTACTATGCCAGGATATGATCATACTCTCATATTCACAGACTTCTTATATAGCTTCCTGCCTCTGATTATGTCCCTCTGCTCCCTTTCCTTTCCATTCCCCAAACTCAAGCTAAGTTGTATATTGAGAATATGAGTTTGATCATTTCTCTTTCATGCATAGTTTCTTCCCTCTTAGGAAGATTCACCCTGAACTAACATCTTTTGCCAATCTTCCTCTTTTTGCTGAGGAAGATTCGCCCTGAGCTAACATCTGTTGCCAATCTTCCTCTTTTTGCTGAGAAAGATTTGCCCTGAGCTAACATCTGTGCCAGTCTTCCTCTATTTTGTATGTGGGTCACCCCCACAGCATGGCTGCCAACAAGTTGTGTAGGTCCAGGCCCAGGAACCAAACCGGCACGGCCAAAGTGGAGCACACCAAACTTGACCACTAGGCTGTGGAGCCAGCCTCTCATGAATTTTTTTTGTTATTAGCTTCCTCTTGTCCTTAGGAAAAGTCTAGCTTCTCACATATGGATTATGAGGGCTTGAATGATTAAATTTTTCTTATATGCCCAGGAGAGGATAATTATTAAAGTAGCAATTTAAAAAGAATCATTATTATTTAATTATGACTTTAATAAATGTTAGGGAAAATTACTGTTTTCTAAGAGGTTGATAGGGATATTTAACCTAACCTGGGGTGAGGGGCAGAGGTCTGGACAGGCTTCCTCGAAGAATTAATATCTAAGCTAAGAGTTGGAGAGACCAGGGGAAACAGCAGTGACAGGTAGGCAGGTCAAGGCCACAGGCTCGCAGGACTCCAGGACAATGGAAAGGGTGCCTACTACACAGCATTGTTGTCTATGTGAATGGTATTCCCTGAGTTCTGCAAAGCTGTTGCCCTTTGAGGAGAAAGGACATTCCAGACAAGAGACCAGCATGTAGGAAGGCCATGAGGAACTTCAGGGAGATGTGCTGATCTTGAATACTTGAATTGTTATTTGTTGTTTTATACACTAAAATGGTGTTTTCTAAACCTGAGCACTTTGGAATCACCTAGGGAACTTTTAAAAAGCTGCATTTCTATTACCTTCACACTGACCACAGAGTAAGACTTGCAGGAATAGAGTTTGTTCAGAATTTTTTTTCCTTATGTCTCCCCAAAGCCCCCCGGTACACAGTTGTATATTCTTAGTTGTGGGTCCCTCTAGTTGTGGCATGTGGGATGCCGCCCCAGTGTGGCTAGACAAGCAGTGCCATGTCTGCGCCCAGGACTCGAACCGACGAAACACTGGGCCGCCTGGAGTGGAGTGCGCGAACCCAATCACTCGGCCACAGGGCCGGCCCCCCCAGAATTTTTTTTTAATTCAGAATCTTCAGAAGATTCTGGTGTGTCCAATTCATGGACTGGAATTTGAGAAAATGCCGTCTGAAATATCAATAAACGTGGCTCAATCTCTACAGCAGCACAGAATCTCTCTTACCCTGATCATACTGGAAAAGAGAAGCTGTCCAAAAGAGAAAGGGGAAATAGTAACACCATTAATTTAGTTTTCATTTCGTGTCCAAAATGACTCCATTTCATTAAAAACATAAAAACTTTTAAACAACTAAGCCTATTTATAAAGAATACTTTTCTTTTCTTCTTTTTTTGTTTTTCTCCTTACCAAAGTTGCACTTACTAGGCTAGAATGTGGAAGTGACAGACAAATTGGATAATCCTAAAGGTCTACTCTTTTTAGAACAAAATCGATCATTATGTAAATTAGATAGAACTTTCCATTGTAGCTGTTTGTGTATTCATCTTATCTCTTTCAATGGACTGAGAGCTCCTGGAGTCCTGGAGCCATATATTTCTTCAGTAAAATCTCTCTTCTTCATTGTAAAGCTTTGCTTATAATAGACTAAATGAATGGATAGTGAAGGAAACACTCTAATCACTGCCATTTCAAATTGAATAAAATCCAAGTTGTATTATAAATAGCTACAAAACCCCACACGGGCCCTGCTAAACTCTTAGATCTCGGTTTCTACTTTCATTCTCCTTAGTAATATGTTAAAGTGACCTTGGCCTTCCTCTGCTCAAACACCCCCAATTCTTCCCCCAGATCCTGGCATGGCTGGATTCATTACATAAGTCAAGGCCTGGCTCAATGTCGCCTGCTCAGAGAAGTGTACGCAAACCATGATTTCTAATGCAGACCACATCTACTATTGCTTCTTATTCCATCACAATGTGGATTTTCTTCATGCCACGATATGAAATTGCCTTATTCATTCACACGTGGATTTCCTTCTCTTTCTGCTATAATGTAAAGTCCATGGCAGCAGTGACTTATCTGCCATGTGATACATATACACATACAAGCAGGGACTAAATCATCATACAACTCTCCATGTTCTACAACTTAAGAGTTAGTATAGGTCAGCACATCAGCAGAAAACACATGGCCTTCTCAGATTAAGATAATTTGAGGAGAGTTTAATAAATGACATTTATTAAGTTGTGGGCAGAGTACAAGAAAATCCTGGGGCTAGTTAAAACAGAGGTGTCACCCAAGGTGAACCTAAACGGATGGAGGGAGGAAGTAGGCACACAAGGCATGATAGAGTCATGTAAAGAAGGCTGCCTTGATAGGAGCAGATACAAGATGATGGGACTGTGCAGGGAGAAACTAAGGGAATTAAGAACTCCGATCTCCTACTTCTCCCTCTCTGTTACCATCTTATCAGGCTCTCCATTAGCTGAACTAAAAAAGAAACCAGAGAGGGCTGGTCCTGTGGCTGACAGGTTAAAGTTCCACACGCTCCACTTTGGGTGCCCGGGATTCATAGGTTCAGATCCTCAGCACGGACCTACTCCACTCATCAGCCAGGCTGTGGCAGTGACTCATATACAAAATAGAGGAAGATTGGCACAGATGTTAGCTAAGGGTGAATCTTCCTCTCACTCACCCCCAAAATAAAATTAAAAAAAAATAAGAGGGGGCTGGCCCAGTGGCACAGCAGTTAACTTCACACATTCCACTTCTTGGTGGTCTGGGGTTCACCGGTTCGGATCCCAGGTGTGGACATGGCACCGCTTGGCACATCATGCTGTGGTAGGCATCCCACATACAAAATAGAGGATGATGGGCATGGATGTTAGCTCAGGGCCAGTCTTCCTCAGCAAAAAGAGGAGGACTGGCAGTAGTTAGCTCAGGGCTAATCTTCCCCCCCTCCCCCAAAAAAAAAAAGAGAGAGAGAGAGAAGCCAGAGGACAAGATAGATGTATTCTTTTAACTTTTAATTTTGAGATAATTGTAGATTCACACACAGTTGTAAGAAATAATACAGAGAAATCCCATGTGCCCTTCATCCAGTTTCTCCAATGTTAAATTCTCATAAATCTTGTACGATATCACAAATGGTATGTTACATTGATAGCATCAAGATTCAGAACATTTCCAGCACCACAAAGGCACCTAATATGACTTTTTTATAGTCATGTCCATTTCTCTCCTACCCACGTCAATGCATTAGCCTCTGGAAACCAGTAATCTATTCTCTATTTCTATAATTTTGCTATTTCAGGAATGATATATAAATGGAATCATACAGTATGAAACCATTTTGGATTGGCATTTTTCACTCAGCATAATTCTCGGGAGATTCATCTGGGTGTGTAACAACAGTCTCTTTCTTTTTACTGCTACGTATTCCATGTTATAGAAGTATCACAGTGTGGTTAACCATTCATCCATTGAAGGATGTCTGCACTGTTTCTAGTTTTAGGCCATTGTAAATAAAACCACTATGAACATTTGTGTACAAGTTTTTGTGTGAACATAAGTATTCATTTCCCTGGGATAAATGCTAAGAGTGCAGTTGTTGGGTTATATGATAGTTTCATACTTAGTATTTTTTAAGCAACTGCCAGAATTTTTTCTAAATTGGCTGTACCAATTGAATCCCACTAGCAACGAATGAACAATTCGATGTCTCCACATCCTCACCAGCATTTGGTGTTTTATTTTATATATTTGTTTATTTTATTCTGATATGTATCTAGAGATATTTCACTAGGATAATAGTCTGCATTACTCTAATGGCTAATAAAGTTGAGCATGTTTTCATGTGCTTATTTGTCATCTGTATATTCTCTTCAGAGAAGAGTCTATTCATGTCTCTTGTCCATTTTCTAATTGGTTTGTTGTTTTTTACTCTTGAGTTTTGAGAGGTTTTTATGTATTCTAGATACCAGTCTTTCGTCAACACCTAGCTTCTCACAGTCCATAAGTATTTTCTCACAGTAGCTTGCCTTGTATTATCTTAACAGGAGATTTCACAAAATAAACGTTTTTAAGTTTTACAAAGTCCAATTTATCAATTTTTCCTTTTAGGGAGTATACTTTTGGTGTCAACTAAAATTCTTTGCTTATTCCTTCTTATTTTAAACAGGAGAAAGATTTTCTCCTACTTTTTTCTAAAAAAATATTGGCTGTAAGTCTGGGATATATGAGGCAAAAGGAAACCCATGGAACTTACTACCTCATTGTTTCTCCTGATCCAAAGTTGTTAGCCAGTCCGCCCTCTTTTTTGCACCTTTCAGATTCTTCTTACATTTCTTTTACATATAATATCCAGGGTTTTAGCTGTGCTTAGCAGAATGAATAGGAAAAAGCATGTTGACTCAATCTTTCTAGAAGCAGAAGTCCAAGAAAGACTTTTATGTAACCAAATGTCATTCTCTTTAAAGACAGAGTAAAGTTGAGAGTGAATATGGAAAGAAAAATGGAAAACATCCAACAGGGGGCTTAAGTAAGAGAGAGCACATACCCATTTAGGCTCCTTGAACTTTCACTTAGTTTTCTAAAGAAAACAAACACACACATTCTGAATATATTTTTCTAATTAAAAACATTTTAGTCACAGTTGCACAAACCATAACTGTATAAGGGTTGGACTTTGTGTTCTGTTTTATGATGCTACTGGTTTAATAATCCTTTTGGTAGTTTCTGCATCATTTGGAGGTATTTATACAGTTTTTCAAAGAAAAGAAACAACATAAATGATGACTAAAAAAACTTAAATGCTATGAAAAGTTGTCAGAAAATAATCTATATCCTTGTAAAAAAAGATCTTTATTTTTCCTGTCCTCATATCCTTGTATATCAGGAAAGTATCCAACATAATTGCATGCAGACATTTTTGATACAAGACAGCTAGAGACCAGATTATTTGAAGCAAATGAATTGCTGTTGGATTCTACTCAAAGATTTATTTTCTCACTGATATTTTTTCTGAAAGCTTCACTTCTTATTACAATGTCTATTTTCACTTTGTCCCTTAAATATATTTTGTGCTCAAGTAATAATATTGGAAGTTACAGACAAGGAAGAATTGGTAGTTGGGTCTCATCACACAAATTGGAAAGTATCACGCAAGGTGCTTCCTGAAGGAGAGACAGGAGAAGAGGTATCCTTTTCAATGGGCTTCCCCAGTACATAATTGTATATTCTAGTTGTAGGTCCTTCTGAGTATGCTATGTGGGACGCCACCTCAGCATGGCTTAATGAGTGGTGCCATGTCGGCGCCCAGGATCCAAATCAGCAAAACCCTGTGCTACAAAAGCAGAGCACACGAACTCACCGACTCAGCCACTGGGCTGGCCCTGTTGGATGGGCTTTTTGACAATATCTTGACCATGTAGCAACAGAAGGATAAATCACAAACTATAATTAATTTATTGCAAGTGCTTCCACACACTGTATATATGTCTACACTTTTGCAAAAGGTATGCATTTTCCATCACCAATAAATGTGAGGAAAGGCCTTTGTTAAATAGTGGTCTGTATTCTCTATGACGATTCAGGTCGAATACCATCCTCTACTTACCAATTTCCTTGGGCTAACAAAGAAGTAGCGAGAAAGGAAGTTGTAATAAATAAGCTCTTATTATCCTACCTGCTCCTTCTCAGATATTACATTGATGTGGACTGGAAAAAAGTCAATAGTGAGGTAACAAGTAAGCTTCTAACTCACTCTAATCACTAAAAAACTGGCCTTTCAAGAAAATAATGGACTTTTTCTATTAGCTAAAATGTATTTTCAACTATCATTATTGACTGAATTGAACTCATAAAAGCATGAAATAATTCATATAAAATATCAAAATTATGGCATTTAGAACACATCTTTAAATTGATAAATTCTAGGGCAGATAGTGATTTTTCATGATGTAGAACATGATAAAATTGAACTGCATCAATTACCTATTTTCTTTCTTTTTTAAACACAGTTTTATTAAGGTATAATTGACATACAATAAGATACACATATTTTAAGTGTGTAATTTGATAAGTTTTGACATGTGTACACAACTATAAGTGCAGAAAATGAACATTTCCATCACATCTAAAAATCAACTGGGCATCTCCTTGTACTCCCTCTCTCCTATGCCTCTTACCACTCTGTCCACAGACAACCACTGATCTACTTTCTATCACTATAGATGAGTTTATATTTTCTGATATTTGATATAAATGGAGTCAGTCTGTATGTATTCTTTTTTGTCTAGTTTCTTTTGCTTGGAATTATTATTTGACATACAACCCTGTTGTAGCAATGACAGTAGTCCATTCCTTTTTATTTTTGAGCAATATTCCACTGTGTAGATATAGAAAACTTTGTTTAGGTATTTACTTATTGATAGATGTTTGCTTTGTTTCCAATTCTTGACAATTAAAAATAAAGCTGCTACAGATATTTATGTATGAGTATTTGTACCATAATATGATTTCATTTCTCTCAGTTAATACATGGGAGTGGAATGGCTGGGCCCTATGATCGATGTTTTTCAAAGCTGTTGTACCATTTTACATTCTCTTCAACAGGGGATGAGAGTTTTAGTTCCTTGTGAATTTAGACGCAAAAATTCCAAGTAAAATGTTAGTGAATCATATCGAAAAATACATAAAAAGGATAATACAACATGTCCAAGTGGAGTTTATCCTGGAAATACAAGTTTAGTTTAGCATTTGAAGCAATCAATGTAATTCACCTATTCCATTCATTTCATCTAGAAATATTTACTGAACATCTAACAGATGCTTGAAACTAGAGTAGACTTTGGAGATATAGCAGTTAAAAAAATTATAAAAATGTATGCGTTGCAGTGGTCAAAACATAATGGAGTCAGAAATAAATTAACAACAGAAATACACACTATGTCAAATGATAAATGCTGTGGATATAAATATGGCAAGAATGGAAGATGAAGGGAGTAGTTGCTCATTTAGACAGAGTAGCCAGGAAAGTCATCATAGGGAAGACAATATATGAGCAAAGACTTGAAAGAGATATGGACGCAGGTCATAAGGATATCTTGGGAAAGTGTGTTCTAGGGAGAAAGAACAGCGAGTGCAAAATCTCTGAGGCGGAAGTGTGCCTCTATCCAGTTTTGCTGCAGTAGAATGAGCCAGGGGAAGAATAACAGGAAGAGATGATATTAGATAAACAGTGGTGAATGAACTCATGTGCGCCTGTGTGTAGGCCACTTCAGGGATTTTGATTCTTACTCTTTCATTGTAAGCCTTGAAAATGTGTTGAACAGAGGACTGGCCCGATCTGATGTACAGTACAAGACATCATTCTCTTGCTGCATTGAGAAAAGATGGTAGGAGGCTAAGGGTAGAAAATCAAGAAAAATCCCTAACAGGCTACTGTAATAATCCAAAAAAGAGATGAGTGAGGCTTGCGCTAGTGTTTCTGCAGTAGAAATAATAAGACGTGGTCAGACTTTGGATATATTTTAAAGATAGAGCCAACAAAATATTTGCTTTAAAATTGGATGTAAGTTGTGACAGAAAGATTCAAGGATAATACCAAAGCTTTTGTTCAGTTTAGTTTTATTTTGTTTGAACATTTAGAAGAACTGACTTCTTATTTATTGAAATAGGGAAGGATCGTCCCATATTTTGAGGGAAGATCAAGGGTTCATCTTCGGATTTGTTAAGTTTTAGAGGAATTAGAGAGCCTTAAGTGGAGATGTTAAGTACGCTATTGGATGCTCAAATACAGAGGAGAAGTTTGATTTGGAACAGAAATTTGGTAGTATTCAGTATATTGATGGTACCTAAAGCCAAGAGATCAAATAAAATCATTTAGGGAATGAGTGTTCATTGAGACAATATATAAGAAACAAGGAGCAATGTGGTCAAAATAAATTAAAAAGGGGTGGTGACTTTGGGGTACGAGCTGCTAAATAATCTTTGAGATCTCCCACGTGTGAAATATGGCCAGTGAAAAAGGAAAGAAAAGAGGAGAGTTACTGTCTCTGAACCCAAACTTTTAAAAGTGTGTCAACAGGTTGGGAGTGAGCACTTTCCATTTGACACGTACTATCAAATGTATTGAAAACCTGATTAGCCTTTTCTCCTAGCATAGTACTAACCAGATGGGAATTAGTCCATTCCACCATCTATGGTAGACAGATTAACATGGCTCCCATGATCCCTGTCCCACACTTTCCTTCAATACTGTAATCCTCTCTCCTTGACTGTATATGGAGCCTATGACTTGCTTCTAATAGAATATGGCAAACGTGATGGGATGTCACTCCTGTGATTACATTAAGTTATATAAGACTCTGTCTTACTGGTTAACTTGCTCCTGCACCCCTTCCGGCCTTGAAGAAGCAAGCTATCATGCTGTGAACTGCCATAGTGAGGGCCACAGGGCAAGGAACTGTGAGTCTCCTCTAGGAGCAAAAGGTGGCATCCGGCCAACAGACAGCAAAAATCTGAGGTTTTCAGTCCTATAATGCCAAAGAAATTCATTCTGGGGCAACTTGAGTGGATTTGGAAGTTGATACTTCTCCTTCAAGGCTCCAGATGAGAACACAGCATATTTGTCAGTTTGACTGCAGCCTGGTGAGACCTAACGTAGAAAACACACCTAAGTTGTGCCTGAACTCTTGACCCACAGAAATGATGAGATGATTAATGGGTGCTGCTTTAAAGCACTAAATGTGTGGTACTTTGTTATATTGCAAGCAAACAAACAACAAAAAAACACTAACACACCATCCATTTGGGTTTAGGCATAAGTTGTGTTGCCAATATCCATAGGCCCATATACAATATAGTTGCCTTGTCAACCATATTGGCTCTGATCCAGGACTGGATCTCTAATCAAAGTCTACCTCTATTTCTAAACGATTCTTCTGCCAAGCACACCCAGTTTTTTCTTCTTAGAAACATAGCTAAACTGGCTTGGATCCAGCTGTGCTTCACAGCATTAGCCCATCTGCTTCTGCTAGACTGGATTTCATCTTCATGCCCATTCCCATTCAGTGGCTTCACTCCAGATGCATTTGGGCTGATCACGCCAGATTGTGACTAGGACTTGCCTAGTTCTTAAGAATTTCACCCACTGTCTGGAAACCTTGAGTTCTACTACCTGTCTCCTAACTAGTTACTTGAGTGGTTCTAATACCGCTCAAAGTAAAAGACCTTAAACAACAGGAAAAATTGAAAAGAATATTGGCTTTTGAATCAGATACAATTCTTGCCCTATCACTTACTGAGTCATTGAACCAACCTGAGCCTTAATTTCCACATCCATAATATGGGGCTGCTTTCAACGAGTTTATTTTAAGGCCTAAAAAAGAAATGTCAGTGAAAGGATTATGAGATTGAGTCATAGATAATAAATAATCAACAAAATTGTTAGTTTTATTGACACTCTTTTCTTTCTAGAATTAAACAAACTGGAGTTTTTTTGAAGATTCACGGTTTTTAATAGGAAAAAAATGTAGTTTATTGTTCCAAATATATCTACTAAGACAGTGACTTGTTTTCACAGTGTCCATTAAGTTCTGAAAAAAGAAGTTACCCTGAGTAAAAGTTAAAAATCATTAGAAGCTTGGGAAATAAATCGTTTGCACATAGAACCAAGAACCACCATCACATCAGCAAGATTCACTTGATACTCAGTTCACAACGACTTCAATCAGTTTAACAGATGAAGTTCAAGGGCAGATACACACTTAAAATGTTTTCAGACAGGCTTTGATCAAGAAGGCAAAAAAAAGTGTATTGAAATGGTTTTTGGATAATTGATACAAATTAAACTAAGCTTTCAGTCAATACTGTAATTACCAGGGTAATGAACTGTAAAAAAATGTATAGCAGTTGGTGCACATGATTCAAGTTAAGTTTCATAGCGCAGCTCAGAGCTACGTCTATTCACCTGTCAGAGAAAATGCAGACAGAACATTTCACCTTCTCGGCCCTTCATATCTTAGTTTTTACGAGCTGCAAGTCCCAATTCTCCTTTATCTAATTTTTATCATTCTTCCACTTTGGGTAAAAAGAATGTGGTTGATGTAAAATGTGCCCTTGTGTTATACTTTAAAATTTTTTAACTAAAAAATTTGCATATGGTTTGCGTTATTCTTTATGAATAATGGTCAATTTAATAGAAAACAATTGTACATGATGATTTCCATTTGCACTATTTTTATTAACATTTTCCCTGGGATTTTTGAATCTTTAAATTTTACTTCATCAATTACCGTGTCGTTGCCATTTTCAACTTTCTTTTATAATGTTTATATTTTTCTAACCAATTTGTAATAGCATATATACAATAGTACATATATATATATATATATATATATATATATACCTCTCATATGTGATACAAATATTCCCCTGGGTTTTGTCTATCTCAAAACCCATGAGAAGAAAAGCTACTTGAGGGAAGGGTGGTTTGTTTGCTTAATCCACATTGTATTTCCAGCACTTGGTAAAATCCCTGGCTAGTAATTGTTTTATAAATATTGAAGACTTTTTTGATGGAGGGACGTGAATGCTTGGATAGATGGAAAGCAGATCTCTTGGTTACTTACAGCTCTGAAGGAAAGAAGGCTGCCAGGCAGGGCCCCCAGCAGGTTGCACCTGGGGACTGGGTAATAGCTAGCTGGAGCTGTAAGGGCAGCTTGTTTATGGCATGCAGGGTGAGAGGTTAACCAGATTTTGTGTTTCCCTGTGGACTGGCTAATTTGAATAAATCTGAGGGCTCTGGGTCATAGAGACTGTCCCTGGTTGTTGCCCTGGAGAAACGAGGGCTGGTACTGAGGAGTGTGGGAGGCTGAGAAGACAAGGGGTGCAGTGTGTCCTTAATTAGCTGCTCAAGAAAGGGAATCAAACAGTCTCTAGCCCGGGCCTCCAAACTGGGTCAAGAATGCACCTAAAATTTTTTAATAGAATTTTAATTATATTACAGTATTAGACGTTCAATAGATATTTGTTGAATGAGTTGTTTAATGTTGAATATTATTTATGGTGCATTTTTGAAACTGAAAAGTTTTTCATGTTTTATATGTTTTAGTACATAAATACAGATTTATAAATATGATTGGAAAGAACATCAGCCCAACACTATGCAATATACTTTTAGGTTTATTTGCACATGTGGATATTCTCACATATCTGTTCTTTTAGATGAACTTTAGAACAATTTTCTTGAGTGCCAAACACTCCTTTGAAAGGTTGTTTTGAATTGAAATCAATTTGTAAATTGATTAACGAGAATGATTAGTCGATGACCTTGAGTCTTCTTAACTTCACAAATGGTATGTGTATCAGTAGCTATCGCTGTGTAACAGATCAACCCAAAATTAGAGACTTACAGCAATATTAACAATACGTTATTTCTTATGACTCTATGGGTTGGATGAGTACAGCTATGTGATTATTTTACTCCGCATAGCGTCTTCTTCAGTTTCTCACAGCCTGTGCTCATCAGGAAGCTTGGCATCCCTCCCATGTATGCCATTTAATGATGACTATCAGCTAAAGACTCTAATCCTCCTCTTGGAGCTCCTTCACTCCCCAGTACCACTTACCCACATGTCCTCACTGGCAAGACAGCATAAACTTTGTTATATACCATCTGGCTTACAAGTAGACAAGCCCTAATGCACAAAATATCATATCTGTGTCAAACTTATTGATAGCTCATTGGATAAAGCATGTCAATGACCAAACTCAAAATTAAGGAGGTGGACAAAGAGACAACTTCTGGAAAGAAGAATAGCAAGGTGACACTGCAAAAGAGCATGGATACTCAGATAGGAGGAATTTATGGACATTAAACAGTCTAACACAGTGGTCCCTTTGGCCAAAAATTATTCACATCCCTCCCACATGCAAAGTATGCTAACACCAAGGACTTTCAATAGCCTCATCTCTGTTACAGAATCAGGCTCAGCCTAAGTCTTGAAGTCCAGGATGTCTCTAAATTAAGTCCAGATAGAAGTGAATTTCCATAGGGGCAGAGCCTATTGATCCAGAGATCTGTTAATTTAAAAGTTATCAGTGTCTTGCACATACAAAATACAACGATGACATGGGATAAAACAAAAATATACATCCCCATTCAAAATGGGGAATATTGGGGAATAAATAATAGTAGCTAATCTATAACAATTTTGAAATCATTAAGAACATCCCACTAACTTCCCATACTCCAGGGTCAGGAAATACTCTTTGATTGGGGCCTAATTCTGCTCCCTAGGAGAGCTTCCTGAACTCCTTTTTTTTTTTAACCAAAGCTTTTGGCTCCTTCTTCTAAGCTCCTTGCTACCTGTGAAAAGGTGGAGGCCTCTCTTCATTTTGAAACACCTTTTATTCCTTTTAGTTTAAACTGGTGGTGCTTTGCCAATGAAATTCTCTTAAAAACATTGTGAGACTGTTTTTTAGGAATCTTATCAAGGTCCACTTAATGCCCCAAACCACAGCTATTTTATAAAGTGAGTCTGCTTTGTGTGTATCAGGCTTCTATGGGATAAATGCCTTGAGGTTTTCTAGAGCCATTTTGTCTAATTGGGAGGGTCAACTATGCACCACTTTAAATCTTTCTGAGATCTTAAAAAGAGGGTCTTAAAGCTAAACTCTTGATTTGATTTTACCCTGTGTCTTTTTCATACTTTGAGGATGTTTTGCCAGCCAGAGAGACTTCCCAAGGCCCTCTATATTTTCTCTAACTCTGCTTGAAAATGAAATAATCCCTTCTTTACTTCATTTCTCGCTTTCTACTTTATGACACACAGCTAAAAGAAGCCAATTGGCACTTTTTCAACATTTTTCTAGGAGTTTCATTAGCAGGATCTACAAGTTGATTAGGTGCATTTTTCAGCTTCTACATTTTTGCCAAATGTCCCACTACACAAGACAGGTCATCTTTTCTCTAGTTTCCAATAGTGATTTCCGGTTCTACTCTGAGTTTTCCTGTTTTGACTGGGAATAGATTTCTTAAAAGAAACACAAAAATCATCAACCATAAAAGGAAAGTTAAGAATGTATATCCATGAAAAGACACAGCATTTAAAAGTCAAGCAATTCATATAATTGGCAAAGGGTTCATATCCGGGCTATGTCAATAGACCTCTTACAAACCAGTAAGTAAAATGACCGCCCAGCAGAAACATGGAGGAGAAGAAAAAGCAGTTCAAAAAAAAGGAAATCCAAATGGCCAAAAAAAGAGGAAAATATGCTAATTAGGAATCAGGAAAAAGACTTTAAAACACAATGAAGTATCAGGATCCACTCTCTATAAAGACTAATATGAAATAGACTGAGAAAGAGTACAAAGTTTCAATTAAGCAAAATGAATAAGCCTTAAAGATCTACTGTACAGCATAGGGCCTATAGTTAGTAATACTGTATTACATACTTAACATTTTTCTAAGAGAGTAGATCTTATGTTAAGTATTCTTATCACAAAATATAAAGAGAGAGGAAGAAAACTTTTGGAGGTGACAGATGTGTTTTTGGCATTGACTGTAGTGACGGTTTCATGGGTGTACACTTATCTCTAAACTTGTCAAGTTGTATACATTAAATACGTACAGCTTTTTGTGTGTCTGTTATATCTTTAAAAAGTGGTTTACTAAAAGCTGACTGATAGAGTTGCTGTTAAAAAAAATGCCATCATACAGCTGGTGTTCAATAGATATAAATTTCCTTCTTCTTGTTCTGTTTCTTGATTTTTAAAAAATGTTACTTTATTGAAAAGCAATATTAAAATAAAAGGAATGCAAAAATTAAAGATATAAATTGTGTACAAATCCATTTGATAATTAAATAAATGTTAGCTTTTCACTCAAAAAAAAAATAGACTGACAATAACAACTGACAACATGGAGCAAAACAAAACGTCATATACAGAGGGAGGGAACATAATTTGGTAAATTGTTTCAGAAAACTTTTGCATAATCCATGAAAGTTGAAGATACACTTATTCTACTACCCAGAAATACCGATTGGAACTGTAGACCCAGCGTAATATTCATTATTATTTTTAAACTGGAAACAATCCAAATATCCAAGAGAACTGAGATATAATTACACACTAGTACTCTACACAGTCATGAAAAAGACCACACTATACTTTCGACAATGCTGATGAACTGCACATAATATTGAACAAAGGAAACTCAATATCCTTGCAATTGTATAAAGCAAAGAGGACTCAACCAAACTTTCGGTTTTTAGGGATGTACACTTAAGTAGTAAAAGCATGAATAATTGAAAGGAGGTGATTACCATAAATGCAGTGGTGTGCTGGAGCTGGCCCAGGTTGCATCCCGAGAGCTAATTGGGCGTCTCAACCCAAGTCCATTTTGGTAGCTTGAAATATCTGATACTGGATAGATCTGTGTAAGGCAGTCACTAACAAAATTTTTATGCAAATTCTTTACACAGCAAATACTGCTTCTAAAAAATCTCTCCTAAGTCATACAGCACAGGTATGCAAAGAGGGATCACCATCATCAGCATCATAGAAATAAAAAGCAACACTTGCGAACACTAACTGTAGCATGTCATTATACATGTTACACTTTAGGTAGGCACTGAGATTTCTTCATTGTTTAGACAAGGAAACTGAGGCATAGAGAGACTAAGTGACTTGTCTCAAGGTTATAGTTATTACTACACACCATTTAAAACAATGAAATGCCGAAAACAGCCTAAATGTCTACTTACAGAGAAGTGGTTAAACAAATTGTAGTGTGTCTCTACTCTAGAATTCTACAAAGCTTTTACAGTTCATGAGCTTGACCTATATGTACTGACTTGAACAGATTTCCAAGACAAAATAAGTTGCAGAAAAACGTTTATAATATGATCGCATTTATGACTTGTGTGTGTACGTTGATATCTTAGTCTCCCTACTCCACGTATGTGCATAAAAGAAGAGTGACAGTCACTTCAGAGCCATGGACAGTGGTTACCTGAGGTGGAGGGAGAGCTTCAGAAGCATGGTTGTTGGGATGTTAGATCACATGTTTGTCTATGTCCATATACAGCAATATTTGAATCTTTAATGACAAAATTGCATTCATATATTACTTATTTCTTAAAAAATTAAGATAAAAATTAAGGCAAAACAAATCTAAGTTAAATTTTCGTAGTTTTTCCACGTCTTATCCTCTAAACCTTAATCCACGTTTTGCAAAGATCTGAATAGATTGCACTTTGATCGTGCAATCTGTTCCTCTAAACATGGCATTTAGATCACTTCAGTGTTTATGTCTTCAGTCTTTGAACTAAATAAACTCTGACTTTTTGAGCTACCAAGGGCTGAAGTAAACAAGACAGCATACAGCTCCTCTTTGCTCACCGCTTTCCTTACATCTATGAATTAGAAAAAAACAGGGCACATAAGCATGGAAATCATGTGACCCAGATTCTCCAATAGGAAAGTTTCCTTCTGCACTATTACATCTCTCTGGACATGAGTTCTCATTCACTCTTCAGAAATAATGGTTCCTGTTCACACACAACGTGTTTATACTACTCACCTGCGGGTCCTCTGTTCCTACCTATGCATTGTTCAAACTCACAAATTTAGGAGGCAACTTTCCATAAAGAAATATAAAATAGTTACCATTCCTCTAGTTCCCTCTCAGTAGGGAAGGGTAGATCTACAATAAATTTACAACAGATGTGACAAGTCGAACCAGTGGGTTATCTAGGAAATAGTCTTGAGAATATTCTGATGGAGACTGCCTCCCCAGAGCAGAACATTTTGGACCAAGCTAAACGAAAGTTTAGAACAGAGGTTAAACTGGTTCCATTACAAAGATATGCATGCAATTGTGAAATGAACAGGAAAATCTTCAAATTGTGGAGAAAAGTGAAGAAATGAAGATAAGGAGTTTCAAGATCCTTCTTTTTGATGTATCTACTATCATTTAAGGAAAGAAGGAAGAATTGGAGTTGAAAGGCAAGGGCTGCCATTTAAGGAACATTATTTTACATGCTTACAAGCTAGTAACCATATTAACAGACACGAATAATCATGCTTTCTGGGATTCTCATGTGAGCAGATCTTCTTTTCTTTCTTGCAGATGCCCTAGTACTCCTGATGAACAGTTAGCAAAAACTGGAGAAGAGCATGTTTCTAAAATGAAGCCTGAGAAAGAAGGGACACAAGTCCACAGAGAACTTCTCAGAAGCAATCTTGTGATTCTATATTTCACTTGAATGGGATTTAAAATTCTAAGATGCATCTGGAAGATTTGGGGTTTATATCTTTCAGAGGAAGATAAGCTAAAGGGATTGCACTTAGAAACGTTGATGCAGGATGAAATCAGATCTTACAGTCTTAACCTTTAATCTTTGTAATTGGAAATGAATGTTATATATATATATATATATACGTATAGAAGTTTCTGTTGTTTGGCTAGCTACATAGATAGATACACAGAGTCTGATACAGGAAAGAAGAACCAGGAAGAAATACACAAAATTATGAACAAATGGTTACCCAAGAAAAGGATATACTTTCATTCTTTTTAAAATATATACCCCTCAAAAGTAAAATTATGGGCATTTTTCACTTTTGCTGTGTTTTTTTGTATTTTCACATTTTAATAATGATGTAGAGTGGTTTTTATAATCATAAAAAGTGCTTTAAATACCTTTAAAATCAGCTTTTCTCTCATTTGCCATTTTTCTAGCTAGGATACTAATTAATCACACTTTGTGTGCATGTTTCTACTCACAAGAACCCAGTACTCCTGAAAAACAGTATGAAAATCAATTTCTCAGAATTTTATTTCTCTCAAGTACTCAAAAGTGGCTTTCATTTTTAAGAAAACACTTGTGAATATTCTTGTAAAATTTTGCAATACTCAACTTGATTAAATAATTGTCTGTTAAACCAGTGATGGCATACCCAGTGTTTGTTAAGGTGTAAATAAATATTATCAGTGTGTGCAAATTGGTAAACTCTTTCTGGATGGCAAGGTGGCAATAATGATGATAATTTCAATGCCTACGTCTTATCTTTAACAATTCTCCTGCTTGAAATTATCGTGAATAAATCTCACAAGGATGTGTGTTATAGCATTGTGTTTAATAGCAAGTTTCTGGAAACTATTTGAAATAAAATACTGGACAGAATACATATATAAGACAGACGTGCATAAACTGGAGTTTATATTCCTGAAAAATAATAAGTTGTTAAAAAGAGCAAGCTGTATTTATGAGTGTTAACGTGGCAAAGTTGTAAGTGAAAAAAGCAAGGCTCAAAATAAAGTATGTAACATGATCTCATTTATGAACATTTAAAAGAAATAGAATATACAGAGATAAAAATATATATAACAGTATATTCTTGTTTGAACATTTCTTTTTTTGGAGATGAATTGCAAGAAATTATTAATAGTGGTTTTCTTTATGGAAAGGAATAGCAAGGAAAGAAATTAGGAAGAGAAATTTCAGTATTTGTTTTATTTTAATTAACACTTTATATTTTACTTATGTCTTTTTTTGTATATGCCTGTCATTTAATATCTAACAACTACAAATATTTAAGCATTTAAAAACAAAAGTGTATAAAACTGAGGAAGTATATGTGACTTTGGTGAGTCTATATGAATATATATTCACTTATCTACATACTATGTGAATACTACGTGTGCGGGTATAGATATATGAAAATTATATACTGGTAATCACATATATATAAGGGCGTGTGTATGCGCATATATATGACATACTCATTGAATTAATTATGTCACCAGTTTAGGTTTAATTTTTGAAACTTCCCTACAAGGAACTTGTTTTCACGCAGTCTCCTTCCAGGAAAAAGCAATGTCTAGCCCTGCATGGAGGCAAGTATGTGGATGAACGTGCCAAGGGTTAAAGTATAATGGAAATTAATTATTATCTCCCCTACATTTTATTAATCTGGACATTTTCTCGCTTGAGAACACATGATGTGCTGAATTTATGGTATATAGTCCTGTTTCAGAGAAATAAAGCATCTTAGATTATATCCTTTTTAATTCATTGAAGTATAATGGATAATAAATTATTTAGTTTAATTAAAACCTCTTTATCAGATGGGCATTTACCCATGACATTGTCATGCATAACTGGTGCTCTACAGAAGGCATCATTTCCATTTCTCTTCTCATTTCATTCACGGATTCCTTTAATTGCATTTCAAATTACATCTATTTCCACAAAGTCATACTATAAACCCGGCAGAACTTCATGCCTACTCCTCTACCTTCAACATTAAAAATGTCTCTCTTCTGTTTGCTTTAAAATTCATCCTTTTCCCCTTGTTTTTGAACGAAGAAACGAAGGAGCACTAAAGTATGGTATTTAAGGGGTTTCTAATAGACTGGCCTGGCTTGAATCCCAGCTTTACATTTTGGAAAATCACTTACCTTCTCTGAGTCTCAGTTTCCTTTCTCACCTTATGCGGATAATAATAGTTTTTAAATACAATGAAGTAATACACGTAAAATAGCACATCTCCTGGCATCTGGTAAGAAATGTTGGCTACGATCATAATTATTTTAATCGAATTTTACTCAATGTCTTGAAATCCATTTTCGTTTGGGGCATGGGAGGACAGAGGGATGATATGATGCAAACATAGCCTTTTACCACTGAAACTTCAGACTGAGAGTTGGGAGACTAGACTCTATTAGGATTCTGGCATCAAAGTTTAATTTCCCTTGAGCATGAGGATTCCCTGAATTCGCAAGGGTACTAGTTCCCCTCGCTGTTCCCTCTCTTGCAAGTTCATTATGTTCTCAATTTTAATATTATTTTAAATTGCCTTCATTTTAAAATATCGCCAGGTTCTCAGACTCCTTCCTGAAGTATTATAGGAAAGACAAAGAAATTAATGGGTTCAAGGTATATAAGAATCTATAAGGTGCCAGAAATGAGTAGTTTACCAAAGATTTTGTGGGAAGGCAGGGAAAAGAATTATAATACATTCTACAAGGCAAAAGTTATTGAATTCCTCACAAAAAGGTATCTTTTTCCCCAAAGGTTTTCCTCTCATTAACAGCTTCACCTCTCTCCTTTCCCATCCTAACATGGCATAAAAAAGAAAAAATCCACCACTTAATCTTACCTCTTCAGTTCCCCAATTAGCAAAACAAAGTTTGATAACTGGCTAAAAGCACATTATCTGTTTTTCCTCAAGTATAATGATTTTGGGCTCCAATCACAGTAACAACACTGCGCACTGCTGTCTTTCTAACTATCCTAAGGTGTAGATCTCACAGGCCTTTATCTTTACTCTTTCCTCTTGGGGAAAAATCCACCCTAGCTGTCTTTTCCTTTGTTCACAAAAATTTGAACATTAAAAAAAAATGATTCCCACTCATAATCGAATACTTGACTACCTACATGCAAAGTGAGAAGAGTAATTAATTCCAGAAAATGTGGTGTTAGTAACAATGGTGATGATGATTGTGGTGGTGGCGGTTGTAAATAAAGAAAAAAGCAAGAAGGCTAAGCTCTACATGACATAGCATCAGCTCTCTTAAACTTCACGATAAGTGTAGGAGTAGGTACCGTCGCTTTACCTACTGAGGAGGAAACAAAGGCTTGGATTGATGAAATCACTCGTACTCATTCTCGCAGCCAGTGTTTTAGCTATGGCGTGCCCCAGTCGAAAGCCCAGGCTCTTCACAAAATTGTATGTTATCCTGACAGCTTAGAATGCAGAAAACAATAAAAAATAAATTAAAATAAAATAAAAGATGTTCACTAGAAATGTTTTCCATTTGTTTCCTTTATACTCTGCTCAATAAACATATTTTGTGTGCCCATGACATTTCAGATACCAAGCTAGGTATTGGACACTTAAAAAGAAAACAAACAACAACCTGTGTCTTATTTATATTTTTTCCTTCTATGCTGCTTACTTGTCTCATTTAAGCAACGTGTTGTCCCACGTTGTTTCTTATGTTGAACTAATTCTTTTGTTTTGTGGTTCTTGTTACTGTTTTGGTGGCAGGAAGAAATGGAGATGGTAAAAATTAGATATCAATAATTATGTCTTCATCATAAATTATCTAAAATTTGTCCACTTATCTTTAAAGCCCCCTCTCCTTTCCCTCCTCCATTTGTAATTTCAAGTGGACCAGATTGCTCTGAAAGGAGGATGAGCTTTCTAAGTTACAGTAACTATTACAGTGAAAGCGCATGATATTCTTGCTATGGTTTGCTGGAGAGGTGGGTTGGATCCAGCTACTTACGTGTGAAATTCATATGCAAGTGAACAACTCTGGGGAAAAAGCAGAGGAATATCATCTACCTTTGCATGCCATCACCTAAAACCACATTACTCATCTAATTCTATCCTAGCAGCAACTCTGTAAGATAGGTATTGTTATCTTCATCGTTTAGATATGACAATAGTACCAGAGAGATTAAGGGATGGACTAAAGATCAGAGCTAGAAGAGGTAGATGTGGGATGCAAGCCAGACTTTCTAATTCTATCCTATCACTTCTGACCTCTCTTCAAAATAACATTATAGGACCTTGTCTCTATGCCATAAAATTCTGCACCAACAGTGCAGATTATTACTTATAGGCACAGTAGGAATTCTTTACATAATGAAATTGAAAATTAAACCTTCTCCATTCCCTGAAGGAACACTCTTTTATCTTATGGCTTGTGATCCATCTTCCTGTACAACAGGCCGCATCTGTTCCCTTTGCCACTGTGTATCCTGCACCAGCTCTAGTGCCTGCTACATGGGGATACTCAGTAAATATTTACAGACAGCGTGGATGAAAGAATGATGGATGAATAGCAAATAGTTAAGTTATAAGCCATATTCACTTTAGCATAAATTAAGTCCAATGTTTTCTTTGAATCCCTTCCATTTTCAGGTTTTGAAATTGAAAGTAGAGAGAGAAACCACAGAGATGAGCTGGAGAAGGACCGGCTGGGAAGATGATGGAAGCTTCTCTCAGGAGCATGGTGGGCTATATATGCTCACAGAACAAAAACATATGGTGAAACCAAAAAAGTCACCAATAAAGACATGCCAAGAGCATGGTGGCATGCGAAAAATGTGAACCTAAATGCTGTAATTAGGACACTGAGCATTTGATGAACAGCAAAGCAACAGAACCATACACAAGACGTCAAGATTAAGCTGGGGATCCTGAAATAGTTTTTGTTTTGTTTGTTTGTTTTTAAAGTTCCACCTGGGTAAAGCCTCCTGTTTTCTGTTAAGAATGAATGCAAATTCTCTCTGGAAAATTAAATCCTCGATTTAAGCCCTAAGTTTCCCACAATTTAAGATCAAATATGTATGAGTTTAGAATCAAAGATCACAAAATATGAAAAGAAATAAACCACAAGAGTAAATGCCAGTCAAGCAATAAACAGCGGAATCAGGCTCTAAGAATTTCACATAATAGAATTATGAAATATATCATAAAAACAATTTTGCAAAAAACTTAAAGATATGGAATAATAGAAAGAAAAGGGGCATTTAGTAAGAGAATCAAATATAGCGTAGCAGAATCAGAATAGAAAGGAAGAAAATAGGGCTTTTAAAAAATTTTTTTAGTCATTGCAATTGAGAAAAAAAAAGAGTGGTTGCACAGCAAATTAGGCATAACTGAAAAGAAGGATCAGTGAACAGAAAAAATGCAGGCCCGAGGTGAAAATTATGAAATAGAGGTTAAGAGATGTGGAGAGAGTAAGAGTCTACTATACATTTCATTAAAGTCCCAATAGGACAGAACAGAGAGAAGTTATGTAAAAATATTTTGAGAGATAATGACTATATCCTCAAGCCAATGAAAGATATCAAAGCAAATAAATGAAAAGAAACCCCACCTGGACAGTGTAGGGAGTATGGAGAAGACTAAAAATGGGGAGAAGCTCTTATTAGCAGTAAGTAAAAAGACAGATTCAAATCAAGGAAAGAATTATTCTGACAGCTTCTCTACAGCAACAAGAATCTTACAAAGAACTGAAAGAAACTAACTCTCAACTGAGATAGCTCATACCCCATTGAAATTATATTTCAAGAACAGAAGTTGACATAAAGTCATTTTTATGTCAACAAAAACAAGGAATTTTTACAAGCAGGCTTCTATTAAATTTTTGAAAGTATACTTTAAAATACTATACTATGCTTTAAATTATCTCCCAGAAGGAAGATCTGAGGTATAAGAAGAATTAACAGAAAAATTGATAAAGGCATGTATATCTAAACAAATATTGTCAATATAAAATAATAAGGTCTAATTTAGTGGGTTAAATGATGAAAATAATATACTGACCAAAGGCCTATTGTTGTGAGAAAGTAATTAGAGTTTAAATATTGTAAATTTCTTTCATTATTTGGGAGGGACTATGATATTAAATTTAGAATAAAAATAAAATATAAAACTTCCAAAATGGATGACACAAAAAACATTGGAATAATAACATAAAAGAATAATGAAACATTTTGGTAAAGGTAGGAGTAAGGAAAAAGAAGAAGCTTATAAAAATTGGAACCCAATACAAAAAATCGCTATGACAGAGACAAGTCCAAATATATTAAGGCTTATCAGAATGTACAGGAAATAGTTGTAAATGCCAAAAAAAACACAATAAAGCTATTATTAAAATGCAGTTCTGACAAGGGCTCATGGCATCTGAGGAGAAATTCTTTTTAAGTGTGAATTGATGGCACGGAATGAAAATAATGGTTCAAGCTCTAAACAACAGCGGAAACTAACCTCAATTAGACCTCTTTTAAGGAATGGGCCTTCTTCCTTCTGCTTAATTAAAACGTCAATCTCACAGCTCTTTGTCTAGCATGCCCATATTACAGATGAGACAATTTAGACACAGAACAATCCAGAAACTTACCCACGCCTCCACTTCCAGGGAGTGGAGAAGCCAGTTTTAAAGCTCCAGTCTGACTCCAGAGCCTGTGTGTGAACCACCTCCACTCTCCTACCTCCAGTTTTATTTTAAACTGTTGCTGAAAGTTCAAAGCCAGCCCATGCACACAGGGGAGGATGGTGGGATGGAATCAGAAATTACCCTCCTGGATTCAATTCAGAAGCTCCACATGAAAAAAGAAACTCAGAGAAGCCAGCTCACTAAGGTACAGTAATAAATAAATTGCGTGCCTGCTCGCGCCTACCACTGTGCCCAGCGTTGTGTGACGCAGGACAGACGTGCGAGTCATTTACAGACTCTCCTGAGTGTCTACATGAACCCTCATTTCTCTGCATTCAGTGTGATTCCTTAGTGTGATTGACGGAAATCCACTTTGTCTCTCTCTCTTTCTTCCTGAGCCCCATTTTCAATAGCTCAGCCCCTGCTGTGTATAAGGGGATAGTAAACACAGATAATCAAAAGGTGACCCCATCCTGGTCACCAAGCCTGGGCAAAGACAGACACAGGCTAGGAAGCGTCTTCCTTAAAATTCCAGACCATACCCAGTCACTCTTGCTTCCAGGTGATTGTTACAGGACGGGGTGCTGAAACAGTGCAGCTTAACTGAGTTCATTTTCAGAGCACCACTAAGTCTATGCTTGACCTTGAGCAAGCCTGACGGGGTACTACAAGTGGGAAAACCATTTTCAAAAACACACGTGAATTTATCAATATGTTTTCTAGGACAACATGTTCTCATAGGTAGCAGATGAGGTGGGGTGGGCAAAAGGCTGAGGGTTCAGAAAGTGGAGAGGAAAAGAATAAACAAACCAGGAACATAATCTATAATTTTGTTTTCAGATCATTTCACATTGTTTGCCTCAAATGATATGAATTGAATAGTGTCCTCATTGCAGAGGTGTTCCGCCCCCCCACCCCAGCCTCAGTAGACATGAATTCAAACAGAACTTGGGATTAATTACCAAGGAGTGCTGATGGCTTTTCAATGCACCCTCTCTCCAGCCAGCCCGCAGGAGTCTCCACAGCGCTTTTGTGTCTACGTTATTTCCTTCCTCTGTTCTCTTTCTATTTCCCCAGGGAACAATCACTATTTCTCTCTACTTCCCTCTGCCTCTTGGCTTATCAAATACGCTTATGTTTGTGGTCCAACTCTGATTTTCTTCCCAAATTAATCAAATTATCACTTTCTTAAAAAGAGCTGGCCCTCTGCTCTATAGAGAGCACTTTCCGAGCTAGCACTCTGGGGAGGAATAGAGAAGAACAGAAGAAATCCTTGGTGTGAGTGAGTACCTCCAAGTAGGTTTTCAATATTTTTTTACTAAGGCCCACACTTATCATCATAATGCCTGATTCTTTAAATAATTTCCATTGGATAATAATTTTATTAGAAATATAGTTGCCACATATCAATCAAATATCACTTCCAGGCATGTGCTGAACCCATTACACATTTTATTTAATTCTCACAAACAGTCTATGATCCATACTTTCCCCACTTAATGATTGGGGAAACTACATCTTAGAAACATGAATTTGCCCTTGTTCATGAAGCAGGGAGGTGGGAAAGTCTAGATTCAAACTCAGACGGGATTATTATGCTCTTCCTAACGGAAGGCCGAAGACCTGGCAAGGCTGGAAGATTGGTGGATGCTATGTGACTTTCAGGAGAAGGGAGAAGCAGGACAAAAATACTTTTACCAAGCACTTCCTATGTGCCAGGCATTGTGCAAGGGGCTGCTGAGGTGATGTTGTTACTGCACAAAATTACTATTACAAGCTTGGGGGGGAGGAATTATTGTATCCATGTTTAATCCACGAGCAAACTGAGGTTGAGAAATGTTAAGAAACTTGACCAAATCATAGAGCTAATCAGTAATTGATGTGGAAGAAAGACTCTGTCTGTCTGATTCCAATGATCATCTCTCACTAGTGTGCTGGGCATGCAGCCTCTGAAATGAACCCCACTGACCCCCGTCTCCAGGTATTCATACCTGCGTGTAATCCTTTCATCTTGAGTGTGGACTGGGCTTGCTGATTCACTTCTAAGGAACGGAATATGGCAAAAGTTAAGGGATGTCAGTGCAGAGACTGGCTTACTAAAAGAAGCTGTCTTCTTTCTCTCTCTCTCTCCCTCTCCCCAGCCCCCATTTTGGGGGGAGCAAGTTTCCACGTTGTGAGTAGTCCTATGGAGAGGCTCGCTTGGCTGGAACTGATGACTCTGGCTAACAAAGAGAACCTGAGACCTGCCAAAAGCCCCCAGAGTCAGCTTGGTAATGAATTTTCTAAGTGAGTGAACTTAGAGGCACATCCTCCCCCAGCCAAGCCGTGAGAATCTGTAAGCCCAACCAACACCTTGATTACTGTCTTGTGAGACACTCTGAAGTAGAGACACCCAGCTAAGCTGTGCCTGGCTTCCTGACCAAGAGAAACTGTGAAATAATAAACCTTTGTGTTAGGCTGCTACACTTCATGTGGTGCATGTGGGCAAAGGATAGAGTTAAAACAGGCAGTGTATTCTAGAAGGTGTCCATCCTTTCTTTTGCAAGCTCCATATCAAATCCTTTCTGGAGCAAGCCCAGCTTTAAATGACCAAAATGCCCAATAATCAAATGAATGAATAAATATTGTGTACTCATTCAGGTTCACTAATTTTCTCTTAGAATTCTTACACCTCTGCAGGGGTCAAGATGTGGGCTCAGTCACTTTAATCAATTCTACATGTTAGTAGAACTTAGCTTCAGAGTCTAGAAGTTCTGCATTTGGAGAGGAGACGTGAAAACGCAGGAAATTTAGAGCTAGTAAATTGATCTGAACTACTGCAAGATAGATTCTGTGTTATATAACTAACACTTATTTATTGAGCAAATTTACCATAAATAATTTACTATTTGCTCAGTACCAGGCCAGAAGTAAACTATTCAAAGATTAAAATGATATTTGATTCACTGTACATTTATCATTTTTTAAAATTTATGATTGTGGTCCTATTCTGCTCTGCAATTGCAGTGTCTCTATGAGCTGGATCCCAAATGAGTCAGACTTCACATAATCAGGACAAGTTTGCTGTGAACTTCTGAGAGAAAGTGGCAAACGAGCAGCTAGCCAAGAATGTCTTTCAGGTGATGTCAAGAAGATAATGAAGATCTATTTTTAGAAGAATCAGATTATTAATATGCTACTATTTAGAGGGTTATCTTAAAAAAAAGAAGGCAAACCTTGGTGCCTGTATAAAAGTATTGATCCGGTGGATTGCTTGATCCAGTTCCCCTCAAGACTGTTATCTGAAGCATATAGTCATGTGGGATTCTAGGTAATTGTATCTAAGAGCATTTTATATAGTTTTGTAGATATATACAGGATTCCCAGACAGTGAGATCAGCAAGCCTGACCTCTCTGAGATTAAACTGAGGATGGGGGAGGGGGACATTCCTTTCAGACATCCATTACTCTGGGGAAATACAGAGGCTCTTTTAGAGAAACCATGAGTTGAGAAGTAGTGGTGCACGTGGTAGATTAAAAACACTGGGTTAAAGCTTGCCTTAGAAACAACAGAAATTCTAAGATACAGACCATGTGGCATCCCCAAACACTGTCAGTATCACTTTCATTTATCTTTCCTGCCACCCTCCATTTTTCCTTTCAAATCAAAAGCTAAAGAAAGACACACATTTGGGGGGAAGTTGTCAAAATTCATTTTATGGAAATGTGCTACTCAGAAGTATCCTTTGATCAGCAGCGGCATCTTTTGAAATTGAAATTGAATAGATTATTTGGTGATCTGCCTCTTCTCTCCTTCTGAGTTCAGCCGGAAATAAATTGCAAATCCATGTGAAAATACAAACTCCTTTTTGGTTTGAGCTTCCCTAATATTGGTTTCACCCCATCTTTGAACAAGAAATGTCACCAAGCTACTGGCAAATGTGGCTCCAACAGTCTTCTTTAGAAAGAATAAACATGCTTAGCTATGAGAACTTGAATTCATAAATCGTTCATATAAAATTTATAATTAAGCTAAAAACTTTGGGTCTTTGGGACATACGAATTCCAGGACTAATGCATGTCCAACTTCTAAAGAATAAGAGAGCTATCTTTGGATTTAGTAAGTCCAACTCTAGCTGTTAGCAATTTGGGGGGTTAAAATGACTGAAACATAAGCCCAACCAGATTAAACAAAAATAGAATTAAATAATTGAAAAAATCTAGAAGGGTGCCCACTCTGTGGTGTAGTGGTTAAGATGGCGTACTCTGTTTCGGCAGCCCAGGGTTCACGGGTTCAGATCCCAGGCGTGGACCTACATGCTGCCCATCAAGCCACGCTGTGGCAGCATCCCACATAAAATAGAGGAAGACTGGCACAGATGTTAGCTCAGGGCTAATCTTCCTCACACACACACACACACAACATCTAGGAGGATGGGCCTCCCCTTCAGCATAACTAGCTCTAGGATTCAAATCTTCTTACCAGAGTTTATCTCACATCCTCTTCTCTCTCCCGCTCTCTCCCTCTGCCTTTCACCTCTCCATTGTGCTCTGTTGCATTCGATTCCAGGCAGTTTCTTTCTATCCTATAGCTACTGATTCCCAAGACTTACACCCTCATACCTCAGTCTAGTAAAATAAGCATGCCTCCTTCCTGGCAGCTTCTGCAAACACCATGAAATTTAGGCTCACTGAACCAGCTTGGGTTACTTGCCCATCCCTGAACCAAATGGTGTTGGCCTGGATTAGAACATGCTCATTGGCCAGGCTTAGTCATGTGCCCACCCACTGAGATTGAGGTGAGAATAATAAAGTCAGTCACACCTGGATCGCATGCAGTGGGATTGGGGATAGATGGGTCTACAAGGAAAAACTGAAGGGATATTCTAGAACAGGAAATAAAATCTGAGCAGGAAAAAGCAACAGATGTCCACCTCACTGCCCACCGACCAAAACTTCTGTTAAGCAGTATGCATTTTTTTAAATAAGGCCAAAGTGTATTTTAAACTCATTAGGTTTGAAAATTTTGCGATGCCCTTCCTTTTATCAAAAGTGATGACAAACTCCAAATTAAAAAAAATAATAATTGGTAGACATTATCACAGATGGCAAATTCTATTCTCAGTGTAGCCTGGCATGATTTTTATTGCCAACATACATAATGCCAAAAACTGGCCCAATCACTTCAACTGATTCTTATCACCCATCTGATTGGCAGTGAAAAACAATTTGACGGAAATCTGTGATGTGCATGGGGAACCATTCTGTGAAGAAAAGAGTCAAATGAATTTTCCGAAACTGCAGCTATGCGGCTAGAACACAGCCGTGGTGTCTATAGTGAACACATCAATTCCGGTTCCAGAAATACTCTTATAATCTCTAGTGCTTGGCTTCAAGATACGTGGGCCTGATAGCACAGGGAACATCCAGGTTTCCTCAAAACTCAAAGGCCATTCACATTCTGAAACCAAACCTCCATGGCATGACAAAACTGCTTGGAAACTGCCCTTGTAGACAATTTGTTTGATTTATGTGGGGGTTTCTAAGCTGAAGAATTGGTTGGGTCTCTAAAATGAACACTAAAAAGGCCATTGGCAAAGGACGGTAACAAGTTCTGCCACGTCTTCTTGGTCATGTCTATAATTTAACACCCATCTGTGGAAACAATTACAACTGCAAATTAACAGATGGCCCTGTCCATGTTTAGGGAAAAGAGTGATTCAGACTAAAAGTGACAGTTTTATAAAATAATTACATGCAAAAAGTTCACTTCAAAAATGTTAATATACTTGATCTTTTTCAACTTTTAAATCCACACTGTCGTGTAGCAATCATTATTTGTAATGTACCTACTATGCACAGAGCACTGAAGTCCTAGCAATTTATAAGACAAAGACTCAGGATAAACAAATCACCAAATAATATCCTAATAATTTCAGATAGTGCTAAGTGCTCCGAGAAAAACGCACAGGTTACTGTGAAAGAGAGGTAGGCTACGTGGATGTGGGTGATGGCAGGGAGAGATGGCTAATGCAGGATCCATGAAGAGTGACAGTCTCTCGGAAGGGATGACTAGAATGGAGGAAAGGAGCCAACCAAGAGAAGGTTCGGAAAATCATTTTAAGGAAAGAGCAAATGCCAAGGCCTGAGGGACATGCGGAAGGAAATAAATGCATTTTATTTCTTTAATTGCCTTTATTTTGAAATAAGACACATTTTAATGGATTTTTTTTTAACATAAAGCTTTAAAATAAGTTTTGTCCCTTTCTTCACAGATATGTGGGCCATGTTTGCAGTCTATAAATGGTTTCATTTCTGCGTCAGGATATAAACCCCTTGAGGTCAGGGTTTTTTTTTTGCCCTTTGTTAACTGCTATATTCCCTGACCTTTGAAGTGCTCAGCATATATGGGCATTGAAGTGAATAGATTTTAAGTATCAAATATTGAAAGTGGTTAAAACATTGAAACCTGTTTTGTGGTGCACGCTCAAGAGCGTTTAATTGACAAAGAAAAGAGAGAGAAAGTGTCAGCGCTGTAAGCTTTGTTTAGTTGTCTGCTGCAGGGTTTTAGATCCCCTTTCGGATGCCCTCCACAGCAGTGAGGTTGATGCGAGTGAGCGGAAGAGGCCACACACGCACTTAACATAAATTCCTGGTGATAGAACTTTCCAACCCTTGAGCATTCCTTACAAAAAGATGGCTTTTGTTTTTTAACCACTTTTCATTATTTGAGATCTCACAACGTATTCATTCAAGAGATATCTGAGTGCCTTTTATGTGCTGGATCTTTCTAAGGCCTAAAAACATAACAGTTAACAAAACAGTGAAACAGAATCCCAAGGAGTTCACATTCGGATGCAAAAATGGAATCATTTGCAGATGGGCAAATGTGACCCCATATGAGAGGAGCCGGGACCGATGCAGCCTATCTACGTGTGGCTTATTTGTTGTCGTTATTACTATTATCATTAATACTGTTATTTGCCAGGTAAACTACAGTTACCATCACACAAGTAAAATGTATTAATATTTGCCGCCTGGACATTGAGGAAATGGTGATTCTGAGTCTTTTCACAGTGATTGCTAAGCTACATGTCTTAGAAGGTATTTTCTCTGCTTTCCTACAATCAACATGGCGTAGAAGAAAAGAGAAAATTTTCTCAGCAGGTCAATTCCTAAGTAATCACTTTTGATAATTCTTTTAAGTAATCTGTGCTTATTTTGTTAGGCTCTGCATCACAAAGCTTTAAAATTTTAGAAAACAAGGTCTCCAAACTCTTCTCAAGAAACCAGAAGATCAGTCATCTGCCCTTGGTGGCGTCAGCAGGTGGCAGTCATTGACAAAAAGCATCATATTCAATGTCTAACTCAAAATGGGGTTAACACCTTCTCCCTGGCCCACAGTTCCGATTCCTCATGAAGGTGAAAATGGGGATAATGCTACGTTTGTTAAAAATGGAAGAATTCTTGAGCTTCGTCCAGATGTCAGATCTGGTAATGAAGGAAAAAGAGCTCACTTTGACTTTTTCCTGATGGAGACAGCAGGAAACAGGGACTGGGTCTTTGAGTGGCATCCTTGTATTAGCTTAAGTTACACTATGGTCCCTGTGGGTTTCTCTTTTAATGGGTTTGCTGTTACCCAGGCTTTGATCTATGCTGGACGTCCCACTGTTTTTCAGAATAAGAAGCCTCCCCGGCTTTATTACAGCCCAGCCTATCCATAATGCTTTTAATATTATTTCACCATCCACACCTCTACCCATATTATAGCTTCGCAGAGAAGTGATTTTCCTTCTCTAAAAATAAGGCATCGTAATTAGAATTATACTTTTAAGATGACAGTAATCCAGTAATCACTTCTAGGAACCCAGATTTGTAGGACAACATAATATAATAATTATTATGCAGTTAGATATGGGGATGATGAGAGGAAATGCAAATTTCATCATTCCTAATAGTTCAGTTCCAATAAAAGTTGACATAAATTAGAGGTGAGCTTGAAAGGAAAGCAATTTGGGCCTTTTATCTCATATCAAGTTTTTCTCCTGTAGGAAAGAAAAAATTACCTGAAAGCTTCAAAAATTAAGAAAATCGTATTTAATACATATTGCATCAAAGTTCCCTTCTCCTCCTCATTTCATTTAAAAATAACCCAAATGAATCATTTTCCTGTATCATGAAATATAAAAATGACTTCAAAGAAGACAGTTATTTTCCGTCTTTTTTTTTGTTCTCTCTACCTCTATTTTATGTAAGCTAGTATTCATCATAAGGTACTTTTCTTTACCTCCTTGAGGAGGAGAAAAGCAGGATCTTTTCTTTATTATTATATTTGTCTTTACTCTTCTTTTTTCTTCTTCTTCTTTACAACACACGGCGGTTTTCTTTGCCTGGTGGAGGTGAGAATGCCAAATGTCTGTTAGCGTTTGGTATCTGTTAAGTTGCATCTGCTCATCAATTAGAGCAAGTTCAGGCATCATGCATCGAGATTAAAAGTTTCACCCCAAAAAAATCCCTTCCATTTAAATTGCTGAGAGAGAGAGAGAGAGAGAAAACTGTCAAAGCATAAAATGTATTTGACTAAAATACAATGCAATGTTTTCTGTGACAGTAAAATTATATTCTGGGCCGCTTCCCTGAGGACAGCTCACTTAGAAATAGTGCTGCAAAGTCAGTCAGTAGGAAAAATATTTCCATCTTCATTTGAAAGATTAGCACCTTGTTCCTTTTTGTTACCAAATTGGAAATAAAACCAGTTTCTTTGGTTTGCATAAGGCGTGAAGGAGGAGAAATGCTATTTTCTGTGCTCGTCCTACTGGCACTAGCTGTGTCTCTAATGTAGAGCCAGCTCCCTCCACTGGGCTGAAAATGACCAAAATCACTTGTATAGTAGGTTTTCTCTTCGTGATGTCCCCAATACGTGCCAACCTGGTTAGCTTCAGGCTTACAACGTCTCAAGGATAACAGTGTTATCAGGTTCTGGTGTATATATTTGGATGGCGAAATGCATTAGCCAGTGCACAAACACGAGCTTCTGCATGCAGAATGGCCTGCATGACACAACACATGTTGATCCTTCCCACATCTGTGTTGGAATATGTTACTGATAAATAGGAGGGCACACAAAAAAATCGGGAAATGGATTGTAAAATCAAGACATAAGAATATATCAGTGAAAAGAATAGAAAAACTAGGAACAGGGAGAACAATGGCATAGGTAGGCTTTGAAATGTCCGGTCTCTAACAAGGTGTCATCACGCTTACCACATAGGATTGTTGTCAAACCTCAAAACCCAGTATTTGGGTGAGTTATTGATATGAAAGTAACTAGCATAGATTCTGTTACAAAGTAGGTGTTTGGGTTAATTTGTATTCCTTTAGCTACAAACGGCAGAAACCTAATTGAACATGATTCAAGTTACTGAAAAGTACATGGGTAACTTCAGGCAGAGCTGGATACAGGATTCCAGCTATTGCTCCATCTCCTGACTCTGCTGTTTCTTTATGGGGGCTTCATCCTTAACCAGAGTCTCCGAATGTGGTGTTAAGTGGCTCGCTAGCAGCTGCAGCCTTATATCTTACGGGGTTAGTGAAAGTAGTTGGGAACCTTATCCCTCTCTATAATTCCAGGAAAAAGTCTGGAGAATAATTCTCATGGGATCAGAAGCATCACATGCTAAACCAAATCAAGCAATGTCACTCTAATTGACCAACTATCATCACAGGACCACTCCTTGAATCCAGGACAGATTGCTCTCTCAAAACAGACGGACAAAGAATAAGAAAGAGAGGCTGCCTCAAAAGAAAATTGGACTGCTATGATCGGAAGAAAGAGGACCAATTCTGGGCAGGATGCACTACAAAATGGCTGCTGAAATGAAGGCGAAAGCTCTGAGCAGGCCGAGGGCATGACAGTGCTAAGCAGCACATTTAAGATAGAAAGCACAATTATAAACATGGGGTCAGGAATTAGCGGTATATAGGCAAGAGGTGACCAGAGCAGAGAAAAATAGTCTGTTTGGGAAAATAATGAGAAATTAGGTTGATTAGCTGTAGAGCAAGAGGGAGAACTAATTAGTGTCAGGACATAAAAGTGAGGTTGTGCAGTCTGGATCTAACACAATCAGCCATAGGGAGCATCTATATATTTTAGCGATGGTTTCAGGTGGAAGAGAGAGGCAGGGTTACAAACTGAGGTTGTGTTTGAAAAGAGTCCCCAGCAGTGAGGAGATTATTGTAGCGAAGCTTGTGTGCGTAGATGATGGCTGAAGAAGTTTTAAAAGCCTGGCAGGAGGGCACGTGACAAAGACAGGGGGGTGGTAATTGGCATAAAGGAGACTTGGCCAGATTTGGTGCTGAAACATATCCCGTGTGGGATCTGGAACCCTGGGGCTCCCCAAATGTCCATCTGAACATTACCACCACTCTCCACAACAGTCTCAAAATCCAGACAGTTCCCTTGGGCCCTTTGCATATCAGTGGTCCAAAAACACACAGAAGAGAAGTTTCGCTTTAACCGAGGCCAAGAATGGCATTGCTTTCCTCTCTAATCACCTTCATTCTTTCCATCTGTTTATGGAACTTGCTGAGTATTTAAGTTTTTGTTGTCATCATTTGAGAAGGCAGGAGATGATATGGAACATCTATTCCAAACCCTTGTGAGGCTCTTACAAATTATTATTAAAAATTCTGTTGAGACTTTTCCATGACTCTGTGATAATTTTTAAATATCTAAATGTTTTAGATGGCTACTTAGCTATAGAAATGTGCTTGGTCTCTATTTGAGCCAAGGTAGGAATGCCAAGCCTTAAAAACATTGTAAAGGGATTAATTTCAGTGCTTCGCCTAAATTCTAGCAATGTTTTCCAAAGGCTGTTCTGCAAAATGCTACTTTCAAAGCATGTGAATAAATATTTTATGATCATAGATCTCTGGGGTCAAATACTAGATTAATTCAAACATAAAGAGTTCCCTAGAATTTAGCAAATATGAATATCCAAGTGAGGGACATGGTCTGCAACATTTCCCAAATTTATTTGTCTCCAGAATCCTTGCCTTCCACAGAGAGACTCTCGTAACTAGTGTTCCACAGAATATACTTTGAGAAACACTTTTCCAGAATATTGTCACCTACATGTGTGACAATGAATATGAAAATTATATAGAATTTAAGCATTTAGAAAATATTATTTTATCCTGAGTCTTTGGGCAAGCAAAACCAAGAAAATTTCGGACCACTCCCAAGTCACGACTTTTTTAATGTTGTAATGGAGTAGTCGTTCTAAATTTCTGTCTTTAATGAAGTCATCTCTAGGCTCTCTAATGGCTAGTCACCTCTAGTCACTTCTAGTAGCTTGCCATTAGATATACGGCAAATGCCAGTGTTTGAACCTGGTGGTGTCAATCTTTGGAAGGTCATGGCCATAAGTGGTGATGGAGTCCCAGGCTCCCTGACAGCTGAATATACAGTAATTGAGACTGAACAATGGAGTGTTCAGTTTTCCTAAAACAAAAATAATCTCAAAAGAGAATTATTTTTCTCGTGAAAAGAAAACAGAGCAATGCTTTTCCATCCATTTCAAATTATTTTGTACTATTTCTTTCCTTATAATACACACGCATTTAGGGAGGGTATTGGACAAATTGTGACTTGGGACTGAACATGGTTGATCGGTCTATTTCCAATAATATGAGAAGTTCCTCTTGGCTCCTTCTCCCTCCAGACTCAGAAAATCTGTTGCGATTTTTCACTAAGAGAAAAATGGAGCTCCACCAAGGACCAGTTTGTAAGTCAACACTCACAAAGATTGAAGAGTGGCTCTCTAGCAGGTATCCTCATTATTCCATCAGGTTTTTTTAACTTTATTCTCCAAACCATAACTCAAAGACTCAATGGTAGACCCTCAGAGGCCATATTGTAAGACATTTCATGAGGGGAAAGCAGGAAATACTTCCTTCTATTCATAGAAATAAATTACTTCTTCTGCTTGTGGTTTTATATGGGTCGGATTGAAATCTTCTCTGTGATCTTCAGGAATTAAACTGTTCTTCCTGAAAAGTAGAGGTGTCTTTTCAGCATAATTGTCTTATTCAGAGGATGATGAATTAAGGTTTGAAAAAGCAGAGAAGAGTCATAACAAACCAACTAGGCATAACCAGACATGAAAATGAGAATCGGGATATAGATAAGGGCAATGGTTAACATAATCTAGGAATCAGAAGTCATACTGACATTATGCAAAACACCTGTTGGACTTAATATGTACATCAGTTTTAGACCTCATCCTTAGTATAAGAAAAGGAATATGCTGGAATAAATAATTGTCTTGTCAGCTATTTTATAAACACTGCAATATTCGGTTGAGACTTTTCAATGTTTTCACTGTATTTGTATTAATTTAAAGTAAAAAATGAGTTTTAGGGTACTCTCTGTTAGAACTAAAGAAGGATCCTGTGCTCTTCTTCAAACATGAGGGGTGAAGGATTGTAGTTATCCCAGAATCAAGAGAGCATAACCACCTGCATGTTTTTCTCCTAGCTGATACATCATATTGTGCAACCGTTGCTAGCTGCGAGCCTAGTGTTCATTTCTAGCCTTATTTTTAACTAACAGAACCCCCGTTTTGTTTAAGTAGGCATTGTTTTCACCCTCAAAAATATCTAATCTTTCCCTGTGTCCATGCATCACAGTTCTTTCCAATGAAATGTAGCCAGAAGCTCCTATGAATGGCATCCTTTCCTAAACAAAAAAACAGCTCTCATTTTGTCTTGCTCTTGTCTCTATTCATGTATCATGCAAGATTCGTGAGGTTCTGAATTGGGATTAGAAGCGTTAGCATGAACGATGACTTCACATATACATGTGTATGTGTGTATATATATATATATATATATATATATATGGACAGCTAGTGCCAATATCATGTTTACTATATATCAGTACACACAAAAATGGTTGATTCCATGGCCAGGACAGAGAAATATAAGAATATTTTTGAACATATTTCTGTGCCAAGATGTAAGGAAGAGTTGAAAAACTGATGAGAACACGCCAAAAGGACTAAGAAACAGCTTGATGCCAAATCTGGAAAGTTTTGAACGTTGTAATATATAATGACAGCAGCTGATTTTAACATACTAATTAAAAATGAACCCATGCATCTAAACTGATACAAATACATATATATGCACATTCATGCAGCAGAAAAGGTTTTTTAACTTCGGGTTTTTTGTGTATTTACTTGTTTTCCAGTAGAATACTCATCCTATTAACTAATCACTGTTGAAATAATGATAGTTATAAATTCACTATTTTGTAAGGACTATAACAATATTTGGTTTTTCAGGCAAAAACCAGCAGTGGAAGTTAAAGTCCTTGCTGTGGACAGGATATTCATACAGTTTAAAGTACCTTCCCATCGATTACTCAGTAATTACAAATGGAGGCGGCAGGCAACTTCACAGTGCAGAAATCTTGCAGACACTACCTAGAAGTGAGCAAATGTAATCTAATCAAAATGACTCAAATTGATATCACATACCTCCTGATGTAATACACTGAGAAGGACATGACATCACTTATGCAGTATCCCTGCTAAAAATGCACTGCCTGGATCCAATCACAAGAAAGAATCAGAAAAACTTAAATTAAGGAAATTATACAAAACAACTGACCTGTACTCCTCAACATTGCCAATATCAAGAAAAACAAAGAAAGGTTGAGGAATTTTCAATTAAAGGAAACTGAAGAGACACAACAGCTAAAGGAAATACATGACCCTGGCTTAGATCTTGGAGCTAGAAAAAATATTGCTGGTAGAAAGTTATAGAAAAATATAATACACAACATTGTGCTTTGTGACATTATCTTAAATATTTGAATAGGAAGTGTATGTTAGATAATGTAATTCAAACAATGTTAAATTTTCTGAATTTGGTAAATATACCCAGATTTATGCAAGCGAATGTCCTTTTACTTAGAAAATACAAGCTGATGCCACAGGTCTAGAAGGATCATGATGTCTGTAAATTACTCACAAAGAATGAATAGGGAGAGAAAGAACACAGGAGGCAGCAAGACAGAAAGACGGAGACAGAGACTGAGAGGGAGAGATGGAGAGAGGGGTGGCAAAATGTTAATAATTGGTGAATCTAGGTGAAGGGTATGCGTCATTCATTGAACTAATTTTTTTTTTTAAAGATTTTATTTTTTCCTTTTTCTCCCCAAAGCCCCCCGGTACATAGTTGTGTATTCTTCGTTGTGGGTTCTTCTAGTTGTGGCATGTGGGACGCTGCCTCAGCGTGGTCTGATGAGCAGTGCCATGTCCGCGCCCAGGATTCGAACCAACGAAACACTGGGCCGCCTGCAGCGGAGCGCGCGAACTTAACCACTCGGCCACGGGGCCAGCCCCTCATTGAACTAATTTTTAAAATAAAACAGAAAAAACATTTTGTACATGTTATGAACTGGATATTCAGAGGCATATTATGGCTTTAAATTGTTTTATTATAAATGGAGAAATAATTTTAAAAGAATGAGCTATCTAAAGAAAACAAGAAAAAATAATTAAAATAATGGCTGATTAATGCATTAGATAAAGGAATACATGATGAATAAATTTAAGAAATGATTTCAAAACAACCATTAAAGAAGTTCTCTTTCTGGTCAAAAAAGAGAAATGGAGAAATCGAAGAAGTTAAATTGGAGGTGAAATCAAATACACAAGAGTTTATAAATGTTATAGAAAAGTATACAACTCCGTGCTAGTAAGTTTGAACATAATGGTTTCATTCATTAATAAGATAATACAAATTACCAAAATTCAAACAGATTTATTAAAACTTATTTTTAGAAATTTAAAAAACATTTTCCCTCAGTGACTGCCCATTAAGTTTTTAGACACACACACACACACCATTTGTACTTATATACACACATGGTAATTCTGGACCCACGTGATCTTAATTTTTTTTTCTTTCATTTGTCATTCCCGAGAATATTGATCCCCCTTATATATGATATTTCAGAATTTTTAAAAAAGATTCTCTAGTCATATTAAACATAATATCTATATAAAACCTGACAAAGATAAAATAAGAGAAGTACAGATCCAACTCACCCATAAATACAGATGCAAAAACTCTAATAAAAGCTTGGCAGATTATATTTGGTGGTATATTAGAAGATAATAAACTATCACCAAACACGGGTACTTCAAGGAATCAAGAATGGTTTAACATTAAAAATAAGTGAATTTTATTGCATGTAAATTACAGCTCAATAAAGCTGATTATTTTTTAAAGTATGATATGATCTAATATTTATAAAATCTATAATAATATCAGATATGTACACATTAAATAAGATTATATACATTAAGTTGACATGGACAAACAGACTACAGGAAACATAATAAGATGTTTGGTGATAGATTTACACGTAACGTTTATTTTTCTTTGTGCTTTCTTTTTTTTTTGTAGTTTTCAAATTGTCTACCAACAATATAAGACAGCATCATAATACTATGAAGAAAAACGTGTTCTCATCCTTGGTAGGAATTAAACGATCACACGTGTGTGGTTTAGAAAACAGCCAACAATTTTTAGTAATTTTGTTTTTGAGGTGTTTCAGTACATAAGCTTCGTTGAGAATGCATCTTAAGCCCTGGAAATACTATCCTGCCATCAACAGCAGCAAAGCCGTAAAACCAAATAGCAATCTCAAAACTGTCTCCAAATCTTGACTTACAAGTTGCTTTTTGTTTAGTTGCTTTTGATCCTTCACACTCTCTTTTAATAATAATCAGTTAATTGCAAGTTGATTTAAATAGAAAAAATAATGTCAGTGATTTTTTTTCTCCTGAAGACTCCCCAGTTATTTTTTGGAATGGATAAATAACTTAACACTCTGATATTTCAAATGAAACTTTCTTTTGCAAAAAAAAAATACATTTTCTTAACAAATTTTAGACTACATGATTCAGCCTGAAACAAGTCCTATAAAGTTTGAGAGTTGAACGTTATAATTTTGTTTTGTAATAAAATTGGCAACTCTTCCATTTAAATTTACAGATATTTCATAACAGATATCAATTCTGATGACTAATTAACATGAAAAAATGATTTTTTTCTCTTAGAGACCCATATTTTATTGGCTTAGTTGTGTTAATAGATTTCTATTGAAATGTCTTTAGAGGATATGTGTAAACAGCATCACTGTGTTTTTTCCTTCATTATGATTAATAGAAAAAGAGGTAAATTTTAAGATTATGAAATTATTTTTTAAATATTTCTGGTATACGGATATGAAAAACGTGTTTAGAAATTTACTGAATTGGAATTAATTAGTATTCTGTTTCCATTACTAATATGCTGCTGCTGCTGAATTGTTTGAAAATAAATGGAGTGAAGAGAAACTGAGCTTTTAAGACTGCATGATCTATTGATCGTCTAATTAACGTGCTGGACCATTTCATTAGCATTCAGATATTTTATGCAGATTGACAAAGCTCTTGTGATTTTGTAATCTGCAGAAAGATTGGGGATTTAGATACCACCCTGTCAAAAGGCCAGGACCGTGTCTGAAAGTGCAAGATTTTGAGGGTCTCAGGGATCTATAACTCCTGGGTGCTGAGCATCTCACACGTCAGACACAGGTCAGTCACCTGAAAATGGTCATGAGGACAGATGGTGGCCTTTTCTTAAGGAAAATAAAAAACATTAACGGTGCTTTGTGGTGAAGAAGTGATAGGAATTTTGGTTAATACTTCTTAAAAGGCTGACCTGGAAAGAAATGACTGAACTCATCTCACATATAATTAGATGTTATCCACAGGAAACACAAACACACACACACATTGAAAAAGTTTGTTGGCAGCCCTTATGCAGTCTAGCTTTCTGTCCCTCACTACTTGCCACTGGCTGGGCCAAATTTCAGCCCCCACCTTCACTTCATATATGCATGGTAACTGCAAAAAATGTGCTTCCGGTTTACCTCCTATATCCCTCTCTCTTCTTTCCTCTACCTCCTCCCTTCCTCTTCTTCTTCACCCCACAAACCTTCCAACTTGAAGAAACAAGATCACCTCTGTTCCTCAGTTTCCTCATCTGCCACGTGGTCTCTGAAGCATCTTCTAGCTCTAAGCATCTCTCATTCCAAACAAGACAATGATCACTGAAGCATTATCTTTTCTACACAATCATTGTGAGAGACAACACACTTGTTACTAAAATGAAGTCACTTGTCAATATGGTATTATTGTGTGTGTGGAAAGAGGATATGGAGAAAACAAATTTTTTAATTACTCAGAGTCACTTCATGAATCAGAGAAGAAAATGTCTAATTATTTAATAGTTAATGTTACTCAAATAAGTCATCAAATAGGATATCTTCTTAAAGTCCAATCTATTGATTTCTTCCTGCTGTGATATCTGGCCAAGCATACTGTGTGGCAAGCACTCGGGTCACAATGATACACAAAACAAGAAGAGACCTCTGTTTCTCAAAAAACTAAAACTAGAAATACCATACAACCTAGCTATCCCACTACTGGGTATTTATCCAAAGAACGTGGAATCAACAATTCAAAGAGACTTATGCACCCCTGTGTTCATTGCAGTATTATTCACAACCACAAGCCAAGACATGGAAGCAACCCAAGCGCCCCTTGACTGATGATTAGATAAAGAAGATGTGGTATATGTATACAAAGGAATACTACTCAACCATAAAAAGACAAAATTATCCCATTTTCAACAACACTGATGGACCTCAAAGGTATTATGTTAAGTGAAATAAGTCAGACAGAGAAAGATAAACACTTACGATTTCACTCATATGTGGAAGATAAACGAGCACATGGACAAAGAGAACTGTTCAGTGGTTACCAGGGGAAGGGAGCTGGGGGGTGGGCATAAAGGGTGAAGGGGAGCACTTACATGGTGACAGACAAATAATAATGTAAAACTGAAATTTCGCAACGTTATAAACTATTAGGACCTCAATTTAAAAAAAAGGACAAGGAAATTCAGATGTTTAAAAAACAAAACAAAACAAGAGATCTCTGCCTTCCTAGCACCTCCAATATAGTTAGGAATAGAGTCAGCAAATTAGTTAAGTAGCACCAAAGGGACAGCAAATTGTGCTAAGTACAAAGAAGAAAACAGATAGGGAAGTACGCCAGAGGATAAAAGGTAGAACCTCTACATAGGATCTCTTTTGTGAAGAGATGGCGTTTTAACCTCAGGCTTAGGATGAGACAAAGCTCACCAGACAAAGAGCCAGCGGAGGGCTTTCTTTAAGAGGGAACAGTAAGTAAAGAAGCCATGAGCTCGCTGAGAGCTTGGTGTGTTCAAGGAACCGGCAGAAAGCAGGTGAGATTCCACGTGGTTAACAAGCAGCAAAGGGCTGTGAGAGGAGGTTGCAAAGGCGTCCCACCAGCTCCGGCAGTCTTGTCAGACACGAGAAGGCGTTCGGCTGTCACTCTAAATACAGTGGTTTCGTTCAGGGAAGATATTGATATAGCTAATATTTATATATTTTATTGTAAAATATAATGCATATACAGAAAAACACAGGAACATAAATGTATAGATTAATTAATTATAAGGTATGCAGTTGCAAAAACAAATAATGCAAGGCAAGAAATAGAACCTTGCCAACCCCCAGACCCCCCCTCCCTGTCCCTTGTCACTCAAAACTACCTTCCCTTCCATCCATGGGTAACTGCTTTTTGACTTTTATGATACTAATTTTCTTGCTTTTCTTTATACTTTTCACACCTCAGTATGAATTGATAAACACTATGACTTAGCTTTCCAGCTTTCTAAACTTTAAATAAATGAAATTCTTCTTTGTATCAATTTGCGTCTGCTTCTTTTGCCAAGTATTATTGACCCAATGTCAACATAATTTTGGAAGTCCATCCGTGTTGTTTCATCTCCATTGTTACATGTAGCTGTAATCTGTTCATTTTTATTGCTCTGTAGTGTTCTATCCCATGTCTATCCCTCAATTTAAAGTTTGTGTCCATTTTACTGTGGATGCACACTGGGGTTTTTTTTGGGTCGATTGTGAACATTGCTCATAGGTATATTCTTGAACAAATTTCCTGGTGTATACATACACTCATTCTTGTTGTTATGCCTTTATAAATAGAACTGTGGCATATTTTCCACTTTAATAGGCAATGCTGCTTCTTTTCAAAGTCATTTTGCCAACCAAAACTTGTGCTAACAACGCATGAGATCTCATTATTCCTCAGCCTCACCACCAATTGGGATTGTCATTCTTTTCAACTTTAGCTCTCATAATCAGTACTTTTATTTTTAAGAGGTTATTATAGATGTTGTGTGATACAGTTAAGCACGTTTACGAAATTGGTTCTGAAACTGGAACTAACAGGACTTGCTGGTGCATTGGATGTAGAGAATCAAGAAGAGGGAAGTATCAAGTATGACTTCCTCATTTCCAGCTTTAAAAACTGGATGATGATGATGATGATGCCACTTTCTGAGACAGAGAAGGTTAGAACCAAAGAGAGTTGGAGGAGGGATAATGAGTTTATGTAGACATGTTATATGTGAGATCTCTATTAGATATCCACTTGAGGTTAAATGAGTATTTCAACATACAGGTCTGGATTTCAGTGGAGAGGGCATCAGGAGATATACATTTTTACCATTTGGGCAATGATATTTGTGGAAAAATATAGATAAATAAGAATGTCGGTCCAAGACTTAGCGTTGAGGAATCCTAACATTGTAGAGATCTTGTGTAAAGTGGAAAGACAGAAAGAAACAACTAGGAAGGAAGGAAGAAAAACTGAAAATATAGTGTTAAAAAATGAGAAAGAATTTCAGGGAGAGATTTGCAAGCTGTACCAAATACTGCCAATAGGTTAAAAATATATATACCGTCCAATAGATTTGTCTATACAGAGATTGGTGTTTTGAAGAAGATTGGTTTTAGCATGCTGGTAGGAAGCTAAGCAGGATTGTAATGGGCTGAAAATGGACTTTAGAAAACAGAGACAACATGCGAAAATGTTTTCAAGTTGTTTGACTGGAAAAGGGAGCGGAGAAATGGGTGAGAAGCTAAAGGAAGGAGAAATGTCAAGGGAGGTTTCTATAAAGATGAAAAGTATTAGAATTTTTTTGTCTTCTGATGCAAAGATCCAGTAGTGAGGGATAAATTGAAACACAGAAGAAAGAGGAGAAAAGAAAGGAGAAATGCCTTGGTGAAGAGCAAAGATGATGCAAGTCCAGAGCAAAAGTGGACGGATTGCCTTTGAGAGAAGCAGGGGCGCATCTTTTCCTATGGCCTGGTGAGGTGATGAGTAGCGATGCAGGAAGAGAACGGAGATGGTGGAGGATAGGGGAGAATGTTCCCGGGGTCTTCCATTTTCTGAATGAAATTTGAGTGAGTCTTTCAGGTGGTGAAGAGGAGACAGTGACTATAGAGTCTCAGAAAAAGGAAATAAAAGAAAAACTTACCCTTACCAGAAAAGCATAATAGGATTGAAATCTGCAACTCTATGTATTACATAAGCGTGCGTTAAAATAGAGACAATCACAAAGGTTGATTTTCTCTAGCAATGTTCGGTTATCAGTGTGCTTATAGGAATATAATTAGCTAAGTTAGCTGTAAGGAACAGAATAACTGACACATGGTGGGTTAAACAAACAGGGATTTCTTTTTCTCTTACACAATAAGTCTAGAAATAGTGTAGTTGCTGGTATTGATTCAGCAACTACTAAATAATGTCATCAGGGATGCAGGGTTTTCCATCTTTCTTCAGTTCCATGCCCAGCATGTTGCTTTCACCCACATTACATCAGCATTCATAGCAAGAAAAAGAAGGAAGCAGCTTCATCAGCCTCTGTAATTTTCTTTTAGGAAAGAAAGGCTTTCTGAGGGGCCATCCCTGTTGCATAGTGGTTAAGCCCATGTACTCCACTTTGGTGGCCCAGGGTTCACAGGTTCCTATCCCGGGTGTGGACCTAGCACTGCTCGTCAAGCCACGCTATGGCGGCATCCCACATAGAGGAAGATTGGCACAGATGTTAGCTCAGGGCCAATCTTCCTCACAAAAAATAATATAGCATTTCCGGGAAATAGCCATCAGACTTCTACTCACATGTCGGTGGCTAGACCTGTGGCACATGGCCACCCCTAGCTGCAAGGGAACCAGGAAAAGTGAGTATCTGGATGCATGCTGTTGCCCTGAATGAAACTATGGTTCCGTTAGCAAAGAAGATGGGAAAATGAATATGTGTTAAACAAAGAGTCAAGCCTGCCACACAAGAAGATGGTGGATGTTTGAGTTCAACCACGTACTTAGGACTATACTAGGATAATTTAATAGAGGAAGAAAGGGAGAAAGGATTAATGATCCCTGCAAGAGAGTGATTCTCTTCACTAAAAGGATAAAATTGGCCACCACTGAGGGTATTAAAAAGAAAAAGAAAATGTATTTTGGGGGCTGAGAGCAATTTGCAAAGAAGAATCTAAAGTTTTTAGTTAATGCCTCTACTTTGGAAAAAAATATACTTCCTTGCATATACAATTTCTAATATTTGCTTGTTTTTAAGCAACAATAAACCCCCCAGAACATATCTTCATCTAAAAGAAAACAATGATCAATCCAGCCAATTACAGAGGTCGGCTATTTTTTAAATCCATTCATTCTGAAACATTAAAACATATGGCACCATGCTATATGATTTCTTTTAATTAATCAAAATAGAATATGGTAGTGATCTCTCTCCAAATTGCCACTTTCCTTTTGGTGACCTGGCCTGCTTCTGTGACTAGGCTGGATTTTTGTACACCAAAGAACAAGGAAATTCTGAACTCCGTCTAGACTAAACCAGTACTACCAGGAGACAAGTAAAGTGTTTAATTTAAAAAAGAGAATGGTACTTGAATGTCTTCACTGAATGAATCATTTGAAAGCATCCACAAACAGGCAGATCCTTACCTGTGCCATGCACAACAATGGCATCATCTAAGCAGCTCTGAGCTGCTCTTTAATAGCCTGTGAGTCTGTTTCTGTTCGAGCTATTATTATGATGAATATTTCATGTATAATTTGCTGCCAAAATGGTTTTCCACAATAGGAACTCACTCACATGCAAATTGTTCCCCCTCACAGCTTGATTGTAGACTAATGCTAACCCAGTCAGATACACACAAGTGGTGAAGAAAGTCTAAGTTTTAGATGAATGATAGTTTGTTATCTTTAGTATCCACATTCTAAAGAGTACATCCACTGCCCTGGAAGATAAACCTCTCTTGCCACAGCCTGGTCCTACAGATGGTGTAATGATAAAGTGGTAATGATGAAAACTAACCTGTATGGAGTACTTGCTATGGACCAGGTACTCTGTCAGGGGCATTATGTGTCTTGTCTCATCCAATCCTCACAACAATCTTCTGAAGTTCATATAAGGATCATCCCTATTCTACAGTGAAAGCTGAGACTGGAATAAACTTAGTAACATCCCTAAGATGACATACCTAAAATGAGATGAAGCCAGGATTAGAACTCAAGCAGTTGGATTTCAGAACCCAGGATTTCAATCATCATTTTGTCCAGGACTATGCCTCAATGGACAGGAAAAATCACACCCCAGGATTATTTTCCTAATTGACATGTGATAATAAAAAAAAAATACAGTAAGTGAGATTTACTCAACTCCAAACCCCAATTCCCAAACTCCCAATTGCCCCACCAGGATAGGATTAAGTACCTCCTGCTGCTTCACCTGTCCGTGCTGATAAAGTCAGCAGGAACTGTCAGATTCCTATTTCTCTACAATCTTAGAAACAAATTCTCGGGAGAAATTCGTTCAAGGGAGAGCGAAAACAACAACAACAAAAGTCTTGCTGAAACTTAAGCTTACACGGATTTGCAAATTTGCTGCATGGCAGCACGGAACTAATTTGATTCCAAGAGGAAAATGCTGCATTCCAAGTTATCTGCCTCTGCTTGATGATCCTATTCTCCTTTTAATTTTGGTAACTTCTCTTTATTTGTATTTCCGTGAGTTTTGTGCATTTTCTCTAAGGAAAAAGGACACAAAAGTAATATCATAGAACTCCTATATTAGTCATAAAATGATAAGTGCCACTAGTAAATCCTAGCGCTGACTTCATGATATCGGATTGAATGGCCAAACGCAAGGCAGGCATATATTTCGATAGCTCTTCAATCCTTTGGCCATTTATTTCCAAATTGGATATGCCGTTTACATTTAGACTAGGTGCCCGTTTTCATTTTTCTTCAGGTGCTGCTAACGGAACTGCCCATATAATATAGTAACTTTGATTTTTCCTGACGATCAATCTTTACTTATTAGGGAGAAACTTGCCAAAACCTACTGCATTCTAAACTATTATCTAAGATCCCACGATAAATCCAGACAAGTTGAAATTGTTTTATTTCCTGTTATTTATCTTAACAATGTTGTGATATAAGTATGGCAGTGTGAAATATGCAGAAAATCCCACTCTAAATAGAGCAGATATTAAGAAAAACAGCAATCCATTCCTGACCTAGCTCACCAATTCATATTGGAACAGCCAAATCATATCAGTGAACTTTTTTTAAAACCAGAGAACACAGTACTTTCCATTATGAAAAGCACCCTCAGCTTGCTAATTGCCAGACATCAGTGAACTTGTCATTTAGTAGAATCTATTATGTAGATTTGTAAATGGCAAATTAAGAACCACACAATGAAACACAAACAAGGTAATTTAAACGATAAGTTATATGTGTAAAAACAAAGAAAATCTTTGTTTATTCAAAGTTTCTAAAATTTTTTGGAAAAGTGCTTGATTCGGTGCCCTAGAGCACCCACACATATGACTTATTAAAAAGTACAGCCTTGTTCTTCTGCAACACCTGCTTCTGTGATGTAAATTAGCTCATATGTGAATAGTAAATAAAGGGATAATGTCATCATAACATTTACGGCGTGGGTGTGACATACTAACGCAACTGTACAGAGCAAGCTGCAGAGGGATGCCAGATGACACCCATTCATTCAAAGTTCACTATACTTGATTGACCTTGGGGTCTGTCTTGGAAACGATTGCTGCATAATTCTTCCTGCTCCATGTGTTTCTTTATCTACTAATCTAACTTTGCAGCTTTACTCCTTCCTTACAGCCTCTTCTAACAAATTCTTTTCACTTTTTATCAAAGATAGAAAGTCCCATACTTACCGTGGTATTTCTTTATTAAGACGTAACATCTTTGTGCTCGTATTTTTTAGGATTCCTATTGTTTTTATTATTGCTCTGATTACATACTTGCTTGGTTTGAGTGGTTTGCATAACTGTATTTTCCCCATAAGCCCCATTATTTTTACTAAGTAATGCGGCGAGGTCTTTCAGGAACACATATATCACAACGGAGCCGCATCTGTGAACACTATGTATTGCATTTAGATCACGGGAAGACTCTCGTGAGACTTTTGCCTTTTCTTCAAGAACGCTAGTACTTTTCACGAGAATTGATTTGTCTTTATCTTAGCGCTGTAAACTCTGTAATTTCCCTTTTTACATTCGATGGCTGTAGAGAAATTTGGGCTTCACCCTATCTATGCATTTTTGTATTAAACTCATTACTGGCTCCACTTCTTTTGTGTTGATGATTGTGACTGCTGCTGTTTCATCTTTCTCCTCCTATTCCTTTTATCCCCCTGTTGGTTTATATATATCCTTCTAAACTGCCATTAATATTATGTAAAGAAAGGAGGGAGATTTTATACATACACATGCATATTTATGTATACACAGACTCACATGTGCATATATACGTATAAATAGCACACATATGGATATCTATCTGCAGATGTGTGTATTTAAAATTACTTGGGTATTTAAAAGGAATTTGAATGTAACTAGCAGGTGGAAGGAACCCAAAATAAGTTATTTGGAATAAAACAAAAAAGAGCAATTGATTACCTGCCTTTTTGCAATTTTTCCACTGTTGTTTTGGAATTGTGGAAAGGATGTCTCTATTACCCCACCAGGATACCATTTGTCACATTGGAATAGAACCAACATTTCCTACAAGGCATTCTGGAATCATTAAGAAGTTAGTGCATTTTCTCAAAAGTCCCTAACTTACCCCCAGCGTGTGTTAACAGACTGAGGGAATCTGAGTCAGCAAGTCATAAACTTTGTATATACACAAGTAAGAGAAAAGGATTGGAGGCACAGTGAGTTCTGGTTATAAGAAGTAGGATATTACCAAGATGTATGATAAAAGAGCTTAAGGAATTATGTCATCTAAGTTACACATAAGTCCAAAATGCAAAACAGGCGAAGGTTGGGCCACTTTGATTAACATGGGATGGGATTGTGAATTTTATATTTATTTACTTGTTCAACAAATATTTATTTCTTGCTATAATATGCACGCATTACTCTGCTGTGCCTCACCTAAATTCTCTTTCCAGGAGATGCACCAGTCCTGCATGTGCTACGGGTATTGGCTGCTAATAGCTCACAGCTCACCCTCCTCTGAGAATTGGCCTCAGCTGATGGGACCCACCTCTCCCATCAATGACTGACTCATGCTAGCGAAGTAGGATGAGAACCTAGTCCACTGGCTTCAAAGTGGGACAACTGCTTGATGCAATTCATGCTGCAGAGCTCCCCATAGGATTAGACTGGGGCTAAATGACCAACAGTTCTGCTTTCCCTGGGACCTTGGTTTTAGTACTGAAAGTCCTGGCAAACGCCTCAGTAGCAAGCAAATTGGGATGGTTGATCACTCTAGAACTGAAGCCGTATCTTACTTATTAGCTTCTTCCTCTGCCCTGTCCTGTCTCTCACTTCTCTGAAGAGCACCATCTTAAGGAAACACTTACACAAGGAAAATCACCCCGGGCTCTGCATCTACAAAACCCACCCTAAGACACCTGCTGACTACACGTCAGGGTCAGTCTGAGGTGCTCACAGACAAGAAAGGTCACTGAGTTACAGAACTCACCTTCTATTGATAACAATTTTAGATGCACGTTCATGTATTGGAACAAACAGGGTATGCCTGGGAACAGGTGAGCAGTTTTAGGTAGAGTGGTCAGAGGAAGGCCTCCATTGAGGAGCCACATCTGAGCTTTGACTAAAATGCTGAGAAGCCTCCAGCAATGTGAAGACATAGAGGAAGGTTATTTCAGGCAGAGGGGACAACAGATGAAAATGTCCTGGGGTAGACTATGCTTTGTCTGTGTTAGCGGGGAATTCTTCCTCTCCATTCCTGAGGTTCCTTCCTTTAAAGGCAGCTCAGCTGGTGTAATTTCTGGCATCTCTTCATCCTCAATTCTCCTTGCCCCAGAGTAAGTGCAGCAACATCTGAGTGGTAAATTTAGGCAGAATATTTGCTCATGTTCAACTCATTCCACCCTTCCTCTTAGTCGCAGGCTGCTTGCCCTCAGGAAGCAGCCTTCTGCCCTGCTTCTGCAGAGGGAGCTTTGTCCTGTTGAGGGTGGGAGCAGAGGGAATCCTGCCCTGATAGAGTGTTACCTGTGGCTGGCTGGGTTTAGTCCACCCAACTCTGGAATTCAGAATCAATAAAACTTCTTGACTAATGGACTCAAGCCACGTCCTGCAACCTGAACTCTGCCAAACCCAAGGGGATATTTTGACCTCTATCTACCACTGCATCATTTCGCCATTTTGTTCACAATTTCTTCAGAACCTGGATGGGCAAGCATATGCTCTCTCTTGCCCCCTCAGAGGCCGTATTAACCTTTAATTCACTTCACTAAAAATTATTTAAGATAGCTACTTGGAAAAGAGAAATAATCTAACATGACAATTCTCTCAATTGAAAATGAGATAAATAAAGGAGTAGATTTTGAGAATAGTATCAATGATTTCACTTCCATTAAAGTCAATATAATAAATTCTGTTGTTAGCATAAGTAATGCATCTAAAATTATGTTGATGTTATGAGTTTTAATACACATAATTTTCAGTTATTCAATATATTTTCAACCACTTTAATGTTTGGAAAAAATAAGTATCACACAATGCATAAAATTGTGCGTATGGGTGCTTATTTTTCCTTTTGCCTCAGGCTCCAGTATGGCTTGGCAGAGCATTGGTCTTCATTTAAAATTTTGATGTTGTGTGTATCATTGATATTTTTGCATTAATTTTTATTTTTTTAAATATTGCATTATAATATTATTTTTCTTCATTATTGAGTTGTTGTGGCCCCTTTAAATTTTGTGCTTGAGGAAATTGCCTTACTGGAGCACAAAATTTAAGATGGGGTTGGAGGATGGGTGGGAGGGGAGGGAAAAAATGCAAGGGAGTGCTTCATTTGCTTCATTTTGATCCTAGCCCCACACATTAATATGTTCTAGAAACAGAAGAAAAATGTCGAAGTTGTGTTTAGTGAGCCATGTCAGGAAAAGATAGAAGAGTCAGAGAGGGGGCAATAGCTAGACCATGTAGGTGTTTTTATGTAAGAGTAGAAATAGAGATTTTATCCTAAGATTGGAAAGTAGGGGCTGGTCCTTTTTGTCCTGGCCCACCACCCACAATGGCACCCTATATGACTCTGACTTTAAAGTAATCTCTGTTCTTAGCAAAAGCCATTCAAAAATTAGTGTTTCAGTTTCCACAGTGCCCAGTGAAGAAGTTGACCCAAAAGTTCTCTCGTTTATTTTCCACCTTAAACCTCTATAGTTACACACAACATCTATCAGCAAAGTCATCCTTCCCACGGTGTTCGATGTTTTAAAGAGCTGTCTTATATCTACAAAACTCATATATGATTTTGAACGCTTCTAACAATGCAGAAAAGTGTAAAAAGATATTAAAAATCAAAAGAAGATGCCAGGCAAAAAGAAGCCAAATATTGGTGAGAGAAGAAAAAAACAGAACAATTCTTGGATTATTTTCAAAAAAAAAATAATTTTCTTCCCAAATTGCAAAAACAAGAATGTTTACCTGCCCCAAAATCAGCTTTATGTGATGGCATTTTCATTTCCTTGCCTTTTTAGACTGTAAAAAATACTTTCTCATAAATAATTATTCAGGGAATAAAGCAACATTTTATTTCCTCTATACTATTAAGGATTAAGAGATTGAAGCTTAATTCCTACCACATTAATATTTTAGTAAAATTAATGGAAATATTTATAATATTTTCATTCATCTTCTTATCTGTTTGAACATCCATGGAACAGAATTTGAACTTTTGTTGATGTCTCTGGGGAATCTCAAAATTAAATGCCCATGGGATTAAGAAGGTAACATAAATATATGCTGGGTGAAGAAGGCGAGAGGGAGTGGTGGGGACGGTTCCAAAAATGCAGAGTGTTCATTTCCTTTTTAAAGGGTGTTGCTCAAAATTCTTTTACAGAAAGGCTAAGAATTTTCACAATAAAATCCGGTCTTCCTATTTGTTGATGTTGACAACGAACTCACTTTTTAATGCAGCACAAGCCAAATAAAGACTATCTTTCAGAGTATTTACAGCTGCTGCTGAGGCTTATCATTCTGAACATGCGTCTTTGCACTGAGTTGAATTACAGGATTGTTTTCAAAGGGATGCAAAGGTACGAAGGACTAATTGCTTCTAACAGCCCAAGTTCTTTCTACTTCACTCCTATTTCTTATATGCTTCTCAATATCTGTTGTAAACAGAAAAGTAAGTAAGGGAGCTTGTGAAACAGTGGCCTTATTTTTACCAAAATCTTTTTTTTTTTAAGATTTTATTTTTTTTCCTTTTTCTCCCCAAAGCCCCCCGGTACATAGTTGTATACTCTTAGTCGTGGGTCCTTCTAGTTGTGGCATGTGGTACGCCACCTCAGCGTGGTTTGAAGAGCAGCGCCATGTCTGAGACCAGGATTCGAACTGACGAAACGCTGGGCCACCTGCAGCGGAGCTTGCAAACTTAACCACTCAGCCATGGGGCCAGCCCACCAAAATATTAATTGAATATGCTTTGGGTTGCAGGCAAAGACTGGCTTTGGAATTCTCATGTCAAGGAAAATGTGTGGCCTTGGTAACGGTTTTTTCCTTCTCCAGTCAAAAAGTGTCTTTACCTACTCCTGGGTATTCATCTCTGCACTGGATTTTCTGTTACTGTCACCCTAGTTACCCAAATCAAAGCCGCCTTCTCCCGTGTCCTAGCCTTCCCTACCTCCAGCAACCAGAGAGATCTTCTTCAAACATGCATCAGCCACAGTTCTCAGTTGCAAGCAACATACTAACTTAAGCGAAAGAAAAATGATTAGAAGGATGTTGAGGAGCTCACCAGTTTGATAGAAAGGTTGGGGAGCCAGACTGGAGAAACGGAGAAGAAACAAGGAAAGAAGAGCCACAAGACTCATTGCACTGATCACCAAGATCCATACAATGGAGAATTCCCCCAAATACAGGAAGGTAGATGAGATGCCGGACAGCCAAAATATGACAAATATCTATTAAATCTCTTTGCTACATACAATCTTTCTGTGACTTTCCATGTCTTCAAGAATAAAATCCAAACTCCTAACCAAAGCCCTGCAAGAAATGGCCTTGTCAGGTCCTCGAAGGTGCACCAGCTCCCTCCCAGCTCAGGGCCTGTGTGAATGCCTTTCTCGCTGCCTGAAATTATCTTACCACTCCTGCCCACCATTCTGATGCCTGGATCCACATTACTAAGGACTCAGTTTCAGTATCACCACTTTATGGAGGTCTTTCCAGACCACGCCATTATAAAATGCCCACCTTTTGCCGCAGTGCTCTCTAGCAGGCTCATGTGTTTCCTTCGTATTTCTTACAATAGTCTGGAAATATGTTAGTGCCTGTGTGTTTGTTGGCTTGCACACTGTCTCTATTCCCTAGTAGCCCACAAGCTTGGTGAGATGACAGTGGCCTTTCTAGTTTTGTCTTTTCTCTAGCACCTAATGTAGTGCTAGGCACAGAAAAGATGCTCAGTAGCTATGAGTTGAACACATAAAAGAATGCAGTATTTCAGAAGACTCACTGAGGGAAAAGTATGGCACTTATGTAGACCAGGGTTTCAGATCGTGTTCTGAGAGGTGCTCGTGGGTCGCATCTAAAGGGGAAGAGGACAGGCAAAGCTTCCTAGACCTCACTGGTACCTCAAACAGAGCAACTCCTCTCATATGCCTTTTACAACTTAGGCTTGTAGGCAAGATTTTACTTAAAGGATTTGCATCTAAATTAAGTTTGACAATGAAGATTTAATTGACAGAAAGGAAAATTATTAAAACAGGTTAGTGCTTCAATAATTGTGATAAATATTCTAGGCGATGATGAATAACACTTAGACATCATGATTATGCAAATTGACCTGTATCTTTTCTACATCTTTTCCAAAAATGCTTTACGCTTGGAAAATCCCTACTCACATTGACTTCAGTTTGAATCTGTTTGTAATGTTTCTACGCATGTTTGTCTTGAGCTTTACTACGGTTTATGACTGTCTGATGAAGTTTTGTGCCCACCAGAAAAAAATTAAAAACTAAAAAATTTATATATTACAAATCTATAGTAATTAAAACTGCATAGTATTAGGACAAAAACAGAAACATAGATCAACGGAACAGAGTAAGACAAATACCACATGATAAATACCTTTTATATGTGAAATCTAAAACAAAAAGTTCATACATACAGAGAAAAGATTGAGGGGTGGGAGAAATGGGTGAAGGGGGTGAAAAGGTTAAAAAATTTAAGTAATTTAAAAAATTTATTGGTGCTTTCCAACTAGAAGGTAGGAACCAGATTCATTTTGTTCACTCCTGTCCTTGGAACGGTGAGGGCCTCATAGAATGTGGTTCACAAATATCTGATGAACAAGAGTTTGAAATGGATGAAGAGGGTGACCAGGAGTGAGGGTGGCACTGGTGGCCTGGCACAAAGCCTCAGAGACCAAGTGAGGTAAAGATGGACATCCAAACAGGGAGGGCGGTGTTGGAAGATCAGTTACATAGAGAGGGTATTAAGCCAATGAACAAAAATATTAAGGATAACACCAAGCAGTTATTTTACTGTTGGAGAAAGGGGTCACACACATGAAAAGGAAGAAAAGTAGATCGAATCACACATATATATAGTATATATTCCCTAGCTCTGTCGTCTGAAAGACCGGGAAGTATTGGCACTCACAAGCAATCAGCACAACTAGTGCCCAAGTATTAGTTTCTAAATATCCATCTCTACTAAAAGGAAGCTAAGTTTCCTGAAGTACAGCCTGATTCAAGAGCTGGGGCAGCAGGTGAGCTAGACGAGCCCAGATCACCTTGTGCCAGAAAGCAGAAAGTGCTCAGACATGAAAAAAGAAACTGGGGTCAGCTTGAAAGGGTTCCCACTGGTCACATCTGGTACAATTTAATTATCAAATTGGATAATCATAATGACAGAGTATACCCATTGAATAAAATAGGAACCTATGAGATTACATTGATATAAACAAACGGGAAAACAGAAATCTTCTTCCTGCAAAGATGTCAACTAGTAAATGTAGAGAGAATGATGAAATTAGACAGTCACCATTTGGCAACCATCACTAATAATTTAGCCAAGGGCTATCAATGGATATAGAAATCATCTGTAAAGGTTTGATGAGAATGGATATTCATATAGTCTCAAAGTACCTCCCTACAAAATACACATTAATTACAAAGGGAAAAGAGTAACTTTCTATTGGAAAAACCTGGAAGTGATTAAAGTGACCATCAAGAGCAATGGGACAAATTTCAATCAGGTGACACTTGACAGGATATAGTGAGAAGTACAGCCGTCACATCTGTGTTAGCATATTGTGACATTCTTGCCCAATAGTCACAACCTCAATCAAATTATGAGGAAATACCAGACAAACCTAAATCAAAAGACATTCTAAAAAATGATTCCTCTGTAAAGTTCCAAATTGTCAAATCAATGTCAAGAAAGTCAAGGGAAGACAAAGGAGATATTTCAAATTGAAGGAGACTAAAGAGACATGACAACTCAATGCGATATATGATCCTGGAGTGGATTCTTTTGCTATAAATAACATTATTGGAACAACTGAAGAAATCTGAATGGGATGCCTGGATTAGATAGCAGTAATATGTCAACATTAATGACCTGAATTTGATGGCTGTATTGTGGTTATGCAGAATAATGTCCTCATTTGTAGGAACACACACTAAAATATTAGGTGGTGATGGGGCATCATGACAGCAACTTACTCTCAAATGATTTAGAGGAAGAAAAGTTCTTTGAATAAGGCTTTTCCGTAAGTTCAAAATTATTTCTAAATAAAAAGTCAGTTTATTGCTACTGCCCTACATTCTGTGAACAATACAGCCAGTATATTGATTAATAAAAATCAAGAGAAATTCAAGTAACATAGGATTGTTTCAACATGGGGAACAGGAAGCTTCTTAATTGACCAGCTATTTCTCCTTTTTTCTTAAAAATCAGCCTCTCATATAGCAGATGTTAATGGACCGTGTCCTATGCGCCCCTCCCTGTCCCAAAGACGCACAAAATGCACCAGGCTCCTGACTGCACAGAGACTGCCTTTTCACCGGAAATTTGGACATTGAAAGCATTTTCACCAGGGAGTGTGGAGAGACAGAGGGAGAAAGAGAGAGAAAGAGTCTGTGGGTGTTTTTCTGAGTATTATGAGAGTCTGTGGAAGAGGTCATACATGATTTTAAACAAAAAATGAATAAGAAAATGTGTATTTTCCCTGCTTCTCTAACCACTTCTATTTTCTTATTGTGTCACCCACTTTCACATTCTGTTAATAGCATTCCAGTAATTCAGTAACTAAATACAAAAGATAAAGGGAAAAAAATGCCCTGACATCTTCTTGATTTTTTTTTAATATAGATAAATCTTTGATCATTTTAGGTAGGTTTGGAGAAAGTCCTTATGTGGAGAAGTTGCTATCCCAGTAAACTATCTCTGTGATTGCTTTCTACGACGCCTAAGAAAAATGTCAGCCAAAGGAAAGCATATGTAATTAGCTTTTCTTTCAGGTAAGGAGAGAATACAAAGCAAAGGAGATTGACCATATGTGCTTTTACTATTTTTGGTGGAGACAAAGCATCATGGGAAAGGTAACATTACAGAAGTGGGAATTCCTTTGAGAAAAGCGATGACAGGTTCATAAGAATGACAAGTTACAAATGAAGCTGCACAATCTTGAGGTCTTTTCTGAGCTCCATGTACAAACTAACGCAGCTCATGATACTGATTGTACATGTCATGATATATATTTATTCAGTTTGTTCCAGCATTCTGTTTTGTTTTGTTTTTAAGGAATAAAATGGACACTGCCTTTATTCCTTGCATTGTAAGAAGGAAATTATATGACCACAATATCCCAAAAGGACACTAGGCTTCTTTTTGTTAAGTTTTAACTAATCTGATTTTCACTGTTTATCTGATTATAAAAATAATACATGTTCATTGCAGAAAACCTAGAAAATACTAAAAACCACTATAAGGAAGGTAAATATTAATCCACACTATCACTCTATCACCCTTAAATTTTAGTGTATACTTGTCTATCATATACAAACACATACACCACATGATGCACATATTTATTGCATATACGTGTATCTATGTGTGTATGTGTGTCTATTATAAAATTCAATTCATAAAATTATGATCACACTCATATGCAGTTTGTCAATGTGCTTTTAAAAATACAGATAGTTCATTGAATAGATGTGCCATAATTATTTCAACTAAGCCTTTATCTTTTAAACATTAAAATTGTTTCAAAGTTTCTTATTGCAAATAATGTAATAAATACATTGGTATGTAATAATTGAGAACATCATTCTTTACTATTTTATGATAAACTCATTGAAATGGAATTACCGTGTCATAGGGTAGATTTCTTTTCATTTCTATATTTCTCCATTTTATTTCCCATTTCAACGTTATGTATTGAGAAGGGGGTAAGCAGAATGGGAGCATTTAGGAATTGTGGGTAATTTCGAAGTGTCTGCTCATCTTCTATTTCTCATTGACCTAATGCAAAGTCCTGGAAAGACCATAAGTCCCACAACTACTATGGAGACTTAAAGAAATGTCTACTTAGAGGAGAAAACCCAAAGAAAAATGAGAGATGAATTTTAACTTCTCTGTGGTGAATTCTCTATAGGGCAAGGGTTTATTGGAGTTTTAGGCAATGGAATGAGCAAAGACAGAAACCACCAGCTAACTGCTGACCATCATATGACATAGATTAAAAAAAGAAAAAGAAAGATGGCAGTAACATGTTAAGACTTACAAGGTAAGAATTGATATATTTAGGTGGGGAACAATTTGATTTTATTGACCAGATCCATTTTCAAAATGAAATAAATAACAAATATCAATCATATTTAAGTTCTTAAGAAGTCTCCTTTTTAGACTTTTTAAAAGGGTTTGGGTGTCATTTCACAGTTTTTAAGACTATTTTTTAGAGAAATTTTAGGTTTACAACAAATTGAGAGGGAAGTACAGAGATTTCCCTTATACACCCTGCCCCACACAACATCACTCACCAGAGTAGTACATTTTTACCAGGGATACACCTACATTGACACAACATAATCCCCCAAAGTCCGTAGTTTACCTTAGGGTTCACTCTTGGTGTTGGACATTCCATGAGTATGGACCAATTTATGGCAGGTATCCCTCATTATAATACCATACAGAGAATTCTCACTGCCCCAAAAATCCTCTATCCTCTTCCTATTCATCTTTCCCCCTGCCTCCACCCCAGCAACCATTGTCATCCCTCTTCCCGCCAATTCACAACATTATTGGGGTAGGTGGCCAGCCACCACATTTGCTATAGAGTTCTGTTCCCTTGGTGTAGGTCATTGACCTCCAGTGGACACTTGGGCCAAGCTAGATCTATCTGTGCCACTTCTCCGAGAATTTGGATTTAGGACCAAGATTCCGTACTCAGACTAAAATGTGGTTTCTTGAACAGAGAAGGTATAACTTTCAGGAGATCTGAGGCAGCCCTCCCTCTTCTGCCCTATAGACAGGCAGCAGCTGCAGAGCAGAGCCTTGACCAGAGAGCAGAGGGAAGCAGACGTGAGTGGCAGACAGAGCCAGGGTCACGTGGCCTGGATCCAGTGCCTGCTTCAGTTATTATACCTGTGGTCACCAAGAGGAAATCCTGAATCCTGAAGCCCGTGCCTGTGATTTGCACTGTTTCTGTGTGTACATCCTGTCACCCCTGCTGTACTACCCTCTATAATTAGTGATGAGATTTTTTTTAATTAATAAAAGCAATTTTCAAAGTGGTATACACACATTCCTATGTATACACACATACGATGTATATATCATAGATAGATAGATAAAAGAGAGAGAAAGAATATTGCTTTATCATCCCAGTGTTTGATTTTACATCATAATAATGAGGGGGAAAGCAGCTGAAACAAATGGTCATCTCAGATGTAACCTCGCATGGGAAGGTAAGGGCAGTCTGGGAGGGTGCTGGAGCACTGGCGTCTATCTACATGACCCAAGTCCTGGGGTCTTTCTGATCTGCCCTTACATTACCATGAGTGAGGCACAGGACAGAGGAGAACTGCACCACGTGGAACATGGAGCATGGAGCAAGCCAGATGGCACACTGACCGGTCTGACCTCCGACTGCCAGGCTGCATGCTGGCTATGCATACCAGGTGCGGTGGAATCAGGACATTCCTGTGGAATATCACGTGTTCCTTCTCTCTCATCCTCCTCAGAGAAAACTCTAAGACCCAGATTGCCATCTTTAGGCACAAGGCATGCGACGCAAAATCAGTGAAGTAGACTGGATACCATGGAGAAATCAGGCTGTTTCCCATTAATCTGAGAACATATGATTTTCCTTTAGTTGTATCTTTCAATTTCTTATGTTTGCCAGGGACATTGGTACCAAAAAAATTAAAATTTCCTCTTCCCTTTAATGTGCAGAAAACAACATTGCAGGAAGAGTGACAAATAGCAGCTGGAACTTGGCCTCAGTGTTGGGAGTGACTGAGAAAGTGGCGGAAACTGTGGTGGTCAGGTAAGGATATAATCCATTTAACCAGGAAAAGTCCTAACGACGTACCGGCAATTTTTGCCATCGGGAAATGTAGCATCAGAATTATCTGATCTTCCAATTCTTTTTCTTTTCTTTTTTAACAGCATTACTAAGACTTAACTCACATAGCATAAAATTCACTGTGCAAAGTATACAAATCAATGGTTTTTAGAATACATAGGGAGTTAGGCAACTATCACCATCATCTAAATTTAGAACATTCTCACCACCCCTAAAAAGAAACCCCATTCCCATTAGCAGTCACTTTCACGTCCCCTCACCACTGATCGATTTTCTGTCTCTATAGATTTGCCTATCTGGACCTTTTATGTAAATGGAATTATATATTATGTATTTTTATGAGACTGACCTCTTTCACTTAGCATAAGATGCTTGAAGTTCATCTATACTGTAGCAGCTATCAGTATTTTAAGAGCATCCAGTAACACAGATTTTTATGTGAACTCTGCATTGGCAAATGATGGTCACTAACTTAAAAACACAGTGTAGTCAAAATAAAACATATGTGAGAGTTGATCTGGTTTTTAGGCCACTATTTTGTAAACTTTGTTCAGAGTATAGACACTGCAGATAAACACTGAAGAACCATTGAAGGCAGAAGCCATTTGCCTCTGTGTCCCGGTGAGTGGACAACCATGGGCAGGATGGTGGGAGGGGTCTGTCCTGGGTGCAGGTAACAAGGACACACATTGTAAACAGAGAATTTTTAAATGATAATAAATGATTAAAAGTTGGCCAGCTTCCTATCACCATGCCAATAATTCTAAACAATTATAGTAATAAAAATAACCTTTCCCCAAAAACATATTTTGTTTATCTTAGTTCTCATCAATTGCTCTGATTACCATTGAGTTTTAATAATGTATAGTAGCTTCAGATTAGCATACCACCTTCACTTTTCTTTTAGTAAACACTGTTTTGTATATGGCAGTTTATTTGGAGAACTTCCAGTTATAAGTTGACCTTAGACACAGGCAGACTCAGCCATATGCATCTATTTCGAGAATAAACTTAAAAGTTTGGAACCCTTCAAGACTGCCTCAGGCATGGCTTGTATCCTCAACTGCTGTGGAACTACCCAGTTTTGTATTTGAACAGTAGAAGTGAAATAAACACAGATCGCCCAGGGATTATAATAAAGAAAAAACAAACTATAGACTACTTCACGTCGGTCCTTTTATGTGACTGCTTGGAGTTTTTGTGCCTAAAATTTTTAAACTTGCTTAATAAACAGAAGCCATAATGTTATTATTTGTTACTGCGAAAGACAAATATGTAGGCACAGATTTCCCCCTTTTAAAAAATGTATTGACATAATTAAAAGCAATTACTATGTGACTGTTTTCCCTTTTTATAGTTATTTTGTTATTATATACACTTATTTACTTATTTTTTTCTGGCATGTTTATATATAGAAAATATAATAAAACAAAATTTTTATAAAGTAAAAAATAGCATACCAATGGTAAATATATTTCTTCATTCATTCGACAAATAAGTTTAAGAACTGATTCTATATTAGTTTCCGGTTATCTATTGCTGTATAAGAAACTGCCCCAAAAGTCAGTAGTTTCGTGTTTCTGTTTTATAAGCTGGAAGGAATGCCAGCGTGTGTGTATGCTGACAACTGTCCAAAGAAGGGAGAAGAAACACTGACGTAGGAGGAAGTAGGGACACTTGCTGGACAGAGATCACCAAAGTAAGAGCAGGGATAAAGTGGTCTGTATACTTGGTGGGGTGTGTTCTGAGACAGCAGACCAGGCAACCACATTGCTCATCTGGGCACCAGGTGTCCCTAGCCTGGGCCTCATGCTTTGAGACAGTTTCCTGCTGTCCCTCGTCAGGTCCTGCTCCTCCACAGATGCCTCCCCACCAGGAACCAGTGCCCCACTTCCATAATGCATTACATGTAAGCCCGATCCTGGACTTCTCTGCTCTAAGGGGCTGCATCCACTTCCAGAACCTAAAAGATCCTCTTTCTAAGCCAGCTTTCCTGAAGTGGACCAGTCTTCTGCAGGCTGCTCTTTGCTTGGGAGAGGAGAATGAAACTTGAAAAAGAAGGGGTCTGAATCTGAGCTAGGACCTCCAAGTTATTTTTCTCCAAGACTTGCAAATGTTAGCTGCAGGATTGCCAGAATATTCATCTGCAGTGTGTGGATGAAAGGTAGAGTATAGGATTGCACAGTCTGTCTGTTGGTAGCTGACTGATAGTGGCGTGTGAAAATTCTCTTATGATTGCTATTTTATCAATAAAATCAAAAAAACAACATCACGGGGGCTGGTCCTGTGGCTGAGTGGTTAAGTTCACGTGCTCTGCTGCAGGCAACCCAGTGTTTTGTTGGTTCAAATCCTGGATGCAGACATGGCACTGCTCATCAAACCACGCTGAGGCAGTGTCCCACATACCACAACTAGAGGGACCCACAACAAAGAATATACAACTATGTACTGGGGGGGCTTTAGGGAAAAAAAGGAAAAAAATAAAATCTTTAAAAAAAAAAAGCAACATCATCAGGTAAGGTGGGGGGGGGGGGGTGGGAGGCGGTGGTTACAGGTTTGAGAAAAATGGAGAAGGTCCAGGGAGAACAAGGAGTAACTGGGCTAAGGAAAAGTTGTTGGTCAGCAACTCGGCAGGCCCACTTGAGGTTACTAATTATGTATTTTAGGTCAGACCAGTTAGTGGACTGTGGTTAGGCATAAAATAGGCAACATTGGATTTAACCTGTGATGGGCTTTTCTCTGATGAGGATGATGAAGGCCAAGAAAGTTGAGGACATGTGTGAAGGAAGATTATAACAGTGGACTTCGGGATCTCAGCCAGGTAAGAAAGGAAGTAAAGACTGGAGAAGTTAAAGGACTGTCGGTAGTAAGGAGCTCAATTGTGTGTAGGTCCTGGTGGGGTGGAAGAGTTGTTGAAAACAGGGAATAAAGGGGAGTGACATGGAAATGTAGAGGTGGCGATTGGAGAGTGGCAACTGAGAATAGAGTGGTACTCTGTTTACTGGTAATGACAAAGTCTAGAGTAAAATCTGATCAGGAAACAGGAGGCTGAAGACCTTCCAAGGAGAGTCCGTGGCATTGAGAGTTCAGGGTGGTGGATGGTTTATTTACATGAATATTGAAATTACCCAGAATAATGAAGTAACAACTAAGCTAACGGAGTGAAGAAAGAAAGTGCACAACAGGAGAATAGAAAACCCTCATTTGAGGAAAACATGACAGTTGTGCTATACATCTGTCTAAACGTAGTCTTCATACATCTGAATACATAGTCTATACACATGCTTGTATGGACATTATAGATTAATTCTGGAAGGAGACACGAGAAATCGTACCCATCGTCGACCCTGATGATGGAGTCTGGGGAAATAGAGGTTCAAAGGTAGGAGAAGACTTATTTTCCAGAATATAATCTTTTGTATTTTCAGAATGTTTTATAAAATATATGCATTATTTCTTAGTTGAAAAATGAAAGAAAACAGCTAGTTAATAAAAACCAAAAATAAGTGTTGATCTTAGCTGGCCTTACTCAGCTGGACTGCTTTCCTTCCTACTCTCAAAGTCCTTACCACTCTCAAGAAGTACTCAGCCATTTAAGTGGAGCCAAGTTTTGAGAATAAAACCCTCAGAGCAGTCAGGACAATTAAGATGTATTTAAATATCTCTGGGTTGGGGAAAAATGAATTTTCCTTCCTGCTGGCGGTGTGAACAACGAAAGTCCTGTTCACTAACCATCTTACTTGAGAAAGCCTGTGTCTTGATCAAAGACCAAATGATTGCAATTTAGCCACCCAGTATCTTCGTGCTGATTTAATTAACATAATGTTCCGTTAACAAAATGAAACAACATTATTAAGCTGCATTGATGAAATGCAGGCCAAACCCTCACAGAAAGGCTGCCAAAGGACTCAGGCTTGGAAAATACTTTCCCATTTCATGCTGTCTCTTGCACAACAACAGCCCAAATGGGAGCTCTAGGATTCTCACTATTTCACTAATTGGGGAAACTCCTGCGGGAAGATGAAAGGGTTAGGCCAGCCTGTAGTAGGAGATTCATGCAGAAGTAGACAATGAAATCCCACTCAAAGATTCCCTCACCTCTGGGGACCATCCACTGCATAAGCTACACTTGACTTGGAGCAACCCCTTTAAGAATTTACATGGCAATTATCATCCCTAGGTATTAGATCAAGTCCATAAATTAAAATGGTCAAGGTAATTTTCTCTATCTCTTCTTTAGTGCATCTCTCCCTGAATGGTAGAGAATGACACTTCCTCCTGTTTTGAACTTTGTCAGTTTAGAAAAAGGAGTTTAGAGAAAGTGTCAGCAGGGGTTATTCAAATGAGGATAGTGATCGGGTGATGTCAGGTAATTTTTGTGAGTGAATGGGGAAAGTGTAAAGTTACTAGTCCACTTCTCTCTATTTCCACCGTCACCATCCTAGCCCCAAGGGAGTGGTGGTTACTCTGGCAAGCTGGAGAGCTCATGCCTTGTCAAAAGGGGCAGCCACTGTATGTCTGTTGCTATCCATTACAGAGTAGCCACACACACACAGCTTCTGGCATGAGACTGTCCATCCGGCTCTGCACCTTGGGTTTTGAGAAAGTTCCCCCAGAGAAGATAACCTATTCTTCTCCCAGCAGTCAGGGTGACTTTTTAGAATGTCAATCAAAGTCTCCACAACCCACCTCACTTCCAGAATTGTATTGGTTCCCCATTGTTCCTAAAGTAAATTTCATACTCTGTAGTATGACATTCAAATTCAGCAGAGCTTGGCCTTGCCTAGCTCTCTAACTCCATCCTCAGGTACTCTCCCCTCCCTCACTATACTTCAGCCAAGCCAGTCTTTCATCCTGCGTCAAACTCTTTCCTACCGCCAAAGGAGAGTCTCTTCAATAAATGGTGTTGGGAAAACTGGACAGCCACATGTAGAAGAATGAAAGTAGACTATTATCTTACACCATGCACAAAAATCAACTCAAAATAGATTAAAGACTTGAAAGTAAGACCTGAAACCATGAAACTTCTAGAAGAAACATAGGTAGTAAGCTCTTTGACATTGGTCTTAGAAGCATATTTTCAAGTACAATGTCTGACCAAGCAAGAGAAACAGAAGAAAAAATAAAATAAACAAATGTGACTACATCAAACTAAAAAGCTCTGCACAGCAAAGGAAACCATCAACAAAACAAAAAGACAACTTAACAATTGGTAGAAGATATTTGCAAACCATATATCAGATAAGGGGTTAATTTCCAAAATATACAAAGAACTCATACATCTCAACAACAAAAAAACCAACAACCCAATTTAAAAATGGGCAAAAGATGTGAACAGAGATTTCTCCAAAGAAGATATACGGACGACCAACAGGTACATGAAAACATGGTCAACATAATTAACTATCACGGAAAGGTAAATCAAAACTACAATGAGATATCACCTCACTCCGGTCAGAATGGCTATAACTAACAAGAGAGGAAACAACAAATATTGGAGAGGATGTGGGGAGAAGGGAACGCTCATACACTGCTGGTGGGAGTGTAAACTGGTGCAGTCACCAAGGAAAACAGTATGGAGTATCCTCAGAAAATTAAGAGTAGATTTACCCTACGATCCAGCTATTCCACTTCTGGGTATTTATCCAAAGAACTTGAAAACACAAAGGCATAAAGATACGTGCACCCCTATGTTCATCGCAGCATTATTCACATTCGCCAAGGCTTGGAAGCAACTTAGGTGCCCATTAAGGGATGAATGGATAAACAAGATGTGGTATATATACACAATAGAATACTACTCAGCCATAAGAAATGATGAAATCCTGCCATTTGTGACAACATGGATAGACCTTGAAGGTATTATGCTAAGTGAAATAAGTCAGAGGGATAAAATCAAATACCATATGATCTCACTCATAAGTAGAAGATAAAAACAATGACAAACAAACACATAACAACAGAAACTGGATTGGTGGTTACCACAGGGGAAGGGGGGAGGAAGGAGTGAGAAAGGAGTAATTAGGCACACGTGTGGTGATGGATTATAATTAGTCTTTGGGTGTTGAACATGATGTAATCTATACAGAATTAGAAATATATTGTGATGTACATCTGAAAGTTATATAATGTTATAATCCAACGCTACTGCTATAAAAATTAAAATAAAAATAAATAAATAAAAAAGATGAAACTCTTTCCTACCTCTAGATTTTGTACATGCTGTTCCTCTTGTTTGGAATGCTCTTCCTAACAAAACCACAAACTCAAGCTGGAAAATTCTTACCCATCCTTCTGTTTCAAATTAAAATTTCTTCCTCAAACCCTCATCCTCAGGCAGGTGCCACAATTATTCCCTCTCTCAGAGCCCAGTGTCTTGACCTAGCAGTGCTTTCCAAAATTTGGGTATTAATTCGTTTGATGTCCATCCCTCTCACTGAAGTATAAGCCCCGTTAAGGCACCTGACATCTCTGTTTTGCTCACTCTCAAGTCTAAAGATAGTGCCTGAGACGTAGTAGGTACTCCAGAAATAGTTGATGAAGATCATATTACTATTTGTTTTAGGCTATCTGGTTTAAAAAGCTACTGAGAAGCCTGGCATTTCACTTTTGTGAACCAATACACAAGGCAGAGAAAATTAATCTAAGCCTGTGAGCATGATTTCAGAGCTGAACGTAGGAGAATTTTCTTTCCCACGTACGCCTCTAGCCTGAGATGGCCAATACCCTGCAGGGCAGGAGTGTGCCAATTCTCCTCCCTGCTCCCAATGCCAGACCTAATTAATTGATTACAGCATTCTTCAAGCTGGGGATTAACTTCTGATTCCTTTTCAACACAGTCCAGGCAGCCACCACCAACTGATCACAGTTGGCATGAAAAATGGACCGTGTTTTTCCATCTCCATTTCTAGTCCTTAACATCCATGGAAAATAGCCATGGTGAGAACTGACAGTTGCTTCAAGTGAAATGTCATCCTCCTCCTGCTTCTGAGGTTCGGGTTGGCACATCCCCTTAGAACGAACCGTTTATGGCAGCACACTGCAGCCAAGTCACTCAGATCCGACTCTGCCCTATTCCTAAGCATGCCCAAATACCCGCTTCACTGGATTGTCAGTATATTCACTGGATTCCCTCAGTCTATTGGTTGATTCTCTTGAGTGTTTCTTGAGAATTTTAAGAAAGATAGACAACATTTTCCTCAAAGAATTATTTTAGAAAGTAATTCTCATATTTTTGTTGAACACAGGAAAGCCAGGTCTTAAAGGGATGGTTCATCCCTTAATTTTCAATTCCAGGAGGGCAACCACAATCTCAGCTTGTTTCTGATGCGCATCAGTTCATGTCTTCATTATGCTGAATTACTTATTCATGAACCTAATTATCCCCTAACACAAATGTGTATAACTCAGCTCGGCACGCATCCTTCATTAAAGGATCTCAAGGCCATTAACTGGAAATCCATAGAAAAATTAAGTCAGGACTCTGACTTCATGCGTTTCTTTTGTGTTGGTACTTTAACTGTAAAGAAAGCACATCTAATCATAGTCCAGATGTGTGTGTGTTTGTGTGTGTGTGTGTACGCACACGTGTGCACACTCTTTGTTTAGCAGTAAACTCTAAGCTATAACTTCTAGAGATTTGCAGTTCTTCATAACGTATTCAAATAAATAAAAAGCTAAGTTAATATTTAATGGATTATTAAAAAGCTTTTTTCCAGAGAAATCATCTCTTCCCATTAAATATGAAATAAAATATTAAAATAAAGTGTTGGCTACAAATAAGGATTCTTCAAAGACTAGGTCATGGCTCTTAAATTGCCAGGAGATACTATGATGCATCTACAAAAAGGTAAATTATATTACTACAGTAGTGATAATAATAGCATATTTATCATACCTACTATGTACTTATTAGCATTGTGTTAAGCACTTCACCTATAATAAATCATTTTATCTTTAGAAGAATTACATTATTACCCCCATTTTATCCATGACTAAACTGAGGCACACAGAAGTTAAGCAACTTGCCCAAAGCCTGCCGGCTAGCAGGATGCACAGCCAGCAGACCCCTGTCCAAGATCATGCAGTTGGTAGATTCTGGCTCCAGAATTCATGCTTTCAATCCCTATAGTGTACTGGCTCTAGGACTTAGCACAACTCTTTTTTTTTTAAGTAGCCACTCCCTAAGCATCGTTACCCTCTCTAGTCCTTTCTTATCCCTTGTATCAACAAAGACCAACAGAGTTCTTGCATGCAAAAACTGATTGAACACTTCCATATTTCATTTTTCATTTTGGAATCCTAAATTCTAGAACTTTTGATATCTACAGATTCTAAAACTGTGCTGTCTGTTGGTTCCTCTAGGCACCTTTTCACCCACTGGGGACACTCTCTGATATCACAGGATATTTGATACACGGCCTGAGTGAACTCCCGGGGACCAAGGGCCCCTTACTTTGTCTCTTGTGGGTTCTACCATTTTTCTGGGTCAAGTCAGCTGAGCTGAACAGAGAATCCCATCCAAAGGAAATTAATGTGAGTTATTAACAAGCAACATTGTTCCAGCAAGTCAAAGTTGCCAACCGGACAGTCTGTCATGTGGTCCACAGGAGAGAAGAATCTGATCTTGCAACAGCTCCCTGACCATGATTTTGCAATGAATTGCCCAGTTGGAGTATGAATCCTTTTTGAGGAGGTAAGAAGTGAGTGCTAAGGCAACTTAGGGTAAGAAAATCTCAACTGGTTTGCAATTGCAATGTGAGCTCTTCTGTTCACAAATTTCTAGACACTTGCTGCCAAGGATAAAGCTGAAATTCATTAAAAAGTAAGAACATGGGAAAAATTTGGGATAAGATGAAAAATACAGATATAATAGGTGCTTAAGAAGATGACAGCAGCATCCTGAAAATTAGAAATGAAAATAAATATGAGATAAAACCTGAAATATTTAAACCAAGAGATGTAAAAGGATAAGAACAACAGAAGAAAGTAATATTAATCCTGGCCATAGAAATCCTCAAGTCTGTGATTGTGATTACGATTTAGAGAGCAAGATAGAACAAATTAATTATTTAGAAGAGTATTTTAAGAGACTCCGAGCTAACAAGATAAAAAATGAAACCATGGAAGTGAAGAGATGTAAAATTGAGATATTCTAAGAAAAAAGATTTAACAAGTAAGGTAAACTGAGTCAAGGATGAACAAGCCAACTCCTAGTATATATGTAGAACCGTGGTTCTTATACTTGTGAGAACATCAGAATCAACTAAAAACCCAGATTCCTGGGATTCACCCCAAAGTTTCTAAATCAATAGGCTTGTTTTGGAGCTTGAGAATCTGCATTTCTACTAAATTTTCAGGTGACGCTAATGCTGTCGCTGCTGGTCCAGAGACCTCACTTTGAGACCCACTGTCCTAGAGAGTCTCTGAAACTTACCTGCCTAAGCATATTTGCAACAGCAGTTCCCATAAAACAAAAGGGCATAAACATCTCTACTATATATTGAAAAGACACTGGACAAAAATAATATAGTGCTTTAATCACCCAATGGACTTTCATACACCAGGAAAATGAATGAACTGCAGCTCCACACAGCAGAATAGAAGAATCTTAGAAACAGCAAGTCAGAGGACGACATATTGAACAAAACTGTTTTTAAAGCTCAAAAACAAACAAAAGTTATTTGAGGACACATGCATATGTGGTAGAAATGGTTTTTTAAATATAAGAGAGCAATCAATTTACAACTCAGAAACAGGAGAACAGGACCGGGACGGAGAGCTGGTGCGTTGACCCACATCCACTGTGTCGCAGTGCCTAGTCTGGGCAGTGAAGTCACAGGTTTTGTTTCACTATTATTCTTTTAAACTTATAAATGATGGCATACATATATATGTATATACTCTTCCAGGTATCAAATACCAAATTTTAAAATATATTCACTGTGATGGTTAATTTTATGTGTCAAATTCACTAGGCCACAGTACCCATATATCTGGTCAAACACTATTCTAGTTGCTTGTGGGAGGGTATTTTTAGATGAGATTAACATTTAAATCAGTAGACTTTGAACAAAGCAGATTATCCTGCATAATATGAGTGGGCCTCATTCAATCAGTTGAAGGTCTAAAAAAAAGACTAAGCTCCCACAAGGAAGAGGGAATTCTGCCAACACATTGTTTCTGGACTCAATCTGTATCAACTCTTTGCTGGGTCTCCAGCCTGCCAGCCAACCCTGCAGCTTTGGGACCTGGCCAGCCTCTACAATCATATGAACCAATTCCTTAAAACAAACAAACAACAGATATATACATATATATATCCTCTATTGGTTCTGTGTCTCTGGAGAACTGTAACAATTCACATTTTCCAAAAATGTTTCACTCTTAAGTCCGGACTTTGAAAAAGAATGAACGCTTGGCCTGAAGTAGAGTCAGCAGGAAGTTTTCCCAGTTTCCTTACAGAAGGAGATTCCTGCTCAGAAACTGGAGGTCTGAGAGGCGGAGGGTCACACATCGTCCTCACTTCTCTTCTGTGACTGGATCATTTTCAACCATCCAGGTGTACTGGTCTCAATTCTTAGAGTTTTGAGTTACAGAAACAGCTCAGACGAGGGTAAACAAGAAAAGGGAATGCGTTGATCCTTATAACTAAACCTTTCAAGAGGAGGTCTGACTTCAGACATAGGTTGATAGAAGAGTACAGATGATTTTACCAGCTCTCAACTCTGCCCTCCTAACAACTCCAAACATATGTAACCCCTTAATACCATCAGTGGAAAAAGTGTTTATCTTTCCCCAGATTTGCAACAAACATTCTCGAATCAAGTTTCGTTGTCTGGGGGGTGGGTCCCGGCTGTAAATGGCATGCAATGATAAACCAAGGTTTGTATTCCAAAGCTCATTCCTGTGCCCACCTCCACCCATCAAATCACACAGATTAAGTTGGAGAGAGGTTGTTTCTCAGCGGAAAATCAATTGGGATGCTGTTATTAAAGGGGAAATGGATGCTGGGCAGATAAAAAATAAATAAAATAATAATAATAAAAACACAGATATCCACTCCACAGCGAACATGATTTCTCCTTAGAGACAGAACAAGTGACTGTGGCTAATTTTGTGATAACTACAGCATAGGTGGCTGTAAGAAAATCTCTCCTAGTCCAAAAATATGCAGAATCGTAGGGGTTTAGCACTGAATGAGCCTTTAGACTTTAGAGTACAGTACCATCATCTGAGAGATTAAGAAATTAAAGAACAAAGATGTTAAAAACTGGCTTAAAGTCAATCAAATAAGTCAGTGGCAAAATTGGGTCACTAAATGAAAAAGCCTAACATTTTCTTAATTTGTAAATGGCAGAGTAAAAGGGAAAACAGACTGGAGAGAGGTGTTACAAAGATGGTGCGATCTGGAGAGTTATTTGTTGAACACATTTGAGAAATGCTGTTTTAAAACCCTGAATGTTAAGTACTCTTCAGAAGCTTGAATTTGTAATTCTTCTAAAACATTCACTTTAATGGGTTTTCAGTTCCCATTTAGTTAAGGCTTATTCACAACAGAATTGTTTGTTTTGTCAGCTAAGGTCATAACAAATCCAGTTTAATATCATATACACATAAATTTATATAGCAGATAATTCATGTTCATACAGTATTTATCTTACATTAAAAAGAAAAATGCTATCAGAAACAAAACTCTTCTTCATGCCAAAAGTCAAATTTTCATGTTTTGTATGCTAAATATCAACTTCACTTTTATTTCAAAACTACTTTTATGTTAGCTATTCAGAGGGAGGATACAGCATCTAAAGATCTGATTTTTGTCATGATTTTCCTGGATAATCTTCTGGGTTTATTTTATTTCTCTTTTATTAAGATATTAAGCATGAGAAGGGTTATTACCTATCTATTCCAAGATGTGGAATATGGCGCCAACATGAAGGAGTAGATTTGCAAAAGGTGTCATCTCATTAACAACCAGAGTGGAACTTACAGAAATGTGTACTCAGCAATCCATTTCTGGGGTATTCGCGAAATGTAGAGACCCTGGGCATCTCAAAGGATATGCTTCTAAGGCTTCTCGAGTCTCTTTTATTCCATGTTGCATTTGACTTCCTCTCTAAGCACAATAATTGCAAACTATGACACCTTATTAATGACGAATGCGTGTGAGCTGATAACAGGAAGCAATGCTGTCCTATTGAGCTGATAAAGCCAGGAAGCTGGCCGTGCTCAGGTCCTGCCTTGCTGGTGGACAAGTCCACATCTGCCTCACAGCACAGGAAATTTGATTCTGTTTCTCAACATTTTTTTATGGAAGATTTCCAACAGTAGATCATGGAAGAAAATAGCATATCAAGCACCCATTTATCCTCCACTCAGATTAATGTCTCAACCATTTACAATGTTTGCTTCCATTTTTAAAAATAATATACTAAAGATAGAGCTCAAGTCCCTTCATGCTGTATATGGGAGATGTGCAAATTGTAAGGGAATACAGCTAAGGGTAAAGGGTCTTATTCTGGTGCCAACATCCTGGATTTGAATCCCAAATCTGCAACTCACTGGCTGTATGAACTTAGGCAAGTTACTTAACCCCTCTGTGCCTCAGTTTGCTCATTCATTAAAATGGGGATAATCATAATAATAGTACTTTCCGCGTAGGATTATTGTGAGGATTAAATGAATTCATACATGCAAAACACTTTGAATATGTGTGGTACTCAATGAGCACACTTCTTATTCCTCCCATGAAGCCCATAGTACATACATTTTCCTTAATGTTAAGACAAAATAGATGCGCTTTCCAAAATGGTAACCTTACTTCATATATCTGACCTTTAAGTGCCTGACCTCCACATGTGAATTAAAACTATGACTTAGACAAAAGGTGTTATTTAACAAAATATATCACATTATATCTAATCATAAGTGGTGGAAGATTTTGAATAAATCCATGGCAGCAAAACATTTAAATTTAAAACGTCACATTTTAAATTGAAATGGCTACAAAATACTGTCACTCCATAATCCTGGATCTCTAGCAAAAGATATTATAGAGATATTTATCTTATTTCATATAAAGTTTTAAATCTGACACTTGGTAACAAATAGAGGAAGTAAATAAAAGTTAAAAAAAAAAGTTTAAATACCTTACTGATAAATTAGAAAAATGTGCCTGTGATTATCATCCATTCCACCAGCATAGTTTATTATATTCAGAGAGACAAATGCATTTAACATGCTGACAAGTTCAATTTCCCTACAGCTTTATTACCCAAATTACTTTTAACCTGGGAAAATGTCAAGTGTCAACTCTCTTAAAGGGTAGCCATAGCTTTTAAGCAAATTTGTGAAGTCTTCGGAGGAAGGCCTGTGGCTGCTTCTGGCATTCTCTGATTGGCTCTCTAGGAAGACAATTTTTTCAAGCTTTCCATTTTCATGAAGTTCACTCTTTTGCTCAATTTCTATCTTTCCAACTGCTAATTTGCTTAATTGTTCAGGCTCTTGAATTTGAAATTCACTGATAAGCATTTCATTTAAACAATAGGAAAAAATATTATATATAATTTAACTTAGTGTATATTTTGAGATTATCCAAGGCTTATTAAGAAAATATGTAGAGTAAAATATATATTAGAAAATGCACACAAACAATAAAATATTGTGAGATTAAAACCTGAAATTTAGCATTTGCTCAATAAACTATTCTTCGATATATAATGGTTGTATACCTATGCTAAAACGTGTCTTACATTAATAGCCATAGCTATCTTAAGAAGAAGGAAGAATTATCCTGATGCTAATGACTGGCATACTAAGGCACAGACAAATAAATTGTCCAAGATCGCAGGCATCAAGTATATGGCAAAGACATAACTGACGTCGGAAGTCAACATCTGTTTTCTTAACTGACCTGAGGTATGTTCATGTCAAGAAAGAACGCTGTTGCAGATCATGTACACTGACATGGGTGACATTTGATTATAACATCACTATGCTTACCCATGACAGGATCGTAGACATTTATACCTAATCTGCACACTTCTGTCAAAAATGGTCACCGATCATTTAGAAACAGCTTAATATGGGATGTAACGAATATTGTGGTCCAGCACTTCTAGTGTGAAGGATTATCTCTTACTGCAGTTTTAGCAGTTCCAGTCCTGTCCAGGAACCACACACATATTTCTCTGGTGAATTGAAAAAGTCACAAATACTGCAATTTAACTATAATTTATCTAGTTAAGTAATTCTCCTCAAACAATAGAAATTATTAAAAATACAAGCTCCCTTTCCTCAATAGTCTGAACTTGTGATTAACTTTTACAGTTTCCAAAACAAAAATGACAAATGAAAATAAGTGCCCATAACAGTGATGGAAATATAATAAGCCGAACAGAGAAAAGACAGAGAATGAGATTGAGAGGAAGGGACACTGTGGAAGAATCATCCTTAGGCACATCTAACGTGGAGGGATTGAAAGGCCTAATAAAATGACTTTCTTATCCTTATACTTTATGTCACTGGAGAAAAAAGTTCCAAAGAAGAGATGTTAGCAGTTGATATTGTTTTTCTCTAATTCTTTGTGTAAATCCTCTTGAGTTTTTAGTGAACGATAACTCACTAAACAATCAAGGGTGATCTGATAAGGAGCTAATATCCAAAATATATAAAGAACTCATAATCTCAACAAAAAAACTAACAACCCAATTTAAAAATGGGCAAAAGATCTGTACAGAGATTTCTCCAACAGGCACATGAAAAGATGTTCAACATCACTAACTATTAGGGAAATGCAAATCAAAACTACAGTGAGATACCACCTCATTCCTGCCACAATGGCTATAATAAACAAGAAAAGAAATAAGAAGCGTTGGAGAGGAAGGAGAAAAGGGGACCCTCATACACTGCTGGGGGGAGTGCTGGTTGTTGCTGTCACTATGGAAAACAGTATGGCGCTTCCTCAAAAAATTAAGAATAGAACTGCCATATGATCCAGCTATTGCACCGCTGGCTATTTATCCAAAGAACATGAAAACACAAATGTGTGAAGATACATGCACCCCTATGTTCATTGCAGCATTATTCACAATAACCAGGAATTGGAGGCAAGCTTGGTGCCCATCAAGGGACTAATGGATAAAGAAGATGTGGTACAGGTACACAATGGAATACTACTCAGCCATAAAAAAGGATGAAATCCTATTGTGACAACAATGGAACTTGAGGGTGTTATGCTAAGTGAAATAAGTCAGAGGGAGAAAGTCAAATACTGTATGATCTCACTCATAAATAGAAGATAAAAACAAAAAACAAGCAGACACATAGAGACAGAGATTAGATTGGTGGTTACCAGAGGGGAAGTGGGGACGAAGGAGGGCAAAGGAGTGACTAGGAACATGTGTGTGGTGAGGGATTGTAATTAGTCTTTGGATGGTGAACATGATTTAATCTACACAGAAATCAAAATATAGTGATGTACACCTGAAATTTATATAATGTTATAAACCAATGTTACTGCAATAAAGAAGAATCATAGGGCCAGCCTGGTGGCATAGGGGTTAAGTTCACACGTTCCACTTTGGTGGCCCAGAGTTCATAGGTTCAGATCCCAGGTGCGGACCTAGCACTGCTCAGCAAGCCGCACTGTGGCAGCTTCCCGTGTAAAATAGAAGAAGACTGGCACAGATGTTAGCTCAGTGACAATCTTCCTCAAGCGAAAAGAGGAAGATTGGCAACAGATGTTAGTTTTTGGCCTATCTTCCTTCCAAAAATAAAAACAAAAAAATCACAGACAACTAAGAAAAGTGGATGGTGTCACTCATTTGGTAGAGAAAGAGACTGTGGGAGGGTATAGATCCTGAGTTGGCAGATGGTAAAGATTAAGGGAAAGTTTCATAAGGATTAGAAAGACAAAAATTACAATATTATCTTAGAAATTCTTTAAAATTCTGTCTTATAAAAATAATTTTTCAAATTATGCAAAAAAAACCAAGGATGATGATACATTGTATCCAAAGTCACCACCTGTCCCACTATTCTACTGTATATAATTACATATGGAATATGACACAGTTTGACATGCATACACAACAGCCAGGGCGTCTTGATAAGGTGTGACTATATATGCATGTGGAAGTAAGAGGCTCAAAATTGTTGAAATGGATTATTTATGGATCCCCAGTTTCTCACAGAAGTGCAAATCTCCATCTCTTTATCTTATGTAGAAGTACGTAAATATCATAACATTTTCCCCCAGATTTAATAACCACAGAGAGTCTCAAAATATCAAAATCCCAATTTATTTATAGATTATTTTTCCAGAGGAAAATATATTGTAAGGGCTTCTGAGGTGAATGGAGTAAAACCAAGAGCCAAAAAGCTATTACATAGTTGGCATTGCATTCACTATGTTAACTGAAATAAAAATGTCTCCTCACCACGCTGGGAGAGAAATTAAATGAAACATTTTACATTGCATGGGAGCCTCAAAGGTTGGCCTTGAGCAATCCTTTCAATACGGAGAGTTTCTGAAAAAATCTTCCCATAACTCATGTATGTACTTAATTATCTCTGGGGAGGTCAAAAGATTCATGAACTTCATCATCCACTAAAATGTGTGTGTGTGTGATCAAGAAAACAAACTAAATGCTAGTCCTTCCCTCTTATGCAATCAACCTGCAAACTCATCAATTTTATACACCTAAGTTTAAAAATCCACATGTAGGGGCTGGCCCCGTGGCCAAGTGGTTAAGTTTGCGCGCTCCGCTGCAGGTGGCCCAGTGTTTCGTCAGTTCGAATCCTGGGCACGGACATGGCACTGCTCATCAGACCATGCTGAGGCAGCGTCCCACATGCCACAACTAGAAGAACCCACAACAAAGAATACACAACTATGTACCGGGGGGCTTTGGGGAGAAAAAGGAAAAAATAAAATCTTTAAAAAAAAAAAATCCACATGTAAATTATCTAAATATCCGAACTTTTTTGGTAGTATTACATAGTGGGCAGCAGTGTAACCTCTGGACTCTCAAACTTCCTGTAACTGTAGCCCTGTTCTATCCTAGAAATCATTGTGTGGACGTGGGAAAGTTACTTAGCCTCCATAATTCCAACTCTGTAATATGCAATAACATCCTTACATGTATCAACTTGAGTTCATATATGTAAAGAGCTTAGAAAAGTACCTGCCACATGGTAGAAATTCAATAATTGTTTATTGTTAATTTCTCCACAAAGATACTGAGTTTTTAGTGATGCAAAAAACATTGTTTACTAAATAAAATGATTTATCTTAAGAATGACTATTTTGGGAATTCTGATGACCTATTCAAATTATTTATATTTAAAATTACATATTTGCTGTACAACTGTATTAGTCAGCCTTGCTGTGGTAATGTTGCAATACAAGCAATACCACAACCTTGGTAGTTACAGCAAATCTGTATTTCTTCCTCACAGATGGGACGAGGGTGCTGTGATTGCTTTGTTCCAGGTTTGAGTTGGAGATTTGGGTTGTTCCACATGTCTTCTCATTCCGGAACTCCAGCTGAAAAATCAGTGGTTACCTGGGTCTTGATCTTCTCATCACAGAAGCCAGGTGCTCAAGAGGAGTGGAAACTCATGGTGGCTCTTCAAACCTCTGCTTGAAATTTTCACTGTGACTTATGCCCATATTCCACTGCACAAAGCAAGTCACCTGTGCAAGCCCAAAGTTAACAGAGTAGGGAAGAATAATGGAAGAACAAAGAAATTTAAAAAAATAACACAATTGACCGCAACAACTTGTTTATTCGACTACAAAAAATGTGATTCATTCATACTCAAGACATCTTCCTTCCCACATCTGAACAGCCAGCTTCCAGGCTCCACATTACCATGAAGAACATGTACAACCAGAAGCTCCCCTTATTCCAATCCTGGCTCTTCTACCTACAAGATGTGAGAACTTGGACAAAGTATTTAATCTATCAAAACCCCCAGCCCCTCATCTGTAAAATGGAGACAGGAGTAACCATAACTTTGTATGGTTATTAGGAAAACTAATGCACATGAAATGTGTATAAGACAACTGGCACATAGCCTGGCATGTAGAACTCAAAAGTCATTTCACTTATGATTATGGTTTACTATGACCAAAGGATAAAAAGCAGGATCAATTAGGAAAAACGCACATCTGACAAAGTCTGCAGGATACCAGGTGTGAGCTTCTAAGAGTCTTCTCCCAATGGAGCTGCACAAGACACACTGAATCTCCCAGCAATGAACCGTAGCAACACATGTACAATATTTTCTGCCAGGGAAGCTTTTTGGGGCCTACAAGTCCAAGGTTTTTATTGGAGACCGTCATGTAGGAAGACTGTGGCTTCATGATTGACCAGTTATCAAAATTCCAAACCCCTAGAAGGAAAGTACACATGCACCAGAAACCACACTGTTTGCACAAACTATCTTGACAAGCTGGTACAGTGTGGTTCAAGGCTTCGAGCATACAGGACTTTCTTAGCAGTAGCATAGGGAAAATTCTAAGAGCTCAGTTTCCATCGCCCACCCCTAGTAGCTACGGTCCCATTCATCCTTTATCATAAAAGTCTAGATTTGCAGTTAGGCATATAATCTACTAAAATACAGACGGAAGTCTGTGTGGCTAAGTCCTGAGCAAGAGGATATAAGTGAAAATGTTGTGTTTTACTTTTCAAAAATGTTTTTAAAGATGGGGAATTTGAGGGTGTAGGTTTCTGGTAGCGGGTGTGCAAATATGATTACTAGAACTCAATCTGCCATCTTGGATTGTGAGTTAGAAAACCAGTGCAGGGGATAGCAGAAGCAATGAGGTAGAAATAGCCTCAGTGCCTAATGTGGTTGCGATGGTTAGTTTTATGTGTCAACTTGACTGGCCTAAGGGATACCCAGATAGCTGATAAAACATTGTTCCTGTATGTGTCTGTGGAAGAGAATACCATTTTAATCAGTAGACTGAGTAAAGAAGATCATCTTCAGCAATGTGGCTGGACATCATCCAGTCCACTGAGGGCTTGAATAGGACAAAAAGGCAGTGGAAGGGCAAATTCACTTTCTCTGTTTGAGCTGAGGCATCCATCTTCTCCTGCCCTTGCATCAGTGCTCCTGGTTTCCCAGCTTTACCAGGATTTTCGGTATCAGCCCCCTGATTCTCAGGTCTTTGGATTCATACTGACTTAGACCAATGGCTTTACTAGTTATCCACTATAAATATATATGTATTTTATAAACATATTTGTATATGTAATATACATATTTCCTGTTGGTTCTATTTCTCTGGTGAACCCTGACTAACACAATCACCATGCCAGCCTCGTCTTAATGTCTAGGTGTCTTTTAGAGGAAAGAAACAAATATCTATCCTGTTTAATCCACTCTGGTTTGTATTTTTCACTTTTGGTACAACTTGGAGAATGTGAACTAATTCCTACTTATACAAAATTCAACTAATATTTTTAAATTGATGAATTCCATGCCTATTTCCCCTAGGAGCTCTGGGAACTCCACCTTAATGCAGTGTGCTCAATACAAAGGCTGGAGCAGAGACCTGAAGCCTCATATACCATCATGATTTCCAGGAGAGAAAACAAGGAGAGAATGCTATGAGTTTTCGGTACAAGCTAATCATTCATTCTCAAAACAGAATTGCAGACAAGAATATTCTTTCCATAATCTTGTTTTATGGTGCCTTTTGATGAGTATCATTATTTCCTTCCAGTGTCCATATTTTTCTCAAATGTTGAAATCACAAAGTCCTCTAAGCTACTGTTGTTCCCTCTTCTGCAGGTCTGTCATCTTATTCCACCCCACCTCACCCACAATGAAATAGACGTAAATCGAAAGGTGGAAATTCACCAAGGAGGCTATCCATTTCTGTGACAAGAAGGGGGCTTTCTCTCTTAACCAAGGGAAGCAAAAGGCTAGTGTTTGCTTTGTTGCTATTAGCCTTATCATTCTGCTTCTTCTCTGGGGCAATTTCCTTGAGAATCTACATGAGCAATGTGAAAGTTGAATATATTTGTGATGAGAGCAGATGTGTATATACCTTTTCTTGTTAGTTCTTCTGCAAGAATGAGAAATCAATTTGAGTACACATGTCAATGCGTTGTAAATGGGCGTTTATTTCTGTTCCCCACAAGAAACGCTCTAACACCTTCTGATAGGATTCCACTATCATTTCCAAAACATTCCTAAGCAAAGCCTCCCATAATCTGACTCATGTATAAAAGCCTCATGGCCTTTATGGCTGAGGACTGAGTGGCTACAGGATCTCGGATAGAGGGAGAGAGGGAGGAGTGGTTCCGCCAGGAATGCTTTTCCCCCAGATGTAAACCTGGCTCATCCCTCACCTGTCCCAGGCCTGTGTTCAAATGTTCGCCTTCTCAGTGAGGTCCCTCCTGCCCATTTTACTTAAAATTGCAGCCGTTCCTCTCCCCTGCTCTTTTTGTTTGCCACAATACATATCACAATACGTACTGTCATAATACATATCGTCACAATACATATCATGTTATTTTCAATGACTCCCCTACTAAAATATACACTCCATGAGAGAAGGACTCTTTTCCAGATAATATAGTCCCTAGAACAGATTCTGACACATGGTAGAAGCTCAATATATATTTGTTGAGTGAGGAGAATAGAAACGTATTACCTAATTGTGTCTCTGTAGGACTAATTGCAGGAAAATATTTGTAAGATCCAAAGGATACATTTTAATTCTCATTATATTTAGAGCTTGACATGTAAAAGAAATTGTTTTAATTCTAAAATTTTAAAAATTAGAGAAAGAACCCTAGAGCTTTTGTACTTAGAATCTCTGTAGAACAATGACAGTTGCCTAACGAGCTTCTACGTCCCCCTTCTCCCCTCCAGAGGTGCTATAATGTTTTATCCATATGTTGATACTTGTAGCAGGAAAAATTCTAAAGTTGTTCCTCCCAAGATTCCCATCTTATGGTTATTCAATCAAACACTTATCTAGGTCCTGCTCTGAAGGAGTTTGCAGATGGAATTAACATTACTGCTCATGAATTTAGGTAGGGAAATTATCCTGGATTACCCAGCATCATCACAAAAACCCTATAAAGCAAAAAGGAAAGACAGAAGTGGGGGATTGAAGAGCAGAAGGAGATGAGACAGAGGGAGGTTAAAGAGATTGGAGCAGTGAGAAGGACTTGACCTATCATTGCTGGCTCTGGCTTTGAAGATGAAAAAAAGGAAACCATGAGCCAAGGAATGCAGGCAGCCTCTAGAAGCTGAGAGTAACCCCAGGCTGACAGCCAGCAAGGAAACAGGGACCTCAGTCCTGTAACTGCTTAGAACTGAATTCTGCCAACACTTAAATGAGATTGGAAGTAGATTCGTCCCAGAGCCTCCAGATAAGATCGCAGACCTGACTACACCTTGGTTTTGGCCTGTGAGACTATATCAGAGAATCAGCTGAGCCATGCTGCTCCAGGCATCTGACTTGCAGGCTTGTGAGCTTATAAATGTTATTTTAAGGTGCTAAATCTGTGGCAACTGTTATGGCAGCAGTAGAAAATCTTTACAACACTTCCCTCATAGGAGCCACGTACTTCAGAGAGATCCAGTCCTTTGAAAGCTTACGGGATTGGTTTGATTGGAATTGTGGGAATCCCAAGTCCTCCTTCCACGCTGATTATTTCCAGAACCCAGGCCTAAGCCAGTCACCACATGGCCTTCCCCTGACCACAGGGACTGGTTCAAGAAGGAGCATTTGCCCTAATATGGGCCAATAAAATGTGGAAGAGATTTGACGAATGGGTTCTAAGAACAAAACTTCATCACTCTGCAAAGCTGCTAGAAAAGTTGTTCTCTCTTTGATGAAGTTGAGAATATGTGGCTATGAACCCAGAAATACTCTGGCCATTTTGCTCCCCTTGGAGAATACAGGCTGAGGATGAAGAAAAGTAGAGGAGAGCACAGCTGAGTGAACACCAGAGAAACAGAGCAGAAACACAGCAATAAGTCAGCTCTCTACTAAATCCGGTGTGGTTCAGAGGATTTTGAAAATAAAGTCACTCTAAGGGCCAGAATAGCCAATTTAGGTTTATTATGCAAACATTAAATCACATCTGATTGGGGCATTTCCTAGTACCCTCACATTTATTGTAAAATTTAATAAAAAGAATAACTATGTTTATCAGAAGCAAATCTCTCCTTATCTGTAATTATGTTGAATGTAAATAGATTAAGCCCTCCATTTAAAGACAGAGATTGGTGGAATGGATAAAAACATGATCCAAATATATGCTGTCTACAAGAGACTCACTTTGGATCCAAAGACGCAAATAGTTGTAAGTGAATATATGGAAAAAGATAATCTGGGTAAACAATAATCCAAAGAGACCAGGGGTGGTTATATTAATATCAGTCACAGTAGATTTTAAATCAAAAAATTTATGAGACAAAGAAGGATATTACATATTAATAAATGTTCAATACATCAAGAAGATATAATAATTATAAACATTTATGCATCTAATAACAGACCATCCAAATATATGATGAAAAAATTGACAGAATTGAAGAGAGAAATAGCCATTTCCACAGTAATAGCTGCAGACTTCAATACCCTATGCTCAATAATGAATAGAACAACCATACACAAGATCAATAAGGAAAGCAATGACCTAAATAACCCAATCAACTGACTGGATCTAACGACATGTAGGACACTATACCCCACAATAACAGCACACACATTCTTCTCAAGGGCATATGGGGCATTCTTCAGCATACACTATATGTTAGGTCAGGAAATAAGTCTCAATGGATTTAAAAAGATAGATGTCATACAAAGTATCTTCTCTGACCACAAGGGGATGAAGTTAGAAATCAGTGACAGAAGGAAAACTGGAAAATTTGTGGAAATTAAACAACACACTCAAACAATCAAGGAATCACAGAAGAAATCACAAGGGAAATTTAAAAATATTCAGAGAAAAATGAATATCAAAACACAACACACCAAAACATGAGTCGCAGCGAAAGCAGCTGCTAAGGGGAAAATTTATAGCCGTTGATGCTTACACTAAAAAAACAAGAAAGATTTCAAATCAACAACTTATCTTTACAACGTAAGGAACTAGTAAAAGAAGAACAAACTAAACCCAAAGCTTTTCTCAGATAAACTTTTGAGATTAATTTTGAGCAGATAATTCTTTAATAGTCTTTACCATTACCGTCACCACATTCCATCCTACCTCTGGCAAACTCCAAACAGTAATTTCATCAAAGGCATATTGGAAAATAAAGTTTCGAATTATTGAAAATGCAGGGTATTGACTAATGCAATTATCCACACTCCCTGAGCATTTGACTCACCTAGTTTGGGGGAGGGAGTAGAATTGTTACTTTAGTATTTCCCACATGATTCAAATGAAACAGGCAGCTTCATATACCGTTGATGGGCGCACACAATGGAAAATTCTCCCTGTAGGCTCATTCCAACAATAGGTATTACAACGTGATTTACATGTGCCCTCTGATCTAACAATTTCACTTTTAGGAAATCTTTCCTAAGGAAACAAAATGGCAGCGCCTAAAGATGCACCTATAAGCATTTTCACTGTACTATGTGTAAAGGAGAAAAAAATCCATCAATAATTCATTGGTTTAAATAATTATTTTACATGAATGTAATGCCTGGTATGTAGTCATTAATATGGGCCCAAATTCATGGAAATGGAAACATGAAGTGAATGTATTACTAAAAAAAATTAACTTAATGTAGCATATACAATACACATTTCTGTTGTTAAATTTTACATGTGTATAATTTTACTTATTTGCATACGTATATATGTGTATGTGTACATATGTGAGTTCATATAAACTCAGGAAGATTGAGAAGAACAGTACTTGTCTCAGGTGATAGCATATCCAGTACCTGTTTTTTCTCCCTATTTGTCAGATTTGATTAAATCTTTTATATTAAGCACACAGCACACACACACATATGTATATTTTAATCAGAAAGGTAATGTGACTTTTTGTTTTAAAGGAAAAACCACAGTGGACAAACCGAAATTTGAAGTTGAAGAAAGATAATATCGTCTTATAATGCTTATCTGCTACAGGTACAGAGTTTTAGAAATAAATGTTTTTTAAATCGAAAGTTGTTATTCACTTAGCAAACAGGTTCCAGGTTGCGTTTGCTCTGTGTGGAGATCTTGCAGGGCGATAATCATATGACAACAATAGGACAGCCTTCAGACCTACCATTACCGAGCCCATTCTTCCTTCCCTCTTGGTGGACATTTCCACGGAGCTGCTTTCAAGGGAAATTGTACAGTAACATTTTAAATGTCAATTTCAGGGAAACATTGGCAAGAAAACCATTAATGTTGAGTATCACAACACTAGAGAGTCTCTACCTTTATCTCAGCTCAGCCAATGCTTTGTTTTAAGAAATGAAGGTAAAAATCCAGTCTGGGAACATGGTTTTGAATCGAGTGTAAACCCACCACAGTCAACAGGGGGTGAGCTACGTCCTGTAAGAAAATGACTTATGACAGGTGACTTATCTGAAACCTGCAGAGGTGCCTTTATGAGTCACTGAAGTTTCATTTAATTTTCTTCATCAGATCTCTCCTCCCTCCTCCTGTCTCTCATGTCAATGATCTCCACATCTGCATTTCCTTTACCCTCCCCCCATCTTTAACCAATCTGGGGAGTGCTTGCGATTGAAACACGGATTTGAGAAGGAAATTTCTTCTAGCTGTCATGTACTAAAGATGGCTTGGCAGTTGCTTTTGGATCAACAGATGAATTTTCCCCACAGCTAATGTGAATTCCTCTGTAAGGTGCTTAGCTGGGACCCAGAGAAACTGACAGCTCTCAGACCAGCCTCTCCTGCAGACTCCTCTAACACGCTTTGATTTAATGCCAGCCTCAGTGTGTATATTGCATCCCATGTGTGTTTTCCTTCACTCTAAAACCATCTACATTGAGCTGCAGATGACATTTCCTTTGACACAGTGTGACAGACCTCATTGCTACACAAATCTGTGCATCACTCGTGGGGCCCCCTGGAAAACTGGAGGGAGCTGGTGTCAGTCACAGACCTCCCTTTGGGTCTCCAATTTCCTTTGTCTCTTTATTACCATTAACACTGAGCATTTAAGAAGCCAGACCTCCTCCTGCCCAGGCCTGCCATCACTGCTTTAATGCAGAAATGGTTTGCATACCTGGGGAATTGCCTATGCTCTCAAGCCAATAAAGTGCTAGCTAAGTAGTAAGAGAGTCAATTTGTTACCTAACTAGTGTATGTAGTGAGGTATGGATTTATCCATGCTACAACTCAGTTGTACAAGGGTAATGCTCATTCTCTGGTGAACATTTCTTAATCCCTCCTAATCCCAAGCCCTCCTGTGTGCAGCTCCTTTCTAAGACGGTATGGTAGACAACATTTCATGAGACATCTGACATGAGTCAGGAAGTGAGTTTCAGGTTTAAATCATTCCAATGTGGAAACTGCAGTCGAAAGAGAACATCTCATTCTGAGTATCTCCAGGGGAAAGCCATGACTGGTCTTGCCTGGCTGACACTGACTGTACTGTGTTGAGTCAAACACCCATTCCTGAGCTAGTCAGTGTGAGCCAAGATAGTCAAGGCTGGGTACAGATATGATGGATGCTGTTCAGGCACTAGCTCGTAGGCTTATTGAGTGAATAAAAAATAAATAAATGATTGTCTGGTGAACAGTTCTCCAAAATCCACATTAGTGGTTTGGGAAACAAACAAACAAACAAACAAACAAAAAACAATCCTTGAATTGATTGGAGAGAGAAGGTCTCTATTAGAAACAGGAAGAGACCGTTTGTCTGGCAGCAAAGGGAAACAGCTGTGTGAATGGATTCAGGCTCCAGGAGGGCCAAGGTGCAGCATCAGACTGCTGAACTGGACTCTGGCTCCGGTGCGCCTGCGCGATGACAGCCATTCTAGGACTCCGTTTCCACGTGTGTAGAATGTGTGTAGTCAGGCTCAGACGACGGTGTCTAGAGTGCCAGGTGACATAACGCAATTAACAGACTCAAAAGGTCAGCACATAGCAACCTCTCAACAAGTGGCAGCAGTAATTACTATTATTTATGAGAAATAGGGAAAATAGATAGCTATCGAGGGTAAAAGGAATTGCATAACCCTCCAATGGAAACTCCAAGTGTGTTCAGTTGCATGGATTACATATTGGTTTATTTATTCCAAGACTGTCCCCCTAACTAAACTATTAGCCCCATGGGGGTGGACCCAGACCACTACAGTTAAGCACTTACACCCAATCCCTAGCCCCGTGTCTGGCACATAATATGTGATCAATAATTATTTGATGAATGAATAAATGTTTGTGTCTAAGAGTGAAGGAACCAGGCAGAACAGTTGTGCTGACCAGCCATTACCAGGTAAACCTGAGAAAAATTGAAAAGAAATCTGTAATCTCTCAGGAAGCCTCAAAAACGAGGCTTTCCCTTTACTCAGCCATTACAAGTTTATTGGACATACCCTGTAAGTTTAAAAATTAAACAGGAAAGGGGATATTTTCCATTTTTAATAAAAATCTTTTATGTTTCTTAAATATATAGTTAGGCATACTGTAGAAATATAAATTTAAGTGTGCTAGGAGGAGAGAATAGGCCAACTCAGTAACAGTCCACACAAGTATTACTTGCAGAAATTCCAGAAAGAAGGCACTGACGAAACTATTACAATTATAACTTTCAATCCTGATGTTGCTTTTTCAATTTATCAGGAAAGAGAAAACAATCACTTTTTAAAAGTCATCAATTTGGGGGGTGGGGGAGGCAAAGTGTAGAAAAATTACCAGTGAGTAAAAAAGCAGAAAAGAAAAATTAAATTGCAATAAGCAAGGAAGAGAGGAAATTCACTGTGAGACACACATGTGCAAATTCACTTTCTTGAAGGCTTAAGGAGAGAATTATTCATTTGGGGGACAAAGGATAAGAAAAATTCACTTTGGGATAATGACAAAAGAGAAGACAAATTCACTATTGTGGGAGAGAAAAGAAAAGACAAATCTCCTACGTAGAGGAAGAAAAGAAAGACAAATAATAAGAAAGAAACCAGTATTTCATTTTAGGGAAGAACACAGAAAGGGCATTTTCAGAAGAACCTATGATTTGGGGAAATAATTGGTTTATGATTATACCTTATTAAACAATGGATACTGACTGGAATGCCCAAAACTGGCATTTCTCAGCAAATCCCTGTATGATAACTAAGAAATTCCTTCACATCTTTCAGACTAATCAAAATGTGAAAGAAAAATGTAAAACTTCAGACATGCAAAGTGGTTACCCGACTCCCACAAAGTGCATTTCAGATATGCTTGTATTTCAGAATCCACCAGGCATTTGAGAACCCAGTGTCTGCCCTTTACAATTTGTCACATCAGTATTAATGAAACCCAAACGCAGAAATCCTTATTTTTTATACACAAATGAATTTGGATAATAATCTTTAGCTACAATGACATTGGGTTAGAAATTAACAGCCAAAGAGGAAAGGCAATACAAGATTTGATTACATTAAAATCTCCATTAAATTTAGCATCCTCAGAGTTTCATAGCAGGAAAACCTACATTTGCCCAATAATTGTGCCCAACCATGCCTGCCCCAACACGTGGTATCTGCTATGTTCTAATTTGCTACTGTTAAAACCTGTTGCTATTTAATCTTCACAATCCCCACCTTCAGCCCTCTCATCCTCCCTAATTTTGCCTTTAATGTGTCAACTTTCTGATTATGTTGAAAGCTCTTTGAGGACTCACACAACCCGTATACACCACAGCACCTGGCGTAGGACCTTGAATAGTAACGTTAAGGGTAACACAGTAACGTGAAATCTTGATTTGATTTTTGGATCCTTAAAATCTCCTTAGGGATGCTCAGAACTTTAAAATATCTTATGAGGGAAATACATGACACATTATTGATGAGAGGTAACTGGGAAAAATAAAACTTTGTAAAGTAAGAAAAACTAAGTTAGGTCACCTCCAACTTCTCAGAAAACATCATTTAAAGTTGCCTGTGCAAACTGTTAAGGACTTTAGCATAAGTTATTTAAAGGAGTGACTTTTTCGTAAATAATCAGAAATTAGTCATAAGCTCTCACAATTCGCAGGAAAATGGACCCAGAGTACTTTTTCAAATAACAAACAATCTTCTCTATTCTTACAGTAGTTGCCTTACTCCCCCAAATAAGTAGGTGGGAAAAATACACAAATGTGATTTTGAAAACTGACTCCCCGGAGGAATGGTGACTATTTCAGTGAAAATGTTTTAGTTGTTATTACCCAATTCTGAAGAAAAGAATTTAAGCTTAAAAGTTCAATACATTTTTAAATTGATGTATGTACCCATAAGAATAAAATTAAAACTAGAGCAATGTCACAAAATAAAGGGTCTGTGGCAAATGAACTTTTATCTGCACTTCCCTTTGCAATTCTCTTCCTTCCTTCTATTCTTCCTTTCCCCCTGAAGCAAAGAATTATCCAGCCCAGAAGTGCAATAGTGATTGATAAAGTCCGCCTTAAAGCATTGCTATCAGTTGTAGCAGATAGTATCGCTTCCCAAGAACATATTAAAATCTATTTCTAGTTCTTTTCTGTCCTATCCCACCGGCTCTACATCACCATCATAGAAGGAAATCATGGCAAAGCATTTACTGGGACTGATCATTCACGGCCTTGCAACACTGTCTCCTGAGTGATACAAACTGATCATTTCCATGGATTTTCCTCTGATTCTGGCGCCCTGAGAACTGTAGAACACGCTATTGCATTTGGACAAATCAAGACCAAATTTCTCAAGCTTTCAGTGCCTACAATAGTCTCATTAGATATATAAACTCTAAGCTGTTAAACTGGATGGTCATTTTTCAAGAAGGCAACTCCAGAAGTATAAATATAATAATAGAAAAAATGGCTATTTACAATAAAATAACAGGTAAACTAAGCTCAGTGAAAACACTCTGACGGCCACCTCTGTTGACTTGGGCAGAGGCAGGAAGGAGAAGAGGAAGTCAGCAGAGTTAATATCACTGAGAGAATGGATCTCTACAGGACTTCCTTTTCTCTTATAGAGATTGATGAGAAGCTGTACATAACTAAGACTATGGTAACGTTAGTGGAAAGTCTGAAAATTTAAGAGCCCATAGCAGATAACCTCTTTTTAGTATAAAAACGTATATATATGTGTGCGAGATTTATTATAAGGAATTGGAATCATGCAGTTATGGAAGCTGGTAAATCCAAAATGTGCAGGGTGGGCCAGTGGTGCAGGAGACCCAGGGAGGGCCAGTGTTTCAATTCAAAGGACATCAGGCAGGAAGAGCCAATGTGGCAGATGAAGTCTGGAAGCAGCTGGCTGGATAAACTCTGTCTTACCCAGGGGAGGGTTGGTTTCATTGTTTCATTCAGGCCCTTAATTGATGGGATGAGGCCTACCCACATTACGGAAAGCAATTTGCTTTACTCTACTGATTAGAATGTTAATATAATCTAATTTTAAAGTCTACCAATTTAAATGTTAATATCATTCAAAATACCCTCACAGAAACACCCAGAATAATGTACATGAAATTTCTGGGCACCTCATGGCCTGGTCAAGTTGATACATAAAATCAACCATCACGAAGTCCTTCAATGGACTGGTCTGGAAAGGTAGAGCAGTGAGATGTACTCTGCAAGGAGGAATCTGAATTTTGTAGTCAGTCCAGGGCTGTAATTAGAGAGGAAGGACCTCATGAAGGGAACCCATACCAAGGAAGAGGAGCTTGAGTACCATGTTGGCCAGACAGTGAGCCTGGGAGGAAGTCAGTCAGAGGGAAAGTGATAGTTGTGAAAGAGGCTGAATGACCTTCAAAATATGCTGTATAATATTCATTCCTATGCTGTGCTTCAAAGCCACGTTCTTCCCTTAACCACAAACCACAAAGAAATGTCTGCTTAACACAGCTACTTTGTTTTGAGGAAATCTAGGAAAAGGGTTGGTCGTCCACTTTTGAGTCGGATAAGCCGAAGAAAGAGGACAAGACATTAGGACAAAATGCGAGTGAGATTAAGAATTCAGTGAACTCAGGAAATCAATGCAAGTGTGGACCGGACCATCCAGGGACACTGAGGCAGAGATGTGAGAAACACAGGCTTTTAATTAGACTGGTTGTTCCAAAAGATTGGATATCTAGGGAAAAGTAGGTACTGGCGCTTGGGTTCCTGGGTAGAGACAGGCAAGATGCTTCGAAGTAGCGTTTCACTCTCTAAGACCAAATTTGTAAAAAATATATTTTATATAATATCTACTTTAACATGTTAAAAAGGATATTCTTGGAGTTTGGAATAACTATAAAGGATACTTTAATTAACATTTTGCTTTATTTGATCATTGGTTTGGAGATATAAAGACCCTAAAATATTGGGAAGGGAAAAAAAAAGGAAAGGTTGGAAGCTACATTGTTAGTAGAACTCAGTGCTAAGATTTAACTATAATTTATGTGATTTTAATTACTTCTTGGAAATAGACTATCTGAAATGCGACAAATTCTCTGTAGAACTAACTCAAATATTTTTGTTTATCTTCTAATCTCTTTAAAAGCCTGCTTTTTCATAGTACTTAATGCTACATGTGGCAGTAACTGAATTAGTTAAAAAGTAGCATGACTAGTAATACCATAAATGCAACACACACAGACACAATATTTATGAATGTGCGTGTGTATACACACATATAAATTGATTTTTAGAGTCAGCCTCTGTCCACGTGCAGTGAGAAAATAAGTAAAAACCATGTGAAGCAGTCCATGTCACAGCACCTTTTTTTTTTATAGCATCCTATTAACATATTGTTGGGTATGAGTTGTCTCTAAACATGTTGACATAATGGGTGATGGTACCTCAATACACACACACACACACGTACATACACACACACATAGTATAATCACATTTAATGCAAAAATGAATTATGTAAATTGAAATTGTGTGATATTAAAATATTAATAAATCTCCACTTAGGCTCAACATTTTAAATAATACAAACATCCCCCAAGAAAGCATCAGCTTCTATGACTTCAGAGCTGGTTAAGTGAATTGCAAACTTGGCTTTCACGCTTATTTCATGGTAATCCCACTGTCTAGCTGGTAACTAAAAATGATTGCCAACCTTTCGAAGTATTGTATGCAACGTGTTTTTTAAATGAATCCACCCAAATGAACCTATGACTCTTTTGCTATCATTTAACATAGGCTGTTATAATTTAAATTCTTTTCAGATCTCATAACAATGCACTCCAAATGCCCATTAAGCGATGCTTGTTTTGTGCTAACACTGGAAACTAAACCTGAGAATCAATACGAGGTGTAATAAAATGCTATGAGAAAATTTAAATAACCACAATGATATGCTGTGTTCTTAATTAGGGAATATCATTATGTGAAATATTAGTGCTCATTACTGTGGAAATTTAAGGTAGCATTAAAGAAAACATATGTTACAATGGTTGTAGATTTATGTGATCCAAGAATACACTCCTATACATTTTGCTTTCATTCCTACTGGAAAAAATAATCTTGAGTTATGTGAGTTGCGATCATAATAGGTCTTTAGGAAAACATTCTGTGCATAAAATGTCACTGTACCATACAAGCTAAGGAAATTTTAAAAATCTACATGTCCTGTGAGTAACTGTTAGATGCTTGGTCTTCATTATTTCCTTTTTTACAGAAATCTCAACTTTTTTACTTACAAGAGTGTCTACTATAGCCTTGTTTATTTGAGAAAAATAGGCAACTATCTAAATGGCCATCAACAATGAATTTGTTAACACAGTACGGTACATCTAATCAATGGACCAACATGCAGCAATTCAAGAAGTTGAGATGAGTTTATATGCATCATAAGAAAAGTGAATAAAAGCATATAACAATGCAAAAATTAATCCAGAAAAAACATAGCAATCTAAGGAATGGAACTTGGGTGGGGAGGAGAGGAACGCAGTACAATGGGGAGATTTGCATTTTCTTGTATATTTTAATTAATTAAATTAACATGTATTTCTTTTATAATCAGCACAAATAATCTCATTTTATAAAACCTCATACTTCGCTCATAAGCAAAGTTACGCATATTTTAAAGTTCACTTCTATTTCGAATTAAGCATAAGTGCATTAAATGCAGGCATTTAGCTCTGCTCTCCAACAATCCCACTAAAATATCAATAAAATCCATTTAAAAAGTATAAACACAACAACAAGGAGAGAAGGAAGAAGATAAGAGTAGCATAAATGTGTTAGTCAAATTTGGAAGGTGGAAAGATGGAGAGCAAGTGGCAAGGACATATCAAATCGAAGCAGGCTGAAAGTGAAGGGGCTGTGATGGAAGGCATGGTGTCCCTGAAAGCAAGGGTGTGGTAGGACTCACAAAATCACAAAAAGAAGGGCCAGACAGCTATTTAAGAGGCAATTAGGTGCCAGCCCTGGGGTGTGGCCCAGTGGTGAAGTTCACATGCTCCACTTGGGAGGCCCAGGGTTTTGCTGGTTTGGATCCTGGGTGTGGACCCAGCACTGCTCATCAAGCCATGCTGAGGCTGCGTCCCACATAGCAGAACTAGACAGACCTACAACTAGAGTATACAACTATGTACTGGGGGTCTTTGGGGAGAAGAAGGGAAAAAGAAAAAAGATTGGCAACAGATGTTAGCTCAGGGCCAATCTTTAAAAAAAGAAAGGCAATTAGATATCTTAGTATTCTTTTTTGTCCCAGCAGAAAATGGGTGCTTATTGGATATAAGCTTCTGTTTGTTTATATCAAGAAAGAGCAGTGTAAGTATAGTATTTAGAGATACGGAAGTAAATACAGAAAAAAATAGCTTAACAAAGTTGAATATGACTTTTCTCTGGAGAGCAGGTATCAAAGACAGGGTAGGTGGGGCAAGAACTGATGCTTTTTGTTACTTATAACACAAATTTTAGCTTATGTTACTTTTAAGCTTTTTGCATACATCACCACTTTTTAAAACTATATGTGCAAATTACATTAGTGAACATAAAAGTTAAAACAAAAAAACTTTGCTTCTTACTGACTCACTACCAGTATATTATTTATGTTCATTGGTTTCCAGGCTAACCGTAGCACAAAAATTTCTTTCTATACTGAAATTGGATGCACAAGTTGAAATAAGTAAATATATATTAAAAGTTTTTGTTTGTTTGATTTTTGAGGAAGATTGCCCTTGAGCTAACATCTGTTGCCAATCTTCCTCTTTTTTTTTTTTTCTCTCCCCAAAGTCCCAGTACATAGTTGTATATCCTAGGGTAAGTCATTCTAGTTCTTCTCTGTGGGATGCCACCACAGCATGGCTTCATGAGCACTGTGTACATCCAAACCCAGGGTCCAAACCAGCAAACTCCAGGCCACTGAAACAGCACACAAACCTAACCACTTGGCCACGGGCCTGGCCCCTAGAAATTCTGAAACCATCATATGTGTAAACCGGCATGAACAATTAAGTAAATGGGTGGAACCAGGTTTCTCATTGTTGGAGTGGAATTTACAGATAAACAATGGGAGGAGGCTAGAAGGACAATGTAGAAATGGATTACAGCTGGAGACATCAGGATGAACTCATGCTTAGCTTAATCTATATACACATGTAATATATAGAAATACTTATAGATATGTGTATAAACACAGGTTAGGAATACAAACATGGATTTCTTTCTTTGCTGTCTGCTGAGATTACCTAAAAGAAATGATACCTCAATAGCAATGAACACATCTAGCAACCAAATCTTGGTTTCTAATACCATTCCCCCCCCCCCCCCCGAAAAAAAAAGGAACCAGAGATCCCTGGGGAAATTAATAAATCTAGGAACTGGACATTGAATATACAACATGGACCTGAGCTCGTGTAGTGTAAGAGAGTGCTCTACACACACACACACACACACACAGATGAAGGTATGTCGAAGGGATGCAGGAACCAACTGAAAGAGCTCCCAATGGCAAAGATGGAACAATTTCAGCAACAAAGTAAATAAAATAGTATTGTTTTAGAACCCAAAGTACAAAATAGATATTCGTGAGTCCATAGTGATATAAATTATTGAATGAATGAATGAATGAATGAACGAACAAACAGGAGAGAAAAGATAAATCTCTTGTGCAGAAGAATTCCAAATAATTTATGAAGAAATTCTACCCTCAGTGAGGTGGCGCATAACTCCCTTTTAATTAAGTATGGACTGAGAATAGAGACTTCCTTCCAAAGAGTACAGCAAGAAAAGGGGCGAAAAACTAATGATACAGTGGAGAACTGGACAAACACTGCCTCAGCCAAGTCAAGGTCAACATCAACAGTCATATCATGTGACAGCATGTACCTTTGATATGATGTGATGAGAATGACACCTTACCTCTTCCTCCCCCAATCCAAAACCCAAATATAATCATGAGAAAAACTTCAGACAACCCTAAACTGAGGGATATTCTACCAAATACCAGCACAATGTACCTCAAAAACATCAACGTCGTCAAAAACACGAAAAATCTGAGAAACTACCATAGCCAAGAGACATGACAATTAAATGTAATGTGGTGTCCTGGATGGGACATTCTGGAAAAGAAAAAGGACATTGGGTAAAAACTAAGGAAATATGAATAAACTATGTACTTCATTTAATAATAACATATCAATAATATTGGTTCATTACTTATGGCTAATGTACCATACTAATGTAAGATGTCGATAATAAGGGACATTTGGATATACAGGAACTCTCTGTACTATCTTCACAATTTTTCTACAAATCTAAAACCATTCTAAAAGAGTTTACAGAAAGATATACATTAGAGAGGTTTAATAAACCAAGCAGAGTAGGTTCTTTACTCTCCAAATGCCCGCATGATATGGTTTATGTTCCAGAGAAGTGAGCACTGTATCCAAAACATTTACCTCCCCGTAACAAAGAGCTTGGATAAGTTCTCTTTTCCTGATGACAATATCTGCATTTGAATTCATCATCAGGGATATCTCATAATTAGACAAACTTAAAACACTCAGAGAATGGCCAGTAAAGAAATTTATCATAATTAGCCAAACTCAGAAGACTCAGTTAATTTTCAAAAGGAAGTCATTCTTCTAGACATTTGAAGCCTGTAAACATATTCAGAACTAAAAAGAAAGATTATTGACTATATAAATTAATAAATAATTTTGATGTAATGCCAGTCAGAGTTTTAATACTGTAATTTTATCATTTTTACCAAATAAGTTCCGAATTCATTAATTAAAAAAATGTGCCATTGACAGCATTTTTAAAAATAAAGCTGCAAATATTCTTTATCCTATAGCAATGCTTGAGCTATAAAAGAGAGGAAAGTTAGGTAGAGAAAAGCACACTCAAAGTTAGTAGTCAGTGTCACTAATTCCTGAAAGGGTTATACTCTCTCAACCAAAGTGTAAATCAACATACAACATGTGGCAAAAGTCTAGACTGCCATTGATGATCTCCATCTTGCAAAACCCTGGGTCAATACTCTTTCTCCATCAAACTCAACTTCTCAACTACATGCCGCCTAGCTGCCCATGCCCTCACTCTTCACACTCTTGGTCCTTGTGATGCCAAATTGACTAGTTGCCATTTACCATACTGGCTCCTCTTTTGTAGCCTCCAACACTGGTTCCTCCTCTGTCTAGGGCTTATTTCTAGAGTCTTCCATAGCCTTTTCTCTTTAGTCTCTCACTCATCCAGTCCCATGACTTTAACTACTTGATTGACACCCAAATCAATATCATAAGCTTTCAGCCATCTCTACTGAGTCCAGATTTCCTTACTCAACCATGTGCTTAATAATCTCACTTGAAGTCTACTAGATACATGGCCAAAAATGAAGTCATGATCACACCACTTTCAATATGTCCTTTTCTGTCTCAGTAAAGGTACCACATCCTCCTATTGTTCAAACCAAAAACCCAGAAGTCATTCTTCTCTCTCCTTCACTCCCGTATCTCCTTTGTCAGTAAGCCCTGCCCTTTCTACCTCCAACTATACTCAAAATCTGGCCCATTATCTCCATCTCAATGATGCCAGCCTAGTCCTCTGACATATCGCACCTGTGTGACTGCAATCACCTCCTGTCTGCCTCCCTGCTTGCATTCTTTTCAACTAATTCTATATTTCACGTATCCTAAGATGTACATTTTTTTTCATGTTTCAACACCTCTGAAAGTGGAATGCATCTTCCAATCAGTTGATGGCACTTTCAAATTGCACTGGTCCTTTTCTTCTTTCTAATTTCAACATCTCAAAAACAAGAGTGGATATGACAATCAATGATGTCTCAAATTTTAATGAAATATGTGGCACATATTCTCTGCACAATCATAAGAATAAAATTTTTTAAATTCAAATCAGATCCTGTTACTCTCTTGCCAAAATTGTTCCAATGGTTTCTACTGCTCTGAGAAAAATAAAATAAAATATAACCTCCTTAGGGGCTGGCCCCGTGGCCGAGTGGTTAAGTTCACGCGCTCCGCTGCAGGCGGCCCAGTGTTTCGTTGGTTTGAATCCTGGGCGCGGACATGGCACTGCTCATCAGACCACGCTGAGGCAGCGTCCCACATGCCACAACTAGAAGAACCCACAACGAAGAATACACAACTATGTACCGGGGGGCTTTGGGGAGAAAAAGGAAAAAATAAAATCTTTAAAAAAATATATATATATAACCTCCTTAACATGTCATATGTGGTCCTTTATTATCTGGCCTCTGCCTAACTCTCTGACTTTATATTTTTCCATATAACCCCTCAGTCTCCATGATACAGTTGCCCTGGTCTTTATTCAGTTTCACAGAACACGTCAAGCCCATTCTGGCCTTGAAGACCGCCCTTTCTGCTCTTGTATCATTTTATACCTGGTTTCTTTTATCATCCATGTCCTAATGCACATATGGCCTCCTCACTCATGTGTCTAATGTAGTCCTCTTCATCATTCACCCTCTAGCATAGATTATTCTCTGTACAGTATTTAATACTCTCTGAAATTATTTATGACTTTCTTCTCTATGATCCTGTAAACTGCATGATTGCCAGGAACTGTTCTGCCCTATTGCCTGTTTGATTCCCAGTGCCTAGAGCAGTGTCTGGCCAATAGGTGAAGATAAATAATCTTTGTTGACTTAATGAGTGAATAAGAGAAAAAATATCCAATACTTGGAATCAAGCCTTGTAAAAATGTCCCTTGGGAAGGCAACCTGTTGTGATGACAAAGAAAGAGATCTGGAAAACATAGCTTCATGTTCTACCTGCGGCACTCACAAGTTGTGTGGCATATGCAAGGGATTTGATAACTAAGTCTCCACTTTCTCATGCATAAATTGGGGAATTGGGAAAGAATAAAATGAGATGATGTTTAGACAAACTCATGATGTCACTCACAAAGCTCATTTCATGCTATTACACTGTAACCCTCCACTGATAATTAATTATTTCCATAGTTTTATAGAAACTTATTTATATTCTATCATGTCAGTATTCAGCTGACATTTATAAAATTTAACATGCACCAAGGGTTTTTAATACCGTTCTCTGACAAAAGGAAGCAGGAATCCTTGGAGAAATGGCTGGTTCTAGGGCTGGGCCAGGGAAAACACAAGATGAGCCAGAAGCATCTTGTAGTGCCAGAAATTATGGAAGGGCTCAAAAAACAAGAGGATGGAGCATGTTGAAAGGTCACCAGGGCCAGCTAAAAGAGCTCCCAATGGCCAAAGCTAGAATAATTTTAGAAACAAAATAAATAGTGTAGTATCGATTGTAACCCAATGTACAAAATAAATACACAAGATCCCATACAGATATAAATAAATGATTGAATACCTAAGTGAGGGAGAAGAGACAAATCAATTTTACTGAAGAATTCCGAATAATATAGGTAGGTAAGCACTCTGTGGGAGCTGGAGCTTAATCCCCTCCCGGGATACACACACACTTGAATATAGGCTGCCCCACTTCCAAATGACAGTGCGTGGATAGGGGCAAACAAAGTCACTTTAAAAACACCACCTTGCCAAGTAAGTGATTAAAGTGAACTTCTCAGTGAGATCACATGGATATCCTGTGCTCTACCAAATGATGTGACAAGAAGGGCTTTTCCCTTCTGTGGTATTCTTCCCTGAAACTCTAATCATGGGAAAACATCAGAAAAATCTAAATTGAGAGACAGTCCATGAGATAACTGACCAGTATTCCTCAAAACTGTCCAAGTCATTAAAAAAACAGAAAATCTGAGAAGCTGTCACAGACTAGAGGCGACTAAGGACACATGATGACGAAATGCCATAAGGGATCCTGGATGGCATCCTGGAACAGAAAAAAGGCATTACTGGAAAAGCTGATGACATTCCAGCACAGTCTGGAGTTTGGTGAGTAGTAAAGCACCAATGTTGGTTCTTTAGTTTAAACAAAGGCACCCTAATCCTGAGAGATGATACCAATGGGGGAACTGAAACTGAGTCGGGGGACATGGAAACTCTCTCTACTGTTTATAACTTTTCTGCAAATCCAAAATTCTTCTAAAGTTAAAAAGTTTATTTGAAAAAACTCAATGTGAGTAGTTTTTAATAAATATATGACATTTCTAGAAAAAGTCAGTCATCAGGTTAGGCAATCGATACCTAAAGAAGAGACTTCCTTTCCTTGCCAAACTCCTTCCTCACTAGGTTAGCACTGGGCTTAGATGAAAGACTGCATTTCCCATTCTCCCTGGGGGCCCCAAGCTCACTGTGATGTTCGTGGCTATGCAGTGGGACGCAAGCAAAAGTTATCCGGAGGAACTTTTGGGAAGTTTTTAAAGTGAGGGACAAATAGCTGGGGAAAGCCGCTTTTTAGACTTTTTCTCCTTTCTCTTTCCAGCTGCCTGGGCTGTGGATAAAAAGGCTAATGATCCAGGATCATCATGAGTCATATGCAACCCTGAAGAAGGAAGGGCAATGCTGAGGATGGAACAGCAGACAGAAGGAAGCTGCATCACATCTAACTGTATGGACCTGCCACCCCAGCTCTCAACTGGCAACCTTAGCGTTGCTTGTACATGAGCATAATGAGGAGCCTGATTCCATTTTTTGATGTTTGACTGCTTGCAGCTTTGAAGCTGTAGCCCTATTTTTCCCCTTGTGCCTACATCTAGACAAGTTAATAAAAAAGCCTGAGTGCTCCCACATTTCAAACCACGAAAGGTCCTGTGTGGGAAACATCACCCCAGCCCCACCTCCCAACCATAATAAAAACCAAGGCCAGTCTTTTTTCTACGCTCTCTCAAGCCATTTCAGACTTACTTGAGAAGGCTTCCCTCCCATCCCAGAGACCTCAATTACATAAACATAACCTTTCCACACCCTCTCAGTGTGTATGTGGCATCATCAGTCTTGAAATCTGAACCAAACTTAGTTGGGCTCCATCTGCCTCTGCAGGTGACCACAAGAATGTATTTTTAAGCCACTGATGTTTTGGAGATATGCTGCCCGTTCAAATCCTAAATTGTCTTATTTAGTTCTAAAGAAAATGACAGTGAAGTAAGTACTTGTGGTAGGCAGAGTCTAAGATGTATTCTGTGATTCCTGGTCCCCCTATAATTTGCTTCAAACCAATAGAATATGGCAAAGGAGAAGGGATTTTGCAGATGTAATTAAAATTCCTAATCAGTTGACATTAAATTAATCAAAGCGGAGATTATCTGGTGATTCCTTTAAAGGAGGGTCTAGAGTTCAGAGAGCTTCTCTTACTGGGTTTAAAACTATAAGCTGCCATGTTGAGAGAGGCTAGGAGACAGCCACATGGCCAGGAACTGTAGGGCCTCTGAGAGCTGAGCACAGGCCTTGGCTGACAGCCATCCATAAAGCAGGACCTCAGTCCTACAACTGTAGGGAACTAATTCCACCAAAACCACTTGACCTTGGAAGAGGACCTTGAGCTCCAGAAAGGAGCAGAGCTCAGCTGGCACCTGGATTTCAGCCTTTTGGGAGCTTGAGCGGAGGACCCAGCCAAGCCATGCTCAGAGTACTAATCCTCTGACACCATGAGACAATAAACAGGTGTGGTTTGAAGCCACTGAGTTTGTGGTTATTTGTTAGACAGCATATAAAACCAATACAATACTAACAATATTCTCATTCAAGAGATGGTAAAATCGAGAATTATGGGAGAGGTCTGTAAGTGAAAGGGCTGGGATTGAACCCGGGGAAGTCTTACTTCAAAGTCCATACTCTCTGAATACTATGGTATTCCACCTTCATGATTTGCATCACAGTAGATTCTGACACCTTTTGGAAAATAAACTAAGCCTTATTCAACTTTGAATCATCCATGGCACCTACACTGTGCTAGATTTTCAGTTAATGTTTGTTAAATTCAATGCACAGCTTTGAAATATTGAGCACCACAGACAAGCAGGCTAATTTCCGATGGCCCAATAGTCAAATCTCATTCATCTTATCAGAACCTCACCGAAAAGTTTTCAGATACAGATTGCCTAAGGTTAAGCACTTTTTATCTCTTCTTAGAGTGGGCGGATGTTTTACGTGCAAAATTAGACTATGACACGAGAGTTTTACAAAGCCTTTCATTTCTGCTTAGCTCTGTTGCCTGACTGCACAATCTGAAATTAGAATTTGTTCCTTTGTGTGCATCCCAGGCTGTCATTTTCATGACAATTATTCACCGTTTCATTTTTAAAGATCCATCCATTCTACATTATCGGGAGATGGTTCTGTTTCCATTTCTATCCTTCCAAGCAACACCATTTGGAAATAACCACAAATTTGAATACTCAGGTAGACGAGAAAACATTCTCCTATATTTCACCTGTTCTCATTAAATGAATACCATGTGGGTCGCATACAGAGTAAGAGGAAAATATGAAGCCATAATCGGATGCATTTTTGTGTATAATTCGGATCCATATATCTCCCTACTTTACTTCAGCTCCTCATAAAAACTGCCCTTGGATTACTATAATTATCTCCTTCCTCCTGGCACCCCATAGTTATTCTGCTCCACTATGTTATTTACACTGTCACCCTAAAATCATCTAAAATACAGATCTGATGTACTTCCCAGATCAACGAGGAGGGTCAGGAGACCAGGTATCAGCTCTCGGTTTGCTCATCGTCATAGCCTGAGCACCTCGCACCAGGTGTGGTACAAAATAGGTAGCTAACTACCATACGCTAAATAAATAACAATGTATCAGTGAAGATTACTCTTGCCCCTGTTAAAACCTCTCTGTAAATCCTGTTTCAGTTTAAACCTTATCAGATATCATCTTCATTTTGGAGTCTTCCCAGGTGCCAAATATTTTCATTGCCATGTCTATGTTATTTATTAGCTGATGGATGGATGGAAGAGTGGATGGATGGATGGATGAACAGATAGACGCATTGGTGTGGCTGCTTCTGCTCTTTGAATATAAACAGTGAAACAGAGGCTACCTTTGCCTCAATCACAGTTGGCACAGTGCCTAGCTCATGGTAGGTACTCAATAACATTTATCGAATGAAACAAACCTGTTTTACTTCAAAGTCTAAATATTGAAATTGTTAACTCAAATTACTCAGGGGCTAAGTTATTTTTTTTAAATGATTCAACTCTCTACTTCACTCTGCATGAATATATGTAACTTAGTGATCACAATTATCCCCATTCCTTAGACTCAAATCACTCTCATGGAGAAAGAGTCATATTGTGCCACAAACACACAGCATCCATGCACTGCCCCATATTGACATGGTGATAACAGAATGAGTCGAATGATGAAGATTGCACTACTACTTGTCAAGACGTTAGAGCCCTTTGCAAAATTCTTTGCAAATATTACTTATTGAAATCCTCACAACAACCCTACAAGTGGTGGCAATTATGCCCATTTTGGAGACATAGAAATCGAGGCTAATAGAGGTTCCATTGTTGGCGCAGATTTACATAGCTAACTACCTTGATGACAGAACAGAGGCAAGATTTTCCCCTGCTCAGTCTGCTGAAGCTCCCAGTCTTTACCATAATGCTATCTTGTCCCAACAAATGAGATCATGCACAGGGAAGATGGCGATCTTACAGATGAAACACGGATACCAATAAAACATACATCAACAATATTTTTCTTTTACAAATAGAAGGATTTTCACATCTCTGTAGCATGTTGATTGCCAACTCCCCTCACACCTGGACCAACCTGCATCCTGCCTGGGCAGATGGTAGTGACATTCTCATATCAAAAGCTAGCCTCCTGTCTGCTCCATCCCATCTTCATACCAGAAAGGAAAGGGTCACGTTTTAGTAGAGGCCGTAATTAAAAAGCAGCATAGAATACTGGTGGATAGCTTGGGTTCTGGAGTTAGATTTCTCAGATAAAAGCCCGCCTCTGCTATCTTTGTCAGGCCTTTGACTTCCCTCAACCCACCGTTTCCATAGAGGTCAAATAGAATAGTACTCATTTCTAAATCAAAAGGCTATTATGAGGATGAAACATATCTATACCTATGATGTGCTTAGCAGAGTGCCTGGCATAGAAAAGGACTCAATCAAGGTGAACTATGTTTTTGGTTTTTTTTAAGACAGATGACCTCACTGATGCTACCTATTTGCATGGAGTTCTACTTCATTTTTCTTTCCAGTCATTTGCACAAAGTGATGCATTTGTCAACAATATCCATCTGAAATCTTCTTGGCTACAGATGAAAGAAGATGGAGTTAGACAATTACCTGGGAGAGCGAGTGCCTCTATTGACAGATTCTCAAATTTATGGCTCATTGCGGGCTGTGTGTGCCCCGGCAACCGTCTCCTTTCACAATGCCGTGCACCCAGAATGAAAGCCATGAACATGATAAACGAAGCTCAGGCTGTTTGTGTAATGAAGAAAAGATCCAAATGAGCCTTTGTCTCTTATTAAAAGCAGCAGATTTTGCCCCAGAGTATTAAAAGTTTTAATCTAACATTCTGTTTGCCTGCAGGCAAGGCATTCTGTTAGGTAAAATAAAAACACAACATTTCAAGTTCTGCTCAGAATGTGATAAATCAAGATTTTAAACGAAAATGACAAATGTTGTTCTTTTTCATAAAAGTAATTTTGAAGCCCAACTCTGTAATTGCCTCTAGATATCTTATTTCTTCACGTACACTTCCTAAGAAACTTTGGGATATTTGTCTCATTGCTAATAAGCTCTCGATGCAAGCTCAGTTTTCCTTTAATAAAACATAGACTTGTCTGTCTTGGGTGAATGGGACTGTTTGAGCTTGATGATTTCTTATTTACTAAAAACCACATTGAATAAAATTCAACGAGTTTACTCTCAATCGAGACCAATAGGATGCATCCTCAAATTTTTTTCTTAAAATTCTTCCTTGAAAATTTAAAATATCCTAAATGTTTGGTCAGTTGGGAAAGCTAACATGTGGCATGAAGTCAGGACTACTGGCATTCAAATGCCAACTGAGAAACCCAGAAAACATCCCCATTTACCTTTGAAATACATGATAATTTCTGATAATTTCACCTTTGATGATAGACATTTCTGAAACTTTGGAAACTGATAAAAACACAATAAAGGAGCCCAACTGGTAATTACTCGATGGAAGGAACTGGGAAAATGTCCAGTTTCTCCATTTTTAACATCACACCAAGGATTCCCTTCCTCTTCCCCTGTCCCCAGGATAACCACGCTCCACTCCTCCCTATAATAAGCAGCAGTTTCTGAATCCAGCATTAGACAGAGTTGTCCTCATTCCTGGACACTTTAAGGATCATTTCTGCAACGAAATGAGGAGACTAGGATAAAGTATGGATCATTAAAGCAAATAAACTGTTGGCATCAGAAGAGAACACCTTCTCCACTTTAACATCAGTACCTGTGTGTGGCGTGCGTGGGAATCTTCTGCCCAAGATAATAATATTGTGGGACCATTGAGCCATGAAACTTTCAGCCTTTGTACATTGCGTGCATTCAAAATTTACCAGGGTTTTGCCAATGCCAATTGGATATCCGTACCCTTAGCACATCAGTAACTTTTGGGGACTGGGCTAATAAAAACACAGGAAAGCATTTTTCCCCATCAAGTCTTTTCCCAGGCATGTTGTAATTTTTACTTTATTCTAAGCAATGCGTGTGTATTGTAAAAATAATAATAATAAAAAGAAGAAAATATATAGAACAAAAGGAAGAAAACATAATTCACCTTTAACTTTACTATTAAGAGATAACCACTGTTGTTTCCTTCCTCCCATCCCCCCCTCCTTCCTCCGTTAGTAATTTGTCTCTGCATCCCAGGGTCAGAGCTCACAAACTGTGACCTTGGGCAAGTTACATTCCTCTATACGGGTAATACCTACCTTATAGCACTATTGTGCAGATTATGTCAGTTACAGTGAATAAATTTTAGGATAATGCCCAACAAATAGGAAGCACTTGGCAAACTTGGTAATATGAGACACTTGGCTATTCTATATTAGCACATATAATTCAATCACATCATATGTGGTATTTTCTGTTACTTAATTGCCTTGGAACAATATATCGTCAATACTTTCCAACTTTAATTAGTATATTTCTCCCACATTTTAAATGTGTGAGTGGAACTCCTTCACACACACATATGCCACTCTGCTCACTTAATTCCCTGTTTTTGCACATTTAGTTCATCCCAATTTCTCAATATGCATAGCCTTCTAATTACTCACCAATCAGAAATCATGAAAGATCTGACCAATTCATGTTTTCTTCTTTATCTCAGTCCATTTCTCCTTTCCCACGGAATGAAAGAGTTTGTGTGGACAGAGACTAATGGAGTCAGCCATAAAAACGATGAGGATCTGAAGGCTGATCAGGTGGTCAAAGCCTAGAATTACAAGAAGTCCATGGGAAATTATAATCCATTAGAAATACGGTATATTGCGTAGGCTTTCCCTCATGCTGGCCTGCAGTCCTGGTCAAGTCACTAAATGGCTCAGTTTCCTAATCTCTTAAACAGGAGAATACAGACATGAATTAATAGGGTTCATATGAGGATTAAATGAAAAGGCATAAAAGCAAGTACTTTATAAACTATGAATTGTGTGGCAAGTATGAGTTACCGCTATTGTTATCTATGGAGCACGTAAAGTACTATTATATGATTTATCAAGTTGGGGTAGAGGGCTCTTTTTAATTTAATTTTTTTTGTGTTTTCTTCTATTTAAAATGCTTTTAATAAGAGAAAGGATGTCTGCCACTTATATAACAAATGTATATATTTTAAATATATAAAGAACTTCTATAATCAATAACAAAAATACCAACAATCTGATAGAAAAATCAGGAAAAAGATATGATCCAGCACTCACAGGCAGAAAGGTTCAAATGGCTTCTGAGCATGAAAAGTAGCTCTACTTCACTCAGTAAAAAGAGGCAAAGCAAAACTTCTATGAGCTATCACTTTGCATTGATTAGATTGACATACATTTTTAAACTTTAATGATATATTGTGCTGTCTAGCATGTGGGGAAGGATATTTTCATACATTGACGATCGATGTATAAATGGGTACAATTTCTTTGGATAACTATAGCTGCCAAAGTTTTAATATAAATACAACTTTTGAACCAGTGTTTCAAAGATCTGGCCTTTATCACACGACATGTGCATGTATACAGTACATGAAAATAGAGTTCATAAGAGGAAAATATTGAAAGCAACCTGATGGCCCATCAATAGATGATTGGTTAAATAAAACATGGATCACTGTTTCTCAGAGTATCACACAGCCATTACAAAGATGAGCCCACGTCAGGGAAATGAAAATTAAAACCACAATGAGAAACAATTACATATCACCAGAATCACCAAGGTGTAAAAAGACTGATAATCCCAAGTGCTGACAATAACGTGGAACAACTAGAACTCTTAAATACTGCTGGTGGGAGTGCATTCCATACTATTTTTGTGGCATATGCTCCATACCATTTTGGAAAACTGCTTAGCAATATCCATTGCAGCAAAACATACGCCTACTCCACTTCCAGGTACATACCCAAGGGAAATTAGTGCTGTGTTCACCAAAAGATATATACAAGGATGCTTCTGACAGCTGTATTCATAATAGCAGAAAACTAGAAACAACCCAAATAACCATAAACAGTAGAATGGACAAATTGTAATACATTCTTACAATACAACACCATATAGAAATAAAACAAAATCGTGATCTAGGCAACAAGAGGAATGACCCTCATAGACATAATGATGAGTAAATGAGACCAGGTACTACCACATATATAGTGACGATTCCGTTTAGATGAAGTTCAAAAACAAGCTAAAGTATGGCAATAGAAGTCAGAATAGTAGCCACCTCTGGTTATACCATGTCATTAATCGCAAATTAATTCAATTTTTCAAAATTAAACTCATAGAAATACACCAATGCTTTTGCAAAAGTAGCTGGACCTCTCAATCCTGGACCACTTCCGAAGACAATCAGAGGAATTCCCGGGGGAATGTGTAAGTGTTGATTTTTAGAACTAACTCACTGGTGAAACTTCAAAATGGTGAAATTCCTGCTGTAATTAAGCCAAACATCACAGGCGGTATCTCCAATCCACGTGAAGCAGGATTGGAGAATAAGTTTAAAAGGAAGTAATCTGACCACACAGAGAAGAAAGGTGTTGAGTAGTCTCATTCCCCGGGATGTTGAAGAAAGAAACTCACTGGTGGAAGGAAAAGCTAAATCCATAAAAAGAAAATGGAAGGGCAAAAATTAATCTTTGTATAATTGGCTAAGATAAGCTAAATGTATAAATCTAAAAATACGTCAGAAGCACCTGTGGAGCTTACTGAAAATACAATTCCTATGTCCCACTCTAGAACCATTGAAATAAAATATCCCGGCTGGGTCCAGGATGTGATGTTCATGCAGGTGCGTTTGCGTGTTTGTCAGTGTGAATGCACTTGGTTGCAATTGTTTTTGCTTCCCACCCCAAGACAACCCAGCGGTTCTGATGTAGTCAGTGGAACATTGATATTCTTGGCTTTGAAAGCCACTGATTTGGATTTTTCTCTTCATTTCTAGCCACCTGCACCTCCATACGAGGAAACAACCAGTGTGAGGAGAAATCAAAACGTGTTTTGATTCTTGTATATTTCTTACAATATTGAAAACCAAGCTGCATTCTACCATTGTAGAAGATACCAGAGGCAGTGGGGGCTGGCAGAAAGTCTTAGAGCCCTGGAGTAAGACTGGCTTAAAACCAGACCTAGTCAACCAGTAGCTACATATTCACGACTTTGTTTGCTCATCTGGCAAATGGGAAGAACATTGCACGATATAGAAATAATGTTCATAAAGCACGTGGTGTATAATAAGTATTCATTAAAAATCAGCTTGTAATACTGTGTCTTTGCACACTCTACTCACACATACTTAGGCATTTTTGTTCAGATAATTCAAGAGAGGAATAGGCTATCAGTAGGTTTCAGGTGGGAATTTTCAGATCGAAAGTGTTACATTATATTTCTTGTAATTTTCTATATGCAGTCTTCAAATCTGCTTTTTAATTTGCTTGTCTTGTATTGGAAACTGAGTTTTAAAGGGAAGCATCATAATAGATTGAACAATGTTCCTCATGAGTTATTGGGCCCATGACTTTGTCCCGGTGCCAGCATAGAAACACATAGAAAAGGCTCAATAAATATTTGTTGAATGCACACATAAACAGAATGATCCATCAAGAAATTACAAGTATCTTCAATTAATAAGACATATGAACCATTTTATTTTCCCTTAGGATTCTAATAAGAAAAACAAAGTAACTTTGTTCAAGGACAGCTAGGAAAGTCAAGTTATTACTTTGAAAGGTTAGAAGGAGAATATAGTAGAGTGTCTTAGGTCGCATCTAATTACACAGTTGACTTTATGAACATTCTATCATGTTTTGCTTCCTCTCACAAAAGAATGATGACATGAAATACAGCCGATTTGAAACTCCATCATAAGATTTATCAGTCACAAAATTGAAGATAAAAACCTTCAGTAAAAGCATCTAATAAATATTCCATAAACAGAAATCTTACTGCTGAATTAAATATTTAATAGTGTCTATTGTCTGGAAAAAATACCTTGGAAAGCAATAAAATTAAGCAAATGGAGACAATTTCAGGTCAGTTAATCAGCATGATGAACTGAGCTGCACAAAGCCACGCTTTCCAAATTGTCACTGTGGGATGATAGGACAAAGCCACATCTGACATTCACCTCATGCCACAAGCTCATACGCCCTCACAAACATACCTCTGCAAAGGTGTGTGAGAAACCCCCAAGATAAGGTAACTCCTGAAGTGACAGAGGAAAGATTCACGGATGATTTTGATGGGATTCTCTACAAATCTCTTGATACCCAGAAACCTTCAATGCAAATATCTCAGGAAAGTAATTGATAAATTCACTTCCTAAAGGACCATTCAGTCTAGTACCACCAGCACCAGCATACACACATACATTCCCTGTAACCCCAAGGCAATACTGACTGTGGTATTGCCCTTGGAAATACATCCAAGATGGCTGCCACAGTGACTGGGCTCACATTCTAGTTCATTTAGTCAAAAACCAACGAGGACTGTGAATAAGGGTCTTCAGACCCCAGTGATAAGTGGAAGAAAGAGACAGACAATATTGCTGCTCTTGTAGAATCAATATCCTAGTGGGGGAAAAAAGTAAACAAATAAACAAACAATGTTCAGATTGAAAAGCGCTCTAAGTAAAACACAACAGGGAGATATGGTAAAGAAGTGGAAGGGCAGGGAGGCAGTAGGGGCAGAAGCTAACTGAGATTGGGTTTTTTGAGACAGGAAAGGCTCGTCGAGGAGTCTTGAGGACCCCTGAGGAGATGACTTTTAACTGGGACCTGAATGACGATAAGAGCCAGTAAGCTAAGATCTGGGAGAAGGATGTTAGAGACACAGAAAACAGAAAGAATTAGGACCCTTGGGTTGGAGCAAGCTTGTGACTCAATTCTAGGGATCAGCAATGTCCCTCTGTAAAGGGTCAGAGAGTAAATATTCTTGGCTTTGCATGCAACACAATCTCTCTTGCAATAACTCAACTCCGACACTGTAATTCAAAAGCAGCCACGGGAAATATGTAAATAAAGTGATGTCACTGTGTTCAAGTAAAACTTTACTTACAAAAACAGGCAGCAGGCCCTATTTGGCCCTCAGATAGTAATTTGCCTGCCCCTGCTCTATTCCTAATGATAATATGTTATTTATACTTCTCTCCTCCTAAAAGTTCCAATTTGAGTCCACTTGTGTAACAATTTATTAAGCTCCAAATCCCCACGTTTTCCAAACTCCACCGACATATTAATTTTAACTCAGTCTTATTTTAGTGTTTCCTTTTTGCACGGACATGAGAAACTAAGATTTTATGTTATGCATTAATAGTAAAAACCACTTTTATTTATATGCAAAATACCACCATCCATGGATAATTAATACAGCAATAATTTAAAGCCACTGTACTGCATTATGCATTATAAAACGGACGTAATGTAATCTATAGTGATGTTACAGCTCAGAAGAAAAAAGCCTACATGGCCACAGCTTTCTAAATGATATTTTTGCCTTTTATAGGCAATTCACTGATTCACATTCTGATTATTCTATAAATCAGTCTATTCCCCTTCTTTGCTCCCCCTCACATATTTTCCCTTTGGGAGACAGGGGCAGTCAGAAGAGAAAAACAGAAATAGAGATACTTGGAGATCAGCAAAAACACACGCAAAAACACTAGTTATAAAATTATTCAACATATTGGCAATTTGTCTGAATAACAAAGTCTTTATTTATTCACTGAAATTGACCTGAATGTTAGAAATTTTATGTCACTGTTACCATCATCTCTCTTGAATATAACTGCCACATTGAGCCTTGTAGTGATTATTACATATTTGTTTTCCCGTCTTAGACTATATGCACCCTGAGAGTAGACAATTTTGTCTCATTCCTTCCTGTATCAGCCACAGAGCACATGGAATGCCTTGCTCACAGCTCAAGAAATCTTTGTTCAAATGTTCCAAATATAATAATTGTTCAAAAATAATTGTTTGTAATGAGGGAAGTAGAGAGTTGGGCACCATGGAGTAAGATAGAGATGGAGGAGTAAAAGAGACACTGCTAGCAGATCTGCAGTGAACATGCGACACAGTCTGCGGACCCATCCGTGGACGGTGCGCATCACGAGAGGCTGTGGGCAAAAGACTCCTGAGGTTGATGCGCCTTGGCTCTTTGGAACATTTACCCACGTGTTAATTTTTTAATTCAAATTGCAAACCCAATACCCCAACATACATTCATTAAATTATTTTTCAAAGCAGCCAGTGAGATAAATATTTTTATTTAACATTAATATCGTTATTAGTTCTAGTAATAATTTTACTGCTGCTGTAATTGCGATCACTGCTATTTCCAATTTAAGTGATTTGTGCCAGATCACAGCTCTTTAGGGGAGACAACAGGGCTTCAAATCAAATCCAGCAGAATCCTGACTTGTCAGACTGCTAATCAAGTTAGAGCTCTTCCTGAAAAGGAAGAAATTTATAACTGCAAAAACTCTTTTCATGTCTTCTCATTAATTATTTTAGTCTTTTTCTCTCTTTCTTTTAGTCTTCTAGGAAAAAAATCCTGAGTTTTCCATTGACTGGTCTTTACTACTTACTGAAAAATTATCTGTAACTATTTAAGAGATATAAAGCTAATAAAGTTAATTTTTACAGCTTTATCCAGAGGTTTCTGACTACAGTTCAGATCAGGACATTTCTAAGGGAATTGAAAACTTTCTATGTATTACTTTTGTTGCAGAGTGCTAGTTGCTTCCCCATCAATATTCATTCCCCTTCTTTCATATTAGAGGAATCTCTAATTTTTTAGCTGTGCATATAGCACCTCATAATAAAAAATACATTTTTATGCTTCCTTTGTAGCTAGCTGTGACCATGTGAGCAAGTTATGGATAAATGGGATGTCAGGAAAAGTACCTTACATCATCTTCTGGGAATTTTTACTAAATGATAGTTGATATTCATCCTTTGTCCTTTTTCTTCTCTGTCCTTTCGTTTTTCTGCTATGTGGAATGTAGATGCAATGGTTGGAGCTCTAGCAACAGTTTTGTACCTTGAAGAGCAGTGCTTCTCCCTAACAATGATGAAGGCCTTGACTTAGGTGTCTGAGGATTCAAGAAGCAGAAACACGACAACAGCCTTTAATTGACTACCTCTTCACCTTTACACGACAGAGGAAAACTTCTATTTTGTTTAATCCAGTATTATTTTGGGTCTCTGTTACTCACGCCCAAAACTCATCCTAAGTGATACAAACATGCAACAAGTTTTGACTTGTCACTATTTTAACTGCCAATTTTTGTGTGTGAGGTGATGTTTAGGAAGGATAAAGAAAATATGTCATGATCCTTATTCACAGCAAATATATTAAATGGATATATACATCCAGACAATGCTACAAGATGTGAACGTTTGAAGACAATAGCTGTGGCCTCCTGGTGAATTATCAAAGGTATACAAATTTTGTTAGAACTTGAAAAATTGTCTCCAAAATTAATTTTCCACTGATACTAGCTACAATTTGTAATTACAGTCATAGAAATTCAAGGATATTTGAGAAGACAGATCCATATAAAATATTAAGATATTCAAGTTATTACAAAATACTTTACTACTTTTCCAAATAAGATTAGATGAAATAATCACCAGACTTCAAATTAAAGCTCTCATGGTTTTGAATTTAATGGCGAAACATAGAGAGTAATTTGTGAGTCGAAAGGATTTTTATCCTTGGGAGGAGTCCCTAAATTGTCCTCAATTCCTCTGTGAGCCACTGGTCAGTCTCAATTCGAGACCGGATTTTGGCACAAGGCGTGAGCGTTCTCAGTCAGTCAGAGGCCCAGGGGAGAGAGCGAGCAAGAGTCCAAGGATGCTGGCTGTTCTCGTAGTTCCTCTGGAGAGCAGCGCACACATGATCAGCATCTCCTTTTCGATCTTCATCTCCTGCCGCTCTTTCCTTTTTCACTATGTTGTACTCCAGCCTCGATGATCTCCTTCCTCAGACACTCCAGGCTTACTCACGTTTCACAGCCTTTATTTTGGGGTTTCCTTGCCTGGGAGTTCTTTCCCCAGATCTTTGCGTGACTAATTCCTTCATATCATTCTCAACTCAACTCAAATGGCAATCCCTCAAAAACACCTCCTTGGATCTTCCAAAATTAGTGCCACCTCTCTACCTTCATCACTTTCTGAGTCATTATACCCTGTTTTGTTCTTCCTAGTTTTCTGTTTATTTGTTTGTTTTCTATAGTACACATAACCTTCTGAATGTCTCTTTTTCTTAAAATCTTTTCATTGCTTGTCATCTGCATTCTCCCATTTATCCACATCTGTCTGATTCATGTAATATTCTCAAGCAGAGTACCTGGTACACAGTAAGCCATCAATTACTATTTGTTGAATGAATAATGAATTAGTAAATAAACCAATCACTTTTCTTTAATTCTTCAGTGTTTTGAATGGAATATATCTATTTTTATGCTCTAGAAAAATTTGGTAATATGAAAAGAAGGGGGAAAATTATCAGGAATTTATGAATGAAATCTTCAAGTAGAAGTCCTACCATCATTTCATCTATAAATGTCACCTATATATCTGTAAATAAATTATAAAGCAAAGGCAGACTAAATACAGCTCATCTTTCTATCTCATGAATCCTACCAAGGCTGTCTTCAGGTACCACTGTGATCACTTAATTGGCTGGGTTCTCCTAAAGAACATCACTATTTATTTTTGTCTTTACTTAGATCCTTAGTACAGATCCTACATATTCTCGCATAACATTTCTGTTGCTTATAACCAAAAACCTCAAGTGATCCATCACTAACAGCAAGATGAAGAGATGGCAAGCAAGTTGTAATCAATCTCTGAGTCAAGTCTTCAAAACGTATCTTCATTTTGAATGGCCATCGTTGAAATTTGGACAGCTACAAATTGTCATGATTTATTTGCAAAGTAAATAGCAATATAATCTATAGCAACTTTCAAGAAGATCTTTGAGTCTAATACTGAAACTGCAAACAAAACAATGTGAAAGGTGGAACACAGACTCATTAATATTGAGAAGGAGCTTCATCTCGCATGCTTGTCTAATTTATTTGGTCTGAAAGCTTTTAACTTTTAAACTGAATCCAAGTGTGAACACTTGCAATTTAGTGCCTCTTTTAAAACTTATCTGTTCAGAATGCATGAATATTCCTCCAGCAGAAGGGATAATAGGAAAGTAAATTAATTATATTTTAACTTTCCAATCTCATTTCACTTTGCAAGAACTGTGCAGGGTAACTATTAACCTTTCATTTTAAATGAAAAATTTAAAGAATTACCATGAGGTAATTTCAAACTACAACAAAAAAGCGACCACATATCATGGATCCTTTCTTGCCAAAAATATCCTGAAATGTAGATGGACTTAGTTTCATCCAGAAATACTTTGAATAGTCTTTTTCAATTTTATTCACAAGTATTCAAAAACAAGGGTACTCATAAAAATGGCAGTTATCAAAGTAGAGGAATTTAAAAAATCAAGCTTGTTTGAATCAACTTTCATTTTTTTCCAGTTAATGTTGAACAGAATTACATTTACTCATGCCTGATCTCAAAATCCCTTTATTAGAAAATAAATATAGATTTACTACCTTTATTTAAAGCTGCTTACTATTTTTGGATTCCAAAGAACGAAATATTGTTTTACCCAGTTTGGTTTCGAATCTACAGATTTAAACTTCTCCGATTTATATGCCACGAGGATCGGATCATGCCATTTTCCAGCTTAAAACCCTTCAAGGATTCCTTTTGTTTGGGGGATAAAGCTTATAATCTTCAACAAGCCTGATCAAACAGCTGTTCTCCTCTTAGCTTCATCTCTCTCTACTCAGTGCTTCCTAATCTTCATTCCAGGCAGAGTCGACTCACGGATATTCAACACCCTGTCCTCTGGACACTGAGCTGTTTTGTTTTTCTTCCCTTTCATGCTGCATTGCTGGAGAGGCAAGACCCCTCCTCCTCTCTTATTATTGACTTTTCCTTTTGCCTTAGGCTCGGATGTGGCTTGACACAGCACTTCTTCGTTTAAAAATTGGATATTTTGTCCATCATAGATTTTTGTATTTTTATTTTTTAAAATATTGCATTCAAATATTATTTATTTTGATTACTGGATTTTTTGTGAACCCTTACATTTTGGTCTCAAGGAGAGTGAGGCACTCTAGTCCCTGCCCTGCCCACTCCTCACATGTCCCCCTACACTCAGCCCCAAATAGGATGACAATAGGTTCCCTCACTCTCCGGGAACCTTTGAAGACTGAGAAGCCACAGCCCTCTAGGAAAGGAGAACTGGGTTTTCGGCAATGATAAGATAAACATAGCTCACATATATGCAGCATTTGCTGTGATCAGTTTCTAAGTATATTAACATAGTTTTACCTCGAAACAACTCAGTAAGGTAGGTCCTCAATGGTTATTATTAGACTTTTCCTTATTATTGTTACCTTGATAATGGTTTCCTTATTATTGTTACCTTGATAATGGTAATAATGGTTACCTTGAGAAACACAGAGGTTAAGTGACTTGCTCAATATCACACAGCTTTTATATTTGAACTTGGAGAATCAGGCATCAGAATTCACACTTGTAATCATTATACTATACTCTCACTAATTCCAGCTCCTATTTTAATGGACAATTAAAGTCTCTTAAAAAGGAAAAGGACTAAGGTTTGGAGGTGTGGCAATAAAAACTTAGGAGGGAAAGCATCAATATATTTGGGAGAATGAGACTTGAGTAAGAGGATTGGGATTGAAGAGCGGCCCAGCGGTGTAGTGGTTAAGTTTGTGTGCTCTGCTTCAGCAGCCTGGAGTTCACAGGTTCAGATCCTGGGCACAGACCTATACAATGGTATGCTATGGTGGTATCCCATCTACAAAATATAGGAAGATTGGCACAGATGTTAGCTCAGTGACAATCTTCCTCAAGCAAAAAGAGGAAGATTGGCAACAGATGTCAGCTTAGGGACAATTTTCCTCACCAAAAAAAAAAGAGAGAGAGAGAGAGAGAGAGAGATTAGGATTGAATCCAAGGGGTTTTTTCCCAGCGGGGAGCAGGCACTACTCAGGAAGTGGTGAGTGCGATCTAAAGACGGTGTGCTGGAATGCCCAGGATCTTCACTGGAGCCAAAACCTCCCATCACTTGTTCTCAGGCTTGGTCCAGTTTGTGCTGCTGTTGGCTCAGGATGGAGACACATGGCCAGCAGAAGATTCTCCCTGCCCTCAATCAACAGCAGTCTGACTGTCCTGTGGGCATTTCTCTGCCAGTCCCCCAGGATTCCCAGAAGTCCAAATTGGGGCTTTCCCTGGACATCTGCAGGGTTGGTGGTAAAGAACCCCACCCCTATAGTTAGAAGGCACTGAAAATCTCAAGATCCCTGAGCCAGGACAGTGGTTACTAACCCCCTAGGTACACTGGCTATTTCAAGTCCTCAAAAGTAACATCCTCTTTCACCCCAGGCCTTGTCCCAAGTGATTCCTGAAGCCTAAACCTCCTTACCCCTCTGCTGCCTGCTCCATTCCCTGCCTGCTACTCCTGGAGAATTCCTATCAATAGGATGGCTCAGATGCCATTTCCTCCAGAAACCTCTATCCATTCCTAAATGTCTGTCTACTTGTCTAGAAGAAAGGTCAGCAGACTATACCAGAGGTCAGCAGACACTGTAGACACATTTATCGAATTTAGGGCCTCAATCCCTTCGTTAAAAAACGAGAATTGTAGAAATCGATGATTTAGCCCAGCTCTGTGGCTTTGCAGGCCATGTGGCCTGTGCTGTAAGTACTGAACTCTGCTGTTGAGTGAAAAAGCAGCAGAAGGGGATATGTAAACAAATGGGTGTGGCTGTGTGCTAATAAATCTTAATTTACATGAAGAAGTTGTGACTCAGATTTGACATGTGGGCCATAGTTTGTCAACCCCGGTCTAGAATATCTAATTTCTGTGAATACAGAAACAATGTCTTTTTTTTTTCACTGTTATATCCCTAACATATTAGGTAATGAGACTTCAATGATACCTGTTAAATATATGTTGAATTAATTATTTAATGTTAAAGATAAGTTATCGGGGTTTTTTCCCTCCATTTAAGGGGACCAACGAATTGCAGTCTCTGTTTTAAAACCTGCTTCAGGGGCTGACCTGGTGTCATAGTGGTTAAGTTCATGTGCTACACTTTGGTGGCCTCGGGTTCGCTGGCTCAGATCCTGGGTGCAGACCAAACACTGTTTATCAAGCCGTGCTGTGACAGTGTCCCACATACAAAATAGAGGAAGATGGGCACAGATGTTGGCTCAGGGACAATCTTCCACAAGCAAAAAGAGGAAGATTGGCAACAGCTCAGGCCCAATCTTCCTCACCAAGACAAAAAAAATTAAAAAACCCTACTTTGGTATCTTGAAACAAGATGGCATTTTATAAATTTTTTTTTAAGTTTGTTATAGTAGCCAAGTTTAAACCCTATAAACAGACAGATCTGTGTTCGTCCTGTATATCCTCAGGAAAATAACTTCTCAGAGTCTTGGTTTGCTCATTTATAAAATGAGAATGATATTATCTTCCTTTTAAGGCTGTTGTGAGGATTAAATGGCATATTTATATGAAATATTTATTATACAAAAGTAATCCAACATCTCATATTGTTATCAACAAAAGTTAACTTTGCCAAAGAAAACAGAAAAAAAGGAAAGGAAAAAAAGAGAAAAATACCACCTCTTCATTAGCTTGACTGAATCCATGTGGGTTTTCACACTGAGTTGTAGCGATGCTGACAGACTTGCTCCCAATGTCTAAAGGATTCCTTAGGAGAGTTTGCATCTCCAAATCACCAAGGTAAACACTTCACTGCTGAGAAAATCAACCCTCACTTTGTGTTTAAGCATAAACAGAGGACGCTCCTTCCAGGTGGCTTAAAGAACTTTTTTTTTCCTCGCAAACACTCTTCATCTTTAATACCTAAGACGATGACTATGAAAACTAACATGAAGAACCACTTAAGAGTGAGAAAAGTCCCCGCTGGGAATGTAGAGGCAACGTGAAATTAAACTCTTTGCATCTGAAACTTGTAGGAAAGGCTTTCATGAAATTGAAGCATGGGGTAAAAGGTAAGAATGAAAGGTTTAATTTTTATGTTTCATGTAAAAAACTCATTTGAATCTTAACTAGCAGCTGGTGTACATTGATCTTTGCAGCAACGGCCTAAAAACACACACTTTACACTTAAATTACAAAATTAAAAAGATAAAATTAGGCAAGATTTTTCAAATTTCATTTCACTTTCTTTTTTGTCTTTGTTTTATTCACGTGTTTAACAAGTATTCAATACTGTACATAGTCCTATGCATTTAAGGAGATGCTTAATAAAAATGTATTGAATTTGCAGAGAAAAAGACATAATACCTGTCCTCTAGAAGCCTATAATCTGAAGAGGAAAACAATGGAGGCTCATATGAAAAAGTTAGGTTCTATTTTTTATCGCTCAGCTTTGTTCCAGTCTTTTCACTGCACTATACTCATCTGTTCATCCACCTCTCTGTTCATCCATCCACCCACCCAATTACTTCTACAGGAATGTACCCTGCATTTCCCAATTATGATGACTGAGTGCTGGGGTTGATTTAAAGAAGGCAAGGATTAGTAGGAGAGTTAGGAGATTAACAATCTTCGTAAAGAGAAAAATTTACATGATAAGCAGGCAATACAGACTGAGCCTTACCTCCAACCTACCAAGACTTTCCTGATTCCAAAGAAGACTGCTCCCCCTCCAAGGAGTGTTATGTAATATTATGTAATAAATTCCCAACCCCAGCTTCCTTCAAACACCATCGCAGAAACCTAAAACCTTGGGAGGGAGAAAAGGGACCAGCAGAAACATTTATCAAATTTAGGGCCTCAATCCCTTCGTTAAAAAACGAGAATTGTAGAAATCAATGATTTAGCCCAGCTCTGTCCCATCACACGCCCATGGCTCTGTGTAAGGGGGAGATATGGAAACCCAGGGGTTAAAGTGGAGATAGGAAAAGAAGTCTCAGCTTTAATTTCCTGAGCTGAAAGAGACTCATGGACCCCAGAGGACAATGGAATATTTTCCCTATCAAGAAAAACCTGAGGTCATGGCCTTTTCTCTCGGGGGTATTTGAGACAAGATCTAAGCTGAAACACACTTGAAATTAACTCACCCTATTCTGAAAGCAGTTGGATCATGAAACTCACTATTTTCTTTGTTGTGGTGATGAGATGTTTTTAACTTCCACTTATTGAACTCAGAGTCCTCAGTGGCAGTCATGGAGCTAAGCCTTGTACATTTTCTACCTCATTCATTCCCCAAGTTGTTCTTCATTCCCACTTTGATTTTATAGATGCAGGTCCAGAGAAGGTACACAAATTACCTAAGATCACACAGCTAACTAAAAGGTGATGATGATCAAGAGCTTTGAAAACCATTCCACACTACATGGAGCCATTAGAACTCCTCAATGACCTTCGGATAGGGAGTGTGTGGATCCATCAGGGCTCTCAACCCTCACATCTGCTACAACCAGAATAGCCTAGATGTCATCTGTTTTATATATTGAGTGATGCATAAGAGCCCTTCAAGGAAAAGGTCCATGCCTAAAAGATGTTTGGAATCCATGGATCCATTTTATCCTCCTCACTTTCTAGATGGGAAAACTGAGAGCCAGAGAAGTAAAAATCTATAGTGTCGTGAGTGATTGATATCAGTGTAACGTGAATGATATCTAACACTTAATGAGTACTTACGCTATAAAAGCATTATCCTAAGGGATTTCAATTATTAACTCCCTTATTCCTCATAAAACCCTATGAGATATTTACTTTTCTAGAGCAGAGTAGTAGATTCATCATGATTTCCATTTTACAGTGGAAGAAATAGAAGCTCAGAAATTTTAAGTAGCTTGACCAGGATTACACAGCCAGGGAAATACAAAATTGAGTTTCAAACGAAGGGAATTTGGCTTTAGATTTTAAGCCCTTAACAGCAACTCAATCCCACCTCTAAAACCTGAACTTATGATCTCAGTAGCTGTGTTCTCCTTTTTTTAATTCAGTTACAACATGCTGCTTCTTTTTGCTTATTAAAATTGACTCAATTGATGAAAGATGCCCACAAAAGTCAGCTGGTCAATATAACACCCTTCCCAATACAGAAAAATCTTGCCCCCCTTCTTGGGCCACATGAGTAGCTTTTGGCTCTCATGAATGCATTTAATCAGTTTGTTACTTAAAGTTACACAACGAATAAGACCACAGGAGAATCAATCATTCATGAATTCAGCCTGTGGCTCTTTGTACACTTGGATGGCACCTCGTTGCCCCAATTTTTCTAAAGTCCTCTTTTTAAAAAAAGGTAACTAGCATTTCATCAGTCGAAGTATTCTAGCCGTGATTCCCTGTGAGGCCTGTTATTCAAAGATTATTTGTACCTAGCAATGCACGTTTAACAGTTGGTAGTTTCAAAGCAACTATTTTACATGCAAAGACTGGATCAGATGAATGCCAGGAGACTCCCCAGTCACATAATTTATGTACAGTATTTAGAAATGAGAGGTTTCAGATCAGCAGGCATGTTCCACCTGACAAGAACCTGGAAAGGGTTTTACTTTAGCAAAAACCCAAAGCTTATTTGATAGAAAAGTTTACTTTGCCTTTCATCTTTTCTCAAACATTCTAGCCTGTTTGCTAATGGGAAGAGGCTTTTATGCATCTTACCTTTTAGCCTTTTTGAATAATATATAAAAAGTGAATCTAGTAGTCTAAGGGACCCAAATCAAGTCAGTATTTACCCCAAAAATGAAAGAAACATAAAATACCATATGAAAAATGCTCATTGATTGTGAACCAGTGTGAGGTCACTAACTTTTTATCAGATGTGCTAGCAGTGCCACCATAATATTTTTTACCATCACCCGAAGTCTTTAATAAAGGTATGAATTTAACTTGGATATTGGTTGTCTGCATAATTCCCAGGAAACCAGCCAGGTAAATCAACTCAAAGAGATGAGTAAAACTTTAACTTTCCCCACCCCACCTTGAACTGGCAAATTGTTCCACTGAGTTAAAGAGTCTTTTCTGGTAAAATGCTTGACCCACCCAGTTTATAGGATGCTTTTCCATCCCTTTAATACCATTTATAGGAAAACATTTCTAATGATTAAAATGTAAATTTAGCTAAATCTCTTCCCAAGAAAATGCCTTACTTTACATATTTCAAGGAAAATAGGATTGAGTTTTCTGTTTTAATTTTTCCTATCATTCCCACACACTTTCCCAGAGTAACTATCTTTCCCTTTCGAGCATGCTTTCTAATAATAAAGAAAGATTTTTACGCCTTTTATTCATACTTGCAGTGTATCTCCCTGTCACCCCAGTAGACTTGAGCTTCAGAATCCTATTAATGCAATATTTCTGATTTCTGAATCTACAGACACTGGAAAATGTGATTAAATCCTGGAATGTATAGCATGTCAGCTTTATGATGTTTCAAGTTAAGTTCATTTCATACTAATAAGGATAAAATTTCCTACTTTGATCCACACTAGCGTATTTGAATGCACAGTGCACAACGGTCCTTCTCATGGAGAACAGTAAGAAAGCCAAGCGCAGTGCCTAATGAAGGTGATCTCTCTGGTGAGCTCTTGCAAGTGAGAATTTGTGAATTCCTTGGAAGTTTTGAGGGCAGAAGAGTTCCTTCGCAGTCCAGAGCCACCCACTAACCCTTGTCTGTATCATCTATCTCTCATATCATCCAGTTCAAAATGCGGCAAATGACTCTAAAGATATGAAATCATGAGGACGTCAAATGTAAAGTACACTGGACCTATCGTCAGTTTCATGATAGTAGATTAATTTTCATAGACTTGGTAACTGCAGGTAATTTGATGTCAGACATGAAAAACAAGACATCTAAATGATAATTGGAACTCTCTGTTTTGGAGGTTTGTGTTTTATTTTAGTAAAATATACATAATGTAAAATTTACCATTTTAACCATTTTAAGATTACAAATTCAGTGGCCTTAAGTACATCACAATGTTGTGCAAGCATCACCACTCTCCAGTTCCTCCCAGACTTTCTCACCATCTCACACAAGAACTCTGCCCCATTAAACAGTAATTCCCCACTCTCCCTTCCTCCCAGCCCCTAAATACCACCATCCAACTTTCTGTCTCTATGAATTTGCCTATTCTCCATATCTCATACAAGTGGAATTGTACAGTATTTGTCCTTTTGGGTCTAGTTTATTTTACTTAGCATAATGTTTTCAGGGCTTATCCATGTTGTAGCATGTATCAGAATTTCATTCCTTTAGAAGACTAGATCATATCCCATTGTATGGATAAAGCACATTGTTTATCCGCTAATCTGTTGCTGGACATTTGGGTTGTTTCCACCTATTGGCTGTGAATAATTCTGGAATGAACGTTGGTATACAGGTATTGGACCACTATGTTTTTAATCAGCAGGAATAGTTAGCATTTGATCTTGTCAGAAGGGATTAACTGTTTGGGAAGTATTAAGCTTTATGATTCTCATAACCTTCCAATTACTACTAAACCAAACAATAAGTTGATAATTATGGAATAATAATATGGGACAAAAATGCGTATTTAGGACCTGATCCATGTTAGGCACGTCTTAGGGACTTTATAGGCAGTTTGTCATCTAAGGCTCCTCAAACGGTATTAAGAGGTATGAAAACAGCCATTTTACGAATGGAAAAGCAAGCAGGTAGAAGTTAGGTATTTTGCTCAAGACAAAAGAACTAGTGGCTGAGCTGGGCTTGAAATGCAATTTTCCGATTCCTGAGTTTGCATTCTTAAATTTTGTGCTTTACTGCCATAGCAACTACTAAAATACAAATTCCTTTAGATGCTGATTTCCTACCTATGAGAGAGTAGATTAGAGATGACAACCAAACCAATCTGTGAAGAAGAAGGCAAGCCTGTGAAATTGTGGATAGAGCTCGGGGGAAATTCAAGATGGAATAAAACATCCAAAGACCAAAAAGCATGGGGGCAGATCCACAAATTCTTCCTCCCCTCTTCCCTTACCTTTCCTCTCCTCTCCTCTCCTCCTTTCCCACGCCCCTCCCTCCCTCTCTGCCTCTCCCCTCCAACCACACACACACTTGCAATGGCAAGAGAAGATAAGAAAGAATACGAAGATAAAATTTAAAAACAGGAAAAATAGAAGACAATTTTCCAGAGATGAAGGAAATTTTTGTTTGTAATAGACAGCTGCTCCATCTCCTGCTTCCCATGTGCATTTCCAAAAAGATAAAGAAAAAAGAAGTGACAAGGAGAAAGAAACTGTACATATATTAGGAAAGAAAAGCTGTCTAAAATTCCCAGCCGACTTTAGGTCTAAGTCTTTGGCCTGATGCTTATTACAAGGGCATGCCAGAGTTCAAGGAATGCTGGGAAATATGGTTATGTTTGCTCAAAATGCACCCATTTCCTTCCCAAAGAAAATTGGCATTCTATTAAGAAGAAAAAGGGGGAAAATAGATATTGAGTAGACAGCTAATAAAGATGAACACAGGTAGGAAACAACAGTAAAATAATATTTTCATGAAATCCTAAAATATCAAAATAGAGGTGAATTTTAGAATACTGGAGAAATGGTCTGAAATAAATTAATAGCCAGAGCTGTAAGTGTTTGACAGATAGGAAAGCAGGTAAAACAAGACCTTGATGATTTAAATAATTAATAATATTTTAAGAGTTACAATAGCAGTCTACAAAGAATACATTTTAGAATACTCAGATAAATATATCGGGCCACAAGGAAAATTTCAAACTATTTTGTAAAAAATAAACATATCAACTATCATCCATAGATGAGCAAAATACAATAAAATTATACATTTTAAAAGAAAGTTAAATTGCATTTTATTGATAAAGGATGATCTTTCAATAAATGGTGCTAGAACAAATTGTGTACCTACACAAAAAATAACCTAGACATTGACCTTAAACTTTACACAAAAATTAACTCAAAATAGATAATAGACTAAAATGTGAAATATGAAACTATGCAACATCTGGAAGAAAACATAGCAGAAAATCTATGTGACCTTGGATTTGATGTTTTCAGATACAACTCCAAAGCATGATCTATGAAAGAAAAATGTGACAAATTGGACTTCATTAAAATTAGAAACTTTAGTGCTGTGAACGGTACTATTAAGAGAATGAACAGACAAGCCACAGACTGGGAGGCAACATTTGTAAGACACTTATCTAATGAAAGACAAGTGTCTAAAATATACAAAGAACTCTTAAAATTCAATTATAAAAAACCAAACAATCCAATTAAAAAATGTGCAGAAGACCTGAAGAGACGCCTCAACAGAGAAGATGATAAATATATAGCTGGATAGGTGGCAAGATTGCTAAATAGGTAGACTAATAGATAGATGAAAAATAAGATACTAAAAGATGTTTGCTAAATAGGTAGACTAATAGATAGATGAAAAATAAGATACTAAAAGATGTTCAGCCTCATTTCTCACTAGGGAAATGCAAATTCAAACAACGAGATACCATCACATAACTATTAGCAAGGAAAACACAGAAACAAAAACCTGACAATCTCAACTGCTGGTAAGGATATGGAGGAACTGGAACACTCATTCATTGCCAGTGGGAATGCAAAATGGCACATCTACTTTGGAAGACGGTTTGATAGTTTCTTACAAAGCTAAATAGTCTTATCACTCGATATACCAATCACGTTCCCAAATGATCTGAAAACAAGTATCCATACAAAAACATGTCTGTGGATGTTTGTAGCAGTTTTCTTCATAATTACTGAAAACTAGAAACAACCAAGATGTGCTTGAGTAAGTGAGTGGATAAAAAAATCTGTGGTATACCCAAACAATGGGGTACAACTGAGTGATAAAATGGAATGAGTTCTCAAACCATGCAAAAACGTGGATGAATTGTAAATATATTTCTATGTGAAAGAGGCCAGTCTGAAAAGACTACATACTGTATAATTCCATATATGTGACATTCTGGAAGAGGCAAAACTGTAGTGACAGTAAAAGTATCAGTAGTGTCCAGAAATTTGTGGAAAAGTAGGAGAGTTGAATAGGCGAAGTGCAGTGGAATATTCTAGGGCCGTGAAACTATTTTCTATGATACTTTAATGAGGACACTTCACACATTTTTCACCCTACAGAACTTTACAGTAACCAAGAGTGAAACTTAATCTATGCAATTAAAACAAAAAATCCTTTAGGCGATCAAAAGATACAAGGACAGGGGCCAGCCCTGTGGTGCAGTGGTTGGGTTTGCATGCTGCACTTCCATGGCCCAGGGTTCACGGATTTGGATCCCAGGCGCAGACATACACATCTCTCATCAAGCCGTGCTGTGGCAGCGTCCCATGCCCAAAGTAGAGGAAGCTTGGCACAGATGTTAGCTCAGTGACCATCTTCCTCAAGCAAAAAGAGGAAACTTGACAACAGGTGTTAGCTGAGGGCCATTCCTCCTCACCAAAAAAAAAAAAAAAAGATACAAGGACAGAATGCAGAACGTGAAAAAAAATCTAACGGTATTACAAACATATGAAACAATCTTACTGCTGTGGGTAGGGGCAAAGGGGCAAACCTAAGTAACTTTGCAAATGAGTGATGCCTGTATGATTATAGGTAAAAGGGACTGTATATAAGCATTCCATTCTACTTGGTGATAACATTGTTTCCCACAGGGTACAGACTCGCAATTCTGAAACCACTGTACATAGATACTGGAATCGAACAAGTAAGTAACCAGATGGTGGATGGTGGAGCCAGGTTTCCCACTGCTGGAGTGGGAGGCACAGATAAGCAAAGCAAGAAGCTAGAATGATCCATGTGGTGCTGGATAAGAATTGGAGACATCAGTATGAACTCAAGGTTAGCTTCATACAGATACATTTATAAATATGTATATATCTGTTGTTAAATTAATTAAACAAGAACGCCATTAGACTGAGGTGTCTCTAAAGTCACGGCAGCCTATGTAAGCAAACCAAAATCTAAGCTTCTAAATGCCACAAGCTTACAAAATCAAAACACTAAGGACAACCAATCACAAACAGCCAAGTAGGGCTTTAAGTTACAGCCAATCAATCATTTCCCAACTTTGCTTCCCCTTTTCTCTATAAAAGATTCTCTTGAGCGCCTGTCAGCGGAGTATTCCTAACCACTGCTGGTTTGGTACTGCCCGATAGGAATCAGTTTTTTCTCAAATAAACTCTTAAGATTTTTAATATTCCTCAGTTTATCTTTTAAGAATATATATATATATATATATATATATGCCTGAGTTAGTATATACACGTATTTCCCTGTCAAGTCAGCTAAGAGGGCCTAGGAGCGAGGATACCTCAATAGCAGTTAGTACACCTACCACCGATACCTCGTTTTCTAACATCATTCTTCAAAAAAAGGACCCGGGACTCCTTGGAGAAATTGCTGATTCTAGGACTGAGGCAGGGAATATACAAGATGAGCCTGGAGCATCTTGCTGTACTGGAAAGTAAGGAATGCTAAAAGACACAAAAAATACAATAACGGAGGTATGTTAAAGGGACACAGGAACAAACTGAGAGTGATCCCAATGGCCAAAGTTGGGAATTTGAGGGGGGAAAAAAAGTAGTATTAGATTATAACGTATTACAAGATAAATGTCCATGAGTCCACACTGATATTAATAAATGATTGAATACATAAATGGAGGATAATAGGCAAATTTCCTGGATAGAAGAACTCCAGATAATTTATGTAGACGCATTGCCCTCGATGTGGTGGAGCACAGCCCCCTGCTGTTGAAGCATGGCCTGTGCATAGTGGCTTCCTTCCAAAGAGTATGGTATGAAGGCGGGGGTGGGGCGGGAAGAGTAACTTTAATATGGAGAAATCTGGCAAAAAACTACTTCAGCCAGATGATCAAGGTCAACATCAACAGTCCATAAATCATTTTGATAATATGTACCCTTGATATGATGTGATGAAAATGGTACTTTATCTCTATCTTCCTCCAATAACCCATCAACCCAGCCTAATTGTGAGAAAAAATATCAAATTCCAATTGAGAGATATTCTTCAAAATACCTGATCAATACTCCTCAAAACTTTCAAAGTCATTCATTGAGAAACTATCAAGCTAAGAGAAGCCTGAGAAAACAAGATTTAATCTAATGTGGGATCCTTGATGGAATCCTAGAACAGAAAAGGGACAGTAAGCACAAATTAATGAAGTCTGAACAGAGACTTTAATTAATAATACTTTATCAAAATTGGTTCATTACTTGTGACAAATATACCACACTAAGGTAAGATATTAATAATAAGGGAAGTGGGTATGGGATATGCAGGAACTCTTGAGTATCTTCACAATTTTTCTGTAAATCTAAAACTATGCTAAAATATAAAGTTTATTTTTTTTTAAGTTTAAAAGATTAAATTTAAAAAACAACTTTTTTCTCTAATAAATACTTGTGTTAAAGAGGAAATCAAAACTGTAATTTAGACCACATTATAATTTCAATAAAAATAAAGGACATGAAAATTTATAGCATTGGACCCAAACTAAAATTGGATAAAAGCCATGGCTCTAAATTAATAACTAATGATAAATATAAATGAACTGATAACCCAACTTGAGAAATTAGGAAGATGACAATTAAACCAAACCAATAAAAGTAGGAAAAATACATAAATGCAACACCAAAGTAAATTAACTGGAAAAACAGTGGTTTGAATAGATTAAAGCAAAAGCAAGTTAAAGTCAACGAACATAAGATGGTTTTGACCAATCGTTTTTAAAAGAAAAGGAAATACTATCTACTTGACTACAAATTAGAAAGCATATATAAACATATACAGACATTTGCACATATGCATATGTATACATATTTTCCTGATACAGAAATGAAACTGAAAGCAAATGCATCCAATTGTTAATAAGGATTATCTTTGGGTGAAAGGGGTTACAGGTATTTTTTTAAATCTAATTTTTTTTTGTTTCATAGTCTATATGTTCCAAATAGTCTCCAATGTTATATTTGTGTTTTACAAACAAAAGTGAGACTTTTTTTTAAAGAAGAAAAAATTAATATGAATCTATGTGACTTACAGAATTTTGGCCACAAAGAGATTCAACAATAATAATTCAGGTAATTGTTGCCTGTAAAGGCAAGATATAGAAAGAACTTCCATACTGCTGAGTTTCAATGAAATCATTTTTGTGTTAGCATCCCAAACAGAAAGAGATACTTTCCCACCACTGGACGGATGCAATTCCTTCCCTTCTCCCAGCACCCAGCGTAAAATCAACTGGTGGTTGCTGCCACATAGTGTGCACTAATGCATGAACAAATGCACCCCTCCCACAGTGGCACGTTAGAGAGAGAAGGCAGGGCAAGATACAACTGTTCCCCCAGGACTAGAAAAGAGAATGAATGGTCTCAACATGGGGTTGCACGCAATTCAGAGCAGAAATTGCAGACACGTCCTAGTGAGGTGGGAAGAGAAATGTAAGAACCTCTTGCAAATTCAGTATTAAGAGCACAGGCTGCCTGGGAACGACCCCTCCTCCAGCACTTAACTCTGTGACTTTGGGCAAAGCGCTTAATGTTTCTCGTCTCAATTTTCTCATCTGTGAAAAGTGGATAATAATAGTTCTGGTTTCATAGGTTTTCTGTTAGGATCAAATTTATTAAACAGGCAAAAGCATTTAAGACAATGTTTGCAACACATTAGGCATTCAAATATTAGCAATTGTTACTCTATTTATATTTAGACTTTTAGTACATCCTTTCAATTTAGTTTTATGCATTTCCCAATGTACATAATATATTAGTTCAGTAATGCATACATATGATTTATAAATGAATGAACATTTACTGAAGTGCATACTTATTTTATATGAGATGTGCAATCAAGATAGTTTGAAGACTGAAGATTGCAGAGCTGAAGGGATTTGTTTTTCACAAGGCCCTTTACAAGAAGAATCCGGAAACTTATATCTCACCTCCTGTATTTTTTAATAATCTCTGTTACTTCTAAAATGAAGTAGTATATTTAAATTGTAAAAAGCTTAAATACTAAGTGTGTACTTAATCACTTTTAACCAGGTCACAGGTGACTTTATGAAATCTTACTTTTAAAACTCCTCCAGAGGGAGAAGAAATAAATCTTCCTTACAGAAGGATGCCAAACAATGTGTGTAGATACTCCCCACTCCAGGAGATTAAGCTTAATTCACACCACCAACAACACTGCCACTATCACCTCTAGTGTAGGCTGGACTTAGTGACTCACTTCCAAACATCACAGTATGGAAAGGAAAAAATGCAAACTTTACATCTGAGAAACCTAGCAGGTACCATCCTACCCGAGTGATCAAGGTCAACATCACCATTGATAATTCAGGTTGATATCACACAACCCTGATATGATGCCATGAGGATATAGCACCTCTTTGGAATTCATCCCAAAACATCATAATCCAGTCTAACGTGAGAAATATCAGAGAAATCCAAATTGAGAGACAGCCTTCAAAACACCTGACCAATACTGATCAAAATCATCAAAGCCATGAAAAACAAGGGAAATCTGAAAAACCGCACAAACCAGAGAAGACTAGAGACATGATGATGAAATGCAATGTGGGAGCCTAGATTAGATCCTGGAACAGGAAAGTATATTAGTGGAAAAGTTGGTGAAATCAGAATAAAGTATAGAATTTAGTTAATAGCAATATACCAGAATTTTTCCTTCAGTTTTGATAATGTTGCTATAGCTGCATAAGATGTTAACATTAGGAGAAGCTGGTAAAGGGTATACAGAAACTTTCTATACTCACTGGGGATTTCTCTGAAAATCTAGGATTATTCTCAAAAAAAGCTTGTTTAAAAAAATAAATGTCTGAAAATACGATAAAAAGCCCTCCAGATCTGGATAGTATTACAATGTCTAAATCAGGTTTTGACTATATGTCAACATCAGGATAAATTATTAAACATCCTGTATCTAAATTGGGCAAAACTAGATAATTAACATTGAGGTGGCTTATTTATGCCTGAATTCATTGTAGGCACAAGTGCAACCTGATTTGAATAAATGATTTTTTGAAAATCTTGAGTGGTAAATCCAATTAGCCAATTATGATATTTTAAAATAATCTGGGACTTTGGGTGATAAATAACCATTTTAATTGAACTTGTTTTAGCATTATATTATGATTTTCCATAGTCCTTATGCTCCTCTGATTTTTATTATAAAATTGCCTCTGAATTTTAAAGTGTGTGTTAATAGAATGGTGAGCCATTTAAAAGTAAATGAAACAGTGCCCTGTATCTCGCAATGCAAACTGCCAGCAGCAATAGCAGAGTCCCAAGGGTCATGGAACACTTTTATGACGCTAGAAATGTTATTTGAATATTGTCTACTAATAATAATATCTAAAGGACTGATATACTGTGATGTCTGAGCCTCTTTTAAGAAAAATTGTGACATTTTTAACTAGAAAATTTAAAATGTGTGAGAGCAAATAAATACTTCAGTGTGATTTAATCTACCTGCCCAGATTTAAGAGAGCCACATTCTATTAAAAAGTAATCATAACCATTTTCCCTTTACATTTCTCCCTTTCCTCTGTCTATGACTCTCCTAATCAACTGTATTTCAATGTGGCGTTAGGGTTTTGGTCTTTACCTACTGACAGGTATACGCAGGGCATAAAAACAATATTACAACTCCACTGAAATCTTTTTACAGTCAACTTAGCTGAAATCATTTAGAGTTGGGTAGAGGGACCTGAAATCTCAGGTGATTTCTTTAAAGTCTTGTGATGCTCCATTCATTTCTCAGAGCATGCTTTTGTAGTCAATGGCTCTCCTCATCCTAAAACATTGTGGTGGGTTTAGTGGGTATGAATTCTACTCTATTATACTTGGTGTAAGAAAGGTCATATTATTTTTATTTTTCCAAGTGGAACTCAGTCTGACTCCAAGCATCCGCTAATTGGTTTGGTACATATTTTAATGCTAGAGTTACTGGGATCCCACCTTCCTTCCCAGCTATTACTGGGGCTCCCTCACCAAAAGAGAAGTCTTGTGATTATTAAGGGTGGGAGAAAGGCTATATCCAGTCCAGATTCAAACTCAGGAAGGATCTTTGGTTTTCATGTGTCCAAACCACTGTGGTCTGTCGTAGCTGGCAGGTCTGCTACATTAGAGCTTAGCACCCCTATAGGAGACTTTGTCTAAATTAGAAAGTACTGCCCAGTCATTCCCCATGGAGGTTCCTGCAGGTCCTCGAGGTACTGTGCAGGACAGGAGCCTGGGCAGCAGTGTGCCAGAGCTAGCTTGAACAAGCTTGCAAGAGCTGATTATTAACTTTTCAAGAATTTTGCAAGCTGGTTGTTAAACAGAGCATTCCTTAAAAAGTCAATAAAATAAGTCTACGATTAAATTATGTTAAAAACAAGGAGTAAATATGCAAAGATCATCATTTCCTAATATTTTACTACACTTTACTGTTATTTACACTGTTTACCTATGTCTATTTCACCTGTATGATGTAACACTACATGACACTGGAGTACTTCACATCTCTTCCCAATTCCATATTCGGTGTCCTCACATCAGAGGCTTGAGCCAGAGATGGTGCGAAGATTTACACCATGGAAATTAGCAAATGCTACAAATCAGGGCTTGATTTATTGTCTTCTGGATTTCTAGACTTAAGAAAGTGATGGAGAGAGAACATGTTGACAATGTAGATTAAACTTAAAAGTGTGCCATGCCTGTAGCCATTACATTGTGAAGAAAACACAACACACACACACACACACACACACAGCACAAAAATTTAGGAATTGCCCTTCCAGTTTTCAAAGCTATTATCCAATTCAGCAAAGAAGTTTCTTGCATCATTGGTGAATGAGTGAAGTTACAACATTATATCTTCAATTTTTCACTTTTATCATATGAAAACATCAATCAACATTCATATTGGAACTACACTTCTTGGTCAACTACAACCATAAGTTGGCTACAGTTATGAGTTCAAAAAAATTAATGAAAATATTCTGTGAGAATCAATTGGCTACACAGAATTTACAATAAACAGTATTGTATGTTTTCTTATCATTAGCATATTGTATGCTACACATCCTTTATATAAGTAAAATTTATAATGATCGCATCTATTCAAATATTTACATACATGCTTTTTCAAGGAGCCAGAGGTTAAACATTTACCAGCACACCATTGGGTATGGGACCTCTCAATATAAAAGGGCATCCAACTCCCTCCTACCCTTCTCTTACCTCAATGACAAGGAATTTTTCTGAGATAACTTGATTCCAGTATTCTTCTACCTACCTCCTCATCCCCCATCCAAAATCTCCTCTCTGTTGTATCCCTCTTAAGAGCCATTCTGCATAATTTCCCCTTAGCGGAACTTTAATCACAAAACTCTGGTCTTTCTTCTTGAATGGGGAAATGGATGCTCAAACTTCAGGTTGCTTTGATTTCAATTTTTGAGTTTTTTGGTTTTGGTTTTGATTTACACATTTTACTTAACCCTGTTATACAGGATATTAAAGAGTTCTCTTATCTTAAAATTCTAATCTTCTAGTATAATCGGCTTGTTTAGAAGATTTTAGAAAGCATGGTTAATTTCTCTCTACCACTCTCTCTCCATCCTCCCCTAGTCCCATTGACTTATTAGTCTCCTAATTAAACTGTTGAAACTGTAATATATATCCCCTGGGTGCCTAAACAGAGCAGGTTGGATTCTCTGTCAAAATGACTTGAGAAAAATGACTTGAGAAAAATGACTTGAGAAAACTGAGCCCTGGTCACCCAAATACCACATCAATATATTGTGGGAGCTAAGACAATATCTATTAAAAATTATAAATCTGTGCTTTTGAAAAATGTTACTCGGTACCCTATTTAAAAATGGCAGATTAAATCGTCAATAAAGTTGACATTGACGTTATTCCCTTTATAGGCATATTTTAAGTGTAATCAAAGCAACCAACCCCTTACAGATGTTGGTAAAACACCTGAACAACTGCAATGTAACAACTGAGGGAGCCCTCCAATAGTCGTGAAATAACCATGCAATGTGCGTACAGCAGAATAGATCCAGAAATGGTTCTGGAATGTGATTCAGTTAGCACATACCAGTACTCAAATTCCACAAGATATCAACAAGTCAATTTACTGAAAATCTAAATCAAACCAGTATCTTGGTAATCCTGTATGCAAAATCAATCAAATCAATCCATTAATTTTTTGTTTTTCATTGCTCAACCAATCAGCATGTCTTGGAATTCCAATTCATATAGCATGTGGACATTTATATGGACATTTCTAAAGGGGATTTTTCCCAAGGTGCACATTTCCTGATGATACCAACACAACATGTTTATTCTCTTGATTAAAAGAACATGTTAAATCAATTAAATAGATAATGTTTAAAAAAAGTTAGCTGATTGTGTTGGCAACAGAATTACAACACTAGCTCTCTATTTCTTAGAACTGAATTAAAACTTTAAACAACAGGCCCATGCGAATGGAATATAACTGGGTGTACAGCTTCATTTTATCTTTTGATGGCAAATCAAGAAAGTAGAGATAGGCAGGGTTATAAGAGTTTGTGTGTGTGCATATTTGTGTGTTTTTCTTATCAAAGGAGCAATTGCATTTTCTCCACATGATTCCAAGCCTGATTAATTCTGATTTTCTCATTCATTTCAAATTGCTATATTTATTATAATAGCTTACCTCAGCTGAGGTATTCTCCTTATGGAAAAAAAGTCCCTGATCTTTGTCACTGCCATGTGGCAAAGTATAAGACACAGGCTGTAAAATTCAGTTTCTGAGCCAGTGCCCGTCATAAGATGACTCGGCTACATAAACAAGGCTGATTGGGACAAGACTAGCCATTCACCCAAACTGTTTATTTAGACAGGTTCAGAGCAGATGCACTGCGTATTAAGAATGGTTAGACAAGTATTGCTTCTCCAAAGACTCTATTTAGCAACAAAAGAATCCCTAGAGTTAGGCTAGAGAATATTTCTCATCACCAAATCTTATCGCTACACATTAGCAGTACACCACAGCTGAGTAGCGAGTTCCGACTTCTGCCACAGCTGAATTAATTTTTTTTAATATTCAAATTTGATTTTTCATTACACAAAGTCAGGCTTCACAATAGAGACCTTGCCCTCTCTAACGCATGCATATCAATTCCTTTCAAATAGCTTAGATATCTGTAACTTCGGAGAGACTGTTTCAAGTTTAATATCCTTGGAAAACTACTGAAATGAGCAAGACCAGACATTAATTTCTCCCTAAAAATGTTGAATTTTTGAACCAAACTTTGGTCTGTAGATATTTACACCCTCGGTTCATCAAATAGATAATAAATACAAGGTTGAAACAAAAATCTAATTCCCTTGCTCCCCTCTTTTCAATATAGATGCTTGCACAGATAATACATCTGTCATGAAGGCTGTGAAAGGCAGGGTGAGAATTACACTATTTTAAAAGACCTTCCATCATAAGAGACCTGAACACTGTGTATGAATTTGAGGGAGGGAGAACACTGCAGGAATCTCCTCAAATCCCATTTGCATGGGTTGCTTCTAGACCTCAAAGCAGGGATGTTATCAGCTGTCAATCAACAGATATTTATTGAATCCCTGATATGCCCTGAGAAAGCTGCTAGGTTCTGTGGAAAATTCCACAACAAAAGTAAATAGCATCTACTCAAAAAGAGTTGATAAGTTGGTTACAGGAGATAAGACACATAAAATCATTAATAAATAAAACTGCATATTATCAGGTTATCAGTGCCAGAGCTCATTGTCTCACTTGCTATAGCTCATAAGGATCCTGAAATAACACAGAATATGTGGAGGCAGCAAGAATCTTGGGAGATTATATCAATAATTTGGCATTAACCAAATGATGGGATTAAGTAGTGCCTGGTACGAGGTTCAACCCTGAGTTGACAGAGTAATTCACAAGAACTGTCTAAGCCCCACTATTTCAATAGCTTATCCCACCTTTGCCAAGGTCCAGCTCCTTTCTGTGACAAGAGAAAGAGCCACAGTTACGTCTTCCAGGATTTCGTTCGTTTCTCATTTCATAAAGAAGTTCAGAATACATCTTGAAATCCTAAATTTTCTAAACTTTACAGAGAATTAGAACTGAATTCTTATAGGAGGAACTAGAGGACATTAGGGATATATTTGAAATCAATTATTTGAAGAGACAGAAATAACAAAAGATGGAACCAGAAGTCATCAGCAAATGTATGGCCATCAGAAGCTATGGAGGGGAGGTGGTTAGATAATAAGAAAAGAAGTATACTCAAAAGTTGTCCGCCATTCACTCCAAATCTCTTTGAATATAAGATGCTTTGAAGATTAATATTAAGCTTCAGTAATATTAGCCTCCTGCAGCTTTAAATCATTAAAATTCTACAACCCTGCTAAATATTACAGAACAGATACTTGAAAGATTAATATATGCAAAAGGAGGAAAAGTAGGAGAGATGGGAAAAGAAACCAACATCCAATGAGTGATCATTTTTTTGTGTAAATCCGTGAGCTAGGTACACACAGTATTTGATTCATTCCATCTATCCACGATGTCAGGTAACAATGTCACTCCGATTAGCAGATGACAGAAGAGACTCTCAGAGAAGCTGAAGTCACCTGCTGAAGCTCATCCAGCTAAGATTCCAATCTGGGAGCTGGATGGGAGATATAAGATGAGGGAAGGTGGATCAACCCTCCAAAATAAGGAGACAGAGAAAGGGGTGTGGGAAGGCGTGCAAGGCATGAGGAATGTCAGTGGCTGAAGCTCACGGGCAGCTCTCTATCTAGTCCTGCCGACACTGGTCTCCAAAAGAAAACTCCATGAGCATCAAGTGTAACTCACAGTTTGTAATGCTCATAGACAGGTCAGACGATAGAGGTTCCTGTCTGGTTTTATTTTGGTTTTTTAATGCACAGTTGGGTTTATTCTTTTCTGAAGAGGGATTGTCAGAGGGTTTCTCAAGACCTGAGTTGCCTCAAAAACCTGCTGCTTTTCTTGTTTTGACTGTCCATCTCTCTCTTTCTGTATCCTCCCCCAGTATCTGCTCCCTTCTCTTCTCTCCTTGGCTGACTCACCCCATCTCACTCTCCCCTTCTCTCATTCGTTCTCTCCCCTTCCATCAATCTCCATACCTCTCTCTCTCCTTCCTTTCCCCTGGCCTTCTCTTTCCTTTTCTCTTCTCTCTCCTATTTGCATCTAGTTTTTCTCCTTTTGCCTTGCTCTACCTAACTCTGTGTGTGTGTGTCTGTGTGTGTGTGTATCTGTCTGTCTGCCCACTTCCTCCTTTTCTCTTGACAACCTACAAAAACAGGAATCAGTTTAAGAGGCAAAGCATTTATTTGGGATCAAAGAACTGCAATTTGGGGAGCACAGATTCAGGTTGAAATCCAAATAGTGTGTTGATTACAGGAAAGGGGCTGAAGTTTTTATGAGGAAAAGGGAGGATGAGGTGAGTTGTATTAAAGAAGAGTTCACTGGTGCTGGATAAGGTGAGGCTAGGTTTGTACTTCATTGATCAGCTTGCGATTCGGTCACCAGGAAAAAGCCTGGACATGTACTTCACTGATTGGTTAGTGATCCAATCATCAGCAAAGTCCAGTTCCATCAGTCCTTACAGACAGGATGTTCTTGTCCTTACTGACTTCTTGGAATATTGGCAGTTTTGTCCAGTTCGGAAGATAAAGAAAACAAGACATACAAGGCAATTCCTCTGAAATGGCTGCTCTGGCTCTATTATAATATATCCACTTATGTCACTCAACTTATATCATCTTGCACACTCTCTTTCGGTAAGCCAGAATCAACTCTTTCCTGGCATTGTTAAACATGGAAGAGAACAACAGGAGAATGGGTCAAGGTACCCAAAGCGAGTTTCCCATCTACCTATAGTCAAGGATATGTCTCTTGAGGGGGAGCAGAATTTGTTGCCCCAAAATATGTCTGTTACCGGATAAGGCCTGTTGCCTGATACACACAAAAGCCAACACTATGGCACCGGCTTTTGAGAAAAGAGAAGGCATTATTGCTAGGTCAACCAGCAAGGAGATAGGAGGCAAGGCTCTCAAATGTGTCTCCTTGATCGAGGGTTTGGGGTAAAATTTAAGGGATTAAGCAGGGCAGTCTTGTATGCAGAAGTACTGACAGGACATGTTTCAATTGGAAGGACTTTAAACATTATGATAAGGTGTGGAAAGGGGCTTTAACATCACATCTTCCTGGACAACAGATCCGTCACTTCCGGAAAGGAGCCAGCTTTCAAGATTGGTGTGTCCCATTCCTTTCATTCCATAAGAGGAGAATCTTTGCTTCTGGGTATATTCCAGGTCAAAATTTTGTCCTCTGCACATGCTCCAGCTACATGACTTGCAGTTTTGGCTCGATACACCTGCAAGACAACTTTAACATCCTGTCTTGATAAGCTGGGGCTGGTTTAAACTAGCCCTGTGGTTACATGCCTCTTTGGAATAAGGATTATTTTATGATCTTTTTTTAATGAAGTTAATCTTAAACTGAGTCAAAATTATTTGTTTTAGTTTAAATAATTAGCATATTCAGTTCATTCTGATTATTATTTTTTTTATTGAGGTAACATTGGTTTAAAACATTATAGAACTTTCAGGTATACATCATTATAGTTCCACTTCCACATAGACTGCATCGTATTCACCACCAAAATTCTAGTTTCCACCTGTCACCAGACACACGCACTCCTTTACCCCTTTGGCCCTCCTTCCACCCCCTTCTCTCTGGTAACCACTAATCTGTTCTCATATCTATGTGTTTATTGTTGTTGCTGTTTTATCTTTCACATATGAAAGATCTTTAATATCACCAAGTATTACGGAAATGGAAAACAAAACCATAATAAGATATCACCTAATGCCCATCAGAAGGGCTATTACTAAAAAGACAAGTAATAACAAGTGCTGGAGAAGACGTGGATAAAAGGGGACCCTCATACACTGCTGATGGGAATGTAAATCAGTGCGGCTACCATGGAAAACAGTATGGAGATTCCTCAAAAAAATTAAACATAGGCTGATTATTTTTAAGAAAGAGTGGACACAGGAGAAGCTCTGAAAACCAAGTAGAAATTACCTTTTTCTAAGAGAAATTTACCTTTATGAGGACAATCTCCGTTTCTAAGGGTGTCTCTCTCTGTACCAGACAGAAGAGGATGACTCTAAATCTCTAGAAACTCTTATCAATGGGGAAGGCAATGACTAAAATCTGCATAGAACCATACCCTGGTTTACTGTGCTTTGCCTGGTAACCTCCCATAACCAGCCTCTCCCAACCCTACCAAAATCTTCTTTTGTCTTTAGCTTGAGATGGTATTTAAGACAGTGGCTTGGGCCATTTCAGGGAGTTACTTAGTTGTCTTGGGTCTTTTCCATGTGAACAGGAGTTATACATGTTATTTAACTTCTATTTCTTTTTCTCCTATTAATTTGTCCTTTATTATAGAGGAGTCTCAGCCGAGAACCCAGAAGGGTAGAGGAAAAATTATTTTTCCTCCCCTACACCCTATTGTGACTACCGCCTCAGAGCACATCTTGGGCACATGCTCCAAGATGGTCTGCATCTTATCTCCAATATCAGAGAGGAGAAAAGAACAATTCGAAAGAAAAACCCTGGCATGAATATCACCTGGAAAATAAATGAAGGTTAAAATGTCCACCTCTTTCTAAATAAAAGGAATAATTAATACAACAAAGTGCAAATTTCAACCAAACATCTGTGTCTTTCCTGTGTGTGCCATCTTTCCAGTGTGTGCCATGAACATCTTCACTTGAACTTTAAAGAACAAGGAACAAAAATCGTGCAATTCCTATTTTAAACTTTTCAGGCCAAATACCCTAAGCAAATATACACGTTTGCAATACAACAGGAGGAAACAATTTGGAAGATAGGCCAGCTTTACATAATGTGTTTAATTACATATGCAGGTTTTATTTGTTTGCACCACGATAAAAATCTTTTTTTTCAAAGGAACAAATTAAAAAGGAACCATCATTTGCATTATATCTAATTTCTGATTTTTAATCTATTGTTATCTAAGAGCTAATATTTCCAGTTCTCATATTTAATTCAAACAGATAGGCAGAGTCTTTGCTACAAAGCATCTTCAAAGATTAAGAAAAGTCCCTGCAAATATCAGATCAATTATGAGAAGAACAGTCTGATTGGATGTCATTTGAATTGCATTAGTATTCACCAAAGGGTATTTTGGGCAAGTATTTGTAGTAGGGTAGGAAATGAATTGGAATTGCTAAAGATTGACGCCATTTAAAAACAAGCACTTATGGACTTTGAAGCCTAGAGAAAGAACTACTCTTCTCTAGAGGGAGATATGTTCTCAGACATTGTCTCATTTGCACTGGTTCAGTCTAAACAGAAAGATCAGGACTTCAGATTAGAACCAGCACAGATTCAAGGCTAATCCTATGATACCAACATGACAACCAATCTTTCAATAAAAGGTCAACATTTTTTAGAGCATAGTTACAGTATTCTTCTAACCAAAGTATCAAGGAACAGTCCTTATGGAAAAGTTCCACTTGTAGCCCAAGATTTTCAAAAATTAAAAAACAGAAAAGGCATCTTTGATGTCATTTGAAGTCTGGAACCTGAATTTTGGAGCGGTTTTACACGGAAGTGCAAATCCTGTGTGTTCTGCATCTATTAGAGAATTTAACAGGAGTGCATTCTCCTCCTTCCCATTGAGCTGCCTCCTGACTTCTTCTTCCTTCCTGTCTTCCACAAAAATGTATTGAGCTCCAAATAGGAAAACAGTATAGAGCAGTGCATTGTTTACAGATCTTTAAAATTTTCTGTATATTATGATGCTTTGACATATTTGGGGGGTTTTGCCAAGCTTTTGATGTCTGAAGAAACCTTTCTGGCTGGGGAGAGACTGCCCCTTCCGGGGAGAGCCAATTCTCAGAGATAGCAAAGGGCTTGGCCTGAAGCACACCTTTGATATGTAAACCCAGAGCCCACCTCTTCTATTTGGGCTACAGTCCCCAGGAGGCAATATTCCTCTGCCTTCATCATCCCAAAGCCAGGTGCCAGGCAACTAAGGACCATTCCTACAGCCCAAAGCCCACTGAAATTATTCAAACTCACAAATCTTATGTTGTTTACTTGGCCTTTTCTGCAGAAACCCCGGTAAAGGCTCTAGCCCTGGCTTTCTGCACCTGCCTTCTGAAACCTGATCAAAACCTGGTATTTTCCCTGTGACCCTGCATGGCATGTGGTGACACCTTCTCTGGGAACTATGAGTATGATAAACTTTGTTTTCCTGAGCCTCTCCTGTGTCTCTTCTTAGGGCCGCACTTGAGTGACCATCACATAACAGAAGAGAGCTAGTAGCCATGAAAAGCACACGTTTTGGGGACAGGGCAACCATCTTGCTGCCACGGGAGTAAACCATCTTGATAATGAAATTGCCCAGAGCAAAGAAGAGTGGCAAATGGAAATGAAATTATGGAGAGAGGGAAGGAGTTTCAACAGAGATGAAGTTATGTGAGCCCCAGAATAGAATCGAGCCTGGAATTTTTCAGTTATGTGTTGACAAAGATTCTCTCCATGACCACACTTTCCTCAGGATTCTCTGAGCTTGTTTCAACAAGGCCCAGTCTTTGGACTTCCACATTCTCTGCATTATCCAATTTTGGCAAGAATCCCACTAAGTCAGTTTAGCCAGAATCCCCCATCCTCCCCATTGCGTCGTTCTGTATCACCCAGATCTTGATGAATAAATGAAAAGCAGTAACATATATTGGAGTATATGAGGAAGCCATTTGGTTTAAAACTAATTCGACCTGACGTTGTTTTTCCGAAAAGGCCTGACATGGCCTGTTGAGCATGCATTGTACATCTGCTTTAAACATTTATAATGTCTCAAAGCCAAGAATGATGTCCTTAAAAATAGGGATGTGGCGTCCCCGCCCATAGGCATTTATTTAAGGATAAGCATCTCTTCCTAGAAACCAGGTATTAATTACTGACCTGCTGAGTTCATTTTGTCACAACTGACCTGCTGTGCCAGCAAAGCAATCTCGTGACTGTTGTAAAAGGTATATTCTTGCATATGAGCTCTATGCTCTTTGTTCCAAGACGGTATATAATCACTCTGTACACCCCACTTCTTTGATGTGCCTCCTTCCACCCTGGGCTGTAGTCCTCAGACCTGTCTCAAAATAAATTCACCCCAATTTTGATTTATAGATTGGTTATGAATTATTTGAGTCGACAATCTCCAATCAGGCCCTCACCCTCCACCCTTCCCAGGTGATGTCTGACCACACTGGCCTGCTTTCAGCAAGAATCCTATTAGGGCAGTTTAGCCAGAATACCCCCTTACCCTTGATGTCTCCTTTTAGGGATTTCTATCCTCTGACCCTTACCTTGCTGCTTAGCTATAAATTCCCAATTATTCATATTGTATTTGGAGTTAAGTCCAATCTCTCTCCTCCACTGCAATACCCCGTTACAGTGGTCCCTACACCCGTCACAATGGCCTGCCTTGAGCAGCGTTTTCCTTAGCATCTTGAACAAGTGCCATGAATATGACTTTTTTTAACCGCATTCCCATGAATTCCCCACATAGCTTGTAAACACATTTTAAGTTGTGTTTATATCACTGGCAATTGAGTTCTAATTAGTAAAAGCATTTTGCTCCTACCAGAGAATTTAATATGAGTATGTCATCATTTATTCAATAAATACATCCTGCATTCCTAATATTTTAGGTCCTGTGTGGCAAAGAACAACAAGATTAATGAGATACGATCCCTTGATGGGGACACAGACAAACAAATACTTGCTTCTAAAGTGTTAAATACTGCCTGCTAATATTATAGATTTATATCAAGAAGGATTATACTGGGAGTATTGAAGTTTTTTCTCAGATTCAGTGACTTAGTACTCTGAAGTAAAGAGGAAAGAAAGAAATTCCAATAACCCTGATCTATTGAATGGCCTCTGCAGAGAAACATGCTCATCACCACCAGGGCAATTCCTTAAGCTCACATTCTATTTTGATGCATTTGAGGACTTAATCATGCCGTATCTCTTCATATGCATTTCTGTATCTAGTGTATACACATTTCAGTCATGTCTCTCAGCTTCCTTTTAGATTCCTTTTTCTCACTCACAGTTCTTTGAATAGTCTTCTGTACCATTAAAAGAAAAATTTCAGAAACAGCTAAAATCATGAACCTCATACAGGTATAAAATTAATCTACATTAAAGATTTTATTTAATATTCACTGATTAAATGAGGAAACCAGGCAGATGTTATAAGCAGTTCAATGGAGAAGACAAAAAAGCACAAACATATACGGAGTGAAATATTGAAATGAATGATCAAATGGGCAGCAAAACTAGCTTTTGTAGAAAGGGGAGCAAAGTTCATTTACATGTCTATAGACAAGAATTATTTTGCATGGCCTCAGTTATCTACAACTCTGTGAGCTCCCATAAAAATCAGAATCAGATAACCCATAGGGTGTGCTCTAGATAACATACAATGTTCATCGAAGCACACATTCTTCCTATATTATTTAGTAATGCCAGTATCAATTTCTTATGAAAATAATAAAATTTGTCATTTATTAATTGCTTATCATTGGTCAGGGCCTGTGTTAAACATCTGACAAGCATCGCCTCATTGAATCTACACAAGTACCCTCTGCAGAAGGAATTACGCCCACTTCACAAATGAAGAAACTAAGGCTTAAGAAAGTTCAAAGTCACATAGTTAATGAGGGTCAGTGTTAGGAATTGAACTCAGAACCACACCATCCTTAGCCTCCAAATGGCCAGCAAGCATGCACTGGTGAGGGAAGAGGGGCATTTTGTTAAGCTTCCACTGTGCTTAAAAGATAATGTCACTTTGTACTTTGGCATATATTTTCTTACACCCAAGTCCTTCATTTACTTATGTTAACTGCAGGCTCCCTGAAAGTATCTGAATTTGTGATCCCTCCCTACACTACCATCCAAACATATACACACCACTTATTAGTCAAAAAATTTTTTTAAAAAGCCTAGAGTCTTGGGGGAGAGGGGATGCATGCTGGTTGAACAATGAGTTCCAAAGACCAAAACTAGAACTATCTTTGATTTTTCCCTTTCCCTCTGCTCCACATCCAATGAATACTACAGCTCTACAATATAATACGAAAATAATAACAGTATAAACCAAACTGAAGTCCAAGCAACTCCACTTCCATCATGCCTTTGGTCACAAGCTAATTCCTGCAGAACCACAGAACTCATGCTTTTTATTCTGGTTGCAGTGGCATCTGACTTGCATTTGGCTTCGACTTCCAGAAAGCCTTTGGGAGCAAACATACATCATTTCCCTAAGCAGGCTCAGAGAGGTAGCTTAGCAAACTAAAGACTGGACTTAATGGATTAAGCACCTGGCTTAAGAAGATTTAAATCTCACTTAATGATATCTCAAGTCCCGGGAGCCACCGGTTCAAATCCTGACTAAAGCTTTTGTCCTTCATCAGAAAATGTCAGCAAATTTGCTTTATTCTGTAGATTAGGTCTAAACCTCAGAAACTTATTTCCACGTCTCCTCTTCACAAGATAAATAGGAATTTTCTAACGACGAGCCACTTCCCCACAGAGAAGCTTGTTAATTCCACCCAGGCCAGATTCTAGCTCAGGGCCCATCCTGTCTCTAGGGGACAATTTCAATCACACTGGGCAGAGAGTTCTGTCTTCCCCATCTCTCTCTCTCAGTCCGTCTGGGTCTTTGCTCAAATGTCATCTCCACAATGAAGATGCGAAAGTAAAGAAAAACCTTTAGTAAAGAAAATCTTAAGTAAAGAAAAACTTTTACTTCAAATCTTTTTTTAAAAAGCTGCTACCACCTCCATTTCCCTATATTCCTTCTGTGGTGTGTTTATCTTCACGGCTCTTACTACCATCTAATATGTTATATATTTTATGTATCCTAGTGTCTGTTTCCCCGTTCAGAATTACGATTCAGTGAAGATCAAGACTGCACATGTTTAGCTTTCTGCTACGTAACCAGAGCCCAGAACAAGGACTGTCATGTAGAGAAGATTCAACATATTCTTGCTGAACGAATGGATGAATCCCAGTAAAAACAGCTTTGTCTTTCTAAGGCCCATATCTCTCACCTCTGCTCCTGTCCGTCTATCCACTCCATCCCTGTCTCTCCGTCTTGTTTGCAATCCTACACAGCCCTACACCCCATGTCACTGCCTCTTTTCACTCCTACGCCATTTTACTTACCGAATTACTGACTGACATTTTACTTATCAATTACAAAGAGACTGAGCATCTCTTTGTTCAAATTCTCAAACAGGGAATCTAATTGGTCTTTGATCATCGAATGGACTGGCTAGCTTTGAGACATGTGTCCATTCCCTATATGTGTAGAAATATGACACAGATACCATGGCTATAGCAGTTTGAAGGGAACTGCCAGGCTCTCACCATTTTTCCAGTGGACAGATAGTTTCCTTGACCAGTACTGGCTGTCAGACAAGGCATTGTCCACCAGTCAGCTAGGACCAATGGCCTGGTATCAACAAGACCTGCTGTCTTACCTACTTGTTTAGATTTCCTCATTAGGTCCACTTATACATTTACTCAATAAATATTGAGGATTAATTATCTGCTACACCCTCTGCCAGCTTCCAGGGACACAGTAGTGTCTGTCTTTATGAAGCTCACTGCCTAGTGAAAGATAAATAAACAACTTTCCCTTTACATCCTGGGGAGAAATCAGTGAGCTATGGGAACAAATAAGTTCATAATTTAAACCCAGCTGAGGGGCACTGGCACTGGGAGATTTGAGATAGAGGTCTTACCCAGAGAAAATGAAATCTAATGGAGACCTGAATTTAAAAAAAAAAAAAACAAAAAAGGAGTTGGCCAGGCAAAGAAGAAGCGGACAGGGAAGAAGGTTTCATTCAATGAGAACGGCATGGCCAAAGTCCAGAGGTGAAATGTGCACTGTACCTTTTGGGGAACAAAAGAAATTCACTTTGGCTGACATGAAGACAGTATGAGATAAAGTGTTGAGGTAAGTAGATGTCAAAGGTCATCAGGACTTATGAATCAACGTAAGAAACCCGGGTTCTGTTGAGAGGGAGATGAAGGGACCTCAGGGTTGTAGTCAGGTTGTAACACCATCTTACTACTTGCTTCTGGATCCACCACCATGCATAAGCTCCACGCCCAGTCTCTGACTTCTTATCTGTTCTTAGTGCTAGTGAACATTTGGTGCCCTCCAGTGAAATCTAACACTTCCCAGAGTCTCCCTTCTCACAATATATGGAGCCCTAAAACTTAGATGAAGGAACACAGGCTTGGCAGTTGGACAGACATGAATTTGAATTCCACTTTGAGTATGAACTTGGAAATATTATCCTCCTTCTTTCTGAGCTTTAGTCCTCATTGGTAAAATGAGGATAAAGAAACTTGCCTCTTTGTGTTACCAAGGTAATTAAGTTAGACAACACATGTCTAGAATAGTACCTGGCACATAAGAGACCCTCGCTAAATGACAATTGTCAGTCAGCCTACATTATTTATAATGGCTGTTATTGCTGTTTTCATATACTAACAGAACCAAAACAACTATTAGAATCATCAATTTAGTTCTGGAAGCAGAACGAAATAAATGGGGTTATAATTACCCTCACAGCAAATCTTTATAATCAATAACCAGTAATAAACAATCAATACTCAATGAACTCACTTGGCCTTAGTCCAAACTATAAAATAAAAAAAATAAATGGTAAATAAATGTTGTTCATTAATGCATGCAGTTCATGAATCATTTTTCAGTGTAATTCAAAGGAATCAAAAATAATCTTCCCAATTATTGTTTTGTTTTCTCTCAGTTATCTGTCGTTTCACACAAAAGTCTTACTTTGTCTGGAATAATTATCTAAATTCTTGGTAATATGAATGTATAGAAAAACGTGGCCGGAAGGTGTCTCTAGCCAATGTTCAGCCGGAGCTCAATAGTACTCAAATTATGTTAAACTAACCCAGATCCATCCAATGATTGTTTTGCATTCAGCTAATTTATTCCTCCCCGTGTCTCTACTTAAGCGGAGCTCCCTGCTGCATCATTAACAAGGGCGGCTGTGTCACTGCCCGAGTGCACTGACTTAGTGGAACAATCGGTGAAACAGTGAAGACTTTCTGGTTGTCCTGGAAAAGTTAGGTACCGGTGAAATTCACTTATTCACTTGTTCATTCATGTCATAAATATTACGAGACCAAGGATATCTAACTTTGGGACCTCCAGAAGTAGACCTTAAGACAACAAGGGCTTGAGCACAGGTTGATTATTTGGGAGGTGATCCCAGGAAGCACAGTGAGACAGTGAGGAAAGTGAAGAAAGCGAGTCAGGGAAGAGAAAAAAATCCCAATAAAAGATGAGGCCATGAGCACGTTTCAGCCACAGGCATGCAGGCTAAGGTTCCTGGACGTACTCTGAGAAATCACGCAAAACATGCCTTAGAATCCTCCCCGTAGGGGTTGGGGAGGATGAGCCATTTATCCAGTATTTTCCATCCCCCATTGGTTGAGGGTTATGCATTCTGGTCCAGCAAGCTGCCAGGGTGCTGGAGAAACCAGAGAGATAGGAAGAGTTGTAGGTACCAGGGGTTGAGATGGGAACCTGTCTATTGCAGATGCCAGGGAAATCAGGTGGGCAGCTGTGGGGTGGAGCGTCCGATACAATGCAGCAACTTCTACAATGAGTGAATGAATTCATATATGTAAGTGCTTTAAACAATGCATAGCATGGAATAAGTGCTATATAATCCTAGCTATATAATCCTAGCACATTATCTTGTTTAATGTGCTTGGCCCTATTCTAGGCACTTAGGATATAGACAAGAATGTGACTGTTCTTGCCCCCAGATAAGCACAGAGCTATACTCAATTTTAAAAGCAAAGACTGCTTCTCAGAGAACAGTGTCCACATATTTGTATAATCACTGTGATTATAAAACTACACCCTTATAATTTAGAATTCTTTGGATGTCGGATTAATTTCTGATTTTTATTACATTCTTGTTGTGCAGTGGAGTCAAAGTTCAAATGAAGAAGAAAAGGGACCAGAGGTTGCTAATTATTCCTTCTCACACATCAAGGAAAAATAAAGAAAGACCTTCTGACCTTTCAGACCCCATGTTCCCCACTTGCAGCGTTTCAGAATGCCAAAGTTATATCTTTAGGCCTTAGACGTGAGTGAATCTGAATTCCTTAAAAATGGGCTCTAAATTTCTCCTGTAGGAACACATTTACGTAATTCCATTGTGCATTATCTTCAGACTCGTAACCCTGGAAATACAATGGGGAAGAGAAAAGCAAAACAAACACACAAAACATTCGCTTCTATCTGACACCTGCTGTCTATTCAGAGGGTTCGTATCTGATCAGAATTAATGTGGCAGATGCAGCAAAATGAATAGAGACTGCTACCTTCCTGGAATTATTTCAGGTTATTCTATATCTCCAGCCAGAATAAAGAAAGAATAAAATGGCAAACACACACATGTATACACACACATACACACACAGTGTAATTGTTTATGAAAAAAGACAAGTTAGGGAAGCCGTGACTACGGATCTAGCAGACCCAAAGTCCTTTAATTTATTCAGTCTTGTTTCTGGTTAAAACATAACTGCCAAGTGCTTTGTAAACTCCCCAGTCCATGTGCATTAGCCTTCTGTGGCCTTCCAAGCCAATTTTTCCAAGAAATTTGAAGTAATCTATCCTAGTCTCAGACATGTATTTAACGGCCCTCTTTGCATGAAGAAAACCATGTTTGTGCAGCTGGGGTAAGCTGTGCATTAGAGGCATTATTCAGACACGTTGATAAAGACAAAAAATTGATAAGCTGGATTTTCTATTCTCTGGAAGATCTTTCAATACATTGTATTTTGATTTTCAGATATTCATCAGATATGCTTGGTTCTAATACTTTGTTGATCTCTAGGTATCTTTTAAGTAGCACCCTATTAGTTTTGTGATTAGAATCAAGGCCCATTTTTGAGTCATCAACCTCTCATGAAATTGGCTGTTAATACACATTAACTTTTTTTGCAATAGCTGAAAAGGATAAAGTGACCAATGGGTGAAAAAAACAGAAGCTTATAGGGTTATGGAACTCATTAATGAACTGAAGGGTTCAAGTGTTTTAATTGAAAAAAGGCTAATATCAAGGTGTCAAATGAAGTCCTTGAAGAAGAAGGAGTTAAATCTCAAATTTGATGCTAGGAATGTTCTAGTTTAAAATTAAAGAAAATATTCTCCTTATACCTTCACCAATCTGAAACAAACAAAATTATTATAGTTTATGATGAGCAAATCTTACTGTTTTCTTTGTTGGTGTTTTAAATTTGTTTGTTTTACATCAGGAAAAGTCAAAATATGAACTAGTCCCAATGTTTTTTTCCATTAACATTAGAATGATTTGTTATTCATCTATTCCAGACATTCTTTAAGAATTTCCACCTCTCACTCCACCCTCCACCCCCCAGCCTTGGCAAGATCTAATTCTACTGGGGAAAAAAAGTTCTAATGTTTGGGAGAACTGGGCCTTCTTTGCTGAATAACTACTGTCTTTTGGACTAACTTTCTTTGAGACAAAGCCATTTTGATACAGCTCACTGAGATCTCCTTTTATATTTGAACAACCGAAAGAGAATAGTTTAGTATCTCCATGTCACAATCCTTCATCTTATATAATTGCTTTACAGCACTTATCACTACAAATTATACGTCACTATTTAGATATAGGATGTGTGTTTAGATGTAGGATGTGTGTTTAGGTATAGGATGTCTTTGACTTCACTCCTAGACTGCATATGCCATGAAGATATGGATAGTATTTTCTCATTTCCCAATATCTAGAAAAGTTGGTATTGAACAAATATTAGTTTAATGAATGCTAGTTGAGAGGTTGTTGGGCTTTAAAATACACTTAAAAAAAGGTGTTCTTGGCTAAATCATAACCACAGACAACTAAATTCTCTGTGATTAAGCTTCTTCACCTGTAAAATGAAAATCGTATTTATACCTACCTCATATTGTTCTTTTGAGAATTAGTTATTAGATAGGAAACACTTAGAAAAGGACCAGGCATATAGTGAGCCTTCAGTAATTGATAGATATTGATGTTATTAGTATTCCTACTAGTTTCTTCCAAGCATCCATCCCCCTAGTTCTCGTAATATTTCCTCCCTACCCCCCTTGCAGTCCTTGAGTTTTAGGTGGGATGCTAACCTAACTCTTCCTGCAGCTTCATAGGAGACAGGAGACCCAAATGTGCCAAATATGCATGCTCTGTACCTAAGGGCACAAAGCTAGGTTGGGTTAATATGAGCCACGTGATTCCAATTTAAACAAGGCCAACAGAGAGTAAAGCTGAGCTTAAGGTTGATAATATGGAGAGAGAGAGAAAGAAAAGGAAGGGGTGGAGAGGGGAGATGAGGGGAGGAGAGGAAAGAGGACTGATGAGCAGAGGAGACCAATGACATCATCTGAACCCCTGAATCCATCAATCTATCATCTGGACTTACATGAGCCAATACACTTCTTAAATTCCCTGGTTTGGGTTTTAGCCAGCCTGATTCAGATATAGATTTACATTAGACTTAGATTTCTATCAATTGCAACCAATAAAAACTAAGTACAACCATTGATTCTTTGTCTGCCAAAGGAAGGAGTTAGACAAAACTATCTCCACTGAAATTCTAAAATCCTGTATTGCTAAGGCTGTAATCTAGCCCTCAGGAATGTGGGAAAAGTCTATTCAGATGGCCACAACTAGCTTGTAGGGTCTGTAATCAGTTCACCATCACTTACTCCCCATGGGTGGCTGGGGTGGCAGGGAATCCTCCCACAACAAGCCTGACATTGACTTAGAACATTCTTTCAAATACCAAGTCTTCTTGCCAGGTAGAAACAGAAAAACTGGATAAAATGGCTATATTTCCTGTTGATGAGAAAGGAAAACTCATAGTGAACACAGCAGGAAGGCAAGAAGTCAAGAAGAAAGTGCAAAAGCCCTAATATGCTGCAGTATCTCATAAAGGGAAACCCTTTTCATCTGTTCACATGGATTTTCACAACAATTGAGGAAAAGTAAACATTTGTGAACTGGAACGGCAGCAAGCTGTCAAGGGATTTCTTTTTTAATTTTGAGAATTTAGAAAAAAGGCTATCAGCTCTGTGGTAGCCAAGAGGATGGCAGTTAAATAACCGGAGTTCTAAACTTGGCACAATCACTCGGAAGCTAAGAGTAAATTCAGGGAAATCAGTTTACACTTGACAGTTTCCTTACCTGGATATGTGAGAGGTCGACAAGGGGATATCCAAGCTCCACGCTGGCTCTTAAGTCCCATAATTCTATGAGCTCCCAGCAGATTGGAAGGGTACTCAGGACCTCAACATAAACAGGAAGTGTTTTGAGATGAGAACTGTAAGAAGGAAAAAAGTGCTATCATATTACACGTTAACGCTTGAAACGAGCTATGACAAGTAATCATGGATTGGCAAACTAGAACTGTCAACGAAAGACAGCTGATAAGTTTTAGAGAAGAGTTATTTAAAGAACTTTGTAGAAAAATGCCCCATAAGAGTGCTTCAAAGCCTGGAGATTGAAACTTATAATATTCCTTAGAAGAGTGTCATTTTATTTTTTAAGTGTTTTAAAAGTTTTTATTCATTCTCATTTTTTAGAGATGTGTTTGACAGAGACAATGTTTACAGAAGAGGCAGGAAAAAAAGTGATAAAGAGCTTTCTCTCATGCTACCATTTCTTCAGGTCTCAGGTTTTTGTTTTGGTTTTTTTCTCTGTTAATCTAAGATAAAGGTTGAGGGGGCTGTAGATGAAAGTGAAAGGTGCCGGAAAAGTTCCTCTTTCAATTAGAGTCTTTATCAGGAACTCTGGCCACATTTAATGCGCTAATGTTCCTTGTCTCTAATCAGCAAACCCAGCAGGGGGAAGAGATTTAGAGTTAATGAGTCTGAGTCCTTTCTGCTTAGATCTCCCATCTCCCGGGCCCAGGCTCACCCTGTCATTCTCATTTTTGGAGATTCAAACATCCAGCCTCAGTATTTGCTCTTTACAGATGCTGATGTTAATCCAAAAACAATTTTTAAATTTTATTCACTTCATCCTTTGTGAGAGTCCATTCTTGTGGCACAGATGGTTGGGGAAGGTATTTATTAAGCAAGCCCCTTACAAATAGAGACTTGGACATGTGATTGCTATTGGCTGTAAAAGCCAAGAATGTCAATAGTCATCCTGGCTCAGCGGGAAGCTATTTTTCATCAATTGCCCCAATGATCCACCTTAACAAATGCACAACATCACAAGAAAAATTTAAGTAGAGTAATGAACATATTTAATCGATTAAGTCCAGAGAAATTAAAAGGTCTTCTTTCCGTCTTATCCTAAATCAATTGCCCTGAAGAACTGGATGAAATGATTATGAGCTGTTATCAAATGCCTGTTATCAAGGATCCTAAAGAGCACTGGAAGAAATTAAACCAACCCATTTCTAAATTAATAAGTCCTCTGCTTTTATTTAAGCCTAAAAAAGGAATGCAGCTTTGTTTTCCCTCTATGTCCTGAATCCATTTCTGCTTCCATGTACTTCAGCATATAATTTACATATTCAACTGTTTTGCTTGAAAAACACAGTTATTTGGAACTCATCATTTCAGAACATGGCATCTCTGGAAAAGTCAGTTTCCTAGGCAGCCTGTGTGATTCCATGAAGACTCAGCACAACCAGAAATCAAATATATCATCGACAAAACCTCCTAAAAGTCAAGGGAACCACCTTTCGTATGCTGGAAAGTGAAACGATTATGTTGCCATAAAGGTATTAGTGACTTGTTTCTTCTACCTTGATATGATCCTGTTATGGCACAAAGGCATGATCTGCTTGCCGAGAGACAAAAGCCAATCATCAAGAGGCAAGATGGTGGCAGAGAACCGGTATTTTATTACAGCTTGCTAGCAAGAGGGAGGACGGCTGACTCATGTCCAAAAGAACCATCTTAAGGTGGCACAGAATCTTGAAGCAGTTATATAGACCAGTGGCTTATAGGGGAGGGGCTTAGAAATGTTGATCCAAGAGTTGCCACACTAGATCTTTCAGTTTTCATTGATGATGGCTACCAGTGTAGATTCTCTGTTCAGGGGTCATCACATTCCTAAGGAACTCAAAAGAATGAAGTTATCGTCTTACCGCAGCTGGGAAGTATGTGCACAAGCAGGGGTCATAAAATCTGCAGAGCAGCGGGATCTCCTGGAGGGTGCCTACCCAGCTGGGTTAGTTAGTCAGAGGTCATTCAAAGTTACAATATGGCTTCTTTTCTACAATATGGCTTCCCTTATGTCAACCTTGTGTTGAGCTGATATCAATCCTATCATTTTGTGGCCAGAGAAAACATTTTGTGGTACCTTTAAATCTAATCATGATGACACCCATAGTTAATTTTTAGAGGTGCCGAAAGCTTGATTGCTTAGAATATCAGCTCTCGATATATCATTTCACTCTGCATATGCACTTAGGGTTATATTAAACAGATGTAAATGGCCTGGACCATTTATTCCTATACAGACTTTTATTTTTCAGCTAAGAGTGCAAGTAACACCCACGAACCCATCCATGTCTGAAAAAGGAAAGAATACTTACACACAAAAGATAGGCAACCTCTGGTGGCCAAATGTTTGTGGGCAAAGCACAGTTGTCCTTGAATAGCTGCTAGTCTAGAACGAATCAGTAAAATAATGGTTTCCAGGAGCTAAAAATCCTTACTTATTTGTGGATAACAGTTTCACTCTTTTCTGATGACTGTTACTAACTCATGTTTTACCATCATAGTAGTAAGTAGTACCAGTAATAATAACAGTAACAAGAACACAAGTTGACTTTTTTATAGTTATAAGGTGCTTTTCCTATACATCCTCTCATTGGATCTTTATAGTGACTCTGAGAGGCAAGTGTTATTATTCCTATTATTTCACAAATGCAGAAATTGAGATTCAGAAAGCCTAAACGAATTGCCCAAAGATGTTCATGGTAACCTGTGCAACAAAATCAAACCTGTGTTTTCTGATTCCCAAGCTCCTTTTTCTCTCTACAAGACCATGTGGCCACTCAGGCAACAGAGGTTGGGCCACAGTCGCTTGCCTGAAGCATAGCGCAGGAGTGCAGTACCACAGAGAACACTGCTCACAGCAGGGCTTATGAGTCTCAAAGACCTGGGCTGAGGCTTAGCTCTACCACTGAGGAGCTGGAGTGGCCTGGAGAGGTACTTAACTGTTCTGTGCCTCTGTTCATCTCCAAAATGAACTTGTTAGGATTAAACAAGATAACACATGTAAAGATCTTGGCCTAGTAATTGCTCAACAATTGGTAAAATATAATCTTTCAGTCATATAGTCTATATAATTATTAATATTATTAATTGTTAAAAATAGTCATATAGTCTTATAATTATTACCATTATTAACAGAGAATGGCAATAAAAGAAGGATGAAGCCAGCTCCAGGAATAACTTGAATGGCAGGCAAAGAAGTATGGCTATTAAGTTATTTATCTTCAGTATCCACCCACCCCTGCTGTTACTGATTGTATGAAGACTTCCCTAATTGCATCCAACTGAGTTAGTTGGCACCTGCCCTAATATGCTACCCTTCTCTTATAGTCTTTAATATGCTCTACTGCAATATTATAGTCTCCTCCTTATCATCTTCCTTTAGACTAGGAAATTTCCATAGGCAGGGATCCCCCCCAAATTCCAGAATAGTTCCTGGCATATGACAGACACTCAGCTAATGCATGCTTTTCAAATTGAATTAATTAGAGATGATTGCATGGCACCAATTACAATTGCTGTCCATAAGAGTGGCATGATGATGGTTTGAGCATTAGGAAGATTTTCAGCAAAGTAGTTTACAGCGTGGTTGATAAAGACAGGAGAACCCAGAGAAGCATAGAGCATTGATAGGAAGGAGGGTGTTACAACTGGTAAAACAATAATGAATTCACAACTAGCATGGGGGGCCAAGGGCTCAACCTACAAAAGCAAAGGTGAAGTTGAACTGGATGACAGAGTAGGCTTGGGGACTAAAGGAGAAGAAGCAGATTATATCATCATGAGCAGGGTGATAAAGATAATGGTGACGTTATCAGCACAATTAGGGGTCAAGAGAAGTTTGCAATGGGTACTTGATTATTACAGTTTTGAACATTATCATCATTTCCTTAATGATAGTAATAATTCCACACATTTTTTTCAGAATCACCGTGAAAATTCACATTGGCTTAAACACAGTCAATAATATTCTAAGAGCAAATGCTTATCCTGTCTAAAAACACACTGTGTACAAAATCTCTGCTTTTTAATCTTTTTAGATTATCCTCAAAACTCAAATGTATTCCCACCCATTGTATCCTTAATGTCTGAAAATTATTTAAAACCTTCAATATGTTTTCTATTAAAAATCATTCTCTTCTTGAACAAAGCCATAGAGGTAACAGAATAGAGGGGCATGATTCTTTCAATATTATCTGATGAAACAGTAAATTTATTATCTATAAATTTTAGATGTTACTTTCTATCTCAATTCTCCACACCTCAAATTTTATTGCTTGAAACAATAAAGAACTGAGTGAATGACTTTATTTAGAAATACAAATATATAAGTTTTACTGTGGCTTAAAGGAGATTAGATAGCTTTAAAATAGTATCTGTCTATGATCAACTATACAGAAAAAAAGTTTTAACACTGCCAAAACTAACACACTCAGAAATGAAAAGTATTCCCTCTAGACCTACAGGAAGTCTGTTAAAGATATCATAAATAATTATCAAGCTATTAAACAAAGTCATTCACAATTTAATGATTGAGCATAGACTTATCATTAAGCGAGAGGGAGATCGTCCATTGTATACTCAAGGTGTAAAATTAAAAAGAAAACAAACATTTCTTTTCAAATTAAAAAAACTGGTAAATTTATTAAGAAGTAGAAAAAACAAAGTAGAAAATTGACTAATCTCTTTTATCAGCATCCATGAGCCAATTGGTAGGGAAAGAAGGTACTGTTTTTCCTTTCTGATCTCAATGAGAGAAGCAGCACATTTCACAGCTGCTTAATAACATGTTTCCTCGACATTTCTGAGTAATGAGATTGTCCGGGCAAGGAAAATAGAACATCATGCTCCAGCAAGAAAAATTGATGAAGAAACTGCAACCATCACCAATCCTGCTCTTTCCTACCAGCAGCAGGTCTCGGCCAAAGCAGATGAGACATTCATAGTTGAACACTGGCCTCCACTTGCTACTTGACAAAATGAAAACAGGGGGCTGGCCCAGTGGCATAGTGGTTAAGTTCACATGCTCCGCTTCGGCAGGCCGGGATTAGCTAGTTAGGATCCCGGGCGCGGACCTATGCCCGGCAGGTCAAGACACGCTGAGGCGGCCTCCTACGTGGAGGAACTAGAAGGACTTTCAACTAGGATATACAACTATGTCCTGGGCTATGGGGAGAAAAAAAAGAAAGCAAAGAGATGAGCTTTAAAAAAGAAAACAGCTCAGACATTTATGATTTAAAACACTAAGAAAAAAATCATTTGACCTCTACCCGCTTGACCGGAAATTTACTGATGGAAGAGTCACCCAAGAAACTTCAATCTTAGGGAAACACGAAGCTCCAGGGCAGGATATGCCCAGGCTTCCTCCACCTGGCTCCTCCTTCAGCCTTGCTCAGGAGACAGAAGCTGGTTCTTTCCTCTGAATAACACAGCCTAACTCCTTAAGTGCCTGCAACATCACTCTGATGACAAGGTTCTCGCTTGAAAAGTGTAATAATAAGCACATATATATACATGGATACAGAAAGGCACACATATATATGCAGCATATATGTGCATACAAACATACATGCACATACGTACACACATCAATCTACACATAAACTATATAGACACATATATACATAAACATGTACACATATACCTGAATATCTATACACATATGTATAGACATATACACATAAATAGATATGCAAATATGTCAATATACACACATATCTGCCTCTATAGATAAGCATCCCTAGATACATAAATCCGTATATACACACATATAAGTTCATATATACACACACATGCATTTACATATATACTACATGCATACAAATGTATATATACATACTTAAATACACAAAGGCATCTATATGCACACATGCCGCTATATACATACATATATATACATACATGTGTGTGTACATATAGAGAGACGTATAAGTACATGTGTAAACATAGGGAACACAAAGGTCATGATAACCAGTATGGTTTACAAGGAGAAATGTTTCTTTTCTCTTGGAAGCACAAATCTATATACCTCTATATGGGGCCAGTATTGTCCTGGCTGGAGCAGAGAATGAAACCAGAAAACGGAAACCTGTGATGGAAACCATGTATGTGTATGGTACCTAAATATTTTAAAGAAAACGGCAAGTAGAGATTTATGAAATGTGAATGATTCGAGCAATAAATTTTATTTTTTTAAACATGGGCCCCTTTGCAGTCCAACGAAAGTATGAACCTTTCACCCAGAAAAAAAAAAAGATAATACACACTTCACTATGGATAGGAACTCAGTACGTCCCACATCTCCCAAAGGTTGGGAAGTCTTGCCTAGAGATTTTGTAAGTGGATCCTTCCAATCTCAAGCTCCCTTCCCAAAAGGACACACATTCATCAGAAAAATATTGTTCGTAGTACAAATAAACCCTCTCCTCATTTGAATTCTTGAAAGTCTGTGATTTTATTTTTTATAAATCTCTAGTATTGAAATATGTTAAATATACTCAGAAACATATGGGCTAGCAATTTTTTTAAAAATCTGGAACTAGAGACTATGCTGAATTTTTTAACTCAAATTCCCAACATTTCTTATGAACTTAATGAAAAAGAGAAGACAAAAGTCAAATGTAACATATGAGAAGCTTACATAAGAGCTGTGTGTTAGGAGGTATTTTATAACCTCATTATTAAATTTCAGCGGCAAAATACACATTTAGACTCATCTATGTGAGCAAATCTTACATTTTGGAAAGGGCACTAGGCAAATATTAGCATTTGCAGACGCAATGCCTTTCTTTAGATCAGGAAAACCTGTCTTCACTTCTGAAATTGGGATCTGATTGTACCTCAAAGCCTTTCTCTAGGAGACCTCTAACTTGAAAGAAAAATCAAACCATTCAGGCACAAGAGAAAAAGATTTTGTGATGAGATTTGAAAAGAGCCACAAGGCAGAACCACACTTTTGAGGAGAGAAATAAGTAAAGGGCACCTACTGCTGACTTTGCTGCCGACACCATTCGTGATTGCCAATTTCAGAAGGCAACAACAAAAATCTCTAACCTTCAGAGCAACAACCATTCTCTTGTCTAGCTACAGAGTAAACTATACGAGTAATAGGAACAACAGAGAAGACAACGTCTTTGACTCGACTGCTGGAGAAACAAGGTGCAGACAGACAAGGGGAAATGCTTTTGTCCTAGTGAATGAGGAGAGAGATTCGCAGGGGCCGGCTGGATGGGTGAACTCTGGAATACGTTAGCTTGATGTTACCATATCAATCTCCCATTCTCCTCCACTCTTGCCAGACAGGTATCTGGAAAGCAAATATGTATCCGCTACCCAGATGTGTTGAAATGCAATTAAGAATTTATCTTTCTCTGACAATTATAAGAGCAATCTCCAGAGGAAACTATCTAAACTTACAAGGATCCTACTTTATCTTAGAGTTCCACTTTAACTAATGGTTTCTAAATTACTTGAGTGGAAAATTAAGAATGTGAAACTTCACTTAAGGATGCATTAGCAACAAAGTGCTTCTGCGGCAAAACTTTCATTACGGAAGCTGTGTACACAGGCATTTAAAAATACACGTCTATTTCTTCAGAATATAGGTAAAGAGATAAAGTAATCTGCTTGAATTATGATACCTGGGACCCTGACCATGTTTAGATTTCTAAAATGGATAAATTTAGGGTTTTGTTTTAAATCATGGTTATCCAACACTGAGTTCCAAATGCAGCCACTTTCTCCCCCACTTTCCCATTTAAGGTCTAAATGATTTCTTCTTCAAAATTACTTTGATTTTTTTTTGGAGGAGGGGGAGGTACTGCTTTGTCAAAAAACTGCATTGGAAAATTGGCAAATAAAAGGCAAAATGTAAAAAACATCAAATGCCTTCTGCATCAGAGCTTCTTACATTAACATAGACATACCTATGAACCGCCTGGAGGTCTTGTTAAAATGCAGATTCTGATTCCGTAGTTTTGGGGATGGGCCTACAATTCTGCATTTCCAGCAAGTTCCCATGGGGTTATTAATACTACCCCCCCTCCTAGGACCACACTTCCAAGATCAAGGAACCAGAACGACAGCTCTCAGCCTGCCCACTGTGGCATAACACACAAAGAATATGTCTAAGTACACAGGAAGTACTTTCTGAAGCATGCCCAGGGGCTCCAAGTTCCCAGGACATTTGGTGAAATTTCACCCCAGTTCACTCTAGAAAGCATATTAGACAAGACATGTGACAGTGATGCAGGTATAAGTAAAATCTTGAGTTGGTGCTAATTTATAAGACAAGTACATTATTTGCAAAACTTACTACTTTTTTATCAACAAGCTGGTTAGCCTCCTGGCCACTGCTGTTCCTCAGGAGAATGAAGAGCCATTATTAAATAAGTAACTACATTCCTGCTTCCATTTATCTTTGAGAAGTTCTGCAGAACTGCCCATAGGAGAAGCAGCTTATTAATGTCAGTTTTTGAAATTGAGGGCAAATAACCATGTTGACTATTAATTTGAATCTCATATAAATGTTAGTGATTCTTTTCCTTTTCTAGAATCACTTAATAAACATAGCCTGCCTTTTATGACTGAAAGACATGCCATCTTGGTTTCAGCTATTCTGGAGAATGACAGCTTCATTGAGGAACCTTCCAAGATACACACACTCACAACCAATTGTGTTCATACAACTTAGACTATTTTAATAATTATCCATGCTAAAAATGTTCTCCAAAATTGGTAAAAATTTCTGCATCCATTTATACTGAAACAGACATAGAAATTTAATTTCACTTATTTCTCAACTCCACTCCCAAGTATTATTCAATGATTTTTGTGACACTGTGATAAGAACCACTGTTCTAAGTAAAAAAATAAGATGTCCCGTCACAATTATGTTTACGAGATTAAGCCTGACAATGGAATGTTGGCCCAATGTTAATATGCTATGCCTGGCACACAGTAGGCACACACACAGAAATGTTTGATTGTTCAATAAATCTGGAGACTTAATAAATAGTATTGCCTCAGATAAAAACATCAGCACACTAAACACACACGCACTCTCATGACAAGTGCACTTCAGCTATAACACATTGAATTAATCAGGATTTTTCACTTAGATGCATCATTCTTAATGCAAAAGACTATAAAGCAGGAAATGAAAACAGCCTCCTCCGGATCTTTTGTTCCAACAGTCTGTAACTCAAAAAATTACACACTCAAGATATATTTATCCACATCACAACCCCACACACCATGGCTCATGGGAGAGGTTGCATTCCCTTCCTCATTTTAAATCCATTACATTATATTTAAATTTAAAGTAAGACAGATAGATTGTAATTTGAGAAAACTGAGGATGCCCTGAATGTATCCTCCTGTTGGTTCACAAACGGGCCCCTGTGCAGGGAGGACAGGGAGAGACTGAAGAAAGAGGCAGACCACTCCAGATGGGGAGAGGGCAGATTTAACAAGCAAGGAAACCTACATGCAACGCTGGGCTTGGGCGGCTGCAAGACCCATAGATCTCCGCAGTCACCCGCCAGAATCTTAAAAGTTTATACAGAGGTCTTAAAGGGGTTCAGTCATGTATTCAGTCCAGATGATCTCAGCAACAACTCACTCTCTCAAGGCTGTGTCCTTGAAATGGCTCTCACTGTGGGAACAGTGGGCAGCACGTACATTCCAAGGACAGGGGAGGGGGTGAGAATCCTCTGACAGCCTGGGTCCAGCGCAAGGGTCAGCTGGTGGTCATGTCCTCTCAATGACCTCCTCCAACACTTCCTTCATTGTACAGCAAAAGCACAGTGCTAAACATGTCACAACAAAGGTCTTCTGGGATAGAATCGACTGAAAGTCACAAGGGTTCCGTGAAAAGTAACCCAAGGGCCATTGAATGGTTGGGAGCCATGCTGGAGAAAAATAATAGAACTGAAAAAATCCAGAAATGGCAATTTTAAAAAGAACAAGGCAATTTTAGATGCAGGAGGCTATGTTGATATTTAATCGTGCTGAGCATTTTTTATTCTGTAGCCACATGAAACCAAGATGACTAGTCAGTTCTAAGCATCAACTACAGTAATAACCACATAGGAGCAGCCATGACCCCTTCCTCCACTTCTAAAGATGGATTCCTGTTCCCACTAGTCACGTTGACGTGGTATGAGCACAGCTCATGCTACCTATTCAAAAAATCATACAAAATGGGAACGTGACCTGAGGATGACCCTGAAACACCTCTCTTTCTGTCTAGTGCTTTCCATTTCTGTTTTGAGGCACTTTCAGTTTCTCCTGCTCCTGTCCTTCTTCTAGAGCTTCTAGAGGGAAGGAGAATTCTGACCTATGCCTCTCCCTAAAGAATCCAGATGGCTCTTAAGGCAAAACTGACATATTCAGCCTTCTCAACTCCACAGCAAATCCATTTTCTGAAAGGATCAACACTCCCTCAAGGTTAGGAGTTACACAAGGAGAGAAAAAATGTATTTATTTGCTATTTTGTCAGTTTAGCCTCTTGTTCTTGAAGAAATAAAAGCCTACTCAAAAGAAACACTTCAGAAAACCTCTGTTCAAGAAAGAATCCCTTTTTCTTTTACTTTTTTCTTTTCATTTTGTTTTGGCTTTTGTAGTTGTTCACATACATATCATTGGGTTTTTTTTAAAAAAAGATGGAAAACAAAATAATGGAGCAAACTTTTGAGATTTGGGCTGGACAAGAAATATGATTAGAGCATGGAGAAACAGAGGGTAATTCTGTGCAAAAATTGATCCATTGAGATTTTTATTAAATTAATTCCTTGAATCGGTTAAAATTTAGTGCTTTTTAAATGTTTAGGAGCTGGATATGTTTCCCTTTCACTAAATATGTGCGATGACTCAATGTACAGACAGGAAGAGATAAATGACCAGCCCTAAGGCAAGACAGGCAAGTAGTTTGTAAAAGAGGAGGGGGCCGTGGCTGTGGGACCATTTTCATCTCCACCTGCCCTCCTTAAGGTGAAGAACAGACCCACAGGTCAATTTCTCTTAGCACCCAACACCGTTAGTGTGATATTTGGCTTTTCTGGATTAGCTCACCTACTGCATGCGGTTCAAGTAAGGGCAGAGGATCTAAGGATTGCTGAAATCGGCTCAAGTCCATTCATGAATTGGGGCAGCATAAAGGGTTCAGAAAATATGCACCTGTGGCTTCCAGATAGAAGACCCTTCAACATCAAAAGGAGAGGAAAAAAGTCAAAGAAGATTAATTCTCACTTTGCTTGAGGAATAATTTGAGATGCATTAAAAATGTTCCCATAGGTAATCAGAATCAAGAATCATTAAACAACCTGCATGCATCTCGGTCCATATTTTAAATGATGTGTTATTTTGAATGTTAACATAAAATATGATCTCATATAGAGATATTTACTGTGTGACGTCTTGAGACCACCAAGTCAGATACTTAGGCATCAACCTCAGTCTATTTCTTTCCCTCACCCTCCTATATTCAATCAAGCCCACATCCCACTGATTTTATCAAATCTGTCTTCTCTTCATTCTCTATCTGTCATAGTCTGGGTTCAGGACTTCATCACTCCTTGGCTAGGCCTAATGCAACAGCCTCCTACCCGCATTCCCCATCCACCCTTCAGGGTGGGCCATTATTCGGGTTTCATATTGAGGGGCAGCAGGGGCTGCCATCCGACTTTATTCTCCCTCCCCCAAATCATGAATCCAGGTACCAGACTCTGTAATCTCCCTAGAGGAAAGGACACGTTTTTAAATTGTATCAATCACTCAGTATGTGCTACTATTAGCCCTACTATCCATCAAAGCATCTTTTCTAACATGATCACCTGGGCTTAGCCCCTTGCTTAAAAACTTTCATTTCAAAGGCTTTGAGACCATTGCTCTTAGGATAAAGTGAATAAAATCCAAGCTTCTTTATAACATGGGTTATAAAATTTTTAATGACATTTGCCAACCGTATCTCCTTGAATTCACTTACTGCTACTTGCTACAGTCATATGAAACTAACTTTAGGTACCCAACCCAACGTATCACTCCATGACTCAATTCACAACTCTCCCCCAAACTCGAACCCTTAATATGCATCCATCAGTGCACTTACTGGGTGGGCACAATCCATGTTGAATTCATCTTAGAGCCCCTATTGTCTGGTATGGACCTTGGTGCCCAGGAAACATACAATTAAGAGTTGCCAAATTGTCTTAATTTGACACTAGAAGTTACGAATTTATTCCTCTGCTCGTGTTGCCAGTGCCTCTAAACTGCTGGAGTGGAGAGAGATGACTGGAGAGGTGGTAGAATGGATTTTGAAGATTCATGCTCTGACACTTATATTAAAAATCTGTCAGTGAGAGGGAATGAGAAGCATATTAGTTGCATTTACTCCAGTGTGACTTTAAATGATATCCTTGTCAAAGAAAAGCATGTGGAGAATTACTTAGGATAAAATTGTAAAAAAGATTCAACCATTAGCAAGAAGTTAATTTTGCTTTCAAATACTTGGTTAACTTTTGAGTTCATTTGGATATGTTCATATGTATCTCTCTTTTGCAGTAAAACTTCAGAAGAAATGTGAAATGTGTGAAAATTATAAAGCAAGGAGCTCTATGGTAGAATATGATGGTCCTTGTGTGACATGTGTGTACGTGCACACACACACACATGCATACTAAAACCTCATGTTTATTTCAAGTTAAATAAAAGTTCATTGTAAGGTCATCTTGGTTTTCTAGATCTTATAAACCTTAGCATCAGCATCAGCTGCCTAGCACACTGTAGGCACTCATGATTAGAAATCAAGTGCCACTTGTGTTTAAAGTCCTCCCATGGCTCCCCACTGAATCCTGAGCATGGTTTGCCATATCCTTCAGTATCTGGGTCATTCTCACCTCTCCGGTCACCATCCTTTACTCTGTCACAGGAAATTCCTTACAATCCCCAAACATGCCGTGATCTCTCCTACCACCTTGGCCCTCTTCCTATTCCCCCTGCCACTCTCTTTCTCAACAGCTCTGCCTCATTAAAATGCTTTTTGTCACTCAGAAGGCCACTCCAACATCACCCCCCCCATAAAATCTCACCATAGTGAACATTTCTTACTTTTGTTTGCCCAGCAGTCCTTTTCCTTCTTATTCTTTGGGAAACCCATTTTCCATGACTTAGTTGGGACCAGACCTACACCCCCAAGGACATAGCTTAAGGCTGATTGTCAGAGACCTTAGACTCCTAACCACTTTGGTTAGCTTACCAGTCTCAGGAAGAAACTAGTAAGAGTTATAAAGGACCGTTATCTCAGAGGAACTGGAGAATGGTGGGAAAAATGGGAAATAAGGTATAAAAAATAAGGCAACATTCAAGGTGACTTGAGAAGCAAGATTTTCATCCTAAAGAATAAGGCAAATGTACTGCTTCTGGAACAAGAGCTAGAAGTCAGGGAAAGGCCCTCATAGCTGGTAGGACAGGCGGCTGTTAAGCTAGAGATCTTGAGGTCCTTTGCTGGTCTTACACCGTATGGAATAATCAGCTCAAAATGGACTAAAGACTCGAACATCAGATCTGAAACCATAAAACTCCTAGAAGAAAACTTAGCAGGTAAGCTCTTTCACTCGGGTCTTGGCAATGGTTTTTTGAATCTGACACCAAAAGCAAAGGGAACAAAAGCAAAAATAAACAAGTGGACTACATCAAATTAAAAAGATTCTGCACAGCAAAGGAAACCAGTAACAAAATAAAAAGGTGACTTACGGAATGAGAGAAAATGCTGGGAAATCATATATCTGATAAGAGGTTAGTATCCAAAATGTATAAAGACAACTCAATAGCAAGAAAACAAACAATCCAACTAAAAAATGAGCCAAGGAACTGAATAGACATTTTTCAAAAGAAGACATATAAATGGTCAACAGGTACATGAAAAGATGCTCAACATCACTAATCAACAGGGAAATACAAATCAAAAACCACAATGAGATATCACCTCACACCTAAATTAGAATGGCTATTACTAAGAAGATAAGAGATAACAAATGTTGGCTAGGATGTGGGAGAAAGAGAACACTGGTGCACTGTTGGTGGGAATGTAAATTGTTATAGACACAATGGAAAACAGTATGGAGGTTCTCCAAAAAATTAAAAATAGAATTACCATATGATCCAGCAATCTCACTTCTGAGTGTATATCCAGAGGAAATGAAAACAGGATGTCGAAGAGACATCTGCACTTCAATGTTCATTACAGTGTTATTCATAATAGCCAAGATATAGAGACAACCTAAGTGTCTGTTGACAGATGAATGGATGAAGAAGATGTAAGATAGATAGATAGATAGATAGATAGATGTGATGGAATATTATTCAGCCATGAGAAAAAAGGGCATCCTGCCATTTGCAACAACACGGATGGAACTTGAAGGCATTATGCTAAGGCATTATGAAACAAATCATACAAAGACAAATACTGTAGTATCTCACTTGGATGGGGAATCCAAAAAAGCCAAACTCATAGAAACGGAGACTAGAATGCTGACATCGCGAGGCTAGGAGGTGGGGGAAAAGGGGAGATGTTGGTCAAAGAGTATAAACTTCCACTTATACGATGACTGAGCTCTGGGGATCTAATGTACAGCATAGTGACGATAGTTAATAATACTGTATTATATACTTAAAAATTGCTAAGAGAGTGGATCTTAAATGTTCTCTCCACAAAAAAAAGAAATGATAATTATGTGACTTGATGCAGGTGTTAGCTAATGCTATGCTGGTAATTATTTTGTAATATATAAGTGTATCAGTTCAACGTGCTGTGCGCCCTAAACTTGCATAATGTTATATGTCAATTATGTCTCAATAATGCTGGAAAAAACAAAATGTTTTATTTCTCAGGAAAAAAAAAAGATCTGGACATCCTCGTGTCTCTCCAGCCTAGACTGGACCCAGATCCTGGACCATGGCTTAGTCAGCCCAAATCCTCAGGCTCAGTTAAACGACCTTGGACCCCATGACCTCGCATTGGAGACTGAAGTGTTAAAAGTAATCAAGCAGGTCTTCAAAGAGAGTGGCCCAGCATGGCCCAGCAGAAAGGGGACAGGCTCTGGAACAGGCAGGCTCTGGAACTTCCCAGCTTTGCTACATAGTAAGATCTGAATTTCCTGAGCCTCAGTTTGCTCATCATTTTAAATGGGGATAATGATGTTGACCTAGCAGAGTTTTGGAAGGATTATAAATGATACACAAAGCCGTTAGCCCCATGTCTGAAGCAAAGTTGTGTCTCCACAAATCCTAGGTTTCATGATTATAATCTTTAAGGAAGGAACAGTTTTTGAAAGTGCAATTTACCTAGACGCCTTTTAAACACCAATTCCAGGCCTCACAACCAACCTACCATGCCCACTGAACCAAAAATGGGGCCCCAAATTCTGCATTTTAACACACTTCCCAGGTTATTCTTAAATAAAAATCATAAATTTGAAAATCCCTGAAATGAGGTATAGGCCAAAGAAAATAATAAAAAGCAGTAAAGAGTAATGAGCAAAAAAGACAGGAAGGACATGAGGCTTACTGTTACTGTTAACAATAACAACAATAAGAACAATGTTAACAACAAGAAAGAAAACAGTAACAGCAACACTTACAAAACACTATTTGCCAGATTGTTCTAAATGCTTCACCCGTACTAACTTTTTCATCCTCACAAGAACTCCATGGAATATATCCTATCATTATCCCCACATTTCACATGAAGAAACTGAAGGTCAAAAAGAACAGGCAACACAGCCAAGATCACATCGCGAGTTAATGGTGAAGCTACAAATCAACCACTGGCGGGCTATTTCCAGAGGCCAAGCTCCCAGCCACTATGCTGTGATAGGAAGAGACGTCCCGGCTTTGCCACACATGCTACCATCAGCCCCCAGCATGTCTCTATGAACACAAGCATTGTCATCACTCATCTCTGCTTTCTGTCTCGCCCACACAGGCAGTCATGCTCACCCATGTCTGGCCCAAAGAGGCAGCACCTACCCCTCCCATGTGAATCTGCGGACTGAAAGCCCCACAGGAGAAGGGCGACGCCTCTGTGTCCATCTAACCATCCCCAAGGCCCATAGGACAACATGCCAAAAATAGGGAGGCACTCAATAAACATGTGTTAAATACTTGATCCCTCAGGGTAAGCTCAGAACTCCAACTTCTACAGGTTCTTCAAACTATAAGAATAAATGTGTGCAATTTCATTGCTCACCCATGGAAATTCTTTCAAGTTCCTTGTGTAAATATTATCTAACCTAAAAACACAGCTCCCCATCACCCCCCAGGAAGATCTTCCGAGGCTCCCCTTAATGATGTATAACTGTCCCCTTGGACCCAGAGTTAGGTTCAGATGGTATTTATTGCGCGCCTACTGTGTGCCAGGCACTATGCAGGTAGTGGGACTACTGCTTTTCAGAGGGCACCACATTGCAGGTGCTTAATCAATATTTGATAAATTTTCTGAGGTTTCTCTTAGGCCCCCGTTGAACAGGAGATGAAACTGAGTCTCAGATGATTTGAGAACTTAACTGACTCAGAGACAGGGCTTCAGCGTGTAGGCTCAATGTCCTCTCCACCAGGCAACATGGAGATAGCTTAAAGCACTTCAGGCTTTGGGTGAATCCTTTAGCTGCAATGGTTTACATTTTCTTTCAGGCCTGTGTAGCATGAAAAATTAATTATAAGCTTACTGTGCCTTATATTTTTATAGTACTTATTATCTCTTGACTGGATTTCATATGAATTAATTTTAAAAGGGCATTCTTTGAAAAAGATGTCAAGCGATTTTTTTTGGATGTTCTCTCCGTATATCCTAGACTGTCTTAAATTTACAGAAGTTTCAAGTATAGGGAAAATCACCTCTAAAATTTGACAGGGAAAACACCAAAATGGCATTTAATATAACGTTTCATCATGACATTAATTCCTGGCTGTTTTATCAAATGCTGATAATGGACCGTAGAGGTGACTACAAGGATTGGGAAGCAATGAATCCTGCTCTTCCAAGTGTGGGCTGCACCTAGTGACTCACTTTTAATGAAAAGAACACAGCAGAAGCAAAGAGATGTCACTTCTGACATTAGGTCACAAACGACTGAATTCGTCTTCCTGGCATCCCTCACTTGCCTTCCTGCTTGCTCACTCTGATGAAGCCAGCCGCCATGTTGTGAAAAGCTCCATGGAGAAGCCCCTGTGGCAAGGAACTCAGGGAGGGCTCTGGACAACAGCCAGACAGGAACTGAGGTCCTCGGTCCAACCACTCATGAGGAACTCAATCCTGCCCACAACCACGTGAGTGAGCCAGGAAATGCATCCTTCCCAGTCAAGTGTTGAGATGACTTCAGCCTTGTAGGAGTCCCCCAGCTGGAGAACCCAGCTAAGCCAACTGGATTTCTGACACACAGAAACTCTGAGATGATAAATGTGTGTTGTTATAGCCACATGACTCGTTATGGGGTAATTTGTTACACAACAATAGGTAATTAATGCAGCATGAAGAGGATGCATGCAGCGAACGCCTTTGCGGCCGGCCCTGGGCCCCCCTCTGACATTAGCTGCAGCAGCAGCGAACAGTTCCGTGTGCACTCAGGCTCACTTCTAGCTGGCAGACTCCCACCTGGAGCCTGCACGGGGCTTCTTCCACCTTCTGCCCCGGGGCCTGCTTCCATGTGACAGGATCCCTCAGCTGGAGGAGCAAGGAATTTCATGGCCCTGGAGTCACCCACGCCAAGGAGGACCCGAGCAGGTGGATAAATGCCCAAACTTGCACCCTTCAGATGGACAGTTTTAGAGGGCTTTCTGCGCACCCCTTCAGAGGCTGCCAGTGATCCAGCAGAATCGAGCTGCCATTGCCAACAGCAGTAACTTTGATAAAGAATCCTTTCGTGGTCCTTTTTTTCCCTTCCCTGGCTCACTTCTCATACTCCTTTACTGCTGTTTCCCTTGACCACCTCTCAAATAAACCAGCTGCATTCAAAGTCTTGTCTTAGGCTCTATTCTGGGGAGCACCCATCCTAAGTCCATGCTGACTAAACAGTCCACCGTGGTAGCGTTTCAAGAAGCAAAATCGGTAAAGCAAAGGGCCTGGGACAGGGGAAGGGTGGGTCATGTTCAGGGGACGGCAAATGGTGTGGTTTGCTTAGGCCAGTGTTTCCAAACCTGCCTAAAAGACTTGGGTCACTTGTTATAATGGGGATTCCAAGTCCCTTTTCCTAGAGCATCTGGTCTCTGGGAAGAGGCCTAGGAATCTGAATTTTTAACTCATTAAGTGTTCCAAAGAATTTTTTTAGCAGTCAAATTTGGGAAACAATGGGTTGGTGGAGGATGGGCTTTCGGGGAAAGGTGGGGAGGAATAGAGCAAATTCAGTCAAAGCCGTACCTATGAGGAACCTTAAAATCTTTCTCTAAAGACTGGACTGTATTCTGAAAGCAATGGGGAGCCATTGAAGGGCTGGGTCTTTGCAAAACCATTTGGGAGGAGCAAGACATAAATGGATGTCCTAAGACGAGAGTTCAGGTGAGATACACTATCAGAAACATGAAGGCCAACAAAGAGGTTATTGCAACTGTTCAGGTGATATGGAATAGAGATTCAACTGAGATCATCGATTAAAAAAAGAGGACCAGCCTTTTGTGAAATAAGCTTGAAATTTGAATTAAATAGGCTTGCTTCACAATGTTTCCTTCTCTGGACGGCCTGCAGACTACGTTTGTAGGGCCTCTGTGCATTTCTTTATCATTCTTGGCATGCAATATTAATTTCTTTCTGTGATTCATTACCATTACATTACTCTCAAAGTTATTGAATTTTCTCAGGGGAAAACTCTACTGTGCACTTAAGAAATGGATGGTTATTTACTGGACCACTCGGAAATATTTACATTTTTCCTTTATGATGATTAAAGCTTAATGCAAACAGGTTTTAACATAAGGTCCAAACATATTTTTTTATGTGTATAATTGGAAGTTTGACACTTACCTGCGTGTTAGTTTGGAAGTGAAGCAGATTTTCTAATTAAATCAAAGAAGAAATTCATTACTGCCTTAAAACAAAATGTTATAACACAAAAAAAGAAAGGAAAAATACCAACATAGACTTTTTGTTTGGGCTGCATTTTGCTTACATATTTGTTTGTCTTTGGGGCAAGCAATAACTTTCTCAATATAGTCTTCCACGTTCTTAAGACTGAGGAATTGTACTATTATTTTAATAACAAATGCATCTCTCTCTCTCCCTCTCTCATTTGTAACAGCACTTGTAATACAGAAAAAGAATGTCCCATTAACCTCAAATGAGATGGAGCCTTTCTCTTTGTATCACACATCCCAAGTACAATGTAAAAATGTGGACTGCAGAATATGGCGTCAGCCCTATTAGTTTTCTTCCCGGCTGTGATGTTTGCATGCTGTGTGGCCTTGGGCAATCGTAGTTAGTTCCAACTTCATGGGGTATCTATAAAGATTAAATTAAACAACGTGGATGAGACTCTTGGAAGAAAGCCTGATGCATGATAAGAGCCCATATAAGGAGCTCCCTGTCTTTACCTCACACCATGCCACTGAGCAGGCTAGTCACCATCTCTGAGGCAGGCAGAGGTGGTGGGGGTGCTGGGGCACGTGAGCTCCTCTACAGATCTCTTATGGCTGCCTTGTTCATAGATGCCTGTCCACCCTCTTCATGAATTATGTTAAACCCTCATTGTCAAGCATTCAGTGAATGTATACCAGAAGAAATGGAAGTGTGTTTATTTACTGTGAATAAGGAAGTTGTGTTGCATGGATCCCTAAACTTTCATTAGCACTCAAATAGGTTGTGCTTCCTTTTTTCTCAGTTGATTCGGAGGCTACTCTTTCCTCATTCATCTGCTGAAATGGATGGCTGAGAGGATACTGAAATTAAGCAGCATCTCATTTGTCCTTTCTAAGTGGTCTAATTTGCTGGGTGCAGGGAGACAAGATACTGCTATTCTTATAGTCTAATTTGATTATTTGTAGAACAAAGGCTTGGAAGAAGTCTTCCAAAGCTAAATCAGAACGCTCTGCATCCTCTTCTATTAATTACCCTAGGTCACCCAATTGTAAATGTGCATAATCTCACAAACCTTCAGCTCGTCTCTAGGACGTCAGCTAGTCAATCTATGAATGCACTATTATTAAGCATTTGGCAGGATTAATGGAGAAATAAAACCTAGTGGAAACCATAAGATATTCCAAAAAAAGAAGATAAAAGCCAGAGAATTAAGAGAGAGACAGACACAGACAGGGGGGGAGAGAGATGATGATGCTCAGTAGGAAAAAGATCAGCAGAATAATTAGTTTTGGATACAGCATATCAGCTTTAGTTAATGACAAAAAAAGCATTAAGCCAGTGAATTCAGGCAAACATGTATTTAGTAAACAGCCAAGGAAATGGGTAAGACTTCATGACGTTTATCTTTTTATAACCACTGAATTTGGATGAGCCAAGAACACAACTGGTATTCAGTCAAATGAAGTAGAGAATATAAGTAAGACTGAAGCCACCCACATTATTCTTGGTGGCCTCAGCAACCAGACCTCCTATTCATGCAAATAACACAGAAATAAGAAAAGGAGCATGTAAATAAAATAAGCATTCTTCACAGAAAGAGCAACCTGTGGTGCAATCAGCACCATGCGCATCTAGAGAGGAATCTGGGAGATGTAACTGCAGTAGGTAGAGAATGAAATCTTAAAAGGGTCGACTTGGGTTGGAACTGCAAGTGATTGGATAAACCTCCAAAACTTAAGAATTTTTGTGTTGTGAGTGTATGTCGAGTTGCTTCTAGTCCATACGCATAAAATAAGTATTAGCAAATCACTGGCCATTGCTTCAAGGAAGCAAAGTCTCAGGTCTGAGGAATACCGGGGCTCATTTTACTGTGGTCAAAACTTTGCTTAAGTAGCTATGCATATCCTCTCTGGCCCATTCTCCAACCAGGGACTGGGGTAGTTGGACGGAGATGTTAATTAGATCAGCGGAGAGAGACAGGGTATAGATTTGTCTTCCTTCCCCCAAATTGCCTGTTTGTCAAGTAATGTGTAGTTTTCCCAGAAGGTGAGGCAGCAATGAGTGTGGTCATGAACATGGACCCAGATCAAAGGTTTAATAAGGTTGAGAGGAAGAGCGCCTAATGGCAATCCGTGTGCATGTCGAAAGAGAGCTGTGGAAGTGAAAAAGCCAGAATGAAAATGCACCCGTGCTTTTAGCCATGATGATCATTACCAGACTACCAACTTGGTGGCAGAGGGAAAGGTAATTTGGCCCTGTCACATGAAAAGCAATGCAGAAATATCTGTGTTGCTGCTGTTGCCCGGTTTGCGGTTTTTTATTGGCCCAAATCTGTGCTGAACACATATGCCTAATCTCATTTAGTCCTCCCTACAAATATATAAGACAGATACTGTTATTATAATCCCAATTCGGCAGGTGGGAAAACTTGAGCTCAGGAAGTTTTAATACCTTGACCAAAGTCATAATGGGAATCTAAATGGCAGCACTGGGTACAAATCATGACAATTTTAGTCCAAAGTTCTTTCTCTTACCTTTCCTGCTTAATTCCCTCCCAATTTAATCCTCCTAAATAAATTTATTAATGTAACCTGTAGTGAGAATCAAAGCTACCTGTGTCAGATACATCTATGATGAGTAATCCTGAAAGATTTAGGGGTAAAATATTACAACATTCGCATTGCATGAAACTAGTTACCTAGAGACACATGTAATGATGACAGTGCTGTCTGGAAAGAAAACAAAGAAGAAAAGAGGAAGCAGAGACATAGGATCATTTATTTAGGGGAGCATCTTAATCTCTATGAGAATGTAAAAGCATCCCATATGTTTGTTACTATAGCTTTCCTAAACTTATCTCCTTTTGGAGACTTTCCAAGAGCATATATCTGTGTTTTATTTTACAAGGAAAAAAAGAACAGTAGGGCCCTCAGTACAGAGATTAAAAAGAGAGCCTACTGAAGGAACGCACACAGAAGTGCAGCATCCACAAGGGAAGAGCAAAAGGAGGTTTATTTCAAATTACGTTTTCTCTGAATATAGAGCCCATCACCAAGATGAACCAGGGTCTACTTCCAGAGAATAAATTTAATCTAAAGAAATCAAAGTTGTTCTTTTTTCCTTTTAAATTCATACCTATACTGACTTCTAGACAGCTTTATGAGAGATAATGCCAAATGCAAAGTAGATACTGGACTATAATAACACAAAGGTTTGCCTTTCTCTTCTAATCATATGAACCAGGGAGATTGTTTATTTTATTAGCTAAAAAATATAAAGCACAATACTGGTGTAGGCTTTGGGGTCATTAGGAAATAAAGAGAAAGAGAAACAACAGTATTATTGAAAGAGAAATGTCATGCACGTTTCCAGCTCAAAGTGGCAATGTGAGCTTCCCCATTTACCTACACTCCTAACTCAAATTCCCACTCAAATGACCAAAACCTCATAAAAATAGAAAGTAATCTATTTCATAAAAGAAATCATAAAGAAATCAGCCAAGTGTTTGCAATTTTAAGAAAGTCTATCACCATAAATCAGAGTTAATAAGTGATTACAGAAGAGATATACAAACTGAGTAACCTCACATATGAGAGAAAAGTCCTCCAAGTGGAAGAAACTGTGAGGAGAATCCATGTGAAGGCACAGTTGAGGAAAGCCAAGTGGTGGGAACCAAGGATAACCAAGTCACGCTGTTTGGGGGTGAAGAGGGGGCAAATTTTAATCTTAGCATAAAAATTAAGGAAACGGGTGTTTGCTCATACTTCCAGATCATGTTTTGGTGGTAAAGGAAAAGTAAAGGGAAGAGTAGGAAATATTTAAACAGAGAAATGCATAAACCTACACACACACTAAAAATAGACGAAAATGCTAAAGCAAGCCCAAATAACTTGTGAATAATCAATAGAAAAATAAACAGGCTTATTAAAAGACAAAAGATCTTAGATTATAATTTTAAAAAGTTTAAATTTGATTTAGTTGATTACAGGAAACACAACTAAAAGAAATGGTAGAGGAGAAAAAGAAAAGAACAGCAAATCATTTATGGAGAATTTAATGCTTGGCAGTTACCGTTCCAGGTATTGGAGAGATTTCAATCTTTTGTTAATAACAGCTGCTAAAGGTAGTACTATCATATTACTGTGTTACAAGTGAGAAAATAGAATCACAAAGAGGCTAAGTAACTTTCTCAAAGCTAGACAGTTTACTCAGTGGTAGATCCATGAAGTTTTTTCCTTAGAGGGGAAAAAAAGGCAAAACATAGCTGGAAGAGTCAAACAAAAGAAAGAAAAGAAAGAAAGACATGAAATATTAACATGAATAGTGTCATTTCTCCATTGTATGGTGCTCAAATGTTTGAACAGGAAATTGTACACAAATTCCCATAAAATAAAGCAAAAATTTTTTTAAAACACAAGAAAGATAAGGAAAACAGTTATAAAAAAATCAAGTGAATGAAGTATCTTTATTAAAATACATAGAATACAAGGTAATTCAGCCAGATAATTAACAGTGTCTACAAAATTTTAAATTGACAAAAGTTCAAACATGTAAATGTCATATTTTTACATAAGGAATAGCCCCAGTCTTCATAGAAAGAGCAAGGACCAGCCACGTATGATTTGCCCATATATAAATAAAAGAATACATGAACGAATGAACATCTCTTTCAGTTTTTGACAGTCCAAGTTGATAAAAAAATTATTTCCTAAATGAAATATACATTTTGTTAGTTAAGAAAAAACACAAACATACATCACAATTAAATCCTAAAGGCAGAAATTTCCTGACCATAATGTAAGAAACAATTTTAACTGGAAACAAATAACGAAATAAACCACTTGGTTTAAGCATGTAAAATATGATATCACATGAGGCAGGTAAAAAAAAAGATGTATATATCTGTATATAAATCTGTATATGAATGCAAAGAGAGGAAGGTATGGGAATGGATGGGTATTAAGAACATATGGCTGAGTTTTTATTTTCATCAATGCTTTTATGTGCATGTATTTTTATGTATATGTTACATCATTGGAAAAAAAAGTGTTAAATATACCAAATTTTTGTAATCCTTTGAGTGTATAACGTGTCTTTCTCAGATTCTGTACACTGTTTCTCTGTAAAGGCTTCAAATTATTCTTATAAGAAAAATACAACCATGTCATATGATTAAAGATCTCTTCCCCTCTTCAAAAAAAACTCTCATTGTTAATTTTTTCAGGAATGTAAAAATCGTGTGGGAGCCGGCCCCATGGCGCAGTGGTTAAGTTCTCATGCTCCGCTTCGGCAGCCCAGGGTTTCGCCGGTTCGGATCCTGGGTGCGGACATGGCACTGCTCATCAGGCCAAGTTGAGGTGGTGCCCCACGTGACACAACTAGAACGACCTGCAACTAAGACATAGAACTATGTAGGGGGGGGGGGGGGGGGATTTGGGGAAATAAAGCAGAAAAAAAAAAGAGGATTGGCAACAGTTGTTAGCTCAGGTACCAAGCTTTAAAAAAAAAATTGTGAAATTCATTTTATAAGTAAAGGGTGCTTCCTGTAACCAGGACTCATTGAAATAAAATGGATAGCCCTATGATTGCCTTTAAAGAACAAAGGAGGACAGACAGATCCATTTTTATGCCCTAACACTTTCCTTTAAGGAAAAAACATACAATGTCTTTTCTGCTTCATTTAAAAGTTAATTACTGTGCTGCAATTGTAAAGTTTGCTTTTTTTTTTTAAGGAAACTATCTCTTCACCCTTAAATTTAAAATAACTTGATGACAGTAGAAGTAATCATTACATTCTTCCAGTGTCAGAGTCCCAGCTGGCATGATAAAAAAAATGAACAATCAATAACAATTTAGAACTCATTATGTTTATAAAAAATTATAATGATTAGATTCAACTTTTGCACATATTTGCCAAAAATGCATTTATGCATAAAATTATATTTTGTTTAATTTTAATTACATGTTACATTCTTTTTAAACATAATTATCAAGGTATATCAGTCAGTTCCACAAATTACCACATGAACAAAACAACATCAATTCCAAGTACCACTAAAAAGGTATCATTGAGGATATACATGATCCAAAGAAAGAAAGCCTCTTAAAACCTTCGTGAAGATGGTCAATGCTATTATGTGTGATGAATGACCACCAGGGTTTCCAAGAATAAAGATAGGGATGAGGACAAAGATGTGACATATAGATCCCTGGGGAGAAAAATGTATTCTGTCCACACTAAGTTAGCACTTCTACTGAAATCACGTGATTTGAAAAAAAGAGAGAATTTTAAATGCAGAATATGGCAAAGACAACTTTATTTTGTTAATTAAGTTGTTTATTCAACAACTTTAAATAATGGACTCAGGTGCTCTCATTCAGTTCAATAGGTGGTGGGGAGTCATGACGACTGCTTTAACAGAAAAGGAACAATATCCACGACTTCACTCGAGGGGTGCTTATTTGAGGATGTACCATTAAAACATCAGGAAAGGAAGCCCCAGTGCAAGGCTTCCGAGTGAATCATTGCTAGATTCCAGCGCTTCTCGAACTTCAGAGCGTGCAGCAAAACCACCTGGGAAGCTTGTCAAAATACAGATTGCTGGGGCCCATCCCCAGAGTGTCAGATTCAGCAGGTCTTGCATTCTATAACTTCCCATGTGGTCCTGATGCTGCCAGTCCGGGACCACACCCAGGGAACCACTGGCCTAGGAGTTTAGAGCTCCTGAACTAGTGTGGTTCATCGGGATCATATTGAACTTGAAATGACAGAAAATCGAACAGTGACTAGGTTAAAGGAAGTGTATTTTTCTCCCTTACAAATTCTGGAGGGACGTCACCACGGCTCATGCAGTTGCTCAAGAATGTCCCTAAAAATCCAGGCTCCTTCTACATTTCAGATCTGTAAGGTATGTGGTTTTTATCTTCATGGTTTGGGGATGGCTGCTGTACCTCCAGGCATTGTATCTCTGTTCCAGGCATTAATAAGACAAGGAATCAACTACAGTCTCCTAGAGAGGCTTATTTTTGTTTGGAAGGACTGTCTTTCCCAGGGATTTATATAGACATCTCGATAACCAAGCATGTCACAGGACTTTCTCTCTCCAACTCCAAAGATGGTTGACGAGGCACCCAAGCAAATTACTGGCTGGCACATTTGTTCCTCTGAACAAAATCAGGATTCTACTAATAAAGAAATGGTCACGGGCATTAGAAAGGTGATTAGCAGTGTCTGCCACACAAAGGAGTGGAAGGAGATTGTAGGCATGAAAGGCTAGAGCGAGAATATGCAGACCTTGAGAACTAATTTCTAAATCTCTCAGATCCTTCCAAACTCAGTCTAAATATCATTCCTCCGGGAAGCCTTACTTGACCTACAACCCTCAGATTAAATTAAAGCACGGTATTATTTAGCCCTATGGCAACAGGACTAAGTGATCAACAGGTAGTTCACTGAACAGCATCCAGAGCATCTAGAGCTGATAGGGCTCCCACCCACAGACAGAAGGTTTATAGCAGAAGCTTCTGGTCTTAGTAGAACTCCTTTCCAAGAAAAGTGGCGATCTTCCCAGGGAAGGCTCCTCATGAGTGTGCTGGAGCCTGAGAGAGAGGTGGTATCTAGGCTGTGGGGCCAGGTGTGGAGGAAAACAACCTAAGAAGCAAGCTCTGCCCTTAGTGAAATTCATTCGTTTATCTCAGGAGAAATATTGCATCCATAAAAAAAGAATAGGCTATTATCAGAACATTTTTTAAAAGAGAGTTTGGAAATTGAAAATATGATGCAGAAATAAACAATTCAATGGAGAGACTAAGAAATAAAAGAGGCAGAGCTCAGAGTCACATTAATGTGCTTGAAAAAGCTAGATAGAGTTGATCACGTTTTCTACATGAGCTAACTAAGGGGGAAAAAAGATTGAAATTAAAGAGGAAAATTTAAGACATGAATTAATAGATCCAAGAGGCCCAGAATTCAACTAATAGGAGTTAGGAAAAGTAGAGAACAGAAATAATACAGGAGAGAAAATAATCAAAGAATGACAGAATAAAATGTCCCTAGCTGAAGAAAAACATAAGTCATCAGACAAAAAGGACATTTTAAAGTACAAAGTAGTAGGAAATATAATGCATTCAGAGTGCTAATGATGAGGAAGATTCGAAAGTATTTATGGGAAAGGGAAAAGAAAACACAAAAAAGACATTCTGCTTATTGAGGAACCAAAACAAAATTTTGGTACCTGACAAAGTATCAAAATTCACTCAGGAACTTAGATGCTGGAAGACAATAGAGTTCAATATCTCAGAGTTCTGAGGGGAAAGATGCTGAACTCAGAATTCTAAAATCACGCAAATTGATAATGAAATTTTATAACCAATTAAATCACCAATCAGGAGTGACGGCAAAGGAAAGAAGATATTAGATATGTAAGAATTCAAAAAGTTTGCTAGCAATGCACCCTATATGTTTTTTCCAGTTTTATTGAGATATGATTGACATGTGACATTGTATTAGTGCAAGGTGGTCACACAATGATTTGATATACATATACAGTTGGCCCATCTGTTTCCGTGGGTTCTGCATCCCCAGATTCAACGAACCGTGGATCATAAACTTAGTACATAACTATGTACTAAAATAGGGCCAACTAAGGGACTTGAGCATCCTCGGATTTTGGTATTCGTGAGGGTCCTGGAACCAATCTCCTATGGACACGAAGAGATGACTCTATATTGCAAAATAATTACTACAATAAGCCTAGTTAGCACCCATCACCACTCACAGTTACAATTTTTTTCGTGTGATAAGAACTTTTAAGATCTGCTCTTTTAGCAGCTTTCAAATATACAATACAGTATTGTTAACTATAGTCACCATGCTGTACACTGCATCCCCAGAGTGAAGAGAATTTAACACTTTCCATGTTGTACCATGGGTAGATTTGCAGATATCTCTTCCCTGACCCCCTCTCCATAAAATATTTCCAGCTCCTTGAGACAAGAGCAATATTTAATTCATTTTTGCATACATGCATCTTGCAGAACCTGATAAACAACTGTTTAGTAATGTTTGGTAAAGAAAAAAAGGAAAAAGGAAAGAAAAGGAGAGTAAGATAGTTCTATTTCAGGGGATCAATTCCATCCCAGGCACCTTGGACTAGCATAATTGAAACCGGCAATACACTTCTACAAGTTGGATCGATTCCACCACCTCCAGACTTTTCTGTTCCAGGCCACGCTCCATTGGGAGCAAACACAATGCTCTCATGCTTCACTATACAACAGTGAAGCCAGCACGCAGAAAGGGCTAGAAGGAGAGTAGAACTCACGGATATGGCACACAAGAATGGGTAGCCAGCTCAGAAGTGGGGGAGGCAGCCTGAGAATGATGACTATCATCAGAGGAGCACTCTTAGTTTAGGAATTCCAAAGTGGGGCAGTTTCCATTCGATTCTGTAATGGAATGAGTGGTCATTCCAATGAGTGGCTTGGAATGACATAGAGCCCGCTGGAGAGGAGGATGTTGAGGAACACTGTGGCCAGTATAAGGGAACAGTCATCAGCATGGGTGCTGAAGCTATAGAGTTGAAATCCATCTGAATCATCCATGTCAAGAGGACCAGCATACCTGATCTTAGCATTCCCTTATTTCAAACCCCTCAGTGACTTCCCATGGGTCTTAAAAAATCCGAAACTGTTAATGTGGCTACGTGGGTCAGCAGGGTCTCTTGCAATCCCCATGCCCACTTCCTTGCAGCAATTCAGTTATAAAACTGATCTCTAAAAGCAGGTAGCTCCTCCTCACTCCCCAGGGCCTGTGCATGTGATGTGTCTCTGCTTACAACACGCCCCCCCCCCCCCCCCATGCTTACAAACTCCACTTATTCTTCTAGCTCAGCTTAAATGCTCCTTTCTCCAAGAGGTCTTCCGGGTCCCACTGGTAGAGCAGGTCTCCCCGGTGTACCCTCTCCGGCATCCACTTCCCTTCACCGTGACTTTTGCAATCATATCAGAGTTATTTGCTCACATGTTCCGTCCTTCGAGGGTAGAGATGGGTCTGTGCACTGGGCAGCACAGTGTCCAGCACGTGCATTCTCAGTGGAAGCCCTTCACCCCCAGGCGGCAAAGTTGGTCCTCTGGGGAGATGAAAGCAATCTATCCCTTTTGTGCATAAAGCACAGACCTACATATAGTACAAAAACAGATATACCGTATATTTTGTGGTATTAAGATTTCGTGGGGGGCAAGAAGACAATTAGGGAAAAACTACGAAAAATGTTCCTTGGGAGAACAAAACAAAACAAAAGCCAGAGAAATTCAGCTCTAGCACAATGTTTGGACAGAGCTGACCCTTAACTTTATAAATATTGTGTGAAAACAAGACAAGACAGAAAGAAATCATCAATTTGGATGTGGGCCAGAAGGCAGACTAACATTGCGCAGTCCCTTCCGAACCCTGAGGAAGCTTCTTCCTTCACATCCTCCCCTGGCTCTGAGGGCAGGAGATCGCGTGGCAAGACAGGATCTTTTGGGGAGCTTGGTGTTGCCTTTCTTGTCTTAAATTCACGTAATTTCAGACCTCACTTAACAAAAACCAAACACTATAAACAGAGCGAAGAGGACCTGAATTCTCAAAATGTATGTAGATCGCTGCATAGCTCAGGCTTGCAAATTCAGCCAATGCACACGGTTATATTTGAGGTAACTTTTTGGTTTGGATGTTGACCTTGCTGGATACCCACAGGGCTGTATTTTTCCTTGCACAAAATTTCCATACTTAATATTATTCCTTATGTAATTGTCTCACTAGATGGAAGTCTTCACGGGAGCAGGGGCCCTTGCTAATTATACAAGATAAAGCATATTTAGACAGAGTCTAGCACATATTAAACACTCAATAATTATTAGCCATTATTGTTTTTCTAGTAGTACTGGTAGGAAAGTTGTTAATGTCATCATTATTCATTTCCTCACCATTGTATTGGCACACCAAGTCCAGCATTAAAGTAAGCACTTCATTAATATCTGACAAGTGAAATAAAATTCTAGCCGGAGATCCCTTTCATTTCCATTTTGACTCTCGCTTTTTTGAAACTGATAGCAGATAAAAACGACACATCTGGGCACTTTGATTTAATATTTTTAAAACCATGTGACACACCTGGGATAGAGTTTCAGCTTGTTTTCACTTGATCTCAGATTATACTGGATATGTTTATGATTCTTGAAATTAATGCAGCATTTATTACCGTATGATCTCATTTTTACCCAATGAGTATATTTCATCCCCAATCACAGCCCTTCCCATTTAGGTGCCACAACTGATAAAGCCCACACATGACCCAGAATAATCATTGCCACTTATTCACTAGGAGGCTGTCACCATACATGCCACCAAATATTAATGAGAAGGGACTCAGGCTTGTGGCTGCCTCAGAGAGCACTCGGGTTGGAAAATCAATCTTGGAGCGAGCGTCAGAGTGAGGGGATCTTGCACGGCAGCAGCGGTGCTGACTGCGCCGTGGAAACTCAGTACCTTTACTTATCAGAGGTGACAAATGAGCCTAGGATGAAATATGCCTGTCAGATTTTAGCAGCTCGACACCCAACTCTGAAATGTGATAATTATCGATCAATGTTGGACACAATCTGGAGTCCCAGAAACAGATTGTTATTTGCAGATTATAGTCCAAATAAGAAATTCATGGGTGTCAGTTCTTTGTACACATACATGACATACATAGGTTCTTTTCTTAAAAGATGCATGCTAGTGTTTCCAATTGAAAGATCAGACATTCACACAGAAGAATTCAGTCCCCCTTGCCCTGCTTCCTCATAAAAAGCACTTCTCCGTTAAATGATGTCTATGTGTATTACAGTGGGAAAATTGAATACAAATAACAGCTATTTATTGACCATTCACTGTGTGCCAAATGCTCCATCAACTTATTTGATCACAATTATTCCTTTCAACAAACCTGTGAGGTAGGAATTTCTATCTCTATTTGGTAGATGGGCAAACAACCAAGGCATGGAAAGATTTAAGACTCTGGCCACAGATGGCAGATTTGAGCCTGGATTTGTCAGTCTCAAAGCTTATGGCTTTAATCACTGCATTATATACAATCATTAGGGTATCCTTTAAAACAAAAAACCATTCCATGGTAAGAATCAAATGCAAAGTAAAGAACATGGTAAATTACCTGGCCTAGAAACACCTTATGTTTAGTAATATAATCTAAAACAATTTAAATTTGTTTCCTCTTTAAAACATCTTTTATCTTTAATATACTATCACACCATTAAATGGTTGCAAAGCTGGTAAATAACATATTCAGGTCAAGGAATATAGCTTGAAATGAAATTGCTCCTTGGAAACACTCGAGCTCAGATGCGACTTCATTCGGAAGCATTCTGGGAGTTGACGTGAAAGATGCTGAAATTCTGCACGGGGTATAATCATTCTTGGAGTTGACCAGGTGAGGAGGGAGTCTCTTCTGGCTAGCTGCTGTATCTAGCACTGGCATCACAGCGTTTATAACCAATAAAAATCCACAGCACCACTGTTCCCACTCCGTTTAGCCCACCTGGGATAATCGAGGAGGCTTAAAATGCTAACATCTGGACCCCACTCCCAAATATTCTGATTTGATTGGTCTGAGGTGGGATCCAAGCATTGGTATATCTTTAAAGCTCTCGCAAGTGATTCTAATGTGCATCCTAGGTTGACACCTACAGAAATTAGATGAAATAAAAGGAAGGAGGGTAAAATTTAAATAGTACATAAAATAGGATAAAATATTCTTGCTGCTATCTCTCTGGGTGTTTAAGATAACATTTTTAAAATATAACCATTTACTTTTCCCTACTAGTTCTCTTTTCGCCTTTATCCTTAATCTCTGTGCACTGCTATACCTCTGTCTGCTAACTGCCTCTGAGAAGGGTTGTAATGGCAGACAGCAAGAATGAAAGGAACATCCACTGGCTTTTCCTTTTTCAAAAAAATTGGGAGCATAAGTTGTCCACCTCTCACTAGTAAAAAAATTTCCCAGTACAGACAGATGGGTGACAATTGGAGATTAAATCATTTGAGTACAGATATCTATAGTATAGACATTTGTGTACAGATATCAAATGTGCAGATATTTGAGTACAGACGTAGCTCAGAACAAAAGAGCTTTGGACTGTATTCGTGAAGGCTGAAGACTGGCCAACAGAGTTGAAGGATCCAAGAGCAAAGGTGTCCCTGGGCCTTATTTCTTAGGTGAGATCCCAGGGAGATGGGATGACTTCAGAGGAAAATAACAATAAAAGCAGCAGAACAGCAGCATACATCTCTAGACAGGAGATTTAAACAACTTCGTCGAAGTATTCCACACAAACAGCATGGAGTAGAAATAATGGAGAGATTCCATCAGCTCAAGAGGTACTGAGATAGCAGAGGATCCCCAGCTTTGGAAGGAACTAGGGCATCTCCATGGTTACCTGTGTAGACAGGTGATTGAAAACTAGATAACCCAGGCAGGGAATGTCTCAGGAGACACTAAGAACAACATGTCCTGGGGCCAGCCTTGTGGCAGAGTGGTTAAGTTCATGTGCTCCGCTTTGGCGGCCCAGGGTTTCGCTGGTGCGGATCCTGGACACAGACCTAGCATCGCTCATCAAGCCATGCTGAGGCAGCGTCCCGCATGGCTCAACCAGAAAGACCTACAACTATGTACTGGGGGCTTTCGGGAGAAGAAGAAAACAATAAAATAAAATAAAAATAAGATTGACAACAGATGTTGGCTCAGGTGCCAATCTTTAAGAAAAAAGAAGTTTTACAAAAAAGAACAAGATGTCCATCCCTCCCTCCAAGGCCTTGGCATTTTATAATCCAAGTTTTAGACACAATCCCAGAAAGAAGGTTAGGAGTCTTCAAATTGCCTACCCAGGCAATTTCTGTTACTTATTTTGCCATTTCCCCTATGCATTTCCATTTCACCCCATAACAGTTTTGTGTAATTTGCATCGACATTTATCCCTTCCTCGAGGAGGTGAAGGATTATATCATATTCATCTTCTTTGTTCTCTCTAAAATGCACCTGACAAGTATGTGTCAAGTGAATGAGTGAATGAATGAATGCAACAAGTGAACAGAATGTAACTCTTGCTTTCCGCATATTTCAAATTTCTTTGAATAGAGACTTATGACTTATGTCCCCAAAAGGGAATAGTGCCTTGTAGATGCTCAATAAATATTTGTTGAATTGAATTATTAAGTGATTTAACAGTCAATTCCCACATGAATTAATTCTACACTACCTTATTTTACAGGAAGTGAAATGTAAGTTATGGGGATCTGTCTAGAATTTCAAAAAGCTTCAGTGCAAAACCGAAGATTAGAGATCACGACTTTTGATTCATGATCAAGAATTTACTCCAAAAAGTCACTCAATCTCTTTAAATTACATATAGTCAGCTCCCCATTATACCTCACAATATTAACCTAATGAATGATTCATGAGAGCCTTGATTTACTCTCCATCATTGATTCCAATTTCCATCTGGTTATCATATTGCCAACATCAAGACTACCATAAAGAGCCTGCCTACAGAAAGAGTATGAGGGTGTCTGAGCTCATGTCCTCAAAAAGAACAATATATTTAACACCTACCATATGCCAGGCTTTGTGCTGGCTGGTTTATTTCCATAAGCTTGTTTCATCCTCAAAAAGCCTTTGGGAAAAGATTCTAGTATTATAATTAAGATGTAGGTTATTAGATAACTAGATTTAACAGGAATAGAACAGTGTCGATCTTGTCCAGTACTCTGCCCCCAGTGTCTAGAAAACTGCATTGTAAATAGTAAGTGCTCAATAAATATGCATTGAAGGAATGAACTTGCCAGAGGTTATAAAGTTAGCAATGTCGGGGCTGAGATGTAAACCCACGTCCCTCTCCTCTTTCCATCATGCCATGCCGTGTCTTCTGTAGTGGTGCATCTCAAGGTGTAGTGGTTCTTGGACCAGCATCTTCAGCATTCCCTAGGAGCTTATTAGAAATACAGACTCTCAGAACCACCCCTCTCCAGAACTACAGAATCAGAATCCGCATTTTACAAGAAGTCCAGGTGATCCTTGTGCACATTAAAGTTTGTCAAGCACAGCTCCAGGACATGTTTTACAGTATATATCCAAGTCCTGCAGTAATTCTTGTGATTTATTGACATTTTCTTTCTTCCAACAGAAGTGGAAATCAAGGATTTATTGCTGATTATCAAAAAGTTATATGACCGAAATTGCCAGTTATGGGGCACCTCCACTGTGCTAGATACTGTCTCGGGGACCAGAGGTACAAATGTCAATAAGGACAGTTCCTGCCTTTAAGGAGCCCAGAGATCAGTGCAAGGGTTCTTAACCTGGGACCGAGGGACTGGCTCCCTCCGTCACTGGCGACTTGTCCTGTCATCACATACATTCTATTTTGCATTATATGTGTGTGTATGAACAGATGCATATTTTTCACGTGTAAAGGTCCATGACATTCATCAGATTTACAGAGATAACTAAAATTCACTTCTTTAGGGTCAGAAATAAAAATTAGAAATGGACTGCTAATGCTAGCATAGAGGAAAATCACTTTAAAAATTTCACTTGAGTCTAATGTAAGTATATATGGATATAATATATATATACACATACATACATATATACGTATATCATATACGCCTATATATTATACACATATATATGAGCATTTAACTACGTCTTATATTTCTATTTAGTCATTAGTTCTTACGAATAACAACACAATAGCAGTAATAGCTAAACTTATTGGGACTCTACTGTGGGCCAAGAACAATTTTAATCTTTTTACTAACTTAGTTAAGTTAATGACAATTAGGAATGACATGACAATTAGGAATGACATGACGGTTCTCATTTTACAAATTAGTCAGCTGAGGCTGCGGAGGTAAGCAAATTGCCCAAGGCCACACAGCTGGAAAGTGAAAGTGCCAGGACTCAGCCATGAACAGTCTGGCTACAGAGTCTAGGCCCTTAGCCAATACTCAGCCTATGAATCAATGGAAGCAGGCTGAATATCCTCAGTGGGGTTAAAAGTGATGCTGATGATCAAATTAAGGAAGGAAGAAGAGGAACAATTTAGAAGTGGTACCCATTCAGTCCCCATGGGGTTGTTATAAGCCTAACTTAGGTTCTTTACATTTGTCACTTCAATGTGCTAGATACATGTGCATGAATCAAAACAGACTATGCATTTGTGTGTGCATAGGACACAATTCTAAGTATACGTACATGTATAAGTTCACACATGCAGATACGCAGACACACACACACAAACACACATACATTAGTGGTCTTAACCCAGGAATAGAAATCACTTCAATTTCCATTTCTGTTTCTTTTGCTAAACTTTTCTGCATATTCCATGGCAAGCAGATCCCTTGTTCTGCAGTGGTTCTCAACCACATGCATCTAAATTACTGGAGGGGCTTGTTAATAATTCGAATACCTGAAACTCTCCCTAATGCACTGAAAAACTACCATCAGGGTTAGGGCCCACGTAGCTGTAATTTTTAGCAAGCTTTGGGAATATGTGTTTTTTAAATGAGCTCCTTAGGTAATTGTAACACTCAGCTCAGTTTAGGAACAAATGCTCCTTGTTGACCCTTAAAATGCCTACAAGGGACCTGTCCATCTTATGAAAATGCAGCTTCTAGTTCAGGAAACCTGGGCTCAGGCCTGAGATTCCACAATTCTAACCAGCTGGTGCTGATGCTGCCGGTCTGGGCAACACTCTTTGAGTAGCGAGGTTATGTACCACTTGTTTTAATATTTATTTTCAGTATACATGTTGGCCCCAGTTTGAGTGCTCTGTAAACCTGGAAACAACACACTCCACGAGTTTGGGGACCAAACCCACTTTGTACAACAGGGGCATCCTGGACTTCTGAGATGCAGGTGGAGATTTTTTGCTTGGGTAGGTGTTTTATATAAACCAAACGAAAACAGGTTACTCATTCCAGGCAGGAGGACTGCTCCATACCTTTAATATCAATGTTCCCTTTGTAGCTTGCCAGCATGGTTACTTGCTAGAACACAAAATGATAATCTAAATGTTAGCAAGTTGTCATTAAAGAATGATGACCACTTTCAAAGTACAAGTAATCCCCGACATCCTATAAAGAGGTGATGGAAGACATGATATTTTATTCATCTCAAGCCTTCATTAACAATTCTTCTTTAAGGCAGCTGGGACTCTAGCACCTTCTCCAAAGAGCTCTGCCACTGACTGCTGTAGTAATTAGTTAAACCTAAAATTGTGGGGTTGTATTGGCAAGAGATGGATTTAGCGTGAAGTAAAGAGGCACTTTTTCAATGGAAGCGTGCAAAATTTCTTTTGCTAACTGTACACACAGAGGTCTGAAATCACATTGCTGGAGGCATGCTGATATAAGAAACTGCCTGCCCATTGTGCAGGGCTGAGAGAAGCAGGGTGCAGGAAAGAAATCTAGTTTCCAAAATGTGGTGCCAGCATGTCCAGTAATTACATAATAACAATTACTATAATAACAGAAATAACATCAATCATCATATCATCACCACCACCAGCCATAGAAGTTATGTGATAAAAGCCAACTCAAATTGGCTTAAGGAAAGAAAAGGAATAATTTATTGGCTTACACTATTTAAAATGCATAAGTGGATTGAGGAGCTTTGATGAGTGAGGTGCTGTTTTGATTTCTCTCCTCCTACTGTTCTTACTCTGTTTCTTTGTCTTACTTCCTGGTGTTGGTGTCTCTCCTAGGCAGACTCTCCACATGGAGTCTTGTAGGCGCTCCATATGTTTACAATCAGCACTCCCAGAGGAATTCCCAATACTTACAGCAAAATTCCTGGGCATTGGTTCTCATTGGACTAGAATGGATCATATGTTCATCCTTGAACCAATCAATTTGTCTGGAGGATAGAATGTGCTAATGGACCTGCGTCACGTGATCAACTTGTGACTATTAGCAGATGGGAGTGAGGGTAGCCATTCTAAATCAACTGAGTGACGGAAAGTAAAAGAAGGAACTGTTATCCGCAGAGGAAATAATTTCTAGAGCAGACTGCAATTCCAATTGATCATCACAACACCAGGAGATACAGATGTAGGTACATTATAGATATGTTATATATGCAAAGAGAGATTTATCCTGTTTTTAAAATGTGAAAAATGAAGCTTAGAGAGAATGTGTTAGCATTCCTTTGGTTTCAAGGGCTGGAATCTTCATTCAAAAAAAGAGGAGGAAAAAACCAAAAAGTAAAAGGAGAGAAGTAGGTATTGGTTGACACAATTGAAAAATTGAAAGTTCGTTCTGTCTCCTACCACAGCTGAGTCCAGAAGGGCTGTGTCTTTTTTGCTTTTCATCTCTGTACTTGCAGGGTGCTTAGGCACCCTTTTCCCTTATGGTAGCAAAGTTAATCCCAGTAACTCCATGACAATTTGTCCTTGTGGTTATACCAGAGATAAGACTAGTGGTTTTCTTAACAAAATTTTAGCAAGATTTTTTTTGGAATGACCAGGATTTGTGTAGTTTGTAATCTATAACCGTATTTATACCACCGCTGTAGACGTGAGATATACTGACCAGCCAGCTTGAGTCACATGATCACTTTTGTCATGAGAAACACAGGGATGTGATTGTCAGTTCCATCGGGTGAGCAAGGGGCAGGGATGCAAAGGAAAAAGAAAATGTGTAGCCAGAAAAAAAACCTGACGTCTACTCCAACTCCAAGAGGTCAAGGAACTTATCTAAAGTCAAACTGCAAGGAAGGTCTTCCTCTTCTAGCTAAGATGGGGTAACAGGGACCAGAGCGACTATCCCACCTAGACTCACTACCACAACGACAAAAATAAAACAGATAAAATGTATGAAACAACAGTTTCCAAGGCACTGGACTTGGGCAACAAAGGACAGTGATTCCCTGAAATATGGGGAACAAATGAGGTAAGCCTCATGATTTCCCATGTCTACTAAATTGAGAGTTTTCCAGCCTTGGAAAAGGGTGTGGTGACTTGGCAGAGCCCAGTGGACTCCTTGAGGTGAGGAAACAGAGCTGAGAGTCAAGGAGATGAAGGAGGCCAGAGTTCACAAGACAGAATACCCAGAGAGGAGAGAAGAACATCGAGAGAATTCCAGAGACCTGCAGACGGTCTCGCCGGGGGTGTTCCTCAGAGTACTGATGCATGCAAGGTCGTGAGGAAACTACTGAAGGCAATGGGAAGAATCCTCTGAAAGAAGCAGAGGGAACAGTAAACAGTGCTCACACGGGGACAGAAAGCGCGCCCATTCTCATGAACCAGATTGAAAAACCTCCTTATTCATGGGGCCCCTGCTAGAGTACTCAGAAGGCTCTTGATTCAGGAGTCGTGAATTGTTAGCCCGAGGCAAAAAGCTACTCTGCTCCAACCTTACAAATCTTAGAAACAAGACTTGAAAGGATCAAACTATTTCCAAGTAATTTAACTTAATCCCAGAACAGAGCTCAAGAATATATACAGAAATGAAAAAATATGCAGCACCCAACAAGATAAAATTCATTTGACGTCATTTTTTTCTCTCTTAGTGGCATATAAAATAAGGCTGTGTACTTTAATAAGTGGCATCTTAGAGTTGATGAAATGCGGTTTTATCATAAGCTAGTCTTCCTCTGCTTTTCCTGTTTTCCAAATCACGCTGTCCAATTGAATCTCTCACAACATCCAAAAAAACCCCAAATGTGGTGTTTCCATCCACTTCTCCCTTCTTGTCTTATTAGCTCTGTATCTGACATGCAGCTGGTGCATCTTGACATGACAGAATGTTCCAATTCATTCTTTTAGTAACCATTTGATCACCCCAGCTCAGAGGCCAGGATACAGCGTGTCTTAAAAGCAAAAGGAAAAATTTATTGAGAGAAAAAAATTAATAAGAAAAATTGATATAGAAAAATTAATTTAAAGGAAGAATGAGTGACAGAGATACCATTTATATTACCATATAGCCTTAATTCTGCTGATTCAATGCATGGTCCAGATCTCCTTTATTGAGAAATGGTAAATCCCTGAGTACATTCTACAGGCAGCTTCTCAAGAGGCCTTTTAAAAAGACCAGCGATAATTAGTAAGTCTTCTTTCCACCACATTCTACATAAAAGAGTGTGTGGGAACTCGTCCAATTTGTACGTTTCTAACGTGTGTGTGTCAAAAGCACTTCACACCTTGAGAATGCTGACACTCATCTCTGTTTCTTTACTTTTTGCATAGACTCTTCTCTCCACCCTTTCCCTTCTACACTTCTTTAATTGATCCATCATTTCAGCACCTGGCTGAAGGCCCATAAACTGATGAAAGCTAAGTTTAAAACAACTAGTTAAACCCAAACATTTTCTCGGTGACAGTGTGACTAAGTTTGAAGTGCTCTCTTTTATATAAGTGTTAGCAAACTATTCCACCCAGAATTAGATTTATGAACATTGCAGGATGAAGTGACTCATTAACAAAACAAGTTGGGGAGGAAATGGGGGCAGCTGGTGGTTAAGGTTCTGGAAATAACTGAGGACAGAATATGTTCCTCAGACCTAAATACCTATAATGGGTTTGATAACGTATAAAGAACAAACCTACTTGAAAACATGCCACCTGTCAATGAAAATCAACAAATAGGACTCGGGATGAAATTATTGCTTTTGACTCAGCAAATTTTGTGCTTCCTAGAAACCCTTTATACTAGATGTCACTTAACTGGTGTTCCACTAAGTCTGCTCCATCACAGGTGAACTTGACCCCTTTCTCCACCAAATTATGGAGTAGACCAACAGGAATATAAGTTTTTTGCTCCAAGAAAATGGCTTGCAAGAGAAGAATCTGGTTGTCTATATAACATGAATCTTTCCAGGCTTCACTGGCATTTAGAAATAAATAAGATCCCAAGTATATTATTAAAAAACAAATTTATGGCACTTTCTATGGGGTAACAATCATGTAGGTACTTTACAAATGTTTAATCTATGAGATGGATGCTGTTATTATTCTCATATTACTGACGAGGAAACTGAGCTGTGAAAGATAGAATTGATTTACAGCTAGCCTGGGAAAGTTCTGTCCCTTTTCTCTAGGCACCTGGATGTCTGGATGTGACTTTTGGCAAAACAAGGCCAGCGGGCTTTGTGACCTGCTATTTAAAGCCATACCTGGGACCAATTTCTTCCCTGATGCTATGCGACTGGCCTAACCAGTTAAATCAGCTTGATTTAAAACTGGGAACTTCTGCCTTGAGCTTTCCCAAGCGCTACTGTCTATGTCAACAAGCAGCCAGACTCCTGGGGAAAACATCCCTGGCCACTTTAACTTTCATCTCTTTCTTCCACAGGGCCCAGACCTCAGTCCTGAACCCACCAAGGACCTGAGACTATATCATCTTCTACTTCTTCTCTCCTTATGCTCACTGTGGCCACAGCATCAGAGCCAGAAACCCAGTCCTCAGATTTTTGCGGAACTATCTGAGTGAGAGAATGTTACTGACAGCATGTTTGTGTCCCTTCCAAATTCATATGTTGAAGTCTCAACGCCTAATGTGCTAGTACTTGGAGATGGGGTCTTTGGGAGATAATTATGTTTAGATGAAGTCATGAGGGTGAGGCTGCAGGACAGGATTAGTGCCTTTATAAGAGGAAGAGATTAGAGTTGTCTTTCTCTCCTCCTCGTGAGCACAGAGCCAGAAGGTGGCTATCCGCAAATCGGGAAACAGGTTCTCACCAAACATGGAATGTGCTTCTCAGCCTTCAGGACTGTGAGAAATAAATGTTTAAGCTTCCCCCTCTGTGGTATTCTGTTGAAGCAGCTCAAACTGAATAAGAGAAAGGACCCCCCCACCCTGGCCCCGACCCCACCCCCACCAGGGCCACTGAGAAGACCCGATGAAGGCCTGGAATCTGATTGTCACCACCTCCAGGAAAGCCTGCCTGGGACTGAAACCAGCATGAGAAAAGAAGAGCCAAGAAAGAGACAGAGAGGGAAGGGACCCTTGCTCCAACCATCTAGACACAGCCACGGCATTTTCTTTGTTTAATCCTCTTTGAGATGGGTTTTTGTCCCTTTCACTGAAAAAGTTCTGACTAAACAGCAGGGTGCATTCCCGTAGAGCTCCTGCTGGCCTTCTCACCCAACCTCACCATCCACCCTTCCTTAACCACCCTTACCCCATTTTCACTTGCTGAAACGGTTCGTTCACTAAAAGGACGCTATTTTCAGCCTCTGCTGAATGCTTGCTTTCTGGCTGATGAAAGTATTTGGCTTTCTCTTATTCATTTTTTTTTAATGCTCAGTTGTCATTCATATGTAATCTCTTCATTATCCTGGATAAATATCAACCAGATAAAAGTTTCCCAATACCTTTAATTAAACCTCATGAACTACTTCTTAGAGAACTTTAACCAGCCACAACTGTCAAATATTTTATGATCTTTCCCGGGAAAGCAGAGTGAGAGAGAGGGAGATGTGAGGTGCTGTAAACACACAATCGCCCATGGCACTCGATTTGGGAGATGAGACTGTCAGGGGAGAAATAGTACACATAAAAGTAAAAAACGACCTTGATGTGGTGCAAGGGTGGCGGCATTGAACTTATATTTGAGATCTGGAAAAGCTCTACGAAAGCTTTAAATGGAGAAGAAATGCCACGGTGTCCAAGAAGTTATTTCTGCAGATGTGCTTTTTGCATTAAAGGAGGTTCTTGTACACTGGGGGACCCTGAGAAAGCTGCTAAGAATCTCAACTCATTCTTGTACTCACTCCGTTGGGGCAAAGTCAAAACGACCCCACAGGTGTGTAGTGCTGTTGAAAAACTGAACATGGAGGCTAATAATGACAATACTCATTGCCCCATCTTCATATAACATCACTTACTGGGTGCTTAATATGTGGCAGACACGGGGCTAAATACCTTATATTTAACTCTCACAAAAATCTGCAAGGGTGGGTCTATTAGTATCTCTATGTTACAGGTTTCAGGCGGGTAAAGTACTTGTCAGTTTGCTAGTGTATGCTGGAGTCATGATCTAACCTAAGGCTCTGACGCCAAGATCCTTTCTGGAGGAGGAGAACGATTCCCACATTAAATGTATAGTGCAAGACCATTGTCTGCTAATTCTAACCATCACCTTCCACACACACCCACATACACACGCCCACATATCACACGCACATGCACACACACACGCTTCCCTGCTGCAAGAACTCTGACTTGGGTCTTGTGAGACTTGCAAGCAGATACTTTTAAAGGTACCCCAGTATTTCACTGCACATTTGTGAGGATTCCAGTAAACCAAATACCCATTGATTTACGTTCTCTGCCATCTTCTCCTCACTTTTGACTTTTCCTGTCCTCGAGGCCACAATGGCTTGTTGGTCACTAAAGTCAGCTTTTTCCTATGAAAATAAAAGAACACAACAACTCAAGCTAACACATGATTACGTGATTGTATTACATAAGATTGCAGCACCCATCTTACTGGGTTCTTTTATTCCCACAACGGCTTTGAGGAAACAAGCAACCATATTGTGGAACCTCCAAGGGCGAGGAATTTTGAGAGGTCTCTGGAAGCTCAGGGTGACCTCCAGCAGATAGCCAATAAGAAGCCCTCAGTACTACAGCTGCAAGAAAATGAATTCTGCCAACAGCGTAAGTTTGCAAGTACGTTCTTCCACAGTTGGGCTTCCAGATGAGTCCTCAGCCCTGGCTGGCACCTTAAATGCAGCCCAACAGAGGACCCAGCTAAGTTGTGCTGGGACTCCTGACACACAAAAACGGCGGGAAAATTAATATGTGTTATTTTAAACCACTACTCTTGCCATTTTTTGTGCAGCAATAGAAAACCAACACAAATTTTGGTACTTGCATAACTTTAAGAGTAAGCTCCTCCTTAAGTTTTTTGCACTCTAGGCACCTTGCTTGCCCCATCCTAGTTCTGGCCTTGAGATAACATATTTTTTTCAGCTGTAGAGTTTAGGAGGAGGATTTGACAGAACTGAGTCATATCTTTGCTTGCCTTATTCCATTCAATTAAGCTGTTTTTTCCCCTCTATAAAGTGTTAAACATAAAATTAAGAACATTTAGTGCTTTGTAGAGTTGAACTAATTACATTTTATAAAAAGCACAATTTTCTTTAAAATACCAGTAATTCCTGGGTTTCGTCTATATCCATTTTCACAACCCACTCATATAGACAGCCTAAGAAGGTACCTAACTTTATTTCTTGCTCATGATAAAAACCAGTGTTCAAGGAAAGAATTCAACAGCGATCAGGATGCAAGCCCCAGCAATCAGGACTTCCAAGGTTTTCCTTTTTTTTAACATAAAAATTTCAGAAGATCTGCAGTCAGAGAAACTTGGTATTAATTCTGGCTGCTCTGTAACTCACAAGGTGCATAACTTAGGAAAGTGATTTTCTCCTCGGCTCACGTCCCTTATCTGAAAAATGGAGAGAGCCATAATACCTACCGCACAGGGATGCTTTAATGAAACAATGCCAGTAAAGTTCTTAGCACAGTACTAGGCACAGAATATACAGTCAATAAATAAACGAGTGATAGAAAACATTTAATAAACATTAATTATTTAGTTAGACACTGAACCAAAATCTTACTTACGTTAGTCCATTGAACTTTTACTACCAACGTGTAGTCCTCTTATACCCTTTTTACAGATGGAAACACTAATCCCCAGAGAGAGCAAGTAACTTGCCCAACATTCCAAAGATCACAAGTGATTCAAAAGGAAGCAGTGCGGGCTGGCCCGGTGGCGCAGCGGTTAGTGCGCACGTTCCACTTTGGCGGCCCGGGCTCTGCCGGTTGGGATCCCGGGTGAGGACATGGCACCGCTCATCAAGTCATGCTGTGGCAGGGGTTCCACATATAAAGTAGAGGAAGATGGGCATGGATGTTAGCTCAGGGCCAGTCTTCTTCAGCAAAAAGAGAAGGATTGGCAGCAGTTAGCTCAGGGCTGAGCTTCCTCAAAAAAAAAAAAAAAAGAAAAAGGAAGCTGTGCAATACCAGAGCTGACTTCACCATGCTCCCCTCTCATCTCCACCGTCCACTGTTGACGACTGCTCTTCAGCAAAAATTTGATTTCTCTGCATGTTTTCTTTTTTTTTTTGGAAGGACAGACCTATCTGCTAACATTAAGTGCCGTGTGTTATCAGGTTATGTCAAGTAAGACATGTCTTAGATTGTCTTTTGAGATTATGCTTTGCTGTGAGCAACACTTCAGTCCCCTTGGCTTTTTCTTTCTAATTCCTTTTCTTTTTAAAGGGAGACAGTTTGGGCTTATTCTCAATTCTAGTCACTAATCATCTCATCTGAGAATCAATTCAAATCAGAAGTTAAAAAATATCAGAATATAAGTTACCAGTCATTGGGCACTCCAGTGGAGAGGCTGTCACCTTTCCTCACGACAAGTAACTTCCTTAAGCAGACTCCCCTCCTCTTTCTCCGCTCACTACCATCACTCTAATTCACCACTGCAGAGTACAAGGAGGAATGCTGTGAATTTTACCCATCCAAATTCACATTTGAACAAACAGATTACCCCTAAGTGAACTTTGAGGAACAAAAAATGCAAACCACTGAAGTCAGAAAGACTAAAATACAATGATTATGAATGGGAGTGGAAAGGGACTCTGGTCCAGATAAATATATATTAGTCATGAGTTTCATACGTATCAGAAATAATTCCTTCTCCTGCTCTGGCCCACCGAAGTGGAAAATTGATTCACCTGCTCCGCCAAGGCACATTACGTCTGTCCTCCATAATCCGCTGGCGATCTTAATTGACGCAGCACTGCCTGTCTCTGGTTGGACACGTAATCACAGTCTCAGTTCTGTGAAGTATTTTCTGCTGTAGGAGGATGAGAAAAACAATCTACAGGTGTTACATTGAAGAAATTCATTAAATTACCTATCCAACCTGCCCTCAAACCAAGCCAGTGGTTTATTAATTTTGTAAACCTAGATGTTTCTCATTAAAGGGAGTACATTCAGGTATTAAATTCCACTGATCATACAGGATGGAATAGTTTAAAAGGGAGCTGGATTATTTTCTCATAGAAATTAAATTTAGTATTTGCAATGAATATTTGCAGCTGCCTCTTCAGCATCCGTTTCCCGTTTTTCCAGCCATCCACGATTTTTTTTTTTTTAAGATTTTAGTTTTTTCCTTTTTCTCCCCAAAGCCCCCAGGTACATAGCTGTATATTCTTCGTTGTGGGTCCTTCTAGTTGTGGCATGGGGGACGCTGCCTCAGCGTGGTTTGATGAGCAGTGCCATGTCCGCGCCCAGGATTCGAACCAACGAAACAGTGGGCTGCCTGCAGCGGAGCGCGTGAACTTAACCACTCAGCCACGGGGCCTGCCCCTGCCATCCACGATTTTTTAAGGGCATCTTCCCATTTTCCATTCTCAGCATACGTTATCAGAGAAGAGCTCCATTCTCAATCCTAGAACAGAATCAATTAGCCACACAACTTGCCCTGAGCACGTTCAGGGATGGGCATAATAGCTAAACTGGACTGATTAAAGTGAACAGTGAGGCTTTTGTTAGAAACATTGGGAAAAAGAGCCTCACTCTTCACTCGATTTGACCTTGGAAGGATTTAGCTTCAGATTGTCCTGGCAGCCGTGGTGCAGATCCAAAAGGAAAGGTGGTCTGCGAATGGAATCAACAGAGAAGATACAGAGTTGAGTGACGGAGAAACAGAAGCAAATAACCTTTGACAGTTCAGTCTTCGCTTCCAGCCTGATCTGCCCTGTTCTGTTCAATTGTGTGAGCAAGTAAATTTATTTTTTTCTGTTTAGGACAAATTGGAATAGATGTTTTGACACCTGCCACCAAAGAAGAACTAAAAGATATAGTCCCTGACAGTCCTTAAATGAATCTGAATAATTACCTTGTTCATTTTGATTAAGACAAAGAGAGGCCCCACCACACATCTGATAGGCATGACTGGAAGCACTTCCTTTGAGCATCTCCCTCTCCTAAGTTCTGATGGTGTCATCCATCTGATACATATGACTACCCACATAGAGCATGAACTAAGAGCTCAGCCTATGCCGCCAGACTGGCTGGATTCAAATCCTGCTTCACTACCCACCAGCTGCATGAAACTGGCAAGCTCTCTCACCTCCCTGTGCTCCAGTCTCTCCATCCATAATACTAGCACATTCCTCCTAGGGGTATTAAAAGGCTATAATGGGATAATTTATGAGAAGTCATAGAATAGTGTCTGGGATGCTCTTAATGTAAATGAATAAAATGTCAGTCCTAAAATCTCATTCACCTGAGAGTTGTCTTATTGATAATAAATGTTCTATATAAATTGACATGAATATATATATCAACCACAGATATCAACTTTTAAATTTTTAAAAATTTATCTCCCTCTCTAATATCGCCTCTTCCTTGCCAGGCACCCACTGCCACTTAGCGTCCCATGGTGGCCTATCCTAAATTTACAGCCAAAAGAAGCAAACTGGAATTGCTTCCTTGCTTCTCCCCATCCTGTCCCAAACAAGCTAAACTTAGAAAGACACTTAGGAACTGACTCACAGGCACGTGAAAATACTTGGTTATAATCAATGCATTGACCCTACTTGCATTTTATGTATAGATTAGATGGATAGATATAGTACGGATATATTATAGATAGATAGGTAGATAGATAGATAGATAGATAGATAGATAGAAAAAAAGAATATGGAGATATATATATATATATATATATGTTTCCATTTGTCTAAAAATAAAGAACATGCCCTAACACAGATTAACATGTCAACAATACGGGAGTCTGAGAGACCTGAAATAGGTTCACAGAACAGCTGTGACAGAGGAAAACTACCAGAATACAAGAAATAATTCTGCTTAAATGGTTACCCTTTAAAGGGCCTACTTAGATATATGATCCAAAAAGAGACGTTTCCAGTTAAGGAGCTTAGTCGGCATAGCCCTTCATTGATCATTCTCTATTATAAACATCTATTAGCAGCTATTTGTGTGATGGACACTCTGATAGAGGGTGGAGATAAAAATTGATACTATATAATCCTTATCATGAAGTTGTTCCCACTCTAGTGGGAGATGCAAAACCAAATTAACGTAAAAGCAACACGGTGATATATTTCGATAAATATATTGTGATTCTCACCTAAGAGCTATGTTAAATGCTGGTGATACAAAGATGAATTTTCACATAAATCCTATCCTGGAGGAACTCACAGCTATACACTTGTGACAGATGCAATAGGGGAAAGCCAAATGCAGTGTACTGTTGCAGCACACAGGAGAATGAAGCAATTAATGATGTCTCTGAAGAGGAGGTTGGTTAGGAGAATGACCAAATTCGGTGATAGATTTTGATACAATGATCTGCGGGGACAGGTGGTTTAAGAAATTTGGGGGTTTTATGGACTAATAGAAAATATAATCATGATTGGATCCCCAGTGTTCAGCATGACACTTAACAAATAAATCTGAGCCTAACGTGAAGAGCACAAAGGTATTGCTTCCCACCCCTGTGTGTGTACTTTTTATGGACCGAGAAGCTATCTTTAAACAACTTGGTGACGAGAAACACTCATGTGGTAGATGCCAGTTTTCCTCCAGTGAAGGCAGCCTCAGTGAGTGGAAAGGCAAGACTGCAAGACTTCTGTTAGGGACTAATTATTGCAACAGGCAAAAAACGATATGAACTCTAAGAATTCTGTACAGTATAAATTCTATAAGCACAGATAACGGTTTCTCACAAGATATAGTTATGTGTTTGCAGAAAAGGGCTTGGCATTCTTATGAATCAGTGAGCAAAAAGAATGTTCCCAGAATATAAGGTCCGTGAGAATAGAGCCTGAGTCTGTCTGGTTCACTGTAATCCTTGGTGCTGAACCAAATGACAAGCACAGAGCAGGTATTCAACAAATAGTCACTGAATAGACCCCTTGATTTTAAATTATTGATGATTTACAAACTATAATTTCCAGAATGAATGGGGGAAAATGACCTCTCATGTGCCATGGTGGAAATATAATTTGATACAAGCCTTGCAGAGGGTAATTAGGCAATATGCATCAAAAGCTTTGAGCATGTACTTTATCATCATCTCCATCATCATCATCATCATCATCATCATATAAACTCAATACCTTTTAACTCAATACGCCTGGCACTGTGCCAAATACTTAATATGCACGGTTTCATTTAATTTTCATCACAGCCTAATGTGCTAGATATTCACATTAACTCCAGGCTTATGTGTAAGGAAGCATTCTTAGAAAGAGGCATATGCCGAATTACCCAGCAAGCGAGTAGCGGAATCAAAATTCTAACACAACCATTTCTGATTCCAGACTCATGCTCCTGACCGCTATGGTATATTGTCTCTAAACAGACAATGCAATGCATTTTTTTTTTTATTGTGCAGTGCCTTTTCTAATTTTCCTGGAAGAAATAACTGTGTGCTCCAAAATTTAGTCAAAGTGTATGTTTTATTTGCTTAACATTCTTGCCTTGTCCTTTACTTTTTTGCTAAAATTATATAACTTGAGTCTTTGGTCAACAATCCTTTGCAAAATTGTCATTTTCCGCTCAATAGTTTGGAGAATTTTTGAGGCAACAGCTTCAAATTAGACGTCAGTTACCATATCTGTTAAAATCTATTGCTGTTCCCCACTGCAGACCCCTACTAGCCATCTCTCTTCTTGGACACCATGCTACCATATTTCTAGAATGAGCTTCTTCCACATCAAGTCACGCCTCTCTTTTCTTCTTATAGTCACATCTATAGAGCCCCCCCACCTGTGGTGAGTAGACCATTCAGTGAATTGGCTTTCAGTGAACTAGCCCGTACTTCGTACTCTAGGGCCACCAGCAGAGAACATATTCAGTTCCTTCATGATGCGGAACAACTGACCTCCTTCACTCAATCGCTCTATTTTAGATTAGACTCTGGGATTGGTTAAATAATTTGTGGTATAGTAATACAATAGAATACTATAGAGCAAATCAAAACTATATTGTTCAAGAACAGTTAAGAATCTGGTAAAATATTTAAAATATATTGAGTGAATAAATATATGGAGGTTATAAAAGGATAAAATATATTACACTACTTAAAGGAAAACTTTAAGTTGCATTTATGTTTATGATAATATAATCACAGATTTTTTTTTTTTTGAGGAAGATTAGCCCTGAGCTAACTACTGCCAGTCTTCCTCTTTTTTGCTGAGGAAGCCTGGCCCTGAGCTAACATCTGTGCCCATTTTCCTCTGCTTTATATGTGGGATGCCTACCACAGTATGGTATGCCAAGTGGTGCCATGTCCGCACCCGGGATCTGAACCAGCAAACCTCAGGCTGCCGAGAAGCGGAGCATGTGCACTTAACCACTGCACCACTGGGCTGGCCCCATATCACAGATTTTTTAAACCTATGTAAATATATACAAAAATATCTGCAATTGCATACATAGATTAAACCCTGGAAGAAAATTCAAAATACTTATCTGTATTGTCTAATTATTCTTAAGTAAGTATTACAGGATGTAACTCCACAAGGTCATGGATTTTTGCCTGTTTTATTCACTGCTGTGTCACAGTCTCTAGAGTGGTGTTTGAGATGTTAGCCACTTAATATGTATTTTTGAGGGAATAAATGTTTATTCTTTTATTATATGATATAATTCAAAACAAAAGAGGCTAATTTTGAAAATTAAATGATGCGGAGAAAATTAGTCATCTGTAAAGTAAATGAATTGGATACCTACATCACACCACGTACCAAAATCAAATTGCAGATAGATACAAGGGCTGGGTATAAAATATAAGTCTCTTGTCCTCCTTCCAATCTATTCCTGATACAGCCAGAGTGATCTTTCTACAGCACACTTTTGATCATATTGCTCCTCTATTTAAAAACTTTTAAGGCTTTCCCGCTGCATTGGTATTAAAGTTTTAAATGTTAAGAATGCTCAGCACAGCCTGGAGGTCCCGCCTGGTACGATACCCGCCCGCCACTCCAGTTCATCTTGTCCTCTATCTCTCTTTCCCAATTGCATATTAGATTGGGACTTTCTCTCCTTCTCAAAGAACTCAAGATTCCCAGCCTCAGGGACTTCCCGCAGGCTGTTTCCCTCCTTCTGAAACACCTCTCAACAGAATTCTCATAACGAACTAATCACTGCCCATCTTTCAAATGGGACTTCCTGGATATTGACATGGTCTCAAAGTATCTCCCCACAAAATACATACTTATCAAAAAGGGAAATATAGTAACTCTATAGTACAGGAACTGGCAGACACATCCTTAATCAACAGGCCAAATCCTCCTGAGAGGATGCACTGAAGAGGTCACAACATTGTTTCTGTGGTGTTTCTGCCTAACCTGAAGCTAATGATGAGGAAACACCATCAAACCCACGTGGGGAGACATTCTGCAAACAGTCAGTGCGCTTCAAGATAGCCAGGTCACGAAAGACAAAGACTGGAGACATCTTCCCGATTAAATGAGATTAAATAGACCTGACAAACAAAGGCAATAAGAATTCCAGATTGAATCCCAGACTAAGAAAGGACATTAGTGGGACAACTGGAAGAATCTGAAAGGTATGCTGATTAGGTAATGGTATTGCTATTGTTAATTTCTTGGTTTTGTAATTTGTACTCTGATTGTGTAAGAGAATATCCTTGTTTTTTTTTTAGAAAATACACACTGAAATATTTATAAGTGAAGTGGCGTCATCTCTGCACTTACTCTTCAAGCTCATGAGAAAATAAAAAATATAAATACAAATAAATATATGTATATTTACATACACACATATTAGTGCAAAATCATAGCACAACAGTACAAAGTCATCACAACTGGATATTGGCATTGATGCATTCAAGATGCAGAACTTCTCCATCACCACAAGGATTCTTCGCTGACCTTTTATGGCCACACCCACTTCCCACTCACAGTGCCTTTCTAATCCCCATAGATTGCTAATCTGTTCTCCACAGCTATAATGTGCTCATTTCTAGAATCATATATAAATGGGATAACACAGTTTGTAAGCTCCTAGGATGGGCTTTTTCCACGTAGCATAATCCTCTGAAGATTAATCTGGGTTGTAGTAGTTATCAACAGTTTGTTCCTTTCTACTGCTGAGTAATATTCCATGGCATGGATGTACCAGTTTGTTTAACCATTAGAAAACATTTGGTTGTTTCCAGTTTGAGACTGTCATAAATAAAGCTGCTATAAACATAAATGTACAGATGTTTTATTTTACGTAGGTCTTCATGACCCTGAGCTAAATGCTCAGGCGTGTAATTGCTGTGACATATGGTAGCTACATGTTTAGTTTTATAAGAAACTGTCAAACTGTTTCCCAGAGTGGCTGTGCCATTTGACATTCCCCTCAGCAATGTATGAGTGATCTATACCTACAGAATCTCCCCAATCCTAGCTAGCATTTGGTATTGCCACTACTCTGTTATTTCAGCCATTCAAATAGGTGTTTAGTAGAATCTCATTGTGGTTTTAATTTGCATTTGCCTAAGGGCTAATGCTGAACATCTTTTCATATGCTTATTTGCCATCTATATATTCTATATATCTTCTTCACTGAAATGTCTCTTCAAGTCTTTTCCCTATGTTCTAATTGATAGTTTCCTTTTTTACTGTTGAGTTTTGAGTGCTTTTTATATATTTTTAATACTATTCCTTTCATGAATATGTGGTTTGCAAATATTTTCTCCCACTTATCTTTCCATATTCTTAACTGCTACAGGAAACATTAAATACAGCCCAACTTATGGAAAGGATAACATATAATCTCACATTAACAGCCTATTTACAGCAGTTCCTATTACCAAATACAACATATTTGGCTTTTTACAAATATTAGAAGACATGCTAAAAGGCAAGAAAAAATACTGTCTTAAGAGATAAAACAAGCACTTGAACCAGACTCAAATATGGCACACTTGCTGAAATTATCAGGCAAAGAATTTAAAATAACTATGATTAAAAGGTTAAGAGCTCTAACGGAAAAAAGTATTCAACATGCAAGAACAGACGGGTGATGTAAATAGAGAGATGTGATACCTAAGAAAGGTTTTTAATAATGCTAGAAATAAAAAACACTGTCACAGAAATGAAGAATGCCTTTGATGGAATCATAAGTAAACTGGATAAGGACGAGGAAAGAATCAGTGAACTGAAAAATAGGTAAATAAAAACTTCCCAGACTAGAGTGTAAATAGAAAAGCAAAGAAAGAACAGAATGTTTAAGAACTCTGGGACAATTTCACAGTGAGTATCATATGCATAATTGGAATATCACAAGAAAAAGAAAGCAAGAATGGAAAAGAAATACTTAAGATAATAATGGCTGAGAACCTTCCAAAACTAATGATAGGCACCAAACCACAGATCAAAGAAGTTCAGAGAACACCAATAGGAAAAATACCAAAAAAAAATGCATCTAATCATATCACATTCAAATTGCAGAAAATCAAAGACAAAGAGAAAATCTTGAAAGGAGTCAAAGAAAAAATAAACACCTACATTATAGAAGAATAAAAAATATGAATTACGTGGGCCAGCCTCAGTGGCCTAGTGGTTAAGTTCAGCACACTCCACTTCAGGCCTAGATTTGGTTCCCAGACGTGGGTCTACACTGCCCTGTTAGCAGTCATGCTGTGCTGGCAGCCCACATACTAAAAAGTAGAAGAAGGTTGGCATGGATGTTAGCTCGGGACGAGTGTTCCTCACCAAAAAAAAAGAAGAAAAATGGTCAGCCTTAAATTGCCCATAAGAAGTGGCAGTAATGATGGCTACTTGGGATATTACTATACTGGCACAGAGAAGACAGATGAAGTCCACCAAGGCTTTCTTATTAAAACCTGAACTCTATCACACCAGGGATCCTTTTAGTATTCGTTAGGACATCTTTTGAAAAAGCTTTGTATGAAGTGAAAACAACATATTTCTCCTATCAAGATATTTAAATTAATTCATCCAAGGTTTTTAGCTATTGCTGCTCTAGGTTACTTGACAATTTATCGTAACATGGAAAAACACCTATCACAAATGAATACTTAGCTAATAAAAAAAATATTTCGAGTCCAATTTATGAAAGTCTCTAGAGAGACCGTGTTATTTAGTTTTTAAATGAGTAACAAACTGATGTTTCAAATACTTTATTTATTTCCAGGAAAGAATATATTTAGAAATTTGAACATTGAAAATAATGGAAAGTGGGTGTTAAAAAACACATTTAGAAAATTAGCCTTTAAAATTGTTTTTCCTCTGAAGAATCATCTTGAATCATCAATAAAGAAATATTTCTGCCATTCTTTTTTTGGTAGTTAGGAAATACAGAAGTAAGCCAATGTTAGTTCTATGTAAGAGAGAGAAAAAGCCAACAGAGGAGAAATTGACTACCTGGAGACGGTTTCATCTGGAAGAAGGATACTCTGCTTAAAAATAAAAATCAGACTAGAATTCCACTAGGAAACCGTTAAAATTATTCCATCAATAATTTATACACTAAGATGTTGAATGAAATATTTTAGCAAAGAACATTTGGTGTTGCATGTTTAATAAGGAACGAGCATATTTGGATATGGTATAAAATGTTATTCTACATTGCCTTGCTTTGTCCTCTTCAAATAGTTATTAATAAATTATTATACTCGGTTAAACTGAACATTAGTTTATAAAGTCCCAATTACCAGAGTAATTATTCTGGGATAATCCTCGGATATTTGCTGACCTAGAGATTCAATATTTGTTCAGAAAAGCAAAGTGTTATTGTCCTAGGGTATGCCTTTTAAACATCTATATTTTGAGATGAAGCCTATCCCCATCAAACATTATTGACTATTTGATGAACAAATTCCATGTTAAACATTAGTCTGGATTGCCCCCTTTTCAGTCACGTATTCAACAAATTTGTAAAACACTACATGCCTGCAAGTGTGCATGTTGCTGGTATCGTGGAAAACTTACTAATGTATCATGCTAAGCACTAGGTATATTTTTACACAATAGCCCTGCGTGAATCAAAATTAGGTACTGTTATCAATTTCATTTTACAGAGGAGGAATTTGCAGCATAAAGAGAATTAGTAGCTTTCTCGAGGAGTCATACCTAGGCAAATGGAAAAGTAAGCTTTTTATCTTTAGAGCCCAATTCTTAACAACCATGCCATACTGTCTCCTTATTAAAAATTTAAGTGTTTTCCAAGCAAACACAAGTCTTCAATTCTTTATCTGAAACCCAAGGGGTAGAATTTGATTCTGCATTGAGAACTTTTCAATTCTAGAAAGGTAGTACAGTTGCCCCGGTAATCAATCATCTTACTGTTTCCGCAGTGAAATGCATGGGTGAGGGCTACTGCCCGCCTCAGCTTAGTTTCGGTTATGTTTTACCACTGCACTAATTTGGGCTATAATTTTACCAAAAACAAAAAAGTTTGATGTTCAGAACTTTCTGTACGTGAGAATTGCAAATAAAGGATTTGTGGATCTGTTTTTCAAGTCAGAGCTAGTGCCAACTCAGTGCTGCATAGAGTTCATAGAAGCAGAGACACGTTGTCTGATCCCTTCTGACCGTCCCAGTTGACTCTCCTGCAAAGCACAGCCCTCTCCAGAGAGGTTGCTGCAGATTCTGAGTTTCCACAGCCCCTTGAGATAGCCCTCGTCTAATACCCTTGGATTCGAAGCACCTGCAGTAACATGAATGCAGTGAAAAAAAGTCTCATTATCACATAATTTTTTTTTTAAGGAAAGGCTTCAAAACTTATTTATTTACTTATTTTGCTGAGAGAGATTCACCCTGAGCCAAAACATGTGCCAATCTTCCTCTTTTTGCTTGAGGAAGATTCCCCCTGAGCTAACATCCGTGCCAGTCTGCCTCCACTCTGTATGTGGGTTGCCGCCACAGCATGGCCACCGATGAGTCGTGCAGGTGGGCCCCCAGGAACCAAACCCAGGCTGCCGAAGCAGAGTACACTGAACTTAACTACTAGGCCATGGGGCCAGGCCCCAAAAATTATTTTTAAAAAAAGTTGCCTAGAAGTAAAGAAAGCCACTTATGCTTTTATATAGAAATTGATCTCATCTAAGGCTAAAAGTATACTAAGCAAAAAAAAAAAAGAGGCAGGAAAGTATACTAAAATGTTTGCTGGGTGTTAATGATGATTTCTTGTTTTACCTTCCTATGTAAACTTTCTTTTTCAGTTGTCTGTACACATTTTCACTCATTTACTCAATAAACATTTTATGAGCACTGATTCTGTGTTACTTTGTTGCTCACTGAATGAATGGATGAATGAATACTTGATGCTTGGGATACAATAAGAAGTTTCTGATCTCCTAGTGTCCAGAGCCTAGCGTCCATGCCTAGTCTCCTCTGATGTGCACAGCCTAGCAGAAAACCAGAAGTAAATTTTATTAAGAAAATATATAGTAAAAAATGAAAATAGCATTTTAAAATGGATATACTAAAATTTCACCAAATTACTTAAACTGGGAGGGAAGTAAAGACAAATATGAATTACTTTAAATTTATATGTTTCTTACAACTTAGAAAGATTTTTACAATTGTATAACTTTCAACTGTTTCTACTAATACTAATAAGGAAATGAGGTAAAAAAAAAAAAAAAAAGCTAAACATGTTAAGTGAGCCTTGTAAAAGTTTTAGTACATTCCAGGCATATGAAAGCTATTGCATTGGAAAATTGATTAAAATTTACTTTTAAGTTATTTATTTACCTCATTTCATTACTAATTTCATTTACAAACCCCTTTTTAAAAATTGTGCCAAGATGTATTTTACCACGGAAAGCCTGAAACATGGCAATTTTCAAAAGAATGAATTCCAAATTAATGTGGAGCTCAGTATCTATGATCTGCCTCACACCTAGTAAGTGATAGCCACGCGCTGAATAAACCAGAGTGCAGCTAGAGGATACCACCGATAGTGTATAGAGTAGATGGCGTAGCTATAGCACATGCAATACAGAGTACAGTATAGTACAGTAGCTGTAGACTACTATAGTGCAGCTAAACTGACATCTTGAACAAAATAAATCTCCTCAGTGACAGTCCCTTTGCCCTAACCTAAAATGCAGTCTCTCTGTTTATAGTTTCATGACACCTGATGGAAAAATTCAGTCAAAGCTCCATCTTTGACCTCAAACAACAAAAAACTTAGAGTGATTGGTCATTTCTCTCACTGAACTGACCATTTGTTCATCTCTGTGGAAGTTGCACAATAGAAACAATTGTCACAAATGATGAATTACCTGGAAAATGTGGATACTATTTCTTTTTTTCCTGACCAATTATTATATGCCAGGAACTATTCTAATGTTACAGAGGATTATTTCATTTAACCTACTGTGTCACTCAGTTACAGACACAGAGAGCTTAAATAACTTGTTCAAATTACATAGATAATTAATTGTGGAGCTTGCATTAGATTCCAAACAGAATGATTCCAAGTAAATTACTTATTTAATTTGTAAATCAGCTGCGAAGAGTTGAAAACAGAATATTAAAATGAGTTTAGTATAATTTAAGAGGACTGTCCAGACATTCCCACTGCAGTTCCCCAGAGGTCTGCTTCAGGCCGTGAGACAGACTGAACACTGTTAAAATTCCCACCAAAAACAAGGTAGAGAGCAGAATGCCAATTTATTAATTTCAGAGAAAAATCTAATTGTTGAATGACGAATACTTGGGTTGGCAAGACTAGAGTATGTTTCCTTTGTTGTCATGCAAAATCAAGCTTCTTGCAAAATCAAGTCATAACCAGAAAACATCTGATGAATGCGTCATGAAAAACTGCTCTCGTGTAGACTAGAATTACTCAAAATCCATTTCTTGAGTCCTTCAACAGATTGCATCGAAATCATAATATTGGTGATAAATATGCAACAAACAAGTAGAGCTAGCTGAATCAAAAAGGCCTTAGCATCAGCTAATAGTCATTGATTAATTCAATAAGCATGGATTGAACTCCAACAATATGCCAGAGACCAGGGCTAGAATAGTGAATAGGACGTACCAAATTTGATAAAGATTTAACCTGGCATCTGACAAAGACATAACTTGATGAATTCCTTCCACAATATGGATTGTACTACTTATTTCATAAGCATGTATGTAAAAGACACTGTACTAAATGCTTATCAAATATTAACTTGTTTATCACAACCATCCTATGAGGTATGTTAAAGAAAAATTATTCATGATACTTGTTAAAACAGTAAGGCAGACTTTATTCAGGAGGTGGCTACAATGGGTCTTTGCAGTGGGGAGAGAGATTGGGTTCAATTTGAAGACAACAAGGAAAATAGGGATTTATAGCCAAGTACCAGAGGAGGGGGAGTGGTTCGTGGATGGAAAATTACTAAGTGGTTAGGGTAATTCTAGCCAAGTAACCTAAGAAGGCAAGGCAGGCCAGAGTGATAAGATATTAAGATACGACCTGGGGGATGAGGAATTTGGTCAGATATTGAGGGAGATCATATATCGAGGGGGAGACATTCTGGCAAAACGGACTTAGCAGGATTCTTGCCAAAACTGGACTCTACAAGGATGGGGCCTGAAGCTCAAGGTTGGATCAAGTTGGGCAGAGGGCTCAGAGAAGCCTGACTACTGTTTGGTCCAGGAGATAATCTCCGTCAGAGGTATTACTAGAATCTCCTCTTTACAGACGGAGAAACCAAGGCAAAACGCGGTTAAGGAACTAACTTAACATCATACAGCCAGTAGATAGTGGAGCCTCCTATCTACGTCTGTGCTGCTTTAAGAATAGAGCTGTATGTTCTCTTTGCCCCTTCCCCCAACACGCACACACACATTGCATCATCTTCATATAAACACACAAAGCTCTTTAACTCAGATTTTCTCTCCTGGGCAGTACTTGGGATGGGAACTGCCAACATTTCTCATGATCATGCTTTTACTATGCTTCCTCTGCTTGTTGACATTTTCTTTATTAAATAATATAAATCAGGGACCTATTCTGCAATGAGCTGGCATTTTTCTGCCCCGACCAACAGCATATTGATTTTATATGTTAAGCAGGCATTATGAGTTGCATACAAGTATCTTTTCACTGAATTTGTTCTAAGTAGCAATATACTCAGATAAAAGGTTTGCCTTGCCAAACTTCCTTGCAGCAGAGGTGGACCTGTGACTGAGTTCTCATCTATAGAAGGTAGGTGGGAATCTCCCACATGGAATGCTATTATTTTCCTGAAAAAGGTGATAGACCTGGCTTCACTTTCCTTGTGGCCTTTGCCCTTATGCCATTCTCTGCCTGGAATGCACATATGATGGCAATAGCTCCTGCAGCCATGCTGAGACCATGGGTGGACGTTTCACGGCTGGGGAAAGCAAAGCAGAACTATAGATGCCACCTGGATCTATGCCAGCTTCATGGAGCTACCATGTTACGCTTAGATTTCTTCTTCAGCCCACTCACTATGTGAGATAAATAAATGCTCATTAGGTTAATCCACTATAGTAGAGTTTATGTCTCATGTACCTGAAGACAATCATAAGTAGTAGACTAATTTTAAAAGGGAAATATTGACATTATTTCCTCATTCTTGGTGAGCATCTCACTATAACTGTTAAGTATTTATAGTAAATATTATCACTCACAAAATTTTATTGAATAATGCACGAGGTTTATATTTTAGGTAATATCATGCAAAAGAAATTACTCAGAAATTGCTTTCGCTGTTGTTTCTAGAACTCTTCCTTCGTCTGGTTATTTTCCCACCCATTACATTTCATCAAATGACCACTACAGAAATAACAGCTGCATTTTGAACTTTGCTATTGCTCAGTTATTTGGAACAATGGTGACCCTAGAAACAAAAATGGAGATGGTAGAAATTAGTATTCTGAAATATCCATGGAATAGAATGCAGATTGTACAGCCTAAATATCAGATATAATCTGATCTGAAACCAAAGAACTTACCTAGTACTTAAATTCATTCTTCATGAAAAGGAGTGTGAAGTTTTCAAAAAATAACAGATTCAGGTATATTCTCAGTTTTCTTAAAACCCACTCATTACTTTTCAAGCATCTTTGGCTCAAAACCAGCCATTTCCAGAAATGCAATCATCATTTATAAGTGCTTTTGCAGCATAATCAAGGAAGGAAGATCAGAAAATCCAAAGATCCAGATTATTTGGGGGGAGAGGTGGCATGAAAAATGGTCACTGGTGTATAATTTCACTTTTGAGAAACAGAAAGCCTAGAGGGAAAAAATACAGACGCGAAGGTCTCTGAACTGCCTTAGAAAGAGAAAAACAGTTTAGATTGCTCTGCTGCCATAACAAGCAGCAGAGTTTATTGTTTTGTTTGCAGACTGAGGTCTGCAGAAAATAAATATCTGCAGCTGAGGGCATCTAGAGATAATGAACATCCAGAAGTGCGACTACACCCCAAGGTATTTTGGGAATCATCTTACTGACGGGGAAGAAAGGAGATAAAGTAGCAGAGAAATGTTAGCAGTGATGAAACAAAGGAAAGGCTACAAGAGAGAGCAGTCGACTGGTAAGGAATAGAATTTCATCCCCAGTCAGCAGCCACATCCACTCAGGGCTTATTAAACAGGACTCACTTAGATTCTGCTGTATGGCCTTTAGCATCCGGAATGCTAATCAACCAGAGAAACAGTTACAATTCCAAAAAGTTGAACTGCATCTCCTTTCATTCTCTTCCATCAGCTCCATCTCCTTGCAGAGAGCAGTAAACCATCACACTCAAGATGGCTTGATTCATATTCATTTTAAGAAAATGCTTTTAGGGGGCCGGCCCTGTGGCCAAATGGTTAAGTTTGCGTGCTCCTCTGCGGCAGCCCAGGGTTTCGCTGGTTTGGATCCTGGGCGCGGACATGGCACCCCTCGTCAGGCCATATTGAGGTGGCGTCCCACATGCTACAACTAGAAGGACCTGCAACTAAGATATACAACTATGTACCGGGGGGATTTGGGGAGATAAAGCAGAAAAAAAAAAGAAAAGAAAGTGCTTCTAGTTAATGGTAGAGAAAAATTAGTACCAGAAAACTCAAGTGAATTGAGTTAGTTTCTCTTCTTTTTATAAATTATGTATCACTCTACCAAATGATAACCAAAAAATGATATGTTTGCTTTTTGTTTGTTTTTAATTAATGTCTCAGGTCCCATATTATTTCTAATACCTTGGGGATTACATGGAACATCTGGCTTATTTGTTGTTCTAGAAACGAAACTTTGAATGTTCCTAAGGTGAGACTGAGTCATTGCAAAATGATAAAGTGGTCTGATGAATCCAGTAGCTATTCAACCGACTTTATTCATTCATATAGGAATTTACTGATTCCACCAATGTCTATCTCATACCTCCTACGCCCAAAGCACTATGCCAGGTGCTGATCTATACAGATAAGTGTGCTACACAGATTCTGCCCTCAGGAAGTAAAATGGAATAGAAGGAAAAAATAAACACATATTTACAAGGAAATGTAAAAAGTAGATGATGACTTCAATGATAGAAAATTATCTAGGAAAACAGCATGGAATAGTTTTAGCTATGAGATAAAGGAAAACATTATGAACACAGTGTGTGAAGCTGATGGTTTTGACTGTTTAGAATTAGTTAAGATGACATTGGGGCAAGAGAGAGGAAACAGGAAGCTGACGCATCTAATAGGGAAGCGTGCTGTTCCTCTGGAGAAGGGTAAGCATTTGTCCGGACAGCAGCACTCGAGGAAAGCCAGAAAGTGAAGGCACGTCCTACAGTTGTCTCTCTCATTATCCAGTCACCCCCCTACCACTGTATGAAGTTTGCAAATCAACTCACTTTCATTAACTTATTTTTTGTTAAGTTGATTCATTTTTTCTTAATCATTCTTTACATTTTACTTAAAAAATATTGCAAACAAGTAAAAAACTCAGTATCATTTGACATGAATAGAAAGTAGCCATAAAATTTAACTGAAAATAAAGCAATGTGGTTAAATTCTCCCAAGGCCTCCTCGGTTGCTTGAGTTCGCCTATTGATGTTAAAAATGGAGATTAATAAGAGTTAGGGAGGGTTTAATACCACTGGAAACAAACTAGGTGTTTCTTCTTGACACACCGTCAGAGAAGGAACCAGAAGAAAAGAAAACCAGTGTCTCATCATTGAATGCTGTTTAATGTTATGTCTGAGTTCCACAAAAATGCAGCTCATATTTACCAAAGATATAAGTGGCACACTTTGGGAAAATCAAACTACAGACATAGGAAAGCTTGGATTCAAATTACAGCTCTACAATAAACTGACTAACAATTCTGTGTGTTAAACTTTCCTGAAAAAGCTCTCTCTCTCTTTCTGTCTTATATATATAACATTTTATCATACGTATGAACATATAAATATTTGTGTCTATAGAGACACACATATACAGAGAGAGAGGAACAGGGAGGGGCATCTAAATGTACATTTATATCTATATCTATCATTCTATTTATGCCAATATATACATATATACAGATTATATGTATAGATATAGACAGACAGATTGATAAAAATATATAGAAAGACAGACATATTTAAAAAGAGACAGGGGCTGGCCCTGTGGCCGAGTGCTTAAGATCGCATGCTCTGCTGCAGCGGCCTGGGGTTTTGCTGGTTCAGATCCTGAGCGCAGACATGGCACTGCTTGTCAGACCACGTTGAGGCAGTGTCCCACATAGCACAACTAGAAGGACCTACAACTAGAATATACAACTATGTACTGGGAGGTGTGGGGGAAAAAAAAGAGGAAGATTAGCAACAATCTTAGCTCAGGTGCCGATCTTTAGGGGGAAGAAAAAAAGAGAGGCTGATACATACCAGACATGCAATTTAGTATTGAAATAACAAAAATGAAGTTAAGTAAAAGTTTGGGACCAAACCATGGAACTTCAGACCAGATATCACTAAAAGTACATATTTCTGAGAAAAAAGGCACATCGGAACACTAATCTAGTTCCAGAATCATAAGAAAAACAATTAAAATGGTCTTGGTTAGTGCTAAAAGGCAGACAAAATATCAACTGAATTCCGAACTTATAAAGATGCAAATTTAAGTGCTAATCAACATGCATACCTATATATGAAAACGTATAAATTTATTTTGATTTCAGAAGACTTTAAAATAAGTCACATAGTTGTCTTATCAAAAATTTCAAGTAATGCCCTAAGATTTTCTGGGTGAAAAGAGAACAATCCAAAAACCAGCTGCCATCTATATACCTCATCGAGCAGTAATTTTGTTCTTTTTGAGGGGTGGGTTGTTGCCCCAGAGGTTTTACTGATCTCTTTTTTTGTTTGGTAAAATGACTAACTATTTGAGTATTCCAGCAAAAGAACATAAATGACTCTTGCTTACAGTCAAGACTCCGTTATCCATATGCAAATAATTTTTGATGTGTTCGTTATCCCAATGTGCCATTAGCCTTCTGCCAAGCAGAGTTTTCTAGGCCAATTTTCCCCACTGCTGGTTGGGATATACTTAGGAAATCCACAGTTGTTTCAGCCTGCGCCTCAGCAAACCACAATTAGGTGAGTCTGCTGAAACAGTCAAACTAAATAGTGCATTCCGAGACCAAGATCAATTATAGTAGATGGCGTAAGCTTCTGGGCTGCCATCCATTGGCACAGAGAAATGAAAACTGCATTTTATCTTCATTCTATATTTGAGTCTATATGAAAATGGATGAATAAATCACTCGACTCTCACATCTGCCCTTCCCACACTACTATTCACGTAAAAAAAAGATACTTTAAAAAGTAACCGTATATCCGGAGGACTGTCTCTGTCCGTGATGTTGGTAAACTTGATTTGCCATTCTTGTCTTTCTTTATCATCTAATTAGGAAAATCATACCATTCCTGACTTCCATTCTCCATCACCTCTTTCCCAGGGGAAATAAAAGCAAAAGAGGACACATCCCACTGTGATGATGGGAGTTTATGGCTCATAGCTTAATCAGTAGCTGGCTTGTCCATCTAGTGATTCTAATTGAGGACAAGTTGATGATGCCCTTAATTGGAAGAGCGCATAGTACTCTAATATAGCAACTTTCATTTTCTGAGTACTGTCTGAGTATTTACTATGTGCCAGACACTTTGCTAAGCATTGGTAAAATGAAGAGTGTTACATAACACTTACAACAACACTATAAGATAGGAACTGAATATACCCTCATTTTAGTTATGAAAAAACAGATTCAAAAATGTTAAGGGCCTGTCCAAAGACATAGTGAGAAAGTGGCAGAGGCATGACTTGAGCTCTTGTATGCCTGACTCCAAGACCTAGGTTCTTAGTGATTTGACTTTCCTTTCTCCTTCCCTGTGTCCAGATCCATGGACACAATAACACTAAGTCATCGCAAGCCAGAAACATTCACTAAGATCAGCAACAGTTAAACTCAAGTTCACGTCCTCAAATGTGATTTAAGCTTGGAGTCCTCACAAAGCAGAGAAACAGAAGCTGGAAATTATCTGGTGGCTGGAGGACAAAGAAATAAAGGCCAGAATCCTGAAGGTCATATAACCCTCCTTGCAGATTTCCGTGTTAGCTGTTTCAAGGTTGATGCTTAATTTTGGTGTCTTTTCTAATTTATTTAATCAAAAAAGGTCATTTCAAACTCAATGTCTTCTTGGTGGTGACATACTGATTTTTATCAGAATTTCCAACTGAATTGACTAAAGCCTGAGAAGGTCAAGGGCAATGAGTCAAAGCTCTGACCACACTGGAGCTGGGACTGTATTTGGCTCACTGCTTTTTGCTCTTTCACTAATTACTCCAGTATTTGTTTAATATTGTGATTCATCAGACAAATTACTTGTGTTAGGCTCAAGGACTCAAAGACTCAACACCACTTCCCATCCAATGTCTGCTTTAATCAGGTTTCAATGAAATAAAATGCATTGGGAAAGCAGGAAATTGTAGAAGAATTCAGTGTATTAAATTCATTTTAAAAGGGTGCCAAAGTATTCCCAGGTGCTATATAACAATAACCAGAGAGAGAAGGTTTCTGCTCACATGGTGATTGCATTCTAGAGGGCATCTCTTTTTGTGTATATTCAATCCCCTTTGCTCGTTCTTCTGGTTACTGAAAACTGCTTCTCCTTTGAGGAATCGCTGCTCTGCTCCTCTCAAACCATGTGTAAATCTGACCCAACTCTAGCTGCCCAGTGGCTGAAGAAGGATGAAGCACATGACCCAGGTCTGGCCAATCAGCATTGTCCCTTCCATTAGACATACTAATGGGTTCCAAGATGGGCATATGACCCAGGTGAAGCAAATGAGACTCAATTTTATGACTTTTTCTGGAATTTTGGAAAAGTGACTGCTTGATAGGATGGTAGAATGTAATCCTGGAGCAGCTGGTAGCCATCTTGCCACCACACGGAAAGAGAATGCCTGAGAAAGAAAAGTCCAACATACACACACAAACACACACACACACACACACACACAGCAGAGTAAAGAGAAGTAGAAAAATTTCTACGACGTTACTTGAGCCCATAGATTCAGCTGAAGTTGTGTCTACCCCTGGGCATGTTAAGTTATAAGAGATAATGAATTTTCCTTTTGTTTTTCTTTTTTTCTTCTTGGGCTAAGTTAAGGAGAGATTCTGTTCACTCGTAAGCAGAAGAATTCTGATTAATAACTCCAAGAATAATTTTATCTTTTATCCTTTTCAAAAACATTTCTCAAATGAAGAGTTCTTTCCTTCCATAATAAGTACAGGTATCATATGCTTTCCTTGCCAAGTCAGGGTCTCATGCAGGATTTCAGTTCTCAGTCTCACAGCTGGAGGAGAAGGAGGAGATTTGCTTTAATATTTTTGGCTCTGAAGCCACCCTGGAAGTAAGGGATTTTGAAATAAACAGCTGACATCCATTTATTTCTAGTCATTTTCCAATTTCTGTAAAAATTAGAGTATAAAATGTTCATAACACACATATGTAATCGATAAATGACTCTCCTGATTGGTAGGGACAGAGGCAATTTTGTTAATAGGTCTTGAAAGTCTGTCTTCTAGTCTGGCAAAGCTAGCTTACATCTAACTTGATTTGTCCTCTAAGCAATGTGCTTCCTTCCATGACTCAATTTCCTTAAAGCTAGAGTGGCTAGTGTCGTTATCTAGCTTGGGCAAAAGAAATTGGAAGAAGACACTACACCAGCTAATCACCTGAGGTCCTAGAGAATGATGTGTGATTGGTTTCCTTCTAGTCAGTCAAGCCAACGATTGAAAGCCAGTGATTAGCCAGACAAAAAGAAGAAACCAGCTGTCTGAAGTGATCATACAGATGTTAGGTCATATAAAGGTTACAGAGTCATAGACTGTCCAAGCCTCAACGGCCTTAGGGACCATGTAGCTCAATGTCTTCATTCTAATTTTGCCCCCTGCACTCCATTTTTCATTCATCAGCAGAGATGTCTTTAAATAATTCAACATAACATACCATAAAATAAAGTCATGAGACACTCTTATTGAAAAATGTCCAACACTTTCTCACCATACTTAGGATAGAATAAAAAATCTTTAACCTGGTCTATTAGATCATACATGTTCTGATTCATGCCAACCTGTTATCTTTATCTGTCTAGACAGCCCCTACTGCCTTACTCTTTGGTTTTTCTCATTTTCTGCCATGCCAAGTTTCTTCCAGACTCAGGCCTGTTTACGTTGCTGTGTCTGTCTTGAATTCTCTTTAGTCACTTCTCACTTGGGTAATTCTAACTTCTCCCTCGATCTCCAATTACATTAAATTTACTTAGAAATTTTCTTTGGCATTACTAAAACAATTAAGATCTCTCATTTAAATGTTAATTTAACACTCTATATAGTCATTACAACATTTCCCATAATCTTTAATTATATAGTTAAAGTATACTTTTTCTTTAAATGTTTGTTTTCCCACTAGTCTTTAAGCTATGAGGTCAAAGGATGTGTTTATTTTGTAACAAGCTAATGGTACCAACATATAGTAAGTATTTAACAAATTTCTTCAAAGTGAAATAAATGGGAATGTCTACGGAAGTGAAATAACTTGCCCTTAGAACGAAAAACCATTTTAGATGTTTTCATATTTTTGACCCAGAGATTCCAATAACTCTTTAGCATTTGATTTTAATGGTAATGAGATATTGGTACATATGTGTAAATTTTGGATTTATACATACTGCAATTTCTTTTCAATTGTCTTCTAATATCAATGTTCAACTATAAGTTATAACAATGTCATATGAAATAAAATATAAATAAAATGTAGCAAAGTATCAGAATGTATAGTAAGGTGGATGTTATTTCATGTACTAGTGGTTTATATAGAATATATATCTCTGTGTATGTTTATACACACATACATATATACACATATGTACATGCACATCTATACACACATGTATGGGTACAATAAGTTGCGATGCAAAATGTATTTCTCCTTGTGAATTACAATCAAAGTGCCTGAAAACCACTATATTAGTCGTTCAATGATAAGCCTTTATTAGCTTCTAATTCTTCCTTAGCATTTTTTTCTCTATCTCACCATCACATTTTAAAAAGTCATCTATTTGTATACTATCTTGTATTTCGTGTCATTTGTTACCCAAAATGGTAGCATAAACTTGGGATTCACAGCTAACTAATTTTCCTGGAGGAAAAGCATGTATCCTAATTGTCTGAAAGAACCTTTCAATATCAGGAAACCACAGCAAGATCAGTAATTCAAAGCCCACATTCCCAAATCCATTCAAAGCCTTCGAAGCTCTAAGTTTTCTAAAAGAAATTATATATATATATATATATATATACACACACACATATGTATTCTATAGATGCCCCTTTCTCTCACAGGCACACACACCACTAATATTTATTTTCCCCCAGGCCCTCAGGGAGAGGCTGCCCATAGAGAAATTATGTCACGCCTTAGCCAAGAAAAAGATGGACATGTCAGTCCAAGAACAAGTGCTACTTAAGTGAGGTTTAGGGGGACTAAAGAAGGAATTATAAATCAAAGAAGAACTAAACCTTGTGCTTGAAAATCTGTTAGGAATCTGGCTCCTAGTTCCAATCAGCCTTATGTTTTTACAGTCTTCAAAGGCCACTACTCCAGAATATGTCAGATCTTAGTTAATAAATTTTAAAGGGACCCTTAGCAGAGACCCACATATGACAGAAATGATAGAAAATTAGTCGGTGAAGAAGGCAAAGGAGGAGGTGAAGGCGGAGGTGAATTCCGAGACCAAACTGTGGATTCAAATTCCAGAGCGGACGCTCTCCAAAGCGAGGTCTCAGGCAGAGGACTTAGACTCACCTGGCTGAGAGCTCTCTTCTGGAAAGGGGACACTGCCAGTGCCTTGTAATAAGGACGAAAAGAGAACTCAGGCAAAGGTATAAGCTTAGCAGCTGGCAAGTAGAAAGAGCCAGTGTGTGTTTGCTTCTGTTGTTTCTGTTGCTGTTAGGTTTATGATTATCATTGTTAACCTTTTCCCCCAATTCTGAGTAATCTGAAGTATTACAATATTAATTGAGTGTTTTCTAAGGAGTAATAGCATCAGAGATTAAACCTTTTGTATTTTAGGCTGTGTCAGCTCAAGTATTCAGAAGACAAAAAAAGTGATTAGTGAATAAGTTCATGTAGCAAACTAATGACACTCATCAAGGGATCCGCTATCTTTCTCCACATACAATGTATCTGATTTATATGGACATTGTAGAATTCCCGTTAATTCTTAATTTCGCCTTTGGGGTCAGACAAACCTGGATTTGGTTCCTGGTTCCACCACTCTCTCACTATTTGACCATGCCCAACTTCATGAACTTCTTGGAGCTTCAAGGTCCTCAACAGCAAAGTTGCGATAATAATAATATCTTCCTTTATGTTCCCCCAGAAGCAAACCTTAAGACACATCTTTGAGGGTATTTTACAGGGAAAGAGTCAGGAGCTCCAACGGAGACGTGGAAATGTGGTGCAGGGAAGGGCAGGGGGCCAGCAGAGGGTGTACTGTTAAACCTGTCACCACAGTGGAAAACAGGAGTTTCTTCTCCCAGAGAAGAAGCGGGCCCCGTGCAAAACACAGGCATGAGAATCACCCCCTAATGGGGCAAGGGAGCTGGGATACTATATACCAACTCTTGAGAGGCAATAGGTGAGAGCAGCTGTTCAGGGCTGTCAAATCGCAGCCACATCTGGGCTGTTGTTTGCTCATGGGGGCAGCAAGAGTTTCTGCAGTTGGATGTGGGGTTTGAAGAAGGCTGAAGAATCCTCAGGCACAGAGACTGGTAGAACACACCAAAAGGGCCAAGACGTGTGGGCGTGGATCTGAGAGCACCTGCCTCAGAGGAACAACTTACTGAGGCCTTAGGGATGAATAAACGAGATGATGCATGAAAAGTATTTGGCGTCATAAGTAAGTAAAGTGCTGAGCACATAGTAAGCCCTCAAGAAAAGTTTTCTTCATCTGGTAGCAAAAGGAGGAAATGTTTGGTCTCGTTTTTGGACTCGTTCTAACAGGAGCCATAATCATTTCTCTTCCACATGCCCAGTGTGAGATGATTCTCTCTCGCAAATATTGCCCAGTAAAAAAAAATGAGAAAGCTTAAAGAATGTTCTAAACTTTTTGTCAATAACCCAACAGAATAAATCTCCAAATCCATAAAAACAAAATTTCAAACAGTACAATCTTTCCTGACTAAAATATAACTCATCTAATTTGTCATTCTATCTGTGTCTAAATTTAATGTTCAATGTTTAGAAGATCTAAGTTCCAATTCCATTCAATTCAACACCGTACATATTTGTTTAGGACCTATCGTGTGCAAGGCAATATGCTAGGTATTTGGGATACAATCATGAAGAAGGCACAATGCCTGTTTTCTTAAAGATTATCTTTAACACTGTGTTCTTTAAAAACTTCTGGTATAATGGGTGATGGTATAAGCTGTGTCCTCAGTTTCTTCTCTTTCATAAAGACTGACTTTTAGTAAATGCCACTATAATATTTTAGCCATATAACAACAGTATAATAATACTGATTAATTGAAAAAAGTAAGCAATTGCTTAGATGTATTTTAAGCAAAGATTTACCCAGCACAAAATTAAATATATTCTGTTATCAAAGCTTATCTTCTCAACATCGTTGAAGCCAAATGTGCAAAAACATATTTTAGGTGTTCACATGCTTGTTTTTATCAGATTTTAAAAAAACAAAACTTGATACTTGAATTGAATTCTACCAAGAAAGAGGACATCTGGAGGGGCTTTTGCCTATTATTTGATTTCACAGAAATAATTCAAAGTTTATTTCTGTTAGTGGTCAAAAAGAATTTTAAGTACTTATTTAAAAACAAAACATACACAAAGTTGTTTTTCAGTGAATGATTTGAACTGACTGAGGACTTCAATATCATGGGGCCAAGCCACGCTGTTAAAAGAATAAAAATAAATGAAGATGATAAAAAGCATAAGACTTGATACCTCACTTGCTTCTAGCTTCTAGGAAGGTGAGCCCTGGTAGACATTAGATGACCTAAAAACCAAATTCACACAAGGTCACGTCTAGACAGGTGGACTCGAGGCTGCCATAACCTCCCGCACTAATCACTGTCCCCCTTCCTCGCTCCCGCCGTGTGGAGAACCCTCCCTATCCTCTTAGGTTTATTTCCCACGGGCCCGATGAGTAGGCAGAAGCCCGCCTGACCTCATTGGCCCAGGATCACCAAGGATCCGAGTTAAGCCCCTCAGATTCTCTACCCCAGAGATTATGGAGTTGGGTTTAAGAGACTCACTTGGGCTCTGAACTTGAAAAGGAATTTACTGGTAGGTTGGGGTGGCCTAGCTACAGCGACAGAGAAGAACGAACAAGAAGAAACATGCAGAAATGAGATCTCATTCAACCCTTGAGAGACAAAGAGAATAACTTTAGTTTTTAAGTTTATGGTTTCCACTTCCAGTCCCTCAAACCCGTGTGTATTTCCTCTCCCTGAGTTCTTAAGACATCTTGATCCTCCTAACGTGGCTATGGACACACACATGTGTACATACATATTTCACTAGAACTTAATCAAGTTGCACAACATTTCTGTTACTGGAATCAAAAATTACTGAAAACAAGGATCAAAACTATTATAACAAAAATGACAACAAAGCTAATTACTCAATTGAGTCTACTCATCACAGATAAAACGGTAACCTTCCTGTACTGTCAATTCAGTCAACAAAGATAACACATAAAAAGTCAGATACCCTGTAGTTTACTTTGGTGCCTAGATTGACCACACATCCTACTGACACTTATTCCATAAAATAGACAAATTCTTATGCTTTGCGTGCACCAAGGCAGAGGCCTTGGGGTGGCTTCACAGTCACAGATTAGGACTAGGAGATGACACCTGGTCTTGCAGACCATGTAAGAGCTGTAAAATTCATAGGGCCAAGATCTAATAAAAGTCAGAAGTCTGAAATCGGGGATGCAAGTCAGCCATAAGAGTCCTATGGCCCAATGCCCCAGGTGACCCTGTACGTGTCTCGTTCCTAGGGTGTTACTCACAGGTCACCAAGGGGCATCTCAGAAGAGACAGATGGTTTCCCTAGCTAAAAAGGTAAACTTCTCTTAGGAGCCTTCTGTTGCTCTTTCTGCTGTTAAATGGTTCAGACCTTGACCATTTACTTCCATATCAGACAATGTGTTAATAAAAGGCAAGGTAAAGCCCATGATTGTTTAGTGGGTAAGAGTGTAGTTCTCTGGAGCCAGATGGATGGGATACTGATAATCCTGCCGCTTAGTAGCTGCGTGAACCTCAGCACATTGCTTAACTACTCTGAGCCTCAGTCTCAGGGCTATAGCATATGCTTAAAGACAGTGCCTCTTCATAAGGTAGTTGTGAGGATGAAAGGAGATGATGCTTTGAAAGTTCCTAGAGAAGCCCCGAGCCCAGAGTAAGCACTCGATAAACGTGCGTCATCATCACCATCTGCCCTGTTAGGAAGTCCCACCACTTGTCATTGTAACTTGTCAGATCCAGGTAATAAAAGCTACTCCCCTCCTGCTGTTACTCCCTTTGTATCCACTCATTTGTATTGTTTATAATTTATTTAATAGTTATAACCATGTCTTTTCTCAATCCAAACATTTAAAACCAGTCTCTCTTTTTTTAGTTCCCTTTTCATAGAGATCCTATCTTCTACCCCCTCAAATCCTAGATTCCTAGCAATTTGAGCCTCACAAGATCAAGAAATCTTAGAGGACTGATGTGGAAGTAACCAGGCTTTCTTGTTGCGTCTCCTTCTGAGACCGTCTCTTGCCATTAAATGAGCTGATGGGCCACAGTTGATCTCTTCAGCAAATGACGTCTGATCAGGTAAACACACCGACTTTATAAGCTGTAAGGGTCAAGACATGACAGCAGTGTATGAAAGACCAATATGAAGACTGGTGCAGGCTTCCCTGGGGACCTACACAGCTGACCTTAGGGCAGGAACTCCCAAAGCAGAGAAAACACACAATTTTAAAGACTGTGACCCATAGATGTTGTTGACCATGTTCACACTTTCCGTTACAAAATAGCTCTCCAGCATTTCCCTGTGAGATTCATTCATGTCCTGTGGTTAATACTTGCGTAGTTTCAGTTGTTATTCTGAAAACCAGGTGTGAGTTTGTGTGGCAGTTACACAGTGACATTCTGCTGCTTTACTCTCCAGCATGTTCCCTAATTAATATGAAATGTCTGGGTACGTGAGAGGCTATTTTCTGAACCTAACCACGGATAATCCTTTCAGAGGTCTATTCTGAAGCGCATTGATTTATCTCTTTCAAATAAACTATTTGCTTTTTCTCCCCAGATTGTTTCAAAACAGAGCTCATCTCTCGGGTTGGCACAGTTGAATACGTATCCTCAACGCGAAAGCGCCACTGCTCAGAAGCTACATGGATATTAATACCGTTTCCCTGTATTTCCCACCATTCAGCATTCAGCTGCCTGCAATTGTTTAAGCACAGGTGCCTTCTGAAAGGTGGAAATTATACAGGGGAGCAAATGGACCAAATCAAGAATAGGGTAGAGCGCCAGTGGAATAATTCCACTTCCGAAAAACAAATGACCGAACGTCTTAACTTACCACATCCCTCTCTCCCACTTCCATTAGGATATAAGTAACTAAGTTCTACTTCCATTCAGAAGCAGTTTGTGCTTATGCAGAAAAAGAAACAACCAGCAGAGTTACATCCAGTAACTAGAACAGACCATGCTGTAACCCTTGCTAAAGCACATTTTTGATAAATAAGAGTAGGTTTGGTGTCCCATCTGATTAAACAGAATGAGTCCAAGGTGCTACTTAGAGACAGGATTCCCCGAAGGTCATAATTTAGGGTTGATGACAAGCTCAAAGAAGAATGGGAGCTGGAAGTTAGGACTAAATCTTGCCTGGAAAATGTTAAAGAGGAATAGAAATGTATCTCAGACATGAAGCATATGAACGTATGTACCAAAGACATCACCCCCAGTTTTATAGTTGCTGCCATTGAACATCTAGGCTAAGATTTTTCAAGTGGCTTTAGCCATGGATCCCTGATTATTTCGTGGTTATTTTTAATCACAATGAATCCTTTCATAGTGTATGGAAAGGAAAGTATTTGGAGCATATCATGCTTGCAATCTTTTCTCCCCTTTATTGTGGATGTCTCAGAAAAGAAAGTAAAGCAGTCCAGCCAAATCTCATTGAAAATATGCTAATGACAGACCAACTGGAAAACTCACAAAATGCATTCATTAGCAGCAGAATCCTTGTCTATGAAATGCTTTCAGTAGGATGTACCTGGTCTGTCTGGGATTGTAGGGGTAAACTAATCTGGACTCTAGGGATCTATGAGACACAGCTCCCTGGAAGATGCTACGTAAGTTATGTAAACATCAGAGCATAAAATGAAGACGTTTGAATAAGTTATGCAGCTGCATACATTTCTTAGACACCCTGCATGTTAGATTTGGCTGGAGCCTGACCAAGGACACCAAGGAAGAACCAGAGGAGCTGTATTGGCAGTCTCTGGCTGCACCCTGCTTTGCCTACACTTGGTGATCATCTGTATCCTGGAATTAATTAGGCAAGCTCAATACTGAGTAAAAGCTTAGTTTTTATGCTCACTTAATTTAATTAATGCCTCAATATGCAAAACAATGGCGCAGTGTTTAGTAGTGTAAATATAATTACTATACTTTAATTAGCTGTATTATTTCACATATAAACTCAAAGTGAAACGAAGATTCAAATGATTAAATTACAGAATTGAATATATACTAAAATGCTATTTGTTAGGAAGTACACACGCACACCACACACACACACACATTGGTAAATACTTTGGAAATAATCTGGAAGATTACGTATACCAAACCATTAGAAGTGGTTGTCGTAAATTAAAATTGAGTGGAGGAGATTCAAGAGTCTTTTAATTCTTCCTTTACATACTTTCCAAATATAATGTGTTATCAAAATAATAGTCTGATTTGGACACATTTAAAATATAGGGTTAAGTATTTTATATGCAATGCAATAGTTTAGAAGAGCACATCATATTCACGTTGGTGGTTAGAAATGGTAGCTCCAGTCTCCTATGATCCTCATCATCCAATTTATTTCTGTTTTTCGCATTGCATGCCCTAAAGTATCAAGTAAATCCTGGGTCATACAGATAAGCAGATCCAAATGCTAACCAATTTTCAGTCTTTGTTGCAAACTTTAGTATTCAATTAACTCATTCAAAATCATGAGAGTGAGGTAGCAATTATATTTTTCATTTTTTTCATTTTTAGTTTATTTTAATTTATTTTTATTGAAGTCATAATGATTTACAACATTGTGTAATTTCAAGGGTACATTATTGTTTATCAGTTTCTGTATAAACTGCATCGTGCTTACTTCCAATAATCTAATTTTTATCCATCACCATACATATGTGCCCCTTTACGCCTTTTGCGCATTCCTCAATACCCTTCCCCTCTGGTAATCACTAATCTGTTCTCCTTATCCATGCATTTGTTTATCTTCCACATATGAGTGAAATCATACAGTGTTTGTCTTTCTCTGTCTTGTTTATTTCGCTTAACATCATACCCTTGAGGTCCATCCATGTTGTTGCAAATTGGACGATTTTGTCTCTTTTTATGGCTGAGTAGTATTCCATTGTATATATACCACATCTTCTTTTTCTTTTTTTTTTATTTTTTTCCTTTTTGTCCCCAAGGCCCCCCAGTACATAGTTGTATATTCTTCGTTGTGGGTCCTTCTAGTTGTGGCACGTGGGATGCCGCCCCAGCATGGTTTGATGAGGAGTGCCATGTCCATGCTCAGGATTCGACAACCAACGAAACACTGAGCCACCTGCAGTGGAGCGTGCAAACTTAACCACTCGGCCATGGGGCCAGCCCCATACCACATCTTTATCCATTCATCAGTTGAAGGACACTTGAGTTGCTTCCACATCTTGGCTATTGTGAATAATGCTGCAGTGAACATAGGGGTGCATAAGTCTCTTTGAGTTGTTGATTTCAACTTCTTTGGATAAATATCCAGTAGTGGGATAGCTGGGTTGTAAGGTATTTTGATTTTTAATTTTTTGAGAAATCTCCATACAGTTTTCCACAGTGGCTGCACCAGTTTGCATTCCCACCAGCAGTGTATGAGGGTTCCCTTTTCTCCACATCCTGTCCAACATTTGTTACTTTTTGTCTTGGTAATTATAGCCATTCTGACAGGTGTAAGGTGATATCTCATTGTAGTTTTGATCTGCATTTCCCTAATAATTAGTAATGTTGAACATTTTTTGATGTGCCTATTGGCCATCTGTATATCTTTTTGGAAAAATGTTTGTTCATATCCTCTGCTCATTTTTTGATTGGGCTGTTTGTTTTTGTTGTTGAGTTGTATGAGTTCTTTACATATTTTGGAAATTAACCCCTTGTCAGATTACAAATATTTTCTCCCAGTTGGTGGGTTGTCTTTTCATTTTGTTCATGGTTTCCCTTGCCTTGCAGAAGGTTTTTAATCTAATGTAGTCCCATTTGTTTAATTTTTCTTTTGTTTCTCTTGCCTGAGTAGACATGATATTCCAGAGGATGCTGTTAAGACTCACGTCAAAGAGTCTACTGGGTATATTTTCCTCTACGAGTTTTATGGCTTCAGGTCTTATATTCAAATCTTTAACCCATTTTGAGTTAATTTTTGTGTATGGTGTAAGAGAATGGTCTACTTTCATTCTTTTCCATGTGGCTGTCCAGTTTTCCCAACACCATTTATTGAAGAGACTTTCCTTTCTCCTTTGTATGTTCTTGGCTCCTTTGTGGAAGATTAGCTGTCCATAGATGTGGGGTCTTATTTCCAGGCTCTCAATTTTTGTCCATTGATCTGTATGTCTATTTTCGTGCCAACCCTCATGCTGTTTTGATTACTATAGCTTTGTAGTGTATTTTGAAGTCAGGGATTGTGATGCCTCCAGCTTTGGCAAACATCGTACTTAACAGTGAAAAACTGAAAGCCATCCCTCTGAGAACAGGAACAAGACAAGGGTGTCCACTCTCGCCGCTCTTATTCAACATAGTTCTGGAGGTTTTAGCCAGAGCGATTCGGCAAGAAAGAGAAATAAAAGGGACCCAAATTGGAAAAGAAAAAGTTAAACTCTTGCTGTTTGCAGATGACATGATTCTATACATAGAAAACCCTAAAGAATCCATCAGAAAACTATTAGAAATAATCAACAACTACAGTAAGGTTGCAGGGTACAAAATCAACTTACAAAACTCAGTTGCATTTCTATACACTAATAATGAACTAGCAGAAAGAGAACTCAAGAATACAATCCCGTTTACAACAAAACGCAACAAAAAGAATAAAATATCTAAGAATAAATTTAACCAAAGAGGTGAAAGACTTATACACAGGAAACCATAGGACACTATTGAAAGTAATTGAAGAAGACATAAAGAAATGGAAAGATATTTCACGCTCACGGATTGGAAGAATAAACATAGGCAAAATGTCAATATTACCTAAAGCAATCTACAGATTCAATGCAATCCCAATCAGAATCTCGATGACGTTCTTCACAGAAAAAAAGCAAAGAACCCTAAAATTTATATGGAACAACAAAAGACTCCAAATAACCAAAGCAATCCTGAGAAAAAAAACAACTACATTGTTTCAAAGTTGAAAATTAAGAACATCTAATGAATGCCCGATGTTTTAAAATAAATAAAAAAGTGAGACAAGGAATTATAGCCCTTCCATTCTTACATGTTTGCCCTTGAGAAGCTCTCACACATTTGCATACGGATGTGGTTTGCACAACCATGTACACTGCACCATTCTTTGTAAGAATGAAAGATTGCAAACAACTTTTATATACAGTAATTGAGAGATGAATAAATCCATCGTGATATATTCTTACAATAGTATTACTGCACAGCAATCAAATAAATGAAATAGGGATGACCTGTCAGCATGAATAAATCTCCAAAAAGAGCTTGAATGAATAGAGGAAGTTGCAGACAGATATGCTTAGTAAAGTATTATTTACATTGATGTTTAACAACAAAAATGCTATATTGTATTTTAAGTATTGGCCTTTGGAACATCCATTTGTGTTAAAATATTAAAATCATGGCTGTGTAAGATACACAGCAGCTTCAGAATAGCATTAACTGGAGGTGCAAAGAGGAGGCAGATAGAAAGGAAAAGGAACAGAGTAGGGGGAAATTGTATCTGTAGTGTTTTATTTCTTTTTTTTGTTTGTTTTTGTGGTTTTTTTTTTTTTTGGAGGAAGATTAGCCCTCAGCTAACTACTGCCAGTCCTCCTCTTTTTGCTGAGGAAGCCTGGCTCTGAGCTAACATCCGTGCCCATCTTCCTCTAGTTTATACGTGGGACGCCTACCACAGCATGGCTGCCAAGCAGTGCCATGTCCGCACCCGGGATCCGAACCAGCGAACCCCGGGCCGCCGAGAAGCGGAACGTGCGAACTTAACCGCTGCGCCACCGGGCCGGCCCCTGTAGTGTTTTATTTCTTTAAAAAATTAATTAACATTTTAAAAGTTGATACCTATTATATCTGAGTAATAGATACATAGGTGCTAATCATGCTATTATCTGTACTTTTATCTATTTTTGAGATATTTTATATCTCAAGTGATACAAAAATGATATTTTATATAATATAGACACATAAAATACATGTATCTCTAAATATACTTATAAATGCATGCATTATAAAACCAATATATTATAGATGTTCACATATGGAGAAGATATATGTATATATAAAGTATAGATATTTATGAAAGATATTTGGCATATAAAAGATATATAAAATATATAATATGTATTCTATAAATTTATATATACTTCAAAAATAAAATTACAGAATATAGTACAACTATATGTTATAAGCAAATGAGAAACAATTGGAAATACCCCCGAAATGGTATGCTAGCATCCCGATATTATGTTACACATTTCCTCATTATTGCTTGTCCTTGCATAGTAACTAATAATATATATATGATCATATATGTGCTGCTAGGGCAGAGCTTCAAACTTTCCAAATTAATGATGCATTCACAGAAAGTTTGTATAGATGGATGACATGACAAGAAAAAGTTAATGCTGAGGTCTGCACAGCACCAGCAGCATTAATAAATTAGGACTGCCATTTGTTTTGTGCTTTCTGTGCAGCAGACTGTTCCAAGTGCTTTACCCATTCAAGTTCATTCACTTCCTACGCCGCTACAGGAGGTAGGCATTATAATTGTACCCGTTTCACAGATGAGGAAGTATATCACAAAGAATGCAGGCAACTTGCCAAGTCACGCAGCTAGGAAGTGCTGAAGGCAGCATTGGAACCAGGCCCTCTGGCTCCAAAGGCTGTGTTCTGAACTGCAGAGTTAATCTGGCAGCAAAAGATGATATCCTAGTATTCTCCAGTGAGGAAGATTTATCTAAAACACACTTGAGTGTACTTGCTTTCGTCAGTGTTCTCAAACTATCTTACATAAGTTTTAAAAATGAAATATAGCAAGTTTTCGCAGCACCCCATAAGCAACTCTGAAGAACTCTAGGGGTCCACAGAAAACATTACAACTCATCACAGGAATCTTTGCTATCTGGGAAGTATAAATCCCGAGACGTTTGTAAATTCCGTTTTCAAGAACACCAGTTAGCATAAAATACTCCCCCATAAGGCAAAAACAATTGGTGCATAGGAGTGAACCCTCAGTTTGAACAGAGTTTGGCCATTTTCCAGAAAGAAAAATCTGCGGAGTACTCGGGCTGCTTTATGAAGGGTGAGAAACAGAGACCAGCAAAGCCCCGCTAACACGCACATGCTCAGCAGGCAGCTGGGCTCGCTCACTTGCCTCTGCACCCCAGGCTCCCAGTCCTCAATCATCTTCAAATTCCGGCTTCAGCAAGCAGACCATGGTGCACATCAAGGCCACTGCTGCACCCATTAGACTCTTTCAAGTCTCAAAGGAAAGTGGTGTGCTCAAGAGGACGTGACCCCTGGTTGACCTGCAACCTGTTCCCAGGCACTCAGAGGTCCCTCCCCCATCCTCTGTCATTGGAATATACCTTCCACCCCCCATTCCCACAACTGCAACCATTTCCAAGGATACAGCCCTGAAAGAGCAAGGCATTGCTGAGACCATCTGGACTGTACACGTGACGAAGGCCTCTCCATAAACTTTGAAGATTCTGGTGGGTGGATGAGAGATCTACTCATCTTGTAGTACTCAAGACAAGCGTGGTAGGTAAGATCTCTTGCTGGTTAAAACCGCACCCTACCAACCTGAAGCCATCTTTTTTGGTCTCTCCTTAACCTCCAGCGAGGGGGCCCATGTCAGATTTCACTCTTGGAGCTCCCACCATTGGCAACTAACATCGGGTTGCCTCAGATAGGGCAGATGTTCTGGGGGAGAGAAGGAAGGCAGCCACTCTCTTAGCAGATAAACAGAGTTCATGACACCACGACCATTGCTACTCAGAATCCCTAAGATGCTCTGGCGGCCAGAGAGCACTCTCCCATCTTAGTTATTCAGTCTTGGGTAATGGGGTCATCTTCTAACGCCTATCAGTTGCCGATACTCTCTACTCTTCTCCCAATCTAGTTTCTCACACCTTCTTGCTGGGTGCCTCAATTTTTATACTGCTCTGCTTTTATTCTGTGTCCCTCTCTGTCATGCCAACCTTCTGAGAGAAAGAATCTGATGGACCCATCACTACCTCCCCAGCACTCAACAGCCTTCTCAGCCGGAGCTCTCTAGCCAGGCCCTCCCTAAGGCTACTGGCCTCTCTCCCGACTTGGCCACTTCCGGGTTTATGTGAATTTAGGAACTTAAGCTCTATGTGCCTCAGTTTCCTGTGTGGAAAAGAGGAGGTTATCAGAGCATATTTCACTGAATGAGATGACATACGGGTGGTATTTAGAAGAGTGTGCAGGTGGTATAGAACACTGTTGTTCTATATCTGGGCCCAGATTGCCCAGGTTTGTCCCAGGTCATACTGTTTGACCCAGCAGAGTATTAATAGAGCCCCGTTCCCTCTCAATACTGTCCTGGTGTTGAACATAAGTTATTTGGGTATCCTACATATGCCTGTTTTATAGATCTTTTCTTTTGGATCAGACAACAGCCTCCACTCCAAATTGAGGGGGCTGGGTGTCGTGATCCAACGGCTCAAAGTCTGGCTGGCTATGACCCAGGAAGCCCGCTGGCTGTTCTGTGGATGAGGACCAGGTGAGCACAACAAGACTCTCCCCACATCACAGACTCCTCTCTGTGAGTAGTACAAATCACTAGCACTAATCCTCAAAGAACAAGTGTTTTCCATAGAGAAGAAACAAAACTGCATTTATCCCATAGGACCCGTACTTGAAAATTTTTTATTTTTTTTAATCCCTTAAACTTTTTTTGTTAACACCAAAAACAGGTTGCCTCAGTTTCTCTTGGTTAAGCTGGAAAATTATAAACCATGCCTGGATTCTCCTGCCTTTCTGATAGATTAGCTCTGGCTCCTCCTAAGGCAGAGCTGAGATCCTGCTGACCTTTCTCCTAGCCCTGGGCTTCTACAGGCTGAGCATGTAAGAAATCAAAAGCAGAGCAGAAGATGTAACTCGACATTCTCTCCATGCAGAATGCTGAAAGGTACTCTGACTTGCTTTTCAACTGTTAAGGGCTCCAGGATTCCAAATGGGCCAGATCTGTGCAAAGCAGTTTCATTCAACACTTAGCTTGCCATAGTCCTATGAGTCAAAGGAAGTTCCCAGAGGAAGAGCAGCAAAGTCAGCACCTTCATGCCAAAATTCGAGATACCAGAGTGAACGGAACCACCTGTACCTTTTTATTGAACTGGAAAAAGTGGCAGAAGGAGGAACTGTCAGCTACATCTGTTGTCGAGAATTTATTAAGCTGGCGTACACATATATAGAGGCTTGGAGTTTATTTTTTTCTTATGACTGACACATGCTATAATGATATCCTACATTTAATAGAACACAATAGCAGTGTTCATGTACACCAGGAATGAATTTCACAACCAGACAAATTTCTGAGAGTGGAGAGAATAGACAAGTCTTGGAAGCAAGTATTCAGCAGCTAAAAGAGCTGCTAAAATAATTGAAACAGGGTATTTTTATGTTTCTTGAAAGAAGTATTGCAAACACTATGCATTATTTATTTTTTAAATGGTGTATTTTTTATTGTGTCAGCTAAAAACATTTTCTCCCTACTGCTGATAAAACGACAAGTCCCACAACAGAAACAGTCTGTCACAGAATCAAAGATGTGAGGAACAAAGAAGTCTGATTATGGTGTCTAGATTTCAGATTCTCACCTAAAGATTGCACTCTGTGGTACATTTGCATGATCTAAGTTCAAATGAACAGAAACCAAATACAAAGAGTTGGAAAAACTGACTTTCAACCATTTTTTTTTTCGACTTTGACATTCAACCCTTTTCTCTGTTAATTGCATAGCCTTTGAAGAACTCAAGCTAATAATATCTTTGAGGGGGAAATTAAAGAAGATGACAAAATCTTAATATGAAAGGCAGGATGCTTAAGGAGCAGACAATTGTTGCGCTGTTTGGGATATTATTCAAGTTCTTGGGGGAAAAACACCCAAAATAGCAATGACTTAAAGACTTGCGTATTTATATTTCTCTTTGTGCATCCAAAGTTTCTCTTCTTATAAGGACACCAGTCAGACTGGATTAGGGCCCACCCTAATGATCTCATTTTAACTTAATCCCTACGTCATATAGGGTCACAATCTGAGATACTGGGGTTTAGGGCTTCAATTTACAAACTTTTGGAGAGACACAATTCAGCCCATAATAGACAGGTATGATATAAGCACTAAACATATATTATTGGCCCCCCATTCTTCAGCAAAAGAATGGTTCTTGTTCTGAGTCTACTTTCTCCCACTCTGGGTCTACTGAATTGAGGAGAGGTCCACTGCTGGCTTCAGCACATTGCATTCTGCAGGCTACAATAGTAGGTTCAGGAGCTACTCCAATCAGAGTGGATCTCAGGAATTCTGTAGGAATGAGTGGAATGGGGGCTCTGTTTCTGGCTAGACTTTAATCCATGAGGTTTTACTTCAGCAAATTTGCCATCACTGGGGGAGAGCTTGGAATGGGGTGGTGGAAGGCCTGGTACACCACATGGACCCTAGCCATTGCATCAATCCCACTGGAGGAAGCCACAAGAGTTGGAGAGAAAGAAAGTTCTATTGACATCATGTGAATCCCGAATCCAGCCCCATGTCTGAAACGAGCATAACTCTCAGATTTTTCAGCTGTGTTTTCTAAAGTGAATTTGGGTTGGTTTCTTTCTCTTGGAGCTGAAAAAAGTCGCAACCAATCTAATAGATACCCTACATTTTGGACATGTAGGGAGATGTGAACTTCCTCAACTGTTGCACTGACATTTCCTTTCCTAGAAACAAGAGAAAAAAAGAGTGGATGACATGTCCACGTTATAGCACAAGTTTAGGCGTTAGAAGCACTGCTCAAATTTCACTGTAAAAGTCACCTTGACATTTTTGAACATGTAAGATCAAGATCCCCCATCTTTCTAGTAAGTAGCAAGCATCCCACTCTCCAAACATTAAGACATCTATGCCTCATGATATTAAGAAAATCTGAGGACCATTTTTGCCCCCTAAAATGGTCAGTGTTACTATAATTCTCCCTAGAGTGTTCACAATAAGCTACAAGTCTCTACAGAGCACAGCATCATGTTATTCTCTCATCCAAAGTCAACGTTTTGATCAAGGGACTTTAGACACACTGGAACCACCTTTCCAGAAACCTCAGAATCAACGGTACTTCCCTGAAAAATGAATATGCAATATTGTGCACACATCTCTAGCCCGTTGCTTTGGAAACTTAATGAAGATAAATGTCATTGGCATCTCAGTTTGCACTCAACTGGCAAGACAAGTCATTCTTGTACAAGCCAAGCCCTGAGTGTACGTTATGGGAGGATGTTTATTTACGATGTACTTCACCGCAGTCAGAACGCTGTCTTGGCATTGTCAGAGTCTCTAGGAGAAGGAGACTCCAAGGCAGTTGGCTTCCACAGACTTAACAAAAATAAAATAAAACAAAAGTGAAGTCCTAGAGTCCCTTCATAGTATATATGTGTTAGAGAGAAAATGCACCCATTAAACTGCAGCCTTTCAGAGCATGATGTCACAAGTCAGATCCTATTAAAGGAAGCAGAAGATGAATGTTTGCTCCAGGCAGCTGGAAGGAGTCACAAAGAAAATACATTGTAAATCTTTCCACTGCGTGCCTGAATTGTAAAAGATGAGTTTCAGCCTCCCGCAGACTTCTTCCAATGAATAACTTCTTCCCAAGGAAGAAATTCCAAGCAGTCAGTAAATATAATATATAGATAATCTGATTAGCAGAGGAGGACGTGTATAATACAGTTTGTTCCCCACAATTGAAACCTGACTGAATTTTGAGGAATTTTTATATCTGAAGAGGGACCAGGGAGGTTGTGGAATTTGTACTAGGCAAAACAGAAGGGTAGAGAATTCAGAAGAATAACTTGATCCACATAAGCATCACAACTGAATACGTCATTTTTTTGTGATCTTTCCCCCTGACTGGACTGTGTGTATGATTACCCCATCTTTCCACTTCATTTAGGCACCTCCTTGGGCCTAGAGCATTGGTTTCATTATCACTGGTTAGTGGCATTTTATTTGGGAAAGGCTTAAACAGATAAAAATGAAGAATGACATCGGACCTGCTCCCCAGCACAATTTCATGGGCACACGCAGAGACAAGGCATGCACCCCATATCACTAGTATGTTGCAAGAGAAAGAGGCCTGCTGGGGAGGAAAGAAGGGTTTTCAGTAGCCGGATATATAGCAGAGGGAAACCCTTTGGAATAAGACCAAGAACCAAAAATCAAAGCTACTATATAATTTCGAAATATTGCTAAATGTCTCTCATATATTATACACATAGACATCTGCATACATCTGGGCAGACAGCCACAGCATATGTCTTTACTTCCATGAGTGCACCACAATGATATATGCTACAAAGTAGCTTAGGTGAATGCGAAACAAAAGGAACCCAAAGAGTGTGGGCAGGAAGAAGAGGAACACAAAGGAACAAGGTGAAAAGGAAATACAGGGAGAATGGAAGTGCTGAGAAAAAGATATGGGTGGAAAATGGCAAGGTTGTCAGTAGGCTTTTTAAGTGCTGTTTGGCATGTCTCCAAATTAGAAACCCACACTCTATTGAGTTGAAATTAATGAACGAGTGCCATATTGAATTGCAGAGATATTGAATATTGGACAGAAGGTTAGTTTGAATTTAGAGTGGGTAATTAATGTTCCAATTTATCATTCTAAGATAACAGAACTACCCTCATCCCCTCGATATACTGATCGACCTTAACATCTTTTGGGAGGAGGAATTCTGCATTATAGATTTTCATATAACGTTGATTACAACAACTTTCTAGATATCAGCCTTCAGATTTTTAGAATGACCATTACAAGAGGAGATTTGGAGGGTCTAATTTTTTCAAAACTCCCAAAGTCTATCCTAGCAAGTCCAGAAGTATTTTTTTAAGTAATAATAACATTAAAACATTGATAAACTAAAGATTTACTATATAATATTTGGTAAAAGAGTGACACATAGGGAGATGTCAAAAAACAAAATAGCAATAATAAACTATTCAAACCTTTAAATTTGGAAATCATCTACGGACTCAGGTGGGAAGGAACTCTACAAACCACCTCACCAAGGCATGACAAATATTCCTCAAATTCCTCGTCAAATCTATCTGATTCAGAGTCATTATCTGTGTTGAGAAGGATTCTGAAGCTAAAGAAAAATGTTTTTCTTTACTCACACCACTTGATGCCAAATGTGTGGATTTTTTCTCTACACTGACCAATTCTCCAGCACCAGCTGGATATCCTACAATTCGATTCAATTCTGACATCTCTACCTGGAGTTAACATCAGATCCCACAACTTAAGGGCTCAATCCCAAAAGACTGGCCCCACTTCAGATGTTAATTGCAACTGACAGACCAGCTATAAATCAACAGTTCCCATGACCCCCTCCTCAGGTTCAACAATTTGCTATAACAGCTCACAAAACTTAGGGAAACCCTTAGTAACATTTACCAGTTTATCACATAAGAAGGGATATTATAAAGGATAGAGGGGAGCAGCCAGATAAAGAGGTACGTAGGGCAAAGTCAAGAAGGGTCCCAAGCACAGAAGCTTCTGTCCCTGTGGAGCTGGGGGGCATCATCCTCCTGACACATGGATGTGTTCACCAACCTGGAAGCTCTCTGAACCCTGCACGTTAGGGATTTTTACGGAGGTTTCATCATGTAGGCATAATTGATTATTAGCTCAATCTCCAGGCCCGTTCCTCTCCCCAAAGGATGGGGAGTGGGGCTGAGAATTCCAAGCTTCTAATCACGATTGGTCTTTCTGGTGAATAATCCCATCCTGAAGCTATCCAGGAGTCACCTCAGTAAAACAAAAGACACTCCTATCACCCAGAAAATTCCAAGAGACTTAGGAGCTCTGTGTAAGACGCTCCTATCATCCCCAACACTCAGGAAATTACAAGGGTTTGAGGAGCTCTGCATCAGGAACCATGGTCAAAGACCAAATTTAGAACAAAAGATGCTACTAGCACCTCTATTCCTCAGGAGATTACAAAAGCTTTAGGAGCCCTACGTCAGGAAACCGGGGCAGAGATCAATATGTGTATTCCTTATAATTTCACAGAGGCTCAGGAGGAAAGAATACAGTCATGAATACAGGGAAGGTGACACCTCTACCTCGGTCCCCAATTATTCACATATTTCTGTTAAAGATAAAGAAACTGAAGCGCTTATCTTCAGAGAGTTTAAACAATTTGCACAATGCTACAAAGAGAATTACTAGAAACTCCATTACAAGATCCTAAATTTCTTGATATTCTTACCATCATCTGTATAGCACATTTTGCCAAGTCATGCTGCCTCCCGCACTGAAGGGCCAGTACATTTAATATACGGTTGGATCAAAAATGAAATCAACTGAACGCTTAAGACTGCAGATGGCCCATTAGGAGCAACCTAGTAAGTTATGAAAATTTGACCCAACCAAACTGTTCAAATATGATCTCCCTAGACAAAATGCTTTCCAAGAATGTTTTCAAGTTATCTTCTTAATGAGGAAAATTCCCAAACCACAAATGAATCCAATTCTGCCTTTACTTTACAGCTTCCTAAATTACAACACGAGGTGTTGAAAAAAGAAAAGGAGACACACGACTCATCTTTATGCAGAAATGTCAAACTCTTGGCTGATTGTGTTTGTGATTAACCAAAACCTCCTCATCTTATTTTTTTCCTAAAGATTTTATTTTTTTTTCCTTTTTCTCCCCAAAGCCCCCCAGAACATAGTTGTATATTCTTCGTTGTGGGTCCTTCTAGTTGTGGCATGTGGGATGCTCCCTCAGCGTGGTTTGATGAGTAGTGCCATGTCCGCGCCCAGAATTTGAACCAATGAAACACTGGGCCGTCTGCAGCGCAGCGAGCGAACATAACCACTCGGCCACAGGGCCAGCCCTTCTCATCTTTTTTTTTAAAAATAAAACACACACGTGCACACACCCAAAGGGCAAACACACACAGTTATGCTCAGCACTTTGCTATCTAGACTTGTTAATAAAGGGGTTTGTTTTAACATAATTAAACTTTGCTTTTATGCCTGTCCCATATTGTCTTTTGGGTTTGGGTCTATCATTTCATAATCTTAGGTATTTTTCTTTCTTTTTTTTTTTTCTTGAGGAGGATTAGCCCTGAGCTAACTACTGCCAACCCTCCTCTTTTTGCTGAGGAAGACTGGCCCTGAGCTAACATCCGTGCTCATCTTCCTCTACTTTATATGTGGGATGCCTACCACAGCATGGCTTGCCAAGCAGTGCCACGTCCCCACTCCGGATCCAAACGGGCGAACCCCGGGCCGCTAAAGCAGAATGTGCACACCTAACCGCTGTGCCACCAGGCTGGCCCCTCAGGTATTTTTCAATGTGATTCCATTGGAAGCCCTTGCTAAACTTGGGTCATTTGAAAATTTGAGGAGCGTGGTTTTTGTATTCAAGTTGACATTCAGGCAAAAGGCAATTTGGAATGCTGCGCTGTCATTTAGGTATCCAATTTAGCATTTAGCAACATAAGATAACAGGATTTATCATATACAGTCAAACTAATATGGACTAATCAATTAATACATATTGGCCATTGTGAAAATAATCACAATCCTATATAATTGTGCTATTATATATCCTATTTCTTCCTTCTGCCCGGTAGTATATGTTGAAAGATTTTTGCCAAATATTTTTCTGCACTCTCACTATATCTTTTATCTATCCCATTCATCTGTTTTAATAATTTGATGTACCATTTTTTTAAAGTTTGATATTTATTTTTGTTAACTCACACCAGGGAGTAATCAATTGTTGGTGCGCCTGCTTGTTTAATAATGTATGCCAATATAGTCCAGTAATTGAGCTCAAATATTCTGGTCTATGGTTCCCAGAAGTAACAATTCACCACCTTTTAGAATATTAGTACACGTCTGTCTCCAAATTTGATACTTTACTCAGCCAATACCATCTGTTATGGATTGATGGCAGCGGTTCCTTAGTCATATCTCCAGGTTTTTTGGTATGTTCGTATACTTCATTTAACAATAGAGAACGTCATCTCCCATTGAAAGTGACTAAGGGATCTCTTATTTCACGACCAGCATCTATGGCCCACAAGCCAACTCTGGCCCAACGCATATTTTTATAGGGCTCAAAAATTAAACATGGGTTTTTAAAAAAATACTTTTAAATGATTAAAAAAATTAAAAGTAGAATAACATCACATGGTGTGAAAATTACAGGAAATTCAAATTTCAGTGTCCATGAATTCAGTTCTATTAGAACACAGCCCCATATGTGTTCATTTCTGCATATGTGGCTGCCTTTGTGGAACAACAGCAGAGCTGAGTAGTTGCCCCAGAGACCAGAAGGCTCCCAAAGCCAAGTATTTATGCTCTAGGCCTGTACAGAAAAACTCTGCCAATACCTGACTTATTTTACTGTTGTAATATGTCTTTAATTCTCCCCTTAACGATGCTCGCTTGACACTTTCAGATTGAAGATCAGATTTCTTGGTAAAGAAGATTGAGACAAAATGAGGATTGAATGGCTGTGCCATCATTTAACTTCTTACTACGCCCCAAGCAGACGTGCCGTTTCCTTCCAGTTTATCTTGTCTGACATATCACTATAAAGCATTTTTCCCTTGAGATAATATTTCCACAAGTTTTAATGCATCGTGACCTTTAGCCTTCCTGAAAATCTTCCTACAGGTCTGCGACATTTTTTCTTTAGTATTTGGTCTTGGTTATGTTCTTTTAACTCCATCCTCTGCTCATGTTCATGAACACATCAGAAATCTACCTCCCAGAACCCAGATAATCACATATTAAGCTTAAATAATTAATCACCTTATTTTAGTGCCCGTATGTTTTTAGAATCTCTTTTCAAGTCATTTTACTATTTCTAGTCTTTTTAAATCTGTTTTTGTAAAGGCAAGTGTGGGGATAGAACTTATGTGACACCAGGTGTCCACTCTGTAATGCTTCATCCGTTGCAGACATTGCTAAAAGAGGAATGTGCCGTTCACCCAGCCCCGGCCCCCATGGGACCCAGACCTCTGTTCGAGTCGGAGATTAAAAGGCCAATCAGAGTCGGGAACCACGCCTGCGTTAGCTTTAGAGTCTGAGAAGCAGAAATCCCTCATTCAAAGCTGAAATCCAGCCGTTTCCTTCTGTGAAGGGACTGATAGTATTTATTGAAAGTTGCAAAGTTTCTAAATTACACATCTGGTTCACTAAAGTTCCATATCCTCAAGAGAGAAAAAATATAGGAAAAATGCCTGCTCAGGATTTCCTACATAGCGGAAATTTTGAAAGTCAAACTGTAATTTGTTAGAAATATTAACTGTATCTCTCAGTGTGAGAACATGAGAAAATGCGTTCTGATAAGAGACTTCTTCCAGATTGCAAACCTATTTTCTGGTGAAGAAGAAAGAAGACATTTGAGGAGGAATTGATCCCGATTCTCAAATCATTCCTGAGAAAAGGAGTCACCTAGCTGCCCATCTGAGATGTGTATTATCTGTCTAGTACAACATTCTAGAAAGAATTAATCAGAAAGTGTCCTTTTTTCTTTTTTTAAATGTCTACTGTAAGTAGATGCATAACACAGTCATTAAAAGGTACATGACAGCAATACTGAAATTTTGTTTGTTTGTTTGTTTGTTTTTGCTGGGGAAGATTTACCCTGAGCTAACATCTGTTGACAGTCTTCCTCTTTTCGTAGGTGAGCCACTGCTGCTACAGGGCTACTAACAAATGAGTGGTGTGGTTCCGAGACTGGGAACTGAACTCAGGCCGCTGACGTGGAGCGCACCGAACTTTAACCACTAGGCTATCAGAGCTGGCCCTGAAATAGATTTTTTTAACCGAAGAATAACTTTAGAAGCCCTGCTTGCTACCAAGGTTTTTTTGAAATCCCATCTTCACTCATTAGTGTTAAACAGACCCCTTGACTCTGTCAGTTTAATTATTCCATACAACAATTTTTAAAAATTACAAAGATTTAGTATTATTTGGGGGCCCTGTTTAAGTTCTTTAAAATATGCCCCAAAAGAGTGATAACAGGCATTCAGGTAAGGCTGTGTCCTAATGACAAGCACCAAGCATTCTCCCAGTTCTCCAAAGAAATAGCCAAAGAACCCAAAGGCAGCTTCAGAGTTGGAAATGAAGGAGGTTGTCATCCAAACACCCAGAGAGTACACGGAGTGGACGACAGGAGCCTTAGAAAACCTTTCCCCTTCTGTGAAAGAGGCTATTGCTTGGGATATAGTAGGAGGAGATCCTGGAAAAACCCCACTAACATAAAGCCACGTCATGTGCATGCTGAGCTACACAACTTCAACATATTTGCTAGATGGAAGATGGATAGAGAGAGAGAGAGAGAGAGAGAGCACTAGAGGGAGAAAGAAAGAAAGGTACGAAGAGAGGAGGAAAAGAAAGAAAGGGCTAGATGAATCATAACATCAAAGGAGCTGAAGTAAAGGAGGTTACTATAATGTAAGGCCTTTACGTTAAAAACTACAAAAGATTTCTGGAAGAAATCAGAGATCTAGACAAATGCGTAGATATATCACTATTATGGGTTGAAAGACTCTATGGTATTACAACTACCCCAATCATAATCCTATTAAGTTTTGTGTGTGTGTGTGTGCGGAAATTGAGAAGCTGATTCTAAAATTTATATGGAAAGTCAAAAGACTTAGAATAGCTAGAGAAATCTTGAAAAATAACAAAGAGAACTTATATTACCTGACTTCAGGGCTTACTATAAAGCTAGAGTACTCAAGACAGTGCTGTATTGGCAAAAGGATAGACAAACAGACCTCTACTTGATTCTGATTTACTTGGTCAATGAGTCTTCTATCTGTCCATCCATTCATCATTTATTATAATTCATGAACTGATACACAAAGAGGAATTAGGATCTAATTGTCAAAGAGTTCTCAGTTTAACTGGTGCTTTAAACATGGACAAAATAATTAAAATACAAATATATATATACAGATAAATTTATACATATTGTGTTTTTGGAATATAGAGGAAGTAAGAGAAATGTCAAAGTGTGTCTAGGAGACTGAGTGGCATATAGGATGGGGATAATGGACAGAAGGTAATTCTGAAAGAGAAATTAGCAGGGACAATATTTGACAGATACTTGAGACAGTCTGTGTTCATGGAGCAAGGAGTTTGAAAAGCCATAAAGAAGTCAGAAAGGAGACAAGGTCGTAGGTAGGATGGGACAAAGACACAAAAGGCTGTATAGGTCCTCAAAGAAGCTTATGCAACAGAGAAGCAATGTTTTGTTTACTTTTGTTGTTTGGTGTTATAAGCAGGTGACACAGTACAGTTTGTTTTGTACAAAGATAATTGGAAATGGGGAAGATGAATCAGCAAATTTGCATGGAATGGTTAGAATAGGAAACCAACAATTCCATTTAGTATGTAAAAATATTCCCCAGAGGGGCTGGCCCCATGGCCGAGTGGTTAAGTTCGCGCGCTCCGCTGCAGGCGGCCCAGTGTTTCGTTGGTTCGAATCCTGGGCGCGGACATGGCACTGCTCATCAAACCACGCTGAGGCAGCGTCCCACATGCCACAACTAGAAGAACCCACAACGAAGAATATACAACTATGTACCGGGGGCTTTGGGGAGAAAAAGGAAAAAATAAAATCTTTAAAAAAAAAAAAATATTCCCCAGATATATTTTCTCACTTGAACACTGGCAAGACAACTGATGACCACTTAGAACTTGGGAAGAATTTTAATTTCCCTTAAATGTGTTGATGTGCCTCGCCATCAGGAAATGGAATATTGAATGATTGATTATATTTATAAATTATTCTGCCATTGTGCAGCCATCAGAAGGCATTTCTGAAGCATAGTCCCATTTGGAGGCTCACAGTAAATTTTTAATGTGTCAGCATGCTATGGTAGCCACTTCTTCCCCAAGCTCCAGCAAAATTTCTAGAGCAACATGTGTTTACTCTACCACTGATGCTTAGAGACCAACACCAGGGAAGAAACACAACATGAAAATGTAAAACAATTCAGAAAATAAGTTCAAAATAACTCAATTAATATTTTCCATTTGTCTCTGAACCAAGATTGCTTTTTTTGATATGAAAACCTACATAAGTAAGCAATGAAAACATAAAATATGACTTGGAGCTATCAGTCCCCATGTAGACTAGGGCAAGGAACTGTACCTCAAGGGCCACCCCAGCCCTGCTGGACTGTACCATCGCAGGCTGTGATGTGGAAACAGAATGCATGCTGTCTAACACAGTCAATCTTCCATTATCTGCTCTAGTGGAAAGAATAATCACCTTTCGTGTTATATTGTAATTGATATTTTTACATTCTGTCCCAAACTAGACTATGGGAAGACCAGGGTAAGGGAATAAAATCCTCATGAAGTAAAAAGAACATGAGTTTTGAATACAATATTTAAAGACCTCCTTTACCACTGTAAAGGGCATCTGTTTTTCTATCAGCTAACCCTCCTCATCCTTCTTCCAGCTACATCACCCCAGTTTTTATGTTATTAACAACCTCTCCTTTACTCTCTGCCCCTGCAGATGGTCCAGTTCCATTCACCCCTTACACTTTCCCAATTCCAGTTCCATGGATGGTCACACAACTCAGATATGATCATGCTCCTGTTACCATGGTGCATAACAAATCTCCCCCAAATTTAGTGGTTTATGACAATAACAATATCCCTTTTGCCCACAAATACGCAACGTGGGCAGAGTGCAGCAAGGATAGTTCATCTCTGCTCCGCTCAATGTCAGCTGGAGAGGCTGGAAGGCAGAGGCTGGAATCATCTGAAGTCTTACTCATGTGTCTAATAGTTGATGCCTGCTGTTGGCTGACACCTTAACTTTGTTGCCCAGAATACCTACATGGAGCCCCTCCATGTGGCCTGGGCTTCCTCACAGCATGGTGGGGGTCACAAAGATGAGCATCTTAAGAGACAGGGACCCAGGTGAAAGCACTCACTTTTTATGACCTAGCCTTGGATGTCTTGCAGCATCACTTCAACCACATTTTCTTCACTAAGGCGATCACAAAACCCCACCTCATTTCTAGAAGAGGAATAGACTACCTTTCAATGAGGAGTTGCAAGGTTCTGGAAGAACGTATCAGACCCAATTATTGTTGCAGCCATTTTTGGAAAATGCCATCTGCCACATCAGCATATTGCATCTCTCTGACCTTGGTTTAGGAATTGGAATTCCACTCCCACAAGACTGGATCCTAAGACTTTTCACGGGACTATTGTAAAATGCATAGTCTGTCTCTTTTCTAGATATGCAGAGAGGCCAGGAGGGATACTGGAGCTTCTGATGAAATGTGCATGCTGAACCAAGCTAATCAGAAAAACCCAGAAATATAGATATTAACTCATATATACTAACTTGAGTTTTCATTACTTTCCTGCAAATGGAGGGTACAAATCTCTACCACACAGAGTTCTTTTGAGGATATGATGGGAAAGAAAACACAGTCTATGTGAATAGTCACAGAAAATGGCCCTCTCCTGCAAGTGCATCCACAAGAACAACTTCACCTCTGTCGATTCAGGGAACCTAGTCTAAAATTTCCAGAAATCCTAAAGACATCATGATTAAGATGAGAACTTTTCCACACATGACCACAAAACCTCAATTTATCCAGATACTACAAATGGAACCTGGGTGTAAGATGCCTTGGGCTTGGGGAACCAGGCATGTTTCTTTCATGTGCTGGACCATCAGCTCAACATGCAGCAGTAAGTACATGACTGCTGATTTCGTAGGGACCCATGTGTGCTTCTCAACTCCTCACTGCACTAATTATGTGTTATCTCTTTAAGCCTCAGCTAACCTGTCTCTAAAGTGGCAGTAATAATAGAACCCTCTTCAAGGATACTGAGAAGATCAAATGAGTTAAAACATACAAATGAACTCATTAGGGCCTGGTATTAGTCAGCGAGGGCTGCAATAACAAAATATCACGCACTGGGCGGGTAAACAGCAGAAGTGGCCTTTCTCACAGTTGAGGAAGCTGGAAGTCCAGGATCAAGGTGCCAGAAGGCTTGGTTTCCGATGAGGCCCCTTTCCTTGGCTTGCAGATGCCCCGGCCTCACATGGTCTTTCCTCTGTGTGCACGCACTCCTGGTGTCTATTCCCTCTCTCATGAGGACACCAGTCCTATTGGACTCAAGGTTCACCATATGATCTCATTTAGCTCTAATCACTTCTTTCAAGGCCCTGTCTCCAAATACAGTCCCACTGAGGGGCAGAGTTTCAACCTATGAGTTTTGGGGGGATGCAATTCAGTTCATAAAAGGAACTTACACAAATCAGCTTAAAGAAATATGGAAAACATTTAACTACACATTTTACAGAAGAAGAAACAGGCAGAGGAACAAGATTGTTTGCCTAACATCCTACAGACAGCAAGTGGAGGAAATGGGCTTAAACCAGGTCAGTCGGGCTCAAACTCTGCTGTCCTTCCTTTCCATGGGGCTGTAGAACCAGCTCTCCTCTCTGTATTTTCCATTCCTGTCATCTCCATATTCTCTTTCCTCATTTACAGGAATTTGCATAAATTTGACTATGGCTTTTATTTGGAAAATAGTAAAAAAAAAAAGTTCCCTTTAAGAGTCAAAAAAGGACCAGAAAGAAGCAGCAGCTTGGGCCAATCAAGATAGATACTGGTGCTGTCACTTTTACGCCATGCCTTTTAGGCACCACTGGCTTAATTAAAGATGTAAGCAACCAGTAAATTGTGGGAATGCGATCTTCAATTGGAAAGACATGAGGAAAACGTACGAATATTAGGCTTACTCAAGAGCCATAAGTGAAAGCAGGGGCATCACTAATGGCATGTTCGGGATCACTTTATATATCCACCCTCAGGAATCCCCTGGACGAGTTTTGCATCGCTGCTGTAACAAATGACACAAACGTAATGGCTTAGAGCAGCACACATTTATCATCCCAGAGTTTCGTAGGTCAGAAGTTGGGCAACCTCAACTGGGGTCACTGCTCGGGGTCTGCGCAGGCTAGAGGCAAGTTCCCACCAGTCTGGGATCTCATCTGGAAACTCTGGGGACAACCCACCTCCAGAGTCATTCAGAGCCAGCAGACCTCAGTTCCATGTGGTTGTATGACTGAGGCCCCTGTTTCCTTGCTGGCTGTTGGCCAGAAATAAGTCTCAGCTTCTAGAGTCTTTCCGCATTCCTTGACTCGTAGCCTCCTCCATCATCATATCTTCCAAATCAGCAAGAGTGCGTCCAGTCTTTCTCTTGCTTCCAATAGCTCTGAATTCTTCTTCTGCCCTCAGGCAGGGGAAAGCTCTGCTTTAAAGACTAATATGATTACATTGGGCCCACTCTGATAATCCAAGAAAATCTCCCTCTGTTAAAGTCAACTTAATTAATCTGCAAAGTCCCCTTAACCATGTAACATAACATATTCACAGACATGAAACTAGGGTATGCAGAGCACAGGGGCCAAAATTCTGCCAACTTCAAAATGCATATAAAACTAGAGGGAAATGCATCACTTCTACTTTTCTTCTAGAATTATCTTCCTTAAAAAAATGCGTAAGGGATCTGATCCCTGGTATGAAAGGAAATGCAGGGGGATTGTGATCAGGTGGGAAAGGCTTAAGGGACAGGCATGTGGTAATCACTCACTCCAAGAGGGAGGGAGATGGGCCTCATGGAGACTGAAGTCACCCATCTGAATCAAGGAGAGGAGGCTGCTAGGAGAGAACTAATGAGGTAAAAAGGATTATCTAAAACCGAATGACCATAAAAGGTAGCTTAACAGAAACAAGAAGAATTTTTTCTTTTTTTTTTTTACTTTTTAGGCTGGGTTAAAAAAGAAAAAAAAAAAAAAGACATGAAGTGTGCCTTGATAAAGATTTCTCTGCTATGTGGAGCCTCTGCTAAATATGGCCAGGGCATGTCAGTGACACCAGTAAGAGTCAACATTCACTGAGCATCCTGTGGGTGGTGGAACCATCTCATTCAATTCGTAAACCTTACTTGGCAAGAACACTGTGGGGTCATCATTATCATCATTACTTAAAGGTGAGAAAATTAAGTATGGGTACAGTTTAGACACTTGCCAGAAGTCACACCACTGCTAGAGCTTGAAGCCCGGACTAAACCCCAGCAGTCTAACTCCGGAATTCATGGTCTTAAGCATCTCTGTTCTTTTCAGGAACACATTCTCCAGCTTCAGCACGGGGCCTCCTGGAGATGTAAACACTGGAGTAACAAGAGGCTGCAGAAAGAATGAGGCCATTCATGGCCTCTCAAGCCAGACATAGCCAGGAAATAGAATAAAAGAACTCAAAAAAGGCAGTGGTGTTATCTCTGCATTTTAAGACATAAAAGAAAAAGTGGACCAGAGATAGTGCTTATAAGCAAAGGCTGCATCTACACAAACTGGAGGTTCCGATGATCCAGGCTTTTGTATTTAATGTCTTTAGATACTTGTTTCTAATTTAGTCAACTTTCTAAAAGTTGATTTAGTTGAAAGGCTTGAAAACTGGAAACTGAAATCTATAGATTATGCAATAGAGAAAAAGCAATCTTATGACTGAGACTTGTTCTTAGTTTCAGAAGCATCCTGCACAGTTCTAGAAAGTTCCACAAAGTTTGTGGCCCATGTACATTATCTCCGTCCAGAGATAACCACAGGAATAGGGTTGGTCCTCTTCTTAGAACACTAATTGCTGTAGCCCTGGTATGGTCAGCTGAATTACGGCCCCCCTCAAAGAAGTAACATTCCAATCGCCAGAACCTGGAAATTTGTTTCTCTCTCTTTGTTTTCCTCCCCAAAGCCCCAGTACGCATTTATATATTCTAGTTCTTCTGTGTGAGCTGCCACCACAGCATGACCACTGACAGACGAGTGGTGTAGGTCTGCGCCCAGGAATTGAACCCAGGCCACAGAAGTGGAGTGTGCCCAACTTTAACCACTAGGCCATCAGGGCTGGCTCTGAATTTGTTTCTTTATGTGGCAAAAGGGACTCTGCAGATGTGATTAAGTTAATGAGCTTGAGACGGGAAGATAATCTTGGATTGTCTAGGTGGGTCCAGTGGAGGGTCAGGGATAGAGATGTGCGACAGAAGCAGAAGGCAGAGATAGAGATTGGAAGATTCTAGGCTGTTGGCTTTGAAGATGGAGGAAGTGGCTATAAGCCTAGGAATGCAGGTGGCCTCTAGAAACTGGAAAAGGCAAGGAAATAGATTCTCTCTGAGAGACTCCAGAAGGAGCACAGTCCTGCTGACACGCTGACTTTAGGACTTCTGGCTTCCAGAGCTTAAGACAACAAATCTGTTAAGTCACTAAGTGTGTGGTGACCTGTTAGAGCAACAATGGGAAACTAATACATCTGCTTGTGTGTTTTAGCTATACAAGCTCCGTAGTTTCTCTCATCTCCATTTTTCCCTCTGTTAAATGGGGGAGATCTTCTCCCTTCACAGGATAGTGGTGAAGAGGAAATATTACAAGGTAGGCATGAGACAGAAGTTCATTCCCCTACCTTACTGTCATAGTCGGTGCTCGGTTAAAAAGAGCTGTCCTGCCCCTCCAAGCTCCATTTCTTTTTTCTCTTCAACTGGGTTTCTGGTAAAAGTGCGAGGAATGCGAGGGGAGACGACAGACGTTCCTGAATTTGTCTCGTTTATTAGAACTGCTTCGATGGACTCTACCTTTTTATCTTTTATTTGAGCAGCCCTAAATCAGGTATCAATACAGATAAGTTGGAGATAGATTTGTGCAAATGAAATCATGGGAAATTAACATTTTATTAGACACAAGAGCACACTAACGCCACATAAAAACTGCCAGCTGAGCATTAAAATATGTGCAGAGACTCACACATAACTCGGCAGGCGGACCCCAGGCAGCTTACTTGGGAACACAATAGCCGAGGCTGGAAGCTGAAGCTAGAAAAAGAAACCATTTTGCCAGCAGCTATCCTATTGTAGCATGCTGCAACATCTTCCTGGACCCTCTGGTCCTAAAAAGTCTTTCCTGAATCTTGAGGATTCATTTAGATTTCATTGCTTTCTGTCCCTGCCTCCAATTTATGGCACCCTAGTAGCAGAAGTTTAAGCGACAAGCTCAGCTCCAGCTACCGCACCGTCACATCCCGTGACAGCTGACAAATAGCAACGGAAACTTTCTTACCACGAAGTTTATTCTCTCCTGATGGCTCCATTGTGTTTAAATGCATACCAAGCTAAAACTACAAACAGAAATGCAGCCCAGGTTCTGCAAAATGACATTTTATTCTTTGGCTCTTCTCTCTGATAACTGTTTTTGTTATCCTATTAGCCAGATGCAGACAGACTCCGAAGTCATCTACACAATGCTTATATTCTTGTATCTTCTTTTTATGAAAACAGTGTTTACTCCTTTTCTTTGAGTGAGGGTAAAAAATATATAATAACAATTTCAGACACCTCTGCAGCAAAAATGCAAAGAGGCCACAATTAAACCTCCATCAAGGATAATAATCTGAAAGTTGCAAACAAAAAGTAACACGACATCATGGATAAGGAACTGAGGTTGCAAATAAGCTTCTGGAACTTGCATTCTCTCTAACTCAGGCTAGACCAAAGCTATGACTCAATCCTCCTCATCTGGTGGCATTTCTTTTTGCTTTGATTCCGGCTGTCTGGTTCACAGTTGTAGTGATAACAAAAGCCTTGCAATTTAAAAGCAATGAAATTCTCAGTTGATAGGGCCCGGGAAGCTATAACCGGCAAATCTGATTGTGTTACAAACAAGTTCGCTCTCAAAGAAGGCAGCAGGAAATTCAGATGCTGCAGCTGCCCACCGACGAACCAAACCACCACTGAACGCCGCATCTGCAAAGATAATTAAACTGTAATTAAATGCTCTGCCCCCCTTTAAGCAGTGGATCTGCAATTGAAGTGCTCTTCTGCTGGGATTGGACAGTCACGTGTCCTGGGGAAAAAACAACTTTGGATTGATTTTGCTTCGCTGTGTAAACAAGTAAATGAAATAATCCATTTGAGAGGCAAATGGCAGAAGTAACTGGCCTGCCCCGCCCCAAACCCAGTGTAAATGAAATTTGCATTGCCTGTGGCTGCTTAAGATCACTTCCAAAACTAAAGGACAGAGTATAGCAGAGGAAAACAGTCTCAGTCGAGGAAGGGTTGAGGTGGTTGGCCCTGAGGACAGGATCTCAGTTTCTCAAGAAATTAATGGTAAAGGAAAGAGTATTTCAAAGTAGATACTTAGGGCTATGGCAAATTTTCCCTCTGCCAATGCATGAACACACGTGCACACGCATACACACATGGACACACACATCCTTTCCCTTTGGTCTCAGAGAGGATGGGAAGATGCTGTGATTTGCTTGGAATCATGCTGCTCACTTAGGGAAATCTAGTTTCCCATCCCTGACCTCTACATTTTGGTTCATACGTTCACATCTCCCTGTCCCTAAGTGGGCTTCTCCTCGCTCTAAAATTGAAAAACTAGGGCCGGCCCCGGGGTGCAGTGGTTGAGTGCACACATTCTGCTTCGGTGGCCGGGGTTCACCCGTTCAGATCCTGGGTGCGGACATGGCACTGCTTGGCAAGCCATGCTGTGGTAGGCGTCCCACAAATAAAGTAGAGGAAGATGGGCACGGATGTTAGCTCAGGGCCAGTCTTCCTCAGCAAGAAGAGGAGGATTGGCAGCGGATGTTAGCTCAGGGCTAATCTTCCTCAAATAAATAAATAAATAACATTGAAAGCCTATGTGAACAGATTTGTATCATTAATTATGAAAGGACACGAAAAAAGAGGAGAAATCATTCTAAGCATGTATGTCAAGCTCTATACTAAGAGCTTTGTATGGTAAATTAATCCTCATAACAACCTTACAAAGCAGGTTCTGCCTGTGACGTTTACCTCCTCAAAGAGGCCTCCTCTAACTCTCCTCTCTAAAATACTCTACTCCCATCACACTGTCCTTCCGCACTTATCACTAACGGGCACCATGGTACATGAGTTCTTGTTATTTCTTTATTGTCTCTCTCTGCCAGTGACATCTAAAGTCGTTAAAGTCATGGACCTATTTGATTCATTGAGTATTTGTCAACTCTTCTGATGAATTATGAGCTGTGGTTCAAAGATATATCGCAACTTATCAAAGGTAGTAGGGCCTATGACAGACCTAGGAGCCAAATTTGAGTCCATCTGAACCAGGGCCTCGGTCTCCAGCCGATGTTCTAAACTACGAGCTAGACAAAAGCCTTCTCCCCTTAAACAAGGCCTGCCACTGCTCTGCATATTATGCTTTTAATAAACACAGTTGTAAAACAATCAAGAAGCAAGATTTCAAAAGGCTAGAGATCCAAATTCTATGTTCAACTTGCGGTCTTCTCAATCTCTCTCTCTGATTGATTGATAGACAAATAGACAGATATAGAGAGGAAGAAATATAGATTTCTTATTTTGCCATCTTTACCACCTGCCCTTATAAAACCCAGATCAGTGAATCATAAATTGTCAGAAGACTAAAAGGGGCCACCTCAACTACGTTAGCCCTGTTTCTCCTCAGATTCAGTCCAGAGCACTGGTTTCAGATGATTAACAAGCAAGATGGTTCCGTATACTCACTGACTGATCCCTTTTGGGACTCTGAGGGATTATTCTGATAGAGAGGGGAAATTGACTTTAAAAAAATAGAAATAGAGAAATAATGCTCAACGTGTCTTGAGAAATTCAAGAGCTTTTGATGGAAAAAAGGACTTCTCAGTATCACTGAATACAAAAGTATTTCAAAACCAGTCTTAAAAATACCACGGAAGCCTTCCTCAACACAGTCTGCATTTAAGAGAGATGTAATCACCTGAACGGTGGTACCTCTCAGTTCACAGAACCCATCATTAGATATTTGAGGCCTGAGAGAATCAGAACTATGACACGTAATGTTGGTCAAGGTGTTACTTACAGGTTTGTAATGATGCAGAAGATGCTGCTGCTGCTGCTGCTAATGATGGGCCAACAATCACAGTAACCAGTCAGTAAATTTACAGCTATTTGCCAGCACTAGGTTAAGTAATTTACAGGCATTGTTTCATTAAATAGTCACAAGTACTAAATAAGATGGGTATTACATTTATCCCCTTTACAGAGAAGAAAACTGAGATTTAGAGAGGTTGAGAATTCCCCCACAGTCACATAGCCTATCAGCTGTAGAGCTCGGATCAAAACAGGTCTGACTCTTGACCTCTCAAGCACTAGCCTATGCTGTAATCCATTCACTTGTGGATTTTAAGCAAACACACAATTCTGTATAAAACAAGTAAAACCCAACAATCGAAACTTAAATCTCTCTAAACTAGTGAGATGGATAAATCAGAAAAATAGTAACAAGGAAGTCAGGAGCAGGTAGTCTCACACACTGCTGGTAGGAAGAGGAAATCTATAGCCTTTGTGCTATGTAATTTGGTGACATCTAGTAACATTTAATTATACCTATCATTTAATCTAGAAACCCTGTGGTGGACGTATCATAAGGCGACCCCCAGTGAGTCATGCTCTTACATAATTTTCTCCTCTTTTGTGTAGGCAGATCACATGACTTGTTTCTAATCAATAGAATATTGAAATAGTGATGGGATATCAAACCCATGATTAGATTACGTTATACAAGACTCTCCCTTAATAGCCTGGAGGGAGAGAGATTCTCCTGCTCACCTCGAAGAAGCAGGCAGCCTAGTTGTGAACTCTCTGTGAAGAGGACCACACGGCAGGGAACTGTGAGGACCTCTATGAGCTGAGAGAGGGCTGGGACGAATAGCCAACAAGAACTTGGGGACCTCAGTTCTACAGCTGCAAGGAAATAGATTCTGCCAACAACCTGAGTGAGCTCAGAGATGGATCTTGCCCTAGTCAAGTCTGCAGATGAGAACACAGCCCAGCAGATACCTTAACTGCAGCCTTATGAGACCCCGAGCAGAAGACCCAGCTAAGCCATGCCTGCCCCACAGAAACTGTAAGATGATAAATGTATGTTGTTTTAAGCTTCTACATCTGTGGTCATTTGTTAGGCAGTGACAGAAAACTAATACAGATTCTCTTTGGGGCCTCTAGTCTAGAGAAATGAAGTGGAAGCACATGATATTTGTTCAAAGATGTTTGTGGCAGCATTATTTATAATGGAAAAAATGGCAATAATATGAATGAATACACATTGATATTATAATGGTTGATTAACTTGTGGTTTACTCACATGGTGGATTATCGTATAGAATAAAAATCAACAAGTTATAATTAGCTATTGACCTGGAGAAATGTTCACGATGAATTAGTTTTAAACAGGGATTTAAATTTGTATTGTTATTACTAAGAGAAAGTTAATATATTTGTTTGTTTATATTGAACATAGAGAAATATTTGAAAGGATACACTGTGCTGTTAATATTGGTTATCTGTCGGGGTAGAGGGAGGCAGCAGATGGCGGGAGGAGGCAGAATATGGAAATGGATTTCTCGTGTGTCACTCATTCATTATAACTGAAACTTACTGAGCATCCATGACGGGTATTGTTCTGTGCATTGGAGGTAACTTTAGTTAATGTTGCTGTAGGAGGAGCCAGACCATTGAATAAACAAATGAATACATGAGATCATATCAGGCAAGAATAGTTGCTATAGAGGAAAAAGAATCAGGGTAATAAAGAAGATGCGCTCTAGACTGAGAGGTCGCACCCATTTGAATCCAGGTGAATCTGATGGAGAACCCTCGGTTCATCCGCTAATTGAAAGATTTCAAAGAAAGGCTCCTAAAATTTCCCCACGCCTATAAAAATACTTTCAGATGAATCCAGTATGACCAGTAAGTTACTGTCAAGTTTCAGTGGGTGGTCCACTAAGAGAATAATGATGGCGGAGCAGCTAGGTTTGCAGCCAAGGCTCAGAACTTTTGGCCAAAGACACTTGGGCAGACCCAGGATTTAGACAAATATGCTCCACAGATTCTGACTCAGAGACAAAACCAGATTACTTTAGTTGTAGGAGAATCTGAAAATCTGTTTTCAATGAGAGCTATTTTTGAAGAAATCTCCGTTTTAAAAACATCGCACACGTGCTCACGTGCAGACACACACACATTCTATCTGAAACATCCTGCGGTCTCGTTGTGAATCACGTCTTTTATTCTCCTACATTCTTCTAAAAATACACACAGTCCTTCATTAACACCAGAAGGCTCTCTCTAAGCTATCCTACATTTGCGAAGGAGCAAGCACTCCGCGCCTGACAAAACAGCAGCTTTTCCCAGCGCATTCTTAGGGAGCCAGACGACCAGAGGGGACGTCTTAGAACTCCTTTTCTCTGCTCGCATTTCGTGTTCCTTCTCCCACCTTCCCCACCATCTCAAACATCGCCACTTCTAGCTGCCTCTGAGGAAAGGGAGGGTGTGGGTCACCACTCTGCTAAGATGCCCCCAAGGAGCATATGGACTGTGTCAGAACCCCAAAGGGGCTGCTGGGCTCCCGTTTTCTCCTCCACAATGAGTTTCCTACTTTCAGAGATAAATGAATTGAGGAACAGGGACCTGTATGCTCCGGAGATTTAGTGGAAAAAGGGTTTATAAATATAGACTCCAATTATTTTCAAATTATATGCATAATGTACACACATAACTCTATGTATATATGTGTATATAGACACATATATATTACATGTAACTTTGTACACACAAATACACAAACCATATTCCCCTTTAGAAAAGTGAGCCTTTTAATGTGTTGAAGTCATATCAAATAACACCTCTGCTCAAAACCCTCCAGAAACCTCACATTTCACTCAGAATGAAACTCAAAAGCCAAGGTCTATGAAGGCCTCTATAATCTTCATGACCCCACCCTTACCCCCCCACCCTCCTTTTCTACCACTTTCTCCTTGCTCACTTCATTAGAACCACACTGGATTCCTTGCTGTTTCTCCAACACATTCCGACTACTCCTACCTCAGGGCCTTGGCATGTGCTGTTCCCTCTGCCTGGAATGTTCTTTCCCCAGAGAATGGCTTGGCTCATTCCCTCAGCTCCCTGACAAATATCATTTCTATCACACAGGTTTCCCCAACCATCCCTTCTCTCTCCCTTAATTTTCCCTCCTCGCCTTATTGCCACCTGGCACATTATTTATGTATCATTTACTGCCTGTATCTACCCCATTCTAATGAATTCTCCCCGACAGCAGGAACTTTGTCTTATTCCTCTTACAGCTCCCGTGCCCAGAATAATGTGGGGAGGCTCTGGAACATTTGTTGGATGAATGCAGCTGGTCTGATCCCATTGGACTAGACTGCTGCCAATCACAAAACTTAGAGCTGGGAGGGATTCGAAAATGGCAACTCATCCATCCTCCCTGCAAAGAAGTCAAGACCATGCAGGTGAACCGGTGCCCTGAAGTCAAAGTCATGAGAAACATCGCAGTCCAGGACGGGCAGCTCAGAGAGCCAGCCACTAGCAAAGGGCCCGCTCAGCACATCCTGTGGGGGAGGGTTCAGATGCCAGACCCTTACCAAGCAGGTTAGTGAGGTTCCCAGAGCTGTGGGCTGAGGGTGCAGCACCCAGCAAGGAGAAGCAAGCAGGCCTAGGTGGCTGCATGCTCCTTCGTAATGAGCAACTCATCCCCGAACTTATTTCAGGCTTGGCATCTCTGGGCATGTGGGCTGAATCCTCCAGAAGCTAGACCCACTAATAAAAAGCCCAGGGCCTAGAAATCAGCTTCAGCCAGCTCCCTGCAGACCAGATAGAGTCTTGCAGACCAAGCCTGTGGCAAAGCAAAACAGTCCAGCAGCCACAGCTGAAGCTCGCAGGGCAGCTGTAAGTGTGACTGCCCCGCAGGACCTCTTGGGAAGAGGAAGAGCAGGCAGGCCACGCGTGCTGCTTCTGTTGGGCCCGGTGCTAAAAGCAGGCCTCCCAGTCTCTAAATCTGCTCTCTCCCCCATTTTTCTACCCCACCCCCGCCCAGCCAGGGGCCAGGCCACCTCGGAGAGACATTCTTTAGTGAGAAAAGGAAGAGGCTTTACCCCATTTTTCATAGCGGCAGATGCAGCAGGTTCACAGGAAACAAATGCACAGCAGCCCCTTTCCATGAATTGGAGGAGGAGGAGGAGGAGAGATGGAGAGATGGCGAGATGGCGGCCAGTGAGGAAGAGGCCAATGGGCAAGGAAGGAAATGCACCAAGAAAAAAGAGGAAGGAAGTGTTTGTTTCTATTAGAGGAAGAGACGCCGATTCTGGATGTACAAGTATGAGAAACAGAGTTGGACGAAGGGAGGGAAGAAAGAACCGGCACTGAGATCTCAGTAACCCCAGCACTTAGAGCAGAAGAGGAGCGAGGCGAGTCTGAAGGGAATAAAGACTAAAAGGAATGAAGACTAAATCGTGTTAACTTGCCTTCTTGAGCTCAAAGGAGAAATTGCTAACACTCGTGTGCGCTGGCCTCAGACAGGCACTTCCCGTATCTCCGCCCTCACCGGCTCCTGAACCGGCTCCCATCGTCCTCCTCACCACAGGGACCACTGTCACTGTTTCTTGCAGCGAGAGCTGACAATGAACTCCTCCCAATGAACTGTCCTGTGTGATTCAACACTGTCATTTGGAGGTTGAGGAAATCTACAAGGGGGCACCATCTATGCAGTCAGAGAAATAAATGGAAATTTTAAACCCAGCCTGTTGGTTGCCCCCTGCCTCACCTCCCACCTTCCCCAATCCTCCAGGCTCTGGAATTTGTCCCTTGCTGACTGTCATTCAGAAGCGGCCATTCGCCTCTGGTTGGGTGCTGCCCCTCCAGAAAGACAAGCTGAAGAAAGATCTTTTAAAAACAGTTTCATATGCTATTTCTTAAAACAGGTCTTTGGGCAGCAGATCTTCTGTCTAAATTCAATTGTCTTGGAAAGCTGGAATAGAAGGCACAGCTGGTTTTTTTCTCCCCTCACCCTCGAGACAGTTCTCCAACTCCTCATTCATACGTGCTTCTGTCCTGCTCTTTGTCTTCTGCAGCTCTGTTTCTGAGATGATGCCTAGAATAATACAGATGTGCCCCTTGTACACAGTTTGCATAGCAGTTGCCGCAGAAATAAATATTATGGGCTTGGCGTGGCAGGATCTATGGAAAGTGACATAAGATAAATAAAAAAGGAAAAGTGTGTAAGCTATTTTTTCTTTATTAGCTGTAAACCCAGGCTTAAGCAGGAATCAGAGAACCCAGCAGACATCATTCAACAAAAACGTTGCTCCCTCTTTCACTCGCTTTTCCATTTTTCCCAAATGAGAATATCGCCACCTGGTGGTAAATTTCTGAATCGCCATCAACAATTTAGGAAACAACTCGGAGACAGAATTTAAACCCAAACCCGATCGCGGAGGTCAGCGGTTGGCAGAAAGAAGGAACTGTAGACAACAGAAGGAGCACAGATTTCAAATTACTTGCTGACCTTTTAGAGTCCCTTATATATGACTTGTTCCCAGGGGACCAGATCTCCCCCGAATGCTTCTTTGTTCTTCTAAACGTTTGTCTTCCCTGATTATGGGTTTCCGGGTCTTGCAATTCCCTTTGCTGCTACTTGCTCAGATTCTATCCATCATTTAATGCCTAGCACACTAGCCACATTCTTGGAGAATGCATAGAAACCATTCTATCCACTTTGGATTGCTCCCTCCTCTGGCCTCGCAATGCAGCTCATGTGCTGCAAGATACACGACTTGATAAAATAACCTGCTCATTGTTCCTGAGCTGTTGGAACTTTCTTCTCAACTAAGGTCTGAGCCCCTGGATCTCTTAAACATCTGTGCCAAGGTCTCCAGCTGGAAGCCACAGAGGCAATCCAGCCAGGAGATAGGTTGGGTTTTGGGACACACATTGTGAAAACAAAACAAAAGCCATTGTTTGAACACTGGGAGATTTCACATTAAAATTTGGATTTATAGAATTTCTAAAATAATATTACTACCTTCCAGAGCTGGGTCCACATGGAACAGGCATGTTCCTATTTTTCCACTGTGCCCCCCCACCCCACACACACCCTATTGTACCATTAGTGCCAGGTCTGAATTTCAGTTGCCGTTTATCATTATGCTTCCTCTGAGTTTTTCTTACATTTGAGAAATATATTTTCTATCTATGTCTCTGTTAAAAGTGAGGAAATAAGTAATAGCCCAAGCAGAGCATATATTCAAAAAACAAATGGCAGAAAGCAAATTTTGGAGGATCTTAACCATGTAATAACCATACAATCCACTTCATTTACTTCTGTTACTTGTCTGGCCTTTATGAGACTTGAGTCTGCAAGCTCTGGTTTGCTGTCAGAAACTCTAGACTTTCCTCCAGGTTTTTGTTCAATTTAAAGTGCTCTCCCCACCCAGTCCTGCCTATGCCCATCTCTCCCTTTGCCTCTAGAATAGAGGCTGGGAAATCTTTTTCTTTGAAAGGATAGCTATGAACCATTTTTGGTCTTGTGGACCATACGGTCTCTGTCATGACCACTCAACTCTGCTGCTATAGCACAAAAGCAGCCATAGACAATATGGAAACAAATGGGCATGGTCGTGTACCAATAAAACTTTATTTACACAAACAGACAACGGGCTGCTAATCCCTGCGGTAGGATATCTATCCATCATTCGATCCTCCTTTTGACATCACTTCCTCCAGCCTCTGCTAGCCTTCCCTGTGGTACATTCTCAATTAAATAACTCTTCACTTCAAATCTTGTCTTCCTTGCTAGGCTGAAAGTGCCAGATTCCGAGGGCAGGGACTCCTGTATCTCCAGCGTCATCAGCAGAGTCCCATGATTCAGGTAGTGGAGCTAAAGAAGGACCATGAAGACCAGCAGGTGAGGGCGCTGGCTGCAATGAGATGGAAATCGGCTGCTTCTGGCTCCTGTACAGATCCCAGCAGAAGCCCGTCCCAGCCGATAAGGGCCTCCCACTGCATCAGGGACCCCGGCGCCTTCTAACTTGTCGTTCTGTCATCCTAAAAGGCAACTCCCAGCCCAGGCTCCAGGTGGCAGTGCCAGCTCCCGCCACAGTGTTTGCATGACAGAGCCCAAATTCCAGAGCATGTTTCTCAAATGCGGGTGTCAGTGGAAGTACCTGGGAGCGACCATATCATGAGACTCTGCTGCAACCATTTTCATTTTATTTACTTATCTGTGTATTCAATAAATTAACTCTCAAGGAGGACTAGTTACTGTTAAAATTCTGAGCATGCCACTACTTCAGACGTCTGCGTTGTTGCTACTTGGAACGTTCTTCAAGATTTCATAGGATTTTCCTCCTCCCAACACACCGGGAAAACCCTCTTCTCCGTTCTCCACCAATTTACCGTGACTTTTTCATAGAACCTGTTTCTATCTGATGTTTCTATTTGTTTGTTTATCAGCCATCTCACTTCCGAGAGTGTGACTCCGCGAGGACAGGACGGGCCTTTAACAAAGGTCAGTCAGCACCTCCATCACTTTTGTTATTACTTCACACTGAGGAAGACATTCCGGTGAGAGGAGGGGCAGATTCTAAATGTACAAGTAGGAGAAACAGAACCGGATGAAGGGGAGGAAGAAAGGACCAGCCCTGAGGGAGGGGACAATCTCAGCAACCCCAGCGCTAGGCTCGTTTCCGTGTAATTCACACAGAGCACTTAACAACCCGAGCCCCGTGTGACCCTGACAGTCCTGGTTTGCTATGCTTCCAGCAATAAAAGAAATCTCCTTGTTCAAAGTACAGTCGCTGCCCACATGGTGTTGCCCATTGATCCTGCATTAGAGTTCTGCTTCTTACGACCGCCTTCTTTCCCAAAGCGTGTGCGGCTGGAGTAGAGATCAATGTCTTCATCATCACACTGGGCTCTAGAGAACTATGAGCTCAGTGTTTAAGGAAGACAAATGTATGTACTTATTTATATGTTGTCTTTTTGAAAAGGAATAGTAGAATGCTGGTTGAATAAAAGTGAACAAAATTCCACAGTTAGAGATTAATTCATTTGACTTAAACTACATCCCCTTTTTAATGAGTGCCACCTCCACATCATCTGTCTCAAACAAGGACTTCCAGCCCTGCCAAATTTTTCTATTCCCCAAATGTAGCACAGAATCAGTAGAACTGCTGGACCTCAGATGACAATGAGGTGAAGCAGAGTGTAGTTCAGAGATCACCAGCAGGCTCTTTTGAGTGCATCAGCAAAAGACCCCAGGACCTTTGTACAACCCAGGTGAGGCACTCCTCGGGCAGGTCAGCAGAAAGCAGAGTCCCGGGCCCAGGGGCTTCCTGTCCGAGAGGGCAGAGCTGTGATACTGGGTTGACTGGAAGACAAATGTGCCCAAGCACCCGCCACCTCTCAGCCGGAAGACCGGAGTCACCTCCTGGCTGATCTCCACACCGCCACCCTTGTTTCTAATGGTTTCCTCTCCTCAAAACAGGGATCCTTCTAAAATGGGACCACTTTGCTCCCCGTAAGCCCTCCAGGGAGTTCGCATCAAACCTGGAGAAAAATTATATCCTTATGGTGACCTTCAAGGCCTAAGGCCGCTAAGCCCTGGCATGATCTCCTCTGCAGCTGCCCCGGCCTTCCTGCCCCAGGGCCTTTGCTCTTGCTGTTCCTTCTGCCTGAAAAGCCTCTCCCCTCAAAACTTCCCATGGCTCTCTTCCTCACCTTATCCAGATCTCAGGAAGGTCTTTCTTGCCTAGTCTACTTAAAACAGCCTTTCCTTCCCATCCCTGCCACACTCTCTGTCATCCCTGCTTTACGGCTTTCATAGCGAGAAGCACACCTGTTAACTGTTTGTTTATTGGAATGCTGTCTGCCCTCTCCCTTAGAATACAGCTCTGGGAGAGCAGGGGCTTGATTTCATCTACTGTTGTTTCCCTGGAAAATGGTCTGACACAGAGATGGCCCCAACAGATGCTATTCCCTGAGTGAAGCCACCCAGCCATCCAGTCACCCGCCCATCCACCTTCCAATACTTTGTTTCTTCAATGGAATATTCAGTGAGGTAGTGAGCTCACCATCACTGGAGACATCCAAATGAAGCCTGAACTACTGTTGGCAGAGATTTGCAGTGGACATTAAGCTATCTGATATACTAGAGCCCTGAGAGGAGGTTTTACATCCTGGGATCCACAGACATCTGTATGAATAACCTCAGGGAGTCTGAGACCTTGTAGATTATCTCAAAGTTTCACGCGCATGGCTAGATGTTTACAAAAACAGAATCCTAGAAATGTTTGCTAACTGTTCCTCAGATATTATTGGAAGTGCAGGGGATTCAGGGATGAACAAGGCAGACCCAGGCCCTGCCCTTATGAAGGTTCAAGTCTAATGGAGACAACAGACGGGTCACTGAATGAGACGTACAGGGGGCCATGGCAAGGACCCTAAACCCAGTCTTAGGCGCCAAGGAAGTGACTCTTGAGGGAAAACACGAAGAATGATTTGGATTAGGTCAGGTGAAGTTGGAGACCAAAAAGGTTAAGAAACAGACCTAGCAGATTCCTTCCAAGAACAGTGGAAGAGCATGCAAGGCGTCGGGCATGCCCAGAACCACCCAACTGGGCAGACGATCCCCACACTCTCAAGAGCAAACCCTCCTTGCTCTGAGAGACGGCAACAACCAGTTTCCCAGACGCCGAAGTTTGACAAAAGTCAAGACACCAAATAGGGCTACAAGAGCCACGCCCGTGGAAATGCATCATTAGGGCTCGGCGCCACAAAAGATCAATGTGTCTTTGTGAAACTTAATGAGGACATGAAACTATCACGGGGAGCCCGAGCTCTGAGAGCCTGGAGCAGTCACATTGTTATATGCTGTCTAGAGCTCGGCAGAAGCGGAGGCCACTGCCATTCCATAGGAGCACAGGGCTTTTATCTATATGAAGTCTCCAGAGCCCAGACGTGGAGGGCTTACCACCTGCCTGATGGACTCTCCGGCCCGTAAAAGGCTCTGCCCCAAGGACTCTCTTCCTCGGGGCACAAGCAGAGAGGTCCCACTGAGAAGCCTGGTTAGGTGTAAACCTGCAACAGCCCCAGGGCACTGGGCTCCCCTGAACGACCCACTGGGAGAGCCGTCTACAGCAGTCTTACCAGCCCAGCGATGGGGGAACATGTCAATTCTGTGTCCCTCAAGTTTCTAATCAATAAGCTGGATAGAAGAGCGTTACCTCCACCAGTGGGCTGCAGTGAGGAACAAATCAGGCGCTTTGTGCACGTGTGAACGACTGCCAATTCTTCCTCCTCCTCCTTTTCCTCCTCCTCCTCACCTTCTGAGCTTCTAAAGCACCGAGCATCTGGGCTGTCTGTAAAATATGCTTAATATATGGAGTACATCTTATATCGGAATCAGAACCAGCTGCCTAACTGGTGGTGCCCAGAGCAAAATCAAAACACAGACCCCTAGTTCAAGAATTATGAAGAATTTTGGAATGGCAACAGCAGAGCATTAAACCAAGCCTGGGGTCCTTCTAAGCATGGGGCCCTGGGCAACTGCCCCGGTCAGACATCCATGGAGCCATCCCTGACTGGGATAGCAGGTGAATAACACTAACGGTAATTTTTATAAAATGATTACAACACCTACTACTACTATTTACTGACCTCCTAATTTGGGGCCAGATGCTGCTTTGTGTCTGTTATTTCAATGTATCCTTATAACACCTAGCGGACGTGCACTATTACCGTCTCTGTTTTACAAACAAGGAAACCAGGTCTCAAGGGGTTGAATTCAGTTAAGTGAATTGATGGAGGTAACACAGGTTTGGGATCCAGGTCTGCATGACTCTAAGGCTGTGACCTAAGGCTCTAAGGAGTCATCAGTTTAGGCTAAACTGAGTATTCAGATGCCTAGGATTATCGTCAATCACACCTAGCCCTCAGCAGGAGGTGGGCCAGGAAAGAGAACAAGCCAGGAGGGCAGCAGAAGGCATCTCTCTTCAGTGGGAGAAGAGGTTCCATGCAAGGGACATGCCTGGTGACAAGAGTCGTCACCCCCAGGAGAACTCAAAGCTGTGGCTTCCCATGGCCGACTTGTGGTCACTCCCAGGCCCAGGCGGTATTCTACTCGGTGGTCATTTTTAACCTGGTAACACAGCTGGCATGTCATCTTTATCAGGTTTCCAGAGCAACAGAGGTAGCAAGTTAGCCCAAGGCCAAATACGTCCCTTGCAGAAGAAGAAAGCACTTGGCTCTCCATTGCCCACAAATGCTCTTTACCACCGCAAAGCAATTCCTTAATAGGCTAAGAATTCTTCCTATCCGAGGGCAGCGTTAGAGGAGATTCCATGGGGGACACTGCGTGGTGTCTTCTGCTCTGTTCCACCACCTCCAAGTGGGTGTGCCATGATTAACCTCTTTAGCCAAAAAGTTTTCTTTTACTTAATGATAATATTTACTCAGAGCAAGGAGACAGTCAAACAGGCATAGCCAAAAACAATTGAAAGACTGTAAATTTGTTCAACTATCTTTTGAAAATGACCAGGGTAATTTGGGCTCTTGACTCAGTGTTTCCCCTTCTAGGACTCACAGCTGAAGGTGACTAGTCATGGACGCTCATTGCAACGTCACTGAGAACAGGAAACTTTTTGAAAACAACTTAAATGTTCAAGCGTAGGGCAATAATCAATTTATGAAAAATTCTTATCTCAGAATATAATGAAACCAACAAAAAAGCATGTGTTTTAAGTTTCTTTTATAATCTAAAAAATCTTATAATATCATTTTGAGTGAAAAAAGCAATTCTTTACAAGGTACAATTTTTAAAATAAAAATGAACTGTATGTATATGCACAGAAATGACAAAGGAAACACCAAAATGTTAAAAGTGGTCCTAGGCAGTAGGTGAGACGATAGTTTATTTTATTTTCTTCTTTACTCATTTCTGTATTTTCAATGATGCACTTGCTTGAATTTTTAAATCAATAAACATAAAAGAAGTTTATATAAACAACAACACAAAAATAGAACTTAATAATTCCAGGGAAGTTGAATTGTGGGGTTTTCAGCTGGAATGGAGTCAGGAACAAACTAACAATGATCTAGCCTGGCATTCACAGGGGTTTCCTGGGAGCTGCCAAATTCTGTAACGTCGCTGCTTGAAAGAACAGCTGTGTCCTCATTGTCTGAAGGTGCCCTGGACCAGGGGCTCTGCTTAGCCCTGCAGACCTGACCTACACGACTCCATCACGGAGACACGCAACGTGACGCGTGCAGCTAACTGTCTCAAGAAAGCCAATGACACTTTCAGTTTCAACCATCCTGTTTGATAAAATCAAGGTCACAGTAAACACCTCAGAAAAAAACAAGAACCTAGGTTTTAGAGATTCTACAGGTTTTTGCCAGACTATAAAAGTGTTATTTATTCCCTACATAAATCAGACAACATATTGTCATTCACAAGAAATACATTTAAATTTACCCCAAATCCTGCAACCCAAATATTAGCACTTAATATTTAGGCTGTCTGGGATGCTTATACCCTCTTTGAGTTGTGTGCGTGTGTACACATGGACTCATTACACACACATGCATGCATAACCTTCACCATTCACACACATACACATATACCCCTGTAAATATATGCACGTATGTAAATCCACAACTTATCACAGAGGTGGTGATATTGATGTGCACTGTCCTCTACCTTTCTCACTTAGGAACATGTCATTCATTCAGCAAATATGTACCGGGCACCTACCATGGGCCAGAATCTCTCCCAGGTGCTGAGGCGAGATCAGCGGACAAAACAAAGATCTTTACCCTCATGGAACGTATGTTCTAGGGAGGGAAAACATCATAAACAAAAACTATAAACAAGGAATTAAGTTTTATCATGTTAGACAGGAATAAGTGCCCTAGGAGAAAAGAGGCACAGAGTAGAGAGTCAAGGATCAGAGGTGTGGGCAGGGGGCAGGGGGCAGTCATTTTTAAGGAGAGCATTTTAATGAGATGTTGCGAAGGATTTGTTTGAGCAAAGATCTTGACAAAAGTAAGCCAATCGGGGATGGGAATTGCTGGTGGAAGAGCAGTTAAGCAGAGGGACAGACAGTGCAAAGGCCCTGGGTACAAGCATAGCTGGAGGGTTCAGGAAGAGCAGGGGGCCAAGGTGGAGGGAGCTGAGCCACCAAGGGGGAGAGGAGGAGGCAAGGAAGTAAGAAAACTGGCAGGAGTGGGGGACATTGAGGTGGGCAGACCGTGTAGGACTTTTTTAAGGCCATTGTAAGGACTCTGGCCTTTCTCTAAGCTTGGCAGGAAGGGATATTGTGACTGATGGGTAATAGCTGCCGTGGATACAGAAGTAAAGGCAATTGTGTGTATTTGTCATTGCCAACATGAAGGTGGCATCCTTGGGTACATCGTCAGACAATCCTTGTCAGCCGACTAATTTATGGAAAGGAAAAGATGGTGGATGAGTTACGCAATAGGCCCTCGATATTTCACATCTGTGATGGGAACAGTGGTTATTCCATCACTTGTTTCAAACACACCAGTAACAGAAACTAGGCTTTTGGTGGTGAACATGATGGAGTCCATACAGAAGCTGAAATACAATGATGTACTCATGAAATTTACACAGTGTTATAAATCAATGTGACCTCAATAAAATAAAATTTTAACATACCCGTAAAAAAGTAGATTCAGCCATTTTCAGGCAGTGATGGAAGAGGTGCACTCATGCATGCCTGAACACACACAAGGACAAGGGCGGGAAGGTTCCTCCGGATACAAGACAAGCGTTGGAGACGAGCTGAGTGGCACAAAGACTTTACTAGTGAGTAGAAATCCTTCAGCAGTTAGGGGCTGGAAATCGACATCTTCCACTGCTGACAGCTGCACAGTTTTGGACCCGGTCAAGGACAAACAAGATGCCATCTATACTTTCCTCCCTAAGTCTTCGCCTGTGCCGTTCCCCAAACCTCGATGGTCCTTTGTGCCCGACCTGCCCTCTCGCTCTTCCCCCAACAAACTCACTCTTCTCCAGGGACCCTGACCCCACTTGTTGTTTCTCGGCATCCCTGTTCCAGGGCTTTCACCCTCACTGCTCCCCTTCTTGGAATGCTCTTCCCCAGACTCTACGAGGATGACTTGCTTTAAGTCTTGGCTCAAAATCACCTTCTCATTGATCACTCTACTTAAAATGACAACACCCCACCCAGAATGTCCCACACTCATCCCTGCTTGGTTTTCTCAACAGCATCTATCAACAGTTGGCATAACGCAAATATTGCCTATTCTTTACTTCCCTCCACAGAATATAAGAACTGTGAGGGCAGAGAATTTTGTCTGTTTTATTCACCACTGTATCTCCAATGTCCAAAGTACATCATAGGCGCTCAGTAAGCGTTTGTTGAATGGCCGAATGAGTGAATGAATAAATGGCTGTAAGGAGCCACACTTTGCACAACGTTGCCTCTTTCATGCCCCATCACAGCATCTGCTCTCTAGCAGGAAATTATAGAGGCCTGTTGAATAGTTCCTTGAAATGGGGGCAAAGGGGACTTCTGTGCAAGGAGATGAGATGAGCGAGCTTCTAGCATACCACTCCGGAGAGGAGGCAATCAGGAAGAAGACACCAATCTTCTCTACCACACTGGGCTCTCCTACCCTAAGGCAAAACAGCTAAATCTACCAAATTGTCTTTATTACCTCCTTTTCTTTTCCATCATTTTCATGACATCTTCCTTCTCTTCCATGGCCTTGCCCTCCTCCGAGGCTTCAAAATGCTCTAGGGTAACCCCTGTCTTCCAATAGATTGTTCCTTCTCTCTCCACTAAGACTATCCGCTCAGTGGGTAACGCCTGTTTAGGTTTCAACACTATTCTTCAGGCATCACCTCCACCAGGAAGCCCTCCATGGCTATTTCAGTTAGGATTAGGTTCCTCTCCTCTGGGCTTCCAAACACCCGGGACTCACCTGTCATCACAGCCCTATCACACGCTGAACTTGCATCTCTGTCCCGTGAAGCTCTCCCACATGGTATTAACCGGCTTGAGAAAAATCACTTCGAGAAATAGTTCTTCATGCACCCTGGAATCTAACGTGCTGCTTGGCCCATGTCAACGTTGTTAGTCATATTTGCGGAATGAATAAATAAATGAATGAATGAACATACATATATGTGTTAATATAGTTTTTTTCTGACTGAGAGAATATAATATAATCACCCAATAAACTATTATTCCCTGCTCCCCTAGGAAAGTTTGGTTTTAAACAAAAGACCATGTTGAAAAGATGAAATGGAAGACACGACAGGGAGCATGTCTGGGGGATGGGGGCATCTTAGCTTCCCCAAGTTATTTGCGAACATAGTTAAATAATGTGTTGAATATGTTTGGAACTTCAAACTATCAGATTTCTTAAAGCAAGTGCCCTGTGCACTGCTGGGCACATCATAGGCATCATCCAGTCATGGGCCAAATAAAGAAAGGGACACCCAGTCACCAGGATGGTCCTTTGAGGACATATCCCAGACCACTGCCACTGCCTCTCCAGGAGAGTGGAGAAGATTCAGCAATCGTCTGGTTCTTTGCTCCATGTCAACAAGGCTTCAGTGCGATTGCTCCTGCCCCAGGGTGTGCTACATCGGCACACGGTTCTCCAGTGCCTATTTGGAACTCCTGAACCAGGCAGAGAGAAGAAGGGTTGAAAACGGGCACATTTGATCGCAGAGAATGAAACTTTGAGTCTCTGTCTTCAGAAGAAAGAAAGTGCTGCTGTTTCTTATATGGAATCTAAATGAGTTGATACAAGGGAAATGTCCTCTTCTTCTCTACAGGCAACTTTGCATTAAGATGTTTTCTTATCACAGCGGGATCTATTATGTGTTTGTCTCAAATTCACTTGGTGTGTTTTTCTGCATGCAATCAGAAAAAAATAAATAAAAGTAATCCTTTGCATAAGATATTTGCATACAAATTGTATTTGGCACTTTCATATCATACTATAGAGTCTTCAATGCACTCTGATGTGGCACAGAATATTATAATGGGGAAATACACATTTTTCTAATAACCAATTGCTTTTTTCACAGATGGATCTGTAAGGGAGTTATAAGGCAAAACGAAAAAAAATCCCCACAACAAAAAAAATAAGCCACATCTAAAGTTCTGACAGCTTCTTCCAATGAAAGCTGGTTAAATGGGTCTTTGAATTACCCGATCCTACACTGATGTCTGATTGTTGTGCTTAGAGAATGGGTTTTACAAACAGTTATACAGAACAAAATCATTACAGAAGAGATGCTGGGACATCACAGTAATGATTGCGGGAAGGGGCACCGGGCTTAATTAAATTCAAGTGCAAAGCATTGCTCTTTTGCAAAAGGTAGAAGGATCTCATCTTGAGAAGAAGCCACTTTCATAATCCCAATGTTCCGCCCAGTTCCTCTCTTCCGAGAAGAGATAACAGTGGACTTTGCAATAGGCTCAGTGCTCATGGCCAAGTGGAAGGGAATTAAAAACAGAACTGAGTGCCAGATATTGGGTTTCATGTGTGTGGACTCCTCTAGTCCTCAAAAGACCGCTACCCTACAGACAGTGCCTGCTATATCATGGTATTCCAATCATTGTTGAATACATGTATGAATTCATCAATCAATTTTATAAAACTGATGCCAAGATAAATTGAGAAGCTTGCCTCAAGTCACACTGGGGTTCACACCCAGTTCCACTGGGCACGGAAGCCTTTCCAGTGCCCCTTGCTTCCTCTGTTGAAGGAGGTGTGTGCTCTTCTATCCATACAAGAAGATTTTGGAATAGAAAATAAGCAAGAAGAAATGAGAGCAATTCGTTTTTGAGATGAGGAGGGGTCCCGGGCTGCATAGTGACTTTCATGGGCCATCAGTATTTTTGCCTTCATGGGCCTCTTCCTCCATAAAACGGTGTTAAAAATTATATGACTGAGTTTGTACAAACACCAATATGATCCAAGTTGGATTTTTCTTCTTATTTTAAAAGAAAGTAAAAGCTTTTCATGGGTCTCGAAAAGTACCACGAGTCCCAGGTACCACGCCTACTGCTTAATGGAGAATGAGGTCCTGACGGTACCATGTAAAACCTCCATCAACTATAAGCATTGCACACACACACAAAATACAGTCAGTCCACGTGTCTGCAAGGTTTGGATGCTCACAACATTTGCCAAACACCATTGAAATAAATACCTAACAGCTTAATTAAGATTTTGTTTGTCTGCACATACTAGAGACCCATCAATAGTCACTTACCCAAAAAGGAATTTTTCATGTGAAATAAGTCCACACATGGGCAGTCCTGGGTTGGTACAGATATTCACGGGGAGTCATAAAGGACCCATATTCCTTCTAGCTTCCTCTCTGACATCCTTCCAAGTGTCTTTGCTCCTCATGGAAGCAAGATGACTGCTTCATCTCCAGGCATCCCATCTGCATTCCAGGAAGTACCATGGATGAAGAATGAAAGCCTTTACCTCTAGAGGCTCTGTTTCATTGGGGAAAGGAAGCCTTCTGCAGGGCACCTGCTGGCATCTCACTGGCCAGATGTGGGTTCCATGACATTCCAGAGAATCTGGAAATGCAAATATTTTTAAGTAGAATCATTGCTTCCCCCAACCAAAATCAGGGTTAGTAAGGAAGTAAATGGAAATTGAGCAGGCAGTCAGCAGTGTCTGCTTCAACAGCCGTAATTCCTATAAAACAAAATGACTCCCTAGTCTCAATGCATGACCAAATCTTTGAAAATATGACTCAGTTCAAGAAAGTTTCAGCCTAACAGAAAACTGGGAGAGCTCTTAGGTTTTCCCCAGAATAAGGTATTCCAGGCCATTCTGCCCTCTGTTAGCACCTGGGCCCACTGAGAAGAAGACGGGCAGTCACGCTGTCTATTTGCTAACATATATTTGCCCAGGCTGTACTTATTTTTGTAAATCGCTTATTTCCTAGTACAAGACACTGGAGTTATCTTTCTAGGCCAATAAAAATAGGCATGTCATTCACATCTACTTCTGCCTGAATAGATCTTATCTGTTGGCTAACGTTTTACCTCAAATGCTATTCTCTCAATAAAACCATTGCTGTAGGCACCAGAACAGGCTAAAAATGCTTCTCATGCTCTCCTAGCCTAGAGATCCAACCTCAGCTTATTGGGGCCTCTCTTCCTGGATGGTGGGCTGCACTGGACGCCTGAGACTAAGCAAGGTTCTTGGTAATTGAAGCCAATTATCAGTGTTCATGGACCAAACTATGAACATGACTCAACAAAATCTTCAGCTGTTCAGCTGAAGTATGACTAGGGTGACCAACTGCCCGTGTATGCCCGGGACTCGGTCTTCGCAGGATGTGAGACTTCCTGTGCTAACCCAGGGCAGGCCAGGATGAGCTCATCATGTGGGCACAATGCCCATGCAGCATTGGCTTAGAATCAATTTGAAATAATATCATTATTAACAAAACCTAACATTTATTGAGTGACAACTCTGTACCAGGCCCTCCCATAAGCACTCTATATAATATGTAATATGCAACTAGTATTCTGTTTTCACAAGAAATCTAAGAGGACGGGACTATTGTTATTCTCATTTTACAAATGAGAAAATGGAGGTGGAAACGACTTAAATATCTGACCCAAGGACATACAGTCAGAAGAAGCAGAGTCTACACTGAAGTCCAGGCAGTGTGGTTCAAAATCCCAAGGACTCTCCACTGCCCAGGATGCGCTAGCGCCTCCCTGGGATCCCCCTGAAGACGTGGGGCCATGAGAGCTGAGGCCCCTTCAGCTCAGGCAGGCGATCCACCACACGTTCAATCTGTGGCCTCACTGATTCGCATGAGAACCCTCATTTTATAACTGGGGGAGGAGGGAGGAATTTGTGAGCAGGAACATTCTATCCATGATTTTAGTGGTTCTGAACTGCCCCAGGGGACATTTGGCAATGACTGGAGACATTTGTGGTGGCGGGGAGGTGCTACCGGCATCCAGTGGGGAGAGGTCAGGGATGATGCTCAACATCCTACAGCGCACAGAAGAGCCCCCACAACAAAGAATGGTCCAGCCCAAAAGAGCCAGAGTGCTGAAGCTGAGAAACTCTGTTTTATCCTGTGAAGTAAAGTCTGGTCCAGGAGGAATCATGACCATCATTCTACAAAGTAGGAACCTGAACCACAGAGAGGCTCGGGGTCTTGGTAAGGGTCAAGAAACCCTGTAAACAGCAGAGCAGGACTAGACTCTGGGTGTGACGCCAAAGCCCATGCTCTTAGCCACCCAGTTCTGGAGGCCTTCACGTCCCGCCTGTGAGCAGAAGACATCTGTTTCTGCTTGTTCTGACTTACAGCGTCCTGCCTAGGGCTGGACATTTAGCATCTAGTATTTGTCCATTAGTAGTTTGATAATCTAGTAAAAGCCAGAAACGGACTTTATTAAATTATATTTTTATTCCTATTCTTTTCCTTCTCCACTCCTATTAGCTGTCTAGCCACATGTCCTGTCCAGTTCATCTCGCATGGTTTGAATCTTAGCTTCTCCTCCCGCGAGTTGTGAGAACTTGAACTTAGCTTCTCTAAGCCTCCCTGTCCTCATCTGTAAAAGGCAGCTATGCCCCCGTACAGGCTCGTGGTGAAGATTAATGAGATAATGCACGAGGTCTGTGCCTGGCACAACGGTGAACACACAATCACATATCAGCTCTCACTATTCCAATCTCTAGTCCTCCGGCTGAAAAACTGGCCCAGATAATAAATGAAATTGAAATTATTTCCATTTATCAGTGACATTTTTAAGACTACTAGAGTACTTTTTTCCATCTTTTTTGTTTTGTTTTTTTAGCTATGTTGATTCTGGCACATAGTAAGAAATGTATATTATATGATGATCCAGGACACATACAAACACACACACACGTAGACACACAACCCTAGAACAAAAATTTTATATAACATACTCACCATTACTAATGTAATTCATTCTATTTTCTATTTCATTTTTTAAAAATACTGGTTGCAACACATTAAATTTACCCACAGTTTAAAAAACACTACATATCATATGATTCTATTTATATGAAATTCTAGCAAAGACAAAACTATAGGGTGAGAAAACAGATAAGTGGTTTCCCAGGCCCAAGGTGGGGGGAAGGGTTGATTGCAAAGGGAAAGGAGGGAATTCAGGAGTGATGGAAGGTTCTAAATCTTGATTGTGGTGGTGCTTATATGACAGTGTACCTTTGTTGAAATTCACCAAACTGTACAAATAAAAATGGGTGAATATTATGTTTGTAGAACTCCATGAAGCTGATTGTTTAACAGAAGAGTATTATGTGGTTAGTAAAATGCCAATGTTTTATTCCATCTGATTTGGAATTTCCTAGCATTCAAATTACATATTTTAGGAATACCCATATTAACCATCTAGGAAGCTAAGAACTATGCACCCTTATTGGCTGGCCATCAAAACTGATAACCATTGCCATCAAAACTGGTACCAGGGCTTTGTCATTTCACTTAGTGATGGAACCACAGTCTGAGGGGTCAACAATTTCAGAGATGAGGAAACTGAACTGGTTGTTGGTGTAGAAAAAACCCACACATTTGGTGTCAGAAGTGTGGTGAGTGAAAATCGCGCTGACTGTCTGATTCTATCACCCATAGTTTTAACCCTGGGGGCATGACCTCCCACACGGAGGGAAGTCTGTATTTTCTATTTCCTTCTCTAACTCATTTGGCTTCAAGGACTATTTGTCATTGCTTACGTGTTGGATCCAATCTGCTGCTGCCACTTGAAGAAATATATTTCCCATGTTTCGACAGACGTTAGACGTTACATACCAAATACTACAGCTCGAAAGCGATATCGCATCAGTTTGCTTTTCTATAAGAAAGCTGGTGAATAACAACAACAACAAAATTTTAACTAATTTAAAGGACCTTCATGCAAAGACCAAGGTCACAGCATTTTCAGGCTTTCCAGATAACTGTGGCCAAGTTTCATCACGTCTGGTCAGTCCATTAATAATGTCTGGACAAAGGTATTTACTGAACTGTCAGGTCTATGATAAAATTTCCCACGCTGTCACTGCTAACGAAGATGAATTAAGGGATCAGAGCTTCAAAGTCTCAGAGTGGCTCAGGGGAAAAAAACGGAGCAAAAATATTAAATGATTAAAGAGCAAAATTAATGGAAGAAAGGGCCCTTCGTCCTACCCTGAGAATCACGCAGCAGAAGGTGCTACCTCCTTACACATTTCACCACCTTGTCTCTTTCCCCAGTTGTAGAATGATATTAGTAATAGCTAACAACAGCAGCTAATGATAGCAATGGCAATCCAACTTGGGGGCTTAAATGGAAGGCCTGTTACTGATGTTAGCCCACAGATCTTTTTTCTATCCTTTGGCCCAAGGCATTAACCAGCACAGATTCTTTTTACATTAGTTTAAATTAGTTTCCAATATTTAAAAACTGAGAAATTTCACTAATCCAGAGTTTCCGCTTTTAATTAACCAAACACACAAAAACAAAAACCCTGAAGATTTAGCAACTCTTGGGCCCACATTCTATGCAGCAACAATTGGCTGGAATTCAGTCTAGTTGCCCCATTGGATAGGTGTTCCCAGTCTCCATGATCTCCCCCACGCCCCAAACTTGGCCCAACCTCACTCATTGACGTTACCTGCCCAGCCTCCATAGGCATTTGAATTTGATACCCAACTTAAATATGAGCATGATTCATTTTCTGAGAAAAAAACTAATGCTTCCTCTTATTGCTGACAGACTGTTCGAGTCTTAGATGTTTTGCCTTAGCAATAGATGGGCCAGAGTTGACATAAGGAAAAGCCCACTCGTTATTCTCACTGGGCACCCTGGGAAAGCAGCCAACACTGTCCCATTGTACATCAAGGCACACCAAGGCCAGGCAGGCAATGTGATCCCTCAGTGCAGGGGGAACAGTGCCTGGTTTGGAATTCTGACTGGCTCAGTTCAAGGCCATTCCTACTTACTAGCTGTGAGAATTTGAGTCATTATTTCCCCCTCTGCATGTCAGTTTCCTCTTCCTAAAATAAAGGTAATACCCACTCAAGTGCAGCTGAGGTTCAAAAAACATAATTCATTAAAAATCTCTGGAACCCAGTAATTTCTCAGTAAGTATTAATTGCCTTTGTCTCTCTTCTACAAGGTGGAAGCTGTGGGTGTCTTTATTTGTAAGGCCAGTAGTAGCTTTCATTTCATACATACTCATTTTAGTCTTCATGCCATCTTGAGGGAGAGGCCCTTGACTTGGGAATAACTCTAAAAGCACCTCATTTTTTAATCATTTTTACAATTTACAAAGAATTTTCATACCTATTACTTCATTTGGTCTTAATCAAAAGGATAGAAGAATTGTTGCTGTTAGTTTGTAGATGAGGATATTGAATCAGCTGTGTATTCTAGCTATCTCTGGAACTTTTCCAGTTCTTACTCTCTTTTATAGTAGCCTATAAGGCATTTTTATAAATTATTTTTATTATCATCCCTTCTTTAAGAATCAGAGCATAGAGAGCTTATATGACTAGCGCAGAGTAACACAACCACACAATAAGCAAGATAAGACTCCTAGGTCAAAATTCTTTCCTCCCCCCCATCAGTTCCTAAAGTGGAGTCCTAGGAACCCCAGTCCTGAGAGATGTTCCAGGGAAAAGAGTTCTCCTAAATTTCAGAAACTACTGTAATAGCTATAATTTACCTTCAAATAGCAACAACAGCAAAAGTATGATATATAAGTATGTTCGTTTTAATCTACACATTTAATACTTGCAATATCCCAACTGGAAATTTACATTCCAGGAGTCATGAGTTAACATCTAAAAAAAAGAAAACCCATTCACCAAACTCCCTCCCTCCAGAAGCGGCCTCTGCTGTCTTTCCATGTGGTCAACACCAGAAGCTTTGCTAACTGGCGTGCTGAATATCAGAAGTGGTTTTTCTTGGTGACTAAGGGGGTGTCCAAGAATATATGGACCAGCTAGAAACTCTGTAGGCATTCCCGTCCCTTTCAGGATTAGGGAGTGAGACTCCTGCGGGCCCAAGAACCTTCACCTGGCAAAATGACGCCCTCATAGGCTTGGGATTCCCAACTGGTCCTCTTTTCAGTTGACAGCTGTGAGATGCCCCCACCTCCCCATAGAACCCTAGCTCAATCTTGCTGCTAGAATATTGTCCCATCTACCTCAAGGAAATCTTTCCCACACAACACAGTCAGAACACCTGAAAGGAGAAGGAGCTTACCCCTTGGGCCACATCTCTGTTTTTGTACCTGCTGCCTAATGTTGTCAGCAAGTATCTGGAAGTTTGGTGCCACCGCGTTGTAAACAACCATCCGACGGCAACGATTGAGGGTGAGGAGACCTGCCTCCATGTACCGTTAATCACTGGAAGCTACTGATTCAATAACAGCCACCACCAGCCAAATTGGCTTAAGTCAGATGGCAATAAAAGCTTGGCATCGTATAGACCGCTCTCGGCCATTGCGCTTACTAAACGTAGGGCTCCGAGAAGTCCTCAAAGTGAAGAAACTGGTTTGACTCAACATTTACCAAAAAACGCACTTGAGGACAAAACTTTGTGCTTTTGTTTTTCAGGAACCTGAATTGGCATCTCATGGAATGAGCTTGGGAAAATCCTGGTCTAGCCGTGTCTGACCCCTTCGCTATTAACTGACATTTCCTCCAGGCAACGAGAGGACCAGACTTAGACACTGGGCTTTCACGCCTTCGGAGCTGAGTTCTTCCTATTGTTCTCTGCTCTTTTCTTCCTTCTCTAAGTAAATCACAGGATCGTCAGAAACCCTATTGAAGCCTCTCTAGGATGTCACTGTGATCTTTATCTTCAAAGCCATCCTGCTAGGCCCTCTGGCTTGAAATTTGCATGACAGCTAAAGGAAAGTAAATTTGGGAGCTGGCTTCCTTTGATAACCAAACACTTCTCTTTCTTTCTTTGTTCTGAAGGTACGACTTTAAAGGAATTCAGTGATAAGGAAAATAATTCTACAGTATTTAGCTCTGTGCAGCCACTGTGACTGGCTTGGGGCATTTGCTTAAAATGGGAACTGTGGGGCTCGTCTTCAATAGAGGTCAATTATTAAATGACTGGACTGGAAGGTTTAAAAGGCAAGCAACCGTCCTGGGTGGGAGCCACATGTGGACGCAGGAAAGAGGCAGAAAAAGTCAACTAAAACATCATCCTCAGTCCCACTCAGTTTGCCTTCTCTTTAAGGAGCTCTTCTGCACAGGTGCAGCCACTGAATTGTGAGCTCCAGTGTAAAATGAAAATTTGGGGCTCTGGGGCTGGCCCAGTAGCCGAGTGGTTAAGTTCGCGCACTCTGCTTGGGGGGCCCAGGGTTTCACCGGTTCGGATCCTGGGCACGGACATAGCACTGCTCATCGGGCCATGCTGAGGGGGCATCCCACATGTCACAACTAGAAGGACCCACAACTAAAAGTACGAAACTATATACCTGGGGGGCTTTGGGAGAAAAAGGAAAATAAAATCTTTAAAATGCAGGGCTCCGTGTTCAAAAAGCAGGAAAGAAGTGCCGTTAAGGAACTAAAACATAAAGTACTTTCCTTTCTTCCTTAGTCTCTCTCTCTCGTCATTGCATTTCTCATTTGCAATTAATGTCATTGCAAGTAAGGAAAAATTAAAATTTTTAATTATTAGCATGAAGTTTACTTGTTGTCTTTATATGGTGCAATGTCCACTTTAAATGTTAATATAAGAACATTAATTCACATGCTGAATCACCAAAATCACACAACTTGTAATGCATAGCTTGTACATGCATATATATTTTGTCCTTGCCAGAACAGGAGAAATGCTGCACAAAACTAACACAGCTGTTTTTATTTCGCTTCTTGATACACACACATTCTAACACTCTCTAGGCCCTACTGATGAGTAAGGACGGGCTGAAAGGATAAAGGAACTATGGGTTGCCCTGTCTTTCCTTTTCCTTCTGAGTCATACAGGGAAGTCACGTGAGTAAGGAAGGACACGATGGGCTTCCTTGGTTTTTCGTGTTTCGTAGAACGTTACTGCCTTCTTTCTGCATTTGAAGCAAGTTCTGGTTCAGAGAGAAAAGCTCTTGGGGCTGGAAAGGCCCTGTTTACTCAGTGGTGGATGTGACACACTCTCTTGAGCGCTTTGGGTCTCACTCATCTCGCACGCATCTTGCCTCCTCTGGACTTCTGTGTTCATGGGGCATCATGAACGCTACATGCAAAGAACAGCAAGTAGACACTCTCCCTATAGGTACCTCTTCTGCTCACACGCGTGCTCCATTGTCCCATCAGACTATACTTACAAACACAAGTTCAAAGATAGAAGTAGTCAAACTTTCAAGATGGCGACAGCAGAGCATTAAACCGAGTGTGGGGCCTGGTGAGCCTGGAGCCCTGTGTGACTGCACAGGTTGCACCCAGGAAACCAGCCCTGCTGCACGTACTAGATACAGGGCTAAGGGCTTACACCCTAGAGCCGACATCTGAGGGCTGTTGCAAGACAGGAGAACATAACGTGAGCAGAGGTTCTCACATTTTCTCTGTTCACAGTGCTCTCAGCATCTCAGTAATTTTTCATAGCACCCTCAGGCCAAAAGAGATGCTTAGCAGTTCCACTTATTAAGTTGTTAGGTCCAAACAATTTAATTAGTATTATCTCCTAATGAATTAGGAGCCATTAAAAAATACACCTAAATCAAAAAAAAATTGTATTTTATCCTCAAGTAACCACAACTACTTGCTAAAAGGATGTATATGCTAGGGGATGTCTGTTGGACTCTGAAGCTCCTCACACCTGGCAATCAGACTGGATACCCACCACGGTCCTCATTTCCTGGTCCCCGTTGATTTTCACATAGCACTTTTGCTTTTTATCAGAGCAACTGTCAAAAACCCAGCTTCACAAAAACGACATCGTAGAAATGAATTTCATGCGATCTTTGTTGAAATTGAACAGCCTCTAGCCGGTAGTTCTCAAGGGTCCAATAGATGTCGAGTATCCCTGTTTCCTACAAAAATTTCATATATCCCACAGCACCTCTGTGAGTTCACTATGACACCCTGGGGTACCTTGGTATACAGTTTGGGAACCACAAGTGTAGAAGTTAAGAATGTGGGTTCTGGAGTCATCATCCTCACACGGATGATGTAAGGATTATGCCCAGTACACACAGGAGTTCCAGAAAAGTTAGGGCTCCCTGGCACTTACCTCTCTACAGGACTCATCTGAGATAGAACCTATATTGCCTAAAACCATGACCTAATGATGCATCTGTTGCTGTCTCTCTTTCCATTTCTTTATTTATGAAGTGAATGTTTATTGAGCACCCACTAAATTAACCAGCATTTTGTCTGGTGCCGGGGGTACAAAGCTTAGCGTAATGGATATAGTACCCGCCCTCAGGAGCTTGAGAAGCACAGAGAAGACAGACAATCCAGTAACCACGTGAAAATGTCATTATAAACAGTACATAGTGCTATGCACGAGCCACTCTGAGTACTTGAGAAGCTGATGACTGGTAGCTTCGTCTGGTCTTGTGGGGGGCAGTCTCAGGAAGGAACTCTGGGAGCCTGGTTTGAGTGAAGTCTGAAGGAAGTGTCAGTTGTGCAAGAGTGGAGGAAGATGAGATTTTTCTAGGAAAAAGGAATAGCAGAAAAAATGACCCCTGCAGCGAGAGGGAGCAGGCCCTGCTCGGGGGAGTGTGGAGCCTTCCCTGTCACGGAGAACACTAATTTCACAGGTAACGCTGCTGATGGCAGATGCCTGCACTAGCAGGGAGCCGAGATGATCAGCTGGTTCTTGAGGGCGGGGATCACAGAGAGCAGGACTTAGCTGACTTTCCTGTAGAGGGCATGTGAGCATGTGGCCCCCATCACCGCCACTCAACTCTGCAGCTGTCACACAAAAGCAGCCATGGATAAGACATCAACAAATGGGCATGGCTGTGTTCCAATAAAACTTTATTTACAAAAGCAGGGAGAGGCCGGCTTTGGTCAGCTTGCAGACCCTCGCTATAGAGGACTTCCACGTGTGCCTCATCGGTTGGGCCTGGAGACGGTAACTACCTCCTGAAAAAAACAAACAATTAAAGCTGGTCCTTGGCCTCTTGGGGTTTCCAATGTAAACAAGAAAATAAACACAACACGTAAACACAACATACAGACACCAGGAGTGGAGTCACGGTCTGTCAAAACTCTGAGCAAAAACACTAATCCTTACCCATCTCCAACATCTTTAAATCTACCCAAGCAACCTCTGCTTTTTGGTAGAGAGGGGAATGTATTATTACCAAAAACTAAAGATAATAAAGTTGCTATTATAACAAAGATTGGAGAACTCGGGCAAGGAGGGAGGGCTGGAGACCCATTGGCTGGTGGCTCTGCGCTGATTCATTAACACCCTGCATCTTTCCTCACCCTGCATCTTTCGCAGTCTGTGCTTTGCCTTCACAAGCAGCTCCTGGCTGGCTTTCTCCCACTAAAAAGAGCAGTGAAAGAAGCCTTTGCACTTCAGGCATCTCAGAGAAACAAAGAAGGTCAAACTGAGTCTCCTTATTAGTTGTTATAGTAACAAAGAGAACATTGCAGAGGCACTGAAAACGCCACTCTGGAGCCCACTTTCGGAGCTGCCATCACAACACATCTCTGCTTCCCGTATGTAATCCACTTGCTGAAGGGCATCTGCACCTGTGTGCTGGAATTCCCACATCTCCTGGCATCCCAGCTCTTCCTGTTGACTTCCCAAAGGTGTCTTAGTTAAGAACACCCTGATGACTGCCTCCAGGTGCCAAATCTCACCTGATGGGAACTCTCTCCATTTCTATCCCCTCAATGTTTCTTAAAACAGGATTTTATACCACCTGCATTGGTATTACCTAGAGATGCTGATTGAAAATGTAGATTTATGGGCTCCACCCGAGATCTACTGAATGAGCATCTTTTGCCAACATCTGATAACTGCAGGCTCAGAGAATAGAATGTGGGCGGCGGTATCTCACTCAGCACAGATATAGGCAAATAATTATCACCTGGCCCTGCCTTGGCTGAATCAAATCACCACAAATTGAGCCAATAAGCTTGCTTTGAAATCAAGCTACTGTTGTCTTTCATTAGAAGATGGGCGGCCTTACCTCCAATATTTAACCCAAAGAACTTAAAACCTCAATATGAATGGAAAATATTGATTTTGCTGCCTTAAAAGAAATCTGAAAATGGATGTATTTTTTCTGAGACTAAAGAGAAGAAGATTTTGTTTATAGTTGATACAGTATTCCTCCTCTCAAAGTCAAGACGGTCTCAAAAAGAAATCATAAAATGTCTCTTTATACAAATGTATGTTCTCTTTAGCTTTTTGTTTCCTGAGAAACCTGCTTAAGTACTGTGAGCCCACGGATCAGGCAGTGTGAAGGCAGGTTTTTTCCTTGCTTTATTCACACTGTATTTCCAGCAACTACCGCACAGCCTGGCATAGCCAGAGATGATACTGAATCAACACTTGGTAAATGAATGAATGAATTTCCCAAGCAGTCCCGCTCTAGAAGTCATTTTAGTAACTACTGCATTATTCCACCTTAAACTAGGTAAAAGTTCTCTTTAGCACTGGTTGAGCATGCACAGGGGGATATGCAATTTACTCTCCTATCCCCTACCCCACCTCCTGCCCCTAAAATGTCACTTTTCTCAGTATATAATTAAAACAGAAACAGCAACTGGCTAAGAAAAATTCTGTGGTTTAATCTCCAGATTTCAGTTTATTTGCAATGTTGGCACAAGTGCTTTAGAATTTAGCTTGAATTATGGACAAATCCACCATAGCTTTGAAAATTCCCCTTTCCCACACTTGTATGTTTACCACTTGGGTTAGGGAGTAGAAAAAGAAAAATGAAAATCATTTCAAATCACTATTCTCCTTACCTAAGGCCAGAGGTTGAAGTGTTTTAAATTTCTTGTGGTTTCCACCAAAACTCTGAAACTAATAAAAGATAGTGTTGGAGGTTCCTATGATCTAGAGCAGGGGTTGGTAACTACAGTGTGTGCAAATCCAGCCTGCCACTTGTTTTTATAAATAAAGTTTTATTGGCACACAGCCACGCCTATCTGTTTACGTGCTGTCTAAGGGACCCTGTGACTGCTTTGTCTCTGCATCTTCCCTATGAAAAGCTTTCCCCTAATTCCTGTTGGTGGAGGGCTCCTAACCACCTTTGGTTTGTGTGGCCTGATTTGAATTGATGCATGCTCAAATAAAATCTTGAAAATTTTGCATCTCAGTTTACCTTTTAACAGGGCTAAGAGATCTTGGGCATATTATTTAGACTATTTAGACTCCTTAAGGCTCAGTTTGCCATCTATAAAATGGGAACAATGATACTTACCTCACGAAGCTGTCGTGGGGATTAAATAAGATGGTACAAGTAAAGCACTTAGAATATGCTCAACAGTAAATAAAAGCTGCTAGGGTAACCTAATAGAACGCCAACTCTTTTTTGTCAATATGTTTCTTTTTTTAAAGGCCCTGAGAGGTTCCGACTTGTAGTTAACTCCATTCAGCAATATTTCTTTCCACCCTCATTAGCTTTAGACTTGCTTCAGCAATTTCGACTTCATTAAAATTATAATTATTTCTTTAATTCCGTTTCCTTTATCTACTTCTTCAGTTTAATCCCCCACGTTGGCTGCCAAGGCCCTGGGAATCAGGGAGAACCCCTTAGGAGACAATTTTAGAAGAGAAAGAAAATAAAATAGGAGCCAGACAGAGTCAGGAAAATGAACAGGGAGAGAATTATCAAAAATGTGTGTGGCAAACCAAATTTTTAAGACAAATATTAAAAAACACAACAGAAAAAACACCTAGGAGAAGTAGGATGTCCTAAAATGATGTTCAAAGAGCTACAGAGAACACAGAACACAAATGCATGCCAGCGAAGCCATTAGCACTCAGTCATTTCTAGATCCCTAATCCGCTAATTACTTCTTAGCTGAATTTAACCCTCCTTCCCCCAATATCTCCTCACCCCTGAGAAAAACACATCCTAGCCAGGGTCCTTGGAAATCCAACTCACTTAGATCCCAGAGGGAGTTTAGGCGGGGAACTCAGACTTCAGCAGGGCCTTTGGGTCTAATTGGTCCATCTCCATTTGGGGAAATTATCCAGTTTTTGAAAGGAGCACAAATGAAAATGAACCTTTTTATGGCCCTTTCTTGGGGCTTAGCATAATTTATTTTCTTCCTAGAAAATACAGGATAGTATTTTCTAGGGTGAAAATAATCATTTTGGAAGGGCCTAGCCCAATGCAAGGCACTGAGGAAGCACACCATCGATGTGAATTTGCCTCTGCTTGTGGAAAGAATTCTATCCAAGCATAGATAGGAGTTTCTTCTTCTATCCATTCATTCAACACATATGTTTCAAGCATGAGCTATGTGTCAGGCACAGTTCTAGGGCCTGGGAAATAGCGTTGCCAGATTTGGGGCACAAAAGTACAGACCATCCAGTTGAACTTGAGTCTAAGATATACAATGAACATTTTTAAGTATAACTATGTGCCATGCAATACACTTATACTAAAAAATAATTCATGTGTATCTGAAGTTCAAATTTAATCGGATGTCCTATATTTTATCTGGCAACACTACTGGAAATAGAGTCGTGACCAAGACAAACACCATCCCTGCCCTCTCACACAGCTTTACAGCAACTTCAGCCTCAGAAGCCCACAGGATTCAATTCCCCTCTCGCAGTTCCCAGTGGGAAAGCCTGCGGAACAGAGTGACTATCTCTTTAGAGGCACGTCGCCACTGGGCACCCATTTAACAGATGTCACTCTGTATTGTAATTGCAACTTTATTTCCTTGTTGTACTCTCTGAACTTAAGGTCCTTTGTGACAGGGTCTGTGTCTTTTTACTTCGATAACCCCAGACTCTATCTAGCACAACACCTGGAACCAGGAGATGCTTGGTACAGACCAGCTTACTGAACGAGCAAGCAAATGCGTAAACGGTTAGATTGGCATTGGATGCAATGGCAAACCATGCTCATGGCTCGTAAGGAAAATATTCACACACCTTCAGAAATACTGAAGACACACAGAAAACCACATTGCCAGAATCCAAAGACCATGTGGGTGAAGAATGACCTTTTATTTTAAAATGTTTTATGAAGGTACTCCAGACAAAATAAAGGCTTTAAGAAAAGGAAGTGGGGGGATCCTGTGAGGGAGAAATGGTAACCCTGGAAAGAATACTAAAGGGGCTTTTAAAAAGTTATTTCTTAACATAATAGGTAAGAATGCATCAAAGCACTGATTTAACTAACTAGTAATATAATAAAATATGATTTCCAATAGTTAACTAGAACCATAATATTAATAACTGAGGAATATGATATAAACAAATAACAAATAATTAAGAGCCATTTTACTGTCAGTACTGACTGTCATACAATTGAAACACTCAGAAGGAAAATCACAAGAATCCACAAAAGGATAGATCCAGAGAGGTGCAAGGACATGATATCTACAATAGAAAATCATTTTGTGGCATTGACTCCTTTCTGTCCAGCTGTAAAAGAGGGAACAAAAGTTGATATCTATACAGTATGCTTCAATCACGCTAAGATTTTTTAAAAAGAAAGAAAAGAAAGGAAAAAAAGAAAAAGACAAATTTTGTATTGCAGCGTTTCCCAATGATGAGACAATTAGCCAGGACTTGAAGCTTCTTTTCTTCATGGCTTCTCTCGCTGCCATCCTGTGACCTCCGGGGTGGATCTGTGGCTAACCCATCGCAAGCGCGTCACACACAATTCTTGGCAGTTACTGTCAGTGCTCAGATCGGTAGGCGGGAAAAGTCTCTGTTCGATGAAGCTTCAGAGGGCTGGTGACATCTTTTCCAAAAAAAAGTTTTAAAACGGCAGTTATATTTCAAGAAAGCCCACAATCAAATTAGCTAGGAACAAGTTTCTATATAACAGAAATAACTAACATACGACACAGGACTTTTTCCAGAGGCCGCTCACAGGGATATGCAAAGAAGAGTCACGAGAGATTGCGTGATTAACATATCATTTGCATGTGGCCTTTGCACTGAGCTGTGATGGAAGCACTAGTAGATATGTTCCTCCTTAATTCTTAATTGTTCATCTTGATCAACTCCTATACCAAAGGTATTTAAGGGAGATGGAATCATAGGACTGTGGAAACTTCTTTCTAGGACAGTCTTTGGAAACCTGACCGGAAATAAAACAATACTCTACTTACAACTAGGAAGTCTTGCTATAAGGGAGGCCTTCTTAAACTCCAACTAGTCTTTATTATTTCAGGTTTAGGTTCCAAACCAAGAAAAGTGAAGAAGTCAGGAAGGAACACACAGGCCACCGTTAGCCCCCTTTGTGATATAAGACAGGCGTTGTCAAACCCTCTCCATAAAGGGCAGATACTCAATACTTTAGGTTTCGCAGACCATATGGTCTCTTCGCAACTACTCGATGCTGCCACCTGTAGCGCAAAGGCAACTATCATCCATACGTAACGAACAGGCATGGATTTCCAATAAAACTTCCTTAACAAAAACAGACAGCAGGCTGGACACGGCCAGCGGGCCATAGCTTGCCAATCTCTGCAGACAGATCCCTTGATTTTATAAAAGCAAGAGGCTTTACTGCCATCTGCTGGCTGAGGATTCCCACAGGCAAAGCAGTTCACACTGCAGACTGCGAGCAGCTCTCAGAAGCGACAGAGCGAAAGCCGCACGCCTGAGCACAGACAGCACTCCTGTAACCACGTGCGGATCAAGCCAGCATCATACACAGGGAGACAGAACTGCAGCTCAGGGGCGCACGCACGCCCCGCCGGAACTCACTCAAAATGACGCTGTCCTTAAACACTGAACCAAGCCCAAAGGTTTATGGTGGCACGTGGCCCGGAAGCCTTAAGTTGATGCTCTGACACATTATCACAAACTGCTCTGAGCTCCATCAGACCTCAGTGGAGTCCCTGGGTGACACCAGAAATCACAGATTCTGAAATTTGCAAGCCTCCAATCCGAACCATAAGAAAATTATATATCTAGTCATACAATCCCTGGCACACAAGAACAGTGATTATTATCAGAGAAGTTTGAATATTAAAATATCCCAAATCACAGGAAATAATTTCCTCCAGCCTCCTAGCCACTTTGAACACGAATTCTATTCTCTTGCCAACACACATATACACACACACACGTGCTATAACATAGAGAAATTCTATTAATGGGTTTGAGTGAACGTCTGGGTATATTTTGTTATAGTGTGATAAAAGTCGCCACAGGCAGCAGACAGTGCACAAACACTATTGTGCGAAATCCAAACCTTTGGCCAAGTTAAAGCCCTTCCTGAGCCTTCGACCATAGCTCCTCAGACTCTGAGTTTGTGAGAAAATGACTGACAGTATTCACTTGTGGTCAAGTCGAAACGAAGACACCAACAGCTTCTATCATTATGGCTAACTGGCTTTCTGGCTTGGTTTGAACGCCATTTTAGCTTAAAGCCAGGAAATGCATTGAAAGATTTTCTTACACTTTTTCAATTCACACAAACGTCACCAGCTGGTACTGGCCAGTAGACCTCATCTGGGCCCAGGCCTGTTCTCTGGCCTGCACAGGTCCTGAAACATTGGGAATTGCTTGTCCATATTTAAGTAACTGCAGACTTCCCATAAAGGGGTCGATTTCCCTGTCCTATTGTACGACTGGAAGGTGACACTGGCCCCGTATTCTGCCACAGCGTGACGGCTAGAGGTGGCTGCAGACCGTCCTCTTCCACTGAGGCCTGCACTCTCCCTGGGCTTCACCTGGGGCCTCACCACACCCATCTACCCCATTTCACTCTGGCCCCTATAGACACAAGCTTGAAACCTTGGTCTTTTGTCATTTTTTCACATTTTCTCAGATCCTAGTCTATTACTTCTCTCTTAACTTCTGCATGTACAACGTATGTGACTGTGCTAGAATTCATATTGAAAAACCAATGCTAACTTTTCCGAAGTAGCCACTTGCTCCAAGAAACTCTCATCCTTACAATAAGTATGTAAATTGCATGGGCTGGAACCGTCCTCTCGAGGAGCCATTTCCATCGCGCGGTGCCCGCCTTTGAAACACCCACGGTGGCAGGATTTCCTCCCACGGGGAAGAACATCTCAGATAAGAAAGAAACAGCCCTGCACTGGGAGTCAGAACCCTGGAGGTCTAATGCCAGTCCCTCCACCCACTAGCCATGTGATCTCGAGCAAGTCCTTGACCTCCGGGGGGTCTTGGTTTCTGCCCTTATTGAAAGGGAGAAGACAGTCCTGCTCTTGCCAGCTCAAACTGTTGCCAGGAGTGCCCAACAAAGCAACATGGAAGATGCCTGGTAGAGTGTGACACAAAGATTTGGTGTGACTCTTTGATTTCCTAAAATTTTCTAAAGTCAAGTCTGACCAATGATATGTGCCTATTTTTCCTTGTTTTCGTTTTGAAACAGGGATGCTATCTTCCAAGGCAATTCAAGTATAAGGGTTCTAAAGATATTGAGCAATGGATCACCTATGGAGGAAGGGCAAAGACACCTAGAAGTTAACTTTAAGAAGGAGGTGAGGGAGTTTGAGAAGAACACCACACCCGGCTATCTCCTAATGCCCCTTATGCACGAGCTGCACTGCCTCCTTCCTGCCCTTTCAATGCCCCAATTCATTTCTGTCTCAGGGCCTTTGCACATGCTGAATTCTCTGTGGAGAGTGCTTTCCCTGGCTCTCTCTATGGCTGCCTCTTCTCTGACTTCAGATCTTGGGGTAAATGCTGCACCTTTCTGTGACCACCGCCTCCAAAGAAGTCCCTTTGTCGTCATCTTCCCCAAACCAACAACTCTGCTTCACTGTTCTCTATTACAAACACTTTCTTTTCCATGTGACACGGACCAAATTTGAAATATATTTATATTTGTTTAATTATTGACTGTGGCTCTTCTTTAGACTATAAGCTCTAGGGGCGCAGATACATGCCCGTCCAGTAGCCCCAGAATATCTCCATCACCTAGCACAGTGCTCGGCATAAAGTAGATGCTCAATAATCATTTACTAAATAAATGAATGAGTGAGTTAATGAATGAATGGAGAGGTGAAAACCTCAGCTCCTTACTAGATAGGTGATCTTTGACACACTAATACCCCTTCAAATTCTGTCTCTTAGTTGCAGATGGGAATAAAATACCCCCAGTGGCTGTTTGAGCACTAAATGAGATCACGTATGCTAAGAACCTAGTGCAAAGCCTGGTACACAGTAGGTCTACAAGAAACAGTAGCTTCTTTTTTTTTTACTGAGAAAGATTGGCCCTGAGCTAACATCTGTGCCAATCTTCCTCTATATTGTATGTGAGCTGCCGCCATAGCATGGCTGCCAACAAGTGGTGTAGGTCCGTATCCAGAAACCAAACCTGTGCTGCCAAAGCAGAGCGCAGCAAACTTAACCACTAGGCCATGAGGCAGGCCCAGAATGGTAGCTTTTATAAAGATACTCATCGAGTATGTCTTGTCTCCCTCATAAGGAACAAATCTGGCACTTCATAGTGGTATGTTAATGTTTGTTTATATAAAAAAGGAGAAAAAAGTTCTCATGTTCAAATAAATTTACAAAGCTCTGGTTTAAACAAGATTAAACAGATTCTTTACTGCAGGACATCTCAGAGCCTTGAAAATATTGGTTTACACTCTGAATCTCTAAAAGGAGAATTGAACATGCAGCATTTCTCCCAAACTTATTGGACCCTAGTACTTTTTCCGGAGAGGGCAATAATTCCCAGGGTCAGCAATCCACAGAACACAATTTGAAAAACGTGACTCTGTGTTTATTTTCTGCAATGCCTTCCTAAAAGAATCCTGTGGCTACAGTGTTCGACATACACTTGTTGAATGGTTTTCTTTCATAAATTTCTTCCACTGTCTTCATGATAAACCTCCTTCACGTGTTGATTCTGTATATGCCTAACCGTAGAAGAGAATTTCTATATAAAAGCTGGAAAATAGGCTGGGAGATGTAGTGAAGGTAGACTAAATGTGTCTTAGTTTATGTGGCAAGTGTCAGAATCAGCACCTCCCCCTCCTCACCAGAAGCAGTGGTAATAAAATGATAATTCCAAAAAAGACCAGCAGGTGGCGCTCTAGGACTAATTTTGAGGAGGAAATGAGAATTTTTCTCAAACCAGTTGGCTAAATCCCTTCATAAAGGTCTATATAATTTCCAAGATTAACCTCAAGATCTGTCAGGAAAAGTCAGCCTGAAACAGATCAAAGTAGGGGAACTGGCTAGGGGAATTACAACTCATAGATACCAGGAAACCAAGAAGAAATTATGAGCTGTGTAACCTTACTATGTAGCACACAGAGCGCCATGATCTTAAGGTTTCCCAATTTTGTTTTTTTTGTGGGGGTGAGCGGGAGGGAAGAGATAGGTAGGTGGTATAGGTGGAACAACCGATGAACTTATTCTATTTATCTGTCATGTAAACGACCATTCCTGATAAGTAAGATGATGTTAGGTGAGCCGTAAACAATTTTTTTTAAAACCTATCAAATTTACTGGTAAATTGGGTCCCGTACTACACACAGAGCACACACTGGTACTGAACCTCAGTGAACCTTGGTGACTAAAAAGTAATCCACATGATAAGATAAATGTGGACAAATCTACACAGGACACCCTGGTGAGGAACATTGCAGTAAATATTGGTGCAAATTAAGTATCAAGATAAAACACATTTACATGAATTTCTACACAGGTAACAAAAGTAAGTGAAAACAAATAAAATAACTGGTACAGAACATAAAGCAAAAAAATAATTTTGAAGCAATTACAATGCCATTCTCATTCACACAAACATTCTAAGACACTAGGACACTTCATTGAGTATTAATATGCAGCCAAAACAGGACAAACATAAGAATTGTAATGGAAATTTTTGTTCAATGAAGATCATACTATATAACAAAGAGCAAACAATAAGTTTTAATTATATTCAAAACCTAGAACACAATCATGTTCAAAACCCTCTAAATTCTCAATCACAAAGCTTGAGAATCCATCATTTATGCAGAAGCTCTGTGGCCTTTGTTCTTGTTATCACTGGCATTTATTTCATTAGAAACTTAGTCATCACTATCTTCAAATTGCTGTTTTGTAAGTAGTATTACTGTGTTCATTTGAAAAATCTATACCAATAAACTTGAACCTCATTTTACAGTAATGCCTCATTACTTTTGAGTATTGGATTACAAGAATAGTAAATAATAAACCTGAATATAAAGGGGATAAACCCCAGTCTAATTCGGATGAGCTGTTTGGTTTATGGCTTCCTATTCTTGATAGAAACAACAGCCATAAAAACTTCTCCAAGAACGGGAATTTCTTTCTTTGCTGTGATGTTTGTATCGCTCTGCTCCACTTCTAGAGGTAACATTATCTCTACTGTTGTTGCAGAATTAGTGGATTAGCCTTTGATAATCATCCCAGACCTGTCGGCTCTGTGTGGCCTTCCAACCATAATATGGGCTTTTTGCATGCACCTATATTTGCAATTTTTGTTGTTGTTGAAAAAACTGTCTGTATGCTGGAAAATAGAGTTGTTTTCTTCATAGGAACCTGATGTGGATATTGTCAGGGGCAGCCATATACACTCTAGGAGCATACAAACAGTATGCTAACAATACCTAAAACATCCTCTTTAATCTTAAGAAGAAGATTTTTAAAAATATTATTATTATATTATCAGGGCCCTGATGAGACTGTTAGCCCGAAATCATTTCTGATGAAATCCTACTCATTTTGGTTAAGGATAGTTAGATTATTAAGTTAAGGATGGTAAGATGATTATGTTCTTTATAGGGTATTTTGTATGAATAAACTGTGCTGAGATTTTTAAGCTCCAAGATATTTGCTAATGAATCTGAAACAGCAGCACGTCTTACGTCTTCCATGTTCCTCACTCTCAGTGCATCTTTGCAAACATGGTATTCTAGAGAAATCCAGTGATTTATCAGCTTTGATGCAAGCTGACTATTCTCAAATTACCACACTGCATCTCAGGAAGGAAGGCAATTTCTCAATTTCCTCTCTATGAAGTCTACCTCACTTTGGTTCTTGACTTTCTTTTGAATTCCAGGCACATGGAATCTAAAAAGACATACCTTCTGTATAAAGATTATCTTGGTGTGTATAGAAAGTCAAATTACAAAGCAATTCAGTCGCTTTGTGTGACTATATGTTCACACGCACCCTTCTTTTAAACCTACAATACTTATTCATCTTATCGTATATTAGAAAAATATGGCCAGTTGTTATAAGAGTATAAAGGTTGTTTAAAAAACTAAATTTATTTAAGTAGAAGAGACTGAATAAAACTGACAATGGTACACACCAAAAACTGCGATGATATTCAAAAATTGCAAAAATTTTTGAAGATGATATGGAACAAATGGCATTTGTGACAACCTGATCTAACCCAGCTCTCTCTGTAGGTATGTCTTGGAAAGTAAGCTTATGTATCAATTATTTATCAATACTGTCACTCACTCAAAGACACTGAGGATACGTCTTTTGAGCATCTACAATGTGCCATGCTCTCTGCTAGTGAACACAGCCTGCAGTCATAAAGACTAGAATGTAAGCACCCTTCATGCCCTCTGAACGTTATACATTCATTCAACAAATGTTCATGGAATGGCTACTCCATGCAAGGCATGGGGGATACAATGATGGGGAGAAAAGAAGACACAGCACTCCTGCCTCCTTGGTATCATTGCTTCCTGGAAGAGCTAGTCATGGGTTAACTGACCACATAATTAAATATGAAATGAAAATTATGCTGAGGCTATAAAGGAGTGTCGTCATCCTCGTCTCATGAGTACACACAATCGGAGATTCCACACCAGTTAGAACAAAGTCTGGGAGCGCACTGGAGGTGAGACAGAATTACCCAGGATGGGGGAAAGGCACACCATTCCAGGGAGAAAGAAGGGGAAAAGCTCTCTCGGGGAGAAATGACCAGCAGGAAGGGCTGAAAGGAAGGCTGGGTGACCAGTGTACAGAGAACAAGCATTTAGGGCTGAGACCGTTGTTTTCTAGGGTCATTCACTTGTTCCCGCATTTATTTATTCAGCATATTTCTGCATACGAACTAGGTGCTGTGCAGTGCCTGCTCCTCCAAGTTCTGGGATCTTGCACCCTGTCTTCAGCAAAGATCCCCTACATAGGCCTATTGGTTTATTTATAAGTTATATATGAACAAGATATTCTTATACACTATAAAACATACAAAGGTGCATTTGAAAGGATAAGAAATGGTTAAATAGACTTTCTAGTTGTTCTGTTGTCACCCCGTGAGCCACTGTGTGCCCTGCTTCAGAGACCATTTTCTGGAAGAGGGGCATCTCAGGATCTGCTTAGTCGCAGCAGAACCAGAGCCAAGGACTGCCCGCCTCGGTGCGCTCCCCTTCCGCTTGAGCACGGTTCCTAAGCTTGAGCATTCATGACACTCACCTGCAGGGCTTGTTAACACACAGATGGCTGGGCCCCACCCTCAGAGGTCCTGATTTCGGAGGTCCGGAGGGGGGCCTGGAAAGCTGCATTTCTAGCAAGTTCCCAAGGAATGCTGGTGCTCTTCATCATCAGTGAATAGATTATTTCTTGAAGCGTGGACCCTAGACCTCCTGCCCAGACCCTGTTGTAGGTGTTTGTTAAAAGTGCAGATTGCTCAGTCACGTCCTACTGCTTAAGATCTAGAATCTCTGGGATGGAGGGCCCAAGAAGCTGCATTTTAAGCGCTTTCCCCCAGGACACTGTGATAGAGTTAAGTGCCTGGGAAGCTGGGCCTTGATGGGGGCCCTGACCCTGGGAGGAAGGGGACTAAGCAGTGCAGCACGCGACAGCAGTGGGTTGAGCTGAGCCCCCCCCCGGGGCCGCCAGGCCCCCGTGCTTACCTTGCAGGTGGTAGAGCTGGCCTGTGCTGCGCTGCCGCGTGATGTGCTGCCAGTAGGCGCTGCGAGGCAGGGGCACCATGGTGCTCAGGGAGGCGGCCCGCTCACTCATCTTCATCTGGAGCTGCGTCAAAGGGAAGACAGTTTTGTGTCAGCAACCCTAGGACTGAAAGAGATCTGACCGAGGGAACCTGAGAGCCGAGAGTCTTAGAACCACGGAGCTAGGCGACAGCAACTCAGTGAGTACTTGCCCGTGGTGGTGGACAGCTGTTATTCTGGCTTCTTCACAGCATCCATTCTTCGCCGGGCATTGATTTTTCTTTGGGGAACTTTCCTCCAACTCGGCACAAATCCACCTAGTCATGGGGGGGCTGACCTCATCACTGACTCTAGGGGTGGCCTGGTGACCCAAGCCAGGCCAATAAGACACAATCCCTGGGGATATTTATTAGAACTTTTGCAGAAGAGAGTCTCAGTAGAGGTAAGCCAAGGGTTTAGGCCTGTTTCGTGCATCACTTTCTCCCCACGGTGTAGAATATTTCCTGGCACAAGGTAGGTACGCTCTAAATACTTGTTGAATTGAATGAATGAGCTTTCTTGTGGGGTTGCTGTGAGGAAATGAGATGGGACTGGAGCATATCTTGGAACAAGGAAGGGAGAATGTGCCAAACAATGGACACAAGTGAGAGGAGAATGGTTACAAACTGGAGAGTGAGAGTCTTGACAAGCTCCGTTGAGACCCTGGATCCCACTTGAACCCAGAGACTAGCCCTGGACTCCTCAATTACATCAGTCAATCCCATCTTTCAGTTGAAGCTGATTTGAGTTGGGTGTTCTATCACTAGCATCAGAAGAAACCCCTGGCTGCTCTACAAGCGCCTGATTCTTGCTCCAGATCCTGAGGAAGGAAAGGAGAAGTCGTGGCTCTGGGCTGCAGGCAGCTAAGAATATCTCACCCAAAAGACACTGTAAAGCCCCAGATCCTTGGGGAGTAGTCAATGGCCTGTCCGACCACATCAGGGGAACCGACCTTACAAGGGCGGTTTCAGAGAGAAGACAGCCTAGTAGCCTGGGCAGAAGGTGGATAAAAAGAGAGGGAAAAGAAGACAACGCACACAAGAGGAGTGGGTGTACCATCTGAGGCAGCTCTCCAGCCACCCTCTCATCTGAGCCCTGGGCTAGACACAATCACGATATAGCTTTATTATGTCATGACACAGGAAGGGACTATTAGCAACGTTTGATTTCCTGGAGTTGCCTGAATATCAAATAACTCACCCAGTCTTATAAAAATGAGCTGAGAAATAAGCAGATCTGTACAAGGATGTACGTTGGGACGTAGTTTGCAATCATGGAAAACTAGAGGCAACTTAAGGCTCCATCACTCAGGACCTGGTTAATTGCACTTAGAGCAATGGATACTTGGCAACTGCAAACCAGAGGAAGGGAGATTCCCATCAACTAAAAAGGAAACATTTACGTATTGTATCATTAAGGAAACAGTGAACTGCAGACCACTGTCTCCAGTGGAAATCCATTTTAACTGCTCATGCGAAAAATGGTGGCATTAAATGCCTGCCCATTTGGGTTGTATGAGAGTTCAGTGAGATGACACTACTTAGCACAAAACAGGTACAGGAAAAAGTGGATGATACCATTTATATTATTAGCATTGTTATTTTTAGTATAAATTGCAATGTCCATTTAAAGATTTTTTTTTTTAACAAAAACTTCCCCTCTCCACACCCCTTCAGCATGGTAGGTCTAGGCATGAATGTGTGTGCAGTCACTCAATAAAGCCAAAATAATATGAGGCTTTGTACCCTGGAGCCCGAAGCTTGTGGTAGTTGATGAGAATGAACTTTAAACAGAGATTATAACCATTTATTCCAAAGACAATTTAATTTATATGTGTTGTATTTACATTTAACCGATTGGGTTCTCGGTCCCTATCACAATAGGACAATTACTGAAATGTGTCCCTGAGTAGAATGACACAGTATTAGGTTTCATGCAGACGTTTTTTCCTCAACATGTCCTGTTAGACAGAAAGAGCAAAAAGCTGAGAAGAGGGCTAGTAGAAAAGCTCTGTGGCTATTTCTCTATTTTTGTAGACATGAAAGTCTCAACATTTAAGAGCAAAAACCAAACCAAAACAAACAAAAACCTATTTACCGGTGACTTCTGGTGATATCTAGCCTCATTTACATGGAATGCAAGAAAATAAAGAGAGGAAAAGAAGTGAATTTTCAAGGTATTGATTATTTGATTTTCTTAATATAAAGAGGTCATATCTGAGATAAGAAAAAAGCTAATATAAAGAAAACATTTGGGAAATAGCCATCACTTCAATTATTCGCTACATTAATGTGAGTGTATTTCTGCAGCCCAGCATGATGTGACTGTATTTTTAGAAAGCTATTTAGGAACAAGAATGCAATGACACCAATGTCATGGTTCATGGAGAACATGATAAAGCTTGGCTCTCTATTTCTTCCTGAACACTTTTAAAGAATATCCAATTTTATGAAAGGAGCATTTTAATTGTCTTTAGAGAAAAATGATGAGAAAGTCTTCTTACTTAACAATGCAAAAATGTCTGAATTCTCTAAGGGTGAAAAGACAAGAAGCCATTTGGTGAAAAGTCTAGCAGGAAAGTTTCCATCCTCGTTCTTCTTTATTGACACAAGTAATTCGGATCCTTGATATTAACAACTATGGGTGCTCAGGCACACCACTGGTGGAAATATAAATGAACACTACATTTTTGGAGGAGTTAAAATTGGATAACCTAAAGTATCTGGAGAGAAGAATTGTATGCTTCCTCCTTTTTCTTTTAACCTTATACACTTTCATATACAGTCATGTGCTATATAATGATGTTTCAGTCAAAGATGGACAGCATGTATGACAATGGTCCCATAAGATGAGTACCATACAGCCTAGGTGCGTAGTAGGCTATACTATCTAGGTTTGCGTGAGTACACTCTATGAAGTTTAAACAATGTCAAAACTGCCTAATGACCCATTTCTCAAACCGTAGCCCCATCACTGAGCGATGCATGACCACAGTTTGATTTTTCCTTTTACAAGAAACATAGTACTTTCACATTAAGAAGCAAAAATAGAAATTACCCCAAACTGTAAAATTTTAAAGTATAGGTATTTCTGCTGTAACGTGATAGAGACATTCCTGAAAAACCTCCCATTCTGCAAAATTTTGGGGAAAATTGGGTTATAGGAAGAGCACCCAAAATGCACGCCCATTTATAACCAGAGTCATGTTACTTTGGAAGGTAGCTTGGAGGCTGGAAGTTGCCTAGGGATTACAAAATATGCAGAGGAACATTTGGTTGGAAATGCTGGCTTCAGAAGTGCAGGCTACAGAGATGTAAGATGGACTCTTCCAAAAAGGTAGACGCTGGTAGATGTGCAGCCCGTGAACGAGAGCCAAGCAAGGGCTGTGCGGGCTGCGATGCACCTCTCTGGGGGAGCCCTCTGTGCCTCTGCCCATTCTTATCTTCTTAAACTGTAGCTGGAAGAGGCTCTGTCTGTGCAGTTGTTTACTGAGGGCATTTTCCTTTCCTGCTAAAGGTCACAACTCAACTCCTGCCATTCTGGCCTTCCCTTGCCTAAAAAGGGGTTTTACACCAACACACTTCAATATTTCAATGAACCATTCTCCAATTTATCATCTGAGCTCAATGTGAATATACAAATGGTGTTAAAGTAGAACTGGATACCATATCTGACCCATACTTGTCCCCATATTTCCATTAAATACATATCCTTGAGCTCTACAGAGAACAGAAATCATAGCCCAAATCATCCATTTTGTATCCTGCAAGTGTCCGGAAAACTTAATAGAATCAGGGAACATCAGGGTTGGAAGAACAATGGGAGCATCCAGCCCAGTCTCCCGAGTTAACAAGTCAAAAGTCTAAGATCCAAGTTCACGCAGCAAGGAGGTGACGAGCTGACACGTGCTTCCCAGAACCCAAATCTCCTGTATCTCAGCACCTACTGAGGGGCACCTATTTGGTTCTCCATGTTTACTTTAGCTTAGTTCAATTCAAACAGCATCTTAAAACCATGGCTGCCAAATGGGAGACAATCTTTACAGCTGCTGATATACATTTTAACGTCTGATTTTTCCAGAGTTGATGAACTTACAAGGGTTGACCACCTGATCAATAAATGGGAAGCACATTTATTCAGCTTGTCATCAAATACTTGTTGACTTTGTTGATTTTGAGGCAGTCTACAACCTCAAGGAGCTTCTGTCCTGAGGGAGACAGATAAGGAGAATCAATTGCGAGACAGTATCGGTAAGGGCTAAGACAGACGACGTCTAGGTGCCCTGGGACGGCAGGAAAGGGGCAACAGAATGGGAGCAGTGGGAGCGAGGAGGGGAGTCAGCGGTCAGAGAGGAATCCTCAGAGGAGCTGCCACTCACACAGTCTGATCCCAAATATTTTCTCCTCTGTTCACTGACCTTCCAGCGGTTCTGCACTCTTAGCGGGCCGCAGGTCAGACCTGATCTGAGGTCAGATCAGGTGTCCTTGGTTGCCACTGCTAAATGTTAGACTCTTTAGATGACTGGATGTCGTCTGGGCTAACAGATGTGGAGGTGATGTGACTTGCGTGCAGGGACCCGAGAATGTGGTCAGCAGTGGGGAGTCACGTGTACAAATTGGAGGAACCAAAGTAAATACGTAGGCACAAGACTGGTTAGAAGAGTAGTGGCTAAAAATCATAGAATTTTAGAACCAGAAGAGAATTTTGTTTGTTTTGTTCACCGATGTATTCTCAGCTCTCAGAACAGTGCCTGGTAAACAGTAGACACTCAGGAAATATTTGTGGAGTGGAAGAAGTAATCCAACCGATGGTGGAGTCGAGCTGTCTCAAACCAGCCTGCAGAAGCTGAGTGTTACATTATCAGGAATTCTGCGAGCTGCTTTTTAAATACAGCCATCATTAAAAATTAAATTATATAAACTTACAGTTAAATAAATTGTGTATATATAATACAGCTAATTGCATAGATATTATTCAAATAATTACATGTATGGTGTGTGTGTGTGTGTGTGTATATATATATATATATATATATATAGCTCAAAACTCATCACTTCCTGATTATTTTATTATAATCTATACTCCTCATGTTATTTATATCAATTGTATCTATGTGGTAGGAAAACTATATAATAGTATGCTTCTGTATATCTCTTTCCAACTCTGTGTACACATGAATACACTTTTCTTTTTTCTTGAGGAAGATTAGCCCTGAGCTAACATCAGCTGCCAATCCTCTTCTTTTTTGCTGAGGAAGTCTGGCCCTGGGCTAACATCCATGCCCATCTTTCTCTACTCTATATGTTGGACGCCTCCTACAGCATGGCTTGACAAGCAGTGCGTAGGTCTATACCCGGGATCCAAACCAGCGAATGCTGGGCCGCCAAAGTGGAACGTGTGAACTTAACCACTATGCCACTGGGACGGGCCCGTGAATACACTTTTTTCAGAGAGCCATTTACTAAATATTTGCCAGCACACGAGTGAATCCAACCCATTAATCTAAAAGAAGGGCTGCCAGCGAAATATGGCCTCTAAATAGGCTGTGTGCGGTCTGCGTGCCCTCTCCAATTTCCCCACTTCTCACCTGGTTATCCTACTTTTCCTTCAGGAGTCAGCTCAGGAATCACCTCCTCTCGACATTCTCCTGACATCTCTTCTCCCTCAGTGGCATCAGGACCTCCTCCCAGACATCTCCTCATTCTGTTCTTCCTCTGATCATTGTTTTGTGATAGCCGCTAAACCAGCCCACCTCCTACCTTAGGCCATGAACTCCTGGAAAACGGGGATTTTATCTTTTATTTCTGTATCCCTAGCACCTCGCTGGGGCCTCCAGGGGCTTAACAAATATAGGACGGACGGATGAACGAAAGAATAAACCCTGCTTTTGCCCAGGTCACAGGGAACAGTGTTCAGAAATAAATCCTAATCAACCCAGCAAATTAGAAGCACTGTTGCCCAAGGCTGAACTCCTGCTAAAGCTTTAGGTCCAGGTTAGATTAACGCGCAGTCACTGGCTGCAGGGGACAGGACAATAAAGCTCTGCTCCATTCAAGTGGTGAGCAGAAGCAGAGGCTGGAGGGGGTGGGGGACCTGCTAACACACATACGCACAGTGGGCTAGGACAGTCCAACAGCAGGGGCTCAGCTCTGCACATTTATTCCTTCTATAGGTAGCGTTAGCTCAAAATCCCACCAGGGAAGAAAGACCAGGCTTTGTGAAAATCAAACAAATGCCACCCTGTACTTCAATGCTCAAACTTTTCCCCAAACAGCAGGAATGCACACAGCTCCTTTCCTAACCCAGCCTGAGTTCTGATGCTGCCCAGAGGCCTGAAATACTCAATCAATGGATGTAACTGATCGGGTTTTGAAGGCACAAAGAGTATTGTGCTTTCAGGGAGATAAACTGACCGTGGAGTCACAGACCCAGGTTTCAGCTGTCCTCTTGAGCTGTGTGAAAAGAGACACATCCATCCTCTTGTTTAACCTCAAATTCTCCTTTCTCACGGAACTTTCCTTCTAAGGAGACCGACAATAAAATGAAACAAATAAAAAATAATTGGATCGGCATGAAAAGGAATGAGATCCTGACACATGTTACGACATTGATGAAGCTAAAAACATTACGCTAAGTGGACGAAGCCAGTCCCAAAAGACCACAAATTACATGATTCCATTTACATGAAATATCTGGAACAGGCAAATGCAGAAGAGAAAAAGCAGATCAGTGGCTGCCTAATGCTAGGCAGGTGGCGACTAAAGGAGACGAGTTTCTTTTCAGGGGGATGAAAATGTTCTGGAGTTGATTGTGGTGATAGTTTCACAATTCTGTGAATATATTAAAAACTGAATGATACAGTTTAAAAGGGGGCATTGTATGGTAGGTAAATTATATCTCAATAAAGCTGTCACCAAAACAATAAAATCAGATAGTAGTATGTGCTGTGCAGACTATTAAAAAAAAGCATGATATAGCAAGTTACTGGGTGGCTACTTCGGTCAAGCAGTCGCAGAGGAAAGTAACATTTAAACTTGAGTGACAACTGGCCAAAGCAGGGTCCCTATCATTATCCTTGTCAACAACACAGATTCTTTTAAAAACCTCCCAATATTCACAATCATGGAAGTGCTGATTGCCAAGACCCTTCCCTCATAATGTTGGGCACGTCAGATCAATGCTCTTGGGAGAGAAAAAGTTCTAATGACCACTATGTATAACTTCTCAGCGAGAAAAGAAGAAGAAATGTCTTCCACGCCGCCAGCCATATTTGTGGTCTCCGTATTCTTCCCTTGGTTTGACTGACGCTTACTCGCTGCCTGTGCACTTCTTATTTAAGTCTGAGACCAGGAGTGCAGGGCCCTCATGAGTCTTAGCCACTATACTGCAGCCTATTGCCCTTCTCTGGAATCCAGCTGTTTTTACAGTAGAGCATTGTGTTTTGCGAAACTGAACAGCACGACAGGATGTAATTGTTTGCTTCTACAGCCAATCATGAGTACCATATGCCATGTTTGTGGCATCGGTCTGGATCCATTCAGAAACAAGCACAAATCATCACAATGGCAAACGTTAGTACTTCAAGACCTAATTCCATCCTCATCAGACTCTTAAACTTCCACTAGCTTGCTCCTTAAAAGTAACTCAAGTGGGATCTCTGCCAATAGCAACTTTGCAAATGCAAATCATATTATAATTTCCCATTCCCTCAACCTGGGCCCCCGTGCAACTGTAGACGGACTGAGGACACAGTTTTGACAATAAGATTGAGCTGTGAGTCAGAGCTACGTCTAATGCCTGAATCTCCGCTCAGCCTGACACCCTTCCAAGGCTCATGCAATTCTGATAGTAGACTCAGTTTAAGAAAGTATATATAAACCAACTTATTTTCTGTGCATATTTTAAGCACAAAATGTGGGCAAAGTTGACTCAGAAGGGACAATTCAGTCCATGAGAGAAAAAGTAAAACTGGGTTCCAAAAGAAACAGCATCTCAGTGTGTCTTTCTCTCATTCCACTCAAAACTCAGCTGTCACGTTCACACTACCCTTCAAGTTACCGCCGTTCTCCATCTGGCTTCCTGAACTATGCTTGCGAACTCTCCTGTTAAAATAATATTTGAAAATCTAATCTACCTATGCTTTCTGGACCCTGTGTCGGAGGTTCTCCAACTTTTGCAAGCCTAAGAATTACCTGGAGGGTTCATTACAATGCAGATTCCCACAATGCGGGTGGGGCACAGGAGTTTGCATTTCTACCGAGTTTCCAGATGGTTCCAATCTTACTGGTCCATGGACTACACTTTGAGAACCACAAATGTTATTTATCACAATTGGATCAGCATTCTGGGAAAAAAGTTTCCCACTGTGGTAAGAGCTCAAACTTGGCCGAAAATCTGGGTTAAAGTCTAGAATCTACCACTAATAATTGCATGACGCTAGGTTAGTTATCTACCTTCTGTATCTTTAATATCTAGTCAGTAAAAAACGAGAGCAAAACCGTTTCCACTTTGCAGCTAATTCCAAGAACACACATGACTAGTGGGGTTCTATTAATGTTAGCAACATTTATAATTAGCCTTATATCAATCAAAATATTGTCTTTAGCAAGAGTTTCTGAATGAGGTCCTAGTAGGAACATTCACATTTTCTTTTTAAACCTAAACATTTGATATTGGAGTGTGTTTCTGGCTTGAGGGCAGAAGCTTAAAGAGTTTTCAGGCAACAACAACAAAGTCACATATCGAATTGAATAAATAAATATGCTTAGAGAATATATGTAATTGCCTGGTCCCAGTTGGTATATAATGAATTCAGTGAACAAGCGTGAATGGAGCTCTTCCTACAGGCATGAAACAATTGTAGGAACAGGAGAAAATCCAAGAAGCTCTAGGGTCCCCGAGGATCAAAATCCCCCCCTCCTCTCCCAAGGAGTTTGTCTACATTCTCCAAGGCAGCTCTATCTTTGGATCTGGTAGTATTTCGTTTACCTGGGTTCAGTCATCAATTTAAATGGAGACTGCAGCCAAGAAATCAAGAGAAGACTGAAACTTGGAAGGGCAACAATGAAAGAATTAGGAAAGATCATCAAGTGTAAGGAAGTGTCATTAGAGACTAAGGCCAAGATATCCACACCCTCATATTCCCAATTACTACGTACAAGTGCAAAAGCTGGACAGTGAAGAAGGCTGACAAGAAAAAAATGGATTCACGTGAAATATGGTGTTGGAAGAGAGCTATACGGACACCCTGGACCGCCAGAAAGATGAACAAGTGGGTCCTAGAGCAAATTAAGCCTGAACTATAACTAGGGGCAAAAATGATAAAACTGAGGCTATCCAACTTTGCACGTCATGAGAAGGCAGGATTCTTCGGAAAAGACAACGATGCTGGGCAAAGCAGAAGGCAGCAGGAAAAGAAGATCAAATGAGATGGACTGACTCCAGAAAGAAAGCCACAGGCCTGAGTCTATAGAAGCTGAGTAGGGCTGTTGAGGTCCGGACATTGCGGACATCACTCATTCACAGAGGACAGGACATTGTAGATGTCATTCATTCACAGAGGACAGGACATTGTGGACGTCACTCATTCACAGAGGGCAGGACATTGTGGATATCATTCATTCACGGGGTCGCCAGGAGTCGGAGCCGACTTGATAGCACGTAACAAGTATTTTGCCCGGTACCTAAAAGGGAGCAGGGGAGGTACACATTTATGTGATTTTTTTTTAACTATTTTTTAAAACTTGTAACACATTGTATTCTTTCTTTCTTAGTATTGATATATTTTTATTGTGTTCAGGAAATACAGAAAAGAACATAAGGCAGACTTGAAATAAACCCCATACTCGTCATCTAGAAAAAAACGAAACCAAAGAAACAAAGAGAATTTTAACATGTTAATATATTTTCTTCCAGTCTTTTTAAAAATGTGCATACATAATAAATACAACACAAACTACTTGATAGTGTATACACTCTTATGCCAGCCTCTTTTTTCATTTAATATATTAAGAATATATCTTACATTCCTAACTACTGCCATCTTCTACACTGTCATTTTAATGTCCGTGTCACAGCCCATCCTTTGGCTGTAGCAAACTTTGTTCATTTCCCTAACCATTTTTAATTTACTAGATGAGATAATGTAATTAAATTCTGACTCAATCTCCTTTATAACATTTTTTCCTGCTAACCACGATTTGCATTCTGGGACCCACTCTATCAACAACTATTTCAATAACCACTTTTTGAATAAATTTGAAAATTTAATTTTAATTTAGATGTCAAAGTTAGACCGACAAAAATTACTTTTAAATATTACTACATCAGAAAAGTGGACGAGTTGGTGATTTTGTTTTTATTCTTAAACAAAGCAGCCTTACCGTCACATTATCGCCCATCATCCAACAGACTAATCTGTAGCCATTAAAAAGAAAAAGGTAGATCTTTGTGAAGTGATATAAAATAATTCTAAAATCAAGAGGCTGCAATGACTTATCTATGCCTGCTCATGGAGACAGCTCATCACTGGGATGGGTTTAAATACCATCTATCCACACTCTGATGATTTTCAAATGCACATCTGTAACTCCAGTCTTTCCCCGAAACCTCAGACTTGTGTATTTAACAGTCTGCTCCCCACCTCCACCCGGATGCCTAGTAGGCATCTCTCATTCAACGTGTACAAACCCAAACTACAGTTTCTCACGCTCCTTCCCCCCTGACCACTTCGCCTTCTAGGTAGATGGTTCTTCCAGCCTACCTGATGCTTTGTTTAAAGAAGGAGAAGAAAAAAACCTTTGAGACTACCTTGTTCACTCTCTGTCCTACAAGAAGCTCATCCATTGGCAATTCCTGCTGTTCTAATCTTCACAATGTGTCGAGAATCCACCACTTTTCACCACCGCCTCCATCTCCGCCATCCTGGTCCACGTCACTAGCGCTCACCTAGATGCCTGGGTGACCGCAACAGCCCCCGATACACCTTCTGGCTTGCACTCTTGCCCCACCCACCCCTAGTCTTTTCCAAACAGCTGCCAGGGTGTCCCTTTCAAAAGCGAAGTCAGCATATCTCCCCTTTTCTCAAAACCTTCTAGTGACTTCCCAACTCACTCCAAGAAAAATGCAAAGTCTTTCCCACGGCTACAAGGTCATAGGACCTGGCTCCTAGTTACTTGTAGACCTCACCTCCTACCTCTCTTCTCCTCCTTTCATCTGCTTCAAAATCACGGCCTCCTTGTACTTGAACATACAAAGCACAGAGCTGCCTCAGGGCCTTTGCACTTAAGGTCCTCTCTGCCTGGAACAATCAGCCCTTAAAAATTTTCAAGGCTCACTCCTCACTTCCCTCAGCTCTCTGCCAGAGTGTCACCTTATCAGAGCAACCAACCTCCATTACTCTTTCCTCTTACACTGCAGTCTTCACAGCATTCACCAACTCTGGATAGAGAGTTATACGTCTATTTTCTATTGTTGATTGTCTGCCTCACCCCCCATAACAATGCAGTAAGCTCCTTGAAGACAAGAACTATTTCTGGTTCTCTGATGTACTCATGGTTCCTAGAACAGGGCCTGCCACAAAGTAAATACTCATATTTGTGGAACGAATAAACTTATTAATAAATAGATAAGTTTTATATCTATTAAGTGATATATATTCTGGAAGGATACAAAAAATCTGGTGAAGTGTTTGCTTCTGAGAAAGTAAATTGATGGCCCAAGACGATAAAGCCTGGGAGAGACTTATTTCACATTGTACATCCTTATGCACAATTTGCATTTTATATCATGTGCAAATCAACTCTTTTAATCCAAAAGTCTTCTTTTGATATTAATGCATCTCAAAATGAATCACAGCCTCTTCCCTCAATTGCATACCATCCCATGCACTGGTTTCAGAACTCTGGAACTATGAAGAAGGTGCTGAGGAATACGTGTGAGTATGCCACTCCCCCAAGAACAGGCTCGCCGAGAAGAAACATCCTCCCACTTCAAACACAGCAGTTTCCTAGGTCCACCCCTCACCCCAGCCCTAACCCCTTCAGTCTTCTCCAAATGACACTTACAAGAAAATGAAAACCGAGGGAAGTTAAAAGGAGACTAGAAAAGCATTCTCAAAGAAGCTCAAACATAATTTCAAATCCCTAACCAGAGACAAGTACTCGAAATATCTCATGAATAGTAAACGTTTTGAACTGAATCTTAAAATGTTAGGTTTATTCCTACAAAATTCAGACCAAATGTCTCCCTTGAAAGAGAATAGTAGTCTTAGACAATACTTTAAAAAAAAAAAAAGACATAAAAATCAAGTACGTGTTTGCGGAGCATGCAATCTATTCACCAAGTCTGGCAAATCTACATTTCTGAGGTTTCTCAAACACCCTGGTAAAGTTCTAGCAAATATATCTTATTTGGTTCGGTCCTGGGTGTAATTTACTGAGATAACTACATTTGCTGCATTCTTTGGGGTTCCTTCCTCTTGATGAAGCAGGCTCGCTTAATCAATACACGCTGCTTAAAATCCTAATTGCTCCGCTAAGTGGTAGAAACCAATTCCTCTGGAACAGAGGTGCACATGCTGTCGAACAACTTTTGTAATCGCTGTGGGGCAACCACGCTGTTGACAAAAAGAGGTAAGTCATTCTCAAGGTGTCCAGAGGTCTGCACAGCGGCTCTTGCGCCCGCTCTTCCTCCACCTGCTGGACAGGTGCGATCTCCTTTGTGTTAAGAGCAGGAATGACCTCTTAAAGGATCTGGCTTTCTGCAATGAGAGAGCTTAACAACTTGTTCTTGCTTTCCTAAACACACAAAACCTGGTGAACATGTACTGCGGATACACATGGAAAGACCGGTTGATGTCCAGTATAATTAGACAATTAGGGAATGACGCCTGAATGGACACTTCTGTTCTCAGTACAATGGTATAATCTCTGAACGATTGCTTCAAGTTTTACTGTGAATTTTTGTATGCATAAACAGCATCAAAGCATGTGTCCCATGCTGTGCTCTCTCTCGCTCCCATTACATTTCTTCTAAGGACCAAGGAGCCAGACTCTCAGAGTCACTTTAGAGCAGTGGTTCTCAAAGTGTGCTGCCTGGACCAACCACATCAGCATCACCTGAGAACTTATCAGAAATACGAATTCCAGTGCCTCACCCAGACCAGCTGAAACACTGGAGGCGGGGCCAGCAACCTGTGGCTTAGTATGCCTTTTAGGGGACTCTGATGCTCCTGAAGGCAGAGAACCACTGTCTCCCCCTCCCGCCTCCTCACCCTATCAGCCCCGCCCAGACCACAAACACACACACAGTCAGGCCCCAGATGCCTCGGTTCCACCTCCACCGAGTCTCCCAAATGAGCACAAGTCCGGGCTTTGTGCTTCTGTCCCGATTCTTCACTTAGTAGTTGTGAACCACTCAGCCTTAGTTTCCCCATCTATGAAATGGACCTAATGAAACTGTCACTGAAAGGCACAGGACTCCAGGACGTTGGAAGGCAATACAACACTACCTATTTAAATTTAAAAATACTTACAAACTTTAATTCAGAATCCAAACTCATGAGTTTGGAAAATTCAGTTAAATAAAGTTAAGTTCAGAAACTCAGTAAAATAAAGTTAAGAGTATAGAAGAGCATGTGGACAAGGATGTTTAGTGTAGTATTTTTTATTAATGGCCAAAAAAATCTGATATTTCCATAGATGGCTTAATACATTAATGTTACTTCAAAACCCTGAAATATTATGCAGCCATTAAAAAGCATGAATAAGACCAAGGTCAGCTAACTTTTCTGTCGAAGGCCAGATGGCAAATGGCTTTGCAGACCATACAGTCTCTAGCACCAACTAATTAACTCTTTTTTTTTCAATGCAGGCGACGCCGTGTTCCAATAAAAGCTTACTTACAAAAACAGGTACAGGCTGGGTTTTGCTTGTGGGGTGTTGTTTGCCAACCCCTGATTCAGACCTATCCCATGTAACTTTTAACTATGTCCATTAGGCATTTATATTTACTGTTGAATGAGAAAACCGGGGGGTAGTTTTTAAAATGTGCAATGTGATTACAATTTTGTAAAACCAACGATGACCCCCAAATACTGATTATGTGTATACATCTATGTGCGTGTGTATATGGATACATAGACTTCTGTATAGGATTCAAAGGGTAAAGAGGAAAACAGGGAAAGATAAGTGCGAACTTCTTAACAAGATTTAGGAGTCGCTAATGAAGGGATAGGAGGGAAGGAGATGCATACAAATAGCGAAGAGAAAAAAAATACATACCAATAACCATCTATATGATCATATTTTTGTGGTTAGTTAAATGTTACATACATGGGTCTATGTAAAAATAAATTAAATAGGATTCAAAAACCAATCCTTATCTCCAAGGATAGTTGTGAAAATTAAACGAAATAAAGCACAAAGACGCTCAGCACAGAGCCAGCTGGAGCCGCTCGTTCCAACTCTAATTATCCCTCACTTTCACCGCGCCTCCTAACTTGGTTTTCTGCTTACACGTTCCCTGCCTGATGGCCCTGCCTTTTCCCTTCCCCCTTCCAATGAATTCTGCCCTCTGCATTCTTTGGTTCATTCACTCACTCACTGCATCCATTTATATACTCTGGGCGTCATCTATAAGTCATGCACTATGCCAGGGGCTGGAAACTTAAAAATGAATAAAACACAGTTCCTCGGCTCCCCAGGACTTTATAAAGAATGGCTTTAAATCTCAGCTCGGCTCGCATCACCATCTGCCTCCACAATGGCGCTCCTTCCTCTACAAAAGACAGCAGATCCTCTTCTAAGCAGAGCTTTCCTTCCTGCAGGCGGAGGAGATTCCTTGTATGTGCTCCTAGACCTAGTGCCTGGCAGGATTCCTGGCACAAGGTAGGCACTTAAGAAAAAGTGGGTGAATGACACTGAAACACTGATGGACAAATTGATTGACTTGACTGAACGAATGAATCATTAAGTGAATGAGAAACCCCCATAATCTTCCATCCTCTTGTCATTTCATCCTCTTCTACTATAAGTCAATAATAATAATGGCTCAGATTGATTTGTATTGAGTAGGTGACAGGCACTATGTCAAGAAATCACTTGCCTTACCCCACCCAGCAAGGTGTGTAGTAATATAATCCTCCCTTTAGAGAGGGGGAAACAAATGCTCAGAGTGGCGAAGTGACTTACCCAAGGACACTGAGCTGGTAAGGATGCCCAGCCAGGATTTAAGACCCGGCCTCCTACTCCAGAGCTAAAGTTCACATCAAAATTCTGTGTATTTTTCACAGGAAGTGTTGAGGATGTTATGAAGACCTTTAAGAATAGGTTCATATCCTGTTCATAGTGATAAAATGAAGCTGAATTTTATTTCCAAAGCTTAGAGAAACGGCAACCGGTCGAAAATCTAGGCTGCAAGGATATGGGAATGCCACCCCCGCCATCTTGAGGAACAGAATCTACCAGTGATTCCACCAGACCCTTGGAACCCCACTGTCCCAGGGGCCTTCTCTCAAGTGGAAATTAACTATCTGCCAAACGTGGTCTCCCCTGGCGGCCTAATGAAACCTGCTCTCACGGGCTGCCTGGCCCTGATTCCAGCTCTGACAGATGTTTGGCATGAAACACCCAACGAGCTATCTTTCCTTTCTCCAATTCCTCTCCCTTATTCTGACACATGGAGAAAAAAATGATGGGTACTCCTATCATCAAAATGTTACAAGAGATCACAGAATATTATTGAACTGTCAAGGAAATAGAGCAGGGGCTTACTTCTTGAACGTTACGAGAAAAAAAAAGGAGAGAGAAGTAAAGAAAAAGCGAGTAGGAGAGAAAGATTGCTTTCCTGTTAAGGAAAAAATGCAGTGGAGACACGACTTGGTGAGCAGAACTCTGGCTAAAACAATGCCTCCTTTGTCACTTGCGGCTTTGATAGAGCAGACTGTTAGTGAAATCAACCATTTGGGGCCAAATTTCCAAGTGCAGCATTATGCTGAGCACCAGATGCACTCAAACGGTTATTTTCACGGGGAATGAAAGTGATTTGCATCAATTTATTCAGAGCCATCTGAATTCTCAGCCACATGCATAAAACAAAATCACTGCTCCCTTTGCTTCTGATAACTTTTTATGCCTCCTTGCTAAGGAAATCCTCTCCCCACCTGTACATGGAAATGGATATCCTCAAAGACTGTTTGCCAAGGCCTCTTAAAGCGGACTCGATTGGAACCTGCACCTTGTTTTGGCCTTGGGAGGGAATGGATTGGGTATTCTGGCTTCATTTTTCTTTTTCTCTGCACTCATAAAACTATCTATTCAATCCTTATTTTGTTCATTTGACAAACCTTTATTAAGCCCTGTGCCAGGCCATGAGCTTATTATAGACACATGGGGCCTAGTCCCTGCCCTCTGGTGGCTTAGAGCCTCCAGTGGAATGGCCACTTACTCAGAGGTCAGCTTTTGAAGCTAATGCATAAGGCAAAAATCCCATAAGGTCACATTGAACCTTTAAACTCAATGGCTCAAACTCAATAGAAACAGGTGCTTTAGTGACAAGATGGCACACGTATGCTGGAACGGAGTCCAGTGAGCGAAGGCACGATTTGTGTCTCCTGTCTTAGGTTCACTCTGGAGTGGCGGGTTGGTGGGCAGATCGTCTAGACCACGCAGATACGCCGTACTTCGTTTTCCCGTGCTTCGCTTTGCAGAGCGGGCATAACTGTGCATATTTATGGAGTCCTGCTGAGTGCTAGGCCCTGCCGGAGCCCACAGAGAAGACAGGGGCCTTACCTCATAATCTGACACTGTCATGCTCACATGAACACCATCAGTGTCTTAAAAAACACCAAACAACAGCGCTCAGCCCCATCCCCCAGAGGCCTGGTGCGCCCATTTATATCCCTCATATCCCCACTGCTTCAAGGTGAGTATCTTTCTCCCAGCCCAGCTCACACCAGTTTGTGCGAGTAAAAAGGACTCACTACAAGAGCCCACATTTGTTGAATCTTACTATGTCCCTCCTCAGTGCCTAACGTGTCCTTGCTCATGTGGAGCACACAACATCGTGAGTCATACACCCTATTATCAGCCACGCATGACATATGAAATAAACAAGGGAAAAGGAGGCTGGGCCGTGTAGCTCAGAAGCGACATGCAACCCCAGACAGCCTGGCCCATCACATTCTGGCCCAGCCTTCCAGCAGGGCCTGCCCTACCTTCATGCCAGGAGTTCTCCACCTCCTGCTATTGACCTTCTGGGCCAGTTCACTCTTTCTGTCCCGTGCATTGTAGGAGGCTTTGCAGCACCCGTCTACCCACCAGATGCCAGTAGCACATTCACCCCCTTCCCCCAAACCCAGTGTTGACAACCAAAAATCACTCCAGATACTGTCAAATGTCTCCCAGTAGGAAAACCACTACCCATTGAGAACCACTGGTTTAGGGTGACTCTACAATCCAGCATGCCTGGTTTACATCTGTTATCTACACATAACTCTTAATCAGGGCCAGTCACACAGGGCCCCATGCTCAGAGGGACCTCACACTTGGTCTGATGCTGTGCTATCACCGTCTTGAAAATCTTAATTTTTGAACAGGAGACCCTGCATTTTCATTTTGAACCAGGCCTGCAAATGACATAGCCAGTCTTGCTCTAAACAGGGTTAAACTTTCACTCTCAAAAACGTCCCAGCTGGGAAAAAAGTTCCTACGGTCACCCTTCTGATGATACATAACAGAGCCTTTAAAAGCTCACCATGCAATTTTTGCCTTATTGAATGAAAACTATGAAAGCCTGGTTTACTTGTCTGTAACATGTTGACTGTACAGCCGGCTTTGGTCCCCATGTATACTCATGCTTACACACGTTTTGCATTTTCTATCATAAACTCCCAGATGTACATCTACCCCGACATTTTCCCCAGTAACTGCCACCTTTTGCTACCAGGGAAATGGCCATAATCTTCAATGAAAAGCCATGTCAGGGAAATAAATATCTTGGCAAAAATATAAAGCACAAGAGGTATGTGTTGTTCCCCTAAACTAGGGATTGCAAACCGAATGCCAACACGGGTTGTGCAGGTAGCATAAATGAGTAAAACCTCCTGGTTGTCAATACAACAAGAAATGACAAGAATTATGAAAAACTGAAGACCATTCGCCATATCAAAATGGTAGTCGCTATTCCATTATAACCCAGGTAGGCACGGTGTTACCAGATATTCTCATTTTTTCAAAAGATAGAACTACATATTTTGTGTGAAACCTCCCATTTTAAACATGGGGAACTAATTTAATTTTTTAAAAATATCATCTGTGCCAATACCTTGTAGACCAAACAAAAAGTGGAGTGCATGTGCGAGCCCACAACACCTGCCCTCTAAATCTTTGGTGATCTTAACTCCCTCTCCCTGGTCTGGCCACTTGAGACATCGGCCTAAGATTTCTTACTGCCTGAAGCTGAACCAATGGATAACTTTACCCCTCCCCCTTGCTAGTTGCATAATGGAGGAGGATTTGCATTTTTCATGCGGGGACAGGTCAATGAGTATTTGGGTAGGAACCTACTAAGTGGTTAATTTCCAGTTCTGCAGAAACAACTCACTGTATCTCCCCAAATGCTAAAAGCTTCATAGTTGGTGACAACCATCCATCCTGGCGCCACCTCTGAATGCCCTCTCCATGCTGCATTCGGGTTATCAGATTCTGGTCACGTCCAACACTTTAATATTATGGGGAAAAAAAAGCCACAAAAGGCAGAGCATGTGTCTGATGGGGTAGCCAAAAGCTGGAACCCCTACTGAATGATGCCTATGGTCTCTCTTAAAATGAGTGATTCTGGTTAAGATCATAAGTGGCCTCTGATTTTACTGAAAGGTATTTGAGATTATTGCTTTGCCTTCAGCAAACTCCTAGGAGAAAAAGTGAATCCACGTGGCTTGGCGGGCAGGGACGGGTAAAATAATTGCATTTGTATCTAATGCCTACAAACCAGGGTGTGGAGCGGGGACAGTGAACCACAACCTGCAGGCCAAATCCTGCTGGCCTGTGTTTGTACGGTCCAGAGCTAAGAATGGTTTTTACATTTTTAAAGTAAAAAAGAAGAGGAGGGGAAAGAGGAGGAGGTTGTGGAGGAGGAGGAGGAAGAGAAACAGCAGCAGGAACCAAAACCTAAAGTATTTACCATCTGGCCCTTGCAGAAAATGTATGTCAACCTTTGGTGGAGATGGATAAAGCACTTATTTCCTAACTTCTCAAAATAGATTAGAAATTGTATTGAACTGACTCCATTCATCTCCCACTCCTCATCACCATTCCTATCTTTATCCTCTCTGCCATGATTGACACTGGGAAAACTACATTACTCCCCATGGCCCATATGGTCAACCAGATGCACCCTCTGCCCTCATGGGAACATCTTTAGTTTATGTCACGACCTGCTGTCTTGCCACCATCAGGCTTTCAACTTACAGCCTACTTACGGAGCCACCATCTCAAGTATTAATACCAGTTTTATAGCTTATAAACAAAGCTACAACCTGTTAGCAACATTCAGTTTGTCTCCTTTTCCGGTAGAGGCACAGCCACCAGCTAAACGACGACCACGGCAAGGCTACAGGAGCTTACAGCAGCATTTATGAATCAGCTGAAAGAACTATGAAAACACACCATTGCACGGTGCAAGTTATGATGTTGTTATAAGCGACTGAAAAGAACATGCTCAGAAAATGACTTTTCCCCCCTAATATACAGAAACAAAAGTCACAGCAAATTTACGGGAGAAGGCTAAGTTGCAGAAGTATCTATCGTGTCTGAACAAACAGTTTAGTCTGTCTTAAAATGTCTATTCCTAGATGTTAATCCCACTCAGCCTCTTTTAGTTTCTAATGAATTCATGAGAAGTGCTTTGTGGCTTAACTCAGTTAATTTAATTTTAGCTGAGTAAGGATAGCACGGTTTCTAAAGTGTGGACCAAGGAGCCAGCAACACCTGGATTTAAATCTTGGCTCCATCATTTCTAGCTGTGTGTCCACACTTTGAACTCCCTAGCCATAAAAATGGATATTAGTTCCCAAGTCAATAGAGTCATGTTGAAGATTAAATGTTAACACATGTCTGGTGCCTGGAGGAGTGCCTGGCACATAGCAAGTTCTTAATAAATGTCAGATACATTATCATCACCATCAGTAACACGTAGCAACTGTTGATCATCCTAAAACTCAGCTCAGGCATAACCTTCTCCAGAAAGATGCCCTTGCCACTTACTGGAAACCCCATTTCTAGCGCCTGGAAATTTCCCTATCAAGCTTTTAAGCTCCACAACACATATTTTTTTAAATCAGTATCTCTTATCACACATTTTTATGCATTCATAGTGAGGGAATCCTCTGTCTCCCCCACCAGTGGCAACAGTTGTTTGCCATATGCCAGAAGTTCAACTATTGTTTCTGTTCCTACAAATATAATTATGTAGCCATGGTTAAAAGAAATTAAATGGAAGAGAAAGACATACAGTCCCTTCCAGACCCTCAAACCACAGTCCTGCTCCCCAAGGGTAATCAACATTCCCAGGTAGGTGTGTATCCCACCGGAAGTTCACTTTCTGTGCTTACAAAGTGCGTGTGGGCCTGTCGTGCTGCCTCTTCCTCATTTACTCCACACACCTTTGATATTACTGAGGGTGACTCTCTTCATGCTCTTGAGCTGCCTTGTATACTTCCTGTGACATCACTTGCCATCATTCATCTAATTATCCCCTTTGGGTGGACACTGAAGCCGTCTCCAGTTATTTCTGTTATTACAAATAAGCTCCCCAAGAATGGGAACCTCTTCTCCGGAGTCATTTCCCCAGCACCTCGTGGAGAGGAGGGCTCAGCAAATGTTGGTTAGACATCTAGTGTAAGAATAAAGAACCACTCCCCCCAGGGACACTTGTGTCCTCACCATCTTTGCTTCTGCTAGTCTATCTTCGGGGTAAATTCCTAGAAAGACTATTGCTCAGAAAAGAGATGCGTGAATTTAATTTTGATAAATACGGACAAATTGCCCTCTAATGAGACCACAATCAATTGGACTCACAGAACTATATTGCTGCGTATGTGAAGGGTATAAATCATAACTCCTTATCTAAATTTGAAGCTCCTTTAAAAATGCAAAGGATTTTTTTTATGTTTTATTTTATGTTCTCCATAAGACCTGCCATATTGCTTTGCAAGCAATAGATAGGTGTTTGATAAAAGAAGTTTGAATGATAATTAATAGACCAGGATATAAAAAGGGTTTAATTCAGAAGGGGACAAAGCCAATAATTGCTTTATCAGTACACCAATTAAAAAAAAAAATCTATAGGTTAACCCAATCAACCCATAAGCAGAAGAGGTAAAAACATGTTTTGGTGTGAGACAGTGGAGGATGTTGAGTTGTGAAAAGAGTATTTATACATAGAAAACGCCAGCAGGCAACGGTCTCTTTCAGCATCTGAATAGTAATGAAATCGATTCTATGATTTCTTTGATTTTTCTCTATATTTAAAAAAAAAATTGCGTAGCATATTGCTTTCTAAATTAGGTTGAAGATAAATGATTTTGGCTTCCAGAATGGTGGACGAATTGCGCTTGAATTCTACAAATTCACTAGCAAATTTTATTTGCAAAACTAAGTTCGAAAGTAAGTCTATCAATTAAACAAACAAAAAAAAAGAGGAGATGAAGTGGAAAGAGTGAAAAAGTGTAGTTCAGATTTCACTCTCAAACCTGTGTGCAGTCAGAGCTCCAGGGTATGAGGGAGAAGTCACCCAGGAGCCTAAATGTCACCCTGCGGCCCCCGAGAGAGCCTTCTTCATTGCAGTCATTCTCCACCTTGTCGCGCTTGCCTTGAAGGAAATTCTAAAAGTGACAGGCCCGGACGTGGAATGAGGAACATCCCACACACCGCCACTCCTTGCTCCAAAATTAGACTTTGTCATAGACACTGATCTCCAAGGTGGCAAAAATAGCTAGCTGCTCAAGGGAGCCCCGAGCTGTCCCCACAGTCTCCCTGCAGCTTCTCCGGCTGCAGCTGGCAGCTGATGGCAAACAAGCTTGCCGCCCCATCTCGTTCAACAGTGAGTCCCTCCCCGGGACTCCAGGCCCAACCCCACTCCCTGTTCTAGCATCCTTTAGAGTGAAGATGAATAACACACTGAATGTAAAAAGCAAGGAGGTGAGAGAGGAATTATGAAATACGAGATTGCGACCAGGTGCCCAAACTACCCAAAAAGGTGGGATTTCTTTAACAGTGATTTTTTTAGATATACTCTAAGTTGATAGATATTTCTGAAAAGTACTCTGATATTCAAGGTAATCTGAAAACACTATGACTATTCTTAGTAGAGACATAGGAGGGACACAAAAAGCCTTAAAACTCTTCAAGGGAGAAAGGTATTGTAGCCAGATGCAGAGATTTAGGAACCAGATAGAACAATGCTACATTCTTGGCTCCAGTGGCAATGAGCTCTATGGCTGCAGGCAAGTGACTTGACCACTCTGAGCGTCAGTTTTCTCATCTATATGAAAGAGAGAGTGATTCCTTCCAGGCCAAGGGTCATCAGTAATACTGTCTTGAATTGTAAGCCCCATGGGAGCATGGGCCTCACCTGTCTGATCACCACTATATCCTAGAGCACATTATCAGAGCATATTCGGTCCTCAACAAACATTTTCGAACGAACAAATGAATGAGAATGAATGAATGAATGAATTTACCTCACAGAGTTACTGTGGTGATTAGAGAAAAAGCAAGTAAAATGTCAGGTATATTGTAGAAGTTTTCATAAATGGTAGTGGCTGCTATTACTAAAGAGCCTGGCATATAGCAGATGTTCAATAACCAAATGGTATCATTAGCAAAACACCACAAAGTAGGAAAAATATTTAAAAGTCAAAATCAAAGCACCAAATAAATATTATTCCAGAAGTTTGCACAGTGTGGGGACAGACCCTAAGGTGGCTCCCAGGATTCCTCCTCCAGCGTTCATGCCCTGTGTGTCTGTCCCCTTCCCCGACTGTGGGAAGCATTTGTGACTTGCTTTGAATCAACAGAGTATGACAGGGAGATGGGATGTCACTTGCATGACTATGATACGTGGGACTGTGGCTTCCACCCTGCAAGGAGACTCTCTTGCTGGATTCTATGAAGTAAGCGGCTTTGTTGGGAAGGCCCATGCAGCGAGGGACTGAAGGTGGCCTCTGGGAGCTAAGGATGGCCTCCATCCAACAGTCAACAAAAACTGAGGCCCTCAATCCTACAGCCACAAGGAACTAAATTCCATCAATAACCACGTGAGTTTGTGAGTGGATCCTTCCCCTGTCTAACCTTGGGATGAGACTGGAGCATCTTAACCTCATGAGAAACTGAAGCTGGAGGCCCAGGTAAGCCATGTCAAAACTCTTGACCCGCAGTAACTTTGAGATAATCAGTGTACTGTTTTATAGTGTACAGTTTGTGTACTTTGCTATACAGCAACAAAAAGTTAAAACATGTAGTAATGTAGGCAAGACATGAATTGGCCACAGCATGGGTAGCCACTGCCCAGAGAAGGACCACTGGCTGAGAGTAACAACAGAGAGAGGCAGAGACTGTGGAGATGTGAGGATCCCCATTCTATCTAAAGAGGGCAGACACTACTGGACACATCTGACTGTTGCCATGTGGGGATGCGAGAAGAGTGTTGCCAGATCTTTTCACTTTTCAAGATAATACAGAAGTCTGAGTTTTATGTGAAACCTCTTAATTTTTAAATGTTGGCCACTAATTTGGAGTTTTTAGAATGGCAGTGAGCTAATCTCATGCATGGCAAAGAAAACATGTTTAGGGGTTGATTCAGAGATAAGGCATAAAGTGGGGTTATCTCAGCACGCCTCCTCCAAATTTGAGCCCCACTACTGCCAAGCTGGTGGCCTTGGGCCTTCAATCCAAGGGTCATTGTGAGGATTAGAAAGTATAAAGAAATTCTTTAAAATGTTGCCTGTTACAGAGTAGAGATATGATACATTTTTATTATTATTGTATAGTTTCCTACAGCTCTTGTAATAAATTACCACAATTTAGTGGCTAAAAATAACACAAATTTATTCTCTTAAAACTCTGGAGGCCAGAAGTCCAAAATCAGTTCCAGTGGGCTAAAGTCAAGTTGTCAGCAGGGCTGGTTCCTTTTGGAGGTTCCAAGGGAAAAGGCGTTTACTTGTATTTTCCAACTTCTAGAGGCCACCTACATTCTATGGTCACGTCGCCTTCTTCCACCTTCAAAGGCATCAGCCTAGAATCTTCAAATCTCTCTCTCTCTCTCTCTGCTCTTTCCTTCCATCATACATCACCTTCTGTCTGAAGACGCCTCCTGTTTGCTTCTTATGAGGACCCCGGTGATTACAGTGGGCCCACCTGGATCATCCAGGATGCTCTCCCACCTCAAGAGCCTTCACTTGATCACCTCTTGCAGAAACCTTTCTGCCATGTAAGGAAACATTCACAGACTCCAGAGACTAGGATGTGGACATCTTTGGGAAGCCATTATTCAGCCTACCACAATTATTATTATTATTATTATCATTTTATTCCCTGATCAACAAATCTCCTCTTTTTGACCTCTGGGACTCAGGGTCACAAGTCTGATCCAAACAAATTCACTCAAGGTTACAACTTCACAGTGGCGTGGGTCCCACAGTGAGGCATTCTGTCTGTATTTGTGGTCTTGGAAGTTTCACAACAGCGGCAGCTTACAGTGGGTTAGGGCCTCCTAATAATGAGGCTAACCCAGAGGTTATTTTCGCCATCTTTCTCCATTTGTGACGCTGGCTCCCTCAAGAGAACCAAGCCAGCAGTGACATAAAGGCAATGCCTAGATGAGAATATAGCCAGATCTGTGTGGATCCAATCACCAGAAAACTCAAAACTGTAAGCCAGGGAGGGTAGGCCAGTTTCATTTGTTTCATTTTAACCTGGTATCTCTTTCCTCCCCTAATCAGGGATTGATCCAAGTGCACTGAGTTTCAGCATTTCACCATCCCCAGTTTAACCTCTTTGAAAGCCAGATCCCATTTTGAAGCTTACTCATTTCCACCTAAAACAGGATGTTGTGGCTTTAAAATCACATTCATTTTGTAGAACTCATTAAGCATACAGCAAATTAAGAGCAAAAATTATTTTCCAGTTAAATTTGCAAAGGGATGATCTCAACGAATTAATCATATTCCTGATTAATTTTAGCGAAAGTAATGAGAGGGTTGTAAATGGAAAAACGTGTGTGTGCAGAACCCGCCTTTCAAGTGCAAAACAACTTATGCTAATTGATGGTTTTACCAATAAGGTAATCTTGGAAGAACTTCTTCAGATGTTTAAAGGCATCTAATGGGATAGCTACACAACTTTAATGCAACGACATGTTGCCTTGTAGGATTGAAGTGACTTGAATTCTACTTTACAGCTATCTATCTATCTATCTATCTATCTATCTATCTATCTATCTATCTATCTATCTATCTTTCACCCATCCTCTCGTCTATCCATTCACCCATTTATCTATCTCTATTGCAATATCCAGAATTGGTAAGCATATGGAGTTACGGAAACCATGCTGCATTAGTTCAAAAAGAACATTTTTAAATAGTTGGGGGAAAAAGCAAAGAAGACTATTTCATGATATGTGAAAATTACATGAAATCTGAATTTCAGTGTCCATTAATACGGGTCTTTTTTGGACCACAGCCGTACCCATTTGATTACGTTTTACCTGTGGCTGCTTTTGCATCACAACAGCAGAGCTAAGTTGTTGCAACAGAGACCATCGCAGGCTACAAAGCCTAAAGTATTTACTACCTGGCCCTTTACAGAAAGTTTTGCTGATCCCTGCTCTAAAATTCCAGGGCACTGCATGCATAAGTCATTTGGGAATAATCTGGGCTGCTTTGGTATAGATCATACTACTGGCATGCTTTTCCCCCTCTTTAAATCCAACCATCCTACGTGTTTAAACCAGGCAGTTTCAAACTACCCTACTCTTCTCATGCTAACCCAGCTCCTCTTGGTTTTACAGATTTCATTCCAGATGTGAAGCTCTTTGCATGTTGTTTGCAGCCACAATGCATGACTTGCATTATTTAACTGTTGTCCATTCAAGAGCTCATGAATGTATTCTTCTTAAAGGAGAAACACATGAATCCTAGTTCTCTGGACAGGTCACAGTCCCTAGCACAATGCAGTGAACAGAGTAGGTGTTCAGAGAGAGTGTTCACATATGCTCATGTGTATTTGTTTGTGGTGTCTTTATACATTGATGACTATGAAGGTTTATCAACCAGAGATGGCAAATGTGTGGCTGCGGGCAGGATGGGGTCTATAGACAGACCTTATCTGGCCCACAGCATTACTGTTTTGTTGTTGGTTTTAAATGAAATTAACTTCCAATAGTTATAAACTAGAAGATATTATATACGGACTCAAATCCTTTGCTTCTCTGGAAAAAAATCAAGAAATCTCCTACATGGAGCCCATAATCTCATGTCAAGAGCTGTCAAGTCTTGGGCTTCTCACACTTCACTCCAGTTTCCCTTCAGCCCTCTCTCTCACATTTTCTTTCTGGTCGCTGTTGACATTTGAAATGATAACTTCTGATACAGCTATAAACATACTTCTACAGGTAAATAATCCACATAGCTGTGTCTACAGATGTCCATACACATCCAAATTGATTTTAATGTACATACTCACTATAATGGAGTGAATGATTACGCTCCCCCCCTAAATTCCTATGTTGACATCTTAACCCCCAGGGTGACAGTATAGGAGGTGGGGCCTTTGGGAGGTGATTAGGTCATGAGGACAGAGCCCTCATGAATGGGATTAGCGCCCTTATAAAAGAGACCCCAGAGAGCCCTCTCGCCCCTTCCGTCTTGTGAGACACAGAGAAAAGACAGCCATCTACGAATCCAGAAGTGGGTCCCACCAGACAATGAATCTGCTGGCACCTTGATCTTGGACTTTCCAGCTTCCTAGTGAGAAGTAAATAAATTTCTGTTGTTTATAAACCATCCAGTCTATATTTGTTGCAGGAGCCCAAACTGATTAAGACAAACACACATTTATAATGATTGAGGCACAAAGGAGATAAACAGGAAAGTATGGTTACTGTGTTACTAACTGGCTGCTTTGGGCTTTCCGAGGATGGCGTTTAATCCAAGGAAACCATTGCTGACTACAGGAGTAAACCAACTGCTCAAATAATGCTCGCCATGTTTTTCAGCAGAAAGATTCCAAGGTTGCATTCTATAGTTGTATACACTGGGTCATAGGAAGAAATGCCACACGTACCATTGAATTTTTCACGCTCTGTAGCAAGCGCTCATGCTGCTCAGCTATGGCCAAGGCAGCAGAGTGCACTTTCCGGTAGATGGCCTCCCCATCTCGAGTTTGAAAAATAAACAGCCCTTCACCAGTCTCACACATCCTGTGAAAACAAAAACAAAAGGCTGCTGAAAACCCAGCTCCTAGACACTCAAGGCACCGAGAGCCTAGAATAGTCCATGAGACTAGGCCCGTTTATTTTGTATGAGGTTAGGATTCTTGTTCACATGTAGTAAACAAACTTAACTGGAATCAAAACTTCCAATTAACTGTTATTAATATGGGCAGGGAACCAATCAGTTTAGGATAACACAGTGTTGAATGTTTTTGTCAAGAAGCGAAGTGGAAGATTAATAAAAAAGCTATTTCTCGATTTTTAGTATAATCCCTGTATTTGGCCTTACCACTCTCAAAGAGGTTACCTGTGCAACTGCGTTCTCATTATAGTCTGTGAATCAGAAGCGACGCCATTCAGCTCAGAGGTGAAAGGAGGATTCTGTGACTCTCACATTCTGCTCTAATTTTCCTTACAGATAATGGCTTTAAGGATTCTTTCATTTCCAAAATCACAGATCAAATTTTACTCCAGGTTGTGATGGATCAAACTCAGCTAAGAATTTTTTTTTAAATGAGTACGACTGCTGAATTAATGTGTGGAGCATAACAGAAGTTCCTCAAGGAACGCTATACAGGTTTCACAATTAATGTTAAGGATTAAAGAGAAGATCATCTCTACCGTAGACTGTTAAAAAACGGAAATGGGGGCTGGCTCTGTGTCCTAGTGGTTAAGTTTGGCACGTTCAGCTCCCTTGGCCTGGGTTTGGTTCCCAGGTGTGGACCAATATGACTCGTCAGTGGCCATGATGTGGTGGTGACTCATATACAAAATAGAGGGAGATGGACACAGACGTTAGCTCAGGGCAAATCTTCCTCAGCAGAAAGAAAAAAAAAAACCAGAACAGAATTCCATTAATAAGGGGGGATTAGTACACACAATTAGGCAAGAACCAAATAAAAGTGTTCTAATTACTAAGTATATTTTATTATATATATAGTTTATATATAATTATATATAGTTACCAAATATATTTAATGACAATATTTTTAAAGAACTTGGACAAAATTATGTGCAAGTATATTTTTTAAAGTTCTGATTTTGATACATACATATATCAACAGTAAACTAAGAGGTTGTTTTTGTTTCTTTGTTTTAAAGAACCTAATGATTCTGACACAATTCCACTCCTTCCATCTTAGAACCTCTCGCTGAAAAATTGAATACTGGCTTTAGTGCCTGAGTTTTGCTCAAATCTACAGAAATGTTTAACACAACATGGAAACCAAGCAAATTTCCAACCCAAAACCCTGTTAATTATTTCATGTACCCCAGTCTATGCAATTAAAGCAGTAAAAATAGGAGGATTTATCCATATCTAATTTTCCACACTTGGCCCAATACCAAGGCCATATGACAGTTTTCCGCATATGTGGCCTGGCGAATGTCATCAGTCAAAACCTGCCTTGATAAATTTCAATAATATGGGCTATGTGAAAAGAAGAAAGAAAAAAACGAATGGCTCTTTCAATAAGCTAATATAAAGAACTAGCTCATGAGGTTGATCACGTGATTTTAATTATTAAGTCATGCTAATCCAATGAAGGACTAAAAACTAAAATTCAAAGCATTTTCACTCAAGTCCCATTTCCTTCCTGAAGATTTCCTAAAATACTTCAACCCTCGCTGCTATCCCCCTTTTTATTTAGGCCACCACTAAATTTTTGACTCTACCACTTGTCACCTAATTCTGCAAGGTCTTATGTTTTTCACACACCTTTTTTCCATCAAATATGGGAATATAATTCATTAAGAGGAGGAAGTAACCTCAATTAATTCTTTAAGAGGAAGAAGAGGCCTGTTTCCCTGAGGGTGGAGATCATTGTTGATTTACTTACTTATGCGTCAACCTTGGTTCCAGAAAGGATGAAGGTACCTGTACTCAGAAACACTTGTAGGAGGATTGATTAATATCAAACGCTGCAAGTGCATTTCTCAAACTTGACAATCTAGTAGCTTTTACAGTTTTTGTAACTGCAATCTCCAGTAATAAATTTGGTTTCGATTGTGACCCAGTATATGTCTATCTAGCCTTTTTATCTGTCATCAATTTATAACATGTTGATATTTTCTATTCTATTTGATTTTTAATACTGATGGTGAAATGCTTAAGCTATATTCTGACCCACTAATTGGCAACATCTACTCTTTGAAAATCACTCTTTTATCCAATGTCTGCATTTGATTAACATAATGAATCCGCAACCTTCTTTTAATGACATTTGAATCTCTAAATAATTATTGTAATGAAAAACAAATGAATTCAAAACAATTATAGTATTAAGTATTCTTTTTCAAAGTACATAGACTCCCCTAGCCTCCATGTGAGGATCTGAAAGCACGTGTACTCACACATACTCAAACATACTCTCACACACATTCACAATCACACCACTTACCACTTACAGAAAGGACCAGGAGTCACAACCTTCAATCCCACCAAGGTTTCACAAAGAAGGTGAATGGACAAAGTGGCTCAGACACACCACAACAAAGAGCAGAGGAAGTGTGGCTAATGAACAGTGGCCACCAGGCAGCCCTAGTCAGGATCCATATGGAGGATGGGAGCCCAACATGGCCATAGCTTCTGATCGTTTAAGAGAAGCCAGAAATCTTCATTTTTATGTGAAAGAAACTGAACTTTTAATGCTGGCAACTTACTCCATTTTATTTCTTTAATTTGAGGGGGCTAAAATATCTCTATGGACCAGATTTGGCCAGGAGGCCACCAGTTTGCACTAGAGACTAAATGCACTCTTTAGAGCTCTAAATAGAACAGAAATTAGGCCTTCAGGTTGAATTGTTGGGACTTTTGTCCATGCTGTTCAAAAGCACACATCCTTCAGTAGGATGGCATGACCGAGGAAGTTGATAATAAACAAAAATTGGCCTTCAGATGCTCCTCCATAAGGTCTCTTCTGACCTCTGCCCACAAGTTCTTTTATTTCATTCACCTCTCCCAATGGCTTTGTTTGGTACTGTTTCATAAGCAGCTTTATAACCCATTAAAAATGTTACTACAGGCCTTCGTCAAAATAATATAATGGGCAAACTTCCCAAGGCAAGTAAGGAGAAAATAGGAGAAAAGAAAAAAGGAAAGAAGAAGCACAAAGAAAAGCACATTAAATAGCCTAATGGTCTTACATAACCTAATACAGCCACATCTGCTTCTCATCTCCGGAGAAAACACAATGCAGAACAAAGACGTTCTAATGGGGTCACCCACAGCATAAGTGCACATACACATTTTGACTTTGATGGTTCCGATTCCTTTCTTTCTCCTTACGCATTGACTTTTGCCTTGGACACTTTTCCAGCGTCCGAAGTGGTCCCAAATGCCCCAGCACTCTTTCCTTATGGACTTACACTAACAGAAACCAGTGGCTAGAAACCCAGAGAAGGTAAAATAATGAGTTTAAGTTGGACCTTTCCTACATCCTTTGTAAACATAAGGATTCAGATACAACAACATTGTGGCCATAGAGATACACTTAGTTTTGAATCTCCCAATAATTATTTTGCCGAAATGATATGCCTGTCACTCCAAACCATGGATTATGCAACTGGTCAAGAATCCAGAAGAAAATCAAGAGCTCAGAAAGTATTGGGAAATTCACTCATTCACGCACACAACAAATACCTATGAAGGCAGAGTGAAACAAGAGGCAAGACTTGGGCTCCACATTGCCTGACTGGGAGCGCCCCTTACCAGCTGTGTGACCTGATACACATTATTCAACCTCCTAAGGCTGCATTTCCATTTGTAAAATGAATAGAATGATAGTAACCATCACCCAGATATATTGAAAGTATTACATATGATATGTAGATGCACAAAGTAAATCTTTACTTAATGTGCACTTCCATTATTCCACTGGAAGGTAAGCTCCATGTAGACAGAGATTTTTTTCTGAGTTATTCCTAGCTTTTCCACCAGTGGCCTATATTGGGTGCTTCATGAATAACTGCAGAATGGCTTGCGAAAGAGCAGGAAGTGCTAGGAAAAGGTGTAAGTGCGTACCTGACTCAGGGGATTGATTGAGCCACCCTGGGGAGAAGAGAAAGCCGGGAGAACAGTCTAACAGAAGTAACTGCACATAGGATGCCTTGAGGTGGGACAAAATCAAGTGACTCCAACACATTGGGAATAGGGCGGGAAGAGGGAAGTCTATGTGCCAGGAGTGCGTGAACCGAGCATGCGTGTCCTGTGACGATGCTTCTCCCTATTGGTTAGTCACCACCTGATGCAACAGTTTGCACAGGCACCGAGTGCCCAACTTCAGAAACTCTGTTCCCTCTCTTTGCCAACGACACTTCACACCGATGTATACTAATAGAATTGAATTTTGGATGAAAATAAATTATCTCAAGATGGACAGTATTAATAAGTAAACTTATGAGATGAGAAAGCCAGTCAGTTCCATATTTCCTCACTTGCAAGACATATTTTGTGCATGTTCATGTGTGTGTACATGTGTGTTTAGAATATTTGGACATTGCCAAAAGCAGGATGTATCTTATCCTCAACATGTCTATTTAAGGTACTCTCCTCTTCTCTCTAGCCCTGCAGAAGTGGTTGTTAAATCAATGTTGAATTTTACATTTACGATTACATATTATAATTGAAAGACCACGGTACTTAGACTAACAAATCATAATAGCTGCTGTGACGGGTATAAACAAAGGTAAAAACATGGGCTTTTTTTGAGGAGTTTATCATTTATTTGGTTAGACAAGACCTTCCTATGTGAACGGGTCCAGGAATAATCTATTGGTGGAATGAGCCACATTGGTCAGAGGAGCAATTAAGAAAGGAAAGGAAGAGCTGGGAAGAGGGGTGGGGTCAGCATTAGATAGTAAAAAAGAAAATTAGGACGCCAACAACCTGAAAGAAACAGATCAGAAGCACCTTGCAGAGAGGGACACAAAACTGAGAGCAAAAAAACCACAGAATGTTGACATTCTTTTGTCTATAAGAGCGAGGCGAGCTACAAATCCAGTCGGAATAAATGGAGCATGACCCCTCCCCCAGCTGTGGCTATGGCGATGCCAAAGGCACTATGACAATAAAACACACACAGAAACACAAAAGGAAGCAATCAAGAGGCTTAAGCACAGGGGATCAAGTAGCTTCATTTTGAAGAAAAATCTGAGAAGGGGTCCGTAAGGAGCTTATAATATAGGACAAGTGTTCTCTACATCGACACAATTGACGTCAGGAGTATTGACACGGCCAGATCATTCTTTGTTGGGGGGCCTGAAACAAGAGGATGAGGGAGAATCTGACTCACACTTAAATGGGAAAGAGGCTTATCATATACAAGGCAGCTTCTGGGTTCGGGGCGCTGTTGCTTCACTCCAGACTGTGTCCAGGTCGGGTAAAGACCGCATCCTGTACTTGTCTTCCCTGTCCCAAGCTTTGGCATCACTGTCTGGTTGTGATCTCAGCTTCAGAGAAGGTGGCAATTAACTCTCCTAGTGCCGTGTGTGTGTGCTGGGAGTGGGGCATGCTGAAGGTCAGCGCAATCTAGGCCAGCTACTACCGTGATGGTTTCCCCGTCCTTTATGCGACCAGTAGGGTGAGATGCTGGAATCAACATAAGGCACTATGTGATGTACCACTGTGCCACTCAGGCCTCTGAGCACAGGACAGCTCTTGGGAACATCAGTCACTCACATACAACTTTCCTTTGTTTGTTAAACCTTTGTGCTGCCTATTTAATATTTTTTAATCAACTCCTTTTTCCCCCTTAAACAAATGTATTGTAAATGGCATCATCAAATCAATATCAAAAGCCAGTATGCTCAGCCATAAATTGAAAGCAGGCATGAAAATAAACACAGTCAAACCAAAATAATGTTATTAAACTCTGTCTAGGTCCTCTTGTCAAAGATCTGAGCTGGAAGTTTGCTCACTTGCTGGTAAATTAGAAAGGGTTAGAAGATGTCTTTCAAAACATGCCAATGCCCAAGTGAAATGTTTCTCTATAATTTAATCAGAAGGATCAAAAAGGCAATTGAGAAGAAAATGACTTTCTCATGGTAAGAGTCACATTTATTTAACGTTATGCCTCAAATGGCCCAAGATCATCCCACATTTTGGGACACCCGGTGCAGCTCCTGGAGCCCTGCTCTGGGGGATGTGGTGGATGGGAAGTCTCAATCCCACTCACTCCTATACTGGAATCATGACCTTGGGCAAGTTCCTTGACCTCTCCAAGTTTCAGTGAACTCATATTTCAAATGTGAGTAATAGCATCAACCAAACCTCACAGGGTGGTGGGAAATGGCGTTTTGTATTTAGCAAAGGATCTGACCTCAAGTCAGCATTTACTTAGGATTTTTTGTTTTGTTGTTTTAACTCTGTAAGTGTCAAGGCCAATGAGGACAGGGGTTCTCGGGGAAAACTTTGTGAGGGAGGCATAACCACATCTTTGCCTTGAAGGGAGTGTGGGCAGCTGCCTCCCAGAGCAATGGGGAGGTAAGACTAGAATGCAGGAGAATGGAATGTGTGTGGTTGGGGGAGAGCTTATGTTTGAGGCTAATGACTGTGTGAAACAGAATAACATAAACCTCTTCCTTGAGAATGAAAACGAGAACTCAGAAATAGGAGTCTCCCTTTAAGAAAAGAATCAGCTTTCATTAAATAAACACTATGATGCAAAAAAATTGAATGTTCTGTTTCTCTAGCTCCAGTGAAGTACACTGTGTCTGTTCTCGAGTGTTAGCCACACTTTATAGGATATAAAGCTTATTAGACGAGTGAGCAGCATGAAGACAAAGGTGCCAGTTCAGACCGTGCATTGCCACACGCTGTCCTTTCTCCGAAGCTTTCACCAGCGATGTCATCAGGTTTCCTAAGAGAGTTCTCCTAAATGTGTACTGAGGCCATTGTTATCACATTTTTGATACAAAAGCTAATCGTTATATATGTGGACTTCAAGGTTTGTGAAAACAAAAATTATCCGAAGTCATAGAACATGGCTCGTATAAGAAACAGTGCTAGTTTATTAATCGTATCTGTTCCTAATCACTTAACATGGAAATAAAGTCAAATAAAGATTGCTTGTTTCTTTCTTTTTCCTTTCTCATCTTATGCCATGACCTGGATCTAGCTCCTTCTGTAAAAGAAGTGTCTTCACTTAGACTCCCTGTTATAGGACTTCATACACAGTGGACGGAAATTGAAGTGTTTTTCACAGTTTCTAAACCCAAACACGAGGTCTTGCTTTACTAACCCCGGACAGGATGAAAAGCCAGTTTAGCAGAGAGGGAAACTGCTGGCCGAGCCTTCGAGTTAACATACTCAAAACTGAAGCCAGATCACCTTCGGCCCAGCCCTCTGCCCCTTTCTCTACAGTTTTAGCTGCTGACGGCGTGCCGTGAACACCTCTCTTTCTCTCCTAACCCGCGTCCAATCAGTCAGTAAATCTTTTTGGCTTTAGCTTTAAAACATGTCAATGTCTAAACACTTAAGCCCGTGTTCACTGTTCCCAACATGCTTGCAGCCAATCTTGTCCTCACCGTGAGAACTACAATACCCAGCTAACTGGTGTTAGCCAGAGGGAGTCTGGTAAAAAAAAACTCAGACCATGTCACTTCTTTGCTTAACACTCCCTGTGTAGTAAAGAATTTAATCCTGGCCAAAAAGAGGTCTGGCCTTTGCCATGGCGATTACCTGGGAGGTAATTTTTGTTTGCATAGGGTTCTTGGGCTAGCCACATAGTAACAGCATGATTTAGGGGGGCTTTGGGGCACATGGTATCAGTCAACCTAGAGACTGAGGTCAACCACGTGGGCAGTCAATGAATCCATCAATCATGCACGTAATGGAGCTCCAATAAAAACTCTGAATGCTGTGTCTCAGGACAGCTTCCCCAGTGGGCAAGCCTCTGTGTATTGTCACACATTGTCATGAGGAAATTAACACTGTCCTGACCCCATGGGGAGAGGATAACAGAATCTCCACATCTTCTACTTTTCTGGACCCCATCCCATGCACTTCTTCCCGTGGCCGATTTTAATCTGTACCTTTTGCTGTAACAACTTGTAACTATGAGTTTAACAGCTTTCAGGGAGCTCCATAAGTCATTTTAGCAAATTATTAAACTCAGGTGGTTATGGGAACCTTTGAACTTGCAACTGGTATTAGAAATGAGGAAAGTTTTGGGAACTGTTCCTTCAAACTTTGTAGTTGTCCAACTCTATGCAGACCCCAGTGGCTTCCCATCTGACTAAGACTAAAAGCCAAATTCTTTACAACGGCCTTCAAGTCCCACATGGCCTGATGCTATTGTATCTCCACCATTATCATACATTGCTTCTCCTTCATTTATTCTGCTCCAGTCACGTCAGCCTCCTGGCTTTTTGGCACACTCCAGGTACACTTCCCTCTCAGCATCTTTTCCTAGACTCCTTCTTCTGGCCAGAATGCTCTTCCCCCCAATTCCTACATGGCTCACTTTCTCACCTCTTGTAGGATCGTACATCACTGACTCAGCAAAGCCAGTCCCGCTCACCCTATTTAAAACTGCAGGCTTCCTTTGGCACTTTATATTAAACAACTTGATTTTTGTTGTGGGCCTTACACAACCTAACATCTACTTTACTTTTTTTAATGTTCGTTATTGTGTGAATCCTTTCTCATCTATAGAGTAAGTTTCATAATGACAGACCTCTTGTACATTTTCTACACTGCCATATCCACAGTGCTTGGAACCACACCAAGCTCTTAGGGTACAGTCAGTGAATATTTGATGGAAGAAGAAATGATGAATTTTTACCAGTCCTTTCTAGAATTCTGAGGTACCATCACGCATAAAATGGTCACACCCACTAGTGGTCCATCACCTACATTAAGATGGCCACACCATACAAACGGCCAGCAGGTACATGAAAAGAAGCCCAACATCACTAATCATCAGGGAAATCAAAACCACAATGAGATATCACTTCACACCTGTTAGAATGGCTGTTATGAAAAAAGATGAGAGATAACAAGCGTTGGCAAGGATAGGGACAAGAGGGAACACTTGTGTACTATTGGTGAGATTGTAAATTGGTGCAGCCACAATGGAAAATGGTATGGAGGTTTTTCAAAAAATTAAAAATGGAACTACTATGTGATCAAGCAGTTCCACTTCTGGGTATATATCCAAAGGAAACGAAATCACTGTCTCAAAGGGATATCTGCACCCCTATGTTCACTGCAGCATTATTTACGTAGCCAAGACATGGAAACAACCAAAGCGTCCATCAATGGATGAATGCATAAAGAAAATGTGGCATATACATATGATGGAATATTATTCAGCCATAAAAAGAAAGAAATTTTGCCATTTGTGACAACATAGATGGAACTTAAGGGCATTACGGTAAGTGAAAGAAATCAGACAGAGGAAGACAAATACTGTATGATCTCACTGATATGTGGAATCTCAAGAATCAAACTTATAGAACCAGAGAGTAGAAAGGTGGTTATCAGAGGCTGGGAGGCAGGGAAAATGTAGAGATATCGGTCAGAGGGCACAAACTTCCAGTTAGAAGATAACTAAGTTCTAGGGATCTGATATAAAGTATGGTGACTATGCTTAAAAATACTGTATTGTAGGGGTCAGCCCAGTGGCACAGCCGTTAAGTTCGCAGGTTCCACTTTGGTGGCCTGGAGTTAGCTGGTTCAGATCCTGGGTGCGGACATGGCACTGCTCAGCAAGCCATGCTGTGGCAGGCGTCCTACATATAAAGTAGAGGTAGATGGGCATGGATGTTAACTCAGGGCCAGTCTTCTTCAGCAAACAAAAACAAAAAAACCCTGTATTGTATACTTGAAACTTGCTAAGAGAGTAGATCTTACATGTTCTCACAAGACACATAAAAAAGAAATTATGTGAGATGACGAAGGTGTTAACGGACCTTATTGTGGTCATCATTTTGCAATATATGCACGTATCAAATCATGATGTTGTACACCTTAAACTTATACAATGTTATATGCCAATTACATCTCAATAAAGCTGAAAAAATAAATAAATAAGATAAAAAATATACCAAAAAAAAGAAGGCCACAAGAAAGGATGCATTGATGAACGTCTAATTTTTTTCCAAAGGTCATGAGAAAATCAACCTTTTCCTCAGGGACTTCACGTGCTAAACTGACAGAAGCTCAGAGGTAGAGGGGATCCAGCTAAGCCTCTTATCATGGTGGCCTTGCTTGTCTGTCTTTACACCCACACGCCCAACACCGTGTCTGGCGGAGCCCAGGCATGCAATAATGCAGGATCCATCAAAGATGATTCTTAAAGAGGTTATTCTGCCGAGCAGAAAGGGGACTCTCCCTTCTGATTTCACACATGCCTCCACTAATGGAATATTTATAAGATCTATGTGTTACTTTTATAATTAAAATTATTTTTTAGATAAATGCTAATGAAGAATGAGGGGCTATATACATGGCACAATTGTAGTTTCTGTTTTCTTGCAAAAGAAAAGAATTTCACTTCTCCTGAGCAAGCCTGTATGTGAGACCCAGTGCATTTGTATTCAAATTTCTCCACTCAACATGGTAGGGAGAACAGAGTACGTCTTCTTTGTTAATTTGCTTTCAATTCTTTAATAAGAATGAGTATATGCCCCATAAAATATTCAGAAATGAGAGATTACTAAGGAGCTTAGAATCAAGAAGACAAATAGAGAATATTCAAAGTTTTACATCAGAAAAATGGTCCTTTTACCTGTCAATCCACCAATTAGTGGTGGAAACAATTTTCCTCTCCAATGAAAAGTTATTTCACCAATTAGACTTATTTTTAGAGTGATAAACACAAGAAAGAAATGATTTCTTTTCCGAGGCGTTCAGAAGCCTTTACATCCAAAAAAAAAGATTTTTCCACAAATTTATGCACCCCATTTAAGGGAAAGAATTTGTATATGCAGCATTGATTTTCACATATTCTTGGCATAGCTAGAAGTTTCTCTTAAAATGATGTCAAAAGCACACAAGAGACTCTCTCCGCTGGTAAAGAGAAGCATTCATGTGTGGTAATTATTCAGAAGGTTCTGCCAAATGTCACCTGAGCTGTTCTCGCTCCTCCAGGTGCTAAACTCAGGATATTAATTTAAATCAGTCAGGGGGTGAGGCGGAGCCTGCCACTGAAGCATGCTAACTCAGCAGCCAGCTGCAGAATTAGCGGGGAAATGTACTGGACACCTGCCACCTTTCTTTAAACAACAACATTTCAAGAATGGTCCGTGGGAGATGTTGCCACAGTTAGAGCTTCATGTCAGTTGGATCGTTCCATAAAAAATCAGAGCCCTTGCCAGTCTGACGTGTTTCACTCAGGCTTTGGGGCTTCAAAGTGGAAAGAAACAAAGAAAAGACTGGAAAAACCTCAAAAAAAAAAATAAGTGATATATCTCTCAGTTCCTCAGATAAACTAATTGTTCTTTATCTCCAGGGGCAATCAGTGGCAGTTAACTGTGTCTTTGCACCTTATTAAAAAGTTTATGTTTCGACTGAATTTTTTCAAGGAAAAAGTAGAATTGTGGTCAGATTTGCTTATATTGAGGAAGAGAGGAAGAAATGGCATCCAGAAGACACTGCTAACCTACAATCATGAGACTGCTGCCCAGGAAGACGGACAGCCCTGGCTGTATGTGCCTGCACTCAAACTGCAAGAGCAAACAGGAGGTTTGCTGTACACATTGTATTGGACACATTTTGCTATTTTTTTGAAAAACCTCACATCCATTCCCCTTATGAAGGCATCAATACCCCTTCCTGCTTTGGGAGAACCATCTTCATTCTATTTGTGCCCTGTGCTTTGCATAAAGTGCCTGACACATAGTGACGGTGAATGTAATGGGCAACATATGGTAGGAATTTCTCTCTTTTATGTTGTCTGATAGTATGAGAAGATCCCAAAGCTCCTGGAAGCCACCATGTGGAGCCAGAGTAAAGCCATCCTTGAAGAAACAGGACCCAGAGATGAAACCTAGGGTCATCATTTGCACTCCAAATCAAACCACACCTGAAGCCGTCCCTACTTCCTGGATTCTGAGTTATTAAGCCAATCAATTTCTTTTCCGTTTATGTCAGGTTGAGTTGATCTAACGTGCCAGGTGTTATGCCAGGAGTTTTTATGATTTATAGCTAATCTTCATGGCAATCTTGTGAGATATGTAATACATTAAACCCATTTTACAGGCGGCCAATGGAAGCTCAGGGAGTCAGGTCACTCACTCAAAATCCCACGGCCAATATGCAGAAGAACTGTAATTTAACTTTACTTCCTCAATTCCAAGCCCACTTGATTACACATGCCCACGGTCAGTCTTGGTGGGGTCAAATGGGGCCAGTGGGCAGGACTAACACTCAGTTCCAACTCTAACAGAGGCTAAGGTGAGCAGAACTTTGCCCAAGATCTTTGGGATGACTACCTGTGTTCTAGAGGGAATGCTGTGAAATCTTTGCAGATGCATGTTGGATATGTGAAAACTATTTACCAAGATAGACTTAACTCCTGTTCATTTATTGACGTGAGACAGGGAGAAAATTCTATTAGTTAATACGAAACTGCCTTGTTTTGAACACATCCAAAAATAGCCAGGGAAAAAATTGTCTTTGCTAATAAAGCAAGGCAGATATGAAACCTTCACGCTTGGGGGAACACAAACGATCTTATTATCCTGAGCATCTTGATGGTAACTGTAAAAATCCATCTTTATTTCAGTTTCAGGCAAAATATAAAATAGCAATATTAACTTTCGTTTAACACTGTCTGTATCCTGCAAACTCAAGTCCTACTTCAAAAGTAATCATAATAAAATATCAAAAGTCTCATTGATGAGGAGCCCAGGACCCTTCTGGATTATCCACTTGCATTGCCCCTTTGACCTACAACCACACTGCAAGAAAGTTCTTACTTGGATAAATTGACAAGGGAAATTAAACACTTTGTCCAAGGGCAACAGCTAATAAAGAATAAAGAATAGAGATTAGAAACTAGGGTCTCTCTGACTCCTGAATCAGCACTCCTTACGCTACACAATGCTGTCTGAGAAATGAGTGAGATCCTAAGTACACATTCTCAATACGTCCCCTTTGATCATTCGATCTCAAGTTTGCGCCAGCCCCACAAAGTATGACCACTGAAATAAGAATGCTATTCAAAACCAAGGAATAGGGGCTGGCTCCATGGCCGAGTGGTTAAGTTCGCGCACTCTGCTCTGGAGGCCCAGGGTTCGGATCCTGGGCGCGGACATGGCACCGCTCGTCAGGCCACGTTGAGGTGGCACCCCACATCCCACAACTAGAAGGACCTGCAACTAAGATATACAACTATGTACGACGACGGCGGCGGCGGCGGGGGGGGGGGGGGGTGGGGGGGGGTGGTGGGGTTTGGGGGGATAAAGAAGAAAAAAAATAGAAGATTGGCCACGGTTGTTAGCTCAGGTGCCCATCTTTAAAAAAAAAAAAAAAACAAGGAATAATACAAACCCCTACAATATTTGAGGCACAACACTGTGTGGTATGGGTTGTAGGTATTAAAATCACCTAAGTACTGGAGTTCTTGGACAAAATATCCAAAAGGTCAGACCATAAAGAGACCAAAGTCGTAGACTAAAACTCTTTCATTTTCCAACTCAGCTCTTTATGGCATTATGAATTATTGGAATAATTCCGAAATTTAGACTTCCAACATACCCACGCTTTTCTTCCAGCATTTCTCTCACAGGAGCTACTTCAGCATCTCTTCACAGCCACATCTGCCCCCTCTATCTTACTGCTTACAAAATATGAGCGTGATTGCATAAAACACACACAAAGACCAAAATACACCTGCTTAAAAATCTCCATGGTTTCCTATATCACCTAACAGAAATATCAAAGTCTTTAAAATAATCTCCTAGATTTGGAGCAGTTCTACTAGATTTCAATATGAATAAATCAAACTTTTGAAAGGCATCAGTAGGATTAAAACTTGGAAGACTGAGATAATTTCTAAAGAACTTTCAACTAGTCATGATAATACTAGTTTTAGCCTTCAGAAATTACCATAAAAAGCCATACTCTTTTCCTATTACTACTTACTCTAAATAGTAAATCAAAGAACAATTAAAAAATATTAATGTTGAATGAGCATTGCGCAAAATAGGCCCAAAACGTTGTGATCAATGCAGAATGCTACCAAGGGTCAACATGAAATTCGAGTGGGGAATAACGCAAGGTGTATAGTCAATAGAGAAGTCTATTTCTATTATGAAACATTTTTTATATCTAGATCTCAATGGCAACAATTAATACATAAATAATTTCTGAGACATAAACAGGGAAATATACCCACCTTCCCAAACGAAGACAATTTTCTATAGAGATTTTCCCATAAGGATAAAAATAAGTAATTCTGACAAAAGAGGAACATTGCTTTGAAGATTAAAGTTTTATTTTCTAATATGAGGGCCTTTGCAGGTTCTGGGGGATTTACTGACTCATTTATAGCATTTTCATTTCCAGGTATTTAAACATAAAATAGACCAGAAAAGAGCTGTATGGGAAAGAAGAATTTTTAAACTTTCCAGGATCATTGTAAGAGCATCGAATTAATCATATTTCTGAAAAGCAAAATTTAAATTTCTGAGCTTTGTTTAAAATAGAATGAACAGATTAATTTGAGTGGAGTATTACTATCACATAATCAGGTGAATTAGGGTCTTAGGTGTTCATACCTTCTGTTTTTACTCTCCTTATATCAAGGATCATATTCCTGTCCACTTTTACAGACAAAATAGTTTTTTTTTAAGTTACAAGTTGATCATTTTCAACTTTAATTTAATGTCTGGCCATATACAGAAGGGCTTGTATTTCTTAAAATTTAGTCCTTTAAAATTCTAAAATATAACATTTATCTGCAACGTTTTTAAAAAAGAGCCTAAATTCTGAGGAAGGAAAGCTGAGGGAGAAGGAAAATGAGATACCAACTAGACTAATCTCTTTGTAGCTAATGATCTACTCAAATATTATTGGCTCCATCTTCTCTCTCCAAAATTGACCTCTAACCGGAAAAAGGGAAAGCCCTAAAAGTGCTTATTGGGTATTACGATGAGCAAGTTGTAGAATTAATCTCTTCCAGTATTAGTGTCATTCTTCACACTGTGAACAAAATAGATGGAACCCAATAAACCACAACTTCAGAAATGTGGAATGGCCCCTCATTTTGATAATCTACCATAGTTAGCTCAGCGGGGAAACATACATAGAATAACACTATGGAAGTTTTCCAAAAACCAAAAAGTTGGTCTCTGTTCAGCTTGACCAAGGAAATGGTATATTTTCAGTATTCCTAGTTCAACTTCAGTTTGTGGTATGGAATCAAACTGTGTAATCAAAATTCATAGCACATTCATGAAACATTAGAATCGTCCATGGAAAAGAAAGCCATATTGACTGTATGACTATTTTACAATATGCTGAGCGCTGTCCAGTCGTAGCTAGGCATTTCCCGAAGCGTGCTTCAGGTTGGATCTCACGTGTAAACTCAGGCCTCAAATGATATGAATAGGGGCTGGGGGAACATGGAAAAACAGTCACACAACTCACCTCCCTGCCTCAAAAGTGAACCAAGCAGCATCTCGTCCATACCGCCGCAGGGCGCTTAGCGGCCAAGAGATGAGTTTGACTCTGGGATTCTGGACGTCCCAAAGACAGATGTGCTCATATGTAATCTGCAAGGCACATTCGCCATGTACATCTAAGTTAGGAGATGGCATCAAATACACATTGAATCTCTCTGGGAGAAAAACAAAAGGTTAGTCTAAAATCCCCAGGAATAAAACATCAAAGACATTGTAGGAACAAAGAGGCATTTCAAAATAATTCAAGCTCATATTCTAGGTTTTGGTTGAATATTCAGGAACATAAACCTTTCTCATAAATTAGCAGTCCCAGAAAATGATTTTTTAAATGAAGACCATATTCAATCACAATAATGATACAGTCTGGCTGTCAACATACACTAAACGCTGTTTACATGAGCAAAGACCATTTTTAGAACTTTTAAATTTGCATAATAAAAAATTGTATGCCAGTAAAAGACTAAAGCAATGAAACCATTAAAAGCAATTTTTTCTTGCCAAATACATATTAATTACACCCACACTGTTGTGTTCACAAAAGAAGCAGGTGCAAAATAATTATTGCATGGTTTAATGACATTAAAGTTATATTGATCAACTTATAATTTTCATAACTAAACGAATAAAACTGTATCCCAAATTATTTAACTAAAACTGCACACTAATACTCTGCATTTAACTGACCAACAGTTTGGGGAAATTCCTCTGGATATATTTGAAGTGGTTTTAACAAGGAGTTCTCTTTAGCCAAATACTGGAAAGAAACATTCATTTGCTTATTTGGATGATTGTTAAGGTTTTAATCAAGATTACTCTAAATAAACTACTTGATTTATTTCTACAACCAAATTTTCATCCCCACAGATACAGCCATGATATTTCTGTTACATTTCTAGAAAATTCATTAATTTAGAAAGAGTCAAAATCTTTAAGTGAAATATGAATAAAAATGTTATTGCTATAGCAAACACATTTTCACCTATCCATCATTGTGATAAATTTCCTAGATCTGACAAAATAGTGTGGCACTATTAATATTAGTGGTATTCTAAATTAATTGTTTTATAATAAGAAAGTCATGAGAATTTTCATAGATTTTAGTTGAATTTAGTAAACGAGTGTTCAGATTATGTTCATGAAATGTATTCATGCATCTGTTATTCAAATTTTCTAAGTTATTTCAAACTCCCAATAACGAAATATTTATGGCTTTCTAATAATTATTTTAAAAGCATATTCCAATGGAGCAAATTTTCCCCTGGAGAGTTGCGGAGCAAGTAAGAAGGACTGTCATCCTTAAGTAAAAAGTAAGAGAGACCATTACCAATTTATTTGCTTACAAGTTCTTCTATAACTACTTTGGTCCAGAATGACATCAACAGTGGTGAGAAGGACCACTTTGATTACAATTACTTGGAGGCATGCAAATTAATACTGTAAAGTCCCTTCAAAGGCATAGTTGAGTTTCATAATAATCCTTAGTAGCTATAGACCAGGGGTATTTTTATTCCTACTTGACAGAAGAGGAAACCGAGGCACAGAAAATTGGTGTGGGAAGGTAACTCCCAGGCACCGCCAATTTTGAATTCAGTTTGCGGCACTATCGTGACACAGCTTCACAAACACAAGTTTGTGGAAATAAGTGCTGCTCTGAGCACCCTAGGCTAAAAAGAAATCAAAACCTGTCATGTTTTCCTCTTTATGTTTAACTTCATATGCACCTGTCCGTGAGGCAGCATGGGTGCATGCCCTCAGCCCGGAGCATCTTGATTTAGCGAACCATAGAGGAAGCAGCTTGGTGCTTGGTTGAACGGCCCTGGTAAGTGACTCAACCTCTCCCTGGAGCTCCATTCCCCAGTCTACAAAGAGGCTCTGCTGAATTCGCCAGCACTCCAAGGTCCCCATCAATGACGCTTGTGCGGAAGTGGATTATGGCAGATACGGTGCATCCAAAATAGTCCCAGGCTGTAAACGTGTCATGAAGACATAGTCCCAATTGGGAGGGAGGGTATTTTTTACTAACAGTTGGTGTGTGCACTCCAATGGAAACGGTCAGTACAATTCCACCTCTGCCATGTTTGTAATCAAGCCAGGTGACCCACAGCCTCTTCGCTGTGATATATCCTCATAGATCAAGTCAATAAGCTAAAGGAGAACTCTGGGATCCAATCCACCCTGTCATAGGCTCAGTAATTTGGAGACAAAGAGACGATTCCTCACCTCCAGGCTCATACTGTAAACTAACATTGATTTTTGCTGGAGTTCATGAATATTTTGATCATTATTACTTAAAATGACTTATTCCCAGTTTGAGCGTTGAGCTCAAAGAATTGGCTCAAGTGTTTCAGTAAAAAAAAAATCGCAAATTTAGGTGGGTTTAAATTTGACGAAATATTCATGAAGTTCAGATTCTATTAAAAACATCGAAAGGCTTTCAATAAAATTTTTAAGTGAAAAGGCAAGACAAAACCCATTACACTGTAAAATCTGTATATTGCAAATATAGGCCCAAGAGTACAGACTGGAATCAAACCTAGGTATTGGAATTGGAGCAAGATCTTTAATTCTTCCAACCTTCAGTTTCCTCATCTGTAAAATGGGGAAGTAATTGTACCTATGTCATAGGGCTGCTGGGAAAACTAAATGATGTAATGCCTCTTCCACAGAAACTGGCACAAAGCAGGTTCCCCCAAATTTCTAGCTGATGTTATTAATGTAGATATATTCATATTAAGCATCAAAAATATATTAAGAAAAGAAATACACTGAAATATTAACACAGGTTTTAGGTGAAATAAAAGGCTATTTTTACTTCTTTCTTTATGCAATTTTATAACTTCAAAATTTTTACATAATGAAAAAGCTTTATGCTTTATCATATGGGGACAAAAACAGTTTTAACAGAGACCAAAGGAGAGAATTTTCTTTACATACCACTCTGTTCTCTCTCAACTCCAGTAGCCAGTAAGTCAGGCTCTCCAAGGCTGATGTCATTGACCCGCGTCCCTACACACTCCATCTGGAGTACTTTGCACCATTCATCAGCCTCAAGATCTGTGGAAACGTCCAAAAGATTAACCTGGACACCTAGTGCCCGCTTAAAAGCTAAAAGCAAAAGCCCTTCATGCCTCAGACAAACCTGATTCACAAGCAAAGGTCTTGGAGGTATCATCATTGAAATAAATCCCTACGGCGTGTTTCTTGGTGCTCTTTGGCAATCGAGCTACGTTCTTCACATTGTTGAGTTCTGTAACCTGAAAAATGAATAATGGCAAGTTTGATCACACTCCCTGAATGAATGCTTCCGACCAACAACACCAAGCCAAGTGGAGGCACAGAAAGTAGAAGGCACAGCACAGATGAACATGGCTTGACAGAAAGTGTGTATTCAAAAGCTATGAATACTATTTCAGTGTCATCCTTGATATGTAGCAAGGAAAGTTAACAAATTACCTTTCCTTTTTAAATTTTCTGAAGCATGTTAAGTGGCAGAGGCTCAAAACTCCAAAGAGGTACAAAGCTTGTTTGAGTTTTTTACCCCCCAATGACTCGACCTTCTCAACAGTTCTCATGTCTATCTCCATCACCGTGGACAGCCTTTCAAATACTCCATCCATTCCGAGTACTTCCCATGTAAGCATCTTACACGTATTGACCCAAGGAAGGGGAGAAAATGGTGGTCCAATTCATAACTAAATTACCTCACTCTTTGCCAGTTAGAAACCGAGTGTCAGGAGTCTCAAAAATGTTCTCGGGGTTCAAGTCACATATTCCAACACAGAGAGTCAATATGAATTTGGTTTGTGAAATATTTCCCCACTCTCTCGGACTTACTCCTAGCTTCTCAGTGGTTATGGGGCCTCTTGTTGCAAAGGCTCAGGACACTGCTTGGTATCACCTTCATCCTATCAGTAGCTAAAGCTTTCCCCTAGTCATTCTCTCTCTCCTTCTCTCTCCCACAACCTCTTGGTCCCTTTAACACTTTTGTAAACTGCTCCCCTCCCAGAAAAAGTGTTGGCTTATTGTGTTCCCCAAATGGCTGTCCCACATCCAGTTATATCCAGATCCCCTGATGCATTTGAGGGGTGTAATAATTGGGTCCTGAATGAGAGAAGGCCTAGGTGGCTTCAGGGTAGAGTATTAACAAGATAAATAACTGTTTCATGTTGACAAGTTTAATCTCTCCTTAGAATATATCTTTTGTGTTGTTATACAAAAGAATATGGCTCCCATCAATCTTTACCTCCAGTAATGTCATACCATTTCCCCCATTTTTACTCTAAATTCAATAAATGCATGGCTCAAAAAGTAGGTGGGGAAAGAAATTAATATCCTCCACACACACACACGAATCTGATCATTTCATTTCCCTGCTTCTTAACCTCCGTTGGCTCTTTTTATAGTATAAATGCAAGTTTCTTAGCATGCGATATCATAATGGTAGCTATAGACCAAATGTTTGTGGCCCCTTAAAACTCATCCATTGAAATCCTAAAGCCCCAGGTGATGGCATTTGGAGGTGGGGCCTTTGGGAGGTGATTAGGTCCTACAGGCAGAGCCCTCGTGAATGGGATTAGTGTCCTTATCAAAGAGCTCCCTCATCCCTTCTGCTATGTGAGTACACAGCAAGAAGACGCCTTCTATGAATCCGAAAGCAAGTTCTCACCAGACACCAGATCTGTTGGCAACCTGATCTTGGACTTCCCAGCCTCCAGAATTGTGAGAAATAAATTTCTGTTGTTTATAAGCCACCCAGGTTAGGGTATTTTGGTTATAGCAGGCAAATGGACTAAGACACCAGCATTCCCCCAAAGCTGGTCCAGCTAATCTCTTCAGTGGCTTGACACTACCTATCTTGTTCTGCAACTACAGCAAGTCCCTGAGAATTTACCAGATGCAATTTATCTTTTGTTTATTTTTTTTTTTTTGGTGCCTCTGCCCCCATACAAGCCACTAGCATCCTGCCACAACTACTTATTGGTCTCTCCACTTCCATCTTAACCCCATTGATTCACTATGAACACAGCATCTTGATGCTCTCTTCAAAACACAGGTCTGATTCCAGCATTTCTGTGCATAAAACAGAACACTTCAGTGACTTCCCATGGCACTTGGGACAAAAGTCCAAATCCTCACCAAGGCCTCTGTGGTCTTCCCCACAGCCACCTCACCAACCTCCTCTCTGACGTCTTCCCCATGCTTCCCATGGGGAAGTCCCAGCCCCACTGGCATTTATGCAGTTCCCAGAGGCACCATGACTCTCCGGGCACACAGCCTTCCCCACTCTCCCTCTACTTCACTCCCACTCACCCTACAGGTCTTAGTTTAAATCTCAGATACTAGGCCAGCCCCATAGCCTAGTGGTTAAAGTTCGCACACTCTGCTTCAGCAGCATGGGCTCAGTTCCTGGGTGCAGGCATATATATTTGTCAGTGGCCATGCTATGGTGGCGGCCCACATACAAAAGAGAGGAAGATTGGCACAGATGTTTGCTCAGGGCGAATCTTTCTCAAGCAAAAAAATAAATAAATAAAATAAATAAATAAATCTCAGATACCTGCAGAGGCCCTACTGCTCAACCTCCCTTAATCTAATCAGAGTCTCAAGGCTCTACCATCCGATGCTATCTGTGCCCTACGGCCCTGTGATGTCTCTGTGGGTTACAGCTCGGTATCTGTCTTGTCTCTAGAATGAGAAGTCCCACAGGGCAGGGCTAGTATATTTTTTGCTCACCACTGTGTCCCCTGAATCCAGCATGCAGCCTGTCACACAGTGGGAACTCCGTGAATACACACAGACTTAATGAACAAGCCTAAACTCACTCGCAAATTTCCTTGCATGGTACTTCTCCAAGGGGAACGCCTCTCTCTCCTGCCCCTTTCTCCAGGGAAATTTCACTTTTCCTTCAAGGCCCACTTCCTCTGGGAAACCTGCCCTCACCCCAGTGTGAATTAATTGTTCCCTTCTCTCTGCTCCCATTTTGCTGCATGAAACTGTATTCTATTATCGGTTGTTATAATTAATCCATTTATCTCTCCAGCTCCCAGCTGAACATGAGTCACCTGTCAATGACTTACTGATGGACTGAATCAATGAAAACCAATTTGAGAGTCAACATTTATTGAGCCCGCACCATACACCACACACTCTGCTCAGTATTTTTATATAGAATGTCTCATTTGATCTTCATAAAAATCCTATGAGGGGCTGGCCTGGTGGCACACTGGTTAAGTTCATGCACTCCACTTCAGCAGCCGGGGCTTGCCAGTGCAGATCCTGGGTGCAAACCTACGCACCACTTATCAAGCCATGCTGTGGCAGGCATCCCACATATAAAGTAGAGGAGGATGAGCATGGAAATCAGCTCAGGGCCAATCTTCCTCAGCAACAAAAAAGAGTAGGATTGCCAGTGGATGTTAGCTCAAGGCTAATCTCCCTCAAAAAAGAATTCCTATGAAATAGATATCATTATTATCAGTATTTTCCAGATGAATAAACTGGATGAGAAAGGTTTAAGCCATGTGTGTCCCCAAGTTCACAGCTAAAAAATGACAGAACTGAGTTTTGAATGAAGCGAACTGACCCCAAAGCTTGTGCTTTTCACTCATCCAAAACGCCAATGCCTAACTCTAAAAACCTTCAGCACAGACAATCTTTAGCCTCAAAAGTCATCTCTGATTTGAGAACCTCTTGCTTCTCATGGGGGGTTGAAGTAGGGCATCAGTGCTCCAGGCTTTATTCTGACCCTCTATTGAGACATTATATAAGAGTAGTCCACTCCAGCCTGAAACACAGCAATGACTTTGAAATATGTCATTTCATTACACATCCATTAAGGGCAAAGAGGAAGGAATAAGTCACCTGAAACAGTCAGGAAATGTAGGGAGAATTGCATGAGTCAGAACACAACTACCCATTTTGGAAACTGGTCTAGATAGTAAGGAACCCAACACCCCCACTCAGGGGAGGTGAGTGAGCGTTCACAGAGCAGGTGCATTCTGTTTAATGTGTCAAAGGACTATCAGATTCTAAAGCAATAGTACCTGTCCCCTTCTCAGAACTACATCCCAAAGAGCAAGTGCATACACACACACACACACACAGACACACACAGACACAGACACACAGACACACACACAGACACACATACACACACAGACACACACACACACACATGCCTTACTTTCAAAAGGACCGCAATCTATACTAATTCATAATAGAGCCTTCCTTAAAATGCAGGCTAACGTGATAATTATGATAACCAACAGTGGATATCTTTATAAGTCACATAAAAACTTTTATAAGACATTTATTTCCACCATCACTCCATTTTGTAAATAAGAAAACTGAGGAAGGACATATTTTTTAATATTTCTTTTACAAAGAAATCATTCTCCCCCAAAGAATCACTTCTGAAACAAACAGATTTTGATAAGGTCTCAGGTTCTCATTTAATATGAATATTATTTTTTTAAAAGTTTACCTTTTAAAGTTATTTATTTTTTTAAATTATTTTTTTAATTGCAGAAACATTGGTTTATAACATTATATAAATTCCAGGTGTACGTCATTATATTTCAAGTCCAGTGCAGATTACATCATGCTCACCACCCAAAGACTAATCCATCACCACAGACACGTGCCTATCTCTCCTTTTGCCCTCCTCCCTCCTCGTTTGCCCTCTGTTAACCACCAATCCCATCTCTGTCTCTGTGTGTTTGTTGTTGTTGTTGTTATCTTCTATTTATGTGAGATCATACAGTATTTGACTTTCTCCCTCTAACTTATTTCGCTTAGCATAACACCTTCAAGGTCCATCCAGGTTGTCACAAATGGCCAGATTTCATCATTTCTTACGGCTGAGTAGTATTCCATTGTGTATATATACCATATTTTCTTTATCCATTCGTCCCCTGATGGGCACCTAGGTTGCTTCCAGTTCCTGGTTATTGTGACTAATGCTGCAATGAACATAGAGCTGCATGTATCTTTACACATTTGTGTTTTCATGTTCTTTGGATAAACGCCCAGCAGTGGAACAGCTGGATCATTTGGTAGTTCTATTCTTAATTTTTTGAGGAATCTCCATCCTGTTTTCCACAGTGGCTTCACCAGTTTACACTCCCACCAGCAGTGGATGAGGCTTCCCTCTTCTCCACATCCTCTCCAGCATTTGTTATTTCCTGTCTTGTTAATTACAGCCTGAATATTATTGTAAATGGGAGCTGTATAAGTGCATCTGACCATCCAAATGGACTGCATTGGATCGTCAAGATTGCCTCAGAGAGAGGGAGCACTCAGGGCCTTGTGCATGCAATAACTCTTTGAGTTCATCTTCAATTTGAATGTCCTGTCTTTTCTTTATATCTCAGGTCAACCAGAAGTTATTTCCTGCCAAGCTCAAATTCTTTTAGGAAAACTCCCTCCTGAGTCTCTGTAGTTATAAATTTTAGTTTTCTTTCACAGTGCAAGAGAATAGACACACCTTAAACTCTACATGAAGTATGCCGTCTTTGTATATAGATTCACAGATAAAATGAAAATATTTCTTCAAGGTGTTTAACAACATTCAAGGAGGGAACCACTTACAAGTGTAGTAGAACCACATTCCCTTTTCAAGAATCTTCCTTATAGCCATAAAAACTTTTAATTGATTGTCTATTTGTTATTTATCATTCATTTTTAGCATTTACTCTGTGTCAGGTAAAAACTGTTCTATTCACTGGGGATAAGATTGTCCAACGACAGACAAAGACCCTGCCCCTCTGGAGCTTATGTTCCAGTAAAGGGAGAAAATAAGTAAACAAACACTTCACCAGGAGGGATAAGGAACTGCTATGAGGACAAATAAAGCTATGAAAAAAGGATTTAGTGTAGTGTGGGCTCAGGGGAATTTTGCTATTTTTACATAAGGGGGCAAGGAAGCCCTTTCTGAGAAGGGAGCATTTGAGCAGAGGCTCATAAGATCTGAAAGAGTGAATCAAGTGGATAATTAGGTCCAGTGTTTCCAGACGCAAGTAATGGTAACTGCAAAGGCCCTGAGGTAATAACTTATTTGTTTGGCAAGGACTAAGTTTGCTTATAAGTTTTCACATTTGACTCCCTTCCCTTGACATCTGTACTCAAGGCTAAGCCATCTCTGCAGCCTCTCTGCATCTCTCCACCCACCTTCCCCACAAGGCTGTACAGCTCATGCAAAGCTGGTGGACTTAAGATCAATACCTCTAAGGCTTTTCATTTCTTTTCTTCGATCAGCCCAAAATTTATTTCCCTAAGCTCACTGAGCATCTTTATGATGGCTATTTTGAATTCTTTGTCAGATAATTCATATACTTCCATTTCTTCAGGGTCACTTTCTGGAGATTTATTCTGTTACTTTAATTGGGCCAGGTTTTCTGTTTCTCCATGCCCCTCGTAACTGTGTTGGGATCCACACACTTGAAAAAGCAGCCACCTCTCTCAGGCCTTACAGACTGGCTTTGTACAGGGAAAGAGTCACACAGAAAATTTGGAGCTAAAGAATATAATACTGAATTGAAAAATTCACTAGAGGGGTACAAGAGCAGACTTGCTGAAGTGGAAGAAAGACTCGGCAAACTTGAAGACAGTCACTCGAAATTATCCAGTCAGAGGAAAACAATGCATGAACAAGGAAATTGAGCTCTTGGTATCAGAACGTTACCTCCACACTCAGTTACCTGTAATCACTCCTTGCATATTTTACAGAGCGAGGGCTTCATTCATACATAGGGATTTCTGTGTTAATCGAAGAGAGCCACACTCACTGTTCAGAGCATCACAAGCTAACTCCATATAGCACACTTTATTTCAACTGAAGGTCAATTAAAATTTGAAATAGAAAATGATAAAATTCCATATACTAAACAAAAAGAGTTTTGCTGAATCACCTTGGTATGCATAGTTTTCCCATTTCTATAAAAAAAATAATGTTTACATATGCATACGTGCACACACACATGTTCTTGTATGTATATGTGGCGAGGGGCACTAGGGGTCTGGGCAAACTTACACTGTGTGTCTCTTTGTATTATTGCATTCTTTCCTACTATGTGCTTCCACATTGTAAAGGAAGAAGTCATACCTCCGTTTGCAGATAACATAATCTTATACGCAGAAAACCCTAAAGATGCCACAAAAAAACTGCCAGAACTAGTAAATAAATTCAATAAAGTCGCAGGATACAAAATCAACACACAAAAATCAGTTGTGTTTCTATACACTAATAGCGAACAATCCAAAAAGGAAAATAAGAAAATAATCCCATTTACAACAACACTAAAAAAATAAAATATTTAGGAATAAATTTAACCAAGGAGGGAACAGATTTGTATGTGGAAAACTATAACACACTATTGAAAGAAGTTAAAGAAGGCACCAGTAAATGGAAAGACATCCCGGGTTGATGGATTGGAAGACTCAATGCTGTTAAAATGTCCATACTACTCAAAGTGACCTACAGATTCAATGCAATCTCTATCACAATCCCAATGGCATTTTTTGCAGAAATAGAAAAAAGCAACCCTAAAATTCATATGGCCCCACAAAGGACCCTGAATAGTCAAAATAATCTTGAGGAAGAACAAAGCTGGAGGCCTCACACTTCCTGACTTCAAAATGCATAACAAAGCTACAGTAACCAAGACAGGATGGTACTGGCATAGACAGACATAGAGACCAACAGAATAAAATAGAGAGCTCAGAAATAAACCCTCGCATACATGAACAAATTATCTCTTCCAGATCATTTGCCAAGAAGACACAATGGGGAAAGGAGAGTTTCTTCAATAAATGGAGTTGCAAAAGAATGTACTTGGACTCATCTTATACCATACATGAAAATCAACTCAAAAGTGATCAAAGACTTACATGTAAGACCTGAAAATATAAACTCCTAGAGGAAAACATAACAGGAAAAAAAGCTTTGTAACATTGGCCTTGGCGATGATTTATTGGATATGGTACCAAAAGCACAAGCAACAAAACCGAAAATAGACAACTGGGACTACAGCATAAAGCTTCCGAACAGCAAAGGAAATAATCATCAGAGTGACAAGGCAACGTACAGAATGGGAGAAAATATTTTCCAACCTTATATCTGATAAAGGGCTAATATTCAAAATACATAAGGGACTCCTACAAATCAATAGCAAAAAAGCAGCCCAGTTAAAGGATTGAACAGATATTTCTCCAAAGAAGATATAAAAATAGCCACGTATGTGAAACGTTACTCCACAGCATAATCATCAGGGAAATGCAAATCAAAACCACGGTGAGACATCACCTCTCACCTGTTAGAACGGCCTTTATTTTTTTAAAAAGGAAGAAAAATCAAAAGCTTTGTGCTTTGTTGGTGGGAATGTAAAATGGTGCAGCCACTGTGGAAAACAGTATGGAGGTTCCTCAGAAAATTAAAAATAGAACTACCATATGATCCAGCAATCCCACTTCTGAGAACACAGCCAGAGGAAACGAAAATAGGATCACCAGGAGATATTTACACTCCCGTGTTCATTGCAGTATTATTTACAATAACCAAGATATGTTAACAACCTAAATGTCCATTGATGGAAGTATAGATTTAAAAATGTGGTATATACATACGATGGATTATTATTCAGCCTTAAAAAAGAAAAACATCCTACCATTTGTGACAACATGGGTGAACCTGGAGACATTATGCTAAGTGAAATGAGCCAGTCAGAGGGGCAAAGACTGCATGATTCCACTTACATAAGGTATCTAAAGTAGTCAAACTCAGAAGCAAAAACTAGAATGGTAGCTGCAAGGGGTTGGAGAAAGGGAGAAACGGAGTTGCTATTCAATGGATATAGAGTCTCAGATGAAAAACTTTCATAGATCTGCTGCACAACAATGTACATTTAGTTAATAATGCTGTTCTATACATTCAAAAATTTGTTAAGAGGGTAGTTTCACATTATGTGTTTTTTCACCACATAAAAAATATATATATATATTGCTGGCAGGCAGCAAAAAGTAGCCAGCACCTAAAAACATTATTTTCTTTCCATTGGACTTACTTTTAAATGTTAATTCCTGTTCCTGGCAAGTGATACTGGTTTTCTATTGATGGTAATAAGAAAGTTTTCTCCTATAGCGAATTTATTTAAACAAAGGAGTGAGCTGATTTAAAGCAAAATGATAAGTAAATAAGAGTAGAGGTGATAGTGTGACAACAAACAACAAACATTAATGAATAAATGACAAATGACTAAAAATTAGGAAAATATCATAAATCTACTACAACCAATCTAATACTATTATGAAATGCAACTGACTTTAGTTTTCTACTGAGTCAACAGTCCAGGTGATAACCAATTAACCTAAAGGTCACAGAGTCCCCCAGAACAACCCTCATTTGCTTGGCAGAGGCACAGAGATAGATTTCAGTAGAAGCTTGGTAAAGATTTGGTTCCCACCTGATATCCCAAAGGTCATTCATCTGAATAGAACCATTTGTTTCCCTTTCGCTTTTTTTGCATATTTCACAATTGTATTTCCTAAGTGAGAAAGACAATAAAGCTTTTCGAGCATCAAAATCTGAAAAATGTCTGAGAATCATGATTGTAAAGGACAAAAGACAAGTTCCAAAGAGAGATTTATAGTGAGCTCTAGTTACAAATATTCATCACTAACAGAAGGGTTTTGATAGTTAGCAGAAACAAGAAGAAGTCAAATTTTGTGATTAAAAATGGTATATAAACAGAGTTTAAGTACTCTTACCTACCCTTTTATATGATCTCCATGCTAAGACAATAACAGACCCCAATAGACAATCAAAATAGCTTCTGTTTATTTTCTGGGCTGCTATCTGTCTGGTTACTCTTCCAGATTTATCTGTGACCCCTAGATCTTTTTCCTCTTCCAGGATATATTTAAGCTTAGAGACTCCAGAGATTTCTCCTCTTGAAATGGAACTAAAACCTGTACCTATCAAAGACCAGAAACATTTGTATGGCTTACTGAAAACGTCAATATTAGGACCTTTGAAATGCTTGATTTTCTCTAGAAATTGGGTGTTTACTTTCAAAAGCCCAGGGTAGCTTCAGGCTTAATCTGATTTTGTACATTCTGGGGCCAATTCAATCCTTGGACTAACTCAAAATTCACAGAAGAGAGTGGCTCCTTGAAAATTCCACTGGTAAAAGATAATGAACACAAAATACGAAGTTCTTTGATGCATAAAGTATGCTTCTGAGGGTGGAGGCTGGAAAAGATTAGGTAAAAGACAAGACTTGGCAAAAATGATTCTCTCTCTAGGATTGGGAGGTAATTATAATCAGACCAAAGGCAAACTCTGCACCTCACAGCGATCTTCATTTTCTAGATTGAATTATTTTTACATACAATTATTTTAATAAATGGATGCTGTTGACAATTATCCATTTCCTCCTAGGCCTTGTGACTCTTTCCTGATGAGTTTGGACTTGGCCGTGCAACTTGGTTTGGCAAACAGAATGTGAACTAATATGTCACGTCCAAGAGGATGCTTGAAATGCGTGTGTAATTAGATCAGTTCCTACCTCCTTGAGCTTCAACCTTTCACCATGAGAACAGCATTCCCCTCCTTCTTGCTGGATCTCTGAATGTGCAAACAGATGGATCTCAGCTGAGTCATACTAATCCAGCTGTGCTCAGTGCACCCAGAGCCAACCCAGACCCCTCATGTAACCAAGGCAGGAGATAAGAGTGTGTTGCAGCAAGCTACTAAGATTCTGGAATTACTGCCACAGCAGAAGTTGGTTGATACACTCTCTGTCTGATTTCCTTTTGGCCAAGAATGTTGAGTTTTTCCTTCAAATCCCACTGTATAACAATATTACTTCTTGTACAAAGGAAACCACATGTCCTGGCCAATCATGTAATAATCCACTGTAACGTTGCTTACCAGTTTTATTTTAGTAGTTGAATCATTTGGGTTTAAAAAAATTTTTTTCAAAGGAAATCTTACACAGTGTCCCATTATATAAAAATAGAGCTAGTCGAATTAAACGAGGGAATAAATCCTACCCTATTTTTCTTGTCAATAGTAAGCTGTAAATCCTCTTTTCAAGAAGGAAGCCCACTTACTTCAATCAACCACAGAATGTTGAATGGTTATAATGTGACCCTAAATTCTCCAGATGACATAACATCCTTGGAACTATTATTAAACCCATTATAAGGATGAATATTGAGAGTTAGAGAAGTAGCTTAATTGCAATTTCGCAGACAGAATGGAAGGGTGGAGCCACACTCAAAACTAGAACTTCTGGCTTGTATATATGTATGTTTTTCCTAATACTACACTCCACAGCATGTGCTCCTTAAAAAATAATAAAAATAAGTGATTGGCTGAATAAATGAACAAACAAATAAAACTAAAGAGGCAAATTGTTTTGACAACAAATATATCAAAAGATATTTCTGCAAGTTGTAAACCATATCTTTAAAAGTACATCACTTGGACACAGAAGCAACCTGAGTGCCCATTGGCTGATGGCTGGATAAAAATATATATATATATATACACACACACACACACACACACACGCACACAATGGGATATTACTCAGCCACAAAAAATGATAAAATCATCCTATTCACAACAACATGGATGGACCTTGAGGGTATTATGTTAAGTGAAATAAGCCAGATAGAGAAAGACAAACTCTGTATGATTCCACCCATATGTGGAAGGTAAACAAACACATGGACAAAGAGAACAGATTAGTAGTTACCAGGGGGGAGGGGTGCATCTATAAGATGACTGACAAATAACGTACAACTGAAATTTCACAATGTTGTAAACTATCACAACCTCAATAATAATAATAATAATAAAAGTACATCACTTGGGAGAAGGGGAAAAAAGGAATGCAAATCTTAATTCCTAAATGAAAAGAAGATATTTGTCAATTCAAAAGAAGGTGGTCTGAAATAAACTCATCTTTCCTACTGGGATCTTAAAATCTTAGAGAAAACTTATCTTTTCCAAAACCACTTGCTTTTATGTGGGTACACACGGCATCCTGGTTTCTGTCCCACGCTACTGCTCTAGTGAAATTCTGCTTGGGACACCCAGCACAGGAATCTAAATATCAGGTCAGAAATGTCAAGGCTACAGTCCAGTGAATCTTTACGTGTGTACACACCTGTGTAGTCACCACCCAGATTGACATATAAAAACTTTCAGTCAATACCACCACCTCCTGGGTCAGTACTGCCCACAAATAAAACCACTACTCTGACTTCCATCACCATTGGTTAGTTCTGTCTTATAAAAAACTTTATATAGGGGCCAGCCCAGTGGTGTAGTGGTTAAGTTTATGTGCTCCACTTCAACAGCTGGGGATTTGCAGGTTTGGACCCCAGGCATGGACCTACACATCGCTCATCAAGCCACGCTGTGGTGATGCCCCACATACAAAATAGAGGAAGATCGGCATGGATGTTAGCTCAGGGCCAATCTTCCTCAGCAACAAGAACTTCGTGTAAATGGAATAATAGCATACGCATTTTTTCCGTGTCAGAATTCTTTCACCCAACATCATGTCTGTGAGATTCATCCATATTGTCACAGAATATAAGAAGGTTTGGGTTCTATGTAGTATTCTAGCGGGTGGATGACCGATCTTTGTTTTTAAATTTCTTGTTCACTTTCCTTTTAGATATATCTCTTGTAGAAACATATTATCTGACTTTAAGAAATAAAGAGTTGCATTACTACATTTTTATTCAATCTAAGCCATTGTCTTTTGCTACAGGCGTTCAGTTAATTTAAATTAATTCTTATGATTGACATTTTTGGAATTATTTCAGTACTCTTTTATTCTTTCTAATTCCTTTATGCTTCATTTCTTTAATCAAAAATTTTGTTTCTTGCCTTCTGCTTTTTGCTCCAGAAATTCTATGTTCATCATTTTCATTTCCAAAATATTATTTTGAAGATTTCCAATCACAGAAAAGCTGAAATAATACAATGTATACCAAGCACCTAGAATCAACAATTATTAATATTTTGTCACCTTTATTTTACTTGCTTTATCTCTCTTTACATACAAATATAGGAGTGTGTGTGTGCACATGCTTGCACATTTGCGTACACACATGGTTTTTGTTGCACTATTTGAAAGTAAACTGCAGGCACAAACACAGCATCCCTAGAACTTTAGCAAATGTTTCTCTAAATAAAGCAGTTCTCCCCATTGCTGCAATGCCATTTTCATGACGAAGAAAATAGCCACGCATTCCTTGTATCCTCTAATTTCCATTCCATACTCAAAGTTCCCTAAAAGCCCCCCAAATGTCTATTAGAGCTGTGCCCATAACCCTCAGCCATCACTCAATCCAGGATCCAAAGAAGAGGCACGCATTACATTTCTTCTTATATTTGAGTTTCTTTTAATTTAGAAGAGTCCTCCATTTTGGAAATGATTCCACCATTTTGAAAACATCACGTCAGTTTTCTTGTAGCATGTTTCATATTCTAGAGATGTTGTTTTTCTATGGTGCCCTTAATTTTTCTATTCCCCATACTTCTGAAATGGAAGTTACAGCTAAAGGCTTGCTAAGATTCAGATAACATTTTTGTTAAGAATACTTTGTAAGTGACATTGTGGGCTTCACAGTGTATCAGATCAGAAGGCACAGAGTGTCAGAACACCCCTCCATAAATGAGGGCCAGTTTGACCATTTGGAGGTATCTAGAACTTACTCTGTATATTTAGCTGATAGAAGTGCACACCATACACTCTTTATGCCTTTGGGCATCCTCATCCTCAGTTTTTAGCTTAGATATGTCAATAAGTGAGCTGTCGTACACAACTGGATAGCTTACTCGAGAAGGGAACCATGCCATCAGTGATTTGACACCATCATCAGCATCTTCACAGGCATTTCAGCAGGGACAGCCAGCTAGCTCTTATCACAACTGTAAGTTCTAGCTTTAGTTATTTAGGGTCTGAAGAAAACCATGCACAGGTGAATATAGGGGTCCATTTAGGTTACACAAATAGAGCACATTCAGAGGGGATATTGGCGAGTCTTTGCTTCTCGAACGTTTTGGTAGCACTTGCATACCATCTTAGTGGGGCCTTCAAATATCCCCCCGCACAGAGGCATCCTTCCTTCATCAAGGCAGATGGGGAAGGCAGCCCAACTTGCCTTTCCTGGACCAACGCAGGAAATGACAGAAGGCTACCTTGTTGGTGGTGTTCTTTTTGGCTCCAGCGTGTGATTATGTTGGATGGCGCTGCCTGAAAATCAGTCTGAACAAACTTTGATTCACTTTTCTCAAGATGTATTCCAACCGATGTTTTCCTCCCACACACTGAGTTCCTCTAAGAGAAATCCATTTCTTTCCAGAGCTGGAAGAAATACAGCTGCATGTTGAAGTCGCCACACAAGGCCTGTTTGTCTAGCAGACAGTTCTCTGAAACTTTCAGAGTGTTCCTATAAGCTCTCTGCAAACAGAGCCTATTGTGATGCTGGAGGTCATGATATTGAAGAGGTGCAACTTTCCTGAAATAAAGGTAGCGCGCAGCTTATTGGTTTCCTTATCTTAAAAGCCCAACTGAAGTTGGTTTCATTTATGTGGTCTTTTCAATCCCCTCAAGCAAGAAAACCTTGCATTTGCTTTGATTGCCCCAAAACTCTCTTCTAGTCATGCCCATGCTTCACTCCCACCCCATCTTCAGCTACTCACATCTTCTCAATGACACCATTCCTGATTACCCTATTTACAACTGCAACACTCTCATTCCATACTTCCCATCCCTCTTCCCTGCTTTAATTCCGCCTTAGCATTTACCAGTCACACCCACACACCATATATTTTACTTACATATTTCCTTTATGTCCACCTCTTCCCCATCAGAGAGGGGGCAGGGATCTCCAGTGCCAAGAACTGTGCCTCACACAGCCCAGACCCTCAATAAGCACAGGTTAAGCGAAAGCTCTACTGCAAGGTGGACGTTATCATCATCTCCATTGTAATGACAAGGAGACTGAGGAGCGGTGATGTCATTAACACGCCCAGGGTTGGACAATTCCAGAGCAGTGGCAGAGGCAGGATTTGACTCCAGGCACACAGACTCTTAATTATGGGTTCTAAGCACTTCATATTGATTATGTTACTTAATTTTTTCACAACCTTTGTAGCTAGCTGGCACTATTATATTACCATTGTACATATAAGAGTGCTGAGGTCTACAGAGGTTAATTTGTTCACACGGCTGGCAAATAGCAGAGCTGGAATTTAAACACAGAAAATCTAACTAACCTTTACTAAACCACCAAATGAACATACAGAAAAAGATCAGAGCGACATTATATTCCTGAGTTAGGGCTTGTTATTCCTAACGTGGGTCATGAAGGATGAGCAAGGGTTGATGAGGCAAAGAAAGGAAAGATGAATTTCCAGGCTACATATGCACATCATCATACGCACCATCATGGAACCACATATGCACCACCACGAAACTGCAGTTTGGTATGATAAAAATATGAAGAAGAGCGACAGTTGAGGCAGGGAACAATGGGAAATAGACAAGCACGAAGCTGGAGCAGTTGAACCCGGGCTAGATCCTAAAGGCCTGGTGTGCTGCCATCAGGAGTTTAGTGAGAATCATGAAGTCTGAAGAGCATATATTAAAAGGTTTAACCAGATAAATGGAATGGTCATATCTATGTATTAGAAAGATTATTTTGTAAGCCAGTAGTTCTCAATCTGCGGGAGATTTCCTACCTCTCTCCTCCCTGTGGGGAAACGTTTAGCAACGTCTGGGGACATTTTTGGTGGTCAAAAAAAAGTAGCACACTTCCTACTGGTATCTAGTGAGTGGAGGCCAGAGATGCTGCTAAACACCCTGCAACGCACAGGACAGCCCCCACAACCAAATTGTTAATAATGCTGAGGTTGAGAAACCCTATTATAGTAAAAGTAGACAATGAACAAGGCTGATGCACCACACAACTACAGAGTGCCGTCCACATGAAATCAACGAGAACGGCACCCCCTGGAGTTGAGCAGTGTGCAACTGGCTCGGTCATACATGATGCCCTTAACCAGGGGAAGGATGGGAGCATGACGTGAGGGCAGAGATGAGGTCTGGAGAGGCCAGCAGGCAATCAGGCAATAAGTAATTATGACTTTAGCTTGGGTTAGAACAGGAGGAATGAAAGGACAGGGAAAGACTTAAGAGCTACTTACTTACTATACAGTTCTTGGTTTCTAGTTGTCTGAGTATCAAAAACACAAAGTACTATGACTCCATCAAAGGAAAGAAACATTCAACACTCTCCTAAATTTCTGATAAATCTTAAAGTATGCCATCCAATTAGGAATTCCAAAAAAAGGCCTACCAAATTAGTTTGGCTGTTTAAAGCCATACTCCAGATGTCTTATTCATCACAAATGATAGTATTCATCGAAATAAATGTTTAACAGCCAGCGATTAACAAAGTGGCCATACTTTAAAAGTTTAATTTGCTACTGATATAGTTTCGCATTAACAACTGGGAAAACAATTATGAATTGCACAATTCAATTTTCTAAGTGGATTATTTTGTAACTAGGCAGAGAAACTGTTGAAATGTCTTCTGGTGTTTCAAGGGAAGATTAATACAACTGGATTTTTTAAAGTCCATTCTCTTGAGGAATTGGTATACTCTTATCACAAGTACGCAATTACCAGCATCGTTTGGGAATACAAAGTATGTTCCTGGCACGCTGCAAAGTCAAACGCCATTTAAGAAAACAAGAATTTGGTTTCCAATTTTTCCCCCTCTTTTGCTGATGGTAATTTACAGATGATTATTTATTTATGTTTCCAGAGTGAAAACAAGACCGTTACCTAAAAGGCAATTTTCCATCTTGCTTTTGTAGGCTGTATCTTAATTATTTTTCCCCTTGTGGGACTGAATGAATTAAGTGAGCAATTCACTTTGTATATGCAAATTGCAAAGCTCTGCAGAAGCTTCAAATTACTTCATTCTCAAAAAAAAAAAAACAAAATTAATGCCATTATTTAGTATTATTTCCTACTGGAAATTATTTAGTAGCATTTCCTACTGGAAATGAAGAGGCATAAGCCCCCTTAACTTTTGTAGGCTGTCTGTGAATATAAAAGTAATATGAAAGCAATCTGTTTCTGGGTCCATAATGTTTTCTCAAGTATTAATAAAACAATCAATTACATTATTATTGTTATTATCTGTTGAAATTTTCAGAGTACTCTAAAACACTCTAATAAACATTTCTATTAAAATTTTCAAAAAGCCCTCTTATAAAACGCTTCAAACCTTTTAACTTTTTCATATTGTCTTTCCTAAAAAGCAGAAAAGCATCACTGGTTTTAGGATACACTGTGCGCAAGGACAGGCAAGTAAGGAGAGATGTGCTCAGTTCTAAGCAAAAGTTGTCAGCACAAAACATTTCTGTCCACAAGGCTGCCCTCAGGACCTTGAACACAGCAGTTTAAGCAAAGATTTTATAAAAGATTTCTTAAGAAAGAACCAGTCTAGGGGCCGGTCCCGTGGCGCAGTGGGTAAGTTCACATGTTCCACTTCAGCAGCCCCGGGTTCGCCGGTTCGGATCCCTGGCGCGGACATGGCACTGCGTGGCAAGCCATGCTGCGGTAGGCATCCCACATATAAAGTAGAGGAAGATGGGCACGGATGTTAGCTCAGGGCCAGTCTTCCTCAGCAAAAAGAGGAGGATTGGCAGCAGTTAGCTCAGGGCTATTCTTCCTCGAAAAAAAAAAAGGAAAAGAAAAGAAAATAACCTTTAAAAAAAAAAAGAAAGAAGCAGTCTAGACAGTTATATCCCAGCCCCCATACAGATGGTTTCATTCCTTCCAAAAATATCTACATGCCCTCGGTCACTTAAAATAAACTGGACTTGTGCCTGTCTGAGTTATAAATTTGGCCTGTCTCCCTGAAGAGTGGATCTTTATTTGTTCATGTGAAATGACTCAAATAATCTGTTCATTGTCTCTTCTTTAAAAATAAAAAAGCCACACACACAAAAATGGCACCCAAACTGAAAAGTTTGCATCTGAACTTTACAGAGAAGGTGAGGTGTGGGGGGCAGGATGCTGCTGAGCTGTCAGTGGGGGTGTGGTTTTGTATAACCCATCTGGAGACAATTTGGCAATAGTAACAAAAACATTAAAGGTGTAGGATATTATCTGACAGTTCCACTTCTAAGACTTTTTCTTCCAAAAAGATTAGCATGAGAACATAAAGACAGATGCACAAGTTTTTCACCATAATAGAATTTGCATTAGTAAAAAAATTGGAATGTTTCTGTCCATCAATTTGGGTCTCTTTAAACAGACTACGGTGTGTCAATATTAAAGAATACACTAGAGCTGTTAAATTAATGAAGTACAGCCACTAATATTGACTTAGAATTATAGTCAAAAAGTGAGGGGAAGGTATAAGTAATGTGACCATTTATTTTATTTCATAAACTACAATATTTCGAATGTGAAAGGAATTGCTACTGAAAGTTATGCAAGGACTATTTGCTCATCAAAGTGTCTTGGGGAAATCTGTATTTATGGTCTCCTTAAACAGAGTATGTACAGTATGTAATGGATTATTCCATTTGCTTTAAAAATACGGTCTATATATGTGTGGCAATATGTTTATATTCGCGTATATGGAGAGAAAAGAGCCTGAAAAGTACACAGCAATCTATCAGTACTTTTTTCTGAGAACAGAGACTAGGGCCCAAGATGGGATTATTTTCTTTCATTTCACTCCGCACACTTCAGAATTGCTTAAATTTGTTACAAGAAACATGTATGACATTTATAAATGATGTAAGAACAAATAAGAAGAGTGAAAAGAAAAAAGAGGAAGAAATTTGCAAAAAATTGTCAGATGAGGTAAGTGGATCTCCACCCTTCGTCAGCACAGCTCCTTGAGCAACAACGCATGTGGCCAACAATATCCTGTGGCTTCTCCCACACCCAAAAACCTCTTGGTTCACCGCCATGAGAAAATCTACCCTTTTTCTTCTGACATCATTTACAGAGAGCTTCTGAGGGTACCTGGACTATAGCCAAGTGTTTGCACATATACACAAATGTGAAATCACAAAAACCAAGCCCTAGCAATATATGCTTTTAAGAAATTCATGTAAGAAATACATATGAATGGGGGAAAAAAGCATTTACAATCAATGAACTTTGTAGCTAAGTTTGTTTGTGTCTTGTTCTTATTTTTCTATGAGTATGTGCGTTTCCTAAGAATATAACTAAGTCACACAAACTAATAGACCAGCAACAGCCTAAACAGATTAAATTCTCATAAACCTTCCAAAACCTGAGGTTCTCTCCAAAATGAAAAGACAACTAATCATTTCAAATGATTAGTCAAATAAGTGTGGGATGGGAAAAAAAATCATTTAAACTGGATTATTGCTTTATCAGATTATAAGCCAAAAAACAACTGTTTTACGGAAGTTAAATACTTAATTCAAAAAGGCTTTAAATTTAATCCAAATTAAATGAAATAATCAGGTAAACTTAACAAAACATGTACAGGATGTGGAGACTGAATATTATAAATGCTGAAGAAAGAAATTAAAGACGATTCAAATAAATGGAGCGATATACCATGTTCATGAATTGAAAGACTCAACATAGAAAAGATGTCAGTTCTCCCACAGTTTGATCAATATATTTATTATAATTCTTTTTAAAAGCCTAACATGGATTTTCAATATGCAGGGACAAATTTCATTTAAAATGTTACGGAAGGGCACAGGTACTAGAATAGCTAAAATACCTTTAAAAAGAAAATACAGTGGAAGGAACCATTCTACCCAATATTAAGGATTATTATATATCTACAGTAATCAAGAGAGTACATCAACAGAGAGAGAGATACATAGTTCAATGGAAAAGAACAGAGAACCCAGGAATAGACCCAGGCTGATATGCCCAAATGATTTTTGACAAAGGTGCAAAAGCAATTCAGTGGGAAAATAACTTTTTTTCAACAAATGGTACTGGAATAAGTGGATATCCACAGGTAAAAAGAAGGAAACTCAATCTACATCTCACACCCTATACAAAAAGTAAACTCAGGGGCTGGCCCCGTGGCCGAGTGGTTAAGTTCGCACGCTCCGCTGCAGGCGGCCCAGTGTTTCGTTAGTTCGAATCCTGGGCGCGGACATGGCACTGCTCATCAGACCACGCTGAGGCAGCGTCCCACATGCCACAACTAGAAGGACCCACAACGAAGAATATACTACTATGCACTGGGGGGCTTTGGGGAGAAAAAGGAAAAAAAAATAAAATCTTTAAAAAAATTAAACTCAAAATGAATCATGGACTTAAATGTATCACTTAAAAGTAGAAAACTTTTAGAATAAAAAAAAATAGAGCGAAAATGTTCAAGATCTAAGGCTAGGTAAAGAATTCTTAGACTTGACACCAAAAGCATGATCCATAAAAGTAAAAATTCAAACACTGGACCTCATCCAAATTAAAACTATTTTGTTCTGCAAAAGACACTGTTCAAAGATGAAAAGATAAGCTATGGAATGAAAGAAAATATTTGCAACCACATATCTGACAAAGGACTAGTATCTAAAATATGTAAAAATCTCCGAAAACTCAACAGTGAAAAAAAAAATCCAGTTAAAAAAATGGGCATATGTCATAAAAAGATATTGCATAGAAAAAGATTTACAGATGGCAAATAAGTGTGGGAAAATATGTTTAACATCATTAGCCATTAGGGAATGAAAATTAAAACCACAACATGATATCAATATCAAAATGACAAAAATAAAAATAGTGCCAACACAAATGCTGGTAAAGATGCAGAGAAACTGGATTACTCATTATTGTTGGTGGGAATGTAAAATGGCACAGCCACTCTGCAACACAGATTGGCAGTTTCTTATAAAACTAAAAATGCAACTACCATACGACCCAACAATTTCTCTCTTAGGAATTCACTCCAGGATAATAAAACTTTATATTCATACAAGAACACGTACATGAATGTTCATAGCAGCTTTATTTGTCATAACCAAAAACTAAAAGCAACCCAGACATTCTTCAATGGGTATACGTAAACAAACTGTGGTAATCCATACTATGGAAAATGCTTAGCAATAAAAAAGAATGGACTATTGATACACACAACAACTTGGATGAATCTCAAGGAGTTATGTTGAATGAAGAAAGCCAATCTGAAAAGGTTACATACTGCTTGATTCTTGAAAATAAAAAATTATGGAAAACATATTAATGCTAGTGTCTGCTGGGGTAGAGGATTGGGGATGTGGTTATCAAAGGGTAACACAAGAGATCTTTTTGCAGATGGAATTGTTCTGTATCTTGACTATTGTGGTAGGTACAAAAACCTACAGGTGACGAAACTGCATAGAACTACACACACACACACAAGTACAAGTAAAAGTGAGGATATCTGAATAAATTCAGTGGATTGTACCAATGTCAATTTCCTGGTTGTGATATTGTGTGCACTTTAGATTTGCAAGACGTTAGCACTGAGGGAAACTGGATAAAGGATACACATTCTCTCTCTGTTATTTCTTACAACTACATGTGAATCTACCATTATCTCAAAAGAAAGTGTAATTTAAAAAAATTTAAATGAATCGTTTTCCAATGTGCTCCCTGGTATATTTCTATGAGCTTCTGGGAATGTGGGAAAGACTGGGGTAAGAATGAAAGTCTAGATCTCTCTTCCCCTTCTCCATCCTCCATCCCTGTTTCAATGTGAACAGCTCTGCCTTTTATCTATTTAAATATAGGGCCATCTGTTTAAAGTATCATATGAAGTAAAGACTCAGTGCCAGGGAGGCAGGGTTCCACGGTTATCAAGAATGTGGGCTATGGAGCCAGAATGCTGGGCTCAACTCTGTCACTTCCCAACTGTGTCATCTTGGGCATGTTCTTCAGCTTCACTCATCCTGGTTTTCCTCATCTGTGAAAGGGTGATAATAAGAGTCCCCATCTCATAGAACTTTTATGGAGTTTAATTGTTAGTATATCGGAAGTACTTTGCTCAGTGCCTATTGGGACAAAGTGATCCCTCAATAAATATCAACTTTTATGATGACCAAAGGAAAATCTCTAGCTTAAATGGTATTTTCCAAAAGCAGAGTGTATTTTAAAGAAATTCCATTAATAATTTATTACTAAAGACTTACAATGGGTCCAGCAAAGTGTAAAGTGCTTGCCTTACATTATTTTTTTTAATTTTCACATCAAGCTTATGAGGCCAGTCCTATCAGCACTATTCTCACTTTCTAAATTAGGAATTTAAGACACAGAGAATTTAAATGTCGTGAATGGCTTTTCTCTCCATAAACCAGTGGTATACTATTCTCCTTCCATCACAAATTCAACCAACATTTAATGAATGCTTATTATATTCCCTATAAGGATAAAGATGCTGAGAGCACAGAGCTGAACACACTATACGGGATCCCTGTTTTCCTAGAGCTTACCGTCAACTAGCAGTAATCAAGTGTACAAATAAATGAGTGACGTAATTTCAATAGTGATAAATGCAATGAATATACTAAAGAAATGTGATTCAGAGTTACATGAAGTGTTCAAATAAACCCTTTTAGAGGCAATGACCTTTGAGTTAATATCTAAAGGAAGAGAAGAAACCATGCAGAAAAGCTTTGCAGACCAATGAACAGCAAGTGCAAAGGTCCTGAAGTGGATCAAGAGTGAAAGGAGGCCAATGTAGCAAGGTGGTAAGTGGCACAGGGTGGTCTGAGGGATGTGCTGGAGTAGAATCACACATGGCTTTCTAGTCTGTGGTAATGGCAACGAGTCTTGAGATAATTCTAAGGTGATAGGAAGCCTCAAAAAAAAATTATTTTGAAGGCACACGTTTGAAACCATCTGGTACTTGCAAATCACAGGTGACACATGATCCAAAGTCCGTGACTTATGCTGTGGTAGATGTTACAACAGGGACTGATTCCATCCTGAATCATGGCCATACTGCATGAGACACTTATTCTTTCCCTCTGGTTTGGTTCTTTGCGTCTTCCTTGAAACCTGTCATTCTGGTATATAAAAACACTCAGCTTTCCAATCACAGAGTGCTTTTGCAGGGGTGGCAGAGAGACCAAATTTATCTTTGACAGTTTTAATGATATTTTTGACTAAAATAATATTTCATGAAGAATATGTGCGGCTCTGATGAAAATCTTCTCATAGCTGAAGTGTTTGATGTTTTTCCATCACAGTGCATGTATATTCATGCACTAATACAACTAATACAAATAACTGAAAGAAAATAGGAGGCTAGCTTCATCACAAAGTATTATGGCAGTTTCATTTGTAATTTATACATATGAAAACAGTTGGCCTACTGAATACAGTGTGACATGTGGACTCCTGGAAGATTATCACTTTCTCTTTCTACTATTTGCTCAAGAGGTAACTCAGAGATTTAAAAAAATGGGGGAGGGAGTTTGCAGGTCAATTCAACCCGGAAAAACATTTGACTTGGCCTATGTTGTATTAAAAAATACACTTAAATATTCGTTTTCACTAAAAAAATTTATATTCCCAGTTTCTGTTGAAACAGTGGAATGTGTGACAACAGCAGGCTCACATTTCTCTAAGACAACAGTAACCTGGAGCTGGACAACGTAAAAGAGAGCAGAGCCGACAAAGTGCAGAAGAGAGAAGTATGGCGCGGAGGCAACAATACCTTCCTCTTAGGAGGTTATGTGTCAAGAAATACTTTGTAACATTACCAGGGAAAGCACAGGGGTTTAAGGACAGTATTGACTGTTACACATATAATCAGTAGAATAGTTCTTTAAAATAACGTAATCATCAAAATTCGCAAGGAAAAGGAAAGAAGAGTTAGTTGAGGAATTGTATAAATGAGCCAAAACATCAATGTCCTAAAGTGGGGGAATCTGTTAATAAGGTTAAAAGTTGATAAAATAAGAAAGAGCAGTATAAACATAGTTTAGTTACAGAAACAGCCACCAGGAAAATGAAACCAAGGAATGAAGGTGCTGATAAGGCCTGGGGAGGTGTGTGAGTTTCCGAGGCCTAGGGCTGCCGTAACAAGGGACCACAAACCTTGCTCAAGACACAACAGAAATTTCTTCTCTCTGGAGGCTGGAAATCCAAAATCAAGGCATCAGCAGGGGTGGTTCCTACTGAAGGTTCTGAGAGAGAATCTGTCCCAGGCTTCTCTCCTAACTTCTGGTGGTTGCCTACCATCTTCGGTGTCCCTTGGCTTGTAGATGCATCGCTCCCATCTCTGCCTCCGTCGTCACATGTGCTTCTCCATGTATGGCTGTGTCTCTTCTCATCAGGACACCAGCCATTGAATCGGGCCCACCCAAATCCAGTAACTTCATCTTACCTTGATTACATCTGCAAAGACCCTATTTCCAAATAAGGCCACCTTCAGAGGTCCCAAGGGTTAGGACTTGAACATTTCTTTTTGGGAGACACAATTCAGCCCACAACAGGAGGAGAGAGGTGAAGTAAGCAAAAGTGAAGTTTCACTATAAGCTCTTCAATATCATTTGATTTTTTTTGTGTGTATAAGTTTTATATAGATTTTTTAAAATTTAAATATCTGTACAACTATCTTCCTCATTAGTCAGTGTTCTCCATAAGACAAAACCATGTAGTAAGTTGAGATGACAAAGAATTTGGCATATGATTCACACAGCTCTTTTTATTCTCAATATACCAAAGGGCGTCCTAACATTTCCACTGTGCAGTCCTAGTATGACTAGGCCACAAATCATTTCCTGGGCACCCTAAGTGTCCTTGGGATCCAAGCAGCTACTTTGTGCCAGACACTACACTGGGGCCCCCGGATTCAAAGCTGAGTAAAGCACCGTTTCTATCTTCAAGGAACTCATAGTCCAACAATGAGTGGTCATATCATATCAGGATACTCCTGATTGCAAGTCATAGAAAGCCCTACCCAGAGTGCTTTGGATGATGAGCAAAATTTATTATGTCTCTGTTAGGATTAAGCTCTGCTGTACACAATAGAAAATCCAGAATTATAAAGGCTTAAACAAGACAGGAGATTATTCCTCTCACATAAAAGAAATACAGAGACAGACAGTCTAGGGCTGACCTGGTGCTCTATGGCGTTATAGACTGAATTTGTGGCCCCCAAAATTCATATATTGAAACCTAATGCCCAATGCGATGGTAGTAGGAGGTGGGGCCTTTCGGAGGTGATTATGTCATGAGGATGGAGCCCTCATGAATGGGATTAGTGCTCTTATAAAAGAGACCCCGGAGAGCTCCATAGCCTTTTCCACCAAAAGAGGACACGGCAACAAGTTGGCAGTTGGCAATCCCAAAGAGGGCCTTCACCAGAACCTGACCATGCTGGCACCCGGATCTTGGCCTTATAACCTCCAGAACTGTGAGAAATAAATTTCTGTTGTTTATGAGCCTCCTCATCTGTGGTATTCTGTTACAGCAGCCTAAATGGACTAAGACATGTGGTGTCAGGAAGCATAGACCAGCTTTGGACACTTCCTCCAGACTTCCCTCATGGGACATGTCCAGTTGCTGGGCCATCCTCAACTTTTCTGTTGTGGGCCAGGATGGCTGATGTCCATCTTCTAATCAGCAGGAAAGAGAAAGAGATAAAGGACCGTGGCACCTTCTCTGCTTACACTTCCTTAGGCCAGGCTTTAGTCACATGGCCTCACCTCACAGCACAGAGGTCTTTACTTTGTGTAGCCTTGTGCTAAAAATCAGCCATCCATCACCAAAGAAGAAAGCGTACAATTAAGGGGTCAGCACCAACCAGGGAGAGACTGCCACCAACATGAAAACAAACCACTGCTTTCAGGGTGAGCAGAGCACCCATGAAGATAGGGCCCAGCAGATGGACTAACTCCAGTGAGTCAAGAAGAGTCACAGGGAGGTAAGACAAAGCAGAGATTTTGAGGGATGGATAACATCTGCCACATGGACCAGGAAAGGAAGGGTATCCATCCAGGGGGAAGAGCATGTGCAAACCTAGTGATGGACTGGATAAGGGAGGGGACAAGGAAGAGGGCGAATCAAGTGTGACTCCTTGGCCTCTGACGTGAATAACAAAATGGCTACTGATGCCATATACTGAGATAGGGAACCTCCAAAAGGAACCAAGCTTGGGTAGGAAAGACAGTTAATTCAATTTGGAACATGTTCCAGGGGTCTTTGGCACACTGGTGCATACTTGTACCTGCTCGATTAGTACAAGTACTTAAATCCGAAACGTGGTTCTGGTACCACGGTTAACCCTCTCTATCCACTCTACCCATGCCTTAGAAATGTGGGCATGGGAGCATTTACCATTTGGGAGAAGCATCAGAGCAATAAGCTATAATTTAATTTATGGAGATGTGAAGAGTCCTGTCCTCATTGGCATAAGTGAAGGCAACTTCCAGAACAGGGACCAGTGGGTAGTTGCTGGCACAATGAGGGGATGACTCCAAAGTAGTAAAAGTATTGAGAAAAGAGGCTATGACATATTTTCAGATTTTGAAATGATGTATTGTAGACAGCCACATCAGAAGAGGAAATGTTTTAGAGGAAGGAGAAGCCACGTAAAAAAGAATGAGTCATTGGAAAAAGTTGTGATACCTACACACACACAGAGATAAGTTGGCAGAAATTTCAGAGAAATAATTTTTAGGACATTAGCTCACTGTGAGGAACCTGGAATTCTATTTTTGCAGAAACCAAGAACAAGGTCTGACATTGGGTTTGGGAGATGTGAGAGTGATGCAGTCTCTAAGGAAGGATGGAATGACAGAACAAATAAGCCTGGAGGGGTTTGGAAGAATGACAAAAATAATAATGAGTATTACTCCTCGCAGTTGGAGCGGCTTCTGTTTTTCAAATACATTCACAAACATGTGTTCATTTGACACACAAGTTACCCCTATGTTTTCAGTGAAACAGGAACAATCACCCCTAGTCGTTCCTTGTTGAAATAACGACGGGTCAAGAGGACATTTAATATAAAGGTAGCACACAAAAGCAGCAAATCAAAATTGTGTTCCTTAGAACGAAATTACCTTGTTTCACAGGATGTGTAATTTTTTTAAAAAAAAGGTAACTCCGTGGCCCCATCAGTTTTGGAAACGCTGACTCAGTTACTCAGGTTTCCCGATGGCAGGACTTCTCAGAACCTGTGACAGGCTACAGGAAATTAGGAATCTCATGAGTGGGGATGGAAATGTTGCACGTCCCAAGCTTCTTTGACCACAGAACCCTGGTCGTCCCAGAAGTCTCGCTGGCCACACTCTAGCACACATTTTGGGAAATGCTGTAGTATTAGAGAATTGGTTGGAGTCATCCTTCTGGCCCAAGGTGAACTGAATCCTGCAGGCTCAGCAATGCACGATGATGGGGAAGGTAAGACTGACTTCCCTTTGAGGTGTTAAATTAATTAAACAAGGAGGCCAGTAGACTGAGGCAGCTGTAAAGGCATGGCGGTCTATGGAAGCAAACCAAACTCTCTGAGGCCTGTAAACGCCTCCAATTTTCAAAATCAAAACACTAAGGACAGCCAATCACAAACAGCCAACTAGGGCTTTAAGCTGTAGCCAATCAATGATTTCCTTACTTTGCTCCCACCTTTTCTCTATAAAAGTCTCTCCCAGCTCCTGCCCATGGAGCCTTCCTAATCACTTTCGTTTTGGTACCACCCAATTCAAATCAATTTTCGCTCAAATAGACTCAAAGTTTTTAATATGCCTCAGTTTATCTTTTAACAGAGGTCACCTTTACACAGAGGTTAAGCAACTTACCAGACACAGACAGAGGCCAAGCCGGGGTTAGAAAGCCAGTTTCCCAAATCAAGTCCAACATACTTCCCGCCACACGATTTGCCCTGGTCTCAAAAGCAATAGATTGTCTTTCTCTACTTAGATTTCCTCCCAGTCGTGATCCATCTCAAAAAAGTAAAACTATGCGTTGAAACTTTTAACCCCTCCTAGTGAGTGGGCGCAACTTTGATTTCCTGAATGAAAACAGTGAACTTGCCTTTAACAAGAAGGTCAGGAACTATATTTAAAGTCCCTGGAGTCTTAATATTGTTGCAATTATAGTTAATCAAATTCACAGCTATCTCTGACAGCTGTGGATGCTTGAGGGGTGCTTCACGGAAGAGGTGAAGAAATGAAAAATGAATTGTTCTGTATGTGCATTATTCATATATTTATTTTCCAATGTCTGTATGAGAGCACCTTAGCTACATTTTCAGCGAGGAAGGCACCAAGTTTTAAAATTCTACAGTCAATTTCGTGTGTTAAAACTTCTAATAAGAATCAAATACATAAAACCAGGCATTTTTTTCTTGATAATATCTTTAAAATATCTTTAAAAATGTAATGAAAGAAGCACTGTGCTCTCAAGTAAGTGCTACGGATTTCCTACATGAAGGATGTGTCTATATATGCCACACCATCTCTGTATTGATCAAATAACATACTGCACAGTTCTTCATTTCTTTTGGAAATTGCTTTATTTATATTCAAATAAACTCTGAAATCTGGTCACGGTGTGCTACTCATAACCCCAGTATTTTATTATCAAGATTCATAAATTACACAGCATTTAGATAAAAAATGCATATCTCAGAGTTAGTCTGGCTTTTTATATGCCCCCAAGAGATTAATACTAAATGTATCAGATCTGAAAGAGTAAGGAGGATGATTCGGCTACGGGAACTCATCAAGGGCTTGGAGGCTCAATGTAGATAATTCTTCCGTTCTAATGCTTTGAACCTTGGTTAATGATTATTACAGATGAAAGAGAATGTGGTTTACCATGTTCCCCAAAAATTTACATATTAAATTCCAAAGCCAGCAGGTAGAAGTCTGAATAGGGCGAGTTTGTCCTCAACCTCCCCTTACTTGCATCACATTCAAGGGGAGGACTTTGCAGTCCACCTTGGTTTTACATTTGAGCCTGCCCCCCAAAACTTTCCAATGCTGGTTTTCTCTGCTCCCATCACCACCTACCCCACATCATCCAAATCAAAATTCCTTTTCCTGGTTTCAGAGGTCTTAAGTACAGATTTCTTGCGGTAAGCTAAATAAAAGTACGACACAAAGACATAAGCATTCCATTTCCTCTATCGATAACATCCATTACTTCTCAATCAATACTTTAAAAAGTGTCCACTACATGTTAGACACTGATAACTAACAGTGAACCATGCCCTCCCCCCCACAAAATTCTCTGCCCTTGTGGACTATTTTGTGGTGGCGGTGTGAGGAAGATAAGAAGAAACAATGAAGTAAATATTTATGAAGTAATAGGTGCTAAAGAGGAAAACAAAAGGAGGTGTGGGAGGGGGCATGCCAAAGGATTCCATTTTAAATAATGGGGTCAAGGAAGGGCTTCACTTAGAGGAGAAATTTGAGCAATGACCTGAACAAAGTAAGGAAATGAGCTATGTGGATGCCCAGGGGAACAACATTACAAGAAAAGGGAAAAACAAGCTTGAAGGTAAGAATGTGTTTGGCGTGTTCTAGGGGAAAGCCCAGGGGGCTACAGCAGAGAAAACTGGGATCTGGTGAGAGATGAAGTTAAACAGGTGAGAGGGAGTCAAACCACGTGATCATGCAGGCCAGCAGAAGGCCTTGGCTGAGGGCTTAGAGCTGAAGATACCACTCTCAATATGGGATAACCAGAGCCTTGGGGAAAAAGAAGTGTTAAGCACATGCTTTTACATGCTTGCATGAAAAGAGAAAATACATAGGCTGCCAGTAACAAGGACCATGAAACACATACTGCCACGTAGAGGAAAACATGGGCCTAATTTGTGAATCCTAATGGTAAGTATACCTTATATTTACTTTAATATTCTACTCCTGAATGAATAACACACAATTGCTTAAGTGAAGCAATCCACTACCACTAAGAAAACTGCAAGTCTGAATTAAATTTAATCACCAAACTCAAAGATATAAACTAATGGGTGGAGCTTCCTCTCTCTCGACCAGTCATCCGTTTTCCAGCTTCTTCCTCTCCCTACTCACCCCATACTCCAAGCACCTCTGCCTCAGGCTCTGTGCTAGACACAGCGAGAGCCAATCCTTACCCTCCGGGGCTTCAGCGTTGGGAGGAAAGTCTACCATGCAAACTAAAAATTGACAAAACAACAATAACAAATAGTAGGAAACCAGAAGAGTGACTTTAAGTTAGGCAATAATTTTAAACAACAAGCAAGTACATATTATTTTAGAGATGTTTTGTCCTTGGAAAAAGTATTATTTGTACCTTTGTTAAATAATCTAAACAAGTTTTCATGAACTCAAGTTACCTACTTGTGAAGAGATTTCTGGAAACCTACAACAATTGAGTCTTACCTTATGATAACACCTAAAATATGCAGCACGCTCATCGGAAAATTTCTCCAGTCTTTTTGGACCTTTGCTTGAAGCCTTCTTGAATACTAACCAGCATCGTTGATAAATCTGGAAGGAAACACAAACGCAGAGCTGAGCATCACTACCGACTCAGATTATTACTGACATTTGCATTTAAATGTTTTCTTTTTGATGTTTTCACCTGTAAAATATTCATAAGCCATAAATGTGATGTTGCTTTGAGAAAATAAAATTTTAAAACCCAAAATTGTTTCCACAATGGGTGTATTATGTCGTTCGGACAATTACTGGAATCAAAAGAAAATAAGGATTTGAAGGCAAATTTCTTCATGTTTTGATAACAATGTCAGTAGGAATATTTCAGAAAAAGTCCAAGATATCAGAAAAAATCCCAAATAAACACAAATAATACTGGCATTCATGGCACATGTTCTAATTTCAAATGCAATTAAATATGGAAATCACGGGCCGATATGTGTGAAAGACTTCATTGGCAGTCTTGGAAAGACATACCCCATGTGTCCTGTGACATTTCTCATAAGTAACGGTCAAGAGCTTGGACGGACACCAGACTAGCTAATAAACAGCTGATCAATACCAGCCAGATTCTCCCTCAGAAAATTCAACCCAGAGACTCAAAGAATATCGCCAGACTGAGGTGCAAAGCTGGCAGGTTATAAACTGAGGTTGGTGACCATGTTGAGATAGGGTGCAGAATTGCTAAGCAGTGGAAACTAGTATGGAGAACTAGATAATTTCTGCTCTAAGCAGAAGAGACATCTTAGTCCTTTGTCATCTTTCAGTTGCTGACTTTATGATCCAGTCCTCCCTCTGTTTTCTGGGAAATCATCTCTGCCCCTGGGAACCCACCACCATCAAGATCACTACAACTCTTAACTGAGCTAGCCTGAATAGGGTTTTGATCCTAGCAAGCAAAGCTATCCTAATTGGAATAATCAATAAAAACTAAATTAGACACTAATTATACTAATAATGCCAAAGAGAGAAAATGCCAAGAGCTAATGAAGGTATGAAAAACCATGTTGTCCAAAAGCAAAATCAAATGAGATTTTTTTAACCTAAAAATTATTAAGGGATTAAATTAATAATATTCACTAATGGCAAAGATCTGAGTGGCACTCTCTTACTCTGCTGGTGACCTCTAAGGGCCATTTGACAACAAATATGAAAAATCTTAAATGAATAGGAATCTGTCCTAAGAAAAAGGCCCAAAAATGTAGCCAACAATGAAAGAGGAATTCCATAGTCAAATGCACACAGGTGGGTACTATTCACTCGTAATTATCTCCTCCATCCCAAAATCATCCTCGAAGCACCATATACATGGGTTGTATATTCAATTTTTTGAATAATAAAATAAATTTTATTAAAATAAATTTTAAATAATAAAATAAATAATCAAATAAATTTTACGCACTATAAAGTTTAAGAACCCCTGAGCTAGTAGGAAGAAACAAAACAAGTCCACATAAAACATGTGGTCATTCAAACCACACGCAATTTAAAATGCCTCCGACAACCTTATTGGTAACTGGCAGACGGATGAGGAATCCAGGTTTGCTACCACTTGTCTGCAGTGCTGAATAGAATCATTTTTTCTCTTCAAACTCGGTAAATTGAACATTCCTCGACTGTTTTGTTTGGGTGGTAAAAAGAAAATGAAATCCACTCAACTCTGAAGTTTAGCTCTGAACATAGACGGTAAGATATGTGCCCGATCCCACTGAATGTACGATATAATTTTAGCAGTATTATTTATAATAATGAAAACTGGAAACTACTAAATCTTCAACAATAAGAATGACAAAGTAATTTAGTGATATATAGTAAATAGGTACACATAAATATAATATATAATATATAATATGATATATATAGTGCACACCTATAATATGGATGCTATACAACTATACAATAATCTAAGTAGTCATTTTATTAAAAATATAGTAATACAAATAGTATTCATAATATATATTAAATTATATTACAGGATAACACAGGTAGTTCGTTTGAAACAAGTTTCAAAAGGAATTTGTAATAATATGGGAAAGTGTTCATAAAATGTTATGTGAGGGGAAAAAGCAGAATATAAACTTTATATCATGATCCCTATTATATTAAAAATGCATGGAAGAAGACAAAAAAAAATACCAAAATGTTACCAGTGTTTTTTCTCAGTTGTGAGGATGGGTTTTTGCTTGTTAGTTTTTATTTTGTTTACTAAAAATTAATACTGTAATTAAATGAAAGAGAATTCTGTTACTTCTTAAATGTCCAGAGGTGTCACTAAAGTAGCATAATTAAAATCAATTCTATTGGTTTTCACCTTGCAGTCATTGGACTTATCAAAGGATATAAAAACACAGAGACAAAAGTGGAAAAGTAATTCAGTGGAGGAAGGGTAGCCTCTCAAACAAATGACATTGGAATAATTGAATATCCATAGGGAAAAAACAAATAAACATCTTAACCTAAAATATTCACTTTTTACAAAAATTAACTCAAAATGGACTTAACTATAAAAGCTTGGCAAAAAAAAAAGGAGAAAATGTTTGGGATCATGGTCTGCACCAAGAGTTTTTAGACTTCATACCAAAAGCACAATCCATAAAAGAAAAACTCGCTAAATTGTACCTCATCAAAACTTAAAACGTGTGCTATGTGAAAAACTCTAAGAGGATGAAAAGACAAGCTACAGGCTGGGAGAAAATATTGGCAAACCACGCATCGGACAAAGGATTAGTATCCACCATATATAAAAAATTCAAATCTCAACAGTAAAGAACCGAACCATCCAATTACAAAATGGACAAAAGACACGAACAGATATTTCACCAAAGAAGGTGCACAGATGATGGAGAACCATGTGAAAAAATATTCAACATCATTAGCCGTCAGGGAAAACTAAATTAAAACCACCATGAAATCTCATTACACATCTATCAGATTAGCTGAAATAAAAAAATAATAACACTACCAAATGCTGGCAAGGATGCAGAAAAATTGGATCACTTATATATTGCTGGTGGGAATGCAAAATGGTACAGCCACTCTGAAACGCAGCTTGGCAGTTTCTTGAAAAACTAAGCAAGCAACATATGACCAGCAGTTGCACCCTTAAAAATCTATCCCAGAGAAATGCAAACTTCCCACACACACACACAAATCTGAACATGAATGCTCATAGCAGCTTGATTTGTATCAGTGCAAAAATGGAAACAACCCGTATATTCCTCAACGGGTGAATGGTTAAACAAACTTGGTACATCCATGCCGTGGAATACTACTTAGCTATAAAAACAAATGAACTGTTAATGCTGCAACAATTTGAAGGAATCCTCAGAGGATTATGCTGAGTGGGAAAAAAAGCCAAACCCAAAAGGTTATACACTGTTTGACTGCATTTATCTCATTCTTGAAATGACAAAATTATAGAAACGGAAATCAGATTAGCAGTTGTCAGGGGTTGAGGATGTGTGAGTGGGGAGCAGAAGAGAAGCAGGTGTGCCTATAAAAAGGTAACATAAGGGGTCCTTGCAGTGATGGGATTGCTCTGTGTCTTGACTGTATTAATGTCAATAGCTTGGTTATGACATTCCACTGTAGTTTCAAAGACGTTATGACCAGCAAAACTGGATAAAGGGTACAGGATCTCTGAGCAATATTTCTCACAACTGAATGTGAATCTACAATTATCTCAAAACGCTTAAAATTTTTTAAATGGAAAAATGTAGAGATATTTAACCAAGATCTTAAAATTACAACCTAATCTGTCACCTACATTTTTCTCCAGTCTTACTGTTTTTGCTTTCAATCCATTGTCTAATGCACCACTAGACTAAATTACTTTAAGAAGCAGGTTACAAGAGCCATTGGTAAGAATTCAAACACAAAATCCTTTTCAGGATGAAGATTCAGGCATGAAAACTAACACTTTCAGTACTAAGATTGGCAAATAGAAGTTCTATCAACTTCTCACTTATGTCTGAATAACAGATGACAACCGGCTTGCTTAACATCTGACCACCACTAGAGGATTATATTTATAGTAGGAGTGACTGTCACTCTGATTGTTCAGACAAAGGGGGTGGGAAATGGGTTTCTCACTGCCATTCTATTACTGGCAACCCTTTGCTTCTGTACATGCCCCCCAAATTGTGTTAGAAATTGAGAACGCTAAAGGTATACAAGAAAAATGCCCACCGCGGGGAAAAATTATTTTCACCGAGGCAGTATTTTACATTTCCTAATTATGCCTCGACTTTCACACCCAATCTTGAATGAATGCATCTCTAACTTCTTTTTTTAACTTGTTTATTTTTTTCTTCACAATTGAACCAGTATTGTCTGGCTTATGTCCAAAGGCTGTTGAACACAAGCTAAAGATTCCTCAATTTCAGCACGCCTATTGATTTCCGTGTTTGATCCATCTGTATCAAGTTTAAAGAAGTTTTTGTCTTTATTTATTTGTTGTTTTTCTTTTGTTTTATGAAGTAGTAAGGGCCAAAGTGCAATATTATAATCACAAAAACTGCAAAAGATGTTATCACAAAAATTCACATGCAACGTTGCTTATGACTATTGGCTGGGAAGTCTCCACGGAATAGATTAAAACATGTTGGTTCATCAAGAGATAAGAAAAACAAAATTTTTTTTCCTTCCCAAAAGCCCCCCAGTACATAGTTGTATATCCTAGTTGTAGGCTCTTTTAGCTCCTCTGTGTGGGATGCTGCCTCGGCATTGTTTGATGAGCAGTGCTAGGTCCGCACCCAGGATCCCAGCCAGCAAACCCCGGGCTGCCAAAGCGGAGCGAGCAAACTTAACCACTCGGCCATGGGGCTGGCCCAGAAAAACCAAAATTTGCTTTATGAAAAGGCAGTTCAGGATGTTTGTAACATACAAACACGTGGTACAAAAACAGACAGTGCAAACGTTGAGTGTCAACTGTGCGATTGAGGCCGTTCCTTTGTTGTCATATATCATACATCAGTGATTCTCAGAGCTGGTCCAGCATCACTCAAGATAATTGTTAATTATGCAGATTCCTAGAGATTAGTCAAGGTCTGTTGAACCAGAACCTCTTGGGGTGGGGCCAGACAAATTTGCTCTTTGACGCATTCCCCAGGTATTTTGTTTGTAATTTGCAAACCAATGCCGTAAATATTCATAAAGACTTTCAGACAGCACAGTGCTTCCCGCTTGGGACTTGCCAACAAAGAGCCCTCCAACACGCCCCAGGAGGAGGGCCTCTGAGAGGCGTGGTTTCCAACAAGTGGCCAACAGTGGCCCTCGCAGGAGAGCAGTGTGAGATGCCACAGAGTTTGAGAGACAAACTGAAGGTGAAAACTAAAGCTGCTGAGCTCCAGTAAACTCCCAATTTCAACTGCCGTACCCCCTCAGTCTTAAGAACACCAGGAGAGCCACCTCGTACTAAAAGAGCAACAACTTATCCTAAATATCTCAGTATTGTCTAGAGGAAACAGGACGATTCACTGAACAATGGGAACAGGTGGAGACCAGGTGGGTAACATGGACACTGCTAACAGGATGACAATTTGAGAATAATCCCATTCGCTTAATACTTTACGGCAGTTATTTTTTCTTAAAATTAACTCATTCGACCATCTTATTCATATTTTTTTTTATATATAACACATCTACTTACCATCTATAGTATTTTTTTGCTGATATTTTTCTTTTTTTTTTTTTTGAGGTATGCTTTTTCGGTGAGGAAGATTGGCCCTGAGCTAACACCTGTTGCCAATCTCCCTCTTTTTTTTTTTCCTCCCCAAAGCCCCAGGACATAGTTGTATATCCTAGTTGTAGGTCATTCTAGTCCCTCTATCTGGGACGCTGCCTCAGCATGGCTTGATGAGCGGCGTGTAGGTCGCATCCAAGATCTGAAACAGCAAACCCTGAGCCGCCAAGACAGAGTGCGCAAACTTAACCACTCGGCCGCTGGCCTGCCCCACATTTTTCTTTCAATTGACTTTTTTTAACTAAAATTTTTGTTTTATTTAAGAGGAAACTTTTATCTCAACCATAAGAGCAAAATGTAGTTTCACTGGACGTGAAGAGTAGGGAATCCTAATGATAAATATACTCTTAGAGAATTTGATGACAGAATAATTTTCCTGTTGCAATAGCTCACCTCCTACACATCAGGGTTTTGTAATATCAGAACTATTGACACGTTAGGAAGGTCATTTTTTGTAGTAGGGGGGCAGGATGGGGCTGTCCTGTGCATTGTAGGATGTTTAGTAGCATCTCTGGTCTCCACCAACTGAATGCCAGTAGCATAGCCCCTCACACAGCTGACAACCAAAACTCTCTCCAGACATTAGACAAAGACATAGACAAACTATCTCCAAATGGCCCCTGGAGGGCAAAGTCAGAACCACAGCTATAGATAAACGCATGCTGATCTGAGATTGCACATTTGAAGAATATGAGGTTTTGTGAATATCTTCAAAATCCTGGATTTGGACTTTGCCATACAAGCCACTCGAAGCTAAAACAGATAAGCACATCACACCGTTCTGACAAGCTGGGTGGATCCACACCAGAGTTAGCAGTTACAGGAAAATCTCTTTCAGAGTGTATTTTGTTATTGGTGGTGGTTTTATTACACCTAATTTTCACCCTTACATGTCACCAACCCACCTAAGATTTCTCCTATTTTTTGCATTGTCTTTCCTTTCTTTAAAACCTAATACCCTTAATAATTGCTTAGCTCTGCTTTCAAATCCCTGACACTTTTACTACCTTCTTTTCCTAACAAAGAATAGTCTGGTAAATTCCCCAAGATTTCCAGAGCCAAGAAGCAGCTGAAATAATTAAGAATTTGCTTAGAGTTCCGAATTTTATTAGTAGCCCATCACAGTGTCTTGAACAACAGAGCCACAAATTAAACTTCTGAGGGATGCATGGAGACGTCATGAAGATAACAGAATGCAAATTTTGGTCATAAAATTCCTGTTAAAAGGAAATTGTAAACTGCCTCCATGTGAGCTCAAGAAAAGCAGAAAGCCTTAGATGTGACCATGTAGGTTTTTATGGTCTACTCCCAGAGTCGGCAAACTTTTTCTGTAAAAGGCCAGATATTAAATATTTTAGTCTTTGAGGGTCTTAGATCTTTGTTGCAACTACTGAACCTCTGCATTGCAGCATGAAAGTAGCCACAGAAAATATGTAAAAGAACGGCGTGGTTACCTTCTAATAACACCATATTTAAAAAACCAGGCAGTGGGCCACATGCAGCCCACAGGCTGTAGTTTGCCAACCTCTGGTCTGTCGTAGTCTTTCTCAACTGTTTAAGCTCAAGTCACTTTTTGATGAACATAAAAATCTGTTTGACATGTCCCTCCCAGGGGAAGAGGGAAGGGAATATACCCCGGGTGAGAATCCCTAGATACTCCACATCTTCCCACAAGCCAACATTTTACTTCAATAAAGTGATATGAAAACGTTGACCTGATGCTTTTTCAATGCCCTGCAACACATTCCTGGGCTCCCTGTCCACTGTCAGGGAGTCACTGCTCTACAGGGAACGCAGATGCTGTCCTGAAAAGCACCTCCACATGCAGAGATATTAGCATCCCATCTCTAGCTTCGGGATGTAGTTAGCTCCTTAGAGTTATCCCATCCTATGAAGTCAAGGGGCGCTTTCGGAAAAAAAGGTAGGTTAGGACTGTTTTCCCTTTTGCCAGCATCCCCTTTCTGTAATCACATCGACTTTCTCTTCTCAGAGCATTCTCCCCAACTCTAAAGATAGATCCTCAGCCATATAATGCTAAATTAGCCTCATTTCTCCCAGCCTAACCCAATTTCTACTGCTCTCCAAAACAAATGAAATATCCTTCTCATCCAGGATGTTAATATCAACACCAAGCAGTGGCCGAACCCTTTCTCTGTGCACAGCAGAATGCTCAGCCCTTTGTGTGCATCATCTCAGTTAACCCTCCCAACATCCTATGAAGCAGGTGCTATTATCATCCCCATTTTGCGAGGAAATACAGGCTTAGTGAGGTTACTCACTAAGTGTTACTCAAGGGCCTGAAGCTTGCAGAAACAAGCCAGAAGAAGTCCACCCTCAGTTTGCCGGAGTCTGGAGAACAAGCTTTTAACCATTATCCCAGGATTTTCCCAGAAAAACTGGACTCGTAGAGATGCACAAACTTATGCTGAGGGTCGAGCCATCTGTAAGAAATTTATTTTCATGCTTATCATAATGTAAAAAGAGACATTTAGTTGTAACCATATGCTCTTTCATCTGGACGACGACTTTATCGCCCAGCTATTTCAGGGTGACATTTGCATCGATGATATGAAGCTTCCTGGCACCAAGTGTTCACCTACCTACAGTCATCATTTTTAATGGAGTATTTCTGCAAAAGGAGTCTTAAGACCCTATCCAGGACTCCAAGGAATCCTAGCAGTTTGCAAGAAGTGTCTGCTTTTAAAAGAATTCCACACTCTTTCTCAAGTGACAAAGTATTCAGTATCCTTGACTGAAGTCCAGAAACCCAAAGGTGCTAAGTATTTCTAACTACAATCATGGACCACATGACCATGTTTCCGTCAACGACACACTGTCTATACAACAGTGGCCCCATAAGATCAGTAACATATAGCCTAGCTGTGTAGCAGATTAGACTATTTAGGTTTGTATAAGTACACTTGATGATATTCACACAGTGACAAAATCACCTAACGATGCATTTCTCAGAATGTGCCCCCATTAAGCGACGCATGACAGTACCCCGGAAGTATCTCATGCAACTTCTCAGTCTTTCTTGCCTTTCTTGCCTCGCTAATCTTCAGCCTCTTATTCTTAATTAGTTATGGGTACAGTACACGAATGTCCTGGCTAATTGGCTGTCTGCTGGCATGTGCAGTCGGCTACGTGAGGCTGACTAGTCACTTCTCTAGAAGCACCCAGCCATCCACTTAGGCCAATGATGCATAGCCAGAGTACCCAGATGCCCTCCCAGAGTCCCGGGCTCCCGTGTAATTTTGGGGCTGATGAAACACCACAATCCAACGACAGCACAACAGCCACAGAAAACAGCGCTGGATGATGCAATCTGGAAGTGGAGGGGAAGGGACTTTAACCAAGGAGAAACAGGGGAAGGGAATAAGCGGCTAATTCCCCCTCCATCCTGTCTGCCATTGTCTACAGATGTCTCCTTCCACAACATAAGAATTTTGACCTGGCTGATCTCTGTGACCAAGATGGTTAAAACTTTCTAGTCCTACGAATGACTCTGTCATTATGGGACTCAGAAGGTGACAGAGGAAGAGTATAAAACAAGGAGTTCTGTGGCAGCTCTGAATCGTGACTTGTAGGCTGCTACCAACTCCATTTACCAAAACAACGAGCTGGTTCAAAACCATGTATTTTATGAAGGAAAAAGTATTTTTAATGAGTAAACAACATGATTCCATGCCTCTCATTTATATACACACCTTTCATTTGTAAGGAAAGAAATGCTAATTTGGAGAAGGTTGCACAGTGGGGAGCAAGGTGCATTTTAAATTCACTGCAAAGAAAAATACCAGCAGAAGCGGGATAATTAATCACAAAATAAAGTTTGTATAAAGAGGATTAAAAATACTTAAAAAGCATCCACAGGCAATAAAGTAGCTATGTCAATCCTTTGCTGGTAGTGAAGTAAATTAGCACAACCTTTCCAGAGGCAGAATTATGCCTACCCTTTGACCTGGAAATTTCACTTCCAGGAATTATCCCCTGAGGAAATAATTAAGAAAATATGCAAACATATGGGAATATGGTTCTTCCACATAAAAACTGGAACACTCTAAATGTTCCAGGGGACTGGTTTCATTAATTATGGCATATCTGTAAACTGGAAACTGCTATCATTAAAAATGATGCTGTAAAAGAACATACCATAGAAAATGCTATGAGTCAATTACTAAGTATAAAAAGTAGGTTATCCTTGGCTCTTTCTAATCTGTTTCTACTCCAGGCTCTATACTCATTCAGTAGACAGGGCTCAGTTGTTCATATAAGAAAATTGCGAGCTCTATTCGATCCTTCCCCACTGGCCCTCATTCACACACACACATACACACAATTATAGGGGAAAATCTGTGCTTTAATGGAAAACTATGCTTTCTCTAGCACACACACTTCCAGGGTTAGCAGCTTCTGATTCTGTGGGAGATATTACACAACTCTGAATTGTAGCTAAATCATAGACATGCAAAATAATTCGAGTCCATAAAGATGCAGATTCTGCCCCCAGGCAGTAGAGGTTTAACTGACTTCCCTCCCCCGCTGTCGATGAAGCTAGCTGTGCCTCCTTTCAAGCATCCATTTCATGATGCCACATATATAAACGTGTGGGTTTTTCGGATCACCCTTTAAACTAATTACAACGTTCTGCTTTTTTCTCTCACTTAATGAGTTAAATAGAATCTTTAACATCTGTATGAGAGTCATGATTTTACCTGTTTTTGAAAATTATCTTTGAACATAATCCAGCAATCACTGAGCTCTCTGTATTTTACCTTCTGGCTGAACCTGGAACATCTTTATGTCTTTACTGGGGACCACCACCCTAATCTAAGCTACCATCCCCTGAGCTTTGGCGAGTTGCCTGCTTTCATTCTTGCCACATTTCAGCCCATTTCTACAGCACATCTGGGGCAATCTGTAAAACACTAATCCAACCACATCAATCCAAGGCTTAAAGCCTTGTTGCGGCTGCCTGTTGCCTTTAGGGTAAAATCCAGTCTTAACGAGACATTCCAGAAACTGAAAGAGCTGGCCTCTCCCTACTGTTTTAGCCTTATTTTGCTGCTTTCTTCCTTTATAAGTTCTTTGCTTATAAATATACAAATAGGCATATTTTAGTAATGATCGAACGAGTAATATGTTATTTTGAAAAATTATCATGGAATCAGTATCTGCCACGAACTGTTCTGGCCACACAGAACAGCTCTGGTCCCTTGTCAGGACCCGGTTGACTGGTGTCGAGAGCCAATACTAAAAGAGGTTCTGTATCCTTTTCCTTCTTGCTCCAGTTCCTTTCTGTTCTCCAGATCTACAAAGTAGGAGGAAGAGGAGGAATGAGGAACAGAACTGCCTAAAGAAACCATGAGCAGTTTATTTATTTAGCCTCTATTTGTGACTAGCCCTACAGAACAAACAAACTAAAGAAACGCTAGAGAATCTTAACTACTGGATGAGTATTCTACTCAAACAAAAATTTGGGAGCTGATATTGATCGTTAATTCATTCAACAAACATTTATTGGGTGCCTACCATGTGCTAGGCACCGTTTACTTACTAGGGCTACAGCTGTAAACAAAATGGAGAAAGTCTACTGCCTTCATTGGACTTACAATCAATAAGATAAGATATATTTGCGTACATACATACGTATGTGTGTGTCTTACAGCACATAGATAATATGTCATATGGTATAAAGTACTAGGAAGGAATATAAACTGAGGAAAGTGGATAGGAACTGCTGGCGGTGGTTATCTTGATTTTAAATAGGGTCATCAGGGAAATTCTCACAGAGAAGGTGATAGCTGAGCAAATGCCTGAAAGAGACAAGGGAGTAAACAGTGGATATACCAGGGAAGAGGCTCTAGCCAGTCACAAGAAACCACAAATGGGTCTTGAGACAGAAACACGCCTGACATGCAGAAGGAAGAACAGGGAGGCCAGCAGAAGTCCGGAGTCACGGACAGTAGTGGTGGTAAGTGTGGGTCTGACTGGGTAGGTCTGACTGTAAAGGCTTTGGCTTTTTCTCTGAATGAGATGGGAAGCGAGATGAAGCGTTCTGAATGGGACTAACAGAAGCCAGTTTACGTTAAGGAGGCTGCAGGAGTCTAAAGGCAGAAGCAGGGAAACCAGCCAGGAGGCTGCTGCAATAAACCATGTCTGGGGTGCTGGTGACTCGGGCCAGGATGGAAGGGGGAGGTGATGAGAAGTAATCAGAATCTGGAAATATGCTGAAAGCAGAAGCAACAAGATTCACCAATGGGGTTGGATGTAAGGATGAGAGTAAGGAAAGCGCCGAGGATGATTCCAAGATTTTTAGCTCAAGCAAGTGGAAGGATGGAGTGTCCATTAACTGAGTAAGCAAGCCTGGAAGAGAAGCAGGATTTGTATGGAAGCTGTGGAATTTGATGATGGATATAATGGGTTTGTCATGCCTGTTAAACATCTAAGCTTATATGAACATATTATTAAACATAATGAATAGGCAGTTATGTATATGTCATATATATAAGCCTGTATATACAAGATTTTATTGTGCTTTTAAAATGAGTTTATAACACTGTCTCCCCTATAGGGCTGTTGTGAGAACTGAATGAATTAGTGTATTTAAAGTGCTCATATGGCTCCGGAAGCACTCCATGGAGGTTAGCGGCTCGCCCCACCTAACGAGGCGTTGATGTGCACGCAAACAGGGACAACACATATTTTGGTCCCTTCATTTACTCATTAATTTTGCAAATATTTACTGAGCATCTACTACATGCTGGGCCCTGTTCCAAGCCCTGAAGACATGGCAGCGTATAAAGCAAAGTCCACAAAGTTCACTTTCTAGCGGGCAGAGATGGGTAGTTGGGGCTGCCAGCCCCTAGCACAATGCCTAGCATGTGGTGGTAATGATTGCAAACCACCTTTGGGGAATGCTGTCATGTGGTAGTATAGACCCAGTGAGTATTTGGTGAAATTAAAAAAGAAATGATCTCATTGTGGCTTCCAAAAGGACTTCGCAAGCAGTCTTGGAGTGATCACCAAACCAAAATCACCACGACTCAGCTCCCATTTCACAAATGGCCCTGTATAGTCTGACCCCTGCTTACTTGTCAGACCTCGTCTCCCACCACTTCCCGCTTCACTCATGACACACCAGCCTCCGAAATGTTATCTTCTTCTTTGACAAGGGATGGGAGAACTTGCTGGAACTCTCCTCCTCTTGCTGTTCACATGGTTAAAATTTCTCTATCAGCTGGCTACCGCTGCATCACAAATCACCCCAAAGCTTAGCAGCTTAAAACAATAGCCATTTGTCACTTCTCTTGAATATGAGGGCGGATGAGGCAGTCCTGCTGACCCCATCTGGCTTTGTTCTTCACGGCTGGGCACATTCACATGTGAGCAGTCAAGTCACGGAGGTCTTGAGTCTGCCTGTCTGGAGCTCTGCACTACATGATCCCAGATCCTCCAGCAGGTTAGCTGAGGTTTGTTCTCACGGAGCAAGCAGGAGTCGGAGACAGCAAGCAGAAAATCACTGATACCCGAGAGGGCCCTTCATTGCTGCTGGGTGAGGGTGGGAGTCCAGGTTCCCCTGTGGTCTCCCCAACACCATGGTGGGGAGGGCTAATTACTGACTAGTCTTGGCCTCCATAGACACCACCTTGTGGGGTAGAGCACCTTGTTCCAGAGAAAGGGGATCAGAATACACCAGCGCAAAATGTACTACTTTAGCATAAGGATTATTTTGAGCTGAAGGCAACTGAGAAACAATACACACAGGAAGAGCTCTCTGCCTTCTCCCTGTCTGCCTAAAAGTGAGGTATAAATTTCCCTTTAGAGGTGACAGAAACTTGTATTTGTAAAGGTGTTTCCCTATTTCACACCAGGAAGACTGGAGACGGCACCAAGTTAAGTCTGTGGAACAAACCATATTAAACAACCATTAACTGCTGTACACTTCCTAGTCACCTTCCCAGAATTTGCCCCCTCTAGGAGCTCAGATCCCGTTTTCCCTGTCTAGTTACTTCTCCACACTTATCAACCTTTGTTAAAATGATATGTAAGACCAGAGCCTAACCACTTCTTTGGATTTTCACTTCTTTTCTGTGAAGTCCCCATGCACATAAAAATAGTGAAATTTGCATGACTTTTCTCCTGTTAATGTCTTTTGTCAGTTTAATTCGCAATGTCAAGGCGCATCACCTAAGAAGGTAAAGGATGATATTTTACTCCCCTACAGAGTTTCACAAGGGTGGAAGTCTAGCTTCCTTACTCAGCTTTTGCTGGCATGGGTGGGAGCGGGTCCGCAGTCTATTCTGAGGTGTTTGGCTGACGTAGAGTAGTTATTCTCTAAAAGTTTTCTGCATTGCTCAGCTGCCTCATCTCCTGGTCCTTTGGCCTGAAAACCAGTTTTTGTTGGGGTTCTTGTAGCAGGTTTTTTTTTGTCTGTACCCATTGGCATTTCCGGGTTGCTGGCTTCTTTAGCTCCAAGTCTGGGATATACGAGGCAAAAAGAAAACCCAGGGAAATCACCCCTGTGTGCTGTTCCTCAGGACCGAAGACCCCTAGCCAGTCTGACATCTCTCCACCACCTTTCAGAGCCTTCTGAGGTCGATTTACATATAATGTCCAGGGTTTTTAGTTGTACTTAGAGGAGGAATAGGGAAAGGTATGTCTACACACTCGTCCCTGAAGCAGAAGGCAAATATGTTTCATAACCTCTGTATAAAATGCTTTTAAAAGCCTCTGCTTGTGTCAAGTTTGCTGATATTTCCTCTCACAGGTCTTTCATCTCACAAGCCCAGAGTCAGGGCAGATGGGGACAAGAAAGGTTCAGAGTAAAGATCACGGAAGTGAGGCCATGAAAGGACTCATAATCAACCATGATGTCACCTCCTCAGAGATACCTTCCCACTCACCAAATCTAACATACTCTCCAACACCCCCCGAAATTAATCAATGTCTGAAAATTATCTTGCTCATTGATGTGTCTGCATACTTATGTTTTACCTTCCTCCCTACATTGTAAAAAAAAAAATCATATTTTATCTTAATCACCTTGAATCCTCAGGACCTAGGAGAGCATCAGGTTCTCATTTTTTTATTTATGAATGACTGGCTGAAGGAATAAATGAATGAGCAAATAAATGAATGGGAAAAAGCCATACTCAGAACTCATGAGATTTTCAGAATTTCATAAATGATGCCCTTGGATATCAAAGTGCCTCAGGATGGACCTGACCTTTCCAAACAAGCCTTGATATCTTTATATAAGAGCATATTAAAAAAAAAAAAAAGCCCAAGATATATAGAGCACATATATTCAAATTATATTGAGAGACATTCTTTTAAAAGAAAAGATTATATAAGCACATTTTTCCTTAAAATGTGCATTCCACAAAATGCTATGTTCTATATCATGGAGAAAGGCTCCGGTGGCCATTTGTCACATGTTTTTAAACATCAATGGGCTTTGTTCTAAAACCACAGAACCTCAAGATGATTATATTTCCCTACAGACTAAAACAAGTATAATCCTATAATTAGAAACAGGCTCTAACCAAATTGGACAGACATCTATCTGCTGTGGCAAAAAAAAGATCACAAATTAGGGAGTTTTCATTAAAAATATCTATTCTGAAGTTGTCACTGTAATGATTTCAGAAGGAAACATTTCAGCGAGGCTCAGTCCTCCACACCTCCCCATCACTGGGGCAACACTGAGCAAAAGTCATTCCGTGAGAGGGCTCAGTACAGAAATTAGAATGTCACTCTCAAAGAAAAAAAGAGAAATGAATTCCATGGTTGAGAAAGCACTCTTTAAAAAAGCCACAAGGAACAGATGTTGCCAGAAAAGGGCAGAAGGGTAAAGAATAACAGTCACGCTGTAGAAAATTCTAAGCCAAGAATTCAAGAGATGGAAACCTGGGTGGCCACAGAGGAAACAGTTGCAGATTTTCAAGGGGGAATTTACAACAAAGAAACATATTTTCAAAAAGCATTCTTGTGAAGAGATGCAAAATTGACAGCACCTGCAAGGTTGGTTGGTTGGACATCTTTGTTTTGGGCTGTTTCTTTTTTGGTTTTGTTTAAGGATGAGTGGTATTAAACACCATGAACACATCATCATCATAGTCCTCATCAACCTTCGCAGAGTGCTGACGACACAACAGGCACGTGCCTAAGTATTTGACAAGCATTTTCTCATATAAGTGTCACCCGAGCTGTGTGAGCTAGGACTTGTCAATGTCCCCGTAACGCAGACGAAAAAACTAAGGCTCAGAGACTTCAGCAATGCCACCAAGGTCACGCTAATATATTATGTGTCACACTAATGTATTACCTAATAAATTATGGAGTCAACACTTGAAATCAAGTCTGTCTAGCTCCCAGAGCACAGTCTACACTCTGAGCTTAAATCCCCAATGTTTGAACAAAAGCAAATCTTCAGGACCATTCATTTTTCATAATTGGTGGGCCAGCCATACTGGTCAGGTTTGTTAAAATTCATTCTTCAGAGATTCAATTTACTCCTGACTATCTAGTGACACTTTACTAAGCCATTAGCAGAACAGTCAAAAATGAGATGATTATCAAAGAAGAGGTTATAATACGGTGGCTATCCATAGACAATGCTCCTTGTAAACAATGTTTGGGGCACATATTTTCTCGAAAATTACAAAATCAATCAAAAAATATAATTTTCATCTTTTGTGACATTTCTTCAGAAAAAAGTAATAATTTACCTCTTGTGGAATAAATCAAATAATAAACAGTGATGAAAAAATAAAAGTATTGTTTGTTACATCACAAATTTAATATTGAGAGGTACACCACAAGCTCTAAAAATGAGAAGCCTAGAATAAAATCAAGGTTAATAAAAATATGATCAGCGTAACTTTGAGCCAATAACTTCGACTTCTGAGCTTCAGTGTTTTCATCTTTTAAATGGTGAAAATAGTACATGCCACCCAGGTTGGTGTGTAAGCTGTCCAAAACTTAGTAAGTGCTCAACAAATGTTAGTTAGTATTTTATTCTTGACAAATAAATGGGAAGCAATAGGATATACTGTAGTATATGAGGAAGCCATCTGGTGTAGACCTCATTTGGCCTGACCTTGTTTTTCCAAAAGGGACTGATGGGGCCATTGAGCATGCATTGCTTTAAGCATTTGCTGTGTCCCACAGACAAGAACAAATGGCCTTAAGATAAAGGTGCAACTTCCCCTGCATTGGCATTTCCTTAAGGATGAGCATCTCTCCCTAGGCCAAGAACTGATTGCTGTGCTCACCTGTGACCACCCAGCTCCAGGCAGCAGACTTGCCACCCTGCTGTGTCCACCGAGACAGCGGACCCGCTACCTGCTGTGTCCACTAACTGTTGTGCTGGCAGAGTAGTCTCGTGACTATTGTGAAAAGGACATTTCAATCATAAGTGAAACATGCTCTTTGAGGGTATACAACCACTCTGTATACCCCACTTCTTTGGTGCCCTTCCTTCTCGGGGAAGGAAGGCCCCAGGCTATATGGTCCTCATATTTGGCTCAGAATAAACTCAACCCAATTTTCATTTACAGATTGGTTATAGATTATTTGCATCAACATTCTTTATATATTCTTTTTCTAATTGCATGTTTCATTATCTTACTACTATTCATATTAATTATAATAGGTTAGAAAAAATGTCTAAATCTCAAATTATTACAATGCCGTTAAATGGCCTTTTACTATATATCATCCAGATTACAAAACCAGTGTACATCTGCATGCCAGAGGACGGCAGATGATGAGCAATACTCCTGTATGGTTAGATCAGTACTTCTCAACCTGGGGCGAGTTTGCCTCCCAGGGGACATTGGACAACATCTGAAGACATATCATCTTGAGGAGATGCTACCAGTATCTAATGGGCAGAGGCCAGGGATGCTGCCAAACACTCTAAAAAACACAGTAGAAGCCCCAACTGCAAAGAATTATCTGGCACAAAATGTCAGTAGTGTCAAGGTTGAGAAAAAAAAAAGACATTAGATAAAGAAGGGTCTTCTTAAATTTGAAGACTTTATCCAAGATTTAAAAGGACTAATTGATCAAAGTTAAGTCTATCTGAGTAAGCAACGTACACCGAAGGCGTTTTAAAATGCAGTGAAACCAAGCATTTGTCTCGTCGGAAAGCAAACATCAAGATGACTGAACATTTCTGTTAACTGATAGAAGACCTTAGGGTCAGGAAGACAAAGACCCCAACAAGGCGAGACAAGCCAGTAGTCCCAGGACGAGATATTCAAAACTTCAAAGAATTTTTGATGTCCGGTGGCAGCAATTAGGTTTGGGCCAGGAGGACTGGACAAGGCCCCAGGAAATGCCCCTCAGATCACAGGTCCCTGAGCCTCTTGGCAACAGGTCCAAATTTGACCCTGGCTAGAAAGGTCATTGCCAACTAAGATATGGAAAACAAGAGAAAAAGTGGCATCGTGAGGATTCATCGCAGGAAAAGAAACACAACAGAGGCTGTGAAGAACAGTGGCTCCTGCACATGAAGCCTCAAGTCTGCATGTGACTCAGAAGTTCTGCCACGCCAGGCTCACACCCACCTGCAGCCTTCCACACCACCAGGCTCCTTTCTTTGCAGAAACCATCTCCACCTTCTCTCTTGCACCTGGGCGTCATGCCTCTGCGTGGAACAATCTTCCCATTTCACACCCTTCAACCTGGCTCCTTATCTTCTATGTGTCATGTTACTTCCTCTAGGAAACCTTCTTAATGCCTTTCTCCTGTCACCCCCAAGTCAATACACACACAGACAATACAAAGAAGCATATACAACAGAAGTCAAGAGCCCAGCCTCAAAAGCCAACCTGCCGAAGTTCAAATGTTCATTTCAAAGTGTACACACTGTGTGGCCTTGGGCAAGTTATGAACCTCTCCATATTTCGAGGGATAATTGTAATAACACCTACCTCACTGGACTTTCAAGAGGAACCAATGAGTTACTACATTTCAAGCACCTTGGAACAATGCCTGGCACATGATAAACCTTTAATAAATGATAGACTCTTACTGGAACGCAACCTCCATGAGTGGAGGATATTTGTCTACATTCTTCATTGCTTTATCCTCAGCTCTAGCACAATGCTTGCTATATTGCCGAGATTCAATAAATAATTACTAAATAAATGAATTGCCAGAGGTCCTTCTTATGTACACTCAGAGCACCTGATACCTAAACCAGACTTTGTGACGATTCTTCAATTCTCTCTCTCTAGACTATAAGTTCTGTGGGGGGCAGTGCCTGTTTTATGCACCACTCTAATGTAGTAATTGGCTCATGGCGAGCACCCAACAAAATATTTCCCAAATGCGATGGAGAAATGAATGAATGAATGCCTAACTTAAAGAATAAATAAAATTGTCAGTAAGGCCCGTAGCACATTCATATAAATTCCTTCTTCTTGCTTTCTTGGAAACTCGTCTCTATAAAAGTTTTACTAGAAATGCCTTTGGTTTTACAAACAGTATGAAGAAAATGGGAGCTTTTCCACTAGAAACTAATTGGAACCCAGCTCCCCCAAGACTTTGTCTCTGGTAATCATATGTGGAGGTAAGAAGCTCAGCTTTCGTGTTCCTTGTATTCAGGCCAGAAAGAAGGTGTGTAGGAAGCTGTTGAATGTTTAAGACCCTGGAATGGCCTTCTCACTCTGGTTCATTAGGAAGTGCAGCAAAGCTGGTGATTTCTTTCACTTACATTATCAATTTATCCTTAAGTGTCCTATCTATAGTAGATTTTATTCAAACTCATCCAAAATTTAAAAGCTTCCCTGGTTTATAAGCCACGTTCTATTGCAATTCCAGTCTTTGGAGCTCTGAGGTCCTACAGCTACAACTGAAGCTGACTCAAAACTCATTCAAACGGGAATTTTAAGACTCAACGCAATGCTTTTCCAATACCATGAGATGGGCAATGGAGACGCTGACGTAAAAATCCATAATACAGTTTCATATACTTACTAACAGTGGACCATAAATTTGGCTCTAAGCAAGTAACACAATAAAAACTTGACGAATTATGAGTCACACTCTCCATAAGATAAAAACAAACCAATTACTGAGGAGAGTCACAATCACCCTTTATACTAGGTCCAGACCGAAATGTCTCCTCAGAGTCTTCGTAACTGAGGGGACTGCAGTTTGGACAACTTCTGTGGAGGGCAATTTGGCAAGATCTTTCCCAAAAAGAGACACATCCTTTGACCCAACAATTCTACTTGTAGGAACTTAGCTTAAGCTTATACCCGTATATGTGCGAAATAATGGGTGTGCAAGACTATTCATGTAGCATTATTTGCAATAGCAAAAGATTGGAAACAACTAGAATATCCATCATGAGGGGACTGGTGAAATAAAACGAGAATGTCACGGAAGGCTATGGAGTTGTTAAGAAGACTGAGGCCACTCTGCGTCTACCAAAATGAACTGGTGTCCTCCAAGAAAGACAGCAAAGTGAATACCCAGGAGAAATGAAAACAGACATCCACACAAAAACTTGTGCACTAATGTTCATAGCAACATTATTCAAGATAGTGAAAAGGTAGAAACAATCCAAATGTCCATCAACTGATGAATAATGGACAACCAAATGTGGTATTTTTGTACAATGGAATATTATTTGGCCATAAAAAGGAATGAAGTTCTGATACATGTTACAGCGTGGATGACCCTTGAAAACATTATACTAAGTGGAAGAAGCCAGACACAAAAGATCACATATTGTATGATTCTACTTAAATGAAAAGAGACAAATCCATAGAAACAGAAAATAGATTCGTGGTTGCCAGGGTTTGAAGGGAGGGGAAAATTGGGAGTGACTGCTAATGGGTAGGGGATTTTTTTATGGAGTGACAAAAATATTCTAAACATGGATTGTGGTGATGGTTATAAAATCCTGTCAATATGCCAAAAACCACCGAATTGTACATTTTTAAAAGACTGAATTTTATGGTATGTGAATTATATTTCAATAGAGCTGTTATAAAAAAATAAGTATCACCCTTATAGATTTGTGAAGGAGGGGTCATAAAATTCAAAATAATTATAGAATGCCTTACAGTGTGCCAGCAACAAAAACATCATCGTCTTGAGCATTTACTGATGGCCAGTCACCTGAGTGGCATTATCTTCTTAAATTCTTATGACAGTTCCATGATCTAGAAAGGAACTATTGCTGTTACCATTTTACAAGTGAGAAATTGGGGTTTAGAATATTCAAAGTAGAAGTAAAGAGCCATTCTGATTCAAGAACCCACACTCCTGTCCACTAGACTAAACTACCTCACACTAAAGCATTGTTTCTTTTATTCTTCTTCTTATAATTATGTCTCCAGCCTTGAACAGCCCAAGGCCTTCAGCAGGTAGCTATTAGGAGGCTAAACGGCAGCTAAGAATTAGCACTTGTGATTAGAATCCTATCTCTGCGAACAGTTTTAATACACATAAGAAAACCATGAAATCCAAACTGGGTAAACACTCTGCCGTCTGACCCTGTTCGGGGCCCTGCTGTGGGTCATGAGAGAGGATCCGTTCAAAGATGCAAAGATGCTTAACATCAAAGGATGGGTCCAACAAGACAGGGAACTGTCACTTCTGTTATGCCACTAACCTTGGACTGATGGGTTACCATGTCTCCCCTTTTATTTTTATTTCTTCTTTGAAATACCCATTTCTTAAAATGTATTTTTTTTCACTGTTTGAGTAAAAAAACTGATCATTTAAAACAATCAATAATACGGAGTGTATAAAGAAGAAAATGGAAGCCTCCTCTTCTCCATCCCTAGTGCTGGAGGTTACCACTTGCAGCTTTCTTGCAAGTTGCCTCTCATTACCACTCTCTTCTTATCGGACAGTAACAAAATCCTGGGCATTGTGCCACCTGAGAGATTGTATTTTTAGGCTTCTAGGTGAAGCTAGGAAAATACTGGGCAAGGAGATAGAAGAAGTTTTGTGTGGGCCTTCCAGGAAGGCTTCTTAAAATGGGAGGTGACAAAATTATTTTGCCTTTTTGCCTTTCCTCCTTTTTCTGGGCTGTAAGAGACATGATGCATGGAGCTCTGGCAGCCATCTTGAACCATGAGGTAATCTTTAGGTGGGAAGCCACATACTAGAATGGTGGAGCAGACGCATAGAAGAAACCTGGTTTCCTGATGACCATGGAACTACCATACTAACTTCTTTTCCATGAAAGAAAACTAAGTTCTACCTCCGTAAGCCACTATTAGTCTGAGTTTTCGGGTATATGCAGCCAAACCTAAATCAAATAGTAGTATTATTTGACCTTTCTATTTATATATAAACCTGTATGTATTGTGTTTTAATAAAGAAGATCACACCAAGTATAATTTTTCACAACTTTCTCCTCTATTCTTCCACTTGAAAACAAATCAAAGGCACCTTTCCACTTCAATATGCATAGCCTAACTCTTTCTGTTTAATGGATGCTTAGCTTTCCATTGGAGAGAGGTATCATTGTCATGTATCTGAAAGCCTCAAATTGTTCCCCTGTAATCCTTTGTTACTTTGTTCAATTCTTTTTTTAAATGCTCTCTCTTTCTGAAAAACTAAAACCTATTTCTACTCAATTTCGCCTTCCCATGGCATTGAGTTTTATATTGTTCTTAGGAAAGCAACTTGGTTTTCCAGCTTCCATTTTGGGAAATAATAAAAAGCCCTTTTGGGGTTGGCATCCCTTATAGCAAATATTAGAGCATAAACCATCTAATAACACCAACATGGGAGGTCTGCTCTTGGATTCGAATTTAGCTGTGGACACCATGACAACATGTGGTTCTGTGAAAGGAAGAGAGGGAAGGGATGTTTCTGGGGAACAACCAGGGAATTGCAAGTAAAGAAGCTTCATGAAATTCTAAGCACACGAATATACACTTTAAATGGATCTTTATTCGTCAAGCCAAAATAGCTGTTAATTGTCAGGCAACAAATAAAATTTAAAAACTTTTAAAGCTCCCAATCCCAGAGAGAAGGGAAATTCTGAACCACAGGTCCTGAATTTTCCTATTGAAACCAGAATTGAACTGTACAGGTAAAATATACCTCATGTATCATTCAAAGACCAAATCCATGTTTTCAGGCACGTTGCTCAAGCTTTCAATTTTAGAGAGAAATATTAATGAAAGAAATTCTCTGGATTGCCCTGTCTGCTGAAAGTACAATTATTTCAGCATCCTTATCAGGCCAACACAGAAACCGCGACTATTTTGAACCAGTTCTCATTAAATAAGAGACCAGGCAAATTGTACCTTAACAAACATTTTCTATGATACATAAAAATCTCATTATTTCATAGACATTGCCTGTTTGTGGTAAGCAGTTGATTTTAAAACATCTCTACCTCTGAATAAGAAATTGCACTTGCCTTTCACACTGGTGCTCAGAAAGAAAATAAAAAAGGCTGCTTTCTGATAAGAGACAGCCCTACTGTTTTCTCTGGGAGTTCAGACATAGCCATGTGGACGAAGAGATATCCATTACTGGAAGATAGAGTTGCTCTAGGTATTTCTGAAAAAAAACGGTTTAATTTAATTACATGGCTCTAGGAGGCATCCAGTAATTGGACATCTTTTTTTGTGTTTTGAAAAATTTTTTTTTAACCAAACATATTTAGTTTCTGCCAAATACTCACTGGGTTTATAATCCAACCACAAGTCTGAAGCAAGAAAGTTCAAATCCTAAGGAGACAATCATTATTTCTAACATTCTTAATACCCGAGTTGTCAGCCAACACACTTTCTTTCACTTTCCAGCCAGCACCCCTGGCAGCCGCCTCTGAATCAAAGGGAACAAATACATTTCTTTCCTGAATATTCACCATTTAGAACTTCATGAATCCTGGCGCCAGACTGTCGGTGCCCCAGCTTTGGGGCCTCGCCCTTCACAATGCAGAGAAAGGACACCCCTCAGACCCAAAGTGTTCTTTAAACAGTCTGTCTTTAACCAACATGTTCAACCGAAGAAGGAGAAAACTGTCAGGTGGCAATTCTGAAATGTGACCTCAGCCAACCCAAAGGAGAGGAATGCAGAAAATGGCTAAAATATTCTCCGTTGGCTTTTACGCAGGCTCCTCGGGCAGAGATCAGAGAAGAGCGACATTGAACGGGGAAAAGCAGCCAAATCTAAAAAGTAAAACTTAGTGAGGGAAGGTGGTTCGAGCAGAAAGGAAACCAGCAGCCTGTGGCTGGGAATTGGCATGGAAAAGATTGCACACTCAAGCGCACACATTTAAAACAAAAAAGTGATTTGTTTTTAGGGTTTGGCCCCAAATCTGCGGGCGAATCTTCAAAACAAATTGAATCACCAACTGGGAAGCGTTAGAAGACCTGAATACAACTTCTTATGGACCTCTGTACAATATCAGTAAAGATTCAAAGGATTTCCCAAATTACTAGGTTTTTATTATTGCGTAAATTATTATAATAACAATTACTAAGTTGCAAAAATAGGCAGCACAATTTTAAAGTGGTTTACTCCCAAATGAATAATCATGGTCAATATTTAATGACAGCCTCAGCTTGGGGCTTCTACATAAAGCAGCCTGTTTACCTCAGTCAACATGGGCATCACGGTCATCGTTTCCATTTTCTAAATGAAGAAACTCCCACAGGGGTAAATAACAGGCTCTGACATCTTGAAGTCAGCTCTACATCTACACTTTTCTACATTCCCTCTCACCTCTCACAAAGGTGTCACAATCACTATCAGCCCTGAGGAAATAAAATAATAAAAACAAACAAAAATATAACATGTTCCCCACTTTGAGGCATTTCAATGAATATTTTTCTCTGAGAGCACTTATTCCCTGCGTAAATACATTCAAAGGACACACACTTGAGAATGAAACAAGAATTTTAATGCTCAAGTCCCAAAGATAATTCATTGTGGCCCATTTGGTGAAATTCCGCTTGCCCCTGTAATCTTCTTGGTATCCCAGAGTCAATGGGGGAAGTAATATAAAAGCTTCCAACCAGCTGGGAGAGCAGGATGCCACCTCCTTCTGCCTGAGCTCAGGAGGTTGTTAGCCAGGCTCCCACCCTGGGGAAAGCACTTCCTTCCAGGGCAAGGACAGTCATAATTAGACCCACTATAAATAACCCGGGCGCTCAGAGCAGTGCTGCCCAGAATTTAACAGACAAGCAGAGCAAGGGCTTTGCCTGTGCTCCCACCAGACAGTGACCATTACCCACTTAGGAGCATCCTCGAATAACGTTCTTCTCCAAAGGGCTATCCTCTGGCTGAAAACACATCGCAGCCAAGTACCACAAATTGAAAACTATAGAATGACGAACATCCAGCCTTTCCATTCTCTTTTTTTTTTTTTTTTAAAGATTGGCAGCTGAGCTAACGTCTGTTGCCAATCTTCTTTTTTTTTCCTTCTTCTTCTCCCCAAAGTCCCCCAGTACAAAGTTGTATCTTCTAGTTGTGAGTGCCTTTGGTTGTGCTATGTGGGACGCCGCCTCAGCATGGCCTGACAAGCGGTGCCGTGTCCGCGCCCAGGATCCGAACCAGCAAACCCTGGGCCGCCAAAGTGGAGTGCACAAACTTAACCACGGGGCCAGCCCCTCCATTCTCTTTCTAAAGTCTGATTTTTAACCTGATATAGACAAATTTCAGCTACAAGCTCAAGAGCATGCTAATTATCTTAATGAAAATTAGTTAAGAAAGATAAGATAGCAGAGGGGAAATATCAAAACTGCAAGAAATGATGTGTGGTGTAAATTTGCTTTAAGAGTCACAGAGCGGAGTCCGAAACCCCGCCCTCCTTCTACTGTGGGGTCTTGGGCAGGTAAATTCCCAACTCCTCTGAATCTCAGTTCCCCCCACTGAATAAAGAAGAAAATACAACCAGCACCTTCCTGCTTACTCCCCAGCCCCGTTACAGGAGAGAGGGCAGGTCCCGACAGCCTACAACAGGCTGTTTCACTGTTAGTCACGTAATGGATAGTCCTAAGATCAGACCACTCAAGGAGACTGTGTGGTCAGAAAAGCAGACTGGGGTTTCTGAAAGTTGTAGGGGTTTCAAACGGCAAGTCCTGGTAGTTTTCACTGCATCCTCATGAGGACACTTACCAGCAAATAGCTGCTTACGTTAGCCAGCAGACCAGACTGACGTATGAAGACAAAAGGACAAAAACCCCAAGTTGCATCGTTTCCTGTAGCAAAGCTGCCCTTCACTTCTTCCTGCTCCACGATTAATGCCACTGCCTGTCTCTCGTCCTAGACTTCCGTTTCCCAATCTTTTCTCCCCTCTCCCACCACCCGACTTTCTCCCCTCAGCCTCTGCCACTTCCAAATGGGAGGACACTGACATGGGGTTAGGCCTGGGGGGTGCAGGAGCAAGGCTGAGAGGTGAGTGGGGTGAGCCATTGCTATCTCCAGTCCAGCACCATTTTTCAAGGCTGGTGTGCAGCAGCCTAACAGGACTGCATCTACATGTTTCAGTTCTGCGACCAGAACAAATTCAGTCCCTGATGCTGACCTTAAATACAGTTCTTGAATTAACAGTTGTAACAATTTGTATTAGAGTTTTGAAGTTAAGTGCCCTCAAGGAGGCGAGGATGGTGGTTCCTTTTAGAGTGCTCACCAGTTTCTGATTTTAGGACCTCGACAGCTAGCAAACGAATGTGTGGGAGCTTTCTCCCTCTGGTCAAGAGGAAATATCAGCCTTTCTCCTTTTAGCAATCATTTATTAGAAAATATTTTTGAGCATCCATTATGTGCTAGTCACATTTCTTTTACTCTTCTAGGCGTATAAGGGCTGCATTAGCCAAGGTACTTTGGCTTGCAAGAAATGGAAAACCCATTCACCCTTGCTTATGAAAGGGGGGATTGATTTTTCAGGAGACAAGCAAAACTCAGGGAACTCTCCAAGGGAAAGAAAGAAAATAGAGTGGCGCAAAGGACTAAAACTCAAACTAGAAAGCTCTTCAGAAAACAACTTTGTTCTCTCTCTCCCTCTCTTTCTTAGGTTTGGACTTTCCTGGAGCACGTGTTCACTCCTCTCTGCGTCTATCTGTGGTCCTCCTCCATTAATCTTGAATTAATTAATGTTCAATTTAATTCAATTAAGTAACTCATTCAATAAATTTTGGTTGAGTGTTTACGGTGCCTCAGGCACTGTTCTGGGTGCTGAATAAGACCAACAAAAAAACTATTAAAAGCAACCTGTGGCTGTGGAGCTGAATTCTGGCAGGTACAGACAGACGACCAACCTCTAAGTACAACATGAAGTAGGCTGGTGGGTGTGGGATAGCAAGAAATACATATTTCATTTTTGTCCCCGGTTCCTGGCACAGAGCTCCTAAAACCCTTGGAATTTCCTGAGTGACAGAAAGGATGGAGTTCTAGGAGCATCTTCTATTATTCATAACTAGCTCCTTTCAACCATACCTAAATTTACGCTAATGAGGTGACTCGTTGGGCCAGAGGAACCAGCCATGTGATTGGAGGGTTGGGCTCTCATTTCTACCCCAGCCCCACCCCCCACTTCGAGGAGGGGAGAGAGGCTGGAGATTGAGTTGGATCAGCAACGGTCAATGATTTCATCAACCATGCTTACGGAACAAATCCTCCACAGAAACCCCGAAATGACAGGGTTTGGGGAGCTTTGGGATTGGTAAACACGTCAAAGTGCTGGGAGGGGCGCAGACACAAAAGGGCAGGGAAGTGCCACACAGCCCTACTCCCCATAGCTTGTCTTATGCATCTCTTCCACTGGGCTGTTCCTGAGTTATATCTTTTATAATAATCTGGTAAGTGCAAGTAAAAAGTGTTTCCCTGAGTTCTGTGAGCTGTTCCAACAAACTGTTGAACCTGAAGAGGGAGTCATGGAAACCCCAAATGTGTAGTCAGCCAGGCAGAAGTGTGGGTAGCCTGGGTACCCTATTGGTAGTTCGAATCTGAAGCAGGGGAAGTGTTGTGGAACTGAGCCCTTCACCTGTGGGACGTGTGCTAACTCCAGGAGTCAGGATCAGAATGAACTGAATTGTGGGACACCCAGTGGTCCTGGAGAATGGATATGGGAAAAGACACTACACATTTGCTATCAGAAGCTGTGTCCTAAAAAAGACACCACAGCTGGTGATAAGGGACATGAAGCCAGAAAATGAAGGCCAATGAGAAAAGACACACGCACTTCAGCAGTTGCTCACAAAAAGTCTCTCTGACAGGTGTCATTCGACCAGAGAGCCAGACAATGTAAGGGAGCAAGCTGAGCCATATACAGGGAAAGAGCAATCCAAGCAAAGGGTACATGCAAAGGCCCGGAGGCAGTGTGGCTGCCATAATTAAGAAAAAGTCAAGCAGCCCACAGAGTGAACGAACAAGTGGTTGGAGGGAAAACCAGAGAAGGAGCCAGAGGCATGATCATGTGAAACTTCAGAGGCCATGGACGAACTCTGGATTTTATTCTGGGTAAGATTTGAGACTTGTAGAATTTTGAGCAGAGGAGTGGCATGATCTAACTTACAGTCTCCAAAGTCATCTCAAGCAAAGATGGGCAAGGTTGGAAGCAAGGGAGCAAGTTAGGAAGCTGCTGTGATAGTCCAGGTGACAATATATGCAGTTTTGACTTAGAGCGATAAGAGAAGGGCCACTAGGAACTATATCCTAGATGTATTTTGAACATAGAGCTAACAGAATTCGCTAAGGGACTACTAATGAAATGTGAGAGGAAGAGAAGAATCAAGGATGACTGAGGGTTGATAGCCCAAGCAGCTCGAAGGCTGGAGTTGCCATTTACTGAGATCGGAAGGACTTATGAGGGGCATATTTGCAGAGCTAGATTAGGAGTTCTACTGAGATGCCTTTGGTCCAATCAACTGGAAGAGAAGGGACCCCAGGACATGAGCCTTTAACCAGAGTCCAGATGTTCAGCAGAAGCTGTAAGTCAAAGCACATCAGCGGGGAGGGACGTGCACTGCAGAAGTCAGAACACACTTGATTTTCAAAGACCGAAATGCAAAGATAACAGAATTCTTTCTCTCCGCAATCTGAAATAGGGTGTTACTAAAAGCCTACAAGTCGGATTTGCCACAGATAATCTGCAATTTCTAATATATCACATCTCCTTGAAGCCAAAACAAGTATTAATTCAAAGATAAAATCAGACAACTTGGTTATTTCATAGCACAGAGCCAAATTCACAAATACAGTTATTGAATGCATCATTCACTTTCAAATGAACTGGTATAGCATCATGTTTAAACAACTCATTTCTCTTTCTTAACTGAATCACAAAAGGATGATTTTATACACTTAATGATATTTGTTTAAAATGCAAGCTAGTTATCTGAAAAAAATGAGTGCAAGTCATATTTAAACTTGAAACTTTGAGCTAAATGAAGAATTTGTTTCTGCCTTCCAGGGGATATTACAGAAATCTTGCTATCCCTTCCTCTTCAATGTATGGGCACTGAAAACATTTGTGTCTCTATGCAGGAGAAGAAATAATTTAAGCCTTTCTGGATTTTAAATGTTAAGGGCAACAATAGAAATGGAATAAATAAAGATTATAATTTATAAGCAGAAAAGAAATATATCTAATATTAATTAAATATCTAGTATTTATGTAGGATTTACTATGGGATGAATGCTAAACATTGAACATTTATTCTATCTCTCAATCTTCATACCTCTGAGCTCTTGATGGAAGAGAATGTAGCTCAAATCACTAGACTACAAGAAAACCATTAAATGAGACACGGTACATAGTGAAGTCAGTTGAGCCTCCACTGCAGTCCTAGGTATGCTAATTCCTACCTAAGTGAACCTGGGCGTGTTAATTAACTCCACTAAACCTCGACCTTCCCAGTTAAAAAAATGGAACTATAATAGCACCAACCACAGAGGGTCACTGAGAGTACTAGGAGGTGATGCATGCAGAGTATTCAGCGTGGGACCTGGCAAAAAGTAAGGGCTTACTAACTGTGAGGCGTTCTCATCAACATCACCACCATCATCGCTCCATCATCCCCACCAGCACCTTCGGCATCACTGATCCTAGAAGGGAACACCTATTATTATTCCTATTTTCCTAATAAGGAAACTAAAGCTCAGAGACGTTAAATAAATTACCCAAAGCCACACAGCTTGTAAATGTGAAAGCCAGCATCTATAGTAGGCATATGGACTTCAAAGACTATATAATTCAAATGCAAGTTGTGTGACACCAGCATACATAGAAGTTAGGCTATTTTGGTATCCTATGTTGCCCAAATCATGATGCTTCATTTCATTTCAGACCTTAAACCTGTTATGGCATTATTTTATTTCAGAGAATTCCTACACAATAACATTCGATCCTTGTAAGAATCTAGACCTATGCCCATTACTCCAGGTGAAGAAACTGAGGCCAGATTAGTCCAAGCGAGTTAACCAAATGCTAATAAAACCTTGACAAGAGACACAGAAGGTGTCAGAAGTCAAATCTCTTAAACTCAGTGGTTTAGCCTTGCGCAGAGGGTAGGAAGTCATATTTGAATCAAATAAGCCCTGCTAACTCTTTAGAGATTTTGTACACGGCAACATATATTTTCAAATTCTCAAGTAAATAAAAGAAATTGAAGGATTATTATAGAACAAAAGACATGAATCCTGGTATATGTTGTATCTAAAAGTGAATGCAAGGCTTTCAAGAAACTTGATAATATGAGGCATTTTGAGCCCAGGAGACAGTTTGTAAAGACAGAATTGCTTCTGAGAAAAACCTGTTTTAAATTCAGTGTTACAGGATAAAAGCAAAGAAGTTAGAAACTTAATTACTGGCTTAGAAGTGCATTCCCCCCCAGCCTGAGAATGCTTTGAGGGCAGGAACTAAATCTAACTTCCCTATTTCCCAGTCTAGCAAAAATCGTGATCTTTAGTACTGTGATATTGTCATATAAGAAGAAATATACATTTGGGCTTCGTCCCTGCTTCCTAGAACAGAGCTCCTAAAACCCCGGTCATTTCCTGAGTGACAGAGGTGAGAGGAGCATGTTTTATTACCCATTATAAGCCCCTTTCAACAATACCTGAGTTTCTGCTCCTGAGGTGACTCCAGGTGGGCCCCAAGAGAGCTTCAGGATGAGGGCTGGTTGCCAGAGGAACCAACCCCATGATTAGCAGGTTGAGGGAGGTCAAGCACTGGAGACGGAGTTCATCACCAACGACCAATGATTTAATCAATCATGCCTCCACAAAACCACTAAACAATGGGGTTCAGAGAGCTTCCAGGCTTGTGAACACATCCACATGCTTGGAGGGTGGCACACCCCAGCTCCCCAGGGACAAAAGCTCCTGAACCCAGAACCCTTCCAGACCTCACCCTGTGTACCGCTTCATCTGGCTGTTCAATTGTCTCCTTTACAATATCCTTTATAATAAACCAGTAGCAGAAGTAAAGTATCTCCCTGAGTTCTGTGAGCTGTTTTAACATATTATCAAACCTGAGGGAGGGTCATGGGAACCCCCAATTTGTAGCCCAGTCCAACAGAAATGTAGGTAACCTTGGAGACCTACTACTTGCAGATAGCATCTGAAGTAGGGGCCAGTCTTGTGGGGGAGCCTTTAATCTGCGGGGTCTGCACTAAATCCAGGCAGCGTCAGAACTGAATTGGATTGTAGGACACCAGTTGGTGTTGAAAGAGTTGGAGAATTGATTGATGTGAGAAAATCCCACACACATTTGGTGTCAGGAGTGTTCTGTGAGCAGAGACTGATCATAGTTAGTAGTAAGTGCCTATTAAATAATTGAATGAATGAAGGAGTGAAAACCTATGTTAATTTATTCATCACTTATGGCTAGGCTAGATTTGGGGTCAGTGTAGAGCACACATCTGGGGTCAAACCATCTGAGTTGGAGTCCCATCTCTATCACCTGGAGGGACATGAGATTTTGTGAGGATAAAGCTCTTAGCACAGGATGTTAGAAGAGGAAGATACAAGTCAGATGTGACAGCATAGTCTACCAGACCCAAGGAAGACAGTAAAATATCCCTAAAGCTAGAGTATTTCCAAAGTTAAATTTAAATTATTTTCTTCTCTCACTTATGTCTTTCCAAGTGCTGTACAAGCCTCTCTAAATAAAGCCGGGGTATAGATACATATACACATACTGTCTCCTAAGAGGCAATCATTTAAACAACACTGCTCAGTTCTTTTTAGACTGAATTAGAACCCTCATTTGAATAAAATCAACCCCCACACCATATTCAAATTCAGGGATTTTTTTCTTACCGTAATTAAATATGTATCTGTAGCTGACAATGGGTTCTCCACATGCATATTTAAATATAGCTCCTCTTCTCTCTATAGCAGGGTTATATAATCAGGTCCATTTCTGCCCACTTAAGGAATTACATACAAGGAAATGAGAATATGAGAGCTGGATTCTGAGACGCTGTCTATCTTTAGCCTAAGGGTGCATGACACACTGCAAGTGAACACTTTACTATTATACACACCTTTCCTTTTGCTTCCCCTGTCCACTTTAAGAGTCAGAAGTAACTAGAGCTAGAAAGAGATGGATTGTGTCAGGGACTACTGTCAGCTAATGCATTACCCAATTACCGCAGCATCATGGAATTGCATAAAAGCATACTCTAGACACTTATGCCATCATCTGACAAAACTGGATGATTGCCAGCAATCTGACTTCTCTGTATTACTAGCACACATTTCTGGGTCGCTAGCAGCTCCACAGGAGGTACAAAACCCATCATGGTATGCTCTCTTTGGTTAAACCATGCCTCGTTTCATTGGCAACCACTATAAGAAAGGATTTGTCTACCTGGTAAATTAACTTTCTGAAATGGGATAAGTAAGAGAGAACATAAGCTCAAAACTCTACAAATATGCACCTGAAGTGACATTAGTAGATGTGTCTCATTATAAGATCTCAAAGAAAAATTTAGTAATCAACAGCAACAAGATATATTATGGTAGACAAAAAAATGTCTCCCCAAAGATGTTCACATCTGAATGCCCAGAACCTGTGAAGATGTTGCCTTAACATGGCAAAAGGCACTTTGCAGCTGTGATTAAGCTAAAGATTTTGGTATGGAGACAACGCCCTGGATTATCTGGGTAGACACAATGTAACCATGTAACCACATGTGTCCTTGTAAGAGTCAGGCAAGAGGGCAAAGTGAGAAAAAAAGATGTGACAATGGAAACAGAGGTTGGAGCAACGCACTTGGAAGATGAAGGAAGGGGCCAAGAACCAAGGAATGAGGGCAGCCTCTAGAATCTGGAAAATGCAAGGAAGCAATTTTTCCTGAAGCTTCCAGAAGAAACGCAGCCCTGCTGGCACCTTGATTTTAGCCCAATGAGGCTCCATGCAGACTTCTGGCCTCCGGAATTGTAAGATAACAAATGTGTGTTCTTTTAAACCACCAAGTTTGTGATAATTTGTTATACCAGCAACAGGAAAACAACATATGTATCATTAATTTTTTTTAAAAGGCACACTTTCAGACAAATATTTTTGGAATGATTTTCTGTTTTTGAAAACTGAATCCATAATTTTGAAGACTGATCCAGAACTATTGTAACTTAACAAAATTCTTTCCAATTCTTAAAAATGTATTTATGTACTTATTCTTCATTTATTTGTTCAAGTATAACACATTTATTTATTCATTCATTTAATATTTTTTTTTACTTGTGCAGCAGTCCTTATTAAAAGCCCATTCTGAGCAAAGGTAGGTTAGAAATACAGAAATAAAAATTTCAACTCTTACCCTCCACATGCTCCCACTCTAATCTAGGAGGAACACGTATCAACAATTTCAGTATTGGGCCATAAATAATTTGATGGAAACACGGATATGATGTGAAGAGTATAGCAGGGATCTCTCCATGTCAGTATATATACATTTATTCTCTATCTCCTTCCTTCTATATCTTCATTCTATTTAAAACTGTATAGAATTCCAGTGTGCATAATGAATAGTTATTTGGCCACTCCTCTCTTAATGGAAATATATGTTGTTTTTAACTTTTCACCACTACAAACTATGATGCAACAGTCATCCTATTATATCTCTGTTTATACACATGTGTTTCTCTCTAGGTAAGCAAATAAAACATCTTGCAGAACACTCCATAAAGGATACCATTCATGTAAAAGAACACACATACCCAATAACTGTATTTCCAGGGATACATATATTTATGCAAATGCCTAGAAGTCATCTGAAACTATAGTAGGCAAATTGATAAGAATGGTTACCCCTGGTAAGGAATCAAAGGCAAGAGGATATTGCCAAGGGACACTGGCCTTGGCATTTATTTGTAATGTTTTAACTTCCTAGAATGAGAATGTGCTATGCATTACTCACATAATTAAAATTAATAATAAAATATGGCAGAGGTATATGTTCCCAAATCAGAACGAGGAGGCATCAATAGGGTAGAAATTGAGGAAGAGTCAGCTAGACACAGAAAGGAGAAGGATGGATGATCATGGCATGGGACTTCAAGGTAACACAAGAAAAATATGGAAGAAAAGATGGAAAAGGCTGGACCAATGATTCAACCAATGCAGGGCTTTGTTCCCAACAGAGATGCCAAAGAACATTCAGTAGAAAGAACAAAGTCATCGTCTCTCCGAAAGGTTACATGGTAACTGCTGTTCCTGAAAAGACATGTGCCCACAGCCTACCTAAGACCACTGTGAACCAAACCAGCCCGCTGGGTACACCGTTAATCCATTTTCCCTTCCCTAAAAAACACTTCTTTCAAGGTACAGTGCCCTTCTACTTCTAGAAGATGGAGATTTAATAAAGTGGGAAAGAACGTTCTAGGGGCATGGTCCTTGCTTGTCTTGTTCATCATATTACCCTAGGACATGTTCCTGGCTGGGAGATGACATAAATGCTTTTTAAATGAATCAAGTCTAGGTGTACTGTATCACATGGTACTAATGGTTCCATGAACTTAAATTGCATTTTCCCTAAGTTTTCTTCTTTACAGGTCAAAGAGTGTTAAAAAAGAGTGAGAGAGAAGAAACATGATGTGTCCTTGACTACAGAAAGGTGCACTGAGTATTACCATAAGTTCAGAAAACTCCCAGGATCCCCACATAACTCGGCGAAGTTCAATATTCAGCCCTTCGACAAGTTAGTTACAAACCTCGACTGACTCAGTAAAAACAGGTGATGGCACCAACTAGACTTTCATCTTGATCACTGGTTAATCATTTCCCATTAGGTTAAAAGAAGCAGAATTAAGAAAAAGAGGAAAGCTAGTTCTGAAATCAGTTATAACCAATCCATATCTTACAGCCTGAAGTCAGGGATATGGAACACTGAGACTATCTATGCTTTTGTTACAGACTGAATTGTGCCCCCCCCAAAATTCACGTGCTGAAGGCCTATCCCCAATGTGACTGTATTTGGAGGAATTGACTAAGGTTAAATGAGGTTATAAGGGTGGATCCCTAATCTGATAGGACTGGTGTCCCTATAAGAGGAGAAGAGACACCAGAGATCTCTCTCCCCACGAGCACAGAGGAGAAGCCATGTGAGGACACAGCGAGAAAGCAGTGCCCTGGTGAGGAAGGGAAGCCTCGCCAGATAGCAGCCCTTCTGGCACCCAGAGCTCAGACTTCCAGCCTCGAGAATGGTGAGAATATAAATTTCTGTTGTTTAAGACACCCAGTCTGTAGTATTCTCCTATGGCAGCCCGAGCAGACTAATACACTTAAAAAGGAAGGATGGAAGAAAGGAAGAGAGGGAAGAAGGGCGAGAGAGAACATTTTCACAATTCAACTCCCTACGATACGATACACTTCACTCAAACTATTCATCATACTCAAAGGTCAAGTGGAAGATGATTTCCTTGAACTTGCTCCTCCCTGCCTCAGACCAGAACCTAGTGTTACATGTTCCCTCTAACATCAGTGTCATGGGCTCTCAAGCCCCCAAAATACACCTTGTTTGTCATTTATTTGATGAACCCTCTCTCCCATTACTCTTCCCTGACTGCCTTTCTGCAGCAAAAAAAAAAAAAAAAGCAAACTACTCTTACACTGCTGGTGAAGCTGCAGTTACTAGGCAACCCTCCATATATTTTAAAATAACTTGAAGTTCTTAAGCAAAAGAAAAAAGAATATTTAAGACCCTGTTACACTTCGTATTTTTAAAACACACCTGAACCAATGTTAGTACCGAAAGAGATCTACTGCCATTGCTGGAATCCTTGGAATTCCTCTTCATCTGAAAACTGAAGTACGTATGACCCTGGACTCCTAGAAACTCTTGACATCTTTTGACAAGTGGAAAAGGCAAATTCTCATGCTCAGTACAGGACTGGAATGAGGAGGGTTTTGCAGAATTATTCAGAATAATGAAAGAGCAGGAAAATGTCAAGTTGGCATCTGTCAAGCTGGAAGGTGTGACTTCCCCAGGGGAAATTTTTTTTCTACATCTCCAAAAGGAGCCGTGTATTCAAAGTGGGTGTTCATTAACTGGAGCAGTCACGGCATACGAGGGCCAAAAGACTCTCTCAAGAAATCAGAACCCAAGATCACTAAGGACTTCTCGGTTCTTCCCTTCAATTGCACCCTGCAGTGAACAGCAAGCACGAAAAGTTAGGTGCAGCTACTGAATGCCTTCAGAATAAGTAATCACAGCCTCATAATTCCAGATAGAGGGTCATTACAAGGTCATACAAACCACACAAACAAATCCCTCTGATAACCTGTCTTGTTTTTTAAAAGTCTTTACCAAATGAGTCCATAGCCTTTTCTCCTGTTCAATCTAAAACTTAATAACTTCCAGTATCCAGAACATGTTCCTCATGTTTATTCATCATTATTCCCCTTAAGAATGAATCCACTTTCTTTTCGTACTGTTCTCTAGGAGATAAAAGATAACTAGTCAACATCAACTGTTTAAAATCCTTTCAGCTATTTGAAAACTATTAATAAGCCAACACACAGCTCACTCGTCTCCAATTTTAATAATCTCAGTGTCTTTTATCTTCCTTTGAACATCTTATTCTCCAGCCCTTCTGTGACTCACTTTTGAATTACCTTCAACCTCTCCAGTTTGTTGACTGAACAAACGAAATGAATGAATGATTAGTGGTGGCAAAATGGTGGCCTGTAAATGGATATGGAGATTCTCTTGCTCACAGAGCATTTTAAAAAAATAAATGAACCAATATTTTCTAATCCAGTTTCACATAAAATTGGATATCCAATTTTTCTTTAAAAATTGGAAGAACTGAGAAAGCTGGATCCCCAAGCAGGGTATGCAAAGTAACTGCTTAGTGAGACATGGCAGGTGCTATTTTACACAATCCCTCCCAGGCCTTCCTCACTCACTGATGTTGGCAACTTGCCCCAAGGGCATTTAAGTTTTTGACTCTTTGGAATAACGTCTTAAGCAATCATAGCTCATTTTTGAGGACCTACTATGTGTCGGTCATCTAGAATTACTATTTACTGATCATCTACTATCTGTCAATTACCCGTTAATTCCCATAATTCCTACAACAGCCCTATTGGCTAGGTATCATGGTTATTCCCACTTTATAGAACTGAAGTTCTGAGGTTAGATACGTCAATTAGAAAGTAAAGTGGCAGAGATGAGACTTGAACATATGTTTCTCAAACCAAAGTTGTCAATGATATGGAGGTGAAAGAGACAGATTCATAAGGTCTGTCAGTGATAGAGAAATCATGGTGAACAATGAAAAGGAGTAAGTGAGTTAATTCCCACTGCTAGTTTATTAGTCCACAGCTAATTAAGCAGTCCATGGGATTAGTTTTCCCAAACCCTGGAGGCCATTCTTGGCCACAGATGCTGACTAGTTTTAAGATTTGGGACAAAGGAATGGAACTAACTTCTCTGCTCTGCTCTGTGAAATAAACTATGTAATTTCCATATTTCTTCTGAAATTGAGTATAGTCCTGAACACATCCTAGGAGGCAGAGTTTTTGCTTATTTCTTTAACTTATTATTTCATCCAATTTTACCTACCAAGGTAACACAAGTTCATTATAAAAAGTCAACTTACATCTTCTTAAGAGCAGAAGCTTTGCTATGGAACAGACCCACGTTCACACTTAACCACTCAAGGACAAGTTACTCATAATCTCTAAGCTTCAGTTTCCTAATTTGTAAAAGCAGGATATTGTTGTATCGTTAACAACATGCTTGTGGGAAGGATTGTAGAGTAAGGTAAATGAAATAATGAACATAGAGCATTCGACACAGTGCCTGGAAGATAGCACACACTCAGTTAAAGCTCAATAAACTACTATTACTATCATTTTACTCATTAGGAATTGTTTTCAGCTGAATGTAACAGAAAACCAATTACTGTGGCTTGTTAGCTTGTAGTCCCAAAATGGCTGCTCAACCTGGGTAACTTCTCCTTGCTACACTCTGAGAAAAGGGCAGGAGACAAGTTGCCACTAGACTCTGCCCCTTATTAAAGAGTTTCCCAGAAGCCCCATCGGGTGACTGAGCCCAAGCTGAGAAGCTGGGAAATGTAGTTGTTTTAGCTGGGTATACCAGACCCCAAACAACCTGGGATCTGTTGGTAAATAAGGAGAAATGAGTATCAGTTAGACGTCCAGCAGTGTCCACAAAACAAACCAACACCATGGGCTTGTTATGAGGAAGAAACAGTCAATGCACAACCTCTACACACCTCACGCTCCACAAATACTCCCTTTTGCTCCTCTCTCCTTCCTTCATCCCTCTACATCCCTGTTCTTACTCTTCCAGCTGCCAGGTACTCTTGTGACCCCCTTCTCCAAGACCACGCAACGACTGAGGCCACAATCTACCACGCATCACTGAAATGGAGTTTATCCTTCACAGCAAATTTCTTTAAAAAGGAAAAAAAGAGTGTGTATTTTTGAAATAGTAAAGCAAAGTTCAGGATTTCATTATGGCAGAATACTACTAAAAATGCCACACTCACCAAATCCACTTTTACACTCTCACTGTCCCAAAGGTGAAGACTTAGTGGGCCTATATTTAACGCATTGGCTGCTGTTACCATTGTTAAATAAACAGTGGATAAATGGCAGAATCAGCTTCTCAAATTGATTCTCAAAATGAGGAAATTCACAATTCATATTTTTAACAAACTATAATTGTCCAGGTCAGTTGGTTCCTTTTGAGTTTCTGCTAATCACCATTAAATGTGATGATGGTCTGAGTAGAACTGATGTATTACAATATTCAGAGGACCAGCAGAAAATAGAAAATGTTGCATTACAGTTGGCTGTTTCCCCTTGAGGGTAATAAATCTTTTTTTTCCTTGATTCTCTGAATAAGTATATTTTGCAGAAAGAAAAGTTTAACAGAGAAGAAAAGTAAGGAAGTAGATTTCTCTGAGGGTTCATAGGTGAGTCTACTCATTACGTATTCAGTAGTCTAGTGGATTTCTACTTTTTGTGCCACTTGGCATCCGTTCACTTCCACTGCTAAACAGCATTCCAAATTCCCTCTGTGCAACTGTCTCTGCTCTGTTGGTACGTGTGAGGTAGACCCATCCTCAGCTTCAAGAAAGCAATCTGAATAGCCTAAGCCAACTAGCCTACCCCATCTCCTGAGCCACATGATTGGTTCAATGATGGACATATGACCTAATTCTGGCCAGTGAGAGCCAGACTCAGAGTGTTTCTCCAACTGTTAGGTAAGAGGAGGACACTGGCTTTCTCCCACCAGATAAGAATCTGAAAGGATATGAGTTTTGGAACAGCTGCAGTCATCTCGCAACCTCAAGAAGCAGGAGAGCCTGCCTGAGAAGAGAGAATCAGTTCCTGCCAATGTCATCTGGCCTCCTGCAACAAGCCATCCCTCCAGCCAGATGTGCTCCTCTGTCTTTGAATCTCATGAGCCGATACCTTCCTTTTAATTGGATTTTCTCCCATTTGTACCACAACTGATAAAAATTCCAGCTATGAACCTTTACCTAGTGTTGGACAATCACTGTTTAGTTCCCCATGGAACTCTGGATAACCCACTAGCATACCGGAAAACAGTTTGTTACGTTATCTGTTACCTGCCACCCTTTCCACTCTACTTTCTGTGGTTTCATCTTTTGGTAAGGCCAGAGGAAATATTGATTGTGTGAGCGTGAGCAAGTTAGGTTACTTCACCTCCTTGTCCCTATACATCCTCATTAGCAAAGCAAAGTCGACAACTAACTCTTACAGAGTACTATGAACCAGGCATTACAGTACCCTACTTAACACAGCAGTTCTAAATAGGCACTACTATTGTTACCCTCATTTTAAAGACAGGAAAACATGGGCCTCCAGGAGTCAGGCCATTCTCACGAGGTCACACAGCTAGGAAGTGGTCAACACAGCGTTCACACCCAGGAAATGTGCGACTTCAGGACAAGCACTCTCATTTTACGAAGTGATGCTACTTAGCTCACAAGGGCATGGGAAGGTTTCGTGAAAAAGTATTTGAAAATATTTAGCTTAGTGCTGAGCACATAGAAAATACCCAATAAATGGTAGCTATCACTGTTGTAGTTGCAGTTGTTGCTGGAGTCTGGTGGCTATGTCTGTCCTCAGACACAAACGCTATTCTATATTGTCATGTTGAGCACAATGGGCAGACAGTGTTGATCAAGCCAGCCTCGCTGAGCCCTCTGTCTCATTCCCATTCGAACAGGCTGCTCTTTCAACTCCAGAAGCCCAGACGAGAAACCGAGTGGATAAATCTGTAGACGGGGTGTGCTTCCAATGACTGAGCACGGACAGTAATTCTGACCTAGCAAGTGCACAAAGCCAGGCAGCCTTCCAATCCAGCACAGCCCCGGGTAACATAAGCGAGCTCGAGCAGAGCAGGCAGGGGATGGGCTAACTGGCTCTGGCAGACCAGGAAGAAGAAATGTTCCCTCTCAAACGAGGCCAGGACACGGGATTTTGCAAGCCCGCATAATATTTCTCTCAACGTTCCAACAATATTGTCCATTTTTCCAACTAGTCTTTATTAGAAAGTGACTTTCTGACCATACATCTCTGGCTGCGGTTTAAAGAGATGAGCAAAAAACACCTCTTTTAACCATGACCAGAAATTTAACATCAAAGAGCCTATTCTCCCTTTAATTCTAATATGAAGCTAAAAATTGTATAAGTACGAAGCTTAAAATTGGCTGTTTTAAAAATATTATTTCACATACACATATTTTCAAATTAAGCATAAAGTGTGACTGTTAATTACTGAGCATTTTTACCATAAATACCATAAATTACCATAAATACTGGGTAGAGAAACAGCCCCTCCATGGCCAGCCGGCCTAATGGAGGAGAACCTGGAGCAAAGAAAAATGAACAGCTTTGCTTCTTACATCATTTCCAGGAAATTTTATATAAATGAACAAAGAATGAGAATAAAAGGAAATATGAATCGGTATTTTTAAAAGTGTCCGTACTCCTGTCCGAAAGCTTCTGATGGACATTTCTATGTCTCAGTATAACTGGGCGCTTTTTATTGGATTAGCTCCCAGGCAGCATTTTTCTTCTGGAGCGGAGGAGGTAGGGGTCAGGGTGAGCTGGTGTGCAGTCTTTCCCGGAATGAAATTTCTCTCTGTGATCAAAGCTATGGCCTTTATCAGCAGGAGTTTTCAAGTCACAGAACTTAATTAGAGAAAGTAGAGAGGAAGGAAAGGAGAATACTCTAACCAATAATAAATGTTCTTACTTTAAACCCTTTCATTTGTTCTTGCTTTGCACGTGTTAAAGACAAGAAGAGAAAAATGAAAGGAAAGTGCTCACCAAAATACTGGATACTTTCTCTAGCTTAAAACCCAGCAGTGGCCTCCCATCATATAGAGAAAGATATCAAAATCCTTCCCACGGCCTATAAGAGCCTCAGGATCTAACCCTTGCGTAGATCTCCAGAAACAGCTCTGAACACGCTCACCTCCCGATTCACTCTCTGCCCTCCCAATGTTTTGCGCTACTGTTGTTCACATGGGTCATGCTTTGCTATATCCTCAGGCCTTAGCCTGTGCAATTACAGTCATTTCCAAAACAGGGTGAGGTGAAGTGAAGGCAAAAATATTAAAACATATTAACTTGGGTATGGATCTGGAGTAAATAAGAAAACAACTTCTACTAAAATATGATACTGTAATATATGCATTGATAGAAGAGCACATGTATAATGAATAATTAAATATAAAGATATTAGGAGTTGCTTTTGTTAATTGAATGAATTATGTAATCAACAAAGTTTGAAGAAGATGGGTCTAAAACACCTTCTGTGCCTTACAATCCCATCTCAGCTTTGCCTGGATAAGTCCTCTTTATAACACACTTCCTCCAAGCCATGCTTGACCTTCCAAATTTGGACCAGATGTATCTCCAATGGTTTTCTGCTTCCAGTCTTGCCTCTTCACATTTTGCACTGTGCGCAGCAGCCAGTGATAGCTTAATCTTATCACTTCCTACTTAAACCCTTCCATTGATTCTCAACACATAGTAAGGAATTCATCCACGCTCCTCACTATGAACTCTAAATTCCTACAAGATCTGGCTCCTTGTAGCTCTCCAACCTCATTTGACTGTCTGCTTTGTCCTCTCGGCTCTGGCCCAGACCTGTTCTCAATTAGCACAGGAAGCCCATTCTTGCCCTGAGCTCTTTCCTTGGTTCTATCCTCTACACAGAATGGCTTCCCCCAAATCTTTGTTGGGTCCTTCTTTGTCATTAAGTCTCAGCTTTCCCTGACACTCAACCTAAAGCAGACACCCAGTCACTCTAGACCTGCACTGTCCAACACGGCAGCCAATAGCCACGTGTAGCTTTCAAGCCTCTGAAATGTGGCTAGACCAAAATGAAATTTGCTGTAACAAATAAAATGCCAGATTTTGAAGACATAATAGAAAAAAGAATGTAAAATGTCTCATAAGTAATTTTTATATTTATTATATGTTAAAATGATCATCTTTTGGATATACTTTATGGGATTAAATAAAATATACTACTAAAGGTAATTTCACCTGTTCCATCTTACCTACATAATGTGCCTTCTAGGAAATTTAAAATTGTATACATGGCTCATATGTGGAGCCACAAATTTCTATTGGACAGTGTAGCTCTGGAACATATTTATTTTGATTTTCCATCTAATTCTTAGCTCAACCTACCATTTTCATTTATTTGCCATCTGTTCCCCACCCCAGCCCCTCTAGGATCTCCTCGAAGGCGGGGTTTTCATCTGTCTTTTCCAGAGTATACCATCAACGCTATGCAAGCTCCTGGCATATGGTAATTACTCAACAAATATTTGTGAAACAAATGAATGATTTTATAGCACCTTTTATACTAAGTTAATGTTTATTGAGCACTTAGATGCATTATAAAAATAAAGTTGATGTCTCTATCTTACAGATGAGGACAGGAATATACAGAGATCAAGGAAGCTGCAAACGACTAAATTCATAGAAATCACGATTTGGACCCATGCAGAGTCTGTGTGATTCCTGTAAAGCTGCACCACCCCAGGCCAGTGATCTCACACATAATCTCCGAGAATTTGACTCTCTCCCCACCAGGACCATGAAGGCAGGGATGGGAACACACTCATTGCTGTTTTTCTAGTGCTGACGTATAGTGGGTATTAAAATGTATATATAAAGAGAGAGAATGAGTCTTCAGTAATAATATCAATCATGTCAATAAAAGTTAACATTTATTGACTATTTACTATGTGGCAGGCATTGTTCTAAGCATTTACATTCCCACACGGATGTCTAATAGGCATCGCAAAATTAACATGTTCGATTCTGAATTCTTAATCTTTGCTCCAAAACCTGCCCTATCTCCTATTTTCCCCCATTTCAGTAAATGGTAATCTCATTCTTCCAGCTGACCGAGTCAAATCCTTCACTTAAGAAGTAGAAATGCAGAGAGGAGCATGCAGAGCATGACATCATCTCCATTCACCAGTACCTATTCCTTAAATTGTGGGAGGACCCGAAGAAATTGCATGGGAGAGGCACTAAATAACATGGAATCTCACAGAGAGAAAGATACTCATTTTGTCATTTCAATCCTTCTGAATGAGTCAAGGAGAATGTTCCGGTCAGTTGGTAGCAATGATTTTAAAATCTCTCTAATATTTGTTATTCTTCCTTTTCAACAGAGAAAGCCTCAGAGTCAGTGCCTTCACTGAGTAGTGTGTCTAGTTAGAATTCAATAATATTGTTTAGTTTTCATTGTATTTACTTTTAAGTCATCTTTTTTGGTGGATTTATATTGTCAGCTCAGTAAGCTGGAAATACTTTTGGAAGAATTGCCTTCCCCGCATAGGTCAGAGTTAGTGTGGAGCACGAGATCTGGAGGAGGAAGTGAAGCAGCGGCCATATTGTTTTCACATTGTGGAAGGTCAGTGCAGGATGCTCTACTGCCGCTCAAGCACTTTGTCCCAGATCTCCTGGTTCACCCAGTGTACATGGAGTAACATCTGAGCTGCAGCTTCTTAGCTCCTACTAGATCCCCTTTCAACTCCTCAGAGACCTGGACCGAGTGTCTGTTCAGCTCCTTAATGATGGGCACCATCTTCCCATCTTCTCCTTGCAAGACGCCCCCATTGTTGACGTTGGTGAATTGGAGGCTTTGTGAGTAAGAGGTTTCCAGCCCATCCTCATAGGTTCCAGTCTGTCTTTGTTTCCTCCACTTCATTCTGATTCAGCCTCCAACATCAGGCACACCTAGGCTGGTAAACCAGCTCCCACAATTGCGAAAGAACTAATCCTGAAAACAAATCCCTTCTTAAATATCTCTTAGTGGTTCTGCTTCCCTGATGGCACCCCAACTAACACAGCTTCTGTTTAAGGAAAAGGACATTGGTTTTCCACCAATGGTTTCAACATAAAGAATAGTACACATTTTAAAGGAAGAATAGTAAGTGAATAACAGTAAAAGCTGTCCACAGCTATGACAGAGACTATGGCGGGGACATGTGAACGCCTGATATTTGGGAAATATTCCACTACTTTTTCATCCTTTTTAAGAGTCACGGATAAAAGCAGCAAAACTCTGAACTAGATCCCACCAACGAACCAGGACCATGCCCGGGTGTACTTCGTGACTTCCCACACGTCACTTGATACTACTTTCCTGATATCCCAGTCTTTAAAAAAAAAAGCCATTTGCATCCATATGTTGAAAATGGCAGTATAATAGAAAATGACAGTTTAATTTCTAACTTCATATTTAAAATTGAATTTTTTTAAAGTAAAACGTTCACATGGCTCAAAATTCAAAATGATTTCAGAGGTATCTATTAATTAGCCTCATTCCTACCTCCCCGTTTTATATCCCCTGAACTTGTCCCTATCACCTATTTGCAACTACATTTATTAATTTCTTATGCAAACACCAGCACATACATACAAATATAAATATAAAGCTTCACCCCCCCACTTCATACACCAGATACATTACCCCATGCATGTTGCAGTTATAATTCTCCCCGGTTATAATCTGAAAGACAGATTTCAATAGCCATAAAAATGTGCTCCACTCTAAGTTCACATTTCCACTTACTAGGGAAAAAATCAAAAGGAATGAAACCTATGTGCAAAGATGTTCTTTGCGGTGCTATTTATAACTCCAAATAAAAATGACATAATACACTTAAGAATTCAAAATTAATAGAATATTCAATACAATGGAATACCATACAGCCAGAAAAAAAAGGAATGAGGCTGATCTTTAAATAACGAAGAGGAGAGATTTTCAAAGTTTATGAAGTGACACAGAATATATGTAGGGAAAAATGGGGTGCACACACATAACATATATGTAAACATATATGTATATGTATATATGTATATGTTGATATATGCCTGAAATATAGCTGAAAAAAATACATAAGATAATTATATCATGGATTCCTGTTTGGATAGTATTGGGTAGCTATGGGAAGAGGGATGAGAGAATTTTTGCTATGTACCCCTTGTAACTTTTAATTCTTGAATTTTGAGCCATGTGAATACCCATAAAACTCTTAAATCAAATAGTATAAAACTGTTATAGTAATATTAAAATTACTGATCAAATGACTGCATTTATCCTTAATATATTTTCCTGTTTATTTTGATTCACGAGTTCTCTCTTAGTACCAAGAACTGAGCCTTGCATATAGTCAGTATTCAATAAAAAGGTGCTGAATAAGTGAATAAATGTGTGGAATGCATAGACACACAAACAAATCTAAGTGGATTAAATATTTTAAACTACAAGAATGACTAGGTCGCTAGTATAATGATTATTAAATAGGTCTCAGTTTCTCATGTGGTTTCTGACAGCACCATACATATACCACTAATAGCCAGAGGTGCACATTCACTCAGGACAGAACTTACTAAAAAGAGCACGTTCTCACTTTGTTAGCTTTCCCAGCTTCACAATAGATGTAGATAGCTTTATTGATGGAGTATAATTTATAAAGGGCATAAGCCACAAAACCAAATTCAATGCCCTCCACTGCTAGCAAGTGTAACAAGTAAATTACATTCAGAGTATTAACTGAAGAGCTAAAATTTGCTCAAAATCCAGAAACAGATACCATGTGTCCTCTTTCCAGCTTTGGAACAAATGAAACCAAAGTGTTCACTGAAATCATTTGGCAGCAGTTATTAATGTGCTGAAGACGGCATGGCTCACCATTGCAAAGAGCATATTTAATTTTTCTCTGGTTAGAATGAAATTTCTAAATGAGTTAAAGAATTTACAGAAGGTCTAAATTATGGAAGTCACAAAACACTGTATAAATCTTCATGCTAAGGGCCAAAACATACACTGTAGGTATGACTTTGTTTTATTACCGAGTTTGAGATCCTGAGCCAAGCCCTGTAACCAGTGAATGGATGACTGCAAAACAAATAGAACGTCAGCTTCACCGGGGGCACACTGCCAGATTTCTCATTTTAAAAATTGGTCTTCGTCCCCTCAGACATTGCTGACAATGGTGTAAATTGTTCTGGCCCTTAGGGAAGTTAATTTTGCGATGTGTATCAAGGGTCATAAAATATTCAAACTCGCTAGCATCATAATCACATCCACTGTAAGGGAATAATTCAAAACACGGTCAAAGTTGTAAGCCTGAGTGTTATTTGCAATTAGGAACAATTTAACTGTTTTAACTATCAATGGGCCTACTCAATGGCATATCAGAGACTTCAAAATTATGGTTTTAGAGGCAGCCCTGATGGCCTAGCGGTTAAAGTTCAGCACATTCTGCTTAGGCAACCTGGGGTTTGGTTCCCAGGCACGGAACCACACCACTCATCTGTCAGTAGCCACACTGTGGCGGCAGCTCACATAGAAAAACTAGAAGAACTCACAATTAAAATATACAGCTATGTCCTGGAGCTTTGGGGAGGAAAAAAAGAGAGACAGAGAGAGAAAGATTAGCAACAGATGTTAGCTCAGAGCAAATCTTTCCCAGAAAAAAAAAAAATTATGGTTTTAAAGATTATGTAACCATTTGGGGAAATATTTACAGTGCAATGCACCTTAAAACATACACAGGATATGACATTGTAAATACGTGAAACTTGCAAGTATGTGAAATTTTACATGTGTAGAGAAAGAAGTGTAAAGAGATAATATTAAAATGAAAATGTTTTATTGGGGCAAAAGGTTTGTTTATATAATTTTATTACAGGAAAATATTGGAAAACGCAGCAAAACAATAACAATAAAAAGAGGGAAAACATTTATTGACATTAATATGGTCTTTCCTATTTTCTTTGTGTCCAGTGTTCAAATTTAGTTTACTATATTGAATGAGATGACCTTGGTTATCAAAATTCTTCTGAAGATTCTATTTATGGAAGCTTGCTTTAGTCTATTGGTCTATTTTCTTACAAGAATAAATAAACTCACGAAGAATGCTCAGACACCCCGGCTGCACTCTGCTTCCATTGTTTTTCAAGTCAGATGTATGACATTCCCTTTGGTTTCCTTCAAATCCATTTTTCAGTTATTTTCCTCATTAGCAACTCTTTGAAGCTGCTTCTTCTTTTCAGAGAATCAAGTAAACAAAGTAGTTCAGGAAAATACGTAAAAGAGGCAATCTTACAGTAGGAATTCAAGGTATTCAGCTAGTCCTGTTACTAATATTAAAATTACAGGGATTGGATGTAGGGACCTGCATGAGTACATAGAGATTAAACAGAGAAAGGCAAGCATCTGAACCCCTAGCTCCCCCTGTTACTAGCTGGGCAATCTTGAGTAAATTATGCATCCCCTCTAAGCTCCAACTCCTTCATCTATAAAATAAGGACAATGACAGTACATGGTAAGAGATTGAGACTGAATTCAAAACCATATTTAACCATTCTACCATACTGCCACTTAGTCAAGTAATGTGGTTAACTATAGACACAGATGTGAGTGTCTTGTTTGTGTGACCTTGGTAAATCTCTCTGTATCTTAATTTTACTAATGTACATAGAGGTCCTTTTAAACAGGCCCAAGAGATGATGTAAGTTGTTACCCCCCCCCTCAGTAATCATCCCACTAATATTGGCTCCACAGTGGTACAGTAACTGCAGCAGTAGCAGAACATCCCTACGTGGTCTCTGTGGGTGATGCCTGGTCCAACACACTGTCTGGTCCAGACAACATCCTGATGAAACTTCTGGCTCTGTCTCATCAGTGTTGGTATAAGTAGCAGAACGAGCATGCTACATAAGAGCGAACGCCAACACTTGCAATGTGACAGAGAAAATTATAAGTGAACAAATTATCAAGGTAAACTGGAATCCAAATCAGCTTGATTTGTTCTAAAACTGTGACCCAACTTTCTTCTCCCCTGTGCTCAGTCTGACCACCGTCTCTCACTCCCGAGACTGCCGTATGTAAATATTTGAGCATGTGAATCTAAATCCCATCCTTCTCTCTTAACAAACTGGAGCTGCTCTTGGTCCCTTGATAAACTTAATATGATGTTTAAAAAGACCATTTAGTCTGGGGTTGGCCCCGTGGCCGAGTGGTTAAGTTCGCGCGCTCCGCTGCAGGCGGCCCAGTGTTTCGTTGGTTTGAATCCTGGGTGCAGACATGGCACTGCTCATCAAACCACGCTGAGGCAGCGTCCCACATACCACAACTAGAAGAACCCACAACGAAGAATATACAACTATGTCCCGGGGGCTTTGGGGAGAAAAAGGAAAAAATAAAATCTTTAAAAAAAAAAAAGACCATTTAGTCCTCTGATTTATGACAGTGAGAGAGATGTTGCTGAAACCCTGAGCTATCAGTGTTCTCAATTTAAACAATATTAATAATGATCAGGAAAGGAAAATATATTTCATCCTAATTGTGAGGATATCTTATAATGTTTTTGACAAAGCCATAATAATTATGCCAAGGTGCAGAAAGTAACACTGCCTAGCTACCTCTCCTGCAAAGGAAAAGATACAGTGAAAGCAACAATGGAGGAATTTACACATAAATGAACGTGATCTGTTGTTCTCCAAAGTCCCAATAGGAACATAAGAGAAAGTGTTAGTGACCTTGTTGGATGATGCCTTTCAGGACAACACAATATATAAATATACACCCTTATACAGAGAATGGGTTTTCAATCTATATTAAATAAAAGGAGCTCACTAAAAAGTCTCATCTCCCAAGCACTGTTCTTTGTGTCTGGTCAATTAGGGTCATGATATTTGTTTTTATTGTACTGCAAAAGGTATGAATGTGCACTGTAAAAATAAATAAATAAATAGACAAATAGAAAAATGTGAAAGCATAAAAGTGAAAAAGCAAGTGACCACCCACCTCACCTTAGCTCCATCAGTCTCACTTCTTAGAGGAAAGCACAGTGACTTTCCAGTAGTTACTACCAGAAACCGTTCCCAGCTTCATTTTTCTATTCCCATGCAGAAATACACGCGCACACATTTGTGCCAAAATTCCTTTTTTCTGTCACTTGCTTTTTTTCACACTGCACAATATATCAAGATAATTTTCCAAAGCTATAGCAATGGAGTAAAGAGCAAAACTCAAAGGTTTCAAAGTTATTAATGGGCGATTTTTCACCTTACAACAGATTGCACACCAACGTTCAACCATCCTCTCCTCCCTTTAAAAGATGCCCTTTATCAACACCTTAATTACACAGTTTTACACCTTCAGTACAAGAGTTTGCAGATGGATATTCAAGAGTGAAAACCGATAAGTTCTTCAAATGCAAGACTTTTTAAATTGGCAACCATGTTAGCCTCAGCAGTACAGAGGCAATTTCTCCACATTCGGAGAATGTTGTGGTGCCCATCCATCGATTCATTAAGGGCCCACTCTGTTCCTGCGGGTGTGCTTGGGTTAAGAATCCAAGGGAATCATCAGCCAGGGTCTCCAATTTCAGAATCTGCTTTTTAAAGTAACCACTAGGCTATGAAATGCACTACATAAATTGTTTTATTTAATTTTCACAATATCCTTATGAGACAGAAACTGTAATCATTGACACCATTTAACTGAGGAAACAAATGAAGAGAGGTTAAATAACCTGTCCAAAATCGCAGTGAGTCAGTGGCATAGAAAGATGTGTCTGATGCCTCTTATCAAGGTTTTTGTTCTTAGCCAAAAGGCTCTAGACTTCGCAGCTTAAAAATATGATTTCTGAGGGGCCTTGGAAAAGCCATGAAATCTCTCTTGGCCTCACTTTCGCCACCAGTAAAATACAAGGATCAGACGAGTGAATATCAGATCTCTTTGCACTCTGAATGTCTGTTTATTCTGGTCCTTTTCTCCTTTCTCTGGTTTCAAAACTTGAACCGATGTGGTTCTTTTTATGCGTTTTCCCTTAAATTTAATATGATTGTCACTTGCACGCTCTCTTGGTCAGAGAATAGTCAGAAATACTTTTTAATAACCCTTGTATTCTCCTTGTTAGCTGCTAATTTCTAACTCCATATGCCTACTGTCCATCTGAAATCACGATTACAAATTCCCTGGAAAGTATGACCTTCACTTGCAGAAAGCTGACCCATTCTTTGGGTTAATATTAAGGCCATTAGCCTAACCAAAGGATTTTTTCATCTTCAAAATGTTCATCTATCTCTGAAAAATAAGCTTCAACGTTAAACACCAGTCAAATGTCCAATCTCCTTCATGCACACTTTACCCTATATCCATCTCTCTTAAATAGATTTAACTTTAGAAATATATTTCTGGATGATAAAGAACTTTTCCAGTCTCATGTGTAAAACTGTCAATCTCATTAAAAGGTAGACCAGCAGGCTGGGGAAATGTACTTCTTTCTAAATCTTTAATCAATCTCAAAACATCTGCCAGCCAGCATATCTTCTGTAATTCCATTTATTTTACAAATGTGGCCCAGAAATTCACAATCACCCAACGAAATTGACAGTTATGAAAAAGAATCAAATTGTCTCCTCTGAGTGAGTGGGCTACTTGGTGGCCAAATGCCCTGTTCAGGACTAAAGTGGAATCGAATCCATAGACAAAAGCATTTTCCTTCCCTCTGGCTACAACAAGCATATCCAGAATTCCCCCTGCATGACGGTGTAAACAGGGACTCAGGAAAAAGCACTGCAATTAGGCCTTTCAAGCAAGAAAAGATAAAGTAATATGGGTATAAATTTGGTTTATTTGGAGCCTCTTCCTCCCAGAGTGAAACATGGTTGATACTAATAATTTCCTGAGTCCGGGTTAGGACAGGCAGAAACAAATGCTCCCGAGCGGTCTCGGTGGCAGGACACCTGGTACGGCGTCTTTGAAGGAAAATTGGCTCTATTTATCAAAATTGTAAATGGACACAACTTTGCAAGAACAATTTCCTTTTTAGGATTTATCTTAGAAATATAATATCATGTGTGCGTGAAGGGTATGCACAAGGACGTTCACTGCTTCATTGTTTAAACAGCAAAAATTAGAAATTGCCTTCAAATGTCCATTTTTAACATGAACTCATTAAAGAAATTGTGGAACAACCAAATAAATGAACTCTGAGCATGCATAAAATTTTTTGAAAACGATTCCAACATAAGTTAAAAAAATGGTACAGGGTATATAACAATATTAAATAATATGAACCCATGTGTGCAAAACAAATTATACATACACAGACAAACACATGCATTTTTCTGCAGGCCTATGCATAAACATCTCCACACAAATATACAAGAGTCTGCCTAGAATGGCTATGCCTGAGAAGTGAAAAAAGTTTGGGGTGGGACGGAAATTTCCTCTTCATTCTATCCTTTCTTGCATTGTTTTATTTCTTTACCGTGTAGTAAATTTGGCGTGCTCTGCTTTGGCGGCCCACGTTCAGTGTGTAGGCACGGACCTACACCACTTTTCTGTCAGTGGCCATGCTGTGGTGGCAGCTCACATATAAAAAGAGGAAGATTAGCAACAGATGCTAGCTCAGGGCAAATCTTCCTCAGCAAAAAAAAAGATATATATAAAATCCATCTTTTGTTATAGGTAGAGTGGGTCTTTTTTTTTTTTTTTTTTTTTTCCAGAAATTCAACTCCAGCTTTTGAAACCCCAAGTAAATAATAACTTTTAAAAGTTATCTGTTCTTGTTTTTTGGTCTGACACAAGTCCTAGCAGCACAGTGTGGAAGTTTTCTCTGCTATTTTCCACTCAGGAGGCCAATGGTGGGGCGCTGGGGAGACCAACTTGGGACTGAATAGACTGTTCTGTGTGCTTGGGCATGCTCTTCACACCCACAATGGCACCTCTGGCTCAGAGGTGGACACGTGGTGAGAGAGGGAGGTCAGACATTTCTGTCTCCATCTTGCTACAATGGAAGCTGAGGTGTGAGAAGCTCAGTGACAAGCTCTGGTCACAGCAGATGGCCAGCAGCAGGACGGGGCAAAAATCAGGCCCTTCTAATTCCACGCAGGTTTCTCTCCTCCACATGTTTGGCCAAAGTCTATAGTTGGGATATTGCAAAAGGACTATAAACAAAAATACACAGTAGAATTCCATGTCTTGGGATTTATGAATATGTGTTCACATTATACGCTAGGGTTACTGTCTATTTCATAAGTTAATATGAAAAATGTTTTCTCAGGGTTTCATTCATTTACTTAAATGTTTTTTGAGTACCTACTATGTGCCAAGAAACTATTCTAGCTGCTGAGAATTCAGCCATTAACAAAACAGAAAAAGAGCTTACCCAAGTGACGCTCAGAGTCAAGTAGAAAAAATGAGCATTAAAGAAATGAATCATTTTAAAAATCACCACAGTTGTCAGGAATGATTCCGAATGAAACAAAAAGGGGATGAGATGGAGAATACTCGAGGGAGGCCACCTGCAAATGGATGGTCAACAGCTCTCTGGGGAGGTGACTTTTGAGCTGATAACTGAAAAGCCAGCCTTGGAAGAGCATTACAGATAAATGGAGGCATCGCGTGCAAAGGATGTGAATGAAAAAAGAGCTTGTGGTGTGAAGAAGGGAAAGGAGCTGGAGTGGCTGGAACTTAGACAAGAAAAGAGAGGCTCAAGACACTGAATTAAGCAAGGCCTTGTGGTTCTTAACATCTAGGAACAAATTCAGAAGTTGTATCTAGCTGTCAATATGAAGATTCATATCACAGGGCTGGCCTGGTAGTGTAGTGGTTAAGTTCGTGTGCTCCGCTTTGGCGGACCGGGGTTCACAGGTTCGAATCCTGGGCACAGACCTACACACTGCTCACCAAGCCATGCTGTGGTGGTGTCTCACATACACAATAGAGGAAGATTGGCACAGACATTAGCTCCGTGACAATCTTCCTCAAGCAAAATAAGGGAGATTGGCAACAGATGTAAGCTCAGGGCCAATCTTCCTCACCAAAAAAAAGATTTATATCATCCCTCTCCTCCCAGCTAGACCCACCTGAAGCATCTTACAAGACTGACCAATCTAATAAAAATATTGGTTGGGCTACATTAGTCCACATGTATTCATTGATTCAACAAACATATCTTTTTGCCTAAAATATGTTGATTAAATTTTCAATTTTATTTTTAGAATAAAAGTAACAAATGTAGTCACAGTTAACATATGATTTATCACATCTTCTAGGTCAAAGACTTCTAATGTAGCATTTCCCAGGAAGGTGCTTTTTTAAGAAAGCAAATAACCCTTTATGTGTTTCTAAGCCCTTACTTAGCAATTGCTTTTTAAGTTGATTAAATATCACGCAGAAGAAAAAAGACTACCAAACTGAAACGATTCTAACCATAAAATTGCCAAGAATTCGGTCTCAGGCTTGAGAAAATCTATATACAAATGGGCCCATTTTTCACATTAGATTAGGAAAACCTTGAACAAGCTCTCAAAGCACACTACAATAAGATGAGAGGAAACGGGCGCTCTCAGAGTGCTAGGAACATCCTAGTAGGCACTGTTGACAAAATTTTCCACATGAATACGCTTGGACAATGAGTCCCACTTCTGGGAATTCATTCACCAATGTGCTCACTGCTGGGTGGGATGAGGAGTGACCTGTGGCACTGTTTGCAACAGAAAAAAAAAAGGAATTACTCAAACGGTCCACAAGAGAGATGCAGCTCGGATTCAGATTCAGGCTCTGCTATGCACCAGCTGTGTGACCTGAACAAAAACTTAACATCTCAGGAGCTCAGTCTTGTGATCTGTAAAATGGACATAAAAACACCTACTTTTGCCCATATTTAATGATAAATAAAAGAAAGGAAGGAAAGAAGGAAGAATGAAAAAATAAGCAAATAAATATATAAGATATATCCATATACTGAAATCCTATCCAATTATTGAAGAGCATGATATATTGCTAAATAAGAAACCATAGTGCAGAAGAGTGTGTTAATTATATATTACACACACGTGCACACAGAGACACAAAGCTATTTATACATAGACTATTCTAGAAGAAACTATTCACAGTGGTTGCTTCCGGGGAAGGGAATTAGATGATTCCTGGGGAACAAGTATGAAAGGAAATCTTACTGTTCAATGGATAAATTTTGTACGTTTACATCATATTACCTATTCCAAATAAAATAAAATAAAATTTAATTTTAAGGAGGTCAATTCAATCCTCCAGCATTAATTGCTGTGCTCTCTGATACTGAATTTGCAGATTACATCCAACAGTAATTATGAGAAATTCTACAATATTCTACCACTCAAGAATAGAATACACAACAAAATAAGGTGGGATAGATACACAATTTTCTATTTGTCTTCTTACATCTGAATATCTCATCCTATTATTCTGACCTGAAGTAAAATTCTTCATTCATTCAATCAGCAAATATTAAGCATTAACTATGGGCTAAGAGCTGAGGATACAGCAGTGAACAAGAGAGCCAAAGTCTTTGGTCTCATAGAATTTATATCCTAGTGGGAGAAAACATAACCTATAAAAAAAATTAAGAAGAAAATATCGGCACGAAAATAAAAAAATTAACCTTTAAAAAATCCTATGCATACTCTTAAATTAGGGCCATGTTCTAGAGGGATCTGAGGAGAAGACTTCAGATGCAGTGTTCAGCGCAGGTCGCTCTGAGGCGGAAATACAAAGCCAAAATCTAGATGCCAAGAGAGTCAGCCAGGAGAAAATCAGAGAGACGCCCAGCCATTAGTGGAGAAGACAGATTCATATAGACTAAGACCTCTCCAGGGAAACTGCCCCTGCCCCAGAAAGGTTCCTTTCAAATCTCACTTCACACCACATTTTATATCTGAATCAACGATGTTGAAAACTAGACGCCTTTCATAACATCTAGATTTTGGGCCACGATTGGTGGAATCCAACCCAGGCTCAAAAAATGGTTCTTTTGCAAATTAGCCAAACTATCTGCATATAGGTAGATGGAAATACGGAAACCTGAAGAAATTTTTCAAACGAAGAGTCAATTTTGTTAGAGTATTCAAAGAGGTATGATTTCTTAAAGATTTTTTAAATTTAAAAAAATGTGTAGTGTTAACATAATAAAACACATTTTAAGACTTTGATTGCTTTCCTAAACAGTGAAACTTGTATTAAGTAAAAGCTTTGAAACCAAACTAGTGTTTTAATTTCATTTGAGGTAGTCCATTCATAAAACAGGCTAATTTCTCTTTCCATTAACTACTGAAGTATTTATTGTATATACAAATGGAGGGAAGACAAGATAAAGGCTTGGGTAAATTCGAGTTAAGTTTGTGGGGTTTTTTGGTTAAGAAGTGAAATATATATTTACAGAGATATCAGATGCAAGTTTCTTAAGAGGATGGTATTGAGTAGATGGGATATTTTTTCTTAGGACCCAATTTTTAAGATATTTGTATAAAATTAAGCCATATGGCAGCTATAAGTAAAGAAATTTTTACAAAACCTACTTAAAAAGATAAGTACAATGGTCCTGAGTTCCCAAACTTCAGTCATGCATAGGCCGCCACATGGATGTGCGCTGTATCTGAGTTCCACCTCTTACCTCTATAGTTTTTGCCACTTGTCGGTAATACTTGCACTATCAGTTAATTATCTATTAAATCACTTCACTTTTTAAATTAAATAAACTTATTTAAAGAGAAAGCTACATTTCTTATCTTAAATGGAAAACCAGTATCACCTGAAGGTAACTGTAAAATTTAATACAACATGTAGTTAACAAACACAATAAAATACAATATCGTCACATGAAGACTGTACCACGTTCAGGTCTCTCTCTATTAAAAGGCTGACTTAGCCAACAGTTCTTGAGTTAAGTTGAACAAGAAGCAGCATTTTTTCTCAATTTATGATTCAACGTTGTTTACTGCCCTAAAATGGTCTCTTGAGATATACAACTCTCACATTTGGGCAACACTACTAGCGTTAATAGGCAAAAATATTATGGTCAGTCTTTTAACCAAAAGTCTGCCGTCATGGCTAATATAGCCAACTGTACATTTTCTAAGATAGTGTTTCATTAGTGGCCCCTAAACAAGCCCAATGTTATAAAACTTTATCGCTGAAGTTAACAGCTAGAGGAAAGTGAAACGCTCCCTGTTTTTCATTGCTAAGCCATGACACGTCTGCTGAGATAGGAGTGAATGCATCTCTATTAGTTTACGGTTCTTACAGACAACGAACAACAAATATTGTCTCAATCTCTTAACAATAAAAAATAAAAATCAACATCATAACCATTCATTAAGTTCCTACTATGAGTCAGGCAAAAGATTAAGGGTTTGACATACTTATCTTTTATGAGAAGTGCATTATCTTCGTTTTTTATATGAGGAAGCTACATGTCAGAAAGAGTAAGCAATTTTCCCAAGGCCATTGAGTCACTAAGCGGCCAAGTTGAGATATGAGTCTCAAATTTATGCTATTTCCACCATAGAAAAAATAATGCATCAATTCAATCATTAAAAAGAGAAAGAGGGGCAGGCCCAGCGGCATAGTGGCTAAGTTTGCATGCTCCACTTTCGCGGCCCCAGGCGCAGGTTTGAATCCTGGGCATGGACCTAAGCACAGCTTGTCAAGCCATGCTGTGGTGGGCATCCCACATAAAACATAGAAGAAGATGGGCACGGATATTAGCTCAGGGGAAGCAAGGAAAGAAGGAAAGAAAGCAAGAAAAAGTGTCCCAGCAAGATGTGCAGTAGTTATAGACAGGATTATTCTAAAATTCATATCGAAAAGCAAAGGAACTAGAATTGCTAAAACAATTTTGAAAAAGAAGAATAAAGTGGGAGGAATCAGTCTACCCTATTTCATGACGTACTGTACACCTACGCCTAGAGACATATATAAACCCATGGCTGCACAGATACAGGTATATAAACAATAGAACAGAATAGAGGACCCAGGAATAGATACACATGAATATGCTTAACGGAGAAAAGACAGTCTTTTCAACAAACGGTGCTGAAGCAATTAGATATCTATAGGCAAAAAATGAACCAAGCCCTAAAATGCACACCTTATACAAAAATTAACTCAAAATGGATCACGAACTTAAATGCAAAAGGTGAAACTATAAAACATTTAGAAAAAACAAAGGAAAAACTATTTGGGATCTTGGGCCAAGCAAAGCGTTAGTATCAAAACCATACAAAAAGGAAAAACTTGTTGAATTGGACTTCATCAAAATTAAAAACTTCTGCTCTGTGAAAGACCTTGTTAAGAGGATGAAAAAGATAAACTACATGCTGAGAGAAAATATTTGCAAACCACGTCTGAAGAGGATTAATATCTAGAATACATAAAGAACTCTCAAAACTCAACAGTTAAAAAGCAAACAATCCATTTAGAAAATGGTCAAAAGACAGAAACAAGCATTTTACCCAAATGTACGTAAGGATGGCAAATAAGCACAAGAAAAGATGTTCAACATCTCTCCCTATTAGGGAAATGAAATTAAAACCACAGTGAGGGGCCAGCCCCATGGCCGAGTGGTTAAGTTCACGCTCTCCGCTTCCGTGGCCCAGGGTTTTGCCAGTTCAGATCCTGGGCACAGACCTAGCAGTGCTCATCGGGCCATACTGAGGCGGTGTCCCACAGAGCAGAGCCAGAAGGACCTACAATTAGACTATACAACTATGTACTGGTGGGACTATGGGGTGACGAAGAAACAAAAAAAGAAAAACAAGCAAACAAAAAGATTGGCAACAGATGTTAGCTCAGGTGCCAACCTTAAAAAAAAACAACCAGAATGAGATGTCAATACACACACATCAGAATGACTAACATAAAAACTAGTGACAACACCAAAACTAGTGACGACATCAAAGGCTGGCAAGGATGCGGAGAAACTGGATCACTCATACATTGCTGATGTGAATGTAAAGTGGCACAACCACTGTGAAAAAGTTTGGCAGTTTCTTAAAACACTAAACACGCAACTAGCATACAACCCAGCAATTGCACTCCTGGGCATTCAGGTAGAGGTATGAACACTTACGTCCATGCAAAAACATGAACACAAACGTGTATATCAGCTTTATCACAACAGCCCCAAACTGGAAACAACTCAGATGCCCTTCAATAAGTGAATGGCTAAACAAACTACGGTACGTCCATACTATGGAATACTGCTCAGCAATAAAAAGGAATGAACCATTGAAATCTATGACAATCTGGATGAATTTCCAGAGAATTATGCTGAATCAAAAAAAACCAATCCCAAAAGGTTACATACTATATGGTTCCATTTATATAACATTCTTGAAATGATAAAATTATAGAAATGGAAAACAGATGAGTGGTTGTCAGGGCTTTAGCAGGAGGGGCAGCTATAAAAGGTCAACACAAAGGACCCTTGCGGTGAGGGAATGTTCTGTATCTCGACTGTACCGATGTCAATATCCTGGTTGTGATACTGGACGATAGATCTGAAAGATGCTACCATTGGAAGAAACTGGGTAAAGGCCACGGGATAGCTCTTGGCATTATTCTTACAACTACATGCGCATCTACAATTACCAAAAAATAAAAAAAATTAATTTAAAAAATGAGACCACGGTTCTGAATCTTTTCGAAGTTGCAGAGGGTGAGGGTGAGAGAGCCTGGGGCAGGGAGGTCCAGATCTCTGCCAGAATCTGATGAAAGCTATGAAGCATCACCTGAGAAAAATCACCAGCATCCTATCCCTGGAGCCCAGTTAATGATTCCACTGGAGAACATAATCCACACGGCTAACACTGATGTTCTCTGGGATCTAGGGCACACACAGAGGCTTAGGACACTACAAAATAAAGACAACCCCGCAACTGTTCGGCAAAAATCAGCTTCCAAATACTTCCCCAAAATTTAGCCATCTGCATTCAAGAAAGAAGCTATTTTAATTTCAACATTCACATACATCTGTAGCATTTCTAAACTCACAATTTTATTTTGAATTTCACAGAAACAGAGAGTTGTAGGAGGGAAGCATATTAATCTCTTCCTGGTTTACAATCTCCAAAGGTTTTATTTCCACCGGACTGGAGTCAAATTCCTAGAGTAAGAAGAAAATCAAATTTGCCCTTCCTCGTTTCACAAAAACGGACCAGGGAGAGACCTGCAGATCCCTTTTCACTTCAATATTTGACCTGTTACTCAGACTAATTCACCCTCAACTATAGTAATACACAGAATGTTAAAAATACTATAAATAGAGTAACATATAGTGCTGTATAGTAATATGTACAATATATTAATCTGTATTAATCCTAATACAAGTCCAAAATAGACTGTCAATTTCTTGAGGATGCTGACTATACTTGTCTTATTTAAGGTGGCTTACCTGGAGCTTAACACTAGTAGGCTCTCATCTCAATAAATATTGGATGAGTAATAAAATAAATAAAAAGCAAATAAATCCCAAACGAAAACTAAATTCTTAAAATACCAAAGAGAAGCATTCCCCACAAAATTGACAGGGCTGTTTGAAAAATAAGTATTTCTGGTCATCTAATGAATATGATAAAAAAAAATACATTGGCAGATGTGGGAAAAATCATCACATCAGTAATTTGGTTTAATGTCTACACACAAAGCACTAAATAGGCCATTCTATGCTTAAATCAGTTTGGGGAACGATGATTAAAGGCTGACTTTACGCATTTATTAATCATATCCTTCGCACAGACCACCAGATGAAGACGATGAAAATACCAGCTAGAAAGCACTTCTGAGATGGAAACCGGTAAAGATAGTTCAGACGGGGCCAAAATACTCCGGAGTCTTGACTTCGGCATGCGCATTCAGTCTATCCGACAGTAAATTTCACCGCAGGCAAAGTTATCCCCAAAGCTTCTTTCTCTTGGAGAAGAAAAACGGCACTTCATTCAGGACTTCCTGAATGTCTGCGTGGGTGGGGTGCATGCATGTGTACATATACTTATGTTCTGATGGTTTATGACAAATTTATTCTATTTCTATGATTTTGACATTATGAACATAAATTTGTCATGGTACCATAAAAAATGCACAGATCTTGGTCATCTATAAATCCTAAACCCACAGATGAAACACAGAAGCCTCTTTGGTATACTGGGTCAGGTGAAACAGAGAAACAAAAAAGTGAGGAAAGGTTTCTGCCCAAAATCTGGCCAGGAACGAACCAATTTTTCAAATCCATTCTCTGTCACCAAAGAAAAAGACCCTCAAATTAACAGAAATACCTCCTTCTCTGATGAGCTCATTCAAACCAAAGTTACAAAGAGAGGATCTTTCTGTCCTTGATATCTTTGTCATTTGTCTAAGGATCATGAAAACTCCTAGAAAGGCAAATACCCCTAGATACCTAGCATCAGTGCTGAGCAACATCTGTGCCTGTACATTAATTATTTCGGTGATATTAAGTTCACTTTCCAGCTAAACAGCAGTTCTCTGAGGATGAGAGCTATTTCAGTAGAAACAGTAAGAATACTAACCATCTAGTCGCCATGGTCCTCTAACAGCACTAGTGCCAGAAGTGAGAACAGTAATAAACATTAATTGGGTTTCCACTGAGCCAAGCATTGTGTTCAACCCTTTACGAGGACCGTCTAGTAGGTAGGTATTGTGAGTCTGTTTTTACAGAAGAGTGAGGCTTATAAATGTTAAATAAATCACCGAAAGTCACATAACCGGTCGCTGAATTGGGATTTTCACACAGTCTCATCTCGGAGCCCATGCTCTTAAACCAGTATACAGTGATGGATTCATTCATTCATTCGTTCATTTAATAAATCTTCATCAAGTGCCTGCTTAGTGCTGAGTACTGTTCTGAGCACTGGGGTTCAACTATAATGAAAAGATAGAGAAGTCCCAGCCCTTGTGGGGATACGGGCAACAGACAAGTAAAAGATACAGATCAACTGTGAGGAGTGTTAAGTCTAGAGAGAAACAAGGGAAGGGATGGGGAGGGGGGGGAGGAAGAAGTAAAATGGAGTATTGGAACACCTCAGTGAGAAGGTAGCATTTGAGGAAAGCCTGAAGGATATGAGAGAGCCAGCCAGGAACAGATACATGAGGGAACAGCATTCCAAGCAGACAGAACAGCGAGAGAAAAGGTTAGCCCAGTCAACTCATTGTAAGGCTTTTTACTCTGAATTGCATTGAAAGGCCTTGGTGGTTGAAGCAGCCAGGAAGACAAATTAGGAGCTTATTACAGCATTGCAGGGAGGAGATGATGGGGCTTGGACCAGGGTAGTGGTGGTGGAGAGTGTGAGAGAGAGTCATTTCCTAGATATATTTCAAAGATAGAGCCCACAAGATTTCCCAGTGGACTGGTGGTGGGAGTGAGAAAAAGACAAGGAGAGAGAAATGAGACTGAGGTTCCCTGGTGTGTTGCTTGTTTGATTGGTTTTTATCAGGGTAACTAAAATGCTGGGACCTCCAGCGGCTGAGATGCAGACTCCAGGAGCAGCAGGTTTGGATGAAACAACCAAGGGTTTGGATGCATTAAGTTTGAGACTGTTAGACATCCAGGTGGAGATGTGGGCTAGACTGAAGAGGCCCTCGGTAGACAAGAGCACAGAGACGTTACTCAAAGGCGAATAATCAAGGGATTTCGTGTAGATAAAGAGAAAAGGTCTGAGTTTAAACTCTGAGGCTTGCATCATGGCCAAGCCATAGCAATTATTGATTGGGACATTCTCACCATTGCAAAGGAAGAAACCAAGTGAGGATAGTTACATGATGCCATCTAAGCCACACAGTCAGGTTAACGATGTGCAAATCGCCCGATTCACCATTCATCTAAGAATAAGTTTTTAGAGCCTTTTGTGGATTAGCCAGTTAATTGTAGACAGCTGTTCCCCTTTCCACCCCCCCACCCTAGCCCCCGCACAGCGCCTCAAATGGTAACATCGACATTCCTGAACAAATATTGTACCCAGAGCACAGCTTGAGACCTCCATGTACCAATGGAGATTAAGCTGGAGAAGGAACATGTGAAGATACTGAGATTTTTGAGTTAAATGAGTTGAATTTCATGAAGCTTCTTGATGTTCAAAAAAAATAAGTCAATACCTATTTGATTGTTTAATGACTTAAACTGCTTAGGATCTCAACTAAATGTGACCACTCATCCACCACCCATTTGAACCAGGATGGTCTTAGACTGTTTCCTGCCCCATTGAAAAATCACTTAAATACTCGTAAAAGCTTCAACCAATGAAAACACCTACAGCTGCATAAACATTTCCGTCTTTGGACACTTCTAGATATAAAGATAAGGAAATCAATAATCCCTTTATCCTTCTACCAATCTTAATTCATTTGATCACACTAAAGAAATAATACAGTCAGAATCAATACTGTATGCGTTCATTGCATTTTCACAGGTGTTATCATATTTAATGCTCCCAACATCATTAAATAGTGTTCATTGTACAGATTAGAAAACTGAGTCCAAGAATGATCAAGGGTCATGGAGCTAATGAGTAACAGAAGTAGAATTTGTTTTCTTCTCTCTTTCCAAAACTCAGGGAGCGTTCCTAGGCACAACAGCTGCTTTCCATGAAATGCTGTTTTCTTGTTTAATTATAAACCCTCCCAAACATGGTTCTAATCCATAGACATTTGTCTGGATTCCATTAATAAAACTATTATGTCATATTCATTCCTAAAGAGGCTTATGAATTGCAAAGTCACACATTCACGCTGTAGTTCAATGCGTTTTTCAGTGTGCACTTACTAAGTGCCCACTCTGTAGCAGATGTAATGTCCTAGCACTCCTGGAGACTGACACACTTTGCATCCTGTTCCAGGCTATATGCAGCCTAGATTAATACCACTAACACTTCTTACTTTGGACACAGGGTCCCTCTGTCATTTCCTGGTAGCATCCTTCACCGTTACTTGCAGCCTCCATTAAAACTTTGGTTCACACTGTTTCTCACAACTATGTAATCAGCCTCCTCAGTTTATATAAATAAATTATATCATAATAACACTTTTTAAAAATTAACTGGTGATAAAACCAATGTTAACAAATAAGACCAGATTTCTTTGATTATATTTTTCTTTTTCTTTTTTTTTGTGAGGAAGATTCGCCCTGAGCTAACATTGGTGCCAATCTTCCTCCACTTTGTATGTGGGATGCCTCCACAGCACGGCCAATGAGTGGAGTAGGTCCACACCCGGGATCCAAACCCACAAATCGGGACCACCAAAGCAGAGCATGGAGAACTTTAGCCACTCAGCAACAGGGCCAGACCCCTCTTTGATTATATTTTTGACCTTTTCTTTTCATGAGCAATAACCATCATTCAATATCCTAAAATCTATCTGAGTGCTAACACACACAAAATGAATAAGTCCTGAGAAAGTCTACTGCTCACCGGCCTTCAAAATACTGTAAAACATAAAATGAATGCAAACTAAACTATCTTTCTTTTCCTTCGGCTTCAAATATCTGTCCATAAACGTTGGCACACAGGACTATGTATCAGTGGTAATAATACAGAAAAATAATCTCAATTACCATAAACTAGAAAGTTACAGCAACTAGTCTTTCAAATAAATCACCATGTGTCACAATTTGGCATAAACTCCGATCCTTATGAATAATTCACATTTTGTGCATTAATAATACATGCCTTCTTCCTATTGGAATGTTCCCTAAAACAGAATGGATGTCTCCTATCAATTTCCTCAAATGACATGATGGAGTAAATCTAAAATTAGAATGGTGCTTTTAATGCTCCCTTTAAAATCGCCACACTTGGCTGGCTCTTGAGATTATCAAAATACAAAGTTCCTATTATTTCTGGTCCTTTGCATGAGAATCACTCAGTTAAGTACCCCAATAGTAACTGCTCCTGCTGGTGAGAATATTTACAAAGCAGAAGGGAAAAATCAAGAAAACTTAGGCAGGGCTGATAGGGATTGGTTAGTTCTGTTATATTTCTCCCCAATTATATATTTATAGATTCACAATAACATGGGACATAATTGCTAAAACATGGTAACCAGGAGGGAAAAAAAGAAAGAAAGCAAAAGACCAAAACAAATCAGGCAAGAGTTTTTAATAACTACAGATCTTTCTATCACCAGGTTTTCCTCCCTAGCTGTGAAATTTTCTTTCAATTTTCAGTAAAATTATCTGACACGTAAAAAAATCTAAAGACCAAATAAAAGAAAGGTGTCAATCACATATATTTGTAGAGAAAGACATTCAACTTATTACTGTAACACTACCCCCAGTGGGGCCATTCCACATCATTACTGTAATTATTATTGTTTCAGATATTACTAAAGTAAGCTTTCCTCCCCCAACACTCTTGCCGAAACACACACAATACACAAAAACAGCAACAACACTTGACACAAGGCAAAGAGAAATGAGATAGTTTGAAATTTAAAAAAAAAAAAAAATCATTCCAGTATCTTCCTCCTCCCTCAAGAATTCCTTTACCATCACTCAAGCCCAAGGAGAAGCAGAATGAGTTCTCCTGACGTCCCATCAATGAAGAGCCAAGGGGAAAAGGGCAGAAGAGAGGGAGTTTTAAGAGAGGGGCGACGCCTGGGCGACCATCCGTCCCCTACAAGTACCCTCAGATTCATTCATTCTTTCAGTATATATTTAGGGAGCATTCGCTGTGTGCCAGGTATTATGTTCCACCCTAAATAATCTCCCAGCGGGTTTCCAGTGTGTATTGCAACAGAACTCCACCAGCCAGGCTAAGGACTCTGGTATCTACCCCAAGCCGGCCTGGCCAGAGGCCAGCCCACGCGGCCTTCGCCAACACCTGGGACGAGGTGGGTCACTGTCCAGCATCCGGAGTGCGAAGAGACCTTTTGCTTGGCGGAAACCTCTTCCTGGAGTCAGAGGGTCACTGACCTTGTTCACACCGAGGGCGTCTGCCCTCTTTCTCAGACAGCCGATCCATCCCCTAGAAAAGTTAAGTTGGCGGGGAGTGGGAAGAGGGGCACCGGGGCCATCCGGCAGGCTCAGCACCCCCGCCCGGGTTTCTCAGCTCTAACTCCCATGGCTACGGAGAAATATTTATTTCCAGTAGACGGGCTCCAGTGGCTACTGAAGCCGAACACGCGGCCACCATCAGAAAGCCAAGTCATCCGAGAGATAAAGATAGATCCATTACATACCTAGACCTGGCCTTCCAGGGGCAGCCCCAGCAGACGTGGATTTCGGCTGAGAAAGCCACAGCGCAATTCCCCAGCGCGCTGCCGGGGAATCTCCTTCCACCCTTCAGGGATGCTGGCTAAGGATAAAGACAATTGAACGGGCGAACAGGAAAAAAAAAAGGATCGATACTTACCCCTAGGCGTCTGCTCCGGATCCTCACGTACCCTTGCTTCACTATGTCATTAAAATTGGAAGCCATCCCGGACAGCCGGTGACCCCCCTCACCCAAGCGCACGCACCCTAAGTGGCTTTGGGGAGGGTTGAGGGCAGGGTCAAGAGAAGACGTGAGGTCGGGAAGGGGGGAGAAAGTTGGAGCGATGAAGCTGCTTCGGCTGCGGCTCAGCGTGGCTTTAGAAGGCGCACATCACTTTCTCTGTCCCCCAAACCCTGAAAGTGGGCGGCCGGCTTGCAGCCACTTTGGGGGAGCGCAGAGAGCGCGGCGCGGCGAGGCGAGGCTGGAGCGCCGGCGTCAGCTGACTCATCAGCCAGCCTGCCAGGAGGAGGAGCGGCGGCTGCTCAGGGATCCAGCCCTGCCTCTTCCCGGGGCCCAAGAGCAGAGGAGGAGGAGGAGGAGGACGGGAGGGCGAGGAGGAGGAGCCGCGCGGGTCCCCGCGCCCGGCTGAGGCCACCCGCAGGCAGACACCCTTGAACGCGCACACACCCCTCCCCTCCCCTCTAGCCCACCTTGGCCGACCCGCATCCCATCCCCCCAGGACCACGCGCGAGCCTCAGCCCGCCCCCGCGCCTAGGCTACAGCCTGCCGTGATAACGCTCCCTCGCTTCTCGCTCCGGTGGCTTATTTTAGGAAGAGGGGAAATTTCACTTTTCCCGGCCGCCGCCTACCCCGCCTGTGCCTTCGGCCCCATCTCTTCCCTAAGAAGGGCTCGTTTTTACCTCTGCTGTGCGTGTCTGGGGAGGCGATGTTGCCATGGTTTGCCTTGACCTTGGCATATGAGGGGAGGGATATCGCCATGGCTTAAGCTACGTGCTTCTTCGGGTTTCCTTGGCATCCTGGACCCAGCCCTCGGTGATACCGTTTGGCACGTTTTCCTTGTTTTAGCCTGTCTTTCCCACCCGGTTGTAAGGTTCCCACGGACTAACACTTGGCGTCGTTAATACGTGAACCCCCTAAGCCTGGCCCAGAGCAGGTGCTGGATAAATCCATAGTGCCAAGCACAGCTTTAAACCCTTTGCTGATTAATTCATTTAAACTCCCCTGTACCTACTGTAAATACCAGGCCCTTATTTACGCCTCCCTAGCCTGGCAATAGAGCTCACCGCCTGACCATTAGGGGATGCTGCCTATAGAATAAGATTCAAAGGCAACCAGATTTTACACTCGCCTGCCCCTGGCTGCACTACCTTCCCAAAGCGGCTTCAGTCCATAACCGCTAACACTTATTGGGCACCAGACTGCTAGGCACTGTGCTAATCCTGATAAGGGAATAATAACATAGATCCTAGCATCCACGTTTTATAGAAACTGAAGCTCAGACGAATTAAGAGACTTGCCCTGGATCCCACAGGGCTAGGATTGAAGGGAGGTGCGTGTGACATCAGCTCTGCTGGTAAGCACGGCCCTGCACCTCTTCTGAAGAGCAGATGCCACGGAGGAGGGAGGTTAGCTGGTTTCCGGGGAAAATCTTTCTAGTCATTTGCACTAACCACAAAGGCAAAAACAGCATCAGAAATTTGACAATTCTTGTTCACTAGAGGTGACCAAACTAAGGCTGGGTGACCTCGGGCAGGAGCTATTGAGAAGAGGATTCGTTTGTTTAGTGCACTATCTGGCCTGATGACATTTGAAGGCCTTTCGACTCTAAGATTATATGAATCTTTCCTTTCTCAATGGGAACACTAGCTTTCAGTCACCTTGATTTGATGGGTGTCAGTCAAAGAAGAGAATCACCCAAGAATGTGTCATGGGAGAACTGAGACTAAAGTGAGACAATCAAAAAGCAAAAATTCTGACAAGGAGAACTCTTTTGGCCGTATAATAAATCATTAGCTCTGTCATTTGATGTAAATGATGTTCTAAGTTTAAATCTCTGACCAAAAGAGGATGAGATGACAAAATCGTTTGGAGAGTTCTTTCTGAAGGCTTACAACTTAAAAAAACAAAAAAATACTGTCCGTGGTTGCCATGAAATGGGCGTGTTCATGGAAGGCATTTGTCTCACACATCATTTGTAGACCAAGCCCACAGTATCACAGAAACAAAGAATGCAGGAATTTAGGCATGAGGAGCTTGAAGTTAATGGCTTAAGATAACAGAAATAATCACTGACAAAAACTGAGAAATCCATCCCTTGTTAGTTAATGTTGAGTGCAATCAACATCCGTAAATAATCAAACTAGAAAATACCAAACTAGATGTGAAGAAACAAGTGATTTCTTTTTCATTGCAAGATTGAATCCAGTATATGGTGTTATTTGTTTGTTTTTGGTGAGGTCAAACTGACATACATGCAAAACACACAGACCATATCATACTATTCACAGGATGGAAGCCAGTTAGACTTTGGGTGGGCAGTCCAAAATGTGCAGTACACAACCATGGCAGAAAGACAAAGAAATAATTTACAGAGATACACAATGTAAGCAGTACTTATAGAGTTGCACAGTGCACAACTTACACAATTATACACTGCCAACCATATAGTCAAACACAATTCAGTTTCACTGGAGAGGTGAGACACACAAAAAAATCCTATTTCAATCCCTGATTTTAAGGCAGTTTTCAAAACTTAAAACTTCTTGTTTGTTGTATCCATTTCTGTTTGCTTCCTCAGCATCCAAATTCCCTTCTTCCAATAGTGGGCATCATTGTCACTTTGAATATACTTTATCCCCTGCTCCCAGGGCAGGTGTGCAGGCTCGTACATTGCCTTCCTTCAGACGCACTGATTGGTTCAGACGTGGGCACATGATCTAAGGTGGCAGATTAAGAGTTTATTGCATTAGAATGAAATGAGCGTGAGTTCGAAATGGAATACATATAGTAGTACCCTTCTATTCAGACATCTCATTGATAGGAAACAAAACTATGTCATGCATTGAAATAGAACTTTATAACCATAGCATTGCAAAGCAAGAAATTAATCCAAAGGTTGCCCAATCCAAGATATTCAAAGCAGAAATCCACTCTAGCTTGAAACATGAACGACTCATGCTGTTCCCTCTGCATTCCATTCAGCCAATTATTATTATTATTGTCATCATCATCATCATCATCATCATCATTATTATTTATCTCTTCAGGACAGGAAATTGTGTGCAGAAATCCAGAGGCTTCTGCACTTTTCCAGAGCAGGTGGTGGGCTCCCAAGCTTCGCCAAAGGAGGTTGTACTTTCACTAAGTACCACAAAGTACCAAGGCAGAGGCTGAAATGGCACTTGTCCAATATCTTTACCAAAAATAACTTGAGCTTTGGCCCCGTGGCCCGCAGCTCTCAGTGGGAGTGTCACAGATACATAAGCAGCCTTTCCTCCAAAGCGAGTCAGCGCTAAGGAAAATGCTTTGCCCGACACTAAGGAGAGAGGCTGTCTGCTCTGCGGCCAGGTCTCCCTTCCCCAGTCATTACCCACCCGAAGAAGGATGACTTGGAAGATGACATCGAAATCAGATGGGAGAAAATCTGGGCACAGGTCTGCTTCCGTTGTTCATGGCTTCCATGCTTCCCTCCTGCGTTTAATAAATATTGATGGAGCACCTGCTATGGGTAGAGACTGCCACAGTAACTTTCTCTCTCTCTTCCTCTCTCTCTCTCTCACACACACACACTCCAAACAGATAAACAAAGTCCCTGTCCCCATGGAGCTTACACCCTAGTAGGAGAAAGCCTTCTGAGTGATTCTCCTGCTATAAGGTAAGGAGTAAGCTCCCCCTTCCCTCTGCCCTGGGAGGAGAAGACCAACTCCCCGCTCCCTGCACGGGAACATTCCTTCTTTCATCTCTTTAACCACAATGTCTTATTTCGCTTGGAGGCACATGATCATCGACTAACGCAGACGGAATGGTTTGGAAATCCCGCTTCCCCAGTTTCTGCACAGAAGCCCCAGCACCCTGCATTCGAATGTTTTCTAAATGCTCCTCCCCCGGACTTTTGAGAGTTCTTCTGAAATCGAATCAACAGGAAGAGTCACACTTACCATTCTGTTACAAAGCCATATCATAACCATTAAAACAGATGTAAAAGATGTCACTGTCACTTCTTCTTTGTTCATTCAACAAACATTATTTAAGCCAGGCTCACTAGGCACCGAGGAGTCAGCGAGCAGATAGAAAGAAACCAAACGCTGCCCTCCTGGAGTTAACTGTCCACTGGGAGTGCAAGACCCTAATAAAATACTCAAATAAGTATAAAATTATGAAGGAAGGAAAGTTACCTGATGTTGTGCGAGGAGGGGACATGGAGACAGGACCTGACTCCTTTGGAAGGGGGTCGGAGAAATTAGGGAGCTGAGATAGGAAGGGGAAGGTACTAATTCCTACGTGAGGACAGAGAGGCTGGTGGGAAGGAGGACAGGATCGGCAAATATCCCAGACAGGAGAGCACACGGTACATTTAGAACAGAGAGAAGGGGCTTGCCCAGCGGTGTAGTGGTTAAGTTCGCGCACTCCACCTCTGCGGCCCAGGGATCCAGGGTTCGGATTCTGAGCGTGGACTTACACACTGCCCGTCAAGCCATACTGTGGTGGCATCCCACATACAAAATAGAGGAAGATTGGCACAGATGTTAGTTCAGGGACAATCTTCCTCACCACAAAAAAAAGAAAGAAAGAACAGAGAGAAGGTCAAGGTGATTGGAATTTGGAGAATGAAAAGAGAGTGGTGGGTGATGAGGCCAGAAAGGATAAAAAGATTTCTTATACATTGATCAGTATGTTATAAATAATCTATGCAGTATGGTCTGGTTTTTAAAAATGAGTTTTATATCCATATATATATAAACCCAGGCTGAATATATCTATGCTAAAATATTAGCAGTGGTTGCTATTTGTTGGTAAGGTTATTAGAAATGTTCATTTTGTCCTGTGGGCTTTTTTAAAAACTAAATTCCCAATGCAACTTTAAAAATAGAATGACTATTTCTTTCAGCCCGAGTGGACCTCATGTCATAAGTTTCTAACCAAGGACACACAAGCAAACATACACCTCCAGTGAACCGGACTGGGATACAAAAAGAGTCCTCTGGTCAGCAGGCTCTTCCAGATACTGGAGCTTCTTTTCTTATGAGAAGAGTCCTCCTCTCTGTGGGTTGATGCAAAGCCACCCCAGGAAAATCTAGGCCAACACATGAGAAAAAGACCAGAGAGAAGTAATTAGGTGACAAAGGCATTTGGCATCTATAGAGCCCTTTTTCAAAATGACGCATGTATCCAGGGGTTGTTGCAAGAAGATTAGAAGTCAATATTCCAGAGGGCTCCTCAAGGTTCCCCCCCTAGTTTGCTGAGTGACTTTGGGGAAGCCATTAATTTCTCCTGCCTCATAACCTGATCTGGAAAACAGAGATAAATGGGGCCAGCCTTACTGGTTCAGTCTGTTGAAGTCCCTGGACAAAATGTGCGAAGAGGGCAAAGTCTTACGTTCAAAGTGCTCTGCCAATGTTAATTAATCCTCACAGCACCCCGAGCCCTGTAAAATTATCCACATTTCACAGCTGAGGGACCTGAAGCAGAAAGACTAGATGAGTTGTCCAAAGACGCAGAAGGAGCCTACTTCGGAATGGGGATTAGCAACCGCCCGCATTGGCATCCGAATAAGAAGTGTTTTAACTTCACTCATAAAACACAAATAAATTGGGTCTGGAAGCTTTTTATTCTGAAAACAGTTTTGGTGTCCATGAATTATAAGGCAGGGAAGAAAGCAGACACATTTTCGATATAATGTAACAGACAGACCCGTTTGCAATTTTAGGGTCTTCTGTCTTAGACTGATGACTATAATTAGCTGCACACATCAATTTCACTTTTATCTCATTGGCCAGAGTTTAGTCACATGACCTTGACGTCACAAAAAGATGGGAAAGTGGGAAAATGAAGGTTTTATTCAAGGCAGCCGTGAGCCTGGCTAAGTGGGAGTCCATGGAAAAGGCAGACGGATTGCCGTGTGGGGAATGGATCAGAGAGAACATTTGAGGATGTAGTGGCCAGTTTGGAATCTACTAGGCGACAAGGAGCAGTCTCTAACAAGACAGCCGAATCTTGACTTGGCTAACAGCAAATTCACAGTCTTCCCAACATCACCCCCTTCCAGTATTTCCTAGTATGTCAGTTAGTATGCTTTTAGCTAAAAACAGCATAAAGCTCAGCCACCAGAATCTCAGATCAAAGGCCTTTATTGCTGTCATTTATGAATCTAAGAGGCCATTAATTTTAAGATGCACTACCGCTTTATACACTAGTAAGGAAGAAAAGTTACTACCGACTTAACTTTCCATGTCAATGATAAACCTCAACAATTTTTAATAGCGTTGTTGAGGTATACATGACATACAGCAAACCGCACATGTACCAAGTGTAAAATTTCATAAGTTCTGACATACGTTTACCCCTGTGAAATCATCACATAATCAAGATAACGAACCTATCCATCAGCCCCAAAGTTCTCTTATGCCCCTCCTATCTCATGCTGCCGTGCTGTAGTGGGAATCATTTTGTGATATACAGATGTATCGAATCAACACTTGTCCACCTTCAACTTGCACAATGCCATGTGTCAATTTTATCTCGATACATCTTGGGAAAAAATTGTATTTTTCTCTGCCTATTTGACTACAACTTACCTTTCCCCCCTCCTCCTTTGTGGAGACTTGTACAACCTGTACATTTTCGTAGATCTCATTCATTAAACTGCTGAATCATATTCCATCATATGACAATAACACATTTTATTTCTCCTTTCTGTATTGATAGACATTTAAATTATTTCCATTTTATCCCATTACAAGCAACAGACACTAAATTGTTAGGCCTAAAATATGAAATAAGATCATCACTGTAACATCTTTCTAAAAAAACACCTAAAATCACTGACAGTCATTGCCACTTGATATCAGAATTCTTCAAGAATACAGCTGCTTGTGGGCTTTTTAAAATCAAATCAAATACTCAATAGACCTTCTAAGAAGCCAGTGCAATAAAAAAAAGTCGGTTTTGCAGAAACTCTGCAGGCAGAATAAAAACTAAACTAATATATTTTAAATATTTCTTTGATTTCCCTCGTAAGCTTCAACCTTTAACTCTCCCATCAGTCTATTTAAATAACCGCCAACATAGAACTATGACTGATAGAAGTAAGGACATGTAGGATGCTGCTTTAGTATTTTAGCTCAAAGAAAGATAACATTTGGTCTTCCTTCCGAAGTCACTTCAACAAGATCACGTTCTGTTTGCCTACAGAATATAAGCCATGTCCCTCCTTTGGCCTACAAAGTCAGACACGCCTGGAACCTCACCCACCTCCCTGTCACCATTTACCTCTTGCCCCTGCACACCCCCCACTGTCCACAAAGGCCTCCTTGCTGTTCATGAAATACACCAAACTCACCCCCACCTCGCATCTCAGCGTTTGGTCGTTCCTCTCTGTCACACACTCTTCCTTCAACTTTTCATCTGACTGACTCCTTCTTGTCGTTTAGGTCTCAACTTGTGTCACCTCCTCTGAGAAGCCCTCCTTGACCTCTAAATCCAAATTAGCACCCTCCTTCCAAACAAGTCACTTGCCCTCATACAATTCTGTTGTTTTTTTTTTAAAAACTTATCACAAATTGAAATTATCCTGTTGAATGATATGTTAGCACGTCGCCTATCTGTTTCCCACACCCTTGTTAGACTGAGCCTGAATGGGAGCGCTTCTGACCCGTCCACTCCGAGCCCCCAGTGCCTAGGACAATGCCTGGCATTACTGAAGGAATGAATGGATGAAATGAAAGCAACTCAGTGCCTGCAAGCTATTATTTGATAATACATGCATCCTGTGATGCTGAACGAATAGTAGAAACCTAAAATAATGTCTGGGTCACCATCTCACATATACCTTCTTCCGGAGCGAGCTGCTTGTAGATTAACACATCTCCTCAGTGCATTTCTTTAAAGGAATGCAGTTAAACATCAGCGAATAGTGCTCAAGATAGACCTGTTCATAAGAGTATTGTACGCTAGGAAAAGTCCAAACACACAAGCAAAAAGAACCAACAACTACGGCCTTTGGAGTCAAACAGATTTGGTTTGAATTCCCGCCCCACTGCTTATTCTGGTGCTCCGCCAGGGTGATCTTGTCATCCAGGAGATATTGGTCTGGAGACACTCTGGTTGTCATAGCTGTAGGGGGAAAGGAGCTACTTGCATCTGGTGGGTAGAGGCCAGGGATGCTACCAAACACCCCACAACGCCCAGGACAGCCCACAACAAAGAGTTATCCAGCTGCAAATGCCAGCAGTACCGAGGTTCGGAAACCCTGCTCCAAACAAAAGGTTTACTCTCTCCTGTACTCAGTTTTCTCATCTGTACATTGGGAACAAATAATATCAACCAGATTACTGTGGAGATTAGTAAAAACTATGTTTAAGGCACCAAGAACTGAGTCTTGAGCATGAGAACTCTACAAGGAAGCATTATGTTTCTTACGAGCATCACATATTTTATTGTTTATTACTTATCTCTCTTTATTAGTTATTTATTAAGGCATGTGGCTCCTTCTATGGCACAGGTTTCTCCTTCATCTTTGAATCTTCAGTTCCTAGTAGAGGGCCTGGCACTTAACAAATGTGTCCTGAATTAATTAAATTAAATGTTAAATAGTCTAAAATATCTTATACTTTGCTCTCATTTTGTCCCTCTCTCTCGAAATTAATGTGACTGCTCATATCAGTTCTCTTCCCTATGTGGTCAAGTTTCTTATTATTTTCTTATTAATCATCTTGCTGGCCTCTTAATTCAAAGTTTGAATTACAGGACCTTTACTTGTCTTTGTTATCATCGTCTACTTCCCTTTCTCTGGCTTATTAAACACAGCACAGTGACCTTCTTGCTATTTCTTGACAAGCCAAGCAGGATCCTGCCTCAGGGAACTAGGACTTCCTCTGGCTAGAATGTTCTTCTCCCTGGATATCAACATGGGATCTTAATGTTCATTTCTCTGATTACGATGGGGTTGAGCATTGTCATGTTTACTTTCTATTCCTGTTTTATATCCTGGAGATGTTTGTTTATGTTTTTTGTCCATTTTTTAAATGTATTTTTCTTTTTTTTTGTTATTTATAGGAGTTTTTGTTAATGTATTCTAGATAATTTTTTGTCAGTTGTAAATGTTACAAAAATCTGGCCTAAATTGCCTTTTGTTTGTCTTTATGGTGTCTTTTAAGAAACAGAAGTTTTAATTTTTATTGGAGTCAAACTCATCAATCCTTTCTTTCACTGTTAGTAAGTTTTGTATCTTGTTAAAGAATTCCTTCAGTATCCTAAGGTCATAGAACATTCTGCTATTTTTTCCCACAAACTTGAAAATTTTGCTTTTCACATTTAAGTCTTTAATTCCTCGTGAATGACTGTCCCAGGAGGAGAGAGAGGTGTCACCGAAGATTGGGATCTAATTCTTCTGTTTCCATGTGGGACCGCCTGTGGAAGCCTTCTGTCGCCCTCGCTCCAGGATGCCTCATCTGTCGTAGATCCAGTTTCCCTCCGTGGGTCCGTTTCTGGATATCCAGCATGATTATGCCTTCCCAGTGCCCCACTCCCTTAGTGAAATAGCTTTATATTAATATTCCTCTTTCATCTACGGCTGCTCCTTCTTGTGTATTTGTTTGTTTTCAGTCTGCTCTCCTTTTGCTATGCCTTAAATGCTGGTATTCTTTGGAGTTCAGTGGAGTCCTCTCCTATCTTCCCATTCTGCACACATTCTTTAGGATTCCACTGCCATCCATAAGAATGTGCTTCCCAAATATGTATCTGGACTGTGACCTCTCTGCCAAGTTCCACAACCATATGTACAATAACAGTAGCCTACACATGCTGTGGACATACTGTGTGCCAGATGCAATCCGGGAGCTCACGGTGCATTGGCTCGCCAAGGCCACTCAGCAACCAAGTGTGGCAGGTACTATTGTCATCATCCACAGTCACCAGTGAGAGAGCTGTGGCACAGAGGTTAAGAAACTTCTGCAGGTCTCAGAGCCAGTGAGCGGGGAAGGAAGGATGTGAACACCATCGACAGGGTGGCGCACGCAATCCACCACTAAGTCCACTGCTTACCGGACAGCTTCGCCCAGATGTCCCCAGCATGTCTCCAACTCAGTGTGTCCCAGTCTGAACTATTGTTGATGAGAGCTTTTCAGTGTTCTAAGAGGGATCGTGTGTGTGTGTGTGTGTGTGTGTGTGTATAAGCATGCATGCACATACATGCTTATAGGAAAAAATTATTCACATGTTTGCTTTTTATTTATTGTGTTAATATTCGATTTATGAAATTTACAAATTTAAAAACTTAATTGCTAAAAAGAATGAGAGAAACTGGGTGAAGGGTACAAGAGACCTCTCTGTACTAGCTTTGAAACTTTCTGAAAATCTCTAAGTATTTCAAAATAAAAGTTTTAAAAATCTGGTTGTTCCTTTTAACTGTAAAGAAAAATTAGTATTGTATTTATTGGTTTTGCAAAGTTTGATTTTCACTTCTAAGGAGTTTATGAATGATGTTTGGCTCGTTTTCAAACTTAAATACCTTTAAATACTTTAAACTGTATTTATAAATTTAATATATTTGATTTCCTTCTTAAGCACTGCAACTGTCTACCTTGGCATATAGAATCTCCCCAATACAAATAATTTATATGAATTTTAAATGCGTAAATACTGTGAGCCTAAAATTTTCTCACTATCTCAATGCTTAGTAAAATTTCAATTTAGTCATAAGCCATAGCAATTTTTCATTTACTCTTTTATTTTTGATGGTGTTAGAAAACTTTCACTCGAATAAACCAAATTCTTTTCAAGTTTATAAGTAGATTTTCTAAAAAACTAAATATGTAACAAAATGTTAATACCACGTTTTTGCTCTTGTTCGACCTGTCTATACACAATTGTCAATCTTCCTGGCTTCCAAGAGGCACAGAATTTATGAAGCTGAGCTGAGTATCAGCTCAAACTACGGAGGTTCTGAGGCTCAGTGCCCTGAGAGTCCTGTCACCAGCAACTAAAACAGAAACAGAGCTCTCTTGCCATAAGGGGCCTCAACGGGTCTCTTAATTGTTTGTGCCATTTGATTATGGTGGTCTTTTTTTAGGGGGGGCGGTTACCTGCTTTCTCCAGAAGACCCATGTAGGACTCCTTCAAGGCTGGCCTCCCTCGTAAGCCTGCCTACTGTGTTCTCGTAACTCATTCCACCAGGAACTCTCAGTGTTCACCTGCCACGCCCCTGGAGAGTTTCCTGCCCGGCATACGAGTTTGGCACGTGAGATTTAGTCGATAATCCAGTGCATGCTTGGGGGAAAAAAATTAAATTAAAATTAATTTGGGGAGGTTACCTGTTCTGCATGCTTAAAATTCCTAATGCCTGGGGTGCGGCCTGATTCTTCTCAGCAATACTCTTGGCCATCCTGAGCCCCACTTTAGAGTTGCCATGTCATGGACCACAGAAAATAAGAAAAGGCAGTCTGCCAGGTCACATATGTCAAGTATGCCACAACTCTGTATTCAAATTACTTTCAAGATCCTAATTCCTCTGTCTACTCCCAGAAATTCGCACCCCCCAGTCATCTTACACTCCTGATTGAAATTTGTATTTCTCTGCAAATTCCAATCTTGAGATCTGTAAATGTTTTTCATCTAGGTCTAAATAACAATGCATTTGTCAGGAATCCTGAATTCTTCCATGTTCTTTCTCTCCTCGGACCGCACAACTCTTAGTGATCTTCAAAATGACATGCATTTGAACTTGGCTCGCTCACTTTTGACTTGGAGGCCACTCTCCTGACATTTTCACAGCCTCCTCCAAACACCTTTATTTTTCCCCTCCAAACCTCCCTGGTCCTTCTGCACGTCCCACCTTGCTGACTCTCTCAATAAGTAACATCTCTTAGTGCCACAACTCCAAACCACACATTCATCCTTAATTCCTCTTCCTCCTCTCCCCAACAGTTTTCGATTTACATATTTTGATGCTTTTTTATTTTGTGCATAAAGATATATGACTGTATTTTTTTCACTGAGTGTGTAACACCAAAATAAAATGAACTTCCTTTGCAATATGAATAATTTGTGCTTTGAATTCTAATGTCTTATAATACTCCCTCTTAATGTTTTTGTGATGGTCTTAGACATCACTGCCCATCTTTTATCTCTAATCTATAGGTCTCATTTTAAAGCATGTTCATCCTCAATTAGTATAAAATTGAATGCATCTTTTCACTGGATAGTTCAATCACTTTTCATTTTTAACATTTATTGATGTGTTTGGCCTTCCTCCTGCCCTCTTAAATTTTGTTTTCTGACTTCATGTTCTTTTTATGTTTCATCTTTCCCTTTTTTTCTATACAAGCTATGTTTTCTTTGTAATTTTTAATAATGTTGTTTAAAAAAATGTTGTTGTCACCTGATACCATCTACATCAACACAACTTACTGTCTACATTAGCATAATTTGATTATGCCAGGAACTTCCTGCCCAGAAAAATGAAGTTGCAAATAACCTTATTGTTTTTTTCAGGAATTTACCTAAAATTCATTTATCTGAACAATAGACTATTCACCTTGTTCTCTTCAGCACAAGGAACAATAGTCCCTTCTTCCTATTAAAAGATTACGCAAGTGGAGTCATCAAATTATTGTTTATTTTTCAAAGGCTCACATCAAAATCTTCACCTCTCTATATCCATCAATCCTCAACTATTATATCACAAACTTTGCCAAATCTCAGCCAGCTCCCTGCATTGAAAGACCCACCTTGAACTAGACCACAAAACCCACATAGATTTCCCACTTGTGGCTCTTCCCTTCAAGATGCCCCCGGGACTCTGCCTTCCCCTAATGCAGTCAACAGTCAACTTGACTTTGCTTGATCTGCAGGTTAGTTTGATGGTCTCTGTGGGGAGTCAGGATTCAACACTATCCTATTTTTATTCCCCCGGCAGTTAATTTTATAATTTTATGAATATATTTAAATCTATTTTTCATGTTTATGTCAAAAATTTTAAAAGTCTAACGTTTTGTAGATGATAAAAAATTAAGCAATTTTTATTTCCCCTAGCCCCTTTCCTAACTTTTCTTGGTATGATATAGGATTATAATGTTAAAGATGATGATGACTTTACAACATATTTGCTCTTTCAATAATTAGTTTTGACATTTGTATTAGGTTTTATAAATATATAAATAACTACAATGGAAAATTTAGCACACTTTATTTTATACCAGTCCATCCTACCTCTTCTGGTATCTATTATATACTATCTATGCAATTTGAGATCTATTTTTCATTTTTTTCTGTTCCTTCTTATTCAAGAAGTATTTGTGGATTTGTGTCACTATTACTGTCACATTTAATGAAACCCTACTATTAAATAGCACCTCTCCTGATCACTGCCAGTTTTTTACACTGTCGTTGTCCTCCTCTGAAATTCTTTGATACATTTTAATGACTAGGAGGAGAGTGTCTCTGATTTTATTATTAGGAAAAGTACCTATATTTTCCTGCCAGTAGAATGACCTCAAGAGTTTAAATGCAAATCAGACAAAGGCCATGTGAGGTATACAAAATTCAACTGGATATCATTAGGAACATCTCCATCAGTTGTGTATGTATGTGTACAGGCTGCATACATAGGCTCATCAAACTGACAAGTCTTTATCCTTGGGTAGAAAGTATATCTATATGTCTTTCAAATTCCATCAAATTTATAAGTCCAAGTTACCAAGGATTAATATAATGTGCTGAAGATGTGGGGGAAACAGCAAAAGCAAAATCAAATCAAGTGACCACCTTGGGTGAGAGTTGCAGAATCTGTGAATAGACATATAAATTAGCAAATGTATAGAACTTGAATTTGGGGAAATAGGCTAATCGACCACATCCTGGATTTACGGAGATGTGATGAGGAAACTGTAAAATAGAGCTCAATGAGTCCCAGCAGGGTACGTGCCTAGAATACGTGCCTAAAAGTCCAGGCAGTTTCCTGGATAACACTTCTGGTCATGAATGAATCCAGTTAATTGGAATGATAACGATATTCCTTAACTGGGAACACATTCTTTAAACTTTAAAATTATGTACAAAAAATTTGAGAGTAATAAAACTGTGTTAACTTAAATGGAAACACATTCTTTAAACTTTACAATTATGTATAAAACATTTGAGAGTAATAAAGCTATCTTATTAATATTTTGCTATAAATAATGAATTTGTACACTCTTTCTATTTATGTATTTGAAATAATTCAAGAAAATAAAAACTTCAAATTTTATAAGTTTAGACATTAGTAAATGAAAAAGACTTCAGTATTCAGGGAGGCTGTTTTTATTAATTCAGTCTCTTGGAGTACTTAAAAAAAGCAAATGTATTAAATTTATAAAAGCTGTTTAAAATGTTTCAGGTGTTTATGCTTGTAAAAGGCACCAGATATTTGTCAAAGATCACTTAAAAGTGATTGCTAATATCTGTTGGATTTAAAAATAGGATAATATATTTATGAACTAAACTTAAACCCTAAGAAAGAGCCAGCTTTTCTTTTATAATTGTAACTTTAATAAATTGAATACTAATTTTTTAAAAAAAGCCTTCTGAATAGTATTTTCTCTATGTACAAACCTCCCTCAAGGGCACCAAAAAAACCTCACATAAATATATTCTTCCTTTCGCATGGCTTCATCAAGCATTTATTTAATCATTAAACAGAGATTTATTTCATGCCTATTTTAATCATGTAATGGGCAAGACACTGGGGATACAGTGAGAAATGAGGGGGGATTACTAGCAATATGTTCATATGAACACATATTTTTGTATTTTTGTAAATTTTGTAAGAGTGAGACATTTAAGCACAATTAAGTTACAATGCTGCTTTCTTCCCCACTAACTTTCTGCGTGTTACGCTTCCCTTTTATCAGTGGTAGTAGAGTGATTGTGGACAGTTTTTTCGGATCTGGCTAAGAGAAAGACGAATTTAAGATATGCTGATTGGGTTTAGTGGGATGTGTGTATGTGATTCCCAGTCACTGGTGTGTTCAGTGGCGTTTTTGCTAACTGTTCTGGTATAGGAATTGCTTCCTGGGAGATTCTCAGTGTCTACTGGGTTGATTCTCCAGGCATAATGACGCAAGATGCAAGGACAGAAGTGGTATCAAAATCAAGACCTGCTCCTGACCTCACAAGTGTGTGAGCCATGGAGGAGAAACAAGGCTTGGGATGTTCAGAGGCGGGTGACAGTCTATGGAAAGTTCTGACACCAAACGTCTCTATCCTTGGGAATCTACTTGATAATATAGCATAAGTAACAATAAATGCACCATACATTTTCATTCCTCTTTTGATGGGAACTATGAGAAATAGAATTTCAGAATCCTTGCATTCATAATGTACAAGACATAAAAATTGAGTAGCAGCGTATTAAATCACGTCTCAGCTCCTCTGACACATCTTGTCAGACCCACATCTGGGTCTTGTGGATCCAGACAAAACAGCACACAAAACTGATCTCAAAATAAAAATAAGCAACCATAGTAGGAGAAAGACTGAATCATCTTCCAATTCTCCCTCTACAAAATAACATTACAAGATCGTTGTCACATGAAAGAATGATCAAAAAGTATGTCAACAAAAAACGTAGGGAAAAATGTAGCATCGAGGTGTGAATCAGTTAACAAAAAATACATAGTATGCTACTTTTCTGGACTTTGTGGCATATGTGGCTTTTTTCACCTTTAAAATAATTTGCAATTTATAACTTTAGTGGTTTATTATTTATTTCATGATTTATTTTCTCATTCTAAGTAAATACTTGTTCTGCACGTAATTCTGCATTCATAATTTGTATACATTTTCCTTTTAAAGAGGGCCCTAATAATTGTAAAAAGCCTCAGGCCTGAAAGACCCAGATCTATCAGCAGTTCTGGAACAAAGAGCTGAAGTTCCTGGTCTCATGGAACTCACACTGCAGAGGGAAGTGTCTGTCCGTTGCCCGTGAACAGTAATAGTGATTGGACCTAGATTCTTGCTTTTTGAAATCTTTTTTTCTTTCTAAATCTGTACACCTCATTTCAGTTAATTCTGAGTTTTAGTATCACAGAAGACTGGCATAAGGGGAAACAGAAGACAACAGGGCAATGACGAGGTGAATTGCCATCACGGCGTGAAGAAACTGTGCTTCTGTGGAAGGCCGTACATGTCAACATTACACCCTCTGCGTTATCGGAAGCTAGCTCTGTTCCTTGACACTGAGCTGTGTTACAACTCTGTAAACTGTAGATAACCGATAGATATGCAACGCATGTCTTATCTGGAAGAGATCGAAACTGTCTTCACTCCTACTCTGTGGAAAAAACAGTTTTTGTCTTTACTTGCAATTCATCTAAACATTCCTTTACTCCAGATAAATTTGTGCTGTTTCGACTTTCCCTTTGAACCAGTTATAACATCAGCTTGGACCCCACATATGAGTAAAATACAATCTTTAACACACGTTCATTTTAATATCTTTGTGGAAGTCAAGATTTTACCTCTTGCTGAAAATTATCTTTCAATAATGATCAGGTCTGTTTAATTCCCTCTCTCCCAGAAGAAAAGTTGGACCTAGACTGACTTTAGTTTCCGTCTAGATCACTTGATTTTCCCTCTAGACACTTAGTATTTTTCTTTATCCTTAAGATACAATACGTCACCACAGATCAAGGTTATTAGTTTGTTGTGAGATGGTGAGTTACAAAATATAGTCAACAACCTCTAAGACAAAATAAAAAATCATTCTGATTATCTTAACTATTTTTGAACTTTCTGGAATTTGTGGGTGTTATTAAGTATTGTTTAAATTGCAACAAACTACTGATTTTTCACATTACAAGCATTAAAAAATCTTAGATTTAGACAAAGCCTGAGAGACATTGTACACGCCCAGCTTCCAGCACAGTTATTTTATTCCATGCCCATCAAGACTATTTTAATCCGTTCCAGTGGTATTATTATTATTATCTTACATTTCAAGGAAAATTTAAAAAATCTGATGTGTACTGTGATGTTATTTTGGTCTCAGATTTGTTCTCCAGACAGATAATTTGAGATTGTAACATTGTCAACAAAGCTTATGTGTCTCGCAATGATGCAGTTTATGGAAGTCTTAGGCTTAAAGTATCACATATTTAGCATGCTCAGACTGTAAGTTTAGATAAAGAGGAATGCTTATTTTTAGAAAATGAATGCACTGCTTAAAACCTGCCGTTTTTCCTCATCTACGTTTTCTTTTTCAAGACATTTTCTGTTTCATTTATCACTTAAAATTCCCCTTCATAGAAAAGGAGCCATACATTTTATTTCCGCAGATCACATGATAAGTTGAAATACGCCGACTGAATTAACTCTACACCTAGGAATGGGAGGAGTTCCAAGTCTTTGGCACAAGCTACTTTGATGTTATCCTAGACTGTAGAACCTCTCCTTGCTACTAGAATTAAACTTCTTTTTAAAATGTAGGTATATCACAACACTATCTAGAAAAAATTCTTTCAGGACAAAGTCCACAGTATAATGTTAAATGAAAAAAGAGAATGAGAGAGAGACAAAACTATCTGCATCTTAACATTATAATAAACTAAAATCATAATAAATACATTATATTGAATTTACTTAATTATAAAAAGACTGAAGGTTATACACAGAGCACTAAAAACTTTACCTTTGGGTGTTGAAATTAGGTGATTTTAATTTTCGTGTTTATACTTTTCTACTCTTTAAGCTTTATGTAACAAGCTGAGATTAACTTAAATTAAGAAAAAATAGTATCAAAGAAATGAAAAAAATATTATTACTCTACCATGACAGAGTTCGAATGCTTTGGCATGACCTATGCAAACCATATTTATGATCCAGCCCCGGACGACCTCTCAGCTCTCACCTCTCATTGTCCCACTTGCTGCTCACACACGTCACCCTCCACTCTCCAGCCACACAGAGAAAATAAGATGGAATTGATGCCCCTCGGCTTTTGCACAATCACATTTCCTGCTTTTGTTGTTTCTGCCTCAAGAAAACCTTCCTTGATTTCTTTCAATGGCTTCAGTTGTATCCACAGCATTTTGGAAACATCTCTTCAATGGAAATGATCATATTATGGCTATTTCTTCACATATTTTCTCCACTCACTTATGGGTTCTCTGGGGGCAGGGACCACATCTGATACATCTTTGCACCTATAGTGTCTCTCATGACAAGTAGTGGGCTCTATATTTATTGAATAAATAAGTAAATGAGAAAAAAAAAACCAAAAATTTATGGGAGCTTTTTTCCATTTCATGCAAACTTCACTTCTTGAGAGGCCTGAGAGCACTTCCTGCATCCTCCATAAATTTACTGTCTGAATTGGCATTCTTTCTACAAGTTCAGTCAAAAAGCCAAATATGGATGGTGTGTGCTAATGAAAATCTCCTTTTCTTCTAGAACAAACAAGAAACGCTCCTTTGTATCTCTGAGGAAAAACCAGTTTTCTCTTAAGAAGCGTCCAGTCTATAAATAAAGGAAGCAATTTCTGAAACTTGCTGCAGAATGACATCTAGGTCAAAAATTATCATCCTTTTGTGTATATCTCACTTATTTTGAAGTTACTTATTATTCTGGCAAAAATACACCCTGGGAAGCTCAGCTCTTGTGAAAAGGAAGTTGGTTGAGTCTGTAATAAAAAAAATTCTAGATTTCATAAAGGCTATCCCGTGAATATGTCCTCATCTTTCAGATTAAACTGGTAGTGACATGTTTAACAACTACAGAGTACTTTTTCCTCAAAGGACTTGAATCTCATTATCCTCCCTGTAGCACCCCTATGAAGAAGCAATCTTGTCATCATAAAACAAATGAGAACATAGAATCCTGGTGTTAGGGGTTGAATAGTGTTCTACAAAAAGATATGTCGAAGTCTTAACCCCCAGAAACCTCAGAATTTGACTTTATTTGGAAATAAGGTCATTGTAGTTAGAATTAGTTATGATAACGTCAAAGTAAAGTAGGGTGGATTCTAAATCAATATGACTGGTGGCTTTATAAGATGAGGAGAAGAGACACAGAGACACATGGGGGATAAAGCTATGTGACTACAGAGGCAGAGACTGGAGTGATGTGTCTATAAGCCAAGGAATGCTAAAGATTGCCAGCAAACACCAGAAGCTAGGCAAGGCACGAAGGGAGTCTCCCCTAGAGTCTTCAGAGAGAGCACGGCCCTCCCGACACCTGGATTGCAGATTTCTGGCTTCCAGAACTATGAGACAATAAATTTCTATTGTTTTAAGCCACCCTGCTTATGGTACTTTGTTACAGCAGCCCTAGGAAACTAATCCACATGGATAGATTGAACCCATTTCCCAGGATTTTGCATCTGACTATGGGTGAAAATAGGACTAAGCCCAGTCATCTGTCTTCTGAGTCAGTCTGTGGCCAAGTAGGAGACAATTACAACTCTGTAGTTATAATTCGCCTAGTTCTGCCATGAATGTTGGCCATGACTGTTGAGTTCTATAAGTGGTAAAAGGTGGAACATGAATTTGCAAAGAGGTAAACTTGTCTTTCTCTTAATTTTCCATTTAACCTTTCACAAGATTGGTCTAAGAGTCAAGAACAAACCCAATAGGGTTAAACTAGGCTATAATTTTGCATTATCTTTCATGTGGCCATTTATCTGTCCTGATGGACTGCGAAGTCAAGATTTCTGCTTATTAACCTTTCAGCAAAAGCAAGCCTGACTTTTTAGCTAGAAGCTAAAATATTAGGAACAATTACCTTAAATGGCATTGCGTTTCACATCAAGGAATTCGCCCTTGTGGACATTCTTTTTTAATTGGCCATTTGTTACCTAAAAGAGGGAATGGAGATGAGAACAAATGATGAGCTAAAATGAAAAAAAGGTATAGATTCAAACTAGGAATTAATATAAGTGCCTGTAAGTGACCAACTTGCGATTCCCACAGAAAGCAAACACATGACTTTGGCGGCAGAAGAGGGTCATTGTGAGCAGCACTGAATATGGATTCAGACTTCCAGTTTTAAAACCTTGGCTCTACCTTTTACCAGTCTTAAGATCCCGGCAAGTCACGCACCTCTATGCGCCTCTGTTTCCTCATACATCAAGGGGGGTCATAAGAGTATCTCCCTTACAGGATTGTTGTAAGCGTAAAAAGTTCTTAGGATCCACATTCAAGAGAGAAAAATGCTGATGGTACTTTGACCCTAATCCACGCCAGAAACGAGGAATCACCAGAAATGGCTTTAAATCCATCCCAAACTATCCATGACAACTCACCCAGCACTACCCTTCTGACAGGGTATCCCCAGCAGCTCAGGAAACTAACCAGACCTTGAGAATGAAAGGGAAGCCATCTCTGCTTCTGAAAGCCCCCAATCCTTGACTTCCACGCATCTCCGAACTGTAATATGATCAGCTCTCTCTGCTTGTTCAGGAGACTTTACCGGAACAGTTCTCCCTTCTTGGCAAGCAAGAAACTCAGCTTTTATTTGATGTTGAAAGGTGGCTTCTTCCTTCAACATCATAAGGATTAAATCATTGAATATATAATAGATCCCTTAGACAGTGCCTGGTGTGTGGTAAGCAGTCAGTAAGTGTTCATTATACTTATTAAAAACTTGACCTATTGGATGGACCACCAGGAAAGAGAGGCAGTACAGAAATGCCTCTCCTTCCTGCTTCAAAACCTGGCATCCAGGAATCAGGACAACCTGGGTTCAAACCCTAGCTGCCACTTAGCTATTTAAACGTAGGCAAATTGCCTACCCTCTATAAGAGAGGTCCACAACTATAGCCAGCTAAATCTAGCCTGCTGCCTGTTTTTGTAAACCAAGTTTTATTAGAACATAGCCCCACTCATTTATTTATGTAACGTTGGTGTCTGCTTTTGAGCTACGGTAACAGGGCTGAGTAGTTGCAACAGAGACCACATAGCCCACCAAGCCTATCTGGCCCCTTACAGGCAAAGTCTTCTGTAAATCTCAAGTACTGCATATATAAACGATGTCAGTAACAGTACCTCCTTCCCAGCGCGACTGTGAATGTTAAATGAAAGAACACACGTCCAGCACGTAGGGAAGCATTCAGCAGAGTAGGCATTGCATCGAGGATCAGGAACCAGCCCGCTGAATCAGTGGCAAAGGCTCCAGTTTTTCTTTCTCTTTTTAACTTGAATTTGAATTATTTTAGGTGGGGCATGACCGTGACTCTCCAGTCGCGCCACAGCTCTCACCCTTTCTCCTTTCTTTAAAATCAGTGTGACTTCAAACTGTTTACCTGCTCGGCGCCTAAAGCCCTTTAAACTGGAGCTCACCATTCTAAATATTAGCCATTACTATTACTCTCCTTCCAAGAGATCACCTAAAATCTCATGAGTCCTCCTTGGGTTTAATTATAAACCTAAATGTTTTCTTTAAAAAGAACAAATTGGACATAGTAGAAGCATAATTCACATGATTTAAATTAATTAGCTCCTTTTGTGTGTTTGGCACTGTGCCACGCACTGGAGAAGGGAGAGTTACTTTAAGAAGGGTCATAAGAAAGGCATCTGTGGGGTGGAGGTATTTGAGCTGAGCCAGTCATAGTAAAGGTAGAGAGGAGCGTGCTGGGCAGGGTAAAGGCCGTGAAGCTGGGTGAGTTTGACTTGTTCAAAGAGAGCAGTAGGACAAGTGTGGCTGGAGGAGAGAGACAGGGAGAGTGATGCAAAATGAGAACAGAGCCAGGCGAGGTGGGAATGGTGCGGGGTCTCCTGGGCTAAGGTAAGAGGACAAGCTTTTCATCCAAATGCGTGAGAAACTGCTAAGCTTTTCAACAGTCAAGAATGTTTGTGATCTGATGCACTTTCTTCATAGATCTCCCTGGGTGCTCTTTGGAGAATGGATGAGTAAAGGAAGGAATGAATGAATGAGAGAGTGAATGGTGGCAGCCAGTTTTCTATGTTCATTATTAAAAAGTCAACGGGGAGGGCTTAAGAACTCTGCCGAAACCAGGAGGCACAGAAAGCCCATCGGAACCTTTCATGTGGCGAGTGCTGCGTGTCCTTGGACGGTGCTCAGTGGTGCTGTGTGCCAGACCCGGAAAAGGAAAACGCCAACTGGGTGATGAGCCAATCTGGAACGGCAGCAGGTGGTATAATTGTCCTCCCCAAATGTTCTGGAAAAAGTCTGTTGTGCAAATATTTAATTAAACTCTTGAGGTTCTAGCTAGAAATATCCAGATCCACATGCAAACATGTGAATATCTTTCAGGGCCTAGTTTAAAAGAATCTAGACAGAGGATCTTTTGCTGCTAATGTTTTTTGTGAATTCTGGCAGGGTAGGATACACTTTGAAAATCCTTTGCCCAAAACACCTTGGCATTGCCTCGAAAATTAAATAACTAATATAGCCTGGAGCTCTTTGGCAGGGTCTAGATACATAATTGCTCTGTTCCATTTTGACTTACTTGCCCAATCCATTCATTCAATTAATGTTATTTTGGCTAATACCTGTTTTAAAATATTTACAATGTATAAAGTATGGTGTTAGGCACATAACATCTTATCCTCACAAACTCCTATAATTATTAATATTAATTATAAAACATATAGTCATATAATGTAAATATAACATTAATATGTGAATATTATTAATATTAATAATAAGTGAATACATGAGAAGTGCATAGGACAATGCCTCTCACTCAATGACTATTCGCTAGTATCATCATCATCATGATCATTATCATTATCATTATTGCTATTAATATTAGTCATATATTTGCTATTATTAACTCAATCAATAGATGAGGAAACTGAGGCTCAGAAAAATTACGTAATTTTCCCAAGGTCAAATGATGGTGAGAATCAGAACCCCAGAGTCTGACCTCAGAGCCATACTCTGAACCACAAGGTTCCACCAGATCTACAATGATAATTATCTGGTTGAAAATATGTTATTATTTGGGCCAATATTGGAATCACTTGCCTATAGGATCTATCCTTGATGTCCCTTTAAGATTTCCGATACGCAAAAACTCTCATACATACATAGCTGCCCATATAAAAACACATTCATAGTTCCAGGTACATGTAGGACCTCTAATAAATTACAATAATAGACTCTGTGTGTGATAAATGTGCTGTGTTTGTCAAGTGAAAAAAAAACCAAGAAGTTATTTTTTTGAACCTTAAAAAAATATATTTCATATTTCAGACGTAATAGTGTAAAATAATTCTCAGGGAAAAATATTCCATGATTATGATTCCAGTTCATAACAATAACTCCCCTAATGTCGCTGCTGTCACGTCAATAGGTGCAGTACTTGATTGCAAAAGCCCGGAGAAACTTCCAAAGACGTTTCCTGATTAATGCACAATTTTTATTTATTTATTTATTTATTTTTTGCTTAGCTCAGGTGTTTCTTGAACAAGATCTCAGGGAAGCAAAAAAGAAGGATGATTTCAGTAGGAACATATGCAGAACTTAAAAACCTGCAAATTACTGTCAATATGGTGAATATTATTAAAAGAGGAAAATAACGCTAACTAAACCTGCCAGCAGACTGTGCTGAATCCCGGGCTGTGTCACCCGCTGAGAGACGGAGCCTTCATTTTGCTTGTTTGGGATTTTTGTGACAGGTTCCAGGCATACAAACAGCTTTCTCTCCACTCCCTTCTGCTTTCCGCCCGTTGACAGCATATGCCAAGAAGACCTTCTCCTCGCTCTATTCAGTGACTCAGGAACACGCAAGGCTTGAGTCAGATTACAAAATAATTCCCATTTGTCCTCTTTTGTGCTCTTTATTTAAAGTTCACTGAATTGGAGTTCTTTGCCAAATTAATTGGCAGGCTCTGTACCCAGCGCCAAACCAGGCTGGCGTGAACTACACAATCCCTCCTCATTGTTACCCCCGGGAAACCAACTATAAAGCCACGACTTGTTTTAGTGACTATGGAATTCCAATTCATCCCTCTTGCTTAGTGCCCATGTCTAAATGCCAGAAAGCGACTGGGAGAGAAGTGTGCCAACCCAAATGCCAACAACTCCTTTTCTCCTCAGTCACACAACTTCAATTTTATTCAAATGTCTGGGGAAGTCCCACAGGAAAGAGAGGGCACACCTCAATCTAGGTTGGTCATGTGACCCAGGTGGTCATATGACGCAGATGTGACAGATGAGATATAAATAGAAATCCCCTGTGGGCCCCTAGGAAAGTGAGTTTTCATCCCTGACAGGAGGATAGCATTGGAAAAGAAATGCTATGCATCACTCCCCCTTGCTTTGGAAATTACGGTTAGGACACCATTCTTAGAAGAGTCCCATCCATCTTGTAACTGTAAGTGGAAGGTTTGCAGACTTGCAGGGATGTTGACGTGAACATGGAGTCTTGATATTGTTGAGTCACGGAACCATCACTAGAAAACACCTTTCGCCAGAACTTCATTTTATGTGAGAAAATGAAACACTCCTTTATGATCCTGAAGAGTGAATAGTCCCTTACTTGCAGCCAAAGGCATTCAAAATTCTTATGCCAGTACTCTGATTTCTTATGTATCTCCCTGTACCTTTCTAAAACAGTGTGAGAGTTAAGTTTGGGACAACTTTCTGGATCAGTCCTGAGGAACCGGCTCTTACAAAGATGGCTCTGTTCCCACTGGGGGAATGTGGGCCTGATGGAGGGAAAAAGCAGTTGCCGTGGGCCCTGACTGAGCATTTCTGCACATTCCTGCTGAGTGTGCCAGGAACGCAAGGCCTTGACTGCTCTTTACCCAGGTCGCTTTTCAGGGTTCTCGTTACAGCAGGGAACTTTGAGGGATGAGGTAACATCTCCCCCAGACAGCTCACTGCAACAGAGGTGGATTCCCCAAGCTCAATGTTCCTCACTTGTAATGCAAACCCATTTAGGCCCCTCTGTGCTGGCAACTCTCCCTTTCCCACCTCCCATGGAGGGCAATGGGAGTCAAGCCAAGCCTCCATGACTTGAAGGGCAATGGGAGCCGAGCCAAACATGAAGCTCATGTTACTTGCTGTGCATAATAAAGCCTTTTGTCTCTGACCTAAGAACCTTGCGTCTTCTGCCAGCATGGATGAAACTGTTCACTTGCAAATAAGACAAAATCTCAGACCTCTCACAGTTCTCAACAGGCCCATGGAGCAAAATGTCCCCATAGATGAGAGTCAGATACTCCCACATCCTGAGACTATGGCTGTCACTTCCATCATTCCTCCTATGAAAATCCACAGCAACTCTTTCCCTGAAGTCATGATACTATAGCACTTAAGAGCATAGTCTTTGAAATCTGACCTATTCAGTGTTGTCTGCCATTTACTATGACTGCGTGCAACATTTTTAGCCTTCAGAGCTCCAACTTTCTCACCTTAAAAATAAGAATAATAGTGCCTTTCCAAAATGCTGTTGTTAGTTTTAACATTCTTGAAGCATAGATGCAACGCCTAATACACTGTAAGCAAACAATCTTAATAGCTTCCCCCCAATCCAAACCACAACAAGCTCTTTCCCAGATGATGAAAATGGTCCCTTAACCACTTTCCCTCCATACACTCTTGGCCTGTTTTGATTCACTTTCCACATAGCAGCCAGAATATTTTAGAAATCACATCATGTCTTCTTGCCTCTAACCCTCCAACAGGACAGACTCACATGCCAAGTCGTAATTAGGGCTGATAAGATCCTACATCTTTGGATCCCCATGTACCCTTCTAGCTCAGTTCATCAATCTCTCCATTTTTCACTGCTCTCCTTGAACAATTTATTCCAACCTTTGGGCATTTGAATCTGCTATTATTGTTACAAGGAATGCTCTCTCTATGGATCTTTGCATAGCTCACCACTGCTCATCATTCAGATCTGCACTCAAATGTACTCCTTTGGAAAGACTCTCTCTTATCACTTTATCAAGATTTGTCTCTACCAATTACTCTATTCCTTTATTCCATTTGATTTCATGGAACTATCTGAAGTTAGTATTTTTTTGTTTATGTAGGAATTTTATTTTTACTTTTTTCCTTCCATTAGGATGTGAGTTCTATCTTGTTAGTTGCTATAACTTTTGCACCAAGAAGGGTGCCTGGAATCCAGCTATACTGTTGAATGAATGAATGAGTGTTATGCTTATATCATCAGAATATTAAAGGAGTGAAAGTCCAAAGCCAGTGAATGTCTCAAGGCAGGACAGTGCAACAAAAAGAAAACAATCCTGGTCCAGCCTCAGGGGCCTGGTGGTTAAGTTTGGCACACTGCTTTGGTGGCCTGGGTTCAGTTCTGGAGTGTGAACCTACAACTCTTGTCTGTCAGTGGCCATGCTGTGGCAGCAGCTCACACACAAAAAGAGGAAGAATGGCCACAGATGTCAGCTCAGGGTGAATCTTCCTCAGCAAAAATAAATAAATAAACTAATTAATTAATTCAAATAAATAAACAATAACAATACTTAGTCCTTTCCCAAACCCACATTTATTCGTGGAAAGTCAGTGGTTTGTGAAAAACATTATATCAACTTTTCTTGCAATGTTTGAAGTAAATAAATACAGTATTGAGGGGCTTCTTTCACCTTGAAAGGCAACCCTTGTGAATCCTACAGAGAAGTCCCTGAAGATGGGTTGTTTTTGATCACAAACATTCCCTTGACAAGTATGCCCACAAGGACTCAGCTCGCTGTGGAAGTTAAAAACATTACAGGGGTTGAAGAGCATCATGGTGGGCTCAGAAAAGCCGATAAGATATGTAGAAAAACAAGCGATGTTGTTGACTTTTGATTAAATAACTTTTTTGAAGAATATGGGCTTTTCTTAGATATTTATGGTTCAAATGACATTTCCTATGTATAGCAATGTATTCCATAGGAAATGACTCATTTGGGGACAACCATCCAAAGTACATTTTCCTTATCATTTGAAAATAGCAATTTTTTGTGTGAGAGAAATCATGATGTCCTGTAGAAGTATATTTTAGGCTTGATTCTTATCAAATATTAAGTGCAGATAATACATGGCCATAATATTCCAGGGGAAGTCTGGCTAGGTCCTTTATAATTTCTCTGCAATATTCAGGCTTTGGCTGCTGACATATTAATACAATGAAACACACACTAGATATGTAAACGTCTTACCAGTTCATAAGCAATCTGGAACAACCATTGCATTTTTCACAATGTTTATCACAGTTTTTGGCAGATAGTGTGTTTATTAACACAAACATTAATTTATTGGTTAGAAGAATGCAGAAAAGAATTTTGTTATGAAAATAAAATGTTAATATGACCTATCACAGTCTAGGGCTAGTGTGGTGACTCCAATGTCTCGGCCTCCCTCTATTTTGGGTTTTGCTATTCCTAGGGTGTGGCTTTGTTCTTAAGTTGGCCTCGTGATAGCCATATAGCTGCTGCTGTTGCAGCCATTGAGTCCACATTCCATCCAGGAAAAAGGAGAAAGGGAAAAAGAGGACCTATAATTTGAGCTTTTTAGGTGCTTCCTAGGAATTCCCACAAGTAACTTCCATTTACATCTTTACTGGCCTGAATTTGTCATATAGCAAGCCCTATCTTCAGGGATAATGGGAAATATAGACTTTTAGCTGGCCACATTGTTTTCACCATCAAAATCATGGCTCATCTTAGTGAGGAAGAAAGGTTGAAGAGTTATTGGGTAGGCAACTTTTGCCTTAATAAAGTATTATAAGCATCAATTTCCCTTAATTTTGGAGGACAGACATATAAGATTCTACAGGTTCAGAGATGGAAGTTAAAATTCTTGATAGGGACTCATTTATGACTTTCAATCCATATATTCTGATGGATCTATTTTCAAATTCTCTGAAAAATTAAACACCTAAATTCAGGACTTTTATCTAAAAAGATGGAAATGGAACAATACAGTAGGTCAAATAAAAATATTATCATTTTAACTACTGATCAATGATGGCACTGAATGCTAAATGTGGAATACTAAAGGTATTATGATACAGCAGATGCTACTAGATTATCAGAGATTGTGAAACATCTGCTAAGCTTAAATGTGATTTTTTGAAACACATCACACAATGAAAATCATTCAGAAGAGTCCATTTTGAAAGCCAGCACTATCACTTGCCGTCATCGACAGGATGCTACTGCTGATGGTGGAGGGATAACGATGATGATGATGATGGGATTGGTGGTGGTGGAGACGGTAGCTAACATAAGAATTGGAGCCAGATAGGTGCCTAGCCCGCTTCTAAACAATTCACGCGTTTCATCTTGTTGTGGATTCACATCTGTCTTGTAAAACAGCTAAATATTTTTAACCTCATTTTATAGATGAAGGAAGAGAGTAACAGCCCAACGGCACTTGATTTTGAAGAATTTGAAGTCTAACTCTAGAGTTTGGCTCTTAATTCTCACATTATACCGTATTATATCTCAGGAGGGATGAGGAAAGGGAGGTCAACCAGGACTCAGAAGATCTGAAGCCTCCTTACAATGCAGGGCTCCTACCATTGGCTTCATATCCATCTTGTTCACCCTCACCTAAAGCCTGCCGCTAGTCCTTGGCATATCTCTGCTGCTGGGACAGTGGGAAGCCTGTAGATGAGCCAGGTCCTTTGTTAGTGTGTCCATCAAAACCCACACACACCATGAAAGACAGAATGTATGGAAAATCTTGTTCTGGGACTGAAATTGGTGAAGAGTAGAAGCCTCTTTTATTGTTTACAACAACCAATAAGTAGATTCGGTCCCTTTTCTGCTCATTCCCAGATGTTTATAACATCCAAAAATCAACCTTCTACCAGCTAGGGGACTACTGTCATGGATATTGGTATTGAGCATGGAAGGATATTTAAGCAGGGACTATTTTTTAAAATAGTTTATCAATCAATGATTTTTTTTTTTTTTGGTGAGGAATATTAGCCCTGAGCTAACATCTGTGCCAATCTTCCTCTTCAATACTTTTATATTATAATAACTTTTACTTTCTCTTGAATCACAGGGTTCAGATAAAGAAATCTCAGATATAGTATTAATAATGCCACATTATATATATTGTAACATTGAAGGATTTATATATAGCAGGGAACATTTTAAATAAGTAGTTTTTAGTTAGCATTCATCAAGAGGTTGCCTTTGCCAACTCTCTACCTCAGTGTCATATGAAAAGTGGCTGCATTGGAACTTGACTCTCACTTTATATCCGTTAGTGGTTCCATCCCAGCTATATGTTATCACTACTGAGAAATGGAAGCCCCTCTGGCCAGCTAGCCTCCTGCAAATGTTTTTCATCCACATACTGTCCTGTGTTTTTCTACCTCCTTTTACTTCCCTCCCTTCCAAAACCTTGTGCTCCTTGGGGAACCAGTTACATGGCTACCGGGTCCCCATGTAGATCCTCAACCTACCTCTTCATCTACACTCTCTAGACCTTGGTATCAGCTGAACTCTCACTCTCCTCTCAGAGCGTTGCTTTTCTGTAGACCACTGGAGGTGGGTTGTACTTGCTTCCATACCCCAGTTTCCACAGGGCAAGGGATGGCTCAGCATTCTCCTAGCTTCTTGTTGCCTCTCCCAGCCATTGCATTCATCCTGATGTAAAAATGCCCTCTCCTTGGGGAGTCATAGTAACTGCTGTCTGTCAGAATTCCTCACTTTCCTTCTCTGTGTATCCCCTTACCTCACATAGCAATCAGTGATCTTTTTATAATACGTAAGTCAGATCCTGTCACTCTTTGCCTAAAACCACCCAAAGGTCCCCATTACACACAGAGTAAAATCTGAAATTCTTACCACAGCCTACCAGGCCCTAAAATATTTGTGCTCCATTCTCGTTTCTTGCTACTCTCCAAGTACCTGCCACCTCAGGGCTTGTAGGTCACACTTCTGTCTGCCCTGGAACATTTCCCTCAGCTTCCTCATGGTTGACTCTCCACCTACTGCAGATCTAGGCTTAAGCAGCATCTTATCACAGAGGCCTTCTCCAATCAACACATCTAAAATACTGATGGCTTTCCCACCCCGATCTCATTCTCTATTTTCTATCCCTATTTTGTTCTTCTTCATAGCCTTCATACCCCTCTCACAGCAAGCATGAAATGGCACACATCCATGAAAGCAGGGACATTTTTGGTTGGGTTCAATGGTGAATCCCCAGTGTCTTCAGTCTCTGGCATATAAGAAATACTCAGTCAATATATGTTGAGTGAATGAATGAAGAAAGTATTATCTACTTAGCATTTGGTCGTTCCTCCATACTTATTTTGACACTCTCTCCCTCTCTATGTTACAATGTAATTAGTCTCTTGTCTTCAGAATAGACTGCAAACTTCCCAGAGGCAGGGCTTCATCCTATTTTTCTGTGTCACCTACACTTAGGAAGGACCTGACACGTGATAGAGACTCAGGAAAATATTTTTGTTGAACAGAACCCTCCTCCCTTTCAGATCCCTCTCTCCCTTCCCTATCATCCTCATTTTTCAGACAAGAAACAGGCCCACAGGAGTTCAGAGAATTGCCCAAGCTGGTGAATGGACGAGTCACGACTTTAACTCACATATTTTTACCCCAAGTCTAGTTTTTTTTTTTTTCTTTTACTTGTGTTTTTCCTACTAATTGCCTATCCTCATCTTAAATTGATATATACAGAAGCTTCCAGTATTATGCACATGCTGTGAAAATTTATGTTTGAGACCTTGGGATCCTTAATTTGTCAAATGTTTGGAAGAAAAATACACTGCTCTAATTATAGAATGCAGATGGGACTTTGAAAACTTACAAACTATGTCATTTAACAAAGTAGAACATAAGAGAATCGTGCTTTATAAAGTGATCTTATTTTCCTAAAGGGACAATTTTTGTGAATTTTACTTTGAAAGGCATAAACAGGCTGCCTACACGTTCTTGATTATAAGAATACCTAAAGTAAGCCCATTAAACACCAGTTATAATAATTTTAACCATCAATTATAAAAGTGAGCCTTTCTAATTATAGACAACATTTAGCATTTGGGACTGAGTTATTGCTGGTTACATAAGTTGCAGATCTTACTAAAGCCAAATATACCCTAGCTGGATTTTACCCCACATTTCTAAATTTCTAATTATATTGTGATAGCATCAGCACTACCCTCTGCAAAAGTTTAAATCTTCGTGACTCAAAAACAATCTACAAGGAAACTTCCAGAAGCAAGGAAAAAATGTGAATGAGCACACAGCCTAGTATCAAAATCAAATATCCTAAAGAACAAGCCCTTAAAAACATGAGAAGCTACAACCAACCAATCGATTCTTTATTTTTCTATGAATTTTCTAGAGGTGACACAAAGTATCCCAATTCTGCCATTTCTTCCCTAGAATGCATACTAACCATAAACCACAGTGGTAAAACATATTGTGACAATTCCCAATTCACCCACAGAGCATGGCTTGAAGGAAGAGAGCAAACAACAGAATTAATGAATGAATTCAACAAATATTTATGGAGCAGTAAATAAGGCCAAAGATTCCACCTTTACAGAGTTTATATTCTAGCTGTAACTAAGAGTGATTATAATACCTACTCAAGAGGTCTTTCTTTAAAAATAAGCTTGTCAACTCTCTGAGACACTGAAGACTCCTATTTAAAGTATGAACTCATTAATGTTCCCCTAAATGTGAGATCAGAAGTGAATTCAGGTGTTAAACTTTTTTAAAAATTGTAATACTTTTATTTTAATGTGTACATAGCATATATATTTCTAGAGACATGTATAAAGATATATATTATGTATTTACATGTCATACATTTACATTTATATTTAAAGGAAAAAGAGAAATTTTTCCGTTTAAAGAAAAATACTAAATAAATAAGAACAGAAATGGTATGATACATGGATTATGGCAAAAATTGTGAAGGTGACACATGACCAAAGTTTTGCAAACACTAATCTCTTCAGAAAGTGATTTTAACCACATAATTCCAAATTGCAGATGTGCAAATGCTTGATATTAGAATTTCTTCACTCTAGAATGTTTTATCAAGCACATGGAGATCTATATAATATAAATATGTATGCATATATACACACATGCACACACAAATATAATTAAATAACTTTGCAATGACAATACTATTGATTGTGGTTTTACTACATTCCAGGCACTGCTCTAATCATTTTACATCATTTAACGCATACAACAAAATTATGAGATAGGTAGAATTCTGTTTCCTCTTACAGTTTAAGAAACTGTGACATTATAAGATAAGGTAATTAGAAGTATAAGAATTAGAAAAAAAGACGTAAAACTATCCTTATTTTCATTTGACATATTTATATATCTGGAAAACCTAAACCAATCAGCAGGAAATTATTACCAACACTAAGAAAACTAATAAAATAGCAGATGGAAAATCAGCATACTAAAACCAACAGCCTTTACGCATACGTAAGATGATAAACTGTAGAAGATACGTAATGGAAGAAAAGAGAAAGAAAAATGAATGAACGAATGAAATACTTAGGTGCAAACTTAACAAGGAATGTTGAAGAACTATGAAGAAAACTAGAAACTTCTCCTGAGGGACACAAAAGCTAACATGAGCAAAAGGAAAGACAGCATCATGTGAAGATATGATACCATAAAAATGTTAATTCTCTGTAACTTATTTTATAAATTCAAGATCATCCCAGTAAAAATACAAAAGCATCTTTTTTGAGTTAGACAAGTTTATTATAAAGTTTATTTGGCAGAACGAAAAAGCAGAAAAAGTCAGGAAAACCCTAAAAAGGAAGAATAACTGTGAAGGGGAAAATAGCTAGCCCTACCAGATACTAACACATATACAAAGCCTCTAAAATTAAAATGGTGTGATACTGGTTCTCTATGAAATGGAGACAGAGAACAATGGATCAGAAGAAAAATCTAGAGATAAATCCAATTGTACAGGCAAATTTAGTATGCAATAAATTCAGAATTGCAACTCAATTAGGTAAAGATGGACATTTTAATAAGTGATGTATGAATAACCAGATTGCTATAAGGAAAGAGAAAATTGAGGATAATCCTCACATTATATACAATAATGATTTCCAAATGGTCAAAGATTATAGACGTAAAGAAAAAATAAAACAATACAAATATTAGAAAAAAACTGATGAATCCCTCTGTAACTTGAGTATGCAGAAAGCTCTCCTAATTATAATTCAAAATCCAGATGCAATAAAGGAAAAGACTGATGAGTTTGACTACATAAAAATAAACTTTTGCACCATAAGCAAAGTAGAAATACAAGTCACAAAACAGAGAAAAAACATTTGCAACTTATACCGAAGGATTAATATCCCTGTGACATAAAGAGCTGCTTAAAAGAAAATTCAACAATCCTATTAGAAACTTTAGCAATGACTATGAACAGATCTCTCACAGGAGCAAATGCAAATAGCCCTTAAATGTAAGGAAAGGCTCACCCTGGCCTGAAAAGCAGACTGCTATATAAAATGATGGAGATAACAGCAAGGAAGACGGCAGACCTGTGACTGCCTCCCTCTCTTCTTGGATTTACCTCAAACAGACTTCCTTTTAAACATTTTAACTTTTACCAGGATACACTCGCGTACTTTAGATGGCTTATCATAAACACATCCCTGGAATGTATTAACGGATGGAGCAGAGATAGCTGGAAAATGGAAGCTGAGTGGCACAGACTCTCTCTGCACAACTGACAGAGTCTAAGAACTAAGAAGCCCCGAACACCTGCCCCTGAGTGACTTGTGCCGCACACACTGTCCGTGTTCGTTTTCCTCTGACACTGAAACGCGTTCCATTGTGGGTGAGACGAACAGTTTTTGGAAGCTCCCTCTGATTTTTGGAGGCCCTCCAGAGAAGCATGCTGTGACTGTGCTACTCACTTTATGTTTTTGAATTACTAGCAAAGTCTGGTGTTAGGTAAAATCTATGATTTGCCTGAGTCGGCTCTGACAATTTGACATTTTCTAGTGAAATAGTCACAATTATTCACCTGTACAGGTGACGAAAATAATCTGTGGGGAAAGAAGCGTGTTTATACATTGCTGGTAGGAAAACACAATAATGTGTGGAATTTAGCAATGCAGAGCACAATTACATACGCATCTACTCTTTGGCATAGCACTCCCTGTTCTAGGAATCTATCCCAAGGTACACCAGCAAAAACCAAAATAAAACAAAACAAAAAATCTAACAAAACCCACATATGTATAAGGCTAGTGACTGCAGCCCTATCTGAAATAGCAGAATTTTGGAAACACTACAGATGGCCATCTGAGAGAAGTGAGTTAATAAGCAATAACACATCTACACAATGGAGTACTATGCAACTGTTGAAAAAACATGGGACATTGTAACATTAATATGCTGCTGTAGAGTGGTTTCCAGAATATATAGTTAAATGAAAAAGCAAGATATAGAACAGTACATGGACTATCTATATTTTCTCTAAGAAATGAGCATTATACAGATGTATATACACATTTGCATGTATTATGAATAAACAATGGAAGGATATGCCAGAAATGCTAAAAAATAAAAGGTTATCCATTGGGCAAAGGAGAAAATAGTTCAAGGGGAAGGGACAGAAGCTAAAGTTCTCTGGGTAGTTCTGGGTTTATGGATTTAACTTTTACACAGTTACAAAACAAAATCTTTTTTCTTAACAAAAAGTAAGCCCTAAAATGAAAGCAAAATAAGACAAAATAACCTAACCAGTATTGATTGGTAGCTTAACCAAACAGACAGAAATTATTTTAAGTGACTTTAAAACACGGTAATTTGACTGTATATTCTTAAGCCGATACATTATAAGAACAAAACTATTTTAATAATAATAGTGGTATTATTTTTCTCACACACATAAATATATACATGATTAGTCATAAATATGCAAATGATAGTGGGATTATTATTCTGACACATACACATTTATAAACATGACTGAAATGAAAACAAATAGGTATTTACATTAACATCATTAGGTATAACAAGATTTTTCAGTATAAAAGAGATTCAAATATAAAATCAAAAAGATTAACTAAAAATCTTGTAACCATAAACTTAAAATGGCAACAGCAGTATAAACTCAAAGTCGATTTTTTTTTTTTTCTTAAGAAACAAGCATATATCCTATCTCTGCCCACTGAAAATGCCAAGAGACAAGACCAGCCTGGTATGAGTAAGTAAGCCAGCACCTAGACTGTGCCCTTTGGATGCTATTTTCCTCCTAAAAAAACCACAGCTTTTTGGAGAAATGGCAGGTTCCAGGTCTGGGACAAAGTACAGGATGAGTTAGGAGCATCTTGTTCCAGAAACCAAGAAAGCTGTGAAAGACTCTTGAAATTGTGTCAAAAGGAATCAAGAGCAAGTTGAAGGAGATCCCCTTGGCCAAAGAATAAAAGAACTGAGCCTCGAAAGAAAAAGACAATGGATGGAAAAACAGATGTGTTAAAAATACGTTCATAGTAGTACTAGAAAATACTAAAAACAAACAAAAAAGAATCCCTCATTGGACACTTTTGTGGAACTCTGGTAAATATAGGGGAAAAATCAAGCATTTTTCCAGCCAGCCCTGCATGAACTGCACCTTGGGGTGACCAGACAATAGATCAAGGAGAGTTTTCAGCACAGAAGAGTTCCAGATGCTACACATAGGCGTGGTGGGCTGAGACAATTTACCACTTTCCAAGGCCTATTGAGATAATGGATCTAGGGTGCTGAAGCCATTAGGTGAAAAGCTGACAAGGAACTCCACAAGGGACGGGTCAGGCTGACAGCACTTCACCCCACTAGTCAGTCATGACATCACAGGAACAGACTAGACATCCTCTGCCTCCGGAGGGGAGGCAGCAAGAAGCACACAGCACCGTCTCAACCTACGAAGTATCCTTGGAGTGGGGGAGGGAACTTGACTCAACTTACAAAAATGCCAACCGACGGGGTAACTTCTTAAATGATACGACGGGGTGCAATCAACAAAATCCACAATGGCAATTTTACAGAACACTCTAGGTTCTCCAACCAATAAGTGGCAAGGGAAGCAAGGAAGAGAGAGGTGAACTTGCACATTAAAAAGATTTACGAGACATACCAATCAAAGGCAAGGTGGAGACTGGATCCTGATGTGAATAAAGAAAAATTCTCTAAGAAGAAAATGTGTATGATAAAATCAGGAAAATTTGAACACTGACAGGATAGTTTATAAAATTAAAAAAGTATTATTTTTGTGTCTGATGATGGTGTTATGGTTATGTTAAAATTTAGAGGTGCCTAAGGAAAGGCTGACAGATGAAAATAATATGATATCCAAGATAGGTTTAAAAATAATCCAATAGTTGAGCGGTAAGGGGAAAAGGGAGGACATTTAGACAAAAAATATGTTTGGCCATGGATTGAAAATTGCTGAATCTGGTTCATAGATTCATGGGGGGTTCGTTGTACTATTCTCTGTACTTTTGTGTATGTTTGAAATTTTCCATAATAAGCTAGCATACACACACATAGAGAGAAAGAAACAGGCACAAGGATGTTAACTAACCTGCCCAAGGTCACATGGCTAGTAAGGGATAGAGCTATTAATCACTAGGGAAATTATAAATATGTTAAAATTATGAAAAATTTGAAGAGAGGGATTATGTCTTATCTTTTCCTTAATCTCCAGATCTTAACAGGGTATTTAGCACATAGTTGCCCAATAAAGCTTTGTTGCATGAAATATTTTTTATTACTTATGCTCTGTTTTGTTCCAAAGGGATTTAGAATCAAATGAGTGAATAAAGGCAATATGCAAAGCTTTATTATGAAATTAGGACCTTTATTTAGATGTGATAACCATATTTTGGTTTGATATTCATATAATCCATCTTGAAAATACAAACTTCATTATTCAATTTTTTCTAACATTGACATTCAATAATATAATACTGCTCCTACTATTTATTCAGCTTTTGAATACACTTGAATTTAATAATCTATTTAGGAAAGTGTTTTTGCTGAATAAAGTATGAAACTCTGATGAGGAAAAGCTGCAGTGGTCCAAGGATACTACCCTTCTCCCATTTATTCCACGCACTCTGTTGAGTACCTACTGTTTGCCCGGTGTTCTGCTACGCTTGTATTCAAAACCAGAGTGGCGGTTAACAAAAGTGCAATGTGTAAATTAATCCGTTTCTCTGAGATTCTCTTTCCCCTAAACTTAATAGGAAATTCTATCCATTCTGTACTGAAACTCCAACTCCATCATCAAATGTCCATACCAAGACTCGCCTCTTACAGACAGACTGCCCTGACTATCTTGGCCCATTTCCTTTTTCAAACTTAGTATACGATGCTTACATTAGTTTGGTTCCTGATTCCCCACGATGTGAATTCTTTGTCACTCTAGCTGTGTCCTTGAAGACAGAGTCTGTGTTTCATGTTTCCATTTCGTATAGTACCTATACTATATAGTAACAAGCACAAGAAACAAAACAAACTAAATTTGTGTGCATGGAAAAATGTATAGAAAAATATATCTCTAGCAGCACTTATCCCTGAAAAGTGTGCTATGGTTGGGGTGAAGCTGAGGTGTTTTGGGATGGCATGAGAATTTTTGACAGGTGCATTCCCTTCCTAGTCAAGAGGTTGTACCAGGACTTGATGCACAGACACAACATTTTTCTATTTCATTTTCTTGTCTCTTTCTGCATATGCAAGTAGCTCAAGGGACCTGAATAGTGATCTAAGCCCTGCCAGGATGCAACGCCATCTTTCAGATCCACTGCTGGGGGTTGACCATAAGCCGTAGCCAGTACCAAAGTGTTTGACTGCCTAAGAGTTCAGCCAAGCGTGGGAGAAAATGGAAAAATGTGATACTGGCACAAAGACAGTTCTGGAAAAGTATGCAGATTTTGTGGCAGGATGTGGATTGCTTTTGTGCTTAGTTGGTACGAGTGTAAGTAATGAATGAATTCTCGGAAGAGCAGGATTCAGAAAAAGAAAATAAACGATATTTGTGAAATGGTGACGACTATGATTACTTTTCTTCTTTAAAGAATATGTATGACTGAGCCAGAATAAATTAGGATAATATAATCATTGGAAGTACATTGAATTAGGTATATAATATCCAAGCCAGATAATATAATGGATACAATAACTATTTAAATCAATATATGTGTGTACACACACGTATATGATTTACATGTATGTAAATGTATATATCATATAAATGTATATTTGTGTATATATAAGTAAATATATACATACACACATACACATACATGTGATTTTCATTTGATCTTCACAATAACCTGTGATATAGGTATAATTATCCTCCATTTGACAAACAAGGAACAGTTTATCCCCAATTCACACAACCAAGGAAACAGTGGAACTGGGATTTGAACTGGGATGTTCTGGCCCCAGAGCCCGTTCTTAACCCCTGTGGTAGTCAGAATAATCTCCCCATGAAGATGTCCATGTCCCAAGGAACAGAGCCTGTGACTATGTTATGTGTTACATGGCATGTTAACACACGTCCCATGTGTTAGAGGGAGAATTCAGCTTGCAGGTGGAATTAAGCTTGCTAATCAGCAGACCTTGAGATGGGGAGATGATCCTGGACTGTCCAGGTGCACCAATGGAATCACAAGGGTATTTATAAGTGAAAGAGGAAGGCAAGAGAGTCTGTGTAGGAGGGATGCATTGTGAGAAAGACTTGCCAGGCCACTGGTAGCTTTGAAGGTGGAAGGAGGCCCAGGAACGCAGGCAGCCTGTAGAAGCTGGACAAGGCAAAGAAAGGGATTCTCCCCTAGAGCTTCCAGAAGGAACTCAGTCTTGCCAATGCTTTGATTTTAGCCTAGTGAGACCCATTTTGGACTTTGGACCTCCAGAACTGTAAGATAGTAAATTTGTGCTATTTAAAGCTACTAAGTTTATAGTCATTTGTTACAGCAATGATAGGAAACTAATATACCACCTCTACAAAATTGACGCTACCGCCTAACTTTCTTCAGCCATAAGCTCCATTTCATAGCCCTTGGTCACCTTTTCAGCCTCAGTCATTCATTTTTCAAAGATGCGTATTTGACTCTGAAATGAATAGAGAGACTTATTTTTCTCCCATATTAACACACACGAGGGATGTAACCCTCTCCCACCGGTCACAGTGGCTCAGTAGGCAATGGGGAGAGAAGCTTACCCTCCCACGATGGGCCTATATCAAAATCTGCTGTGAACTGGTGGCCCCTGGGAAAGCTTAAAAAGCCCCCCCAGGTAACATAATGTACACGCCTCACCTCCATAGGGTGTGCCCAAAAAATTACTAGAAGAGAGAGAGATAAAATCCAATCCAAGTAATAATCTTGCCCTCTGAATCTAACATTTCAGGAATGACACAGCAACAATTTGACCTTATTCATGAGTTCAGCCGAATGCAAAATGGCAATATGGCTAGAAATCACTCCTGCGGACTAGTGGGGTAAGTAGTAGCATATTGTGGAGTTGAAGAACATTAAGCAGTAGTTTTCATATCAAGCTAGAGAATAGAATAAGAGAAGTCTCTCCAAAGAGATGAGGGGAAAGTTTTTAAGTTTTGTTTCAGGCCCTTGTACTTAGTATCAAATACTACTGAATTATTCACTCACAGTCCCATTTGTGAATTAGAAATAAATCCTAAGAGATCGCTTTTGAGTATCTCAGGCTCTGTTGATGAGAGATGGCTGCACCCCAGTCTTCTAGGCACTCAACCCATAGACAGGTCCTTATTCTGTAACATGGGCATGGCTCTCCATCCCTCTCCATCACTACTGCCACTATCCTGGTTCCAGCCAGCATAACATCTCATCTGGGCAACCTGACTTAACTGACCACGTCTTCTCTTCTCTCCGCCCCGACTCCTCCTCTGTGATCATCTATTCTAACACTGCCAGAGCAACAAGGGTGATCTTCCTAAAATGCAAATCAAGTGATGTCATTCTTTGGCCAACCAACTGTTGATATTTTCTTTTTCCTCTTGGAATAAAGCCCAGTACCAATACTATGGCTTATAAGGCCTACTCAGTCTTATCTCTGACAAGTTTCTCATAATTTTATTTGAAATAGTACAACATTCAGAAAAATATAATTAAGAATCAGTGTAACATACTACAAACCCAGATTTAACAAACATTGACATTTTGCCATGACTGCTGCAGGTTTTGTTAATGGAATAGTTTTACTGAAATGTAATTCACATACCATAAAATTCACCACTGAAAGTGCACGATTCAGTGGTTTTCATCATTAAACATTTTCATCATTGAACATTTTCATCACCACAAAAAGAAACCTCGTACCCATTAGCAGCCACTCTCCATTTTCCTTCAACCTCTCCAGCCTCTGAAAAACCACTAATCTAATTTCTGCCTCTATGAATTTGCCTATTTTGGACATCTTTCATAAAAATTGGATCATATAATATGTGGTCTTCTTTGATTGGCTTCTTTCACTTAATATGATGTTTTTAAGTTTAATCCGCATTGTAGCATGTGTCCACACTGTAGCAGTTATTTAATTCCTTCTTGTAGCTGAATAATATTGCCTGTATAGATATACCATCTTTTATTTATCCATTCATCAGTTGCTGGACCTTTGACTTTTTTCTGCTTTTTGACTGTTATGATTAATGCTGCTACGAACATTCAAGTACAAGTTTTTGTGTAAACATCTGTTTTTGTGTGGAGATCTGTTTTCATTTCTCTGTACAGTATTTAGAATTGCTGGGTTATATGTCATCTTTATGTTCAACATTTTGAGAAACCTCCAGACTTTCACAAAGTGGTTGCAGCATTTTGCATTCCCACCAGCAGAGAATCAGGGTTCCAATTTCTCCATATCATTGCCAATACTCATTGTCTGTCTTTTTGATTCTCGTCCTTCTGACAGGTGTGAAGTGATAGCTCATTGTGGTTTTTATTTGCTTTTCTCTTATGGCTAATGATGTTGAGCATCTTTTCATGTGCTTATTGATCATCTGTATATCTTTGGAGAAATGTCCATATTAGATCTTTCGCCTGTTTTTTAATTGGCTTATTTGTCTTCTTATTGTTGAGTTGTAAGAGTTAGTCATATATTCCACATCTAGGTCCCGTATCAGATTTTTGAGTTTCTCCTGTTTCTCCCACTGTGTGGGTTATATTGCAATTTTCTTGATGATATCCTTTGAAGCAAGAAAGTTATTAATTTTGATGAAGTCCAATGAATTCATTTTTTTCTTTTAATGCTTGTATTTTTGCTGTCAATTTAAGAAGCTTTTGCCTAATCCAAGGTCATGAAGATTTGCTCCTGTATTTTCTTCTAAAAGTTTTATAGTTTTATCTCTTACATTTACATCTATGATCCACTTTAAGTTAATTTTTGTGTATGGCAGGAGGTCGGGCTCCAACTTCATTCTTTGCATGTGGATATCCAGTTGCCCCAGCCACCAATTACTGAAAGGATTATTATTCCCCATTTAATTGTCTTGGCACTCTGGTCGAGAATCCACTCACTGTAAATGTGAAGGTTCATATCTGGACTCTCAATTCTATTCCATTGATCTCTACAGCTATCTTTATACCAGTACCACACTGTCTTGATTATTGTAGGTTTGTAGTAAGTTTTGAAGTCAGGAAGTGTGTGTCTTCCAACTTTGCTCTTTTCCGAGATTGTTTTGGCTAGTCTATGTCCCTTGAATTTCCATAAAAATTTTGAGATCAGCTTTTCAATTTCTGCAGAGAAGCTGCTGAGATTTTTGTGTTTGCATTGCACCTGTAGATTAATTTGATAGAATATTGCCATCTTAACGATATTCTGTCTTCCAATTCACAAACAAGAGATGTCTTTCCATTTATTAGGTATTTTTAAATTTCCTATAACAATATTTTGTAGTTTTTCAGAGTATAAGTTTTACACTTCTATTGTCAAATTAATTCCTAAATATTTTGTTCTTTTTGATGCTATTGTGAATTACATTATATTCTTAATTTCCTCTTTGGATATTTTATTACTAGTGTATAGAAACATAATTGATTTTTGTGTAGTGATCCTGTCCCCTGCAACCTTGCTGAACTTGTTTACTATTTCTAATAGTTATTTAGTGGGTTCCCTAGGATGACCACCATACAAGATCATGTCACCATGGCCTTTGAACATGCTGTTTCCTTTGTCAGAACTTCTTTCCTGCTCCTAATGTGGCCAAGTCATTTTCTTCCTTCAAGTCTCACATTAAAAGTCACCTGCTAGATACATCTTTCCTGACCACTCTGTCTCAAGATGGTCAACACCATTTCTTTATCTCAGCCCCCTGCTTCTGTCTGAGATGGCATAATACACAGAACATGTATATTTATTATGAAAATGTTCAAGCAAACAGAAAAGTATTGAGAATATTATAACAGAGCCTCATGTACCTATCAACGATTTAAAAAATCTAATATTTTACCATATTTTCTTCATTTACTTTTTAATTGTTGTTTTATTTTATTATTACTTTTAAACTTTTAAGAAATTTGCAACTATTTTGACATTTTATCCTAAGTAATCCAGTATGAATCTCAAAAAACTCAGGACATTTTCCTACATAACTGCAATATACACACAGAGACACATACAAAACTATTTCCTTAATATCATCTAAAATCCAGGCCGCATTCAAATTTCCCCAATTGTTTCAAAGTCATCTTTTTCCATTGATATGTTAAAACTTAGCTCCAATCACAGTCCACAATTTGCATTTGATTATGTCACTTAAAATCTAGACCAGAACCCCCTCTTTTCCTTTTTTAAAGAACGTTGAAGATATTGGATCAGTTGTCCCATAATTATTTTGTGTACTTGCTTGTTTACTTGATTTTTTCTTTTTCTTTTTCTTTTTTTTCTGCTGGGGAAGATTCGTCCTGAGCTAACATCTATGCCCATCTTCCTCTATTTTTTTATAATGTGGACCACCAGCACAGCATGGCCACTAACAGAGTGGTGTAGATCCACGCCTGGGAATCAAACCAGGCCCGCTGAACTTAATCTCTAGGCTGCCAGGGTTGGCTCCTTGTTTACTTGATATTTTATTTGAGTCTTGGGCTGTCAGCTCCAGGAGAGCATTGGTTTTGTCTGTCTTATTCCTTGACGAGTCCATTGTGCCTGGAATACAGCTGATACTCAATAAATATTTCTTAAATGAGAAATTGAGTGAGGGAATGAATGAATGAATTTCTATGATAGGGATATGGACAAAGTGTTATGAGAACACTGAAGGGATCATTTTTATATAGGTCACTCTTTAAGATTACCAAAGGAACTGCAGAACATAGATTATAAGGACAATCTATCTTAAAATCTACTGTGCTTTGAGGAAGCATCTCTCTTGAAATGTCCTCATTGACAGTAGGCATATGTCTGGATCCTTATTTAATTAGAAGATGAGCCATGGTATTAAATTTTAGGGTGACCTTCTTCTTTGATACTCATATGGTCTTTTCATCTTTCTTAAACTCTCCTACTTTTGTATTCATCTTCCAAGAGAGAGAATTAAAATTCCAGCTCTGTGGCATGGCCACAAATCTTTGAGCTTTAGAATAAACCCTTTGGGTTTCCGAGGTTCACAAGTGAAACACAGAGTCCGTATGGGGGTGGGGGAGGCATGACTTCTAGCTAAGGTTTCCTCCTGGAACTTAAACTATCTCCCTCTTTAGTTGAGACATGACTGATGTAAAATGGTTCCTGTGGCATTCAGGAAGAAGTGAAAGTCTGAACGCGCTCACATTACCTTGTGGGCTCCACGGCCTATACCTCCTGACAGCCCATTTCCTGAACATTAAAATTTAATACAAGAATTTCTCCTCTTTTCAATTTGGTGTTTAAAAATGTAAGCACTCTTACATCCAAGCTCTCTTTAAAGCATCCTTTCCAGTTTCAAAACGCTTTATGTGAACCCTGGAACTTCTTTTTTCCTTTAGAATATTGGGGTCACTGGTATCTTTCAATTTTGTCATCAAGAATAAAATGCAAGGACCTTGTAATGATTTCAATGTAGGGTACATGCTGAGTTGAGTTGTATGAACCACTTCTGAAGGAAGGCATTGAACAGGAGACGGTAAGAGAAGGCAGAGCGGCTTAATAACACACTTTTGCAAGGCTCGATGCAGTGGTCACGGTCTGATTCCTCTACTGGAGAGCCCACTAAAGAATGGGGATGTGAATTATTTTTGATGTCAGTGGTCTTCCCCTCTTCATCCTCACTAGACGGACATTTTTGTTCATTGGTTGATTTATTTTTACTGCCTATCATCCATTCTGTTTTTTAGAAATAGCTCATCTTTTGTCCTTTGGAAAGAAATCTTCTTTAATTTAGTTGATACTGTTTATGAAGGATTGAATCTAGTCTCTTTGCTCCAGCAGGAATCATATGATCAAGGCACGACCAAGCAGAGTATTTCTTCCACCTGGATACCATGCGTGGTTCAGGAATGTACACAAGCCAGGTCAATAAGAAACAACTTTAAGATTTTGATGAAATCATTGTAAAAAAGAAATTCTCTTTATAGAGAGGTTGCTATTCTAGTAGGATGTATGTCTAGAAGTGCTGGAGGCCGTATTGCCAATGAATCAAGAGTTTAACTAAAGCCACAATAGAAGAAAGCAAAGAGAAGAGATATTGGTAGATCCCTATGACAAAGGCTGATCATCTGGATCCAGCCATTCCTGAAGATTACACTGAACATTGCTGCTACATCAGCTAATAAATTATTTCTTCCTGAAGCCAATTTGAGCCAGATTTTCATCTTTTGGCACTGCCAGCATACTGACAAATATATAATATTGTTGTCTGATTATCACTGGCCCAACTTTTGGAATCCAGGAATAAGCCTGGAAATTGTCACATTAAGTGCTCCAAGCAAGGGTTTTCATGGTGTTCATCCAGAGCCAAGAGATTTTTTCAGGAAGATCCACTAAGAACTTACTCTTCTTAGAAAGATCTAGCCCTGTAAGAGAGATCTAATGGGACATCGTCTACTTTCCTTCTAGACTGCATTCTTGGTGGACATTCAGAAGAAAAGTGTAAGTCTAGAAGAAGTAGTTTCCAATGGATCCAGTCCATATTCAATTCTATTTATTTTCTTTGCTTTTTTTTTTTTGCTGAATTTTCGCTGCCGGTTCACGTCAACTTTGCCGGAAGACCAGATTGGAATGTTGATTGAGCACACAGACAGGAGAGGCAACTTTTGGCCAGCTGGACCAAAACACCATCTGTGGCAAATGAAATCTGATGGCTTTGCACGAGGTCTTCTGGATCCCAGTTGTGGACAAGGTACAGAGACTATGAGGGTGAAAATGAATCCAGAAGCTTGTCTGTCCTTAAATCACCCACATTCTTGGGACAATGAAGAACATGGAAGAAAAAGTCCACCTACAAATGACAAATGATCAGCACTGCTTGCTTGCTAAGTGAAGCTGACTAATCTATTACCTCTGAAATGATTTCAAGGTGTTACAGAATGAGCCTGCCTATATTTCACATTTGCTAGGACATAAGGCAATAAATTCTAAGCATGCTTCATTGCCCTGTAATAAGTTACTCACATCACCTTCACTCCAGTTGATTACTGATCAAATCATCAGGTGACCATGATCGAGACCGCAAGCACATTTTTGCCGAAGCACATATGCTGCAAAACGTTTTTGTAGTGGGAAGATGCAAGGAAATACACAGTTGGAAGCTCCTCAACTCTGATTGCAGTAGAATAGCAACAGTTGATTTATTCGATCACAGCACATTATCTATCTCCATAATTTCCCTGGGTGGAGGAGAAAGAATCGGGTTGATTGGCCAACCTGACCCAAATCATCATGTGTCACAAATGAAGACCTCACAGCACAAAAAGTTGGATTAGTCTGCCCCCAGGCTGCTCACACGCAAAATCTAAATTATCAAGACTATATTGATTTTCTCCCTCACCACTGGGTCTCAGAGACCCTGAAGTAGAAAATGAAGTTAAACCTATTGGTTGTGGTTGTGGCAATTACCAACCAACCCCTCTCCCTTCATGCCACATATCACTCCCTTGCTCAGAAATTTCTCAACAGGGCAGCTCAACAGCACACACAGGATTTCTCATTATTCGTGTGCCTCCATCTATGCTACAGCTGGAGGTTGAAAGATGCATGGATGAGGACTGCTGCCCTCCAGAACTTCTTAATTTGATGGGAGAGACATAGAGTTAAACATTTCAAAGTTTTAGTGCTATCTCAAACACGATTTCTTCTTTATTTACTTAATAAACAAAAATAAAAATAAATGAATAAAAAGGTAGCAACCCCCACCTATTCATTGAATTCTAACCCCTGAAGCAACAATGTGAACAAAATCGGTATGGAACCTTTCCCACCATGTTTTGTGCTTGTGTAAACTTACACAAACCTACATAGGCTTTTTTCTTTATTTTCTAAAAGGAATACTACATAGTGTACACTGCAACCTGCTTTTATTTATTTATTTTTTTTGGTTTAGTGATATTATGGATATCCTTTACATATGCTTGAGCATATATGGAGAAATCTAACTTTTTGAAACAACTGCGTAATATTCTACTTACAGATATACACACTTCACTCGTCTATCCCATAACTGCTGGACATTCAGGTTTTGTCTCCTCCGGTGATTTTTCTCCTTTTCCTCCTCTTTCTCCTACTCCTCTTCCTCTTCCTCTGATTCTTATTTTCTCTTTGGTCACCCCAAAAGCAAGATACAGGAAATGCATTTGTGCTTTTGTTTCCACGGAAGTTTTCCCATTTCTATACAAAAGATTCACAAAAGTGAGATTTCCAGGACAAGAGGTGTACTTGAAATTTTATGTCAGTATCTACAATTGTTATTTCATCTGAAGTCCTTTGTACTTTTGTAGTCAATTTATTTGTTTACATTTATCTCTCTCCTTTTTTGAGTTCTTTTTATGATCATAGGGGCCTGTGATTTTATTTTTATGACGTTTATTATGCTAGCAAGTGCATCAGCACTTAACTATGGCCCAGATGCTGTTCTAAAAGCTTTATTTCCATCAACTCATCTGACCCTACAAGCATCTGTGTGCCATTAGTGTCCCCAGTTTCCAGAGAAGGACTGACGCAGAGAGAGGCTAAGTTATTGTTGCTGGTTGCACAGTTCAGAAGTGGAAGAGCTAGACTCGAGCAGGGAGTCTGGCTTGAGGCCACATGTCAGTCCACTGGGCTACACCACCTTTCAGGAAGCAAAGAGAGGGCCTAGGAATGAGAAGGAGACTACCTGGGGCTCAACTACCCACTCTGCTACTTATTAGTCTCAGAGCCTTGAGAAATTACTTATTATTTCTGAATCTCAGTTTTCCCATGTTTAAAACGGGTCTAGTATTCACCTCTTGGAAGGTTGTCGTGAGAACCGAATGAGCTAATGTTTATTATGCATCCAGCACACAGTTCACTAAGTCTTTGTTTCTCTTGTCCCCCACCCCCCACCTTTTCCTTTTCTTCATTCTTTCCTTTTATATTTTCTTTGTATCTCTAGCCCCTTGTGCAGTGTCTGGCATGCAGTCTTCAAAAAACTTATTTCTCTTCTTTCTTTCTTTTCCTTGTTCACTGCTCCTGCTCTCAACCTACTGCTTTGTCACTTAGAAGGCAATCAATAATTGAAGGTTGAATTTAGCAAACTTTGGCCTAGCATTCAAATGACTTGGAAATTTTTTTTAAATATGTATTCATGTGCCTACATATAGAGAGAGGCCCATGCTCCAACCCTTGAGAGTTGATTTAGTCGATTTAGTCTGGTCATCACGATCTTTAAAATTTCCCCAGGAGATTCTAACACGCAGCCAGAATTGAGAACCACTGATCTAATAGGAAAGTCTGTACTCTTATCCCTTTTGATGTATCAGTGGCTCTTAAGCTTGAAGTACATCAGAGTTACTCACCTGGAGGGTTTATTAGAACACAGATTGCTGGGCTCCATGCCCAGAGTTTCTGATTCAGTAGGTCTGGAGAAGGACCCCAGACGTTGCGTGGATAACAAGTTCCCAGATGAGGCTTATGCTGCTGTTCAAGGGACCATATTTTGAAAACCACTGTGCTTTATTTTTGTTGAGGGAGGATGATGCTTCACCTTCCAGGAAATCTGTGTTGGAGTGCCAAGTTGAGAAATGTGCCTATTCTCTGCTTCCATAGCACCTAATTCGTCCTTAGCTTGTGCTTTCATCCTAACACTTAGCATATTTGTCTGTTTGCCCGACTAGACTGAACTCTCCTCTAATATTGAAACCATGATATGTTCATTCCTGTAACACTCAAGATTAGGCTAGCCCCTGACACAGTAGGCATTCATAAAATGTTGAAGGAATGGAAGATTTCTACCTAGAGGTAGGAGCAGTCAAAAAGTTCCTGATTAATCATCAGATATGAGCTCACTTGCATGCCACGCAACTCATTGAACTTCCTGAGCTCAGTTAGAGAACCACATGCAGTGGATAGAATAAAAATATCTGACACTACATCGCATCCACCCAATTGCTAGTTTTTCTGGAATAGATGCATGGACGGCCCCCTCTGGCTGAGGTTTTCGTATAACGAAAATCAATTTCACATCCCCACAAGAGCAATATTCAACTACTCCATATTCCTTGTTTCCCCCACCCACTTCATTTTAATTTAGCAGGTGTTTCATAGTACATAATTATATCTCACTACTGTTTGGGATAGGGAAATTAGGAATCCAATTTGCATTTTAGGAATAATTTGGAAACATGAAAGCTAATTATCTAAGATCAGATTTAGCCAAATGAAATAAGCTGGTTATTATTTGATAATAACCTCTGGCATTTATCTGTATAATACAAGAATTGCGCATGAACTCATTTATAAATTAATCACTTTAGGTAATATTCTTAGTAGAGGACACTTTATTTTTTACCTGCCCTTTCTATTGCCATTTCCTTTTGGCGATCCTATCTCCCCATTTCTCTGTAGTCTTGGTAGTAGGATAATCCTAAATGTTGCTTCTTTCTAGGGATGCTATCATAGGAAAAGCTCTTGCTTTTCTTAGTATGGGAAAGAGAATTGCTCCCTAGCAGGATTTTAATTTTAACAACTGATAAGAAGAGAGGAGAAAATGTTGCTGGCATCTTGAACTGGGTCATTCCAGATATAAGATGATTGCTAACCTTTTTGCATCCTTGGTTCTGGGTCATTCCCAAGTCTGGTGTACCAGTTGCCCTTTAATTTTGTGAGCCCTCCAACCGTATAGCCTCATACTGTTCTAATAAATTCTCTTTGGTTTACATTTCCATATTTGCTTTCTGTTGCTTGCAACCATAAAAATCCTGCACAGATTGGCTGTAGCACAAATAACTATTTTTTATTGTTTCCTGCCTACTAACTCTTCTAGTCAAGCTCGTTTTTGTCATTAGCTGGAATTGTGTTTCCAACTCTCACATTTAAATTAAATATTTTCAGTTCTTCCATAGCTCTTTCCTTTTAGATGAAATCCCCCACCCAAATTTTAGGTGATTTATTTTCATTAGCTATATTACTAAATACAAAAGTTGTGTTACATTCAAACTCTGTGATCCATACTATGTTTTAATATGAATATCTTTGTCCTTTATAGCAATTGTTTTTCTCTTCACAGTAGTAAAGTATATCCTGTGCTCTATGAAAAATTCAGTTTCTTATTTCTAGAAAGCTAACTCCATGGAGAAATATCAGTGTGAACAGAATTTGGCAGTGTCTGGCACATGGTCAAGGTGTATTTTTTTGAAGGATTGAATATTATTTCAAACGAAGATATTTGAAGGGATGTTAAAGATCAGTGGGATCAACTCTTTACTTCCTTATTCAGAAAGTGAGGTGAGGAGTTGCTGATTGGCTTGTTCCTGGATGCCCAAAGCCAATTCCACAGCCAACGTGATCTTTGAGAGCATGGGCTTTGGGTTCAGACATATCTGCACGCTATGCACACCACTTAAAACCTTGGAGACTCGGTTCCCTCAAATTTATAAGGAGGATAATAACATCCATCTCTTTTAAGGTACAAAGGGTTAGCAGAGCCAGTCACCTAAGTGCTAAAGAAGCAGTACCATTGTCAATGCTGCAATTAAGGTTTTAATCTTTCTAATATTTGATACCTCAGCTAAGTTTCCTTAAATTCATTGCTGCATTTTCCAAGTGTGAATTTAGCAACTATTTTATTATTGATGTCTTAATTAAAGAATTCATCTTAAGGATATTGGCAGTTCTCAGAAACATAAAAGTATTGCATGTCCGGTAAAATCAAAGCAAACTCGGCGATTTCAAAATAGTACAACTGGATGAGTTATTTTAAAAGATGATTTTTAAAGACACAAAGATGGCACAGTCTACGGATCAAATTTAAGACTAGGTAGATCTAGAAAGTATACATTTTTCAGGTTGTGGGATAAAACAAACATTTTCTGCTTTATATGAAATCAAATAGATCAGACATCAGCCAAGTATGGCCTGTGAGCCAAATCTGGCCTAACACCTGTTTTTGTAAATAAAGTTTCATTGGAACACCACCTAGCTTCTTCCTTGACACACTGTCTATGGCTGCTTTCTTGCTACAATGGCAGAGTAGAGTAGTTGGGACAGAGACTCTGTGGCCTGCAAACTCTCAAATATTTACTAGCTGGCCCCTTACTGAAAAAGTTTGCTGATCCTTGAGCTAGATGATTTGGCCCCCTTATTGGTTTAATGACATTTCACTAGCTGCAAAATTCAATTTCTGTGAAATATTTCCAGGCCTGATTTAAAATGATTGCCTTTTCCCTGTGTCTGCATTCTGCCTTTGCACGGCATGTACACATGTTTACTCTCACCTCTAGTTAATCTGCCTTCTGACTTATGTATATATTTATAAGTCAATTTCTTTAGTTCCAGAAACACTCTATAGTGATGGCTGGAGAAAAATAAGTAGATTTGCAAACAGAAATAAGTGGTTGAGAATGCCTTTGGGTTTGGGGTACTTGTCTAGTAGGGAACATTGGTCAAAGTCCTTATATATATGTAATACAAAACCTGAGAGTGGTAAAAACCAGGTGTCAGAAGAACTGGGCGAATCCGAAAAGCCAATCTTAAATTCACCTCAGGTTGTGCATGTTTCAAGGGACTACCACTATTTCACAACAGTTGCAAGTGCAGACCACTCATTGAAGGGAGTTATCTGAATGGAGTGGAGCAGAAAAGACTTCGAGGATATCAACATGGCTAGAAGAGTTTCACCAGGCGGAGCAGCACCTGGCATGACAAAGGAAATGGGAGGTACCAAAGTGGGAGAGGGGACAACTGGGGGTCTATACACGGAAAATCAATTTGCCAAACATTGAAATTGCTGGTTGACCAGTCTGCCCCAAACTTGGAGATAAAATCGCAAAGTAATTTTAGCAGCATTCATGGCAGATACTTTGACCCAGAGCCAAGAGCAGGAGGCATCCCTCCTCCTGCCTGCCCTGTGGGAGTGTGTAAGTCTCTAGACAGGTGGGGACAGGAGTTCTCAGGCAGAGTCCTTGGTCCCTCAGCTTAGCTGTGGGCATGGCCATGGTCATCACAGGGAAGGTAAGTCCAGGAGTTTGTCCCCTAGTGTTTGTGAGGGCTGAACTGAAGTGTAATTGTGAAGCAGGTACACTTGGGTAGGAGGTGCCCCCCGAAGACAGGAGCCCCATGCCCACTGTGGTGAAATAGCTGTGAAATAGTTGTGGCACATACCTGGCGAAACATAAAATTTTAGGGAAGAAAAACTAAAAAGCTACCAAAATCACTCAGTATGACACAAATTGCCATGAGCTTTAATTGCTAATAGGAACATATTTTGGCAGCTGAGATCTGCTTCCAAAGAAGGACAGCCCAGGCCATTGACGAGGAGTAGTGGGAGACCCCAGTGAGGCTCTGGGACCCTGCGTGAGACGTTAGGGGTGGGAATTCCAGCACTTCTGCAGGTGAAGGCTGACCCAGAGAGCTTGAGTTTCTCAAGTTTACTCGCTTTGCCTAGTTAGCCTGCTTGAGACTCCACTGTACACCTTCTTCCTTGAGGTGCATTCCTCGGCAAATCAGACTGGAGAGAGCTCCTCAAAGGCGCCCCTCAGACCAGGCCTCTTCGGCTAGCGGTAACAGTTTCACCCTATTTTTCGGTTGAGTGCCTGTACGGCCATGCACACGTCTATTTGTTGGAGTGAATGTGAATGACTGGCTCCCGTGCCTTGCAGTTCTGAGCGTGGTAAAAGCTTCAAATGACCAGCCTAGCTTCAAGGATATGAGTCAAGAGCTATGGTGCAACAACACTGAGAGTTGATTAAGCAGCCGGCCAAGCCTGCGACATTTTAGCGAGACCTTGCGTCCTTGTAGTTAGCAAATATAACCTTCCACTCTTTTGTACGCCCCTTTGTGGGTGTAAGGCCCAGATAATACTTATCGATATAACAAGACAAACAGAATCCACACACAAGTGTGAAATCCTCTGTTTCCAAGCCTCTCTCACACCAAATGTCCTCTAGCTAAAGTTAGCTGGGTGGGAAATGGATGAAGCATGCATACTCATCTCTAATGAAACAGCCTGATCACAATGGACAGATTTATCCCAGTAAGCATTTGTCCTCGTGGACATCGTAGCCCAGGTTTGGTCCACAAGAGCATCATTATGTCTCCTACCCATCCAAGCTCGATTCCAACATGCAGCCAGCGCTTCCATTTAATGAAAATTTCCTGCGTGCCAGACACTGTGCTATTTCTTACATGTATTACGCTTGCTGAATCTTTACAGCAATGCTACGAGGTACTTAGTACTATTAACATCCTATTTTACAGATGAGGAGACTGAGTTTGGGTAGCTTGGTAGCTTAAATAACCGACCCAAGGTCATACAACTAGTAAGGGGGGAACAGCAAGGCAGTGATGCTGGTCTAACTCTGGCATCTTGCACCTGACCACTATGCTAGGCAACACCCAGCCTCCTTAACAGTTTTTGTCAAGAAGGTATTCATTGAATGTCATAGTCCTGGGATTGGCAAACTATGGCCTGTGGGCCAAATTTGGGTTCCCACCTAATCCAGCTCAGGAGCTAAGCATGGTTTTTAGATTTTAAATGGTTGGGGGAAAAAATCAAAAGAAGGATATGACACACATAAATTATATGAAGTTGAAATTCCAGTGACCATAAATAAAGTTTTATTGAAACACAGTCACACTCGTTTGTTTACTTACTGTGTATGGCTGCTTTTCTGATATCCTGGCAGATTCAAGGAGCTGTGATAGAGATCACCTGGCTAGCAAAGCCTAAAATATTTCCCCCCGGCTCTTTACAGAAAGTGTGTCGAACCCCTGCCCTCCTCGGAACCGTGGAGCATGGTAGGCCTCAAAGCTTCAGCAGACTGCTTACAATAGTCAGACTTTTGTGAAATAAAATGTCAAGAATGATTAAAAACAAAGAAACCATCTTTTGTCTTTCTTAGACTAACAAAAATTGTAACAGCTGTAGGTGCCTATTGTTTGGATCATGGCTATAGAGCTGGTACTTTCTCCCTGCAGATTTAAAAATACCACTCGTGGCTGAGCAAAGCCAAGATAAACAGCCGGGCTGTGGTTCCGCTGCTTCCTCCTTTGGAGGGCTGCTGCGGGAGGAGACGGTGTGTTCACAGGATTGCTTATTAAGGCCCAGTCCAACAGTGCAATTAGGAGAAAGACTTAATGAGCTGCTACCATAATGAGACTGACTCACTCTCTAGCAACAGCCACAACAACGCAGCTGCTGAGCGCGATATGCGATATTGATATTTCCTAATTGTAAGCATAAAATTATCTTACAGCCCGGGACCGCAATTTTTCATTTTTTTCTTGTGTTCCCCTAGAAAAATGGCTTAACACAAAAAGTCTTAATCCGTTAGGAAAGTTACCTATTTAAGAGAGACCCACAATAAAGGTGAACGTACCCCAGGAGCAGCATCCCTTCCGTTCTACCCACTCCTGACCTTTTCTCCCATCATGCCTAGTAACAAGCTCGCCAGCGCTGCCTCATGACCTAGGACTTTGCTAAGTGAATCGCCACTGATAAACTAAGCAAAGTGGAGCTCAGTTTTCAAGGAGTAGGAGTTGATGGGTTACCTCGTCCACATAAGTATTCTGTCAGTTTAATTTGCATTAGCTGGATAGCCATGACTCTCCTTTATTTCTGATTTATTTTATGTCCCTCTTAAAAGTTTTGCTATTTTTAACATTTGGCACTATATCGTAAAAAGTTTATTCCCAGGTATTAATCTCTTTTCCTTTTTTGTTATTACTGTGAATAGGATCTTATAGTGCATCATATTTTCTAGCTAACAAGTCTTAGTATATGGGAAACCTATTGATTTTTTGCAAATTTATTTTACTGGTCATCTTTTGGAATTTACTTATTGTAAGTTCATTTTTTTTAATTTGGATAAGGAAGAGAAAGAATAAATCTGAAAATAATTATGATTTTGTCTTCTAGGTTCTAATATTTATAAACTGTACTTCTTGTCCTATTGTAAACGTAGATATCCTTATTATATAAAGCCTAAATTTATGGACTTTGCTAGTGATCTATGTATCTCTATATGGAGATCTACATAAAAAAATCTAGATTCTTTTTTAAAAAGTTAAGCCATATATAAATAAAGCAATAAATTCTGATCGGCAAAGTTTCTGTGGCTCAGATTTCTCATTTGTAAACTGGAAATAAAAATTTCTGAATTTTTTTTTGCTATACTGTCAAATCTTTTTTTAAATTAATTTATTGAGGTCACTCTGGTTTATAACATTGTGATCTTATTTCACAGGATTACTGGGTAAGTAAAACAAAATAATGCATACAGATTTGCTTAATAAAACTATCAAAACATTAATTCTATGGGAAAGATGTGACATTCATGGAATATTAAAATGATGCTACTGAAGTGACGTCGTTAAGATAGAGACATAGGTCATTCCGGACTATTCCTCCCTCACAAGAAGACCAGCTAGCAACTAGCCATAGACAAGACGCCATTGTGAAAATCCCAGAACCTGGGGGTGAGGCTGGAGCACCTCCCTGAACCACAGAGTTCAGGAAGGATCACAATACAAGGGTATGAGGAGAGACCACATTGAATCACCCCTCCTCCGGGCTGGCACAGCGCCATACCAAGAGGGCCCCCTGGGCCTACGGTTTCTTCTGTGGGAAGAGAGCCCAAGGGGGACATCCAGCTCCCTCAGTGTTGCAGGACACTTGCTGGGAGGTCCACTAGGGTCTCACCTCATGGGGATCACTGGAGGGTCACACTGTGGTGTTCAACCTTTGGGGACCAGATAGAGACAGAGAAGGACACAGGGCATACAGCTCAGATCTTGGTGGGTCCATTCCTGCATGCAGCAGTGCCTGACCTCACTGGAGATCCTAGCCAGAGGCTCTGCTCCTCTGCAGGGCAGAGCAGGTGGCACCACCTGGCCAGGGATCTCCAGGGGCAGTTCTGCCTGCTTTGGGTCTCCAGTCAATGGGCCCTACTGGCCATGGAGCCCCTTCTACTGCCCCACCTGGGCAAGGAAGCAAATTTGCAGTCTTGCTCAACTGCTGAGCATAGCCTCCTGTCCTGCCACTCCAGGAAGCCTGGCCAGAGAACCCCGGCGGCCTCGGAGCCCATCCTACAGCCCCACTCAGACAGGGAGCTAAGCCAGCAGCCCTGTGGAACTGTTGAGCACAGCGTCTGGCCCCACAGAGCCAGGGAGCCTGAAGAGTGACCCTGGGCAGTCTCTGAGTTCAGCCTATGGTACCATCAAGCTGCACAGCCCAGTGTACAGCCCCACAGAGTAGCAGAGCCCAGCCAATGGCCCTGTCCAATTGCTGAACACAGCCTGTGGCTGCGCCCAGGCAGTGACCCACCCAGTTACGGAGCATAGTGATGAATAAATGAAAAGCAATAAGATATAGTGAAGTATGAAGAAGCCATTTAATTTAAAACTAATTTCGCCTGACCTGGTTTTTCCAGAAAAGCCTGACATGGCCTGTAGAACATGCATTGTTCATCTGCTTTAAACATTTACAATGTCCCAAAGACAAGAATGAGGCCCTTAAAGATAGAGATGTACGCCTTCCCCCACCCCCATATCAGCATTTCTTTAAAGATGAGCATTTCTTCCCAGAAACTAAGGATTAATTACTGACCGGCTGTGCTCATCCTGCGACCGCTGACCTTCTCTGCTAGCAAAACGTCTTGTGACTGTAGTAAAAGAGATATTCCTGTCATTTTTAATGCATGCTCCTTGTTCCAAGGTGAGAAATAACCACGCTGTACACCCCACTTCTTTGGAGTGCTTCCTTCATTGGTGAAGGTCGCTTCCGGGCTATAGTTCTCAAAACTGGCTCACGTAATAAACGCACCCCAATTTTCATTTGTAGATTGATTATTGATTATTTTCACTGACAACAGCCTAAGGCTCCACCCAATGGGGGAGCCAGGACAACAACCCCACCCTAGTGTGGGAAATAATCTCCAGCCCCATCCAACTGCGGGATACAGCTGGAGCCCCTCTCGACTAGACAGCCCAGCCAGCAAACTTGCCCAACAGCAGATCACAATGAGCGGCTTACCAGGTGGTGAAGCTCAGCCCGTGGCCCTGCCCAACTTTGGGGCATGGCCTGTGACCCCCCCAATCTCAGGGCGTGGCCTGAGGGCTTGTCCTGCCATGAAAACCTGCCTGTAGTCCTGCCCGAACGTGGAGTCCAGACAGCAGCACTATCCAGATGTGCAGCACAGCCTGAGACCCCACCTGATCAGGAGGGATTGAGGAGCCAATGGTTTTGGCTTTTCCAGGTTCTTTGTATTTCCATACAAATTTTCTAATCAGCTTGTCAATTTCTACACACACACAAAAAAAACTCTGCTGGAATTTTGATTGGGATTGCATTTAATTTTCAGGTAAATTTTAGAGAATGTTCGTCTTAACTCTATTTAGTATTTCTGTCCATGAACATGGCACACCTATCCCTCATTTAGAGTCTCTTTAATTTCTCTCAGCATCTTTGTGTCCAAGTCTTGGACATTGCCATTAAGTTTATCCTTAGGTATTTGATGTTTTTTGATGTTATTTTAAGTGGTATTGTTACTCTAAATGTCATTTCTCAATTCTCCGTTGCTCACATTAGAAATATAATTTTGAAAAAGAAGAATCAAGCTGGAAGATGGACTCTCTCTGATCTTGACTTATTATAAAGCTAGTATAAGTGTGGTATTTGCATAAGAACAGTCAAATAGATTATTGGAACAGTATAGAAATTCCACAAATAGATCCACACAATATGGTGAACTGATTTTTGCAAAGATACCAAGACAATTCACTAAGAAAAGGAAAGCGTTTTCAAAAAATGGTGATTGGAACATCTAAATAACCTCAGTCTTTACCTCAGACCATAGACAAAAATTAAATCAAACAAGCATGATGGGTCTTATATCTATATATGAGAAAAAACTAGAAAGGTTTAAGAAGAAAATATAGAAGCATATCTTTGCAACCTGAAGGTAGGCAAAGATTTCTTATATAGGACACAGAAAGAAATCTGGGGTAGGCAAAAATTTCTGTGACAGGATACAAAAATCATGTTAGGCTTCATCAAAATGAAAAACTTCCATTCATTAAAAGGCACTATAAAGAATATGAATGGTGAAGGCACAAACTTGGAGAAAATATTTGAATATATTGTATCTAACAATGGACTTGCATCCTATAATGCAATTGTATTCCTATAAGTCAATAATTTTAAAAAAATCAACCCAATTGAAACATGAGCAAAAATTTCATCAGCCTTTTACAAAGAAAAGTATGTGAATGGTCACTAAGGACATGAAAAATTGCTTACAATACAATGAACAATATAGTTTTCCATAAGATCAACAGAATCCTGTTTAGCTCGTACCTGAATTTTTCTTTTTACAAAATCTTATCAGTTAATTTAATGGCAAATAAGTGTTCTTCCATATTTTAGCTTCAGCTCTGCCAAGTTTTTAGTAGTAGCTTGGGTGATAAGGACAGACCAGAGGTCTGGAGGAAAGAGCTCCATCATTAATAAAGGATGGCTGGGCATGGGCACCTGGGCAGGGTTAGGACCAACAAGTTAGCATTTGCCATCCTAGACTTAGGTAGTTAAAACTTATGAAATAATTCAAATATAAGTACAAATACTAAAAACACACTCAATAGAATTTAACCTTTCTTTGATGATTGAAAAGAAACTTAAAGATATTATTAGACAACAAGCTCATCATTATGAATATCCATTGTTGACTCAAATATAAATTTTGTTTATTTGAGTTCTGGGTAAGCAAACATTTATCGTACATCAAGTGGCTGTGTGTGTAAATAAAAGTACCTTTAGTTGAGAAAGTGTATACAGAGGGAAATATCCCCCCCTATTTTAGACAGCATCTGGTGCTCTTTTATGAGATTTCAGTAATATGAGGCAGGACTTCTACAAGATGATTGGCATTCTAACAGTCAAATTGAATCCCTGGACATCACTCTAAGCCTTAATGAGCATCACTTTATCTGCCGGGAACAGCAGGAGATAGCTTTCTTCCTCCCCACATTTGCAACAGTTTGAATTCCAGATGTTGGGGGCCGCTCAGCAGGGTTTTGGCAGCTCCATGCATTTCTTAACAGATATGTCTACTTTCACAGCCTTGGGAAAAAAAATGAGTTGGCAAATTTGCAGAGCCATCTCTACAAAGAAAATAAGAAGGAAAAATGACCTGCATATTTTCTAAGCTGTTGGTTACAATTTCCATCATCTTTGCTCTGTTTTCGGGACCATGAGTCACTGGGGAGAGAGGAGAATAAAGGGGCTGAATCCACAAAGCCCCAACAAAAATCTAGCATTTGGTTTCCTGAGTTGGAGCCATCAGATGTAAAACGACACTATTGGATGGCTCCTCGGAGAGAAATCAGAGCTAGGTTGTTTATCTGGAGGAGCCACATGTCTACTGTAATGATGCTAGCTTTATCAGAGTGCTATTTCACTTTTTTCCCAGAAATTCATCCCAGCACAGAGCCAGACTTGACGTGTTCATAGAATCCCATCCTGTCCGTCTCTCTTCTCTGCCCGGCTCACTATTTGGGACTGAAATTGTAGACAGAAAATCTTCTTTCCTTTCAAACACAGCTTTGTGCAGCACTAAGAAGCTGCTGAAAAATGATCAAACATTTTTATATCTAAAATCCCTGAATGCGAAAGATCATTAAATAAATCTTCTTAGTAAGGTTATGGGGGAGAAGACACACAAACTCAAAAGACAAGCCAGCTGGTTATAGTCTTGGTTCCGACACTGATTTAATGAACCAAAGATGTGTCATAGGTCCAGGTTTGGGGCTCTGAAATCAGAGACCCTGGGATAAGAGCCCAGCTCTGCCACACCAGCTGAGTGAGCCAATCTGTACTTTCTTCGTCTGCAGATTGGGAATATGCTATGCCTAATAATAGGATTTTCACAAGGATTAAAGAAGATCATGCCTGGGAAGTGCTCGCACAGTGCCTGGACAAGAGTCAACACTGGGTAAATGGTGGCTTGAGTAAATTATTTCTCCTTTCAGGGCTTCGTTGTGTGTGTGTGCGTGCAAGTGTCAATATTAGTCCACAAATGTGCCTTGAAGACTTCTAGGGATGCTGTTGAACTTCTTAAGGGCTGGTAGGGTTGTTCGTTCTGTTGGAACTTTACCAGCTCTTCCTGTTTTGCAAAATTCTACCTATCCCTGATAATCATGTGGATCATGGTATTCGAGTTGCTGTCCACATACTTGCTTCAGCCTGTACCGGAAGCTGCCAGATCCATGAGCTTCCATCCACGGTACGAACGTCAAGAGATTTCATTGTGACATCTAGTGTAGTTAAGTTCAAGCATTTACATTTTTAAATGCATATTATTTTATCATGATTTAGTTTGCTTTTATTTCTCCATGACTATAGTTCCATCATTATATCTATCTTATGTGTATAGTTAGGTTAAATTATTTATTAATTTAATTTCATGATAATTGGGGATTTTAGAAAATAATTGTTATAAAAAGGTGGGGAGGGGCTTGGGATTCAAATCTGAGAGGCAATGAGAAGGGATCAAAGGATTTTTCACAGATTTTAGAAATTCTGAAAACTACAGAAAAAATATTAGGAATAAAACAAGATTCATCCATAAGTTAATCATCCAGAAATAAGCACTGTTAAATATTTTGTCCCTCTTTTTATATCCATATATATTTTCTTTTTGTAAAAAAAATTGGGATTATATTGTTTTTTGAATTCTTTCCTACATGATGATCCATGTCATTAATTATTCTTTTAAAACACCTCTTTTAGTGGCTATGTAATATTTCCTCTAAAGTAATTTCATCTATTTATTTTAGGATGCATTCAGAAGAGCAGGTTAATCTCTCAATAAGTTTTGTAAATAGTACACAATAACAGAATTTTAGTAACGAAAGGGGCTTTAGAATTTGCCAGATTAATCTCCATATAATACAGATGAGAAAATGGAGGACAGAGAGAATAAGTCAGAGTCACTTAGCAGCACAGCAAGAGCTGGAATCCTGGTCTCTTTACTCTCAGGCTAATGTTTTCCTTGTGTTATTCTAAAGCTGCCTTCCCCAGTGCTCCCTCTTTAATGAATTGACCCATGCCTGGTATCTCCACGCTGTATTTAATCACTTGTTGTCACTACTGGTTTGGTTCTCAACACAAACAAAAGCTGGACATTCAATGGGATGTGCAGCTGAAAGGCAATGCTGTCTGCCTTGGGAGCAGAACATAGACAGATAAACAAGAAACATCTCTCGTTCTTAGTGCCCAGCGGGCCACAGCAGGAGTTCATGGCTGAGATCGAAATATCGTATGATTCCAAGAAAGTTTTATTACCAGAAACACATGGGGGGACCACTTTAATGCCAGATCATTGTGAGCTGTAATAACGAAGATAACAGCTTGACTTCAGACATGATATGTAAACACATGGTTCTGCAAATTACAGTCAGCTTACGTGTTCAATATAACGTATCCCATTATGCACATGTACAACGCAGATTCATAATAAAGAGTATCTATGGCACTGAAGTGAAATGCGGGACATATACTTACATTTTGTTCTGCAGATCCAACAAGACTTGTTCTGGAAACGGTCATGGGAGTCTTTCAGGAACACAGCGCATCGCATGCTGGGAGCTGGGGCGGGGAAGAGACAGAGAATGAGGCCGAAGGAGAGGGCAACTAGTATTACCTCAGGCAGAGGCGGGAGTAATGTCCCTGCTGAGGGAAATCAACCAACGGAGGAAAAGTCTGGGGCAATGGTGGCAGGTCAAGCCTGCTAGCACCATCATGTCTGCATTCATGTTTGCAATAGCTTCCTAGCTTGTGTCCCTGCTCCCTGCCTTGTCCCCCACAGCAGTATGCATGATCCTGTTAAAATCTAAGACGTGACCCTTGGAGTTGGTTTGGGGCAAAAGTAGAAGTGATACGTAGAGCTTCCAGGTCAGTGCAGTTCGGATCCAGTGTGCTCCCTCCATGTGGCTCTTTCTCTGCCTCAGCAACCTTGGAAACCCCGTGACGCAGACGGAGGAAGGCTGCCTGACAGGCATTAGACTGTGACATGAGTAACTCATAAACTTGTATCGTGTTAAGTCACCGAGATTGGGGATGGGAAGTATTTGTTACTGTAGCATCACATAGCTTGCCTTGACTAATACAACTATTATTTTAATAAAGTCATAGAAATACTTGATGAAAAGATACTCACCTTGTGACAGTATCTCATGTTCCACAGGGAAAACTGCCTTTATTTTTCAATTTATATTTTGTTCTGTAAGAAGTTAAATGCATTATGTACAATCTGAGGAGGTAAACCAAATCATCACACCTCCCCAAATATATGATTCGTCTTGGCCATCTCGTAAGTGTTCATTCAAAGTCTTTTTGAAATTCAGCTTTGGAGAATAAGCGACTTTTATTTGACTGTTTCATTAAATGCCTTCCCCCTCTAGGAATTAAAAAAAGAATTCAAAGATGCAAGTCTGGAGATATTTCACTCAATTATTGATGGGTGCAGTTGAGGCCATGATCAAACAAATTAGCTCAGCTCTGCTGAAGGAGAAATATCTCACTGAAAAAGGAAACAGAAACTTCTCTACAAATCTTACCTGGGTTGGGTATGAACATCCCTAGGGTGACCTCAACTATAGTGAAAAATCTGTGTATAGATGTGCTCACAGTTAGGGCCATGTTGGTTCTACTGAGAGACTGGAAACTGAAAAATGGGTATCATGCTGGGCATCTGCCATGACTGAAAGGTGGAAATAATGATGATGATGACAGCTTGCAGTTTAGGAAGAACAGATATAATAATCATATAACCATATGAATGAGACTTTGGCAACAAAGTGAGAGAAATGTCAAGAAGAAAAGGAGCAGAGCCTAAGAAAATGGAACCTGACCCAGAACAGGAGTGGAGGGTATAGACGTGTTGGGAAAGGTTTCTTTGAGGAGGTGATGCTTCTGGTGAGAACTGAAGGGTTAGGAAAGGAAAGAGTGGGTGAAATTCCTGTGATAGAAGGAAGCACACAGCATTTGAAGAACTAAAAGAAAGGAAATCTTGGGGTTTTGGGGAAGAGGTATGGCTGGAAGTTTAAGGGCAGGGGCAGGGGCAGGGGCAGGTCATACAGGGCCTTGAGGCCATGTTAGAAATTTGGTCCTCATTCTCAGAGCAGCAGGAACCAATGTAAGGGCTTCAAGTGGGAATAGGGAGGGGAAGGGGCTGGCCGCACTGCTTAACCCTAGATGAATCCAATCCCAAAGCCCACGCTTTCAGTCCAAGCCACTTCTGGCCTACGGTCCAGGCAACAGGGGTGGAGGCAGGAGGGTCATGCTTTTAAATAGGATGGTTCCAAAGGCCGTCATGAGCAGGCCGTATGGTAATAAAGACCTGACGCAAATGAAGAGAAAAGCCCATGCAGATATTTGGAGAAAAAAAGACATTTTGAGAAGGAAATGGAGGAAGACAAATCCTCAGTTAGTACCTGTAAGGATGAATTCTGGAAATCTTGGATGGATCTTGGAGAAGCTGAGGGGCAGAAATCATACATCCGTATGTGTGTGTTGGCAGTGCAATGTAGTGGTTAAGTAGCTGACCATCGGTGTTGTGGCCTTAGGAGAGGCCAAACAGCCTAGTGGTTACAAGCAGGGGCTTAGGAATCAGACACCCTTAAATTTGAGTTGTGGCTCTGCCTGTCTTGTGCAGATTACATCATTTCTCTCAGTCTTGGTTTGCTTATCTATAAAATGAGGGCAATACAAGTCAGAGAAAGACAAACTCTATATGACTCCACTCATAGGCGGAAGTTAGTATATGGATAAGGAGATCAGATCCGTGGTTACCAGGGAAAAGGGGGGGTGGGGGGAGGGCACAAAGGGGGAAGTGGTGTACCCACAACATGACTAACAAAAATGTACAACTGAAATCTCACAAGGTTGTAATCTATCATAACATTAATAAAAAAAAAAAAATGAGGGCAATACAACCAACTCCATATAGTCACTGGGACAATTAAGGAAGATAATGATGGAAAATGCTTGAGCAGATGCTGCCGATGACCCGCCCATATCATCCAGGTTACTCCACAGGCCACTGAAGGCTATTGCGATATACACCTACAGCTCATTTCTTTTCTCTGCCTGATGGAGGTCTCTGGCCAGGGAATGTGTTTAGCCTGTGCGTGAAACAGATCAGGAGGATCAGAAGGACTGAGGAGTAATTCCCCAGGAACAACCTCAAACAATACCACAGCTCCCTCACCTCCCAGGGCACAGCCTGGTTGTGTTCTAGAATCTTGCACAGGGTCCCAGCAGGATGGAGCCTAGCTGCCCACGGTGGTCACCACGCTTCATTGTGCATTGTATACTCTCTCTTGTCTTCCAGGTCTCACTTCTCCACTCTCTTGCAGCGCCTTCTGGATTTCTTCTAGAGAAACTGCTTGCACTCAGTGGCTTTCCTCAGGAGTAAGCAAATCTGTGACTGTGCAAAGACCCTGGTACAAGAAAGTTTTCAATCAAGATGGGTTTTTATAACTATTGTTATAGGGGTGAGCAGAATTTCAGAAACTGCACTCAGGGTTACAAGGCCAGAGAAAGGAGAGGCTAGTTCAGGACCAATTCAATAAACAGAATGTGGAGAATTTCCAAGTGCTTTTGTCAGTAGACTCTGCCTATACGAGGTGTGACGAAGCCTGAGACAAAAATGATCTTGGCAACAGAGATTGAATGTAGTGCTGAGCATAGAAGGATAATGGGAAATCACTTGAAAGGAAGAATCTTTAAGAATCCTTGTGAAGACAAGTTTAATACCAAAGACTTTATCTGCATCGTTTAACTCCTCTAAAAGACAGTGTCTACCAGCAATCTCTCCTGAAACAGTAAATAGATGACGCAATCGCAATATGTGTGTGTGTGTTTAATATATATTCAGGTACTGATGCAACAAGCATTTGTTGGGCATCTACCATGGGCCAGGCACTGGTCTGGTCCTGAGAATTCAGCAGTTAAAAAAAAAGGAAAGCATTAAAAAAGTCCTGACCTCATAGAACTTGAATTCTAGAGTATGGAGACACACAAGAAACAAAAGAATTAAGTCAGAATTTGAGAATGTCAGACAGAGACAAATTTTGGAGACATATTAACCACAAAAGGAGAGAGGAGTGGGGAAGAAGAGAGTTGTACTTTAAGTCGGATGATTCAAAAGGCTTTAGCGACGAGGTGATATCTGAATAAAGACCTGAAGCAAAAGAGGAAAGCCATGAATGTATTTGCAGGAAAAAAAAAATTTAAGCCAAAGGAGGAGTAATGCAAAGGCCCCGAGCAGAGAACATACCGTGTTCCAAGAAGAGCAATGAGGAGAAGGCCCCTGAAGCCGCGTGCTTGTCGGGGAGAATCCTGGGGTGAGAGCTGAGCGGCATCGTGGCAGACGTAAGGCAGCAGTCACCATATTTTTTTCTGTAAAGGACCAGGTAGTCAATATTTTTGGCTTTGTGGGCTACAAGGTCTGTATTACAACTACTCAACTTTGCTATCACAGCACAAAAGCAGCCACAGGAAACAGGTAAATGAATGGCTGTGTTCGAATAACTCCTTATGTACATTGAAATCCGAATTTCACATAATTTTCACTTGCCACAAAATATTATTCTTTATTTTTTTCAACCATTTAAAAATGTAAAAAACATTTATTAGCTCACCAGTTGTAAAAAAAACAGGCAAGGGGCTAGATTTGGCCCTCGGGGTCTGTCATATAGGTCCTTGTGGATCTCAAGAAACCTCTTGCTCTCCCTTTGAGATGGGAAGGAATAGGAAGGCTTTGAGCAGAGGAGTGATGTAATCTGACTTAGATTGGAGCAGAATGGCTCTGCCTTTTGTGTTGAGAGTAGTTGACAGGGGAACAAAGGCTGAAAGACGGGACTGAAGCACAGAGACGAGTTAAGAGGCTTGGCACCAAAATATTAACTCTATTTCTAATTAAGGTTGCCGTGGTTGGAATTACCATTTGTAATTCCCACTAATGGACAATGAGCCTTCATGATTTCAACCCATTTTACAGTGTTTCAAATATAGACGTGCTGTCAAGAAACATATCAATAGATCAAACGAGCTACAGGGCAAAAAAAAAAATCCCACTTATATTTCTCTTCCACAGCATTGAGAAGGAGTTATCATTGAGAGAGGGAGCTTATCTCCTATTCTGCATGTGCTTGTTATCTCTGACTTCAAAGCCACTGCTCTTTGGTTGTGTCCTTAATATCATCGTGTTTGCATTTAACTCAAAATCAAAGCTGACACGAAAGCTCCTGATTCATTGAAAATGCGTCACCTGGCCACCTCCTCTCTCCCAAGCGCCTTGTTGATTCTGGATTTTGTATTGAAAACTAGGAGAGCTGTTAGAAACATGGATGATATATAACTGAGTGATTTCAGTCTGAAAACAGAATTTACCACCAAGCTATAAAAATGGTGCTGTCAGGGCAGCTTGTCAAGAAATGATTAATACTTCTAACTGGCTATCATTTCTTCTAGTCTTCACACTCGAGGAGGCCATTAATCTGAAATTGCTACCACCACCACAAGTGTCACTTGCTTTGTTTGTCCATAGGGACCAAGATGTCTTCTTCATAAGGGGAAAATATGACCAGATTAAGGTTTGGGCTTATGTCTGTACGTTAGTGTACAGGCAATGTGTGTGTGTGCGTGTGTGTGTGTGTGTGTAACACTCCATGGGTGAGCAGGGGGACATTTCTAGGCAATTTATTGATGTAACATTTCATTAGTGCACTAATGTAGTAAATAATTTATATTTCTGTTCCACTGGACCAAGAATTTAAAAATTCTCATATAAATTGATCCTGGGGTCATGAGCATTATTTTTAAATCCACTGTGAGTTAAGAAAAAAATCAAAAGTTTATCCAAATATTTATGCTTACTTCCACTGAGAACTTCGTTAACAAGGACTTATATTAAAAACTTAACCCAAATATGAAATAAGAAAAGCAGGCACTGTTTCTTCATCCTCCCAATGTTTTTAATTTTTTGGGGTGTGCGGTGCTCTTTTAGAAGTTATGAGCCGAAGAACTACCATCATCACACTGTTATTCAATGTCTCAGACACATAATCCCCATAGCAGTCACTATGACAAAGAATAAATCGGCAAGGACATGCGTGCATCAGAAGAAATTTCAAACTTCCAGTATTTCCAATCCAAATGCAAGGAAATTCATAAGGAAAAAATATTCTAAGGTAGATCAGTTTCCTTACTGAAATATAGTAAAAACAATAACGATAATAAAATTCAGTTACATGCTTGTTTCTACCACCATGAACTTTGATTTTCGAAAATGCTGCACATTTGAATGGTTTCTTGATGATGCAGAAATGAGTAATTATGTGATTCTGATCCAGGATATTTACTGAAAAGAATCACATCTCAATCATCTCTGTCAATAGAGCAGTAAGAATAATCTGATTCAAAAGATAATAGAATGCAATGATTTTTGTAGGAGTTGGATTTCAGTCAGGCTTCTTTTTTAAATTATGTTTTAGCTACTTAATATGTGTAATAAAATATTAAAATGACTATGCTCTTTCTACTACAATCTGGCTAGTTGCTTGGGAGAGATGCTAGGGAGTAGTCTGGTTGAAAACATCCCAGGAGAAGATACTCATTGTAGATAGTTTATTACGTGAATCTTCTAGCTCAAAATGGCATCTAACTCTGCTCATAATGGAATAACTGGCACTCGAACTACCCTCCACCCATAAATTAGAAAACTGGGCAAAGTTTATGAGAGAATTGTTTCAGACGCTGACAACATGCAGTGCAGAACCGAGATTTCTAAAGAAGAAAAACAAGAAAGTGAACCCTGTCATTGTCCCAAGTCTCTGCTCACAGGCACATTCTAGAATGAAGTTCAAGAAGGGAGAATGCAAAGAGGGCATGGTGAGGTCACAGAGTTGAGAATATAGAGAGTGGAGTTCAGGGAGGCTGAGGCTGCTGGAAGATACAGAGTAGAGTTCCAGAAAAGAGACAGCTCTAGAGAAAAAGAGCTCCAGATCTCTGCACAGGACTCCCCATAGTCTTTTCTGAATAATAAGCAATGCAAATGTAGAGCAAAACTCTACAAGGCTGAGCAAAGAATGACGAGGAGCTCTAAGAGGAAGAGTGCTAAAAGCTAGCTAGGACCAGGGCCCATCCAAATACCCGCCAGCCAGCATGGATGGTCTTTGTTCATTACTTGGAACAGTGAGTAGAGACCTCAGAAGGACCGTGCCTTAGTGGTAAGGCTAAACTTGTCCTATATCCATGATGTTGAAACTTTAAAAAAAGACTTGCATATATCAAGCCGATCTGCAGTTTTCTTAACTGCCTACCATTGCATAGCTTAACCCTCCATAAAAGACAACAAAATCCAGATGTCCAACAATGGAAAAGCCACAATGTCCTGAATTCAATCAAAGATTACTAGGCACGCCAAGAAGCAGGAAAATATGACTCATAATTAGGAGAAAAATAAAATATGAACAGAACCAGAAATGACAGAACAGAGAGAATTAGCTGACAAATTTACAACTGCTATTGTAAACATACTCAAGTATTTTTAAAGGAAAATATGATGAACATAATGTGGACAAAAATGAGATATAGGATAAAACCCCAATGGAGGTTCTGAAATGAATAATTTACTGGATGAGATTGAGACAATTAGATATAGCAGGGGGGAAAAACCAGTGAACTTGAATTACAACCATATAGTACTACACCATGAACTGGCATTTTAAAACTCCTCTCATAAATATCTTGTAACCAGCACAAGTTCATTGCATTGTATTTTTGTGGTGTAAGTTAATTTGTAGACTATAAATATTTAAAATATAGCTCACTTTACATAATTCTGTTTTAGCGTATCTTTTGTTTCAATTTATCGGTTTTGCCTGATATATTATCATATATATGTGATATTTTACACATCAAACATCCCCCCAAAAGATATCAAGATTGTCCAGAGCCTCCATATACTCCTGTGGAGTCCCCTATCTCACCTTTCTGTGGTAGCTTCCCTGGGCCTCAGTCAGTACTAAGCACAGAGTAGTATTCTATAATTGCATATTGAATGGATCTAAATTAAATCTTGCCCCAACTGGAAGGTGATGTTCTATCTTCCAATAATATATTTCTTATCTGATGTGGTACAACTGTTTCAAATGCAGGAACCGTCTATAGTCATGCATCACCTAGCGATGGGGGTACGTTCTGAGACATGCACCATGAGGCACTTTCGTGGTGGTGCGAACGTCATAGAGTGCACTTATACAAACCTAGGGGAGATAGCCTACTACACACCTAGGCTATATGGTACTGATCTTATGTGACAACTGTCATATTTGTAGTCCATCTTTGACTGAAATGTCATTATGCGACGTACGACTGTATTATTGTTTGTGACGAATATTCATAAACCATTTTCAAATTGAGAAAGAAAAAGAGCACCCTATGAGGCAGGTTAATTTTTTAAAAGTCTCCAATTCTTCAGCCCTCCTTATTTCCACACCATTTGCAATTAACCTTACAAGAGATGGAGTCTCCTTCCCATCCTGTGAATCTTTGTGACTGACTGTGGCTAATAGAATGCAGCAGTATTTATTGTGTGTTGAGTTCTGAGAGACGGACTTAAGAAGCCATATGCACCTCTGCTCCTTCTAGGAACCCTGCCTCCCCCACGTGAACAAGTCTAAATCAAACCACTGACAGATAAGAGATCACGTAGAAGAGAAGCCAATTGTTCTGGCCAAGGCCATTCTGGACCAACATACAGTCAACAAACCCCTCCACATCCGAGACAGCCCATCTGATCAGCAGAGCCACCCCCTTGGTCTGTAGCTGAGACACCAATAAGCTCAGCTTCGATCAGCCAAATTCCACAAGAAGCAGCAGAACCACCCAGCTGACCCATAGACTCATAATCAATAATAATTGCTTATTGAGTCATTGCGTTTGGGGGAGGGGAGTTGTTTCATAGCAATAGCTAACTGATATATTTATATCTGATATATATTATATAACTGATAATATATAATGTATTCTAATGACATGACTTTTAATTTGACATATTAAATCTAAATTTTTCTTAACGATTCAAGAGAAATGAGAGAAGATATGACTGTTAGAAAGAATCTTTCCAATTATTTTCTCTTCAATGACATTTATTAACATTAACAAACGATGCTTGGAAATTATCTTGTGTTTTTCTCCCTACTGGCTATTTGCATAACATTACAAGCAATCTTCCCTGCGTCTGGGGATTAGTGAGAATGACATGGTATAAATGCTTCAAAATCTTCCAAGTTTAGGCCTGAAAACTTGGCATCTTGCATCACAAGCAACACTTTCTAGACGAAGAGACTTTTTTCTGAATAGCAACTCTGAGAATGCTTTCTTACTTGGATCGTGTTACTACGACAACATCTCACATGGCTCTTTAGCTCAAGTTCATTCTTTTAATTAGCAGGCTGAGATTCCTCCTCCTCCCCAATCTCTTCCCCTAGGAAAATTTTCCAAGCATCTCTGGCTCTTCTCCTTCCTTTGGGCGTTTGCACAATGCCAGGAGGAATTTGCTAATTAGAATATCTTAGTATTTGGTGATGGCTTTTGAAATTTTGAGGGAGCCTTTGTAGAGTAGATTTTTTCTAAGAGGTTTTTTATTTTCCCCAAAGGGATAATGCCACAGTATATATCCGTACAGCAACTCGCATTTTTGCCAAAAGGGAATTAGGAGTGGGCCTCTGATAGGCAGGCAGGAATTCGTGTTGGCAAGATGGGGTGAAGAGCTGGAATCATACTGCACTGGGAGTCTTTCTTAACTCTGTATGACCTTTATTAATTCATCTAAGAAATTTTTTGAGCATATTGCACCAGATATAATGGGGATGAATTGTGATAAACTGTCATGAGATCATGATGAACATGGCCCTCTCTTCATGGAGTTTAAACTATAAACTATAGAACATGATATTTGCTAGGAAGACAGTTTACAGGAAAACTAACCTACCTATCTGGATTTTCTTTCTCTAATGTCCGGAATGGGTATAATCTTACTATTGCCACCTCTCCGTTATGTGAGGTTTCAATGAGGAAATGCGTGTAAATGTCAGATGGGATTGCATTCAGCTATGAGTAACAGAAAGCCAAAAGTGAAGTACGCGTTCTCAAGTAACAAGAAGTCTGGAAGTGGAAAGTTGCTGGTGTTATTTCAGTGACTCCACATGGCTTTTCCCCAGAGTCAAAATACAGCTGCTATGGTTCCAGCTATTACACCTGTGTGCACAGCAATAAGTGAGGAATAGCCGGACTAAGCTATCACTTTTGTTAGTAAAGTAACTGTTGTTCCAGAAGCACCCAAAATGGCTTCAGATGAGGTCTTATGGACCAGACTGCATCACAGGGTGACAGATAGCTACAGAGGGGGCTGTAAATGTGGGTACTAGCTTTCCCAGATTCTGAAGAGGAGTGGGTTGAAATAGGTGCTAGATCCACCAAACTAGAGTCTTGGCCACAAACACTTAACTCAAGCAGGGAAGAGAGTAAGCACTCAGTGCCCGGTAGTTATCTGTTTCTTTGTGTTCTGAAATTCTGGACACAAAAGGATTTTCTAGATGAAGCAGGCTAACACAACCAGCCAGGAAATTGGATTTTCTTTGACCCAATCAATTTAGGACCAGCTAGCAATTTCCTGGAACTGAGCATAACTGCTCAGAGAATTTTAAATAAAAAGTCAGCTATATTCAGGTGGTATCAGAAAATGTCATTTACAAGAGAAGGAGCAATACTCTACACAGATTAATGGTTTACAAAGGCAGACCAAGGACTGTGGAAGCCTTAAGCTTATATTGGGATGCTGAGAATGTCCCCAAGTGACTTTTTTAATTTCATATTTTCATTTAAATAGTAACACCCTTCTAAGTTAACATAAGGATATTCTGGATTATAAATGGATTGGTTTCTGCAATTAGGTTATATTACATTATGCCGCTATAACAACAACTTCTAAATCTCAGAGATTAACACAACCAAGGTTTATTTCTTACTGCAGAACCATGGCTTGGCTCTGTGATGGAGCCTGCTTCAGTCATAAGGATATGTTGTCAAAACGTGTTCCCCAGTGACTGCAGCTGGGAAAGAGAACACGGCGTGCTGAGCATGGGTTCTTACTGTTTCCACTCCTATTTCACTGGCCAAGCATGTCCATCACTACTCCTAGCTTCATGCAAGTGGGAACAAGCAATCTTCTTGTATGTTTCAGAGAAAGGGCAGGAACTGAAAACGCGGTAGTAATGCCTATAAAAGTTACTGTGTAATCGGAGTACCGTCACTCCTATTCAGTATCAAAGTATAGATGTACGACTGAGTTGAGGTCAAGTTATGCTACTGTAATTTCATTTCTCCTTTACAAAGAGAATAATAGAAATGGGCCTAATATGTAAAGGATTAATTCACACCAACGGATGGTATAAAATGCTATAGTGCACTGAAGAAATGAGCAGTTCAAAGAGAGAAAAAATGGTAGGAGAATGGAGTCATTACCTGGCATGAACTACCAGGACCGTGCTAAACTCAAAAAAACCTCGGTTCTGGCTGTGAGCACATTTTCACTTTGTGAGCTGAAATTTGAATTCAGCAATGTAATGACATCTATTATGTTGATGTTTTCAACTTTAGCTTTATTGGTTTTAGAGTTTTATTGGAAATTAACTTGTAAATTTGTTGTGGTTTTATAGTCATGTATGGAAAATAAAAATAAGATTGTCATAGTCTTGCTTGTTTTTTAAATAATGTTATAATACAAGCAATTTAAGACAACACAGGGGGTCTGCAAGAATATTTTCCCTTCAAATGGTACCTGAACTTTACAAAAGTTGGAGACATACTGTGTAAATTGTTAGAAAATCACCCAACCAAAAATCTCCTGGATACACTGAAATCCCTGTTTGATTATACAATATAAGGTCACAGGCTGTGTAGTGTGTGAAACCCAAGTTCTGAAGTTAAAAAGGGTGTTTAAATGCTGGCACCACCACTTATTAACTATGCAAACTTGAGCAAGGGTTACAATTTCTCTCAGCATGAATTTCCTCATTCTGAAAATGGGGGTATCAACATAGTACCTACCTCAAGCTGGGGCAAAGATTAAAGGAGATAAGATGTGCATGGTCCTGGCACATTGTGAACACTATGTAAATGACAGCAGCCATTATTATTGCTGTTGCTATTGTTACAAGTCTCAGCGACTCAGGATAAAGTCTCTCAATGAGCTTTTCCTCAGGTGAATCGGAACAACAGCCTTCCGATGGACGAATCTCAGGCCTTCACCCTCAGAAACACATCACGTAGATTTGCCCCAGATGGATCAATCTAGGTTAAACTGAAGTGGAAATGTGGTAGTTTTCGAAGTACTCAATTAAAGGAATGAATCAAGGCAGATAATTCACTTGCAACATTCATAAGCAATAATCATCACAGAGGGGAAATATTGGCCCTAAGAATTACTCAGAAAGCCTAACAGACTTTCTGATGTTTCTGCAAGTCGGGTTTCAAATCAGATCTCCAGAACACTAGATACAATTTACTACTGAGCAAAGCAATGGTAGTTGAAGATTTTCACCGCTTTCTTAAAATTTGCTTTGTCCACATTTCCTTTCTGGGAGTTTCATGGAGCTGTGAAAGGAAAATGCTACAAAGCAAAAACAGAGTTCAAAGGTCTGATTCTTGGTAAGGGTTTTCTGTTGGTGGGTTTTTGTTTTGTTTTGTTTTGTTTTTTGCTGAAAACATTCTGCTTTTCTATATATCTTCCTTATGGAACCACTAAGAGACATAATTCCTCGTAGTTATATAAATATTTATAACCCAATGTGCAGAACACCACAATGATAAAATGTAAGAACATTTTTTAAAACATCGATGACTTTAATTTGCTGTTGGCAATTAGAATTTTCAAAACACAGAGGCAATGAATATATGAGTGCCTAAATTGATCTCCAACGAACCATCTTTCATAAACATATGCATCTTTTACGGTTTGTAAACACCAAAGGCCTTGAAAAGCAATTGCTCAACAAATAATTTTTTAATGCCACTTTCTCGTTACAACAGCCCAAAGTCATAAGGTAATAGTCAACTAATGAATTTCTTCCCCGGGTTAGAATTTTAAATGAAACTTCCCACGTCAAGAATTTTGCTCATGACATTGAAATTCAAATAGTTTTATGCATAAGTACGGCCTTCAAAAAGTAATTGGTCATAAGTGTAGCAAATGCCTTGCATTATTCCCAACCTAATTTTCAAATTTGATTTTCCAGTGTAAAACGCAAGGCAAAGCAATAACCAATCATGCAGCTAACTGCTGTGAAATACGAAGGCATCTTTCCCACGATTTATTTTGTAATATGGTTTGACTTTATCTCTGACGCACTCAAAACATTACAACTTGTTTATTCTTATGCAAATTAACAGTAAACAGAGTCTTAATTTGGGAACTTCTTTTGGTGTGTTTACAAAATGATCTGGCTCCTTTCGTGAGCATCAAATAAAATGCTTGCTCACATTCCGGAAGAAGTAGGCAATTTCTAACATAAGGAGGAGACCTGGCTTGGCCAATGGGACCAGGGAACCAAGGTTCAGTTGTAAGCTGACCTTTAAGAAAAAGGGCAAGAGGGATTTGGCTCAGCATTTATATTTCTCCCTTGAAATTGATGAAACTTCACCAACTAGATATTCTAACTTTATTGTATCTGAAAAGCTGTTTTCCTTGGCCACATGTTAAGACTCTAAATTCTTTTTTTTTTTCCATTTCGCTTCAATCAGAGTTTTTAAAAAAAGTCAACTCAGAAAGATCCATTGCTAACGATGAAAAACACTCAAGAGTCTATTTCTGCTAGGCTTCGAAAATGCAAATGAGGAAAAAATTTCACCTATCATTCGATCCAAACTCATTTTAAAACAGCATGTTCTTAATGAGCTCTATCGAGAGACTGCCAATCAAGTAACTCTGTAGCATTTCCCAGTTACCGAGACCACATTTCCGTCCACAGGCACACACAATGTTGAAAGGTTACGAAACTACCAACCCAAAAGGTGCTTCCATAAATGCACTCATTTCCATCCAACTGCTGGAAAACCATTCTTTAACCAGAATCTTCGGTGTTGTCAAGTGACAACAGGTTTGTTATGGCGATTATCACCTTACGTTGGAGACTGCGTGTATTTTGGGAGGTGGCATTCCTCAACAGTTTATGAGCCCTTCAGAGAAAGCACTGTATTTATTAATCTTGGTCCCCCCGGTTCCTCACCTAGCACCTGGCATATAGAATGGTATGCAAGATGGTTTGTTGAATAAATGAATCAACAAACATTTAGAGTGCCCATTATGTTGTAGGCATGATTCTAGGCACTGGGGATATCATAATGAACAAAAGAAATTGGTTTCCTGCTCTTGGAGAGCCTACATTCTAATGGGGATGACAAACAATAGACAAATGAACAAGAAAAAAATATCAGAGAGAAGTGTCATGCAAAGAATTAAAATGGGATAATGTGGTAGAGCTGTGGTTCTCAAAGAGTGACCTCTGGATCAGCAGCATTGACATCACCTGGGAACTTCTAAGAAACGCTAATTCTCAACATCATCCCAGATCTACTGATTCAGAAACCCTGGACTTGGGGCCCAGGGTCTCTCACAAGCCCTCCAGGTGATGGTGACGTGTACTCAGGTTTGAGACCCGAAGAGATGGAGAGCTCCAGGGCAGCTCCTTTAGAGAGGCCAGTGAAGATTTCTCTGAGGAGGTGATGTTTCATGTGGGAGCTGGATTTAAAAGGGAAAAAGGAGGGGCCTGCCTCGTGGCTGAGTGGTTAAGTTCGCACGCTCTGCTTCGGCGGCCCAGGGTTTCACCAGTTCGGATCCTGGGCGAGGACATGGCACCGCTCATCAGGCCATGCTGAGCGGGAGAGAGGTCCCACATAGCACAACCGGAAGGACGTGTAACTAGAATATACAACTATGTACCAGGGGGCTTTGGGAAGAAGAAGAAAAAAAGATCAGCAACCAATGTTAGCTCAGGTGCCAATCTTTAAACAGGAAAAAAGAAGCCAGCCATGGACAGATCAGGAGGGAGAGCATTTCAGGCAGAGGAACCAAATAGTGTAAATCCTAACACAGGAACAATCTTGTTGAGTTCAAGGAAAACAAAAAAAAACCACTGTGGCTGAAGTAGGGCAAATAAAAGCTGGAGTAAAACACAGACTTGAGAGATAGGGAGGAAAACCTCTTTTCTGGCCTTACAGCCATAATGGGGACTTTGGATTGGATTCCCAAAGGGATAAGACGCCATGAAGGGTTTTGAGTAGGAGAATAGCATGGGTGGAAAATATTAGACAAAGAACTTAATGCATATGAAACGATATGTAACATACATATAGGCATACGTTTATTGCATATATAATGCATGTGTGTGTGTATATATAAAATTCTTAAGCTCCCTTTGCCTGAACAAGAGTTTGGTTTTTCCAGGAAAACAAATTGATTTGTTAGTTTGAGATAATCAGTTTGGAGAATGGTTTGGGGCTACCATGTTCCATGCCACGAGAAGTGAACCTGCTTTCAGGAGATTTTCAGTGAAAATTATTCCTGGTCAGGTCCTGATTCTTTAGCTGTGGCAGGCTTTCTTAAATACTGCCTGCCCGATGCTTCTTACTAAACTGACGGCAAAATGTAAAGCTGTTGCTGGACAGAGAGGAAGGGGTGATGCTCAACTGAGGAAGAACAAAGACAAGAAATCTTTTGATTCCATTCTTGTGACATTGTTCAGTTGCATAATGAATGCTGAATCTTGAGCTTTGGGGGAAAAGAAAGATGGCAGAGTCCCATTTATGAGACAAAAAAATCCCTAATTAACAAATACTAAAACCACCAACTCATTACCACTCCACTAGGGGAACTTTTTAAAATCACAAATAATCAATAGGCCTAGCCCTCTATTAATATCAAAATAGCTAAACATAGTTGTTGTTTGCTAAGAGCAAATTTATAATAACGCTCAATGCCCTTATTTTCTATGCCATCTGTAATTCTATTTCATTGAAGTAGTTGCTATTCTTCCAAAATATAGCATCTCTCACACTATAGAAGACAGAAACATGGACAATTTATGAACCTAGAAATTCTAATTCTATTCTGATAGTTACACTAATGAATAATTTACATAGTAGTGTTAATTAGATGAATTAATAATTTCTCTCATGTGGCAAAAGTATTATTAAGATAGTTCATCCTTAAGGACACTGGCCCATTTCTTTGCAGTTCTACTCAGCAGTGGGTTTGAGAGGCCATCAATTTGGACGTCTTGTCTCTTATCTAGATCTGCTATCCATTAATTCTAGCATACATTTTTTCCTCCACACATTTGCATGTAAATTAGAGCTCTCTTTCAGTAGTGGAAAATTTCTTTCTTTTTATTCTAATTTACTGGCCTGTTAATCGGTTTCTGCGTATTTGTTTTCTGATTCACAGCTCTGCTCATTAAAAATAAAACCCTTTGAATGTTATCTGGTTAGAGAGAACTTGAGAGAAATTTGTTCAAATAGTTTAAACTTTTAAAAGATCATTTACTTTGATTGGGACAAACACATGGAGGCATTTCAAAACATCCTGTTCTTTTTAAGTAGAAAATCAGGAACGAATATGAAAACCTACCTATTGGCATGCAAATGGTTCCATTTCTGTTGTTAACTACTTTTTCCTTAGGACTCCATCAATTCCACTAGTATTTTACACTGTCTCGCAGAGTCATCCTAGAAAGAGTTCAGTGCATTCAGACCCATCCACCTATCGAATCTTATTTTATAAAAAATAAATAATTTCTTGATAACCTACTATGGTTAAACAACAGTACTTATCCCTGACTCTGAGTTATTTACCAGCTAATTAGGAAGATGAGATAATTTCTAAAAAGACAATGGATACCGTGAAGGGGCATGTGGTAAATATCCAATAAACAAGATCCTTCAGATGTTGATTTCTGACCATGACTGATCATTGGAATGAGCTGAAGAGCTTCTAGAAATATAGATTCTCAGGGAATGCCCACATTGCTCCTTCCCTAACCTCACTGAATCAGACTTTCTGGGAGAAAGCCCAGGAAATAATTTTTTTTCCTCTCCCTTTTTTTAAAAATTGATACAACATTGATTTATAACGTATAAATTTCAGGTGTACATCATTATATTTCATCTTCTACATAGACTACATCATGTTCTCCACCAAAAGTCTAGTTGCCTTCTGTCACCGTATGTGTCCCTTTACTTCTTCTGCCCTCCTCCCACACCTCTTTCTCTCTCATAACAAGCAGATTCTCTGTATCTATGTGTTTGTTTGTTTGTTTGTTTTCCACATATGCATAAAATCATACAGTATTTTTCTTTCTCCATTTAACATTTCACTTAGCATAATGCCCTCAAGGTCTATCCATGTTGTTGTAAATGGCAAGATTTCATCTTTTTTATGGCTGAATAGTATTCCATTTTATATACATACACCACATCTTCTTTGTCCCTTCATCTGTCGATGGACACTTAGGTTGTTTCCAAGTCTTGGCTACTGTGAACAACACTGCAATGACCATAGGGGTATATATATCTTTTCAAATTAGTGTTTTCTTAGCAAACTATATTTTTAAAGAGCCACCAGATCACCGTGAGGCATCCAGACCTGCCCCAGTCCATGAATGCCTGCTCTGGAATTCCAGAGGAGGCCAAGGAGGTCTTTGTAGGTGAGATTGGATCAAGGAAGGGCCTTGAGAAATATGGCAAGGCAGAGAGGAATGAGATAGACAGTCCAAATGTGGGACCTGTCTAAGCAAAGGCAGTGATGGACGTGGGCAAACCGGAGAAGAGCAAGGCCTGGCAGTTTGCACCCCTCTGTTGGCCCAGGCTATGGAATGAGCAAGCCAGTGGAGCACTGAGTATTGCAAATCCTTCAAGGGCAGATCTGTGTGTGAGAGGCTAGAAAATATCTCAGCAATATTAATCCATGTCTTCTCTACCCTATAAGAATTGTTCGCTTTATATCTTGACTCTTATTCAAATTGAGTTATTATATCACTGGTCACTCCCAACTCCCATTAAAAAAATCCACAAACTCCTTTCAGTTAAAGCATTTTGAGCACATGTTTTAATACATATATAATCGTTTATTATACATTATAGACGTGTGACACTATACTATATTACATATGTATGTTATATGACCTGAATTAAAAATAGAACTTTTTAAATGATTCAATAAAGACTGAAGTAACAATCCCTTAATAGTTGTAAATTTAATTTCATATATTCATGATAAAACACCTTTCTCGTTCCAACTAAAAATTATTAGTAGTATTTTCTGGGGAACAACATGATTGAATATGCTTTATTACTTTTAAAATGCATGTTGAACAGCGACTTAAAGGTCTGGTTCCAAGTAAATGTTGGCTTTTCACGGCAGTCAAGGGTTACAAAGATGGCTCAGAAAGATATTTGCATCCAAATGGAAGAAAGACACCAGTGGCCACCTATCCTAAATCTTGATATTCCTTTTCAGGCACAACTGCCAATTTTGTAAAAAAATAAAAACTGGTAGATTTCCAGCTTCCCTGATGTCAATTGATTATTCTTGTAAATTAAACAGCAGATGCCTTTTTATTTTTAAGCAAATGGGTTCATAAACCCAATAAAAGTCTTCCTCAGAAATATTTTTCACAAAGATAGAAATTCTATTTCCTTGTTTTTATTTTTATTTATTTTTAAAGTCCCAACCATCCTCCCAAAGACCCATTTTTAAAAAGCTCTTGCCACAAGTTTCTTTTGAAAAGCACGTTGTTTCTCATTCTTAAAACATCACCATTACCTTGAATGGACAGTTTAAGCTTCCCCCACACCCAAAAAACTTAATGCCAGGTAGAAATTTCTTTTAATCATAAAACACGCCTGAGGAAGAGGTGATCCTAGAAGTAGGAAGAGCTTTCGCTGGCATTTTCTTACTGTGTGCTTGAGCTTACATTATAATTTCTGTTTTCAATCTTCATTCTCTTTTCAGGAATTTTATGAAGACTTTTGAAATTTTGTGAGGGTAAGTTTAATTCAAACTAGGTAGCGTTTTCTGTAAATCCTCTTCATGGTGCACATGGAATCGCCAAGGCGCTGCATTCCACCAGCCGTGATTCAAGGAGGCCACGTGCTGCTGTGGACGCTCTGCATCGATCGATTCCACCCTCTCTCCATTCCTCCAGAGTGCCTGAGGAATGACTGCCAAGCGTAAGAGCTGGGGGAAGATGACAAAGTTGATTTATATAATAATTATCTGTAAAGATCAATGTCCTCCCTATTTTGCATAAACATGAGTATACATAAAAGCTGTACAATTTTCCTGCCGCATCTGCCTGGCTCTCCTGAGCCCCTATTAGGACGTACATACCCCACTGTGAGGACACAAACCAGGCTGGTTTGCTGTCACTGCTCAGGGAAAGGATGTGGTAGCATACAGCAGAGAAAACGAAGATCTCTTCCTGGTTTTGAAATTTCAAAAATGAAGTCCTTATGGGAACAGAAAAGACTGTCTCAGCCACAGACCTGGAGAAAGAAATGTTGAATTAAAGCACTGTTTCTCCTCCCCTCAGAGTAGAAAATGCTTCTTTAGTTTGGAGGAAGGAGATGTTAAAGTAGAACCAACGAGAGGTCTCAGGGACTTCAGGGGTCCCGCGGAGGAAGCCCCGCACCTGCGCACAGGTGGATTTGTAGGATCCTAGAGATGAGACCCCGGGCCTTGCAAAACGTGATTTTCACCTTAGGCGCAGGCTTCAGAACAGGATCCCCAGCCAAGACGTGAATCCATTATATTGTGATACCTGCACATTTAAGAAAACTTTCTGAAACTACCTGAAAGATGCACTGGAATTTAGCTCTTGTCCTTCCACAAATGCCGCACCATATTCCAGGATTTGGAAAGCACGCACTGAACTCAAATGAGTGAAGACCACTTTAACAGACGTTCAAAACATACTCGTTGAATTGTTGCCAATCAAAAACCATGTCTAATTTTAGCTAGTCAGCATCTCTAAGACTCCAATATTCAGAAAACCTATAGCATGGAAAATCCACAATAAGAATAATCCACACAGGGAAGATAAAGCACTGAGCAAAGGACTGCTAATTTACATTGATGTGGGTTTTGTTTTTAAATTTACAATAAAAATGGAACGTAACTCTTTCTTTTTTGTCATAAAAATAAAAATGATTATTCAAGTCTGGCCAATTGAAAGCGTGCATATGTGATGTACCTTCAGTACACTGGTTTCTTAAGAAACTTTAGAAGTGCTATTTGCCTTGCAATGCAATTTTCTTTACTAATCTATCCTAGTCGTGCCATTGAGCATGTAGCTAAATTGCCTGTGGACATATGCAATCGCAAGATTCGCCTGTGCAAATTGCAGGTTAATCATGCTCTGTCCCCTGCATGATCAGCTCCTCAAATGTGGAAGGATGTGGTTGCAAAATTGAAAGCTTCCTAGTCAAGAGAAAATAAAGGCTATAAACATGAACTCCTTTGGACAAATCTATTCTGTACCGTAAAGACAATTGCAGGATAGTGAGAAATTCTTAGAATATCTTGCATCTTTGCTAGAAGATAATTGGAATGACCTAGCTGCAAAGATGTTTAGAAATTGTTGCTACTGAGCAGCCTCTAAGAAATCCAACAATACCCTCTTAAAGCACACCAGAGAGGAAAGACAAACGCCATCTGGCCTGTTTTCCAAAACAGTTGGTCATCGCAGCTCATGTTAATTCTAACGTTCATTACTTCTGAAACGACGTGGGGCTGTATTCAGTTGTCCCCAAAGATGTCCTTAAGCTCCAGCACTTAGCTCATGAAAAGCTCTTTTTCTGTTGCTGGTAATGTTTGTTTTGTTTAAACATGGTAATAACTTTAGTGTTTTTCTAATCACAAAATACTTCTTGCTCGTAATAAAATCAGATAACAACGGAAAGTATAAAGAAATCAGTAAAAATTACCCCAAATCCCAACACTCAGAAAAAGTGACTATTAATATTCTGTTTTATCTGTATATCTATAGGATATATTTATCTTTCTAATTTATGTAAAAATAAAATACTGTTTTTTACTTCTTTTTATTTAATACTAAATATCATATACATTTTTCACATCAATGAAAGAACTGTATCAGGAGCTGTTTGGTTGTATAGTTTGAGTATATGGATGGACCAGAATGTATTAACCAATTTCATATTGATGACCATTACGTTGTTTTCAATATTTTGTTGTAAGAGGCATTATTTTCTCTAAAAAAATCAGCTCTAATGAGGTATAATTTCCATGTTATAAATCTCCTTTTGAGTATAGAACTTAAGGGGTTCTAGAAATATAAGCAAATATTCTAATACATACAAATTTGTGCTTGTGAAAAATTATTTCCTTAGCATAAATTCCTAGAAATAGAATCATTGGTCTAAAGTGTTCATGAGCTTAAGATTATTTTTATACAAATTGCCAAAATGCTGTTTAGAAATGCTGCACTAGGAAATACTTCTTTCTCATTCCTACGTTATTAAAAAAAAATTTTTGAAGACATAGCTGTTAAGGCAACTTTGGAAATATCTTCAAAATGAGTCTGCAAGTCCTCACATAATCTGGCCCCTGCCCGCTTCTCCAGCTCAAATACGTTCCGCCTGTGCTCTGCTTCATAAATATGGTGGCTCTTACCCACTCAGGGGTTTCCCATACACTTTGCACTGCTGAGCTATACTTTTTTCATTGCTACGCTTCAGCAACCAGCGTGGTGGATCTTTGCATCATTCAAGTCTCAGTTTAAATAGCATCTCTTCAGACAGCCCATCTGTAACCAACCCATCAAAAACTGACCCACCCACTGTTGACTATCCACGCACCTCGTTTGTTTCCTCCAAGATGCTTACACAACTTACAAAATTATTGTTTGTTTATTTCTTTTTTCGTTTTGTGCAATAGAATGTAAGTTCCATGAGGGGAGAGAAATTATGTGTCTTTTTCACTTCTGTAACCCTAAGTACCTACCATGAAAGCTGTGTAATAAATGTCCTGTATATATTTGTTGAAAAAAATTACAAAATAAATGAACACATGGAAGATGTTTACTAGTGTGTTTGTTGGATGTCTAAAATCAGCTGAACAAAATTTTAAAAATTAATTAATAAAATCATATTCTTGAGTTTGTTTGTCCTTATTTATTTGACTATTAGTGTCTCAGATTCATAAGTCTAGGACACTGATGGATGATAAAAGAAGAGTGTTCATTTCTAAGCAAATTTTCCTCACCTCTCATTTTCTCTTCAAATCTGGGTTCCTGCCCTAAGACTCCACAGCAACTGCTTTGTCGTGTTCACTGATGATTTCCGCGTTGCTAAAGCCACTGGACTCGTCCCTGTCCTCCAGCAGCAGTTGGCCAGTGGGCCCACTCCATCCTTCCCAAGACATTCCCCAGTCTTCACGTGTGTTTTCTTGCTACTTGTGCTTCTTCCTCAGTTTCTTCCACTACCTGACCTCCAAACGTGGCAGTGTACCAAGAATTCATCATCAACCCTCTTCTTCAGCTTTCTAGCCAGAAACCTCTCATCTCTATCTCTAAATATTATCTATACGGTATGACTCTCAAATATGGATCTCCTGCCCAAGTCACTCCAGATACATCCATATATTCAATTGCTTATTTGATGTGCAACTAGCATCTTACACTTAGTGTATCTAATGCAGAGATCTTATTTGATCTTAAGTTAGCTATGTGAATAGCTATTCCTATTGGCATTTCAGGTATATATGATAAATTAAGGATCAAAGGATTAAAAAGCTACCCAAGTTCACTCTAAGTTAGGGTTTCTCAACCTCAGTACCACTGACACTTGGGGAAGGATACCCCTTTGTTGTGGTGGGGCCGTCCTGTGCATTGTAGGATGTTCAGCAGCATCCATGGTCTCTAACTGTTGTATTCCAGTAATGCACCCTCCCCAAGTTGTGACGAGAAAAAACATCTCCATACGTTGCCACATGTTCCCTGGGAAAAATTGTACTAGGTTGGGAACCACTGATTTGGACCCTTTCCTGGTACCACTCCCTTTGGGGAACACCAACGTAGTTAATGTCTTCGTGGAGTTAACTCATGCTCTTTGATGTTCCAATCTGTAAAATCTGCAAGTACCAAAAAAAAGAAGAAGAAGGAAGGACAGAACACCATGACGAGTTTTGAGCAGTCACCATTTCAATGGAAGGTGCCACTTGAGAACAATATTCTTTATAATTCAATTTTTTCCAATCTGATGCAGCAAATCCACAGCGGCCCTATCCTTGCTGGTGGCAGACTTCCAAACTCAAAGAAATCCATATGTTGCATCATGACTTGTCACTAGTGCCCTTAAGCAAAAGGAAATTTAGACTGGTGGCATTTTGTGACAGTCTCTAGAATGCCTGACTTCATATATTTTAAAAAATGATTCAGTCACAGTGGCCTCCAAGTTAGCAAATAATTAAACAGTAACTGGTGCTACTCCTGAAAAATATGACAACTTCCATTATCTGGATCATCTTTGACTATTTAAGGACTACGTATAGTAGGATTGTAGCTATTTTTGTCAATTTCACCTTTAGAAAAAGTCACATATTAAGCCCAGATTTGCAGTTGTACATCACAGATTTCCCTGAAATTATAAAGCTCTCTTTATTATCAAATGCCTATTTTCTTGATATGGGCAAGATTTTATAGGAGATTTGATCCGATTAGGTGAGATTAGGCCTTTGACACAGCCATCGATTCTTAGTCACATTTCATTAATCCGTTGACAGTGCTGTCATTGGGATCCCCTCAAATCCCTGGAAGATGGAATGTGTAAACTGGAAGCCTTAAATACATCTGAAAAACTGCAGTTTCATTTCACACGGCCTCAGACATACACCCAAAGAGCAGTTTCGAATTTGAGAGCATTGCCGAGTTCCTGGAAGAATTTCATCTTCCACCTCAATTCTGACTGCGAACAGCTGATGAGTTGTTAGGACTTGCTTCCCTGAAGGACTAGCCTATTGCCAATCAACCACACCCAACTTTGTTCTCAGTGGCCACAGAGAAGGGGAAAATTTTGGAGCAAGTATAGAAATAAAAGGTTACATTCCCCCAAACATTTTATAATTGGCAAGGTAAACCAAATTTTGAACCAAACCTTAACAGTGACCCTTTGAAAATACATCTCTGCTTTCTGGGGTGTGAGGTTCATTAGGGTCCTTATAAAAATGTCTTTACAAGCTTTAGTAGATGAATATTTTCCTCTTCTGCATATTTTCCCTTCTCCTTTTATTAAAAAAACAATGAAAGGCGAATGCCCTTTGGAAAAAAAATCAACCAAGGTGAAACCTGCAGCTTCCCTTTCACACACCAACTGCAATTACCCTTCTCAGAGGAAACTACTGTTAAAGTTTGGTGTATTCAGATTTTTTTAAAAATGAAAATCACATATTTGTGTATATATATGCATTTTTATAGCCAAGGAATTTTACTATGCTATTGCTTTTCATCTTGATGTTTTCACGCAACTATATAACATAGAATTATTCTTATAGCTCTATCTCATTTTTTTATTGAATGAGTATGCCGTAATTTTTTTTAGCTACTACTCTCCTGATAGACACTTAGGTACTTTATAAGCCCTGTTGTCTCTTCCTGCAGGTATCTGCAGCTCTGACATTTCTCTCCACCGCCACCTCTTCTATCTGGTCCAACCTGCCTTGCTGTGTGTGCCGGAGGTTTACAGCGGCCTCCTCACTGGTCTGCCAGTTTGGGCCCTCACCTCCATCCAGCCTACTCCCCGCTCTGTAGCCAGAGCGATCTGATTAAAGCATAAGTCAGATCACATCACCGCTCTGCTCAGAACCCTCTCATTCTTTCTCATCCCATTCCAAGGGAAAGCCAAGGTCATCTGACAATCAACCAGTTCCTATGCTCTCTGTTCCCGCTCTCACACTTGTCACTTCTCTGCCTCACCTCCTTCCTCATTTTTCCCTAGTTCACCCTGTTTCGGCCACACAGGTTTCTCTTCTGCTCCTTGTACGTGCTGGGCGCCATCCTCCCTCAGGGACTCTGCACCTGCTGTTCCCTCTACCCAGATCACTCTCCCTGAGACGCACAGGTGAGTCCCTCCCTCACCTCCTTCTCATCTTTACTCAAAGGTCCATTCTGAGTCAGGCCTTTCCTGCAACTGTATTAAAATCACACATAGACGCCCCACAAATTTCCTAGTCCCTTCTCACAATTTAACATTGTCTATTTAAATTATTTATTCTGTTTATTGTTTGTCTTTCCCTACAAGAACGTAAGTCCTATGAGGGAAAGAAAAACAAATTTAGATATTTGTTTACAGCTGATTCCCTAAAGTCTTGAACATAAAGAATAGTCAAAAAATATGTATGGAATGAACAAATGAGTTACAAATAGTGGTGAAATGGATGTCCTTATGGTCAATCCTACTATACTCGGGCAAAAAAAAAAATTGTAGAATAGATTCTTAGAAAAGGAATTACTAGTTCAAAGTGTAGACAGTTACGTGTTTATAGAATATGAACCTTCCAAGGAATCAATATCAGAAATATCTAAAATATTTTAGAAACAGAGTGAACACGAGAAACGTTTTTGGTGTTAAAAACTGTAAAAAATGGTTGTTGGTGAGGGGCCCAGACTGTGCTCGGCTCTGGCCAGTTGCATCAGATGACGCAGTAGAATTCTTGCCACGGGGAGAACACTGATGAATTTAATAACTGGAGTCATTTCTGGTGTTTATTTCCCTCGATTCACAGATCATCAGATGATTGGGCCAAAAAGCAAACTGGAAAGAAATCAAACGGTAAAAAACGGGTAAGCACTGAAGGAAGCAAAGGTCTGCGTGGTCCTGAATCCAGCGCGTCACGGCCCAGGGGCACTGTGATTTTAACCCTTAGGCACTCGGGGAATTTCCAACAGAAGGTCTTCATGGCTTGAGCGAGGCCACGCTCATCAGCTACTGTTTACATCTCAGTCGTGTCAAGCTGAGAAAAAGCATTCAACCCATCACACCACCCATTTCAAACCTGACTCCGTGTCAAATCCAGCGCTGCGCAATTAAATATAATTAGGAGCAGCTCAACTCCAAGCCATTCCCGCGATTCCAGTGTCACACTCGTCAAACGCCACTGCATTTGTTAGTGTAATTACATGATGAAGATTGCTTCAGGTCTGTGACCGAAGCACACACCCACAGGCATGTATACACATACACTCACACATGGGCACACTCACACACACACATGGACATACACAAAAGGATACCCTTATACACACACTCACACTCAGAGGACACATACACACAACATATCCACAGGCACATTCACACTCACACAAACCCATGAGGCCCACAAATATAGACACACACGTGGATACACATACACGCCACATAATACACACAGGCACACGCACAGATACACATACACTCACAAACACACACATGTACAATGTGCTTTTCCCAATTTTGCTAGGCAGCCTACAGATTTGTCTCTTTCTCGAGGCCTCTTCTCGTGAATACTCAAAGAAAGGTACAATCATAACCCCCAGCAGTGTGATCAGAACAGAGGAGTTTCTCACGATAACTGGTCTTCTGTGAGAGTTAATTCTTGGTGAAAACATTGACACACTTTTCGCCATTTCTCCATGGGCAGTTTCCCAAATGCAGTATGTGCCATGTGTGTTATTTGAATAATCTAATGCAACCACTGGAGACCCGAGACCCCAGTCTTGTGATGTCAGCCAGAGTGGAAGCGCAATAAACAGGGCAAAATCAGCTTAAAATGTGGGTTACCAAAGGAGAGCTGTCTTCACTCACAGATATGGATGGTGTCCTCGCGTATGCCACACACTTTGCTTGGCACTAGTGTGCCACGTGCTTCAGAATTCTACTCAATTTGGCTACTCACTATGTGTGGGAATTTAGGCTGCTCTTTCCGACAGTTTTCTCACTTCTAATTGTTCCCATCTTTAAATATCTCCCTTCCGCACAGATTTTGTGAAGATTATTCCAATGACCATTAACTCACATTTCCTGGAAGCATACGCATCAGTCACTGTGCTGAGAGTTTGGGAGGCTTTATCCTTTTGAACTCTCATCGCATTCCATGAGGTAGATACTATCACTCTTCTCATTTTACAGATTAAAACATAAGACGCAGAGAAGAAAAACAAATTGCCCAGACTCACTCAGCCAGTAGGTGATAGGGTTGAGAATGTAACTCCAGACCCTAAGTTCCTTCTCATTTTGCCCTACTGCAGTGCTTAACACAGTGCTTGTGCTTAACAAACAATAGCTATTATTATTATTCTCCAGGATCTATTTTCTCCGCCTACCTCACACGGTTGTTTTATCATCTAATGAAAAAATTCTGCATAAATGCAATGGGCTCTTACTATTTTTAGTGGAATCTGGGTTAATTAGGATCTTTCTCACTAGTCAATACACGCAAGTTTTTGAAAACTACACCTTAAAATCACTCCAAAACAGGAGATGTGCTGGAGGCGTTTTCATCAGCCTGCGCTTCTCTGCCCCGATCCCGCGCCAGCACAGGCAGTCCGGGAAGAGCAGCAGGCTCGGGGTCCCTGAAATGATTGCGTCACTCAGTTCGCACAGTCACTTGAGCTAACCCTTTTTCAAACTCTGAAAATGATTTTACAAATCACTTATCTTCGAGAAGTATTGACTCTGATAGAATGCAAAAAAATTACATGTTTTTAAAACCAAAAGATCCAGAGCCGGGTTTCTCCATTTTGGCACTATTGATCACTCTTTGTCGTGAGGCTGTCCTGTGCATCATAGGGTGTTTAGCAATATCCCAGGCCTCTGCCCACTTCAAGCCAGTAGCACACCTCATTCCCCTCCTGCCCAGTGTTAACAACCAAAAACGACTCCAGATATTGCTGAATATACCCTGGCGGAGGTGGGCAAAATTGATCCTGGTTGAGAACTATTGATCCAGAGCAACATTTTGAAATAATTATTTATAAGGTATTCTGTGAGATTTGCTATCAACTATTGCCCTGATATTCTAACAATGCTGGGTGGGGGTGGGGATGGGCGACAGTGATTTATTACAATGTAAGGTAGTGCCACATCTGCATTTTGAACCCAATGCCTACATTTATAAAGGTTTATGCAAAATTTACATTGCATAGAAGCCTATTATATATACTCTACCAGGATTTATCCAATTTGATACAAAGTTTATAGTCATAATATTAACGTTTATTGACTACTTACTATATGCCAAGGACTACGCAAAGGGAATTTACGTACATCATCTTAACCAATCGTTGTATTAAATCTTTTGTAGCTGTCATTGACTCCACCGTTAGGATGAGGAGAATGAGGCTTAGAGGGACACAATAACTTCATCAAAGCCACACAGATGGGACAGGGCTGGCCCTGGACTTAACCCTCAAAGCTCTCTGACTCCAAGGCCAGTGTTAACTATTACGCCATACCACTTAGTCATGGCATAACTTAGCCATGACCAAGAACTCCAAAGATAGAGGGGACAAGTGTCCATGGCTGAAGCAGCCTCTTTGAAGATATCCATTTGTTCCTTAAACAAGTAGCTACTGAGTACATACTCTGTGCCAACGGTTCTCCTAGGCACTGAGAGTGCACGTGTGGCAGAAAGGAGCTCATAGCATGGTCCAGACTGCTTTTCTATCATCTGCCTTGTCTACCGTGTACCCCACTATGCTTCAATTTTGCAAAGCTCAAATTATTCCCATGAGTATGAAGATATGACTATATCTTGCCTTAATACCCATCACCTTTAGGATGCTGAAAATGTGTACACTATCATTGAATATGAGTGTACAAAAGGCTAAGGAAAATCTTGCCAAGTAGCATCATGCAGACCTTAGAAAACGCTCGTCTTTGACCTTAAGTGCAAGCTTTGAGCAATCAGTTTGACTATATTCCACAAGATTTTTTTTCCTGTCCAATCTCCAACTTCAGCTTTGGATGGAAACATCACCACACTTCTAAACGTTGATAGACGTATGAGACTTTTTTTTTTGTTTGTCTGAGATTCTCTTGGGTACACAAGTCTGGAGCAAACTAGACCATTTCATACATAAAGAATAGGACCTCATTCTTCTGCAGGCAAAACTCCTTTGACATCAATGGTAGGCCAGGAACAAAGAATTAAACTGTGGATAACAGATTTCAGGTAATTACTTAGCCAGTGGCATAGAAGGTGACTAAGTTCTGTGCTTGGTGTGCAGATGATCAAATAGTGTCAATTTTCCCTTTTAGTGGCAAGACTGCCAAGGAATAAGAAATAGGGAAAAGAAGAGAGAGAAAGAGGGAGCCAGGGAAGGAAGGAGGGAGGATGGAAAAGAGTGCAATGAGAGAGAGAAAGAGAGAGAGAGAGCTCTCCATCCCAGTGCCCTGGGAAGATGGTTAACAGATTGCTAGCACACGAAAGAGAAAGTGAGCTAGATGGCTTTAAAAAGCTTTGTCAACAGATTCAAACCTGTTTAGGGACTCTGAGGTGGTAAAAGGGGGGAAATGATGCCCTAGCCATATTTGGAGAAATTGTGTATTTGCATATTTATTGCTGCAGGAATTCAAATTTCTTTTTATGGCATTTCTTAACATTTACAGACAGAACAGAAGTGTGAACAGTGGGGAGGCAATTTATTTCTCCTTCATAGGCTGCAACTCAATTTGGGGAAGAAAAAGTCCAGCTTTCAAGAGCAACAAGATTAAATTCACACTGGCTGCTCTGGGCAAGTTGGACTGCTGGTCGTGATCACTTCTTGTGCCACTTGGCAAGTGGATGGTAAAATAGCCACGCCATCACTTCTTCACAGTATTTTCTGAATAGCCCTAACCACTCCCTCCCCCATGATAACGTGTTTATTGGTCAACTAAGTTAGAGAACACTGCCTACATTATTTTCCTCTGGAAAGTCACAATACATGCTTGTACGTTAAAGGCTCTGAAAAGTCCTGCAATAAAGATAATAATCTGACTTTTGTTACTCAAGATTGTCCCAATCCTGTTTGAACACGAAATGCTTTTCTGATGACTCATTTTATTACATCTTAAAGCAAAGGTGTGCTCTAACAACATTTTAGGAAATTGTGGCTTATATGATTTGCTTGAGTTTCAGATCACAACTACTGTATTTATACAAACCAAACAGATCGAGACAGATTAAATAAACAAGTAATCATTAAACTGCTTTAAAGGTGTTATAGAGTATTTGCTCTCATGAATAGAAATGAGTCAGAGTCATGTAAATACGTTAGTTGCCAAATCATAATAGTTACAATTTACTGAGTACTCACTATGTACAGGAAATAGACACTTCAAGTATCTTATCTGATCCCAATGATAACAGTGAGAAACGGGTATTTTTAGCCCTGTTTTATGGATGAAGAGACTAAGGCTATGAGAATTTAAGTAACTTGCCTCAGTGGTATAGCCAGGATATAACAGATTCCACATTTGAATCCAGGTCTCAGTTCGAATCATATGCTCTCAACGATCTTGCTTCTTTCTCTTCCACAGAGCACAGCCATTCACAAAGAGGACCCAGATAAAGAGGAACTCGCATTTATTGGATACTTAGTATGTGTTCTCTGTCAGAAGGTTGGCACACACCAGTCCTCGTTTCATACATATTTCCCACCTGGAATGATAACTGATTTTACAGTGAAGACACACAGATCTGCAGGACTGCGAGAGCTCCCATTCCTTCTATTACATACAAAATCTCAACCAAAGTCGCTTTGGAGAAATATGATTCAAATCCAGCCCTAAACTTCAATATTTTAATTTTCTATTTTAATTAGGTGGAAATAAAATAGTACTTTCATAGCCGTAGCCCAAATCAATGTAATACTCCATTGGAGTTAATAAAATCAAGTGTTTGGGCCATGTGTACTTTTGGATAACTTAATTCTAACCCTTAAGAATCTGTTTCTAAAACTTGCATCATAAAGATATTAGCACAAACCTTCCTGGGGTCTGTAAATACATAGATGAAAGGAAGAGACTTTAATAGTCTACATGTTTTTCCCCTGATGAGCATCTTGGATAGGCTTTTCAATTACCTGAGAAATGAAGTAAGATCCAGCCAACACAGTGACCACTGCCTTGGAAAAGGAGGCCAAATTTACAGCCAGAAGCAAAATTTAGAGAAGGAATCCATACAACAAGGAAAAAGAAAGCTGTCTGGCAAGATGTAAAGAAATTTATTTTGCATTATAACTCTAGGCACCTGTTAATCACTCATCATCCTGGATACCACCTAAGAAAACTAGAAATCCAACTCTGCCCTTTGCAGATTACAGTATATGAAAGATCTTCCTAGAGAACACTGTCACTGGTCAGATAACATGTACACTATGGAATGAACAAATCAATTATCATCTAAGAGAAATCTCAGATTATTTTTAATACCTAGGATCCTCTTCTGGCAAAAGCACATTGAGTCTGCTTTGTAGTGAGCCCTTCCCCTGCTGGGAAGAGCGCTGTAGAACTATCAGTGCCCTGCCTCCCCTGATAAAGGGGTTGATCTATGACCCTACATAATCTTATTAGACACTTTTTGCTTTGAGTATGGAAACTTTAAGGAAATTATTCCGAAACAACACAGAGCAAGCATAGGCTGATTCTCTCCTCTGGTAGCATCCTAAAGTAACAGCCCATCAGTTCTGGCAATGACTCCCCTCGCCCCATCAACTTTCCTGACTCTTGTCTTTTTCCAGACCTGATTCCACAGCTTTCCCTTGGAACCTGTTAGGTCCCTTATTTCCATTCAATGGATTATTTTTCTGCTTAAGATTACAAGGTATGCTTTCTGTTGCTTGCAACCAAAGAACTGTAACTTACGTAGTTCCAGATCAGTAACTTTATAAAAATGTAGTAATGCACTTGACGAAAGAAAAGAGAGTGAAATAAAACAAAGATGACTCTATAGTCATTCTAATAAACATCATAGCCTGCCTACAATTAAACAAGCAGGAAAGTGGATCAACACTCAGATTGAATAAGGAAGAATTCGGTCATAAATTCTATCTTCCTACCTCTGGAGACATCTGGGTCTCTCGTTTTCCTATCAGATCACTCCGTGTGTGGCAAAATTCCAGGAAGGGAATGTGTAGAAAGAAGGGAGCAAAAGAAGAAATGAAGGTAAGGGTGGACTCTGAGCCCTCTTTTTTAATATTTTCATTTCTTGATTTTTAAATAGAAGTACACACGTAAAAATATTAGAACAGAAAGCTTTAAAATAAGCAAAAGTCTGCCTCTCTTTTCAACTACTCCTTTGTGTTAGTTGGCTAGGGCTTACCATAACAAAGCATCACAAACTTTTAAGGTGACAAACGATAGAAATTTATTTTCTCCTAGTTCGGGAGAAACTAAAGTCTGAGGTCAAGGTTAGCTTCTCTTGAGGGCCTCTCTCCTTGGCTTGTAGACGGCTTTCTTTTCTCTGTGTCTGAACATCATATGCTCTGTGTGTGTGTGTGTGTTCAAATTTCCTCTTCTCACAAGAACACAACAGATACTGGATTAGGGCCCACTTCGATGACCTTATTTTAACTTAACTGCCTCTTCAAAGACCCCATCTCCAAACATGGTCACATTCTGTGCTGCTGGGTAACAAATGAAATTTAGGAGGGACTATAAATTTGGGGGGACACAATTCAGCCCATAACATGCCTTGCCCAGTGCCAATCCATCATCTCTCAAGGTCACCGTTGTTCAACAAGTTTGTTTCTTTCCGTTTAAAAATTGTATAATGTGCCCACAGGGGCCGGCTCCATGGCCGAGTGGTTAAGTTCTTGCTCTCTGATGCAGGCAGCCCAGTGTTTTGTCGGTTCGAATCCTGGGCGCAGACATGGTACCGCTCGTCAAGCCACGCTGAGGTGGCGTCCCACATGCCACAACTAGAAGAACCCACAACTAAGAATATGCAACTATGTACCTGGGGGCTTTGGGGAGAAAAAGGAAAAAAATAAAATCTTTTTAAAAAAATTGTATAATGTGCCCACAAATATATATACATGTATGATTTTGAAAAAAAAAAAACTATACAAATAGGATCGCACTAAACACATTTCGTGCACTTGGTCTTTTCACTCAAAGCTCAATTTTGGAAATGTTTTTCCTCTAAAGACATGCAGACCCACGTTATTCTTTTTGGAAGTCTAGTCTACTTCTTGACTCCACCCTTGGAATTAGACCTGTGAAAAGCTCTTGATCCAGCACACACCCCTCTTTTTTCCATTGGGAAAGGAGTGCGGCAGTGAGGTTTCTTTGAGCACAAGTACCAGGAAGTTACTCTAGTAACCTAAGCAAAAGAAACTATATTAGCAGCTATTGGAATCTTGTCGACTCACTCCTGCCAGGAGGCTGGACGCCTTGGATAGAACTTGGCAGGAACTGAGGAAGCTCCAAAGGGCCAGGAAGCAGGAAGTGCAGTAATGACCCTGTAGAAGGTACTGTTTGATCAGGGAACTGCTGCTGAAATGAAAGAACTCTAACCCTAGGCTCTTGAATACAATAACACTGCCACATGTGGCAACTGAGCATTGAAATGTAGCTGGTCTGAAAAGAGATGTGCTGTAAGTATATGACACACACCAGATTTCAAAGACTTAGTACAAGGAAAAGAATGTAAAAGCCTTCATGAATAATTTTTATAATGATTAAATGTTAAAATGATATTTTGGATTAAATAAAATATAAAATTAAAAATAATTAAAACTTTTAATTTTTGATAGTGGCTTTTGGAAAATTTTAAATGATAGGTGTAGCTTGCATTTATGACTTGAATTGTATTCTACTGGACCACGTGCACTAACCATTTCTTCTTTCCTTGCTGAAAAGCCAAAACTCTAGTATAAAGAATCCAGTTGGCCAAATTTAGGTCACATGCCTGGTCTCCCGGCAGTACCAACGTGGCACTGGCTTCCAGGTTTATTGTCTCCCCACGATTGCATACAACTGGAGAGAATTAATGCCTGAAGGGAAATTAAGGTGATGAGAAAGAAGATGCAAAAGATGCTAAACATCCAATATACGAGGTTAGTGCCTGGCACATATTAGGCATTTTAAATTTATCTGTTGAAATGAATGAGTAAACGAATGAGTAGACAAATGGCACAGACGTGGCTACTTTCTCCTCTCACTGTGCCCTCTTCTTCCTCACGTCCCCACTTCCATCCTGGACCTAGAGGAAGCCACATTTCAAATTATAAATAACTCCATATTGCTGCTTTCACGAATTACATATTTTGTGCTATTTATCCAAGTTATCATTTTGTGGAGGAGTACACTAATTGCTGTTATGACTCATTCGTTTTGCTCATCAATTGAGTGAACTTTTACTGAGCTCATCACAAAGCCACTTCTGAGACCTCTTCTTTTCCCTGTCTCTACTCACGCCTTCAGTGATCTCATTCAGTTTCCTAGCTTTAAATACCAAACATCATATGATATTTAGATTTAAATATCATATATATTGATAACTTCCCAATTCGTCTTTCTGGTCCAGACCTCTCTCTCAAATTCTAGACCCTGCCAAATGTCCTACTGCCTACTTGGCATCTCCACTTGGATGACTAATAGACATCTCAAACTCAACTTGTCCAAAACGGAAATGAAACCACTTCCTCCTGCAGCCTTCCCCATCTCAGGAAACAGTGCTTCATCTTTCAGTTGGTCAGGCCAAAAAATCTTGGAGCCATCCCTGACTCCTCCTTTCTGTCACAGTCCACATGTAACCTGCAGGAAATCTTGTTGGCTCCACAATCAAACACATCCCGAGTCTGACCCCTTCTCACCATCTCCGCTGCCCAGCTCTGGTCCAGCGCCCTCATTTCACCAGGATTGCTGCAGTAATCTCCTAACCAGTCTTTCTGCTTCAGCCCTTGCCTGCTAACATTGTATTTTCAACCAGCTTCCAGAAGGTTCCTTTTTCTTCCAGCTTTATTGAGATACAATTGACATAATGTTGTATTTGTTTCAGGTATACAACATAATGACTCGATATATGTATACATTGCAAAGTGATTACCACAATAAGTTTAGTTAACATTCATCACCTCACATAGTTCTAATTTTTTTTCTTGTGGTGAGAACTTTTAAGATCTACTCTCTTAGCAACTTCCAAATATGCAGTACAATGTTGTTAACCATAGGCCAGAGGACCTCACTCGGCACCTCAGCGCTCTTGATCACCTTGAACCTGCTTTCCTTTTCTCTTTCCTATCACACTTTTCACTTTTGAATGTACGATACTTACAATAACATATTAATTTACTTATCTATTTCATTTATTCTTCTTTACCTGACTTATCCTCCTTCAATGTAAATTCCGTAAGTAAAAGGAATTTTTTTTCCTATTTTGTTTATTGATATATCTTAAGTGTCTAGAGAAGTGCCTGGCACATAGTAGGTCTTCACCAATTATTTGTGGAATGAATGAATCAATGACTCTGAAACGAAAGACGAAGAATCCGCCCTCAAGAAATTTGCAATCTAATAATTTTGTCTTCCTAAAAGTCAATCCTCATTAAAATTACCCTCTGCTAATAATGAATTTTCATTCTTAGCTCAAGTGAACTGTATCTTACCCATCACAAGAAAGGAACTGCTCAAGGTCATTTGAAGGACAAATGGGAAATACACATTTTTATTTCACCAAAAAGAGATCTGTTGGCTGTTCTCAGCCCCTTTTATGCAAGCAGAAGCCTCAGCCCCTTCTCTATTTGCCTTGCCATGTTAAAGGACCTGATCTGTGTAGATACTAGATAATGACCTAGAACATTATCGTGACCACAATCCTGTATCTAACATGAAGAAGATGCGTTTGCATTTTATGATGCTGAATACTCACCCATTTCATGACCTTACCATCTGTTTCCATCTGTGGAAAATTTCAAACGACCAAATAACATTAAAATCACCTAAAAGAGTTTCTTTATTAGTTATAAACTTTTACAATTCAATTTAAAAAGTTTATAGCCCTTAACGCTGCGAGAACTGCCATTTTCCAAAGCACCATTCTGCTCTTTATCACTGGGATCTGACAGCAGCTCTGACCTTTTCTAACATCTTTACTGAAAGGAGAAGATTTGAAAAATAGATAATAAATAACCAAGGCTTTATTGATATTATAATGTGTAATAGTTAAAACAGGTTATGGTTATTAGACCATGGGAAATGATGTCTTCTTACATAATTATCTGTTCCCCATAGGCTGGCTTCTTTTACTGACAAAACATCTTTTATGAGTTTTAAAACTTGCAGAGCCAATAAAACTGTGCAAGAACAAGCTGGATTGCACCCTGCTCAACACATGATCATCAGAATTGTCAGCCAAATTCCAATGCTAGACCTGTTCTCAGAGAGGGAGAGCACCGCTGGGAGCTTCAGCTCCTGGAGTACATCTGGGAGCGAGGCCCCCTCTTAGGGGAAAAAAATCTATGATGCCAAAGAAGCGCCATTTTCCATTGATAGTGGTAAAAGGAGCACTAGTCTAAGGATTTGTCCAAGGACATTCCTATTTGTTCAAAATCGAGAATCATAAGTAGGGGAGGAAAAAGAGGGTCTTTTCCCAACCCCTCCCAACTCACAGCAATCTAATTAGTATCGACACCACTCCAGGTGTTGGTAAGCTCAGGTTCCTCTCATGCATCCAGGAACTAAAGCCGTGGACAAGGGAAAAGGTAACAGATGCCTCGATCTCCACTGCCTCTAAATATTGCCTGTCGGGGCCAGCTTGCTGGCATCGTGGCTAAGTTCACGCACTCTGCTTTGGTGGCTCGGGGTTCATGGGTCTGGATCCTGGGCACAGACCTACACACCACTCATCAAGCCATGCTGTGCTGGCATCCCACATACAAAGTAGAGGAAAATTGGCACAGATGTTAGCTCAGCAACACTCTTCCTCACCAAAAATAAATAAATAAATAAATAAATAAATCTTGCCTGCTAGATCCATGTCCTCGAGTCCTCATGTATCTCTTCCTATTCCCACAGCACCTAAGGCACAAATCAGATGCAAGAACTGTTTTGTAAGTTTAACCAATAAGCTTAGGTTCAACCCTTTAATTACTATACTTTGTAATAATTATTGACATCAGATCCGGCAAATGCTCCCCTCCTTTTTTTTTTGTTCTTTGTCAAATAGTTTTGGACTTTTTTTTATTCTTCCAAATGAATTTTACAACACATTTTAGGTTCCCTGAACAATCCTGTTCAGTGTGTTTCCAACTAAAATGTCAATTTATGGATGGACTTGGGGGAATTAGCATCTTACAATAATGTTTTCTCATTTATGAACATGCTCTCCATGAAATTCAGGTGAATGAAGATAGCTATTAAATAGCTCATTATGTCTAACAATTGAATCCTGTTATCACAAATTATAGTAAATATTATTCAGAAACGTGTACTCCACAATGCAATAATAAAGTCCATACAGGAAGCATCAAAGAACTTTTTGCTACAGGTAGATCTTACTATGCTGATAAGCTTCGGAGAAAGACAAGGGATCGAGTTGTGATAAGTTAATTCTTCCTAAACAAAAGGTTATCAGAGAAGGTGTCCAGACTTCTTCAGCAGTAAACATATGTATAAATATAAATACAGTGCTTGGCAATGGCTATTTTAAAATAAAAGAAAATGTGTGGCTAAGGGATGACAGTTTTATTGTATCTACTTGAAAGTGATTCCAGATTCTACAAATGGCAAGGTTCTCTAGGGTAACGCAAAGTCGTTCTGGTTAATTTTCTGAGAAGATAATGTAAACTCATTTGTTAATCTTATTGACTACTAGGGTCATATCTTACTTAACAAAAAAAGAACAGCCTGTTTATTTCTTGAAGCAGTAAAGGTTTTGAATCTGTGCTGAAGAGAAATTTACATACAGCATCTCCAGAGAAAGTTTATTGGAGCAAATAATCTCTGAAATAGAGCTCCCCTTCCAGAATCTCATAGAAGTTGAGATTTATATCTGCAGTTCAATAAGCAATGGCATTTTCATTTTGTTTGCTTATTAGCCTTGTTTCACCAAAAAGAAGAAAATACAAAATTTAATATTGGGATGATGCAAAGTTTTTTAATAAATAAAAAATCTAAAGTCATAAGATCACCAAATATTTAAAAATGCAAGATAAATCAATGCATGAATAAGTGTACAGATTTGGTCACATATTTGTATTTTAAAATTTACCATGTAACACACAATAATCAGTAAACCAAATACCCTGGTTTTAAAACTAACATTTCTTATGCTTTTCTGAATTTCACAAAAACAGTGCTAGCTATTCCATTACAGATGATGAGTGATGAATTACAGACAGAAAGATGCATAAATACACAGCAGGAGAGAGAGAGAGAGAAATAATAGGATTTTGGAAATTTCTTTCTAAAAACTGATTGGAGTGGAATTACATTCTATTATTTCTATTTCTTTGATATAGATGCTGAAAAAAAATTATTGCTGGGAACTTTAGCAGAAAAAGGAGTCAAGTGCAGATATGAACACGGCACATAAGACCCCTCATTTGCAGAAATATTGCAGCAAGCATGGAGAATTTCCCCAGAACACAGAATGGTCATGCGGCATGTTGGAGACAATCTTATCTATATCTTAAGAAACAGAGTGACTTCTACTGATTCCTGGGCTCTACCTATTTGCATTTACATTTTTGGAATACATTTATCTTTTGTCTCCTTCCACCCACTGCTAAATTATGCATGATGGTGCTGAGAGGACGGCATCTTTAAAGGGTTTTCTCTATCTAGTTTGTTTACTCCAACTTCCTTGAGGAAGTTCTCTCATCAACCTCATCCCAGGAAAGGATTTAAGTGACCTTTTCACCCCAGGAAAACAGCATTCATATTTGAAATCTTGACCTTAGTAAATACTTTATTTCCCTCTTCCCAGATCACACCTTTATTCGCTCACTGAAATTACCTATATGCATTTGTCTCCCTAATTATATTGCCAACTCCTTCAAATGTGACGATTATGGATGCATTTTTGTATCTCCCCCCTCAACACAGTTCCTTGTGCATTGTAAGAGACCCAAGTGACATTTATTGAATCAGCCCATTATACCTATGAGCCTTTTTTTGCTGCAGATATTCCAGCTATGATTATGAATGAGACATGCCCATATTTCCAAACCCATTTCCCTTTTAACATCTTCACCCTGGTTCCCTGTGTTTAGAAGAATCTTCTCTCCATATGATCCACTCTTTCCATCTTTCCATCACACCATGAGGTCTCTGCTCCAAAGTCACCTCCTTAAAGAGGTCTTCCCTAACCCCCACGTCCAGAGGAGCTCCCCAGCTCTGCCCCAGGCCCACTGTAGCCCTTTAAGCTATTTTATTTTCCTCCCTCTCATTTATTACTGCCTGAAATTCGGTTATTTATTTGCATCCTTATTTTGCTGTCTTCCCCCAGCACCGTAAGGAAAGCTCTGTGAGGTCAGTGATTTACTCTGCTTATTCAACCGAGGCCCAGCAGGTGAGCACTGAACACTTGCTGAATAAGGGCTGGATGCTCAAATAAAAACTAAAAAGTTTTATTTGGCCGGCTTCTCCCAACAGATTGTGAATCTGAGAGCAACACCCACGTATTGAACCCTTACTGTGTCAGGCACAGAACCAGGGGCTTTACATGTTTATATGCACATTTTCGATCTTTGCCACAACCCCCTGACGTAGATATATTAGTCACATTGTATGGATGAGGAAGCTTAAGCCAAAAGAAGAGAGGCATCTAGTAAGCAGCAATACTCGGATTTGGAGTCAAATCCCACTGGCTCTAACATTTACATTCTTTTTTTTCTTTTGTTGGGGGGGGTGGGGGTGAGGAAAATTGGCCCTGAGCCAACATCTGTTGCCAATCTTCCTCTTTTCTTTTTCCTCCCCAAAGCCCCAGTGCATAGTTGTATATCCTAGTTATAGGTCATTCTAGTTCTTCTATGTGGGACGCTGCCACAGCATGGCTTGATGAGCAGTGTGTAGGTCCGCACCCAGGATCTGAACCCGCAAACCCTAGGCTGCCGAACTGGAGCACGTGAACTTAACCACTCAGCCACAGGGCCAGCTCCTAACACCAACATTATTTATACTAACAATTCTACTTTTCCTACAAAGCTCATTCTCTCCCCTGAAAGCAATTTCCTGAGAGAAATGCCAAAATAATTTTGAACAAACAACATTTTCAAAATAAGCAGGACTGACCATAAAACTTGTGAGTCCCAATGCAAAATGAAAATATGCGGTCATATCTGCTTAAAAATTATTAAATATCTGAAGACAGTGACACTGGAGCATTAAACTAAACATTCCATTGTATTCTAGGCCCTTCTGAGCATGGGGCCCTGTGTGATGGCCCAAGTCACAGTGCGAGGAAGACAGCCCTGGAAATGTGACTATGTCCTTTCATGTGACTAATTTGGAAGGGATGGTGCTTTGGGGAATGTCCATCAAAAACTAAGCAAGCATCTCTCTAATAACTCTTTTCCCTGCATTTCCCCTTAGCTCTATGACCATGTTGGCAAAACGTAGCAGTGATTTTAGCACAGTTTTCTCATGGTAATTAGGTTCCTGCAAATTCCATTTGGTTTCCAGTTTGTAAGAGGAAGAATGAAAATTTGATTATGGGCTCCTCAGGCCTGAACAGGTGTCAAAATAATTTTTCCAAACCAGAAGGTAAAGCTTCCTGACTAGCCAACTCTCAGTTTCTGTGCTAAAGCCCTCAGCTGCTGAGATGATCTCTGCCTGAGATACAGAGGCATTGAAACAGGAATGGGAGGGTGTGGATTTATCTCTGCCTAGGATCTCTCTTTGGCTCTTTAGCCCTACATGGTTGCCGCTCACTGGGGTGCCATCCTCAGGCCCCTTTCCTAAACCTTTCTGCAGTTTCCTCATGTAGAGGCTCGGAAGCCTCCGCTGTCGTCTATATGCTGTGGGCCCCTGCCATATAGCTCTAACCTCGATTTCTCAGCTTTGAACATCTCTACCTGAATGCCCCTCCAGAATCTTAAAAGAGAAAGCTATACCCAGCTCTCTCCTAACCTCAGTACACAATGGGTTCCAGATAGATGTTTGTTGAACAGAATTGAACCCCAGAATGCCCACCTCCTCTGATTTTCCCACTCATTCATTCAACATATATTTGTCAAACTCCCATGCGCCACTATAGTGGGTTGAATAGTGGCCCCCTCCTCAAAGATACACTCACATAAAACCTATAAATATGACCTAATTTGGAAAAAGGGTCTTTGCAGATATGATTAAGTTAAAGATCTCAAGATGAGAGGGTCCTAGGTTAGGGTGGGCTCCAAATCCAGTGACGGGTATCCTTGTAAGAGACAGAAAAGAACAAAGGCCCTCAGAGATACAGGGAAGAAGGCATGTGAAGACAGAGGCAGAGAGTGGACTGATGTGGCCGCAAACCATGGAATGCCAGGAGGAACCAAAAGCTGGCAGAGGCCAGGAACAATTCTCTAGAGTCTTTGAACAGAGCATGGCCCGCCCACATCTTGAGTTCAGACTTCAGGCCTCCAGCCTGTGAGACAATAAACTCCTGTAGCTTCAAACCACCAAGTTTGCAGCAATTTGTCGTGACAATCCTATGAAACTAAGACTGCCATGTTCTCTTAGGATCAAGCCAACAGTAAAATAAATAAGCAGGTAAATATATGATATAATGTCTGGTTGTACTAAGTGTTATAAATAGGCTTGCCAGATAAAATTCGGGACACTCAGTTAAATTTGAATGTCAGATAAAGAACAAATAATTTTTTAGTCAAAATATGTCCCAAATCCTACATGTGACATACTTTGACTAAAAAATTATTTGCTCTTTATCTGACTTTTGGAGCTAAGTGGACATCCTGTATTTTGATTTGCTAAATCTATCAACTCTAGTTATGAATAAAGACAGAGTGGAGGCCAAGTTCTGGGTAGGCCGGAATGGGGGAAGTTCTTTTAATTAGGGTGGTTATGGAAGGCCTCTCTGATGAGGGATGTTTGGACAGATACCCGAATAAAATCAGAGGGTGAGTCATGCAACCATCAGAGGAAGAATGTTCCAGGCCCAGAAACCAAGGACAAAGGATGAGGTGGGATGGTTGAGCTGCATTGAGCTTTGTTCAACAATACTGACGGCAAGGTAGCGAATCTCATTCTCTCCTGAAATCCAAAACGTTCCTAAACTAAAAACAAGAAATCTGTGTTCAAGTATTCACCAAGCTATTGATCTCAGCTTTTAACGAGCTGGACTTAGATTATTTAGATGTCAAGGAGGTCTGGTGTCTAAGTTTTATGATCCTCTTAAATAACCATAGGCAATCCACCAAGCAATAAAACCACGCGAGGCAGCAGAGAGTTGCCATAGTAGGAAATGTTGGCATATAATTATAGCAAACCTCAATATTTATGTGCTTTTCCTCTGCAACAGATTCAGTAACAATATCTTAAGCTATTTTACGGACTTTGAAATTTCTGGTGCTATTGGCATTCATTCACAGGGAGGTTTTATTTAACTTTAAAAGTTTTTTTTCCAAATTACAAAAATGCATGCACATCCGCACAAACACTTGGATGCAAATGTTCACAGCAGCACTATTCATAATAGCCAAAAAGTGGAAACTCCAAATGTAAAGTTACTAAATTTACTAAATAAAAACACTAACTGTTTGGTTACATTCGAATTTTAGATAAACAGTGAATCAGTTTTCACATAAGTATGCTGTATTTAATCTGGCAGCCTCACCCAAATGTCCATGAACTGGTAAATGGATAAACAAAATGAGCAATCTCCATACAATGGAATACTCTTTAGCCATATAAAGGAATGAGGTACTGAGACGTGTTGCAACATGTATGAACCTCAAAAACATTATGCTAAGTGACAAAAGGCAGACACAAAAGACCACATGTTGTATGTTTCCATTATATGAAATGCCCAGAAAAAGCCGATCTATAGCAACAGAAGGTAGATTCATGTTTGCATGGGGCTGAGGGTAGGAATGGGATAAATTGTAATCAGGCGTGAGGCTTTTTATTGGGATGATGCAATATCTCAGAAATGGATTATGGTGATGGTTGCCCAACTTGGTAAATTTACTAAGACTTTTAATCGTACACGTCAATGGTTGAGAAATTACATCTCAATAACGTTTAAAACATATGCGCTCATTGTGACAAGTGAAATAGTACAGATATATGCAAAAACATTTAACATTTCTGTCTCCTTCCTCCTTTAGGTAACCAATGTTATAACAAGGTTTGGTGCCTCTCCTTCCACACATATGTGTATTTTTAGCTCATACAATAAGAGCGAATACATATGTACCTCCTATACATACTACTCTGCAACTTGTATTTGTCATTTAATATCTCATGGACATACCTTTGGTCAATCTACAGAGACCTACAACATTCTTTCAAACACTTACATGATATTCCATACAAAGATATCTTACAATTTATTCAAACATCCTTTCACTTATTGATGATTTAAATTTTTCTCTTTCCTTCCTCTCTTCCTCCCTGTCTCCATCCCATCTTTCTCTCTCTTCTTCTTTCTTGTTCTTTCTTCTTTTTGCCCTTTTAATTTTTTTCTTTCCTTTTTTTGAGGAAGATTAGCCCTGAGCTAACATCTGCTACCAATCCTCCTCTTTTTTGCTAAGGAAGACTGGCCCTGAGCTAACATCTGTGCCCATCTTCCTCTACTTTATATGTGGAGCGCCTGCCACAGCATGGCTTGCCAAGTGGTGCCATGTCCACACCCGGGATCTGAACCGGCGAACCCCAGGCCGCCAAAGTGGAACGTGGGCACTTAACCAATGCACCACTAGGCTGGCCCCCTTTTTGCCTTTTTAAACTATGCTTCAATAAACACTCTTGAACATATATTAAAGGGAGTCACTTAAAATTAATTAAAGGTTTAAGAATGAATAAAGAATGTCAAGATATTGAAGCATCATTAAAAGTCAGACATTTTACCTTATGTTGATACTGTGCTCTTTGATTAATTTAGACTTTGTATCAAGTGATGAAAAGGTTAAATTATGCATCCACCGTCACAAACATTTGTTCTTTATTTTAAACACACAAATATGCATTTGTGGCCTGGACACCAGTTGAGGCATATTTCTCAAATATAACAGGCACGTACTAACATGAGATTGAAGTTTTAAAATACAATATCAGTGGGCTGTGGGATTCTAATTCTTTTATCAAAAGCTAGACACAGAGATAAATCGATTAAAAAGTACAGAATTGTTTATCACATCTCTGGGCACACACCAAAACACATGGGGGAAAGCTAAAGAAGTACAAACAATGACAGACTTTATCATGAACTAGGCAATTTATGTGCATCATTATGTTATTCATATAGACAAGAGGTAAACACTGTTGTCGCATCCATTTTCCAGATGGGGGAGCTGAGACTCATGGTGCCTTCCTCAACATCACATAAACAACAGAATCAGGACTGGAACACAGGCTCCAAATACCAAGCTCTTCGTGAATACACACTACTGCTCCATGGAAGAAGTATTTTGGCTAAATGTTTCTAATAATCTGCTCTGCCCACGGATATAATGGGAATCTTGGGACACCAAGTTAAATAGAACATCATTCCTATCCTCCAGGAGCAGAGCCTAGCGAGAAAAACAGGCACATAAACAGAAAAATCACAGCCAGTATGGTAAAGCGATGGTAAATACTGAGTGCGCAAAGTAGGGGTACCCTCACCTGGATCATGCAAGGCTCCTAAGGTGACTTCTGAGTTGAGTTTTTAAAGACCCTAGCCACGCACAATGGGAGGAAGAAGGATAGCATTCCAGGCAGAGGGAGTCACATGAGAAAAGGCTCAGAGACATGCTGAAGAGCGAGAGGAATGACAGGTCGAAAATCTTCTGGAGGGTAAATTATGAGGCAATAACAGAGAGGATATTAATGAATTATTTGGGATGCATTCAGCTGCAAAGAAGAGAAAAATCTATCTAAATAAGGGACATATACAGTAAGGAATGTATTATTCTATTGAACAAAATGTCTGGAGGTAGGGCAGTTCATGAATACTTAATTTAAGGTTCCAAAACTGTCTTTAAAGACTCAGCTTTTTACCATCTTTCTGTATTGCCATCCTCAGGATATTGGCTTTGGCCCTCAGGCCTTACACTTCTGGTCTCAAGATGGCTGCCACAGTTTCAGGCATTTCTTCCTTTCGTAACTATATCCAGGGGAACATGGGAGAAATTCTCTAAATTGACAAGAACCACCCAAGGAGACCAGCCCTTGTGTCTGTTGGTTAAAAGGGGGTTACAAGATTCTGCCTAACCCAGTCATCCAACAGAAGGAGTGAGACCACCACATCACAACTGGTTTGGATCAATCAAGCTTCACTCAGCTTCCTCTAATGGGCATGGCCAATGGTGGAGGGAAAAAATGGGGTTCTGCTACCAAGGGAGAAAGTGGGGAGTGGCTTTGCCACAAGCAGTTAGGGATACAGCCAAGGGCTAAAAATAAAGGAGCTTGGATATTACCATATAGCTCAGTTTTCCTAACTGTCAGTCATATAAACACTATCTTTGCAGCTTTTTGCTATATTCATGCATTATTAAATTTCACAACTTATCTCCTTTATAACTTTGCCATATCTCTAAACTATCTATAACATCGCTTACTTGATATTTCTTTTTAAATTATCCCATTTTATACATAAATAGGTTTGAAAAGAAAATTTTACATTATTCTCCAAATGAAAGCCCATATATAACGTTCCATAAATCACAGGCAAATGTTTACATATTTATACTATGAATAATTTATATCAATTAAATAATTTATATGTATTTATATTGATAAATAACTATATAAATATATTTTAATTTTATTATATTTATTATATCAACATAACATAAATATATAATGTAATAACTATAATATGAATATATTTTAATATATAATATAAAATGTGATCTATATGTATATACACAAATTGTGGTAATCTCTAAGAAAACATCGAAGAGCCCAACCATAAATGTACATAGCCAATCTTTTACAGCTTTGGGTGCTTTACGCCTTTTGGGAAAATGCCTATAAAACAATGGTTTCTGCTTTATCCCCAGGGCACGAAAAAATATTAATCACTACTGGAGAAGCCAGGGCATAAAATATGTATCATCTTCATTCTCCTTTTATATTGGATCTAAATCTTAATCAGCAAGTAAAGGGGCTCTTTGGTTGTTGATTTGGTCATTTCAGGCAAAAAGAAAATCTTGTGAATGTTTTAATTCTGCAGAGGCTTCTCCCGTATATTTATGCACTACCACCAAGTTGAGAATTAATTTAATATCTCTAGTCTTGAACTTTCTGGAAACCCTGACCAGTATAGCCACCATCTTTTTGCAATGCATTTCAACCTCTGTATTTTCAGATACCTCAAGCTGAATGGATTTAAAATGAAATTAATCATTATCCCTGCAAAATAGCCCTTCATTCCCTGCTGATATGACTTTTAATTCAATAACAACTATGATACTACTAGATTATATGTAATTACCCATTCTGTGCAAGATTTTGTAATAAACGTTTGACAATCATTGTCTCAGTTAATCATAACAGACTCAGCATGAAACTTACCATCTTATAGAACACTGTTCTTTAGAAAAACTTGTAGGGGCCGGCTCCATGGCCGAGTGGTTAAGTTCGCGGGCTCCGCTGCGGCGGCCCAGGGTTCGGATCCTGGGCGCGGACATGGCACTGCTTGTCAGGCCACGTTGAGGCGGCGTCCCACATCCCACAAGTAGAAGGACCTGCAACTAAGATATACAACTATGTACCGGGGCGGGGTTTGGGAAATAAAGCAGGAAAAAAAAAGATTGGCAACAGTTGTTAGCCCAGGTGCCAATCCTTAAAAAAAAAGAAAAGAAAAAAGGAAAATTGGCAACAGTTGTTAGAAAAACTTGTAACTCATCCTACCAAGACCACATACATTGCAGCTAGTCGAATGTCTGATTCAAAGCTTGAATCTAATGGAATTTGTCCTTTTTTTTTAACCTCCATTTCTCTGTTTGGGGAATATTCCTACCTTATGAGCCAGAGCTTTCTTTTCATTATAGAAACTGAAAAGCTAAATACCTACATTCCTAGGGCCAGCCGGATGGTGCAGCAGTTAAGTTCACATGTCCCACTTCTTGGCAGCCCAGGGTTCGCCAGTTCAGATCCTGGGTGTGGACATGGCACCGCTTGGCAAAAGCCATGCTGTGGCAGGCGTCCCACATATAAAGTAGAGGAAGATGGGCATGGATGTTAGCTCAGGGCCAGTCTTCCTCAGCAAAAAGAGGATTGGCAGTAGTTAGCTCAGGGCTAATCTTCCTCAAAATAAGTAAATAAATACTTACATTCCTAGATTCTGTTACAGCTAAAACATACTAGGGTACATGTTCTAAGCTCTGTGATTCAGGCACATCCACTCCTCATTTTGAATCAGAATAGTAGTATAAGGAAAGTACTAGTAATACACGGAAGGCAAGTGAGCTAAAGAGCAGTAGTTACATCCATTCTCCAGGGGGCAGCAAACAGGGGTTTTAGCAGCAGCATCCCAGGGTCACCACCAGTGGCATTGATAGTACAAACAATGGAGTCCCTATGTCTCCAAAGGACTACTTTGGGGCCTTGCTTCTGGCCGCATAATCTCCCAGCCTGTTTCTTTGGCCCTCCCAGGAAATCTGCGAGCTACCTCATACATCCTAGTAAATCCCTTTCTGTTAAAACAAATAAGTGATGATTTCTGTTGCTTGCAACTAAAAATCCTGAGTAATAAAAGGTCTTGATACCTGCTCTAGATCATCTGACGAGTACCTCTATCAACTCTTCCTATCTTCTAACATCTATTTAAAGTGTATTTTTATGGAAAGAGAAACAGAAATGGTAAGTATTTGGGCAAATATAACAAACTATCTTTTCCTTTAAGTTTCCTTAAAATATGTTCGAATGATGAGAGCAAAAATGATAACATTATCTGGTGGCGTTTTCAATGTATGTAAATGTTATATACAAGGCAACTAAAACATAAAATGGGGAGGGTACGAGGACCTATGTGGTTATCCAAATTTCTACATTCCCTGTCAAGTGGTAAAAATTGCTTCTAAGTAGGTTGTTAAGATTTATATATATATATATATTGCAATTCGTAGAACAACCACTAAAAAATTATACAAAGAATTTTGTCCAGACTTAGGCACTGCTGATCAAGTTTCATTTTCTTTTGTGTGATAATTGAGTGAAAATAAATATAAGCGCTAGTGAAACTTTCTTATTGTAGATGTTACAAGGGTGAACTTAATTTTATGCTCCTTATCATTCAAATATATTTCTTTTCTCAGCACCTGGTTGAAGGAATTAACCCATCTGTTACTTGAGGAAAAAAATAAAAATCATTGAAAATAGTTTTCAATAGTTAGTGATGAATTCATCCTTATTACTACACATATTCTTGCCTCTCTTACTAATATTTCTGATAACATACAGAAAGACTCATTGAATTATGATCCATAAACATTACTTTTAAAATATAAGTATGACTCAAATCAAAACGAGTGCCAAGTTGTTGAGTAATTTCTACCTTCTGTGCCTACCTTCTAAATTTGAGCTAATTGGATGGTATGAGATATGATTTGTGCCAGAGGAGAAGATACAACAAAATCAAAAAATTGATGACGTCATGGGTAGCCTAAAATAACTAAATCAGGAGCCTTGCATGTCAAACTACTTCCGGGCTCATTAAGTAATTATTGCATATGAGAGGACTTTGGAACAAAAAACAAATTTAATTGCCAGAGTTAGATTGCATGAGTCCACACAGGAAAAAGTACTGCGTGGCTTTAAACAACAGAAATTTTTCCTGTCACAGTTCTGGAGGCCAGAAGTACAAAATCAAGGTGTCAACAGGGTTCGTTCCTCCTGGAAGCTCTGAGGGACAATCTGTCCCTTGCCTCTGTCCTTGCTTCTGGTGGTGGCTGGCAATCCTTGGTGCTCCTTGGTTTGCAATGCATCAGTCCACTCTCTGCCTCCATCTTCACAAGTATTCTTTTCTCTGTGTGCCTTCCCCTGCTCTCATAAGGACATCGGTCATTGAACTGAGGGCTGACCCTAATCAATGACCTTATCTTAACTAATTAAGTCATCGCAAAGACTACGTCCAAATAAGATTACATACTGAGGTTCCAGTGGACGTGAATTTGGGGGGAAAACTATTCAACCCACAACAGATAGATATATGGAAGAGAGAGAAAAAACAATTTGATGGGCGCCCTCTAAAATGTCACCTCTGATTATTTTGGGAAAGCGAAAATATAAGTAATTTTTATTTCCTCTTCTGCTTTCCTACATTTCCTAATTTTTTAAACAGTAAACATTCATTTGCAATAAGGACAATAATATTTTAGAAATTATTCTCCTGATAGCGCTGCAGGATGGAAGAGTTTAAGTCTGAGAAATAGATCCAATCAGAGATCTGCCTATCTATCGTAAGGGACAATGTATATAATCTATATTACAGGGAATTGGCTCACACAATTATGAAGGCTGAGAAGCCCCCAGATCTGCAGTCAGCAAGCTGGAGGCCCAGGAGAGCCAATGGTACAGCTCCAGTCCAAATCCAAAGGCTTGAGAAGCAGGAGAGCTGACGGTGTCCATGCCAGTGCAAGCTTGAGTCCAAAGGCAGGAGAAGACGGATGTCCCAGCTCAAAGACAGTCAGGCCGAGAAGGATGATTCTCTCTTATTCTGCTTTTTTTTTCTATTCAAGCCTTTAACAGACTGGCGAGGGTCATCCACATTGCCGAGGGCCATCTGCTTAACTCACTCTGCCGATTCAAATGCTAATCTCATCCTGAAAGATCCTCACAGGCACACCCGGAATAATGTTTGACCAAATATGTGGGCACCCCATGGCTCAGTCAAGTTGACACATAAAATTAACCATCATAGAAAGTCAGAGTCATTTTACATAACTACTATTTTATTTATGAGGGAAATTTTGAGTCACCACCATAAAGGGAAAACACGTGTTTCTTGTCATAAATAGAAGTTTTTAAAAAATTAAAATTAGACACTCTACCTAAAAATCCTTTTGTAAACTATCCGCGGCACATTTACTAACCTATTATGTAGGAACTATTATAATTCCATCTGACAGGTGAGGACAGGGTCTGGAAAGGTGTAAGAAAATCCCCAAAGTAACACATCCCAAAAGCAAGACAGTATTCAAAGTGGGAGCAAACTTCAGCCCCCAGGCCTGGATCACTTCCTAATCAAAGCCGTGTTTTAGAGAAATGAACTGAGCAGCAAAACGTAAACTGGATGGAAAGAGAGAGAGAAATAGGAGGCAGAGAGAAAAGGGCTTGAGACGGGATGGCAAAATGAAAATAGAGAAAAAAATCTAGAAATCTGGATGTTATGAGCTGAATTGCATCCACCTAATGATCCGTATATTGATATGCTAACCCCCAGCCCCTCAGAATGTGACTGTATCTGGCACTAGGGTCCTTAGAGAGGTAATTAAGTAAAACTAAGGTTATTGGGGTGGGCTCTGGTTCAATATGTCCTCAGAAGAAGAGATTAGGACACGGACACACACAGAGGGAAGACCGCGTGAAGACGGCAAGAAGGCAGCCATTTACAAGCCAAGGCGAGTGGCCTCAGAAGAACCCGACTCTAAAAAAATTAAAATAAAAATAAAAGAAACCAACTCTCATGAATGTCTGTCTTTGAAGCCGTCAAGTCTGTGGTGCCTTGTTATGGCTGCCCCAGTGAACTGTTACGGTAAGTGTACAAGCCATTCTGAGGAAACAACAAGACTCAGAAATGCACTTACCAGACAGGACATTGAAGCAAGGGCGAAAAAGAGGGAGGTGCCCAACCGAAGTCCGAAATTTAAGGACTTCTACCACCAGACAGGACCTTCTACGGAAACATAGGAGACAGGAGATATTTTAGAATGACTAGCTGCTTTTCTTTATGATTACTCCTAATTTCTAATCCCTGCTGGGCTAGAAATTATTTTTACGGCTGACGTAAAATTCAATAGCTTACAGAACATCCTTCCATGTTGTGAATGCAATTATCGTTAAGTTTGGGAGTAAACGCTCTCCCTTCCAGAAGTTCTGAAATGGTAGCGTGTGCTACTTTTCCAACATTCACAAAATTCTCAAAAAAGAACAGAAATTTGGTCTTCCCTCTGGGTGCATCTGTGTTTTAATTATAAAATTATAAAGTTTTAATTATAAAAGTGCTAAGCATTCAGAAAATAATTTTGCAACCGTATACACATCACCAAGATTTAATAGTAGTTAATAGATTTTTATATTTTCTTTAGATCTCTTTTTATCTTTTTCTTTTAAAGAAAAAAATTTAAAAATTCTAGAGTTGACTTCAGCCTCACTTCTCATCCCTTTTCTCTCCTTCCTTCCCCAGAGATAATTACTCTACGTATTTTTAGATTTTGAGATACGTCTACACATATACACGTGCATCTATCTCCTTATATGCTCCTTAAGCAACATATAATATGGTTTCCTGTTCTTTAAAAATATAAATAGTAAACTTTTTTTTGCTCAATAATTTGTTGAAATTTATCCTTGTTATGAATGTAGAACTCACACAGATCTGCTGAAGCATAATCCACTGCGTGAATCCACTGCTGTTTATTATCAGGTCCCCTGTTGATGGAAAACTAGGTTGCGTCACTATTTTAGCCAGGCTAAGCAGCTGCAGTGAACATCTCTGCATTAGTCTCCTTGTGCACAAGTGATGTTCTCTTTTTAACTCTCCTCAGCTCAGTTCACAAATTCCCCTCCGACCTTCACCGGGAGTTCCTCAGCCTTCCTCCTGAGACAGTGTCGACCCGGTGATGAATTTGCTGATATGGGCTAAATAGAGACGATTAAATCCGCTTCTTTTTATAACTTCAGCTCAGATTTGAATCCAAGTCTCCAGATGTAGGGCACCATGCCTCATTTAGTGGGAAATCATTTTTAAAAGATGGTACTGGGAAAATGGCTTGATAATATGAGAAGGCAGTTAAACATTCCATTAATCATTACATTGCTTGAGGGAGAAAATATTAAACTTTGCTTCCTTCCCTATTCTCAAAAGGTACCACGAATCCTGACTCCATGAATAAAGGAAAACTTCGAAGGAAAGAATCTGGATTGTGAAGTACAGTGAGATTTCATATCAAACTCACCTACAGTTCAATCATCTTCTGTTAGAGAAGTTGTTTTATGGGGATAAGAGTTAATGCCTTTGAATTATAGTGTTGTTATAATATTTCAAGTTTTTTTTAATTAAAGGTTTTATTTTTTTCCTTTTTCTCCCCAAAGCCCCCCTGTACATAGTTGTATATTCTTCATTGTGGGTCCTTCTAGTTGTGGCATGTGGGACGCTGCCTCAGCGTGGTTTGATGAGCAGTGCCATGTCCGCGCCCAGGATTCGAACCAACGAAACACTGGGCTGCCTGCACTGGAGTGGGTGAACTTAACCACTTGGCCACAGGGCCAGCCCCTCAAGTTTTTCGAATCTTTGTGTTAAAAATCAGGGCTTTCACTTTGAAAGAAGGCAATGCCATGGGAGCTGTTTCCTACCCATTCAAGGGAAGTGGCACCATGACAATTACATAGTTAATTTAATCAGGTGTTCATTCAAGTATATACTGAACATTTATTATAATACTAGCTGTCTAATATTAAGTGCTTATGATATAATAAATACAATGATGCTCACCTTACATTCACTAACTCATTGAATATTCAAAACCATCTAACAAGATAGGAATATTATCCCCATTGTAGAGATGAGGACATTGAAGTACAGAGTTTAGCAACTCACCAAAGTTCACACAGTAGAACTGGACTGGAGTCCAGGTCTGCCTGATTCAGGACCCCAGGCTCCTACCTCTTCTCTGGGGCTACCTTGTGTGTTTTAGAGATACAAAGATGAACCAGACCCTACCCTTGGATCATGACCAAGTGTCATGAAAGAAGATGAGCTCATGAATGAATTAACGAGGAATGAATCAGTCCCTGAAGGCGAGCATGGTGTGGGCTTCACTGAAGAAGTGGAATGTGAGTCAGCGTTTGCAAAAAGATGATGTGTCTTGGAAAAGCATTCTGGGCAGGAGAAACGGCTTGTGCAAAGGCATGGGGGCAAGAAGGCACAGCATAAGGGGGAGCGAGGAGAAGGAAGTCACACTGACAGGACAAACTAAAAGAAGAGGATGATAAGGCTGGAGACAGAATTGGGCTCAGATTGAGAAGGATCTTTGAGCCTTGCTAAGAAATTTGAAGTTTATCCTGTAGAAGTAAGACATTTTTAATCTGTAGTGGCAAAATTATAGGGGACGTGTTTTTTCTTGCCTGCTTAGCATCTATTTCCTCTTCTGATTTTGACACTCTGATTCTTCTGGAGGAACAGCTTTTTTCACACTCATCCTAAGTCATTCAGGTGGTGTCAGTGCACCACTGCCCACCTCAGAGGTAGACCAAGGACCCAGGCCTGGTCCATCAGCACATTCCAACCTCCTGAACTTGAGGATTGGTTGAGGGATGAGTGAGTGACAAATGCAAGCATCTCAGGGTCAATCCCAGGACTTATGTTTGAACTATCGAGAAAGGGAAGTTCTTTTTTCTCTCCTCCCTCTGGAATTATTGACTTCAGACAATATAAACGTGGAGCTGTAACTTAAAGATAACCTTCCTGAGAATGACGCCAAAGCAGATGGAGAAAGAGATGAAGTACTAACTGCATAATTTGAGCCCTGGATCCAGCTATGCCTGAAGGTAGAGCTACCCCTTGACTATCCAAATATATAATTAAATAAATTCTCTTTTGAAATACTTGAGTCAGTATAGCACAGCAGTTCAAAGTCCAACCTGTTGAGCCAGACCAGTTGATTTCAAGTCATCCCTCTGCCATTACTAGCTGTAAGACCTTGGGTGAGATGACACATAAAAGTGTCAGAACAGTGCCTTACCATATAACTAACCCTGAGTATGCATTGGCCATTATTATGAAGCCAATTTTATTAGTTGTCTTGTATCTTACAATCGAAAGATCCTGTGGGGGTTAGTTTTATGTGTCAACTTGGCTATGCTATTCTTCCCAGTTATTCAATGAAATAGCAATCTAAGTGTTGCTATGAAGGTATTTTGTAGGTGTGGTTAATATCTCCAATCAGTTGACTTTGCGTAAGGGATATTATCTTTGATAATCTGAGTGGATCTCATCCAGTCAGTTGAAAGGTCTTAAGAGCAAAACTGAGGTTTCTCTGCAGAAAAAGAAATTCTACCTCAAGACTCAAGACATCAGCCCCAGAATTTCCAGCCTACTGGCCTGCTCTGCAGATTTCAGACTCACCAGCCATCATAATCATGTAAGCCAGTTCCTTGAAATAAGTCTCTATCATCCATCATCTATTTATCGATGATCTATCTTTCTATCTATCAATCTATCATCTATCTATCTATCTATCTATCTATCTATCTATCTATCTATCATCTCCTCCTACTGGTTCTGTTTCTCTGGCAAACCCTGGCTGATAGAGATCCTTACTAATACTATGTTTAAAAGATAGAAAAGAGAAACTAAATAATTAATTTTAAGCCCAAATGATCTATACCGATAAGCTAAGGTGTTCCAAATAAAGATTGTCAGTGAACTATCTTAATTGAGACTATCACTTTTTTCCCCTAAATTTAGCAAGAAATGATGCAGAAGCTGAGAAGTAGGGAGGGCAAATATGATCTGGAATAAAATTATTGTTAGGGTCTCAGTTGACATATTGTACGTTAGCAGCAGTCGGAAGGCACGGTATGTTTTTCTAGGCCCTTGATAATTTTCTTGGTGCCAGAAAACTATTCATGTTTTTTAAACACTATAAAGTGTGTCCCTTTTCCCTTCAGCACATGGGAAATGTCATCACATAAATGATCTAACTACATATAACTACACCAGAGAGATTGGGATTTATATTCATGAGGAACACATAGACACATAATTCATGAGCAATGCTGACATAAGTGAGTAATCAAGGGCCTCGGAGGACCATAGATCAATTCTAAATCTTCAGTATATTTAGTACAACGTTGAGTTATACAGCTCTTCATCTTGAAAACCGTCATCGAGAAGACAGCACTCCGGGCTTGTAACTGCTGAACTACAGGGGCTTCATTTTACGGACATGCGTTTGGCCTGTGTTTCATTATATTCAAATGCTATGTTTTACCCATAATTCTGTAGTGACTTCAGTACTTAGGGCCTTGTGTTGATTTATGGGGCATTCCAGATTCCAAGAGGAAACTTCTCAGTTCCAGAAGGATTTGACTGAATGGACACATTATTTTGCTCCTAACATGAGTAGGCGTAAACCTGTTGCCTCCTTCATGGAAGCTTATTAGGGTACCACTAAACTAGTTACCACCCCCATAGACTCAATGTTGCCAAGTGTTTTGAAAGGAGATAACAGATAAGTAATTTCTGTTGATATCACTGAGAAGACACGGCCTTCTAGCTCATCTCTATGTAGAGTGCCATCAAATGAGCTAAGGAATGAAAGCCACATCCAGGCAAACTTCTTTATTAATAAATTATTAAATGAATCCTCCCAAACTTAAAATTTAAATTGAGACTTCGAAGGAATATCACTCACTCACTCCCATTCATTCAACCACCCCTGCATACTTTGTTCTTTGCCCCTGGGGCCTTCATAAGATACTCATAATAATAATTTAATATAGATCTTCAACACTTTTCTTAATTAAAAATCAATCAGTGAATAATATTATAAACTTCAACAAGTATGCACAGGAGGAGATACAGCTACTTGTGTCTAATTATCTAACCAGTAGGCAATAAATAAGAATTGCTTCCTGATTATTCAATAAAATTAGTAAGAAGTGTTTTTTGCTTTTGGAGGAGATAACTGGTTAGACAATCCCAAATTAGTTTCTGAAAAGAGGATGGTTAGACAGTTCTAAATTAGGTTTAGAAAATAAGACCAACATTTAATATGTATGCTAATTGATGTCAGACATTTCATAGGCATATGCCATTATTTCCTGCAATCATGTCCAAATAGGACTTTACACTAAGGCCCTTTTTAGTGGATGTATCACTGAAGCTAAGTGGGTTAGAGGGCTCTATTTTTACGTCACCTTTTGGAATATCTAGATGGCACATGTCACATCCCTCTTCTTTGAGAAGAGCCATCTAAACACAGCAGTGTTTAGTGACTCATTATGGCCCAGTTGATATTAGAAGATCCTGACCTCCTGGCAACAGCCAATTGTTGCAGGAGTAGACCCCTCACCGAGGCTGTGCTAACCGAATTCTCCATCCTGGGAATCTGGAATGGAGCATTGGAATGTTGGTCAATTTCAGGGCAAGAGCTGGGAAATGCTTTTACTCCACGGCAAGGGAGGCCATCTTTCTTTGTGTGAAAAGAAACAGAGAAACCTTCAGAGAGAAGAAGGAAAATGAAGCAAAAATGCACAGCTATCAGACATTTAGTAAGAACACTAACAAGAACAAGAGACGGAGTAGTAAGGTCGAGCATCCTCCCTACTTCTTGACGATTTTCTGGTTCCTGATTCTTGTTCCTCAGGAGACACGGCTTTACCTTTTCACTTGAAGTCGGAGACAGCTGGGGGTACTTACAACAAATTCACTTTTCCTTTCCTAAGCTAATTTGAAAGGATTTCCATTACTTTTAAACAAACAAAACCAAATCGAAAACAAACAGAGAAGGATCGGGAAGACTTTTATGCTAATCAAAAAGAAATCACCGGATATACGAAGAAAAATATCATACTTTTATTGAAAACCATCAAAGAGATGTGGACACATAGACATCTAAAAGTAAAAATTCCAAAGGAATAAGCTCCTCCTGGAGGGGCAAGGTGTAGAGGATGTTTGCACACCTGGGGCCAGTTGTTGAAGTTGAGGGCAGGGCAGGAGGAAGAGCAACCAAGAGTTTCTCTTGAACAAATAGAAAGCAACCAAACTTTTGATGAACTTGTGGACTGTCACTTCAGATTTCAATCTGGAGGAGCCACAAATGCAAAGAAGATTCTCTCATTCAAGTAACGCTCTTGAGAATTTTGCTGAGTAAACAGAGGCAACGGATGGGGCTGGACTCATAAAAACATATGCTGTCGCACTGGGGCCACTTGCAGTCTTGAAATATGAGTATCTCTAGTGTCATGAGCTTGCAGTCTTCTGGTCTCATGGCCTTAAGCTCTCACAACCTTGTAGTCTAGGAGATTCATGGTCCCACTGTCTTATTGTCTACAGTCTTATGGCCTCCCTGTCTTGCCATCTGCCAGTGTTGCTGAATCCTGATCTTGTCGTCAGAATGTCCAATATTTTTGAAGTCTACCAGGTTCAAGGTCTAGAATTCTTGCGGTGTTTGTGCTCTACTTGAAGGAGGGGCCTAAACTCAGTTTCAAAGTATCGGAGCTCAACTTCCCATAAGATCAAAGACATCATCACTCTGGCTGCCCAGGAATTTGAGTGCTGGGCTCAAAACCAAAAGAACCACCTCACATCAGTTAGGATGGGTACTACCAAAACAACAGAAAATAGCAAATATGAGCAAGGATGTGGAGAAACTGGAACTCTGTGTACCATTGGTGGGAATGTAAAATGGCGCAGCTGTGGAAAACAGTGTGGTAGCTCCTCAAAAAATTAAACATAGAACTACCGTATGATCCAGCAACTCCCCTTCTGGGTATCTATCCAAAAGAACTGAAAGCAGGGTCTCGAAGAGATATTTGTACAGTCATGTTCACAGCAGCATTATTCACAACATTATTCACGTCATTCTACCTAATGGTAGGAGCAACTCAAGTCTCCAACAACAAATGAATGGACAGACAAAATGTGGTATACGTACAATGGAATATTATTCAGTCTTGAAAAGGAAGGAAATTCTCACACTTGCTACAACACAGATGTACCTTAAGGACATTATGCTGAGAGAAATAAGCCAGGCACAAAAAGACAAATACTACATGATTCCACTTATATGAGATACCTATAGTAGCCAGATCCATAGAGACAGAGAGCGGAATGATGGTGGCCAGGGGGCTGGGTAGAAGGAAGAATGGGGAGTTACTGTTTAGCGGGTATGGAGTTTCAGTTCTGCGAGATGAAAAGAGTTCTGGAGATGGGTCGCACAACAATGTGAATGCCCTGAACACTACCAAACTATACACTTAAAAATGGTTAATATGCTAAATTTTATGTTATGTGTATTTTACCATGATTTTATTTATTTATTTATTTTTTATTCGTCTTTTCTTTTTTTTTTTTTTTGAGGAAGATTAGCCCTGAGCTAATATCTGTCACCAATCCTCCTCTTTTTGCTGAGGAAGCCTGGCCCTGAGCGAACATCCATGCCCATGTTCCTCTACTTTATATGTGGGACGCCTGCCACAGCATGGCCTGATAAGCAGTGCATAGGTCCACACCCGGGATCCTAACCAGCAAACCCCGGGTCCCCGAAGCGGAACGTGCAAACTTAAGCGCTCTGCCACCCCACCAGGCTGGTCCCACCACAATTTTTTTTAAAAAGCAAAAGTATTTTGATTCTAGGTACTTGAAAGCTAAGCTGCTGCCAGGTGATCAAAGTCACAAACCTTTCCCAAATCTGGTCAACCCCAGATTTGAACAAACTGATAAACACCTCACATTAGCTGGCTCAGAAAAGAAAGGGCATTCCATTTCAGCCTGCACTGTTCTTCTTGGTCCAATGTCCTGAACATAATTTTAAAAATTACAAGACATGCACAGCAGTGAGAGGTGACCCAGAGTCAAGAGAAAATTCAGTCAATAGGAAGAGACCCACAACTCTCTGCCAGAAGCAGACATCCTGGATGTTCCAGGACCCTCCCTTCTTAGGGACAACAGGAGCAATACCTTCTGCATCTATAAGAAACTCTGATCTAACAGTTGTATTTTTTGTTGTTTGCTTGTGTTATATTTTTTTTGTCAGAATTACCCAGATTTGCAAACCACATCAGCGATTATGAGTGTGAGAAAGAGACCATGATGGTCTCCAGTGGACTGCTCTTCAGCTGAATTAATATTTATGACAAGCTATATCTAATCCTTGTGAATCCAGCTTGTTTTAATGAGCACTTATTATATACCAGCATGCTAGAAGCTAGGGGTGGGCAGAGTGGACAAGATTTGGAACTTGCTCTTGGGAACCTTGCGTGAGTTTCTCATGGGTTTTACACTTATAACGGGCACCATTTCTTCCACTCGTTCTGAGAATTATTAGTGTGATAATGAAGGATGTCAATTTTTAGCACTTATTACATGTCAATTTACAGTATCACATTTCATCCCCACACAAGACTAAAGAAGGCAGCCATTGTTATTCCTTTTTACAGGTAAAGAAACTAAGGTTTAAGGAGGATAAACAACTTGAAAAAGAGCATTTCAGTAGGAAATGAAAGAACTTTGATTTAAACCCTGGTGGGCGGGTATGCTAACCCATGGTCTTCATTTGCTTTTTGTTCCCCAGCCCTACAAAAAATTTTGAAAATATCCATATACCTTAACATGTTAAGTTGACATCTACATCTTTTCATCGTAAGTTGAAAAGGATATAATTTCTGGAGTATTAAAAGTACTGACTTTAAAAAAAAGTTACATCACTCTTTTCTATTTATTTGAAGGAATATAAATATCATTCCAATTTAACATCTACCATCATCCACTTCAAATATACAAGAACAAGAACACTCCTTTGGCAGCCAGAAATTTTAACTGGCTTGCCTTTTCCCTTGGAATTGTGCTATTTCACATCCACCACAGGCTCTTACTCCAAAAGAAGATATTTTTATGCTTTAAAATATTCTAATGATCAATCTACTTCTTTGCAACAAAAACATGTAAGCATGTAAGAACAAACTAAAATGTTAAACTTTGGTTAAATTTCTTGTGACCATAATCCCCTTGGCATTAAAATGTTTCACTAAATTGATCTGTAATTACAATTATTATTAGCACATGGCTGAGCAAAACAACATACATGTGTGGCAAATTTAGGCCAAGTGCATCTCTTCAATGAGAGGAATGGCTGCGCACAGGTGAGGATGGTTTGCCTTGACTTAATCAGAGGCTGCTTCTGTTATACCAATTTTTATTTTTTCTTTGTTGCTTTTGTTTGTTTTTTGAGATTTCTGGAATTTTAGTCTTCAGGGCAATGCGCAAGAGTAAAATTCTGGATGAGGTAGGCCTTTCTTTGGTAAACTGGGAAGAGGACAATTTGTAAAAGAAAGACAAGAAGGGAGAACAAATATGATGCTTTAACCAAGGCATTTTCTCAGTTGTAGGAAAGAGAACAAACGTAAGTTGAGGTTCTTGAAAAAGATTCTCTTAAAACTAGCCATGCATGCAGATTCCTTGTGGAGCCCCTAGTTGGTAACTTTTCTTTAAATGACCTCATTCTTTTGTAAGGCTTCTCAACACAGTCTGCCCAATTAGAACCACCGGGAGAAATGAAAGCACTGCTGTCTGACCTCCACTGGCACCAAAGACTATGATTAATGGATCAGGAGTGAGGCCCAGGCTTTGGTATTATAAAAAATCTCCCTGGTAAATCTGTGAATCCAGAGAACCTCCCCCTCAGGACTGTCTTCCTCTTAAACTGAAGTTAGATTCTAAAGTCTTCAGATGCACTATCCAAAATGGTAGCCACTAGCCACATGTGTCTATGGAGCAATTGAATAGTAGCTAGTCTAACCCGCAATGTGCTGAAGACGTAAAATACACACAAACAGAATTCTAAAGAATTCTATGAAAAAAAAGAATGTAAACTAACTCATTCATTATTTTTATATTGATTACTTGTTGAAATTATGCTACTTTAAATATATTGAGTTAAATAAAATAAATCATTAAAATTCATTTCCTTTATTTATTCTTACTTTTTTTGATGTGTCTACTAGACAATTTAAAATTACATAAATGGCTTGCGTTATATTTCTTTTAAACAGTACTGATCTAGAGCACAGAAAAAATAACTCTAAATTCTCCCTTAAATCACCCATAAGATACAGCATTCTTCCTCATATAGCAATTCTTATGCTCAAAGAACAAGAAATGTTGCAGATGCCCGGGTATTTACACCATTCTGCCTTTACAGTGACTATAAAACCCCTTGGGTAAATAAAGAAGGGGTGGATAATTATGAAATGTGTGCTCGTCAACCAGGTTTGCACATTTGGTTTAATATTCAACTTAATACATATTAATAGTTTGTAAGACTATTTTTGCATGGACTAGATGAGCATTCCAAGGGGATTGGGCAGCAACCAAATAGATAGGCATATGAGACAGCTCTTCTTAACAGCACAGAGCACAAGGTATGTTCTTATGTCCTGATTTTATTTAACGGTCTTGAGAAATCTTGGAGACAAGCAACACTACCTTCAAAAGATACCCAGACTGCAAGCATTTCTCGGCACCGGCAGCCCCCACACATTGTCATCATCATCTTTCTCCTGGGCTAATAAGAGCATTGTTCCAACTACTGATGGGCTGAATTCATCCCTGCTGAATTCTCTATTACCCATTTTTCACCCAGCATCCACACTGATCCTGTTAAAACCTAAGTCAGATCATGTCACTTCTCTGCTCAAAATCCTCCAGTGGCTTCTCTTATTGCTCATACTAAAATTCAAAATCCTTATGGTGAAACACAAAACCTCTGAACTTGTCCCCGGTTCCCTTTTCGATCTCTCCTCCCATCACTCACTCATTTCAAGTCACACCGTATTCCTGTCCTCAAACACACCAAGGACACTCCTACCTCAGGATTTTGCACCTACTGTCCCTTTGCCTTAAATACCATTGCTCCAGTTTTCTGCATGGTCTGACACCATCCTTCTTCAGATCTCTGCTCGCAACAGGGAAGCCTTCTCTAACTTCTGATCTGAAATCGCAATCCCCATGACCCTGCTTATCTTTCTTCAGAACACTTATCATCCTCTGTTTTGTAGCATGTCTGTCTTTATTTGTGTCCTCCACTAAAATGTAAAGGCTATGAGAGAGGGGTCTTGTCTCTTGGTCATCTCTGCATCCCCAGTTTCTAGAACACGAGGAGGCACATAGGCACCAATAAATATTTGTGAAATGTCTACAAATTAAGAAACATCACATATGATAAAACCAAGACTTGGAGAGGTTTAAATGATTTGTCCCAGATGATTTAATATGAAACACAGTCTTATGATTTGAGGTTTAATTAATCTAATCTAAGGTGAACTGAAGGATTTATTACAGCAGCAAATGGAAAGCTTAATAGTCCATGAACAATTGCATCTTTTGATCATACCACATGTATTGGATCCATGTACGGATTGCACAAATTACCTGCAGATAATTCAACAAACTTCATACTAAATGCTTCAGAAAATATATTTTCGAACATTAAATGTAGGAAAGTTTTGAGACAGCCCAGTAACAAACAACATAGTTGAGAATTAGACTCTAACAATAACCCACCGTCTCTCCAGAAAATTGAATAGCTTCTTGGATGCTCACCAATTGAGAATGCAGAAAAGCACACATTTGCCAATGCATTCCAGAGAAAACTAGAGTGACTGTTTTCTGTTTTATTCTCCCTGCCAGAATTAGATACTTGTTTTTCTGAGCCAGCACATTAATTATTTAGAACCGGTGATTGTTTCTATCAGGTCTAGTGTTGGTGCATTTCAAGGTCAGTGAAAAGCTTATCTGATGGTAAGCAGCTTGCTCTTAGATACCTAAATACCATATTTCTTCTAGGTTATATTTATTTATTACCAATTTAAGGATCCTCAAAATATGATATGTCTTACAATTGACTTCACAAGAAACTTGCAGTAGCAGTCTCCAAGATGGTCCTCAGTGACCCCTGCCTCCTGGTATGTTGTTCCCTCTCACAGTGAATAGGGCTGACTAGGATATTGCAGAAAAGACAGAGTGTGACTTCCAAAGCTAAGTCATAAGAAACATTGTGGCTACCATTTTGCTTTCTCGGATCACTCCCTCTGGGGGAAGCCAACTGTAATACCACAAAATTCTTAAGCAGCTGTGGAGAGGTCCTCACGTTGAGGAACTGAGGCCTCCTGCCAACAACCAGTACCATGTGAGCGAGCCTTCTTGGAAGCGGATCCTCCAGCCCAGGCAAGCTCTCAGCTGACGCAGCCCCAGCTGACATCTTGAATGCAACCTCAAGAGAGACCCCAACCAGAACCACCCAGCTAAGCTGCTGCTGAATTCCTGACTCAAGAAACCATGTGAGGTGACAAATGTTTGTTGTTTTCAGCCACTGTTTTGGAGCAATTTATTCAGTAGTGATAGATAACTAATACATAGTAAGCATCTTAGAAGACAGGCACATGCTGCGACTCCCTATTTGACATGGGCCAAATTCTGGTTGCAAATTACAAAGTAGCTACAATCCCAACAATCTTTAAGAACATTGTTTTGCAAGTATTTTAAGATAGTCAAATCCAAAACTGTAAACTTGATTGATACTAAAAAGTTAGGCTTGGCTTGGTTGCTGTATTGCTTGCCAAGCATGATTTTAGTGAAATAAATAATTCTCTAGGCTGATTTATTTAATAAGCTATAACAACCCAGGAGCCAAAAGTCAATATTTCACTAAGCCTCAGTATTAACCCACAGTGCACTTTTCATTTACACACATGAATTAGCTCTCTCTTTCCTAGATAATTTTGACCTTCATGGCAAGTTCTATTACTGGATTTTGAAAGGAATGATTTGCTTTGGTGTGATTTCTTTGTAAAGTCTTCAAATTGCAAGACATTAAAATTACACTCTATTGGAAGAACAAGTGTGGCTAATACCTGATCACATTTTTCCTACTGTGAGCTGTGAACAAAGGATAAAGGCTAATTTGTCATAGGAGATTTGTATTGAGTGGATATCTGCATTTTCTGTTGGAGGAAAAAATGTCCTACAGAACTAGAAATTAATTGGTTTAATGTGTTCTTATTGATAAAATTCTTTACATATGTCTGACTAAACAGATGCTAAGAAAAAGAATCAAAAGATGCGATTCAATTATGTTGTCACTCTCATAGGGAAATCTAATAAAACTTGTGTCTATAAAATTGACTTTACGTAAGTTAACATGAGTATTTGCATCTCATCAGATTCAATTATCGTTATGGAGTTAAGAGTAGAGTTAACAGGAAAGAGAATATAATTCAGATAGGTTAAGTCTAAAAGTTCAACTTTACCTGAAGTATGTGTTCGAAAACATTATATTTGATTTCAGCTTTGAGAGCCAAAAGCTGCTTTAATCCAATATATTTCCGCTTTGAAATTCCCTCTGCTATACTTTCTTTTCAAATCCTTTGTTTTTAGGCTTCGTCTGAAAATATTATTCCCAAATATTAAATTGCAATCCCCCTCCTATATCCTCTTAGAGTTTTTTTTTTTTTTAAAGATTTTATTTTTTCCTTTTTCTCCCCAAAGCCCCCCGGTACATAGTTGTGTATTCTTCGTTGTGGGTTCTTCCAGTTGTGGCATGTGGGACGCTGCCTCAGCGTGGTCTGATGAGCAGTGCCATGTCCGCGCCCAGGATTCGAGCTAACGAAACACTGGGCTGCCTGCTGCGGAGTGCGCGAACTTAACCACTCGGCCAGGGGGCCAGCCCCATCCTCTTAGAGTTTTTCAACAAAGTGTGACCCCTCTTAGAAACCTTTTGATAAGTATTATTGTCCAAAACAACGTATTCTAATACTCATAAAGACTGTAACTCTTTAAAAAATTCATTTTTTCACAACTGCGTCCCTGCCTCCAGCACAATGCCTGGCACAATCAGCCAAGAAAAAGAAATAAAAGGCATCCAAACTGGAAAGGAAGAAGTAAAATTGTCTCTGTGTACAGATGACATGATCTTACACAGAGAAAAATCCTGAAAACTCCACCAAAAAAACTGTTGGAACAAATTCAATAAAGTTGCGAGATATAAAATTGACATACAGAAATCTGTTGTGTATCTATACACTAACAATAAAATATCTGAAAAAGAAATAAAGAAAACAACTCCATTTGCAGTGATAGCAAAAATGATAAAATACTTAGGAATAAATTTAACCAACAAGGTGACAGATTTGTACATCAAAAACTATAAGAGTTTGAAGAAAGAAATTGAAGAAGGCATAAATAAATGGAAAGATATCTCATGTTCATGGATTGGAAGAATTAGTATTGTTAAGAAGTCCATATTACCCTAAGCCCTCTAAAGCTTCCATGCAATTCCTATCAATATTCCAATGGCATTTTTCACGGAAATATTAAAAACAATCCTAAAATTCCAATGGAACCACAAAAGATCCCAAATAGCCAAAGCAATCCAGAGAAAGAAGAAGAAAGCTGGAGACATCACAAGCTGTAGTAATCAATACAGTATGGTACTGGCATAAAAATAGACATATAGGCCAATGGAACAGAATCAAGACTTCAGAAAGAAACTCGTGCATCTACAGTCAACCAATATTTGACAAAGAAGCCAAGAATATTCCACGGGGCAAGAATAGTCTCTTCAATAAATGGTGTTGGAAAAACTGGATAATCACATCAAAGAATCAAATTGGACCCCTATCTTACACCACTCACAAAAACTAACTCAAAATGAATTAAAGACTTAAACATGAGACATGAAACATAAACTCCTGGAAGAAAACCGAGAGAAAAAACTCCTTGACATTTGTCTTGGCAACAATGTCTAGGATATCACACCAAAAGCACAAGCAACAAAAGCAAAAATAAACAAGTGGGACTATGTCAGACTAAAAAGTTTCTGCACGGCAATAGAAACAATCAACAAAATGAAAAGGCAACTTACATGGCCAGCTTGGTGGCATAGTGGTTAAGTTTGTGCACTCCACCTTGGTAGCCTGGGCATTTGTGGGTTCAGATCCCAGGTGCGGACCTACACACTGCCTGTCAAGCCATGCTGTGGCAGCATCCCACATACAAAATAGAGGAAGACTGGCACAGATGTTAACTCAGTGACAAGCTTCCTCAAGCAAAAAGAGGAAGATTAGCAACAGTTGTTAGCTCAGGGCCAATCTTCCTCAAAAAAAAAACAAAGGCAACCTATGGAATGGGAGAAAATGTTTGCAAGCTATCTATGGGATAGGGGGTTAATAACCAAAATGTATAAGGAACTCATACAACTGAACAGCAAAAGTAAAAAATACAATTAAAAAATGAGCAGAGGACCTGAATAGACATTTTTCCAAGGAACACATACAAATGGCCAACAAGTACAAGAAAAGGTGCTCACCATCACTAATCATCAGGGAAATGCCAATCAAAACCACAAGGAGACATCACCTCACACCTTTTAGAATGGCTATTATCAAAAAGGCAAGGGATAACGAGTGCTGATGAAACTGTGGAGAAAAGGGAACCCTAGCACACTGCTGGTGGGAATGCAAATTTGTACAGTTGCTATGGAAAAGAGCACATATCTGAGTATATATCCAAAGAAATGCAATCAGGATCTCAAAGAGATATCTGCACACTCGTGTCCACTGCAGCATTATTCATAACAGCCAAGATATGGAAACAACCCAAGTGGCCATTGATGGATGAATTGACAAAGAAGATGTGATATATGTATGCACACACACACAGTGGAATATTATTCAGCCATGAGGATGAAGGAAATTCTGCCATTTTCAACAATGTGGACGGACCCTGAGGGCAGTATGCTAAGTGAAATAAGTCAGACAGAGAAAGACAAATACTGTATGATATCACTTAGATGTGGAATCTACAAAAGCCAAACTCATCGGAGCAGAGTAGAACGGTAGTTGTCAAAGTTTCTGATTTGGGGGGAGTTGATCAAAGAGTACAAACTTTTCAGTTATGAGATGAGTAAGGTCTGGGGATCTAAGCATGGTGACTATAGTTAACAGTACGCTATCATATATTTGAAAGTTGCTAAGAGATTAGATCTTAACTCTCCTCACCACACATAAACAAAGACAGTTATGTGAGGAGATGGAGATGTTAACTAATCCTAATGTGGTAATCATTTAGCAATATATATGTGTCAAATTATCACATTGTATACCTTCAACTTACACAATGTTACATGTCAATTATATCTGAATAAAGCTGGGGAAACAAATGCTCTGCTTTGGAAGGTTTCTGACATATGCAAGAAAAAAAAGTGAAGGGCGTGGCAAATTAAGAAATGGGAAGGTATTAGAGAGAAAATCTGGGAGCCAGGAAGGATGCACATCGTAAGGATTTTGTGGCCAAGCTAAGGAGTTGGGATTTTATTCTGAATGTGATAGCAAGCCAAAATTTCCCATAAAAGGTGCATTTTATGCTGAGGCATTGTCAAGAAAAGTTGTGAAAGATTTTAAAGTAGGAATGAAAACAGATTAGCGGGTGCCCTATCTACTTCACACATCTGGGTTATCTCCATCTTTTATGCCTTTGAGCTAAAAATTGAAAGTAATGTAAATAATTCTTGTCCATAGAAATGCCAGTTGTGTCTGGTGGCATGCAATCAATAATTGCTCTGTGGATATTGACGAGTTTTGCAGCTATCAAGCAAATTCATTTCAGCATTTCTAATGGGCTATTTGTTCTTCGGATTCTGCTTTGAATCAGATGTAATTTCTTATGGTTCCATCATTAATTAATAAGTGAAATAAAATCTTTAACACATCTTCATCTTCTATTTGTATGAGAATGAAGATTTTGCCTTTTCAAAACATCCTTTGACAGCATAAACACTCTCGACAGTAGGATCCTATGCTACGAAACAAGCATTCAACCCGTCACCCAATTTCAACACCCACTTGTTGGAGTTAATTAAACTAAATGCAGTAACCACACAGCTAATCCTATAACCTAGCACACTAACAACCCCAGAAAGCAATCTCTAAACTGATGTTTCTTCAAGTATAACTACAGAACAAGGTTGCGGCAGCTGCACAGCCTTCCCTTTTACAGAAGATGCTTTGCGGCTACGTACCACTACTTAATCATTTCTCACTATCTAGACCTGAGGTTGTCCACACCCGATCTCTCCTTTTCCTCTCTCTAAGGGACCTGAGTGGAGTATAGGAAGAGCATAACGAGAACAAATGTGTGCAGACTGCCAGAAGGCAGCGTCCACGGAAGAGCGTTATGTAGAAGGTTGTCTACAAACACTCAAGCTTCCTTTTCTCAGTTTTCAGAGAAAAAAAGGTAAAATATGCTCAGGACATTCTGATAACGAGATTCCACCTCTCTGTTCTGCTGTCACCTGACCTTGTGCGTCTTTGCTCAATGGCCTCTCCTGATTAGTGTCTGCAAAATGTAAATTACCCTGCTGAGATAGGCTTATTTCCAAGTCTGCCTGTTTAGAGCCAACTTCAGAAGCACCTGCCATGCAGCAGATGTTGACTAGCCTGCAGGACAGTAAAATTCCCACGATAACTTTTTAGTGTGTTTCACAAGTACAGTGTCTTTGCTAGAATTTCTGAGGATAGGTATCTATATAGAATAGGGATATTCAAGAGTCTAAAGAAATGTAGATTATATAGGCTGTTACAAACCCATTTCTTAAAAATGAGATTAGAGTAATGACATTCAGCAAAGATATGCTTGAATCACAATTGGTCCATCTGCTCTTCCAGGTATTTTCAAGACCTTCTCCTGAATCAGGTCAGCACAAGCTGATGCTGTGACTTCACCATCTTCAATTATTTCCTCCTTTGCCCTCCACTGCCACCCCAAGTTGTTACCGAATTGGATTTATGATACCATATTCTCTGTTTTATGAGGCTGCAGGTCTTTAAGTGAAATTTTCTGTGTCCTCTTACTATCAAAAGAGATGTATGAATTCCTGAGCATTTTGCATAATTTTTATATTACTAAGGTCAATAATTTGTTTCAATTTTCTCCTTACCCGCTGGAAGCTCAGAGCCAAATTTGTACCTCAGCTGCACATTTGTATAAGTGTATACATCCATATGTTCTAGGATTTTTTTTGTGGGTTTCTTCTGGTTCAGTTGTTATCTTTAGGTTTGCTATCTATCTTGTATTTTTCTTTGCCCTTATACCTTAAATCTTTTCTGTAACCTGATAGTGCCTAAGGAAAATGGGTAGGGGAGGAGATAGTTAAAATAGTAAATGAACTGACAAATTCACCAGTCCTATTAACTAATAACCTTGATTCTGCTTGTATTACATAATCCTGCAAATCATACAATGTTATTTTAAATATTAATGAAAGCTATAAATCTACTATTTAAATTAAAATTTCAGGTGGATTTTTTTTAATGATGGAAGTACACATTCCAGCAGCACAAATACAATACTTATTTCCTGGGGATTTAACTTTTTGAACTGAATTAGATAACTTATATGTTAAAAATAACAAGAGCAAATTATGTGTTAGAAAAGTGTATTAATAAGAACTCTTGATGGCAAGTAAGAGAAAACTAACTCAAAGTGACCTAAGCAAAAAGTGGAATATATTGGCTCTTATAGTAAGAAATAAACAGCTTCAGGCATGGTTGTATCCAGGGACATAAATTATATCATCGAGTATCAGAGTCAAAGCTCTGCTTTGCTCGCATTGGCTTCATTATCAAGAAGGTACTTTCTTTCTGGAGAAAATAAGTTTGCTAGCAATCCCAGGCTTACATCTTATCCACTGCTTTAACAACCTTCCTCTCAAACACCAAACACTAGTTAGAACACATTTGTAGAATCATCATAATTAAAGTAATTCTGTCAAAGAAAACAATGTTTTTATTGTCATTAAACATTCTCTAATGATTGTTAAGTGATTATTTAGCAGATTAACAGACAAAAAGGGCATCCATAACCTACTTTCCAGAATATGAGTCTCATAGAGAAGAGGCTTCTTCTGGAAAGCAAATAATCTCCGCTGAAGTTCTACACGGATTAAGTAGGACTTCTTTTTTCCTTTAATTCCATTTCACCTAACCTCCAGGCATTTGGCCACCTCTACACAATCAGTGCTTTTGTTTTTATTATACTTTCAGTTTCAAGCCACTGAGCCAAAGCCCATGATGAATGGCTATTCCATGACTTCCTGACTTCAATTTTTCGTAGATAAACAATACTAGGATTTATGGTTAATATTCCTAAAATATTATAGGAAAGCACAGCAATGTAAGGAGGGCCAATGAGTTCTGACAGTAAAAGAGGTGAAACAAGTTGGCAAGCTCATTGGGTCTTGGCTGGGAGGTGTTTGGCTCTGAGTAGGAATCATAACTGCCAGGCTAGATCAGGGCAGCTATGGTGATGCATTTATAACAGCAAGATCGGTTTCAGGGCGCAGAACAAAATCTGTACACATTGCCCCTGACAACGACTATTTATAATTTTCACGGTTACTACATACCCAGGGAAGAAAAAAAAGATTTATTTGTATGTGTATATATATATATATACACATAAACGCACATTATATCTATAGTGATTCTATTTTCTCTTGGCATTGAGGTAGGACAGGTTGGAGAGAGGGTGGGAAAGGATCTTTAACCATTTATTTTCTGAATTTTGACGTCTCCTAAATCTTATCAGGCCTGCTTCTTATTGAGATCCCAGCAAAAAAAATATTCTTATTTTGGTGAATACAGAGTGAGGGGAAGAGAAAGGAGAGAGAAAGCAAAGATGGAAAAGAGTCAACAGAATTATTTATGCTTCTCAAAAATAGGGGAGTGAAACTGAAGCTGCCCAAAGCAGCACTGAGCAAGTGGACAGACTGCTGGCATTTTTTGAGCACTTCCCATATTCCTGGCTTTGTAAGCTTGATCTCATTGGACCCTCATGGCAACCTGTAATAGACATGGCTGGCGCTCCACGTCACATCCCCTTGGCTTCTGATTTCATCCGCAGCTGCAGTGGCCCATTCTATTCAAGCTCAGGTTCACCTCATATCAACAGAGTTCAACCTCAAGTTTTTGCTTCTGTCTCCTAGGAGCACCCTCACCTTAGAGCAAAAGAGTTAACACTACTGGAGACATTCTTCAACCAGTGGCGACTCTGCTTCCTATCCTTCCAACGGACAATTCTGGGAGACGTTCCCTAGGCTTCTCAGGAGGTCCTTGATGAAAGACCCTCATAATGACTTTTCTTACTCCTCTGCTCAGTCTTCTCACCACCTCACTCTCAATACCAAGGATCTTCCCCCACATAATCTACCTCCATCCAAGCCCTTATCTCAGGCTCTACTTTTAAGGGAATCCAAGCTAAGATATAATCTCATCACAACCTTTGCTTGACAGTTAGGGAAATCGAGGCTCAGAGAAATTCAGCCCAAAGTTATGAAGTTGGTAGGGAACATAGGCAGGGTTCGAGCCTAGATCCAGTAGGGATCAAAAACTGTGTGTTCACTCCTGACCAGTGCTGCTTCCTAGAACACAGTAACCCTATGCTCCTCCTTTTCCTCTTTCTGTAATGAATCATCAAAAAGATAGTAACTCATCAGGTCCCCGTGTTACAACATTTCCTCTCTATGTCTTTGAGGAGCTTTGTGTGAATCTGATTGCCCTCTTGGAAAAGTCCAGCTCAATGTGGGGTTCTAGAGAACTAATGATGTTGGGAAATTTAGATCCATTCTGGCAGTCAACCAATATGTATTAAGAACTCACAATGTGCGATTTGCCACAATGCTAATTGCTAAGGGTGAATTAGTGAAGAGTGGCTCCACATCTCAAGGAAATTGCAACAAAGGAGAAGAAATATGTATGTCAACAGTGCTGAGTGCTGAGTGTGGCTGATGCATTAATCCAGCTAGAGATAACTAGAGATGAGATGGGGAGAGATAATTAGGAAAGATTTCTAGAAGAGTGCTTCTTAAACTTTTATGAACATTCTGATAATCTGGGGAACATGTTAAAATGCAGATTCTGACTCAGTCTGTGCCAGCACCTGAGCTTCTGCATTTCTAACAAGCTCCCTGGTGATGCTGATGCTGATGCTTCTGAGCCTGGACCACACTTTGAGTAGCAAGGTTTGGAGTGCCCCATGGCCTGTGTCCTTAAGAGCTGATTATGTTTTCCCAAGGAAACAGTCAATCTTGGTTTTCAGGAAGAGCCACCCTATTACCAAAAACATTGGGTAGAATGAGATTAAGATCTATGAAAATGTGGGGACTGGAATTGGCCACCCCAAGATATGTCTCTTTGGCATGAGGATTATTTGAGGCTGATTGCTTTTGATAAACTGGGACAGGAAAGGAGGCTCTGAGGGGTGGAACTTGCTTGCCCTTTGTCAGGAGACATTTACATTGTAAAGGAAATCTCCATCTGTAAAGATATCTCCCTGTGTATCAGGAAGAAGAAAGGAGATGATCTTCTCTCTAGAAACTCTTAATCAATGCCAAAGGCAAGGACTTAAATCTGCATTTTATTGTGCTTGTCTGGTGACCTCCTGTAACTGACTTCCCTCCCCCTCCCAACGTTGGCATTTCTTTAAGGATTAAGCATCTTTCCTTAGGCTAGGAACTGATGGCTGTGCTCACCTGTGACCACCCAGCTCAAGACAATAGACTTGCCTCCTGCTATGCTCCCTGAGATAGCAGACCCACTACCTGCTGTGTCCATCAAGCGCTGTGCTGACAGGGCAATCTTGTGACTATTGTGGGAGGGGCATTTCAATCATATGTGAAACATCCTGTTTGGGGGTATATAACCACTATGTACACCACACTTCTTTGGTGCCCTTTCTTCCTTCAGGAGGAAAGGCGGGCCGTGGTCCTCATAAAGCTTTGTTTAATTTTCTCCTGCTATTCTGTCTCATGTGAAAGAACCTGGATGGATGAGTTGGTCAGGATATCCACCAAATTTCAGTCTTTCACAATTTTCCTTATATGAGTGACCATGTTGCCATATATTGTCTCAAGATAAGAGAATAAAAAACACAGTGGGAAACAGTTAGAGAGCAGAGCTCAGAGTTCTGCTGGAACGTTCTTGATTTTCAATACCGTCTTTCCAACGTGTGCTGAAGAAGTACTGTGCAATCTGAGGTCTCAATAGAGACTAGTTAATGTTGCTTTGTTAGTTCATAGACTGACTGACCAACTGCCCTGGGCCATAAGCTCTCTGCCCTAGGCTGGGGTATAAGGAAACAATAATTGTGACAGAAAAATGCTGTGTCATTGGCAATTTCACCTGTATTTTTTGGCCCAAATATGAACTAGGAGCAAATTTCTAATTAATTATTCTTGGTGACACACTTCGCTCATGACGAAACTCCCAAGTTAACATATGCCTTTCAATACCATTTACTTTTTACACCTAGTTAGCGCACAAACGACTTGGCACAGTGCATCACTGGAAGGCAGAGTTTGGTGTTGCCCGTGGACATCCACCTGCATTATGGTTTTGGCAAGAGGTCTTCAGAGTTAAGGGACCACAATACAACAATATCCCTTGGAATGCCTTTGTTTCCTTCACCCTTTTCAAAGACATGGGCAATCTGAGCCACTGGGGGGAGCGCCTCCCTTCCCCTAAGGCCCCACAGAGAAGAGCTCTCTTTCCGTTAAGTTATTACTTTGCCCACACACAGACAAACGTGGCTCAGAGTAGTCAAGGGTTTTTAGACCACTGATCTTCCAAGACTGGAATCAAAAAATTCAGCAGACTCTCAACCTTCCCAGACATTGCTTAGCACTGTTTCCCATTAAGTACCTCATCACTGGACACAGGCGTTAGATTTCGTAATTAATATTTTAAAATGCCTAACTAGGTGATAAATTACCCAGCTCAAACACTCTTCATTTACAACCTGTATTAACTACTTAATCACAAACAGATGCAGCAGAACTGAATGGGGCCAGCTACATACTGTCCCAATAAAAGATTTTAGATGACATTGGCATGGTTCAACTGTAATGAATTAACTTCATTATTTATATTGAAAGTAAGAAATATTTGCCAACACAAACACCAGTTTACACTGTCCTTGAATTTACAAACTACAACAGTTTAGTCACTACAATTGGGACATTAAAAGGTAGAAGCTAAGGAGAAAATATTTCAAAATTTTAGCTCAGGCTAAGGAAACAGAATCGTAGGCTAACAGATCTTCCAGTATGGTCATTATTTTGATGCATAAATTCCTTCTATAGCAGTTTCCCAGATGGGTCCTTTAGGAGGTTGGGCATAGAAAGTGAATAATTGTGTTATGTGTATGGGTGTGTATGCTGGGAAGGGTGAAGGAAATACCCTGTACTTAAGTTGGCAAAGTTTAATGTGCTTTGTGAGGCACAATTATATAGATTACTCTACTATTCAGCTCCCCGGAGCCTTCAAAATGCTAAAAGATTGTGCAAATCTCAAAGAAGGACCAAGGTATCAAGTATTTCCCAGACTAGTTTGGCCAGGCAAACCTTTTGTTAGAGCTATTTATTAACTTTTTTCTACTGGAATTAGGGTTCTTTGGTACACAGTTTGGGAAAGGATCCCTCAATATGCCCAATAAGAGGGAAGTGGTAAAGATTGTTAAAATAAAATATATGGTTAGATGCCATAGAAATCTCCAAAGTGCCCTCCAAAAGGGGGCTGCTAATTTATATTCCCACCGTCAGGGTGTGAGAGTACCATTCCCCAAACCATCAGCAACATGACAATTGCATATCTTCCAAGAGAGTAAATTGAGCACTGTAAGAATTCAACCCACCATTTTCGCATCACCTTCATTTTACTGAGCTCATCAGGCAAATCTATTTTTCACTGGAATAAACATGACAATTAAAAATTAACCTAGCCACCTGGTGAGCTGCTGCTCATGTGTCTTTCTGACAAGAACAGACTAGCAGAAGTCATCTGGGAAGAAAGAGAGTGTAGTTTATTAGAAATGATAAGTTGTGCTTAACTGGCTATGAAGAAAATGGAGAATTTATTCCCCATTCCATCATAGTGATGCCTAAGTGGGAGAATTCTAATTTGGCTTTCAGACAAATTTAACTATACCAAATTATGATCAAAACATCATAAAATTTAGGTGCTATTTTATATTTAGCTGCTACCAATTTGTTATTAAATAACAGAATAAAATAGAATGTGGCATATTTAAAATGGCTACACATTCTTTGCAGCTCCTCTCGTGAAGACATGGCGTCTATTTCCCCACCCTCTTGAATATGGCTGGCCTCATGACTGGCTTGAACTAACAAATATAGCTGACATGTCATTGCCTGACCTCTGAGCCTAGGCAGCCTCATAGCTTCTGCTTGCTTTTTCTTGGACTACAGTTGCTATATGAACAAGTCCAAGAAAGACTGTTGGAGAGAGAACATAGAGGAGAATGGAGGAGCTGCAGCCAACTGCGAGAATGTGAATGAGGCCATTTGAGAGCAGACAGCCCCAGGCTGACCTGCCAACTAAATGCAAAAAGCTGTGTGGGGGATCAGAATTGGACACCCCAAAATGTGTCTCTTTGGCTTGATTATTTTTAAGAACAAAAGACTCCAAAAGAAACATTTGACCTTCCCCTAAATTCCCTAAAAGAATTTGAGAGAAGAGCCTGTCCCAGGACAGAACTATCACCATAGATAACTCTAGGTGTGGTAGACAGGGAGGCATCTAGCTGGGCCATTGTATCAAAAGATCTCTTTCAGGTCCCATTGTCTATAGATGGCCGAGCAAACACTTGTTTATCAAACATATGCTTTTCCATCTCCATGTAAATTGCCTTCCTCCCCTTTGAAGTCCCAAACCACTACCACCATCATCTTCCTTTGTCTTTAGCTGAAGATGGTATTCAAGGTGGTGGCTTCAGCCATTCTGGTGAGTTACTCAGTTTTCCCGGGTGGCTCCCATGTACACATGTTATTAAACTCTGTTTGATTTTCTCCTGCTGCTCTGTCCCATATCAATTTAATTCTTAGACCCACCAGAAGGACCTAGAGGGTAGAGCAATAGTTCTTCCTCGACTGAATGAGCCAAGCCAGCATCATGTGGAACAGAAAACCATTTCAGCTGAGCCCAGCAACAATTGCGAGCCCATAGAATAGGGAGGGGAAAAAATTGCTGTTTTAAGCCATTAAGTTTTGAGATGGTTTGTTATGCAGCAAAAATCAACTGATAAAAACTAGATTTTAAGTAAATTTCAATATAATCTCACTACAGGTTCTCCTGCCTGAAGTTTTAAATACTAGTCTATTACTACAGAAATGCTTCTAAATTTCTAATCGATCACTCAACTAATAGTTGTGAATTTTAATTTTGAAACTGATTCTTCTCAATTATTTGTAAAAGAATGCTCACTTCAATAAAAATGTAAGCCATTTAGTCATATCCAGGTGATTTCTAAGCATGAATTTTTTTCCCCTAAGTTTCAGCTGGGGCAATCCTCATAGAATTTTCATTTAATTCCTATGTCACTAGAATGCAATTGGTTTTAAGATATAGATTTTGTCTGTTCTCTTTACTGCTATAACCCTGGTACCCAGAACAGTGCCTGGTACAAAGGAAGCACTCAATAAATATGTATTGAATAAATGTGACAGCTGCTCTAATATTTGAATAAATGACATGAAATGATCATTTTCACAGAAAATACAGTCAATATTTTTTGTCTCTGAAATAAATGATAAAATAGTATTCAATCTGTAAAAGCTAATTGATTAGTTTCATGAGAGAGTGATTATAAGTTCTACCATAGGTAGTTACGCAGCTAATAACCTGAGAAGTTAAGTGTAATGAAGGCATAGCACTCTGGAGAGAAAAGCTAATATTTTTTTGTATCTCTGCTTTTATGTTCTGTTCATTAAAACCTTACAGTCCATTAGCCCAATAATAATCACAGAGTGTAAAACCAGTGATGTACAGGTGACTCAGGATTCCATATTGCTTTCTCAGTGAAAGCATTTAGTTATCAAAGTGACAAAATATTCAGCAGCTGCAGCAGCAAAATGCTTGTTTAAAAAGAAAGCTAAAAAGTGGGCTTAAAATTAGCAATTCTTTGTAGGCCATTGCATTCAGGAAAATATTAGCACATAATCTAAAACTGTGATCAAGAACTGAAACAGAGTCATATTCTGTTTCCTTAATTTGTGGTCATTATTGTTGTTATAGTAAACACAAAGCTACAATAAATAGTCCAGGCTGTATACATTTTTGGATTGCTTGGGGCATATTTATAGGATAATTCTTAGAGATACAAATTTTGGACATTTTCAGTTTTAATAGCTAAGGCCAAATGCTATCTGTGAAGGATGTATTAACTTACACACCGTACTGTAGACTATCACATAGCCATTAGAAAGATTGAGTGAAATCCACAGTCTGTACTGTGGGGGACTTGTCTTGGCCACGCCAAGATATGTCTCTTTGGCATGAGGATTATTGGGCTGGTTGCTTTTGATAAACTGAGACAGGGAAGGAGGCTCTGAGGGGTGGAACTTGCTTGCCCTTTGTTAGGAGACATTTACATTGTAAAGGAAATCTCTATCTGTAAAGGTGCCTCCTTCTCTGTGCCAGGAAGAAGACAGGGGATGACCTTCTCTCTAGAAACTCTTAATCAATACCAAAGGCAAGGACTTAAATCTGCATAATAATCTTATTCCTGTTTCTGGTAACCTCCTATAACTGACTCCCCCCACCCCCAACATCCTCCTTTGTCATTAGCTGAAGATGATTTAAGGTGAGGGCTTCAGCCATTTTGGCGAGTTGCTCAGTTTGCCTGAGCCTCCCATGTATACATGTGACAAAGCTTTGTTTGATTTTCTCCTGCCATTCTGTCTCATGTGAATTTAATTTGTTCTCCAGCCAGACGAACCCAGAGAGGGTAGAGGAAATGTCTTCCTCCCCTACAGTACAAAGACATACTATTAAGTGAAAAAGGAAGTTGTAAAGCATTATGAATAGTATGTTACAATTACTGTAAGAAATTGAAAATAATAATTATTATTATATATATAATATTAGAGAGAGAGAGAGGGAGGAAGAGGAAAAAAGGAAGGCTTATGTACCAAACTATTAATGAAGATTTTTCTTTGGAAGTTATTTACAGGGGACTAATACACTCTGCATTATGAATCTTAGCAATATTTGAATTTCATATCACACATAGGTATTTTTGTTTCAATAGCTGTATTTTTTCAGTATTTTTCATCTTTAATATATCTGCCTCTTCTTATGTAACAATCCACTTGTTTCAGTTACGATGCTTTCATCAAATTGCAAATACCCAACCAGTGGCTTCTTAAATAAGACATCCAACCAGCTTTCCATTCCTCCTCTCCAACTATCATCTATTTAAATAACAAGTTGTAGCCAGATGGTTCTAGGGTTTGTTTGGGGTAGAAGGTGGACCAGGAGCACCCAGGCTCTCTCCCTTCTTCTCCTCTGCTCTCCTCAGCATTTTTGGATTTTCAGCTTTGGGTTTGCTGCTTTAATCACATAAGATGGCTGCGCAAAAACTTATATGACCAAATTTAAAGCGGAGTGTAAGAGTGGACAGTGATCAAACACTCCTCATGTTTCTTTTTCCTTGTTTCAGGAGGGAAAATATTTTCCAGAAGCCCCTTCCTTTCATCCCGAGCCTTGTGATATGTGAATCTCAACCAGCCACAGAGGAAAGGGAATCGGACTTCCAAGCTTAACTCATTCCCCAGTGCCGGGCACAGAATTAAATGCAGTGGCATTAGCAATGAAAAAAAGTGCCTGCCACTCCTCTCCTTTCAAGAAGGAATTCCCTCCTTTATTTCTGTGTCCTCACTGGTGAGTTCTACCATTGTATGGAATTGCTGACTGCCTTTTTTTGGTGGTGTATTTTCTCAGGTTCATTGTCATTTTTGTTTGAGTTTATCCCCCTGACCTAATCTCTGTCTCCAAAACCCTAACATCTTTTTAATCCTTTTGATTGTCCTGTTTGCTGTTCTCATCACTGTCTCTATGGTGAATATGGTTGTTTTGTGGCTGTCCAGCATCTATTTCCTTTTCTTAGAATAAGTTAGAAAGTAGAGGAGCCTTTGCCTAACCCCGCATGGGTCTGATGCCAAAGCCCAGGTGCTTTCTACCCTGTGAGGCCTGTTCCTATAAGAGCAGTTTCCAGAATGGGGTGAAAGGAAGGGTTAGATCATACTGGGTTAGGAATGAGTAAGAGGCAAGAATGTAGAAAAGTGAATGTGATGTCTGCACTTTGTTCTGTGGTCGGCACATAGTAAGACCTTCAGAAATGGTGGCTTTAGTTGTGATTATGTGCCAGGGGTGAGTAACTGTGGTTCTGTATACCCTTAACTGGGCTAGCACAAACCAAAGCTATATTTATATCTTTAAATCCTAACACCTGGAAAAAAATTGTTTTTTAAGTGACATTCCTTTGACATAAAAAAAAAAGTATGTCAAGTCTTAGCAGAGGTAGAGCAGTGCTTTCCAAATATCCTCACATCGTGGCACACGTGGAAGACAATAATCTTTGTGTGGCACATTGGGGTAAACGGGAGAGGGTCTGTAGTCCTGTATCAGGCTGCTGAGGCTGAAGTTGACCCCCTAGGGGCTCCGGCCATCCCAGATCTTTCCCGGTCACCGCAAGAGCTATCCCTATTCCATAGGACACTAGCTGGAAAGTTCTGATATAGATTTGAGCTTTGAATCCTGGCTCCTCTGTTCCCTGCTCTGAGCAACTTAACCTCTCTGAGTCTCTGTTTCCTCATCTGTAAAACAGGAATCATAATGAAACTTACTCCACTATGCCGTTGAAAAGATTAAATAATAAGATATTGAAGATGTGTTAGATAAATAATCAACACTCTGTTTACTTTTTTTTGTTATGTCCTGGAAATTTATGATCCAGGTGGCTCTGTATTGCATGAAACAAGGGCCCTCTGAAAGCTAAAGAATCATTTTTGGCATTCTAGCCATCTGAAACCTCAGTCCTAACCTTTCCCATTAACTGCATCTGTAGCACGGTAGCATTTCATTTCTCTTTATAGAGAAAACAACAGCTCTCGTCCGCCAGAGACAATCATTTTGTACGACTGCAGACCCTTATGGCAATACTAATTAGATCTTCCTGGTGGATTTTAGCAAACACTTAACTGCTTAATCTGCCCAGTGTCATACTCCAGCTCTGGCCTCCATCTGCAAGCTGCCTCTTCACCTCTCTCTGAAGCAATTTCTTCTTCAGACCATGTGTATGATTGTAATAGGAGCAGCGGTGTTACAGTAACACATCCTGTGGTTCACTGGTCCAGGGGTGGGCTCCCCAGCCACATCACACCAACGAGGGACCTCCTTGGGAAAGAGAGAACTAGAACTGAGAAAGAGAAGCCGGGCACATGTTCTAGGCTAGAAGCTGTGAAGCCCAGGGGAGCTCCCAGAGACCATGTGAAAAGGCCAGGGGTGCCAGCCAAGAGGAGACCAAGAGAACACTAAAGAGATGAACTACATTTACAGAGAGAAGCGGGACGAAAGAGCAAGACAATAATGTCTATGACGTATGAGTCTCTGACTCCAGTTTCCCTGAGGCGTAGGCACACCCCCGTCTGGAGATTGTGCGAGATACCTCAGAAGACTTATAATAAATTCCTTTTTTTGCTCAAGCTTATTTGTGCACCTTTCTGTCATTTACAATCAAAAGAGACACCCAAGCTGTTGGAAATCTCAGTCCTATTATTTCCCATTAAATACATCTGTCCATCAGTGGCATTTCGTTTCTCTTTATAGAGAAACAGCAGCCACCATCTGCTAGAGGCGATATATTTTAGGCAGGACTTCAGAACTTGATAGCAACACAGATTCATTCTTCTTGGTAGATATATTCAGTGTGCGAGAGAAAATTAAAGCTATCTTTGTGCCTTCGTTAAAATCAACTGCCACACAAGCCCATGACTTTCCAAACCACGTCCTGGTATTTGGATGTTTCAGTTTAGCAAATGAAAAATTGGGGGACAGATAATATGTTACTTCATGTGTGTGTGTGTGTGTGTTTTGGGGGTAGGGGAAAAAATGGTAAGTTCAATGCAAGGTCCAGCTCATTGATTATATAGACGATGGTACCAAGGTCAGAGATGAAACAACCTTAAGGAAGGTCAAGAGTGAACAGAAGTAGAGAAGATTCGGTTCATTCTCTTAACTCAGAAATATTCATTGAGCACCTTTCCCCTCTCGGGCATGCGCTATATCAGAGGTACATTCATCTCCTCTTTTTCAACAAATATTGTTGACCTCTTTTCGTTTGTGAGATGACCATGTACGTTGCTTTGGAAAACAAAAGCTTTGGAAGGTAGAACCTCAAGGGTATGATAAAGAGAAGGAAGAGGAGGAAGTGGAGGAGGAGGAGGATTTGTTAGAGTTACAACTAGATTACTATATATTGGGTCCATGTCATAATAGCACTCCCACTTTAATGAAAAGCTGTAGCAAGTAAACAAAAGGTTCCATGTATGGAGTCCCTACCTGAGATTCTCTGCTGCCCTACTAGAAGGCAGGGTAGCATAACAAGCTGAGAATATGGGCTGTTAGTTACCGAAATTTACAGTTTACAGCTATCTGAGGTTATTTGCTGGCTATGTACAATTGGGCTAGTTACTTCACTTTTCCGTTCTTCAGTTCCCTTATCAGCAAAATGGAAAAAGATAGCAATAGAGTTGACCTCATAGGGTCATTGTGAGAACTAAGTAAGTTCTTCCACATAAAGCAATTAAAATGTTGCCTAGGATATTTCTGGCACTTACATAATACACACTAATTATTTAGTGTTGTTGCTGTCACTATGACAAACACTCAGTGCCAGGCACAGTGCCAGTCACTTCACATATACCATTTTATTTAATCTTAACAATCTAGACAGGGGAGGGTGTTATCCCTTCTCAGAGACACTGACTTGCCTGACATCACACGGCTGCTGACTGCATAGCAGAGATACACACCCAGATCATTCTAAACCCAAAGAACAAACTTCTCCATGCAAACTCATTAACGAGACAAATAAGCAAAGATAAAACAACACCCAAGAAGTATGACATTATTTGTTCTCGAACCTAAGTGGATATCTGAATCACCTAGGATACTTAATTTACGAATTCCTAATCCCCACCCAAACACCTGATTTGGTAGATATTGAGTGAGCTGCAGAAATGTACACTTTTAACAAGCATCCCAGGGCTTTTGTTGAAGGGGGTTTGCAAATTGATCGATCCAGAGTCAGATCTGAGAGGAGAGGTTGGCTTTGTCCCTTGGGGCTTTCTGGAGGTAGCAATGCTAATCTCCAACCTGAAGGGTGAGAATGACCCAGATAATGGATAGGTGGACTATTTCAGGCAGGACCAATAACTGAGCAAAGGTGACGGACAGAAATGCACGTAGTCTCCGGGGAGTATTGAGTGGGCTCCATTAACTATCGATAAGAAGTAGCAGGAAAGTAAAGCTGAAAAAGGAGGGAGGGGCCACACTGCGGAGGCTCAGGCCATAATGAGGCGTATCCAGTATGATCATCATGCTCAACTTCCGGGTAGCCATTTCCATACTTGGGGCTGCAACATTTACTACTGCGATAATGCGTTAGTTTCCTAAGTGGCCCTCCCACTTTGCTTCCTGATCTTTTATCTCCATTCCCCAAACAGTAGCACCAAAGTCAATTTAAATATAAATCAAATCATATTACTCCCCTGTAATGGCTTCCCATTGCCCTAAGAACAAAGCCCAAACTCTTCACCATAGCGTACCTGCCTAGACTCCTGGGGTCTGGCCCCTTCATCTTTCAACATCCACTCTTATCAACAGACTCCAGTCTTTGGCCTGATCTTTCTCTTCCTTAAACCCCAATCCTGTCCCCAGCTCAGGGCCTTTTCCTTGACCATTCCATCCCCCTGACAAGCTCTTCAATCAGTTCGTCATTTGGGTCTCAGTTTAAACGTCCCCTCCTCAGAGAGTGGGTATTCAAGTACCCAATTTAAAGTTTACTCACATCCTTCCCACACCCTCTTTATCATATCACCTGCTTTTTGCCCTGCATAGCATTTGTACTACCATCCTATTTCTTGTTGATCTGTTTTATAGTCTGCTCTCCACAGCAGGATGAACATGCATGTGAGGAGGGACTTTGAATATTTTACTCCCTGCTCTATCTCCACCACCTAGAACAATGCCTAAACCCAGCACATACTTAATAAATATTTGTTGCATGAATGAGTGATGATAGTGATGAAAAATACACAGGAGAAGTGATGGAGGTTGTGGATTAAAAAATAGGAACTTTCTCGGCATGCTCCACTTCAGCAGCCCAGGTTCGCAGGTTCGAATCCCAGGCACAGACCTACACCACTCATTAGCCATGCCGTGGTGGTCACCCACATATAAAATAGAGGAAGACTGGCACAGATGTTAGCTCAGGGCTAATCTTTGTCAGCAAAAAATAAAATAAAATAAAAAATAAGAAATTTCATATCTCCTAGTTGCTATTGTAACTACCATGGCTCTCCCTTTAAGGATCCTTTTTAAAATTTAAGACTCAAACTCTGTTTTTGTTATGTTAATGGAATTTAATTAAACTAATGATGTCTGACTTCCAACTATCTCGGGCCAGTCTACTAACCTTTTCCCAGCAGTTCAAATAGCTCTAAAGTATGAGAACGCATTTACAATTATTCTGGCAAAAGAGTTAATTAACAGCACATTTAATCATACTTTTTGAGCTCTAATATATCAGCATTGGATGTCATTTTCATTAATATGCTCCAATATTTATATTTCTTAAGACTGAAAGAATGTTGCTAATGGGGTGGAGGAAGAGATCATTCTCTTGCTGAACAATGTCCATATGATTAACTACTCAGACTGTGGTAATAAATGAATGCAGCAACCCTTAAATCCTTTCCATATAGACAAATGAATGTATTTTTCACAATAATGTTGCTGCAACTCAAGCCAGCCTCGTGGATCTCAGAGATTTCACCTGTGAATGTCAGATTTACAACGCAATGCGCCAAGCGAGGAGAGATGCTATGACACATTGATAAACAAGCTAAAATAATATCATTTGCGCTGCGTCATTTGTACCCTGGCAGCCTACAGATCATTCCAAAAATTACCCTGGGTAAATCCATTACAAGCCGGAAGGGAACTGCTATCAGTACGCTGAGTTCCGGTTTCATCAGATTCTGTTCAGTAACATGCAAAGCAGGGTTTTCCAGACTAGAACTGAGAGAGGAAAAGCCCACTTCTGATTCTGATTGGAGGTGTTGACATTTAAATCTGTCACCAGCATTGAGCTTCACCCTAATTACACAATTTCTTGTGCTTTATTTTGTTTGTCTTTATTGCATATTTAATCACAGGAATTTCAAACTACTCGTAGCAAAGCAGACAGAACAACAGGAGCACACTCAATGTGTCCAAGAGGCGCAAACAAAAATTCAGCATCTCTTTGGAAATGCAGAGAGGATGAAAACTTAGAACCAATAGAGCCAGCTCTGATGACCTAATGGTTAGAGTTCAGTGTGCTCCAGTTTGGAGGCCCGGGTTTGGTTCCCAGGCGTGGAACCACTCCACTCATCTGTCAGTAGCCATGCTGTGGCAGCAGCTTACATAGAAGAACTAGAAGGACCAACAACTAGAATATACAACTATGTACTGGGGCTTTGGGGAAGAAAGAAAAGAGAAAGAGAGAGAGAGAGGAAGATTGGCAACAGATGACCAGATGTTAGCTTAGGGCCAATCTTAAAAAACACACAAAACTTGGAACCAATAAAGAACAAAAAGGAAGGCCAAAGGTATTTGGTTCCCCCCACCGCCTGTGTTCTGATTGCTCCCATTTCTTCTGCATTGTTTCTTACCAAGAGAATCCCAAAGCAACTTGATACGGAAGCCATGCATGAATGAAATGAAATTCAAATCAAATTGAAGCAGAAGTCCATTTGTTTCATCCATCTTTCTCCAGCAGGCAAATTTACTAAAGTTTATAACCAACTAGAAGAAGAATCAGATTTTTAAGGACGTCAAAAAAAAAAATTCCTTAAAATACAGGAATCTTATCTCTCAGCTCTCTGAACCTGATCTAAAATGCCCCAAGCCTAGAATAGACCTGAGCTGGGACCAAAACAAAACAAAAGACTCAACATGAAAGTTTCTTTTGAACCATAATTAAAGCAAGACAATTTCATTTCTCTGAGCTTACGTTTATTTATTTATTCTTTCAGCAGACATTTATTGAGTCCCTATTTATCAGGTACCAAAAATACAGCAGTTAACAACACAGATCAAAACACCAGCCTTTGTAAAACTTCCATTTTAGAAGGAGAGAGAGAGACAAGAAACATAATTAAGAATAAGTAAATGTTAGAAGGTGCCAAGTGCTATAAAACAAGAAATAAAGAAGAAAAAAGATGGAAAGAGAAAAAGAGAGATGGAGAGGCAGAGAGAGAGATCTTAAGAAAGCAAGCAGTGGAAGGGGCTGGGAATGTCAAGGGAAAAACTGGGGGTGCAGTTCGTAATGGGTGGTGAGGTATCGATTGCTGCATAACAAATTACCCCAAAACTCAGCAAATTAAAAAAACAAGCACATATTACTCCTCACAGTTTCTCAGAGTTAGGAACCCACAGCAGGTTAGCTGGCTGGTCCTGGCTGAGGATCTCCCAGCAGGTGATTGTCAAGCTGTCAGAGGGACTGCATTCATCTCAAGGCTCAAATGAGACCAGAAAATCTGTTTCCAAGTTCACTCACGTTTCTGTTGGTGGGCCTCATTATTTGTTGGCTCTTGGCCGGGGAATTTGTACCACAGGATTATTCTTTGGTCTTTTACATACTGTCCTTTTCAGTAACAGATTTGTAATGTGAAGGTGGACTTTCCTGGTGAACCAGAGCATGTGTTTTCAAGGTTGACTGATAGTCGGGATGCAGTGTATGACCACAGCCCAAACCTGGAACTGCGGGAGCTATCGTCTACCGAGGGCTCTATCGGCGAAACACTGTCCCCAGCCGCGTATCAGCGCCAGTCAATCTGATCATAGAAACCCTCTATGATGAATAATTATTTCATTTTTATAGTTGAGCAAACTGAGACTCAAAGATGTGAAGTTTTGCCCAATATCACATAGCTCATAAATATTAGCACTGGAACTCCAAAATCATTCTAAAATACCTCCTTAAGAGAAATTTATCTCATTTCCATGGGACGAGACTGCTTTGTCCTTAAGTAATTCACCCCAACTGAACCATTTAACCAACCAATAATTATTTTTTTAAAAAAACAGCCAAATAAAATTCCCACAATTAATACCTACATATATCCATACATATATGCATACATATATATACATATACATGCATACATATTATAAGTATATTCATCAAAGATTCAAGGAGATGAAGCAAGATACTAGAGTACCCCAGAGAAGGTAAAAGTCCTGCAACAAGAATTTCCAATTAAAAGCCTCAAGCTTAAAAGAAATTGAGCACATAATTCATTGTGAAAGAAGAGATATGAAACCTTATAGCATTTTTAAAGAACACTTTTCAAGTAACAAGTACAATTTAAAGGATCTTATCAATGATAGATTATTCTTGTTGACAATTAAACCTGCCTCTCTAAATAGTAGGCTGAGGCATGGTACCCACATCAGGTAATTGATTTAATCGTGAAATTTATCTGGGTTCAGTGTGGCAAAGGGAAACACAAAATGGACCCCACTATGGAGACGTCTTATTTCCTATTCTTTATCGATACCTCTCCATAAATCACTCATAGCTTTGCTCAGTTCCACAATTCCTGACTTATGAGAGAATCAATAACTCGTGGAGATAAATCATCTTCTTAGTATAACTCCCATTGTACATTCGATGTTTATGCAACAAAGGCTGCTGATAAATAACCAGTTTCAAGCTCCTGAAACAACTTTCCCTTTAAATCATTTTTTGGTAGTTATCAGCGAAAGATACAATTTATGCCAGCGTAAAGAGAGCAATCGAAAGCCTTGAATTCACCAGGAAGGAAGAGCCAGGAACCACGTGCCACACTTCTGTCAATCAACAGGCCACTTGGAAGTCTCTGGATATTAATTATAGAATAAGCCCAAGACCTGATCCTGTGAGAGACACTGAGAAGTAAGAAATTAATTAAGCTAGCTTGATGGAGAGAGAACAGCTTTGTCACCTGAAAGAGCTGGCTTCAATTCTGGGCCAGTCATTTACTACTATATGTAGCTTCAGTAAACAATTACACTTCTCTTTGATTTGGTTTCTTCATCTCTAAAATAGTAATAATACAAACTACTTCACAGGATATTTGTGAGGATTGGAAAAGGAGAAAAAGACAGACAGATGGAGCCTGGCCCATAGAATATGCTCCACAAAGGCCCTCATAGTCATGGTCTTCACAATAATCATCTGCATCCCACATTTGGATGTCCATCAAATATTGTTTTGTGCACCAACTCTGTGCCAGGCAACAAGCTAGACAGTGAGGAGAGTGAACAAGGCAGATAACATCTTATGTTCCCGATGGAATGCAGTTTATTTTCTAGTAAGAGAGCCTTGCATTCCACAGACAGAAAGGTCAACTGCAGTTCCCGGCTTCCAGAAACCTAAAACAGTGAAACAACTTTTTTTAAATCAAGAGAATAATAAACATAAAATTTAGAATGGTGAAAAAATTAGTCAAGGGAAAAGAGACCAAAGAGGAACACATAAGGAGTTTAATGATATAGGCGGTACAATACTTCTTACGTTGGGTGGTGAGGTCAAGTTTGTTCATTTTATTATTACGCTCCATAATTCAAATATCTTTTGCATATGTGCTATTTTTGTGTATTTATCAAAAAGACATTTGGTAGACTGCCTGGCACATGTAGCTAATAATTTCACCATAGCTGAGAGGTAAACAGTCTTTACATATATACAACATTTTACAATTTATGGTAGAGTCAACTCTTTAAGGAGGGTATAAACAGGAAACTTTTTTTTCCCGTAATCACTCCTTTTCTCTGAGTAGTTGAATTCTTCCTTCTAAATCTCTTTTTTTGTTTTGGGTGTTTTTGGTGAAGAAGATTCACCCTGATCTAAGATCTGTACCAATCTTCCTCTATTCTTGTATGGGGGGTGCCTCCACAGCATGGCTGATGAGGGGAGAGGGTCCACGCCCAGGATCTGAACCCGTGAACCCCAGGCTGCGGAAGTGGAGCATGCAGAACTTGAACTACTGAGCCACCAGGCTGGCCCCTCCTTCCAAATCTCTTAGCAGTCTTGTTGAGATTCAAAAATCCTTGACCACTTTGGCTACTAAAACTTAGTATAGCACAATTTAAAACCTCAATCTCATATCCAGTCCCAAGTTCCTCTCTCCTAGGGCATGATAACCTTGTGGATAGAGGCACCTGGAGGGGAAAGAAGGGCATGGACACCTCCTTTCCCATCTTCCCAATCTCCCCCTCTTTGGCTGTCATACTTCTTGCGTTGGGGGCTGGGACAAGGATTAGGAAGAAGGGACATGTCTCCTTCCTGAACCAGCAGAGTTTTCATTCTCTCATCAGTGGTTTTTGCTGCCTCTCTGACTTCCTGTTCTGGCTGTCGCACTTTCTGTGTGGCAGCATCCAAATGCTGCTTTTCCTGGGTCACAGGTCTGGGTGTTTTGCAGGGGTCTCTGGGGTCTTCTCACAACCCTATTCTACCTACTACTTCCCACAGCTTCTTTGCCCAGTCAGAGGCTCATAGGGGCAGATCTCAGTAAAGAAGTGCCACCTGGGCTTCCCTGCCACTTAAAGGACTTAAGGGGAATTCCCACATCTTTGCTGCATCAACACTGCATCTCCAAGGCCAAGACTTGCAGTCTCAGCCCTTGAGTTTCTTCCAATCCCTTCATTACCTTCCTCAGGTAAGTAGAGGCACAAAAGCAAAAGGTCACTGCCTAAGCAGCATCCAATCAGGAAATAAAACTATGGATTCTTCCCATGGATACAATCATGCTATTAATGATTCCCTTGAAGAACTCAATTGTTTGGACTGGGGAAAGAATATGATGGTATGTATTACCTCTTGTTTTCAGTTTGGATCTTAGGCAAAATTGCAGGGAAACAGGAAAAGACAGCTTCCCTTTCTATAAAATGGGAGATAATAAAGTCACCTTCCTTGTGGAAGTAATAAATGTAACAAAAGAGACAATGCAGAGAAAATGCTTAGTAAATTTCTCAGGTCCGGTGAAGTAGGGATGATGATGATGATGATGATGACGATGATTTATCCAAAGCCTAAATTCAACGCTTTTCTCTTCAAATAGCTACAGATCACAGCTCAAAGAGGAGGTGAAGGAAATATGGGTTTTTCATTCCATGCCTCTCCAATGACTATAAATCCTACCAGTACTTCCCTGACACGCCTTCCCTCACTAGTGCAATCCCATTTATTACATTATCAGTGTTCACTTTGAACTTAGGAAGTGGAAGTACTTGAGTTCGATGAATGGAAAAAGAGAACAACCACCAAAAAAGAAAGTAAATAAAAGTCAAGGGAAAATACTAGAAGAGGAAGAGAAAGAAGTTTGTAGGGGATGATCTTGCCATTTTTTGGCTTGGAGACCTCATCTTTAAGCATCCCCAAATGAATTTAACCACATCATGCTGGTAAATACTTACTTTTTTTTCCTCCCCAAAGTCCCAGTACATAGTTGTATATCCTAGCGGTAAGCCATTCGAGTTCTTCTATGTGGGATGCTGCCACAGCATGGCTTGATGAGTGGTATGTAGGTCGGTGCCCAGGATCCAAACTGGTGAGTGCCAGGCCACTGAAGTGGAGCACACAAACTTAACCACTCGGCCATGGGGCATGCCCCAATACTTTTCAACTGATTGAAAACAAGGAGAGAACACACTCTTTGTGAACCTCTATTTAACACGCCCAAGTGAAGGGCTGCCTCAGCAATTGGCTGCTTGTTTTGATTAAATAAATGAAATGAAGTGAAATAAAAACACGTGTCACTTTTTATCCTAAAAGCAATCTTTCCCTTTTAGCAAAACAGCATATTCAATTATCTCATTCAATAGATAAAAATGATTTCCACCTTGAAAATAAATATTTGCTTCTGAAGATCACATTCCTGCAAATCAAATTACATGCTTGTTTTTATTATTAACAAGAATACGTTCCAAAGCCCTTTATGCATCGCACCTGTCACTCTCCATATCCTACAATCAAATTTCCCTTTAAATCTCATCAAATAACTCCCCAAGTCATTGAAGAGGCAATAAACGAGGTTATGACACAGTGCTCACAGAGAGCTAAATGTCTTTCATAGATCTTTAAGTGGTTATTAATCTCCGAATTAGTTTAGAATACATTAACCTTCAAGGTAAACTAGATCAATCAGGAAAATCACTCACAGGAGCAGGACTGTCTTCTTTGATGTTGTTATTTTCACATCCAGCTTATGTGCCAAAGACGTAGCTGAGGCACTGGTCATATAAGCCACCATGAGCTATGGGGATTCCGAGTTATTGCAAGGAGGGGTGGGAGTTTGTTGTTTGGGGTCTATTTCTTCCTGGAAGGTTGCCCATCTAGACAGGGAGACAGGATGAGCAGACATGAACGTGATATCATCACCTTAGTATGGGCAAGATGGTGTGACTATTGCCACGGAGCGACAACTTATCTAGTCCCCTATTACCCCTGTTAGTGGCAATTTAGAGTTGTCTGCCAAATAACCATGGGATGGAAGAAAGCAAGAAGTGACACCTTTAAAAAGAAATCAAAGTAATTGCTCTTTAAAAGTCCTGAACCAAATGGATCTGCAATCTTCAACCTTGTCTTTTTAGTAAAATAAAGAGAAAGAGAGAACCATCTCAAGAGAGTAATTTTAGAACTGTAGAAAAACAGTAGAAATATATGCCTATTACTCTTCTTTACAATAGGAGCCTAATGATGGTAATAATCATTTTAATAATTATTCACTCTTGAGTTGATATGGTTGGTGCTTTGGTTCATGATAACTGAGAATTCTCAATTACATTGCTCAATGAATAAAGATACGGAAAACAAAATTGGGGCACATGGAGGGGACCCTCCAAGTTCTCAGTTACTTGAATGATATATTTTGGAGAGCCCAGGAGCTCAGTGTTAGGAATTTTGCCTGATATCTTGTTGGTGGTTTGTTCCTCTTGGGGTCCTGTAGTTATATATTATTGCAATTCAGAGTAGATTTAGCCAGAACAAATATTATCACCAGGTGTTGTTTTAACTATTGTATTGGCACCAAACATCTCGACTTAAATGTTACTAAAAAGAAAATCACAATGTACTTTTCCAAAGATATATTTCCTCTCTCTCTTTTCTCTCAAATCTCCATAGAGAGAGATAAAAGATCAAGAAGAGAAAAGCTGCTGGAGGAACATTTGTGGGTGATTTTCAGGACAGAGAAAACAACCTCTTTTGTCAGTGCTTCAAAGGACCATGTAGAATTATCCATTATTCCTTCAAAAGATACAAAATGCTGGTAAAATAAGCTGAGGTTTGTTAAGTTACATCAATTTTGGAAATTTAAATTTTTGGAAAGGTGACTGTGTCAAAACATGTCATGGACTCTCCAATAAGAACTATTACTGAGATTAATTTATAGCCGTTAAAAGAAAGAAATTTTAAAAAGAAAAAGAAAGAGAGAATCTACGTTAAATGAATAAAGTCCAAGAGATCTTCGAGAGAACTGGGGCTTCTGGCATGCTACACTGATCAGCGTGAAAGCATCATATAATTACAATATCCAATACAGAAAAAAGCGTGGAGATCAATCTTAAGTGGGAAGATAGTGTAGTGAGTCTTTTATTAATCTCTTCATGGAATTTCTTTCTCTTTTGTAAAAGTGAAGCGGCAGTTCACAAAACTGAGAGAGCAATTCAAACGGCTACATCTTAGATGAACCTCCACTTTCTAGAAGATAAAATACATCATTATTTTCTTTTCTCCCAGCTCCTCTCAAATCAGAGGAAATTGCGAGTTGGGGCCTTGCCTTATTTAACAATATATGAGACAAATAATCCTTTAATGATTTTGTTTCTAATATAAATACAGTGACAGAGCATACTGCAATTAAAACTAAGTAGGACATTTACTTGAAACAAATCATATTTTAATTGGCACTTTAATTGAAGGGATGTTAAATATAATGACAGGATCTTATCCAGATTGTACTCTTTAGGCAAAATTTTATGCTACTATTTGTTGTTTGTTTGCTTTAACATTTGAGCCCATGAAGATGTTTTTACATTTGTTTTCATTCAAAAATAACGGCCAGTATTTCCCATTTGAAATGGAGGTATGCATTGTAATATCAGGAAACAAGTCTTGCTGAATTCTTTCCCGCAACTGTTGGGTTTCTCTCGTTTCTGCACGCCTTGTGGAAGCCGTTGTTCCAGACTATCTTTTCAAGGATGTTTATCTAGCAAAAGGCCTTAGAAGAGAGAGATAGTATCTTGGGGCAGAGGGCAAATTTGTTTCCTGACCAGTATAATAAAGATAATTTCTCCCTCCAGGCAAAGGTTAGAGAGGTTTGCTAGCCGCCACCTTATAAAAGAGCTTCTCAAGCTTGGGGTTCCTCAGCTGTGCTACAAACTCCCGAATGAGCAGCATCTAGCTGGCCTGCTTCCCATCGCTCCCATGGAACTTGGAGAAAGAGGACTGATGTGAACATGAGACTCATTCTCCTGCTGTGCTGTGAGTAGTGAAAGTCCTTTGTCTCTGACCCAGCAGTCTTAGATTTCCTGTCAGCATCTAAGAGCTGTGGCAGGCTAAGTTGTTAGCTTGCAAACAGAATAAAATCTGGCTTTTCAGAGTTCCTGACAGAAATGAGAGACTTTTGCTGAAAATAAAATAAAGAGAAAAAAAGACATTGTTGGTTAACCTGAAAATGTTACTATATGAAATATGCAATCTTGGGAGTGAGCAGCTAATTTCTTCAAGGCAGGCAGAAGTTATAGGATCGAATATAACTGTGTTTCTTTTCCATTTCTTTCTCTGAGATCTGCAGAGCACACATCCTAACTCAGCACTCTCAAGCTGTCAGAGGAGTTATACACTATGGGAAAAAGGGCTGTTCTTGAGAGACGAAACTCTTGACACTCTAAATGGATAGACACTACTTCCTCTTTAGAAACGTGCTGGCCCAGATTGAGATGCTCATCCATTACAAACCAATTCTTCCAGCCCCACTCTAAAAATTAGCTTGGATGACATTAGTAGCTGAGATTACAAGGCTGAGTGAGGAAGCTGGAAAGAAGGGGAGACGTGTAAAGGAACTAATGAACCAATAACCTTGTTCCTGCAGCTCTGGAGAATCTAAAGGAAGATGCATGGCTTAGTCGCCCACTCAGGGAAGGAGATTCCATGGGTTACAAATCTTGGCTCATGGTCTTGTGTGTATTTATCAGTGCACCAGATGCTCACTAAGGCCGTTTTCCAGATTTATGTGTCTCATGGTCATGGAATCCTAAACCATGGGAGTGATACCACTAATGAGTTTCCTCCCACTGCCAGATTTTATCTTTCCTCCAAAGTCCATAAATTCCGTATAATTTCAATGGAAATTCCTGCAGGGAGAGAAATGGTGTTTCTCTTTGCAAACCTTGACCAAGTTACAGTAACAAGTTTCACCTTTGGCACTGGATCTTGATTCTAGAAAGAACAAATCATCCCAAGGATTCCTCTTTTTGGTCCTACAAAAACGCGACAGTCTTAGCTGTGGCTCCCATGTACCACAAGCCAGTAAATAAGCACCAGGACTTTAAATACCTTTGTCCTAAAACAGTGTAAGTAGGGTGTGGCGGGGCAGCATCTGGGCGCTTTCCATTTCTCTCCCAAATCCAATTAGAAGCATGGCTCAATATTTAAACACATCTCTGCAAAAGAATCCAACTCACAGTTGTTTAACAAGAACTGTGTATTTTACTGAACGTATCATAGGGAGATGAGGAAGAGGGGTCATGTCACTGAGCACGTACTGGAGATTTAAGAGAATCTCTCTGTTCTTCCCACTCCCAAGTTCCCCCCAACCCCGCTGCCGGCCACATCACATCTGCTCCCTGTCCTCCTTGCCACAATCTCTCAAAATGGCCCACTCTTGTCCTGAAAATTAGCTGTCCCTCAGCTTGTATATAAATACATCACCAGTACAATTAAAGATGGCACAAAGCAATATAACGACAACACAGTCACCAGTAAGCGTGCAGGCTCTAGAGCCACAGTTTGGCATTGCCCTGACGTTGTCACCAACAACTAACAGAAATCTCTCTGAATTTCAGCTTCCTCACCTGGGAAAGGCAGAGTAGAGAAGTGCCCGCCTCATAAGATAAAAGCTACCAGTGCCTGGAAAGTGTTCAACCCGGGCTTGGCTCCTAGAGAACACTCGATAAGTGGTACCCCATCTGGCCCAAACAAACACATACGGAGGTGGCAGGGAAATGAACTCAGTTTTTCCACCAAACAAACCAAAACCTGACTTTGCCATCACACCTGATCTTAACACCAAATTAAGCCATCACGTGCAGGAGTATATGAAGTCCTTTCTTTTTTTTTTTTTTTTCTAAATAAGAATTCACGGAGTAGCTTCCAATGAACCTCCTCTTCATTCAAAAGCATCTGTGCTGCCTTCAGAGTGAACCTGCAGTTCCAAACAAATCGAGAGTCTGCTCACCTAGTGTCTTCAACGGCAGCGGCATTTTCACCTCCACCCCTCCCCAGCACGAAATACTTCATGCGCTCTATAATTAAGAAGTCCACTAATTACAGCATGTGTCTGAGATGAAAGGTGCTGCATTGCACTAAGGGATTTCAACTCCATTGGCATTTGGAACAATTTAGAACGTGTAGATGCTGACAGGTAGCTTAGCTCGTTCTCCTGGGTTCTCAATCTCAACATGCAAGCCATATTATCCCGGTATTCTGGGAGAGGCAGTGGATGGCTTATGACATAAAAATTCAGAGGGATAGAAAACAGATGTTTTATTTTAGAAAATAAAGATGACTTGGGAAAGTGACATTATATTGATGTAGTGTCAATGACTTAAATTAGTAGTCCACAAACATTTTTGATTGTACGTACCATCAATAAGAAAATTTTGAGCACGCACTCCAATACAAGGCTATTTTTTACCAATAAATTATATATATGTTTTACAATACTAATGTATTACATACTTTACAAAACACACACAAATTATAAAAAGTTGAGATGAAGAATAAATCTTTTTTGGTAAAAGCCAAGCGTCAATGAATCTGCTTTCATTTTTTTGAAACTCTTGGTTGCATACCTCAAGATAATGCAATCCCAAGGTCTCATTCTAAGTTTGATTTATTTCACTGCTTGCTTTAATGTCTGTCATATGTAAAACAGCTCCAAAGATAAGAAGGGCATTATTGACCATACTTGATAAATCATGAAACTTTTAGTTCCATCTACCAATTATGCACAAATTTTTGTTGAAATACTCTTGTGCTTGCATTGGTATTCTCCTCGATCCATAGTTTCCTAGCAGGAATATTTGTAAAGCACTTTTCATTTTTTAAGGGTTAAAGTAGGAGTTTAACTACATATTTTAATTCATAAACCCACTTAAATAGGCTGACATAAAGACTTTGTTCCTTGATAGATTTCCATTTCTAAATCAGCCAGGCAAATAGATACTCAACAAATATTTGTTAAATAAAAGATTCAAAATGATTACTTCGACTTCCATACAGGAAACGGATTTCAGTGGAGTAGCAATACAAAGGCGGAGAAAGGGCACTAGGCTACTACTGTTGTCTTGGCAAGAAATAGTGGGATTTGGACTAGGTAGTCAGGATGGATACAAATGGAAGAATTCAAACCATGTTTTGGAAGAAGAGCCTACAGAATTTAGTGACGGATTAGACAATAGGGCATAAGAAAGAGGGCGCTATCAAAGATGGCTCACAGATTCTGGCTTGAGTAACCGGTTTGTAGTGATGGCATTTGCTGAGATTTGAAGAGTGGAGAACTTATATGTAATCTATCACAAAATCCCAATGGCTTTATCTAAAAACTTTACCTGAAATCCAACTATTTCTCAGCAAAATCTCTGCTACCAATCTAGTTCCAACCATCATTGTACTTCACCTGAATTTTTACAGCAGCCTGCTAATTAGTCTCCCTACTTTCACCCTGGCCCGTGTATAATCTATGGAGCACTTATGGGGAGGATTTTTAAAGGAAGGTTTATTGAGCTATAATTTGCATACAGTAAAATTTACCTTTTTCAGATGTACATTTCCATGAATTTTGACAAACACATACAGTCACGTAACTACCATGATGACCATGATATGGGATATTACCATCACTTCAAAAAGGGCCAGAAGGAGTATTTTAAAACATAAATCAGATCAAACCACTAAAAGACCAAAACCCTCTATTGGCTTCCCATCCCCTCAGGAATAAAATCCATTACCTGTAAGGCCCTGAGTACATGGTCTCGCTGTGAAATCTCTCTCTGCTCTTGACATCTAGGGCTTTCCTTCTTGAAAACTCTGCTTTAGTCAAACTGACCTCCGTGTTATTCCTGGACGTCTCAAGCCCATTCCTACTTCAGGGCCTCTGAACCACTTCCAGTGATCTTCCCCCAGGTAACCTCAAGCTTTTCTCCCTAGCTTCATTCTGGTTTCTGCTGAAATAGTGCATGAGTGTACACACACCCACACCTACACACACCGCACTCCTCCATCAGGCTTTATCCCCTTAGCAGGCTTCATCTTCTTTCCTATCATTTATTCCTACATGAAATATTCTATACTTATTTGTCTGTTTGTTCATTATCTCTCTCCATCTCAACCTCCACTAAACTGTAGGCACCATGTGAGCAGGACCTTGTTTGTTCTATTCCCTGCTGTGTCTCCAGCACCTACAACAGCACCAGGGACATAGAAGACGTTTAATAAACATTTGGATGAAAACATGGACAGGTGAGTGAATGAATGGATGGACAGACAGGTGGACGAACCGATTCGAAGCAACAGAGCAATCATCTCCTTTGTCATTAACATGAATAAGTACCCGCACGTTCTTCAATCAGTGACAGGTCATATATCAGCTTTGAAACTCTTAGGATGCTGAATGACGTCTTCAATATTATTAAGACTCACATCAAGGATATTAGATAGTAACCTGCAAGCTAAACATAGTGTCTTCACTGTGAAAAAAGAGAGTCAACTTCACGTGTGTCTGCAGAACCAGATACTATAGCTGTGAAAAAAACAGATCTTTAACACTAAATGTGCTTACACTTCATTTGTCTCCTCTTCACAGTAACCTCTCTTGCTTTTAAATCCATCTTCTTTCGTATTGTACTATCAGGAATTTGCACCTCCAAAACCAACAAGCTCCCTTTCCCCAAACTGCCATAATGAGGCTCGTTTTATTGAATATTTTGGAAATAGCTTCCATAGCAATCAGCTTAATTAGGTCATGTGGTATAGTTTGCATTCAGTATTTCACGGATTATGTCTTTTTATTTTCCCCACAATTATTTTTGTTGAGCGTTTAAGAAAGACATTCAGTAAGCAAAGGGCTGTTTGCTGACTATAAGTAGCAAATCTCCCTTCCGAGTGCCCCTCTGAGCAAATATGTTCAACTCTACAGCTATTATTATTGGCCAGGTTTATTATTTCTATTCAGAAATATGTAATAAAGTTAGGTAGATTTACTATTTCCATGAACTGTCCAATGCTCAACTATTCTAAGGAAGGGAAAATAAGTTTTTCCAACAAAACTTAAACAATATGACTAATTTCACTTTAGAAAGAAGAAAAAAGCAGAGAAATATTTCTGCGTACTAACTGTGAGAGAGAGAGAGGGATGTTGTTTATTCCTCATCTACTAAGCACAGAGGTTGTCCTAGAGGAAAATGTAAGGAGAAGAGAACAACGCTGGGACTCTGAGGGCGCAAGTCTGAGCCAAGACTTATGAATTGCCATTCCAAACATCTAACCTTGAGACCAAAGCTCTGAGCTCAGTTTCTTTTCAGTTGTATTTCAGATGCTATAGAAATGGAAAGCTGTCACTTTCCTAGGACTCTTAATACCTCTGTACTCCAGAAGGAAATTGGAAATGTACCTATTTCTCCCATTAGGATTGAACATTTCTGGAGCAGCCAACAGCCCGAATTGGGTTCCCAGTTGACATAATTACTACATTCAGATAATTAAGGCAATGTCTCTAAAAAGAGAAATCTAGTGATTTATTTGGCACTTTTCAACTGGAGCAGGATTATTGGATTTTTCTATTTCATACTGAAATATGAAGGAGAAAAACGTTAGGGAGAAGAAGGAAAACAAGGACCTCTCATTTTGAAATAATATGTGAATCATGTCCAGAGCATCTTTTAAACTATCCTTTAAAAATCACTCTCCCATTCTCACATAGTTGTGGAAAGTTTAAATTTATAAGTTGGCTTCATTTCTATAGGTGAGGGTGGAGGAAGGCACCTGTCAAAACGTACAGGCACACGTTCTTGAATGAATAATTCTACTGCCAAGAATTTATTCTTTGGACACAATTATACAAATTCGCAAAGATACTGTAACGTGCATACATGCAACGACGTCCCTGCAAAATTGTTTGTAACAGCAGACCACCATACACAACTTAAACGTTCATCAACAGGAGACTAGAGAAATAAATTCTAGTGCATTTAAACAATATAGCTGAAAAATAGAATGAGAGAATCTCTAAGTGCTAAAATGAAAAGACATCCAAGACATATTATTAAGTAACGTCAAGCAAGTTGCGGTTCAGACTGCAAAGTCAAAGTGCTTCTGGCTTCAACACTGCAGCTAGACTGGCTTCAAAACCCAGCTCCCCTACTTCCTGGCTGTGGGACCTTGGGCAAGTGGTTTAATCTCTTTCTGACTCAGTTTTCTTTCTATAAAATAGGAATAATAATATAATTTACCTTTAAAAAAGTACTGGTTGGGATTAAATGGATTAATATATGTAAAGTGCTTGAACATGGGTTCAATAAATGCTCAAGACTTTGAAAATATCTTTCAAAAATGAAGACGAAATAAAGATATTTTCAGACATGCAAAAGTAGAAAGAATTCATCACCAGCAGATCCATACTACAAGGCATGTTAAAGGAAGTCCCTTCAGGCAGAAGGAAAATGATACCAGGTGGAAATTTCAATCTACACAAAGGAAGCAAGAGCGCTGCAAATGTAGCTACATGGTTAAATATATAAGATCTTATTATTATTTAAATATCTTTAAAAGATAATTGACCGTTTGAAGAAAAATAAGAATAATATTCATTATACATACAGCATTTATAATATATATCTAACAAATATATTACAATACCACAAAGAGAAGGAGTGGGGAGGTGGAAGTAGACTGTTGTAAAGTTCTCATACTATATGTAAAGTGGTGTTACACTGCTTCCAAGTAGACTATGAGTAAAAGATGTGTACTGTAAACCCTACAGTAACAACTAAAATAACAAAATCAACTATTGTGGTTAATAAAACAAGAAAGGAGATTTTAAAAGGTTACATAAATACTCAATTTATCCAAAAGAAGGTACATAATGAGAAAAATAAGAGCAAAAAAAAGATGAGACAAATATCAAGATGATAGATTTAAACCTAACCATACCAATAATCACATTAAATGTGATTGGTCTAAATACTCTAATTAAAAGACAGAAATTGTCAGATTCGATATAAAAGCAACACCCAAGAAGTATATACTGTCTATAAGAAATGAGCTCTAAATATAATGACATAAATTGGTTAAATATAAAAGAATAGAAAAAATATGCTATGATAACACTAGTCAAAAGAAAGCTTAAATGGCTAAATTAATATAAGAAAAAGTGGATTTCATATTAAAAGTTCTACCAGGTATAAAGAAGGCCATTTCAAAATGATAAAGGAGTCAATTCATCAAAAGGACATAACAATCCTAAACATTTATACACCTAATAATAGATTTCTAAACACATGAAGCAATGGCTGGTAGAATTCCAAGACGAAAGAGAAATGCACAATCATAGTCAAAGATATCAACGTCCCTCTCTTAATAATTGATAGAAAAAGTAAGCAGAAGATCAGTAAGGACATAGAAGATTTGAACAACATGATCAATCAACTTGATCAAATTGATGTTTATGAAATATCCCACCCAACAACAGAGTACACACTGCACAGTTACTAAGTTAGATCATATCCCAAGCTACGAAACAAGTCTCAAGAAATTTAAAAGGATTTAATTCATACAAGATATTTTTCTGACCATAATGGAATTAAGTTAGAAATCAATACCAGAAAGATTTCTGGAAAATCCATAAATATTTTGAAACTTAATAACACACCTCCAATATAATGCAAGGGCCAAAGAAACAAATCAAAAGGGGAATCAGAAAGTATTTTGAACTGAAGGTAAACAAAGCTAAAAATAACACAACAAAAAATATGTGTGAGATGTTGCCAGAGGAAAATTTATAGCACTGAATGCCTACGCTTGAAAAGAAGAAAGGTCTCAAATCAATGACCACAACATGGATGGATCTCAAAATAATTATGCTAAGTGAAAGAGGCCAGACAAAAAAAGGTAATATATTGTATGATCCAACTTTTATAAAATTCTAGAAAATACAACTACTCTATAGTGACAGAAAGCACATCAGTGGTTGCTGGGGCCTACAAGCAGTGTGAGCCGGAACAGTTGGGATCAGTCACAAAGGAGCAGGAGCAAACTTTTGGGAGTGATAGATAAATTCATTATCTTTTTTTTTTTTTTAAAGAGTGGCACCTAGGCTAACAACTGTTGCCAATCTTTTTTTTTTTTCTGCTTTATCTCCCCAAACCCCCCACTGTACACAGTTGTATATCTTAGTTGCACGTCCTTCTAGTTGTGGGATGTGGGACACCACCTCAACGTGGCCTGACAAGTGGTGCCATGTCCGCGCCCAGGATCCGAACCCTGGGCCGCCGCAGTGGAGCGCGTGAACTTAACCACTTGGCCACGGAGCCAGCCCCAAATTCATTATCTTAATTGTGGTGATAGCTCCATAGGTGTACATGTGTCAAAATTTAGCAAATTTTACACTTTATATATGTGCAATATATTGTATGTGAATTATACTTCAACAAAACTGCTTTTTTAAAAAAAAACATAAAACTTAGATTATTAACCTGGGTTAACTAGGAGTGGGGGCAGTGCTGAGATGTGAGCATGGAGGATCCAAGCAACAAAGGGAAAGAAAAAGACTAAACTAATATACAAAGATACATATGAAACATTCACGTGTACGAATTTATGCACAATTATAAACGCATAGCTGTTAATGAAGAAAAATATTTTTTAATCCATTTTGTTCTAAAAGCGTCCAACCACATTTCTGAGTGTCGCACACCCTCCTGAATGACTGACAACACAATAAGGAAAGTCGCAGGTCTCGAGCGCCTTTTAGGAAGCAGGCACTGTGCTATACGTTTGCACACACTTCTCCTCGTTTTGTCTTCACAGCAATCTTATGAGATGAGTATTAAGGTTACCTCCTTTCTTCAGATGAGGGCAGCTGCTAACCAGCCCAGATTTTCACTGACTCCCACTTCATTCTGCCGCCTGTTCGATGCTTACAGTGAATCATCTGCAGTTACAGATGCTAATCCCTGAAGCAGACATACTACGTGCCAGCATATTACAGGACCACCCCCATTCCTGTAAAAAAAAAAAAAAAAAAAGCTTTTAAAAGTAAAAAGCAAAACTCCACACCTGGCAAAAAAGATTTTAAAAGTAAATAAAAAGCATTTGGGTCAATATATAAACTTAAATATATAGTTGAATGGTTCAATGTCTATTCACTTATGTTGGCTACATATCCATTTTCAATCCTGTATATAAAATAAAGTCAATTTGAAATATTTCCCACTCTTTCATTGCGTAAGAAAAACTATATTCGGGGCTGGCCCGGTGGCGCAGTGGTTAAGTTCGCACATTCCGCATCTCGGAGGCCCGGGATTCGCCAGTTCAGATCACTGGTGTGGATATGGCACCACTTAGCAAAAGCCATGCTGTGGTAGGCGTCCCACATATAAAGTAGAGGAAGATGGGCATGGATGTTAGCTCAGGGCCAGTCTTCCTCAGCAAAAAGAGGAGGATTGGCAGCAGTTAGGGCTAATCTCCCTCAAAAAAAAAAAAAAAACAACTATATTCAAACTCTTCTCACATCAGAGCCATATTCTGAGTGATCCTACACCTTGCTACTCAGTGTCGTCCCAGGATTGATTCTGGAATCCCCCAAGAGCTTGGTAGAAATGCAGACTCTGAGCCCCACCTCAGACCTGCTGAATCAGAAACTTCATTTTTATAAAATCCACATGTGCACATTCTATGCACATTCGAGTTGGAGAAGCACTGACTGAACATAACGACCCAGAGCAGATGATCTTCATTTTTATCTAAATGAGTGATGCTCTTCCTCAAGGCGAGATCTGGAGCCACCAGTCTCCACTCAGATACATTAGTGAAATTACTTTTCTGCTTTATCTTGCAGGTGGATATTCATGACCACCACACAGTCACTAATCACTGTTCTGCCTTTTAAAATGATCTTTAGGGGCTGGCCCCGTGGCCGAGTGATTAAGTTCTCGTGCTCTGCTTCGGCGGCCCAGGGTTTCACCAGTTTGGATCCTGGGTGTGGACATGGCACCACTCTTTAAGCCAGGTTGAGGTGGTGTCCCACATGCCACAACTAGAAGGACCCACAACTGAAATATATAACTATGTACTGGGGGGATTGGGGGAGGAAAGGCCAGAAAGAAAAAAAGGAAGAAGATTGGCAACAGTTATTAGCTCAGGTGCCAAGCTTTAAAAAAATAAAATAAAATAAAATGATCTTTAAACGGCTTGTTTACAGCATCCACTAATTATAATTGTGAGCTCGTACTGAGAATAATGACTGAAGCTCGTTCAACGGCTTCGCCTCCTTCTGTACCGATTCTGTCAGGTGCCGTCTATAAGCACGCCCCACGAGCACTCATCGCCAAAGTTTCGGGCAGCAATGAGTCTCAATTCTAGCTGGGACCTGGGGAGCATTGAAAAAATACCAGTTCCCTCACCCCACTCCAGAATGATCAAGCTGACTCTCTGAGGATGTGGCCTGCACAGTCACAGATAAAAGAAATAAAGTGACTCTGATACAACCAGACTTGAAAACCAGTAGTACTTAGCTTTGGCTGCACAATAGAATCATGTGGGGACACCCCAACGTCCAGGCCACACCCCAGACTGAATCCGTCAGATTCTCTGGGGTGGGACCTGAGCGTCCATCATTTAAGAACAGAATAAAACTCCCCAGATGATTCTAATGTGCAGCTAAGGTAAACAACGAAAAGCCATGTGTTACTCAAAAAATATAAGGGGATGAGCTCTCAAAACATGAGAGACTCTGGAAGGACCTAAAAGTAAGATGGCTCCCTGAGGTGAGGGGAACAAAAAAAATTGCCTGATTTTTGGACATATCTGATGATAGCTGTGTGTGCCCAGAAAAGTCTCTGCAATCAAACAAAGAAGATCTTAGAACGCTTCCTTGGGGCATCAGGGAAGTTCGGATGACGTTTACTTTTCAATTTCTCCCCTCTTTTTCTGTTGATAATTTCAGCCACAAGCATATACTGTCGTGCTTCAATCATAAACAGAAAAGAAAGGTCACCTTGGGAGGATTAAATGTCCTGGGTCTCCCTCCACACACCCCTGTCACCTACAGCTTAATCTTCTTTGCCAACCCCAGAGCCTTGGTTCTTCCCCTAAACAAAATCAACATGATTCTAGCAATTCTGTCACCTCCTCCCGCTCCTGCCTGACATCTTTGAACCCTTGGCCATTAACCTCATATCCCTACCCCTTAATTCCCACATGAGACACTGGCAATTGTCACCTCTCTGGTTGAGACCTCCAGTTTGGCCTCTGAGGTTGGGATATTCTACAAACAGCCTCATACGAGCATATAAAAATTGAGTTATTGAAACCTGGGCCATTATTGCGTGCCAGCAATGAACAGTCCTAGGCACATTTTCTCTTGTCTTTAATTGAGACAGTCTACGGGTTCCATTTGACCTCGCTTTCTGACGGGTCATTGGCACTTTTACTGGAGAACGATGCCAGTGGCAGTGCCTCCAAAGAGCATAATCTTCAAAGTACCTATTTGGTGCACACTTTGTGCAATTGCATTCATTCATTCACTCATTCCTTCATTTATATACCTTCATGGAACATGTTCTCTGGGGCTGGCATTTGCAATGTGCTCAGGCCACAAAGCTAAGAGAAACAATCTCTGTCCTCGAAGAGTTTACCAACCAGTAAGGAATTCAGACAACTAAACCAACAATTATACTGAAGGTTGATTCACAAATGAGAAAAGAAAATGTAAGCTAAGCTCCGTCAATTACTGGCTATGTGGCCTTGGGAAATCTATTTAACCTCTCTGTGCCTCAGTTTCCTTGTCAATAAAATAGAACTATTAAAAGCACCTGTCGTTAGGGTCTTAACGAATACTAAGAGAATTATTATTTGTAAAATGTTTTGAATGATGTTTGGTACATATTAAGTGTTTGCTCAAGAAAATAGATTAATTAAAAAGCTGCTGTGAACAGAATAGAGAATACAGAAATAAACCCACAACCATATTGGTCAGTTAATTTTTGACAATGCTGCAAATGTAATTCAATGAAAAAAAGATTGTCTTTTCAACGAATGTTGTTGGAATAGTTGGTTATTATATACCAAAAAATAGGGGACTTGACTTATTCATCAGTCTACATACAAAGCTTAACTTAGACCTAAACGCAAAATCTAAAATGATAGAACTTCTAGAGGTGGGGCTGGCCCTGTAGCCTAGTGGTTAAGTTCAGCACACTCCACTTCAGTGGCCCAAGTTCATGGGTTCAGATCCTAGCCACGGACCTACACCACTCATCAGCCATGCTGTGGTGGCAACCCACATATAAAATAGAGGAAGATTGGCACAGATGTTAGCTCAAGGCTAATCTTCCTCAGCAAAACAAAAACAAAAAGAAAATAACTTCTAGAGGAGAACTTAGAAAAGTCTTTGTGACCTTATAGTAGGCAATCATTTCTTACGGAGGACACAAAACATATAAATCACAAAAGACAAAATTGATAAATTGGACTTCATCGGAAGTAAAAACTTCTGCCTTTGAAAGACTATAAAGAGAATGAAAGACAAGCCACAGTGTGAAGAAATTGTTTGCAAAACACACAGGGGGCACGGAGAGGGAGAAGAAAGAGGCAGACCTCTCTAGGTTGGTAGGGGGCAATTTTAACCATCCAGGGAACTTACACACTGGGCTTGTCTTGGGTGCTGCAAGACGAGTGGGTCTCCACCCCGGCCCACCAGAATCTTAAAGTTTATAGAGACACCTTAACGGGGGTCAGTCACGTGTATCATCCAGATGGTCTCAGCCACGCCTTGCTCTCTCAAGGCCGCCCCTCAAGCGGCTCCTAGTGTGGGAGCAGTGGGCAGAGCAAATATGCCAAGGCCGGGAAGGGGTAAGGAGCCTCCGATAGCTTGGGTCCAGCTCACAGGTCAACCAGAGGTCACATCCTCTCAATGACCTCTTCCAACATGAAGAGACGTGGATGGCAAAGAAACACATTAAAGATCTTCAACATCATTAATCATCAGGGAAACGCAAATTAAAACAATGTTGCAATACCACTGCATACCTATTAAAATGGCTTAAAATAAAGCGCTGACAATTTACGCGTCAAGGACGTGAAGCAGATGGAACTGTCATGCACTGCTAGTGGGAAGGCAAAATAAAATAGTACAAGCTCATCGGAAAACAGTTTGAAGTTTCTTATAAAGTTAAATATGCACTTACCATACCACCCAGGAACCCCACCTCTGGGATTTATTCAGGAAAAATGAAAATTTATGTCCACAAGAAACCCTATATGTGAATGGTTATGGCAGCTTTACTCATAATTTCCAAAAACTGTAAGCAGCCCAAATATCTACCAACTGGTGAATGGACAAAGAAGCTGTGGCCCTTCCATACAATGGAATAAAAAGGAATAAAAATAACAAACTACAGATGCATTCAACAACATGGAAAAATCTCAAGTATTCTGTTAAATGAAAGAAGCCAGACACAAAATGCCACATACTACTATATGATTCCATTTATACGACATGGAAAAAGCAGAAGTACAGGGACAAAAATCATGTCAGGAGATGCCGATGTTGGTGGCACAGGGAAGGCAGAACGTTGACTGCAAATGGGCATGATGGGATTTTTTTTTTTTCCTTTTTTGTATTTCTTTTTTTTTTTTAGGATAATTAGCCCTGAGCTAACATCTGCTGCCAATCCTCCTCTTTTTACTAAGGAAGACTGGCCCTGAGCTAACATCCGTGCCCATCTTCCTCCATCTTATATGTGGGATGCTGCCACAGCATGGCTTGCCAAGCGGTGCCATGTCCGCACCCGGGATCTGAACCGGCGAACCCCGGGCCGCCAAAACAGAACATGAGAGCTTAACCACTGCACCACCAGGTCGGTCCCTGAAGGGATTTTTAGAGTCTTTAGAAATGCTCTTTATCGCGATTGCAGTGTGATTACATGATCATATACATTTGTCAAAACTCTCAGAACTGCCAAGGGTAAATTTTACTGGCTGTAAATTATACCACAATAGGCCAGACAGAAAATACTTATTAAAGTAATGTATGCTTCTTCTAAAAAATTAAAATACACAGTATAACGTAAATGTTCTCTGTGAACAGTCTGTGAGGGCGTTGTTTGGTTTTGCAATGGTTACCTCACTGTATATATTTGTCGAAATAAACAGAACTATGTACATTGAAAGGGTGAATTTTGCTGTATGTAAATTATACCTCAATAAACCTGACTTTGAAAAAATAAAAGAAAGCCCTACTGAGAACTAAAGAAAGGAGAAACCACCTCAAGAGATTTAGCAAGTGGATAGAAGGTTTGCATTTCATTAAGAGCTGGATAACTGCTTAGGGTCAGAACTTACCATTTAAATCCTGTCCTGCTAACTACAGAGCCATGGAAAATCCACAGATAATTTATTTTTTACTTTGAAATGTATCATATAGCCTTTTAAGAAACATATTTTGGCCTAATTGTGTCATCCTGAAGCTAGCATCAGCATTCACTGAGCAGGGCTGAATAGCCAAGTGGTGAAAGAGAAAGTTAACAAAATCAGCTAATATTTTACTAGGATTAAAAAAAAAAAAAAGTGCTACCTGAGGGTATCAGAAAGCCTTCTGGGAAGAGATGATGCTTGAGCTGGGTTTTGAAAGATAAGTGGAAGTTTATCTTTCAGGAATTGTTATTTGGCGGAGGTGCTTGGTATGTGATCTGAAATTCACTTAACAAAATACATATTGAGCACCAACTCCATGTTAACCATTAAATGAAGGCAGGACTTCTCAGCCTCACTATTACTGACATTTGAAGCAGGGTAATTTTCGGACATGGGGGTTGTCATGTACAACGTAGGACGTTTAGCAGCATCCCTGGCCCGTGGCAACCCACCCCCAAGCTGTGACAACCCAAAATGTCTCCAGACATTGCAAATGTTGCTTGGGGAACAAAGTCAACACCATCGCCCCCTGAATCACTGCACTCGGGGACTGGGGACAAAAAGATGAGTGAAAGTCCCTGCCTAAAGAAGCTGACAACCCCACTGCAGGGAGAAAAAAGCGAACAGGATTTATTCCACGCTGGTTTGTGTTACAGATTATTTTTAGTGTGTGTCTGTGCACATTTTAAATAAGGAAAGTCTGCATGGCATAGTGATTATGTATGAAGAATATAAAGATCCGAAGACAGGCTTCCAGGGTTTAGATCTGAGCTCTACCGCTTGAAAATATGTGGTTTGAGGGGGCATGTCGCTTAACGTGTGTGTGCTCCAGTTTCCCTGTTTGTAGATTATGGGGCAGAAAACAGAACCCACATCAGAGAACTGTCTAAAGCACTAAATAACTAAAGATTGAAAAGCACAGTGTCTGAGACGGGGTAAGAACTCAATAAATGGACTCAGTAAATGTTAGTTGTTGTTAATTTCCCCCCTCTGAAGGCTAAAAGCTCCTTGAAAGTCTGTAACAAACTGTACATAATGTGCCTCAAGTGTGGTAGATACTTCATAAATATTTGAGGGAAGGAGAGAGGCAATCCATAAATTAAAATATCAGCTGGTTATAAGTTACTCTCTTCTCTAAATAAGCCTGTGAGTATTTATCTGATAAGTGGTGTGAGAAAGAAATCTTTGAAAGGTACTCAGCACAGTGCTTGATACTAAGAAGTATACAATAAATTTTAGTTGTCATTATTATTTATCATTATTAGTGTTGTTTTACAATCAGTCATCAAGAGATCTTAATTGGGTAAGGTTCTTCCGGAAAAGATTTGTAGATTCTGAAATTTTCTTGATTGACCTTATCTTTCAAAAATGTACCAGAAAGATTCCCGTGTGGTCACCAGCCAGGGAGCTGGGTAGCTTCGAAGTCACTAATTTAAGCTGAGAGGGAGGAAAAAGAGGTGGGACTGATGACAACTGTTTTGGCATTAAGCTAAAACACTCACCCACTCAGACCATCTGTCTGCTTGTGTTCTGGTTTCATTGAACACCATGGAGATGAGGAATAAAGAAAATGGAGAAAAAAAAAGTCTGGCCACAAATACGCAGAATTTTTTACTGTATGGAGGACTGTCACTCAACCCAAGCATACTCTTGACATGTCCAAAGGTCCTGGGTTCCCTCATCTGAGGTCTGATGCGAGGAGACGATGAAAGAGAGTGGGAGGCTGGCACCTTTGTATGCTGTAATTTCTGGGTTTGAGCTGCAGATATGAAGGTAATTGGGTTCAGGAACAGTCAAAGCAGAGTGATGCTGGGGAGGAGGAGCAGCATGGACCTTCTTTTTGGAAAACTCCTTTGGTCTTCCCCTTCCATTTCACTGACACTTCCTGTAGGGACTGGATGTTTGTGTCCTCCCAAAGCTCACGTGTTGAAGCTCTAACCTCCGATGTGATCGGATGTGGAGGTGGGGCCTTTGGAAGGTAAGTGGGGTTAGATGAGGTCATGAGGGTGGGACCCTCATTATGGGATTAACACTCTTATAGGAAGAAACACCAGGGAGCTTGCTCTTTCTCTCTCCCAGCCGTGTGAAGACAAAGCAGGAAGGGAGCTCTCACCAGAAACCAACCATGCCGGGACACTGATCTTGGACCCTTACCCTCCAGAACTATGAGAAAATACATTCCTGGTGTTTAAGCCCCCCAGTCTATAGTTACTTTATTACGGCAGCTCGAGCTGACTGAGAAACCTCCTTCTCTAGATCTCAGCTCAAAGAGCTAATTCTTAAGGATTTTTTTTCTTAACCCAACAGAGTAGAGAAAGGTCTTCAGCTATATGCTGTGGTTGAACCCTGACTTTTCCTTCATAGTTCTATATGATTTGTGGGAATGTTCCATGAATATCTGTTCCCCACCCCCACTGACCTGAAATCTCCATGAGGAGAGGACCTTGTGTTTTTGGTATCAATTCTTTGTGCCTGGTACCAGCATAATGTGTTAATATGACATATATTTGCTTGGGGGGCCTGCAGGGGCAAAAGACGAAATATATTATACCACTAAGATGTCCAGTCTCGCTCGCCTTCTTTCAACTACTGTATCAGATGCTATTTCCACGTTAAACATCACATTCTAGGTCATATTTGCAGTCCTCGGTCTTATTTCTGTAGCTCTTGCCTCAAACAACTTCATCCTGCTTTGCACTTGCCATGTCACACAATGCCATGAGAATTCAAACTCATTTTTTGCCCCATGTTACTCTTTATATCTGATTCATGTGATTGCCTTTCTAATTACTACCTGGAATTTGGCTCCGTATGGGGAGGTGTCCTTCAACCCAAGCATTATAAATGTTTGTGCACCCAGTAACAGAACTTCAAAATACATGAAGCAAAAGTGATAGAGTTAAAAGGAGAGATAAACAAATCCATAATTATCGTCTGAGATTTCAATACTCCTCTCTCAAAAATTGATAGAATAAGTAGACAGAAAATCAGTAAGGATAGAGATGAGTTGAGTCGATTATCAACCAATCTGCCCTAATTGACATCACAGAACACTCTGCTCAAGAACAGCAGAATACAAATTCTTTTCAAGGTCACATGGAACATTTCAAGAGCACATGGAAGTTCTTGTAGAAGTCAAGGGGCAAAGGAAAACTTCAAGAGGTCCAACCTTGAGCCACTACCTGCATTTGTGGTCTTTACAATCCTAATAAGCTCATTTCAAATCCCACTGTGGTTAGTCAAGCCGTGATTACCTTTAGTAAAATGAACAGCAGATAATGAAGGAGATAATGAAGAAGATTTAAAAAAGAGATAAAGATGCAGACAATGAGGAACTGAGCCAGTAAGCTCATTATCAATTCCAAAAGGAGGCAGAGAAATCCAGTCATTATAATTACAAATAACTTAGTTTTCCCTGAATTAATGTATTCTTGAAGAAGTCATGCATTCCTCATGCATTCCTAGATATCCAATTAGACAAATGATACTATGGAGCATCTTAAAAACCTTTCAAGGTTTTGAGGGCTTAAGAAAACTCAATACAAACATCCAAAAAAGAGAATAGCACATTTGTGCCTATAATTCTTGGCCCATCTTACTTGGTAATAGCTCTATGTTTCTTGTTTGTTTTACAGATGGACTCAACCAAACGGCACACATACAGATTCTTTGCATATGTGTGTGTGTATCTGAATTTTAATGAACTCTGTTCCTTGAATGATGATAACCATTTGAGGAAAATAAAACTTGGAGATAATAAATTAAATCTCAGACATAGATGTTTACGTACAGATTGCTTTTCATACATTTTTTCTTCTGTCTCTTTTTCAATTTCCTCTCTAATCAGCTCACCTTTGCCCTCCAAAGATACGATCAATTACTGCTTTTTGTCTTAAATCAATATGTCTCACAAAAAAGAAAAATTGATTTTTCTTATGGACTCTAAATCAATTACATTAAGCTGTGTAATAAAAAGTGTTCACATTCTGTTTAAATGTGTTGTTTAAAAGACTCTGTTATAGGTTGAATCTTGAATAACTAGAAAATAAAATATGTTTGCAATTTGTGAGCTTGAGCCAATGATTTCTTGATGTACAACTAAAAACATTAGATTTTTTCTTCCTCGTGATCATCTTCCTTCTTAGGGAATATTCTTCCTAACATCAGAAAGCAAAGGTTTAGGTGCTTTGTTTTAAGACCATGGCAATCACTGTTGCCTTCTCGGACTTTCTGTCCATTTCTGGGGTTGTTTTTTAATGTACCTTGTGAACACTGATGATACAGAAACCATAAATGCTCACTTAGGGCTTGTTTTTTCCTTTCTCCTTCTCTTGACCTCCCTAAATGCCTCATCATATCTCTAAGCATGGTCTGCTTTCTTCTTCTTCTTCTTTTAAATTCACATTTGAGCTGGAAATGACTTTTCATTTCCTAAGCTCTTTTGGCATTTTAAGCTCTGTTAAGGGTTTTCCTTAAACTTTAATGCATTTCATTAGAAGGATAAAATAAAGCAATCTCACTATCCTTTATGAATAATTAGTGACTTAGAAACAAGCCTTGAAGTTAGTGAAAATTCACCGTAAGGTAGTGAAATGATAAAAATACACTGAAGCACACACTTTGATGTACTCTAAAGAAATCATCATAGACTAATAATATGGTATCTCAAAGGAACAGATCAGACTGACAGGAAAATTACTTTTCAGGAAACAAAGTAGTTATGACATTTATAGCAACCTTTAGAAAGGTTTATAGCATAAGAAAAGGAGGAAATTTAATTCCGTTGTTTCCGTGTGCCTTATAAGTAACCCCCGTGAAAAGGAAAGCACACGCATGTGCGCGCGTGCACACACACACATCTTTAGAAAGAGGAACACATTTTCTATTACTTTCAAGCATAAAGAAGAATGAATACCTTTCTAGCTGCTGTTACTCCTTCCTTTCCTAGAAAAGCCAGACTGAATAGAATCAAAACCATGTTAACAGGCCAAAGTGAAAAACAGTACAGTTGCCCTGTATCAGTTCATTGATACAGCATTTTTCATCTCTGTAACCCCACTTTCCATAAAACCAAACACAACAGTGTTTTCTTAAGTACACAGCCTTTGTTAATTCATTCAGACATTTCCAAGTTGCTTCCTTTCCATTTTTCTTCAAGATGCTTTATTTGGACAAAGCTATAAAGTGTATCTTAGAAAATTGAAAGTCATTTCTTCAGTATGAATACACAGTTCTGTGTTTCTTTTTTCTACTCCCAAAGTATAGCCACAAGTCACCAAATATTAAAAAGTCTTTTCAAATAAAATCAAGCTAGTGTTTTTTACTCAAACTGGGGCAATGTTGTTACTTAGACAGAAAAAAATGTCAATCTAATTTTGAAAAATAAATGTTCATACAGTCAACACTGACATTTTATAAAAGTGTTCACCTTCTAGGCTCTGTTCTTCAGTTGGCTTTGAGATCAAACTGTCCTATGACGCAGCCCTCTTAGTAGAGGATGAATAGGCAGCTTTCTAAGATGGTCTCCAATGATCCTACCTCCGGTTTCCTGGTATTCCTTCCCATGGGTAATCCCCTCCCATTGGGTGTGGGCTGGACTTACTGACTTGCTTCTGTAGGGGAGGAACACATTTCCTCTTCCCAAATGTGGGTTCGTCTGGCCGGAGAACGAATTAAATTCACATGAGACAGAATAGCAAGAGAAAATTAAACAAAGCTTTATGAGGACCATGGCCCGAGGCCTTTCCTCCCAAAGGAAGAAAGGGCACCAAAGAAGTGAGGTGTACAGAGTGGTTATATACCCCCAAACAGGATGTTTCACATATGATTGAAACGTCCCTCCCACAATAGTCTGGAGACTGCTCTGTTGGCACAGTGCTTAATGGACACAGCAGGTAGTGGTCTGCTGTCTCAGAGGGCGTAGCCGGAGGCAAGTCTATTGTCATGAGCTGGGTGGTCACAGGTGAACGCAGCAATCAGTTCCTAGCCTAAGGAAAGATGCTTAATCCTTAAAGAAATGCCAACGTTGGGAGGGGGAGGGAAGTCAGTTTCAGGAAGTTACCAGAGAAGCACAATAAAATGCAGATTTAAGTCCTTGCCTTTGGCATTGATTAAGAGTTTCTAGAGAGAAGGTCATCTCCTTTCTTCTTCCTGGTACAGAGAGGGAGACACATTTTACAGATAGAGATTTACCTTACAAATGTAAATGTGTCCTAACAAAGGGCAAGTTCCATTCCTCAGAGCCTCCTTCCCTGTCCCAGTTTATCAAAAGCAATCAGCCTCAAATAATCCTGATGCCAAAGAAACATATCTTGGGGCGGCCAATTCCAGTCCCCCACACTTCTAAGGAACAGAATATGATGTTCTGAACAGAAAATGGTAGCAGAGATGGGATGTTATTTCTGAGATGAGGTCACGAAAAAACCTGTGGCTTCTATATTGGGTGCTCTCACTCTCTCTTGCATTGCTTGTTCTGGGAGAAACCAGATGGCATGTTGTGAGGGAGGCCAGTGGAGAGACCCACTGGATGTGAGCAAGCTTAGATGTAGATCTTCTGAGGCCTAACAGTGGCCACCTAAGTGAGCTTGAAAGCAGGCCTCCCCTGGTAGAGCCTTGTGATGACTATATCCCTGGAAGATGCCTTGGTTACAATCTTGTGAGAGACCTGGAACCAGAGGCATCCAGTTGAGCTGCTCCGAGACTTCTGACCTACAGAAACTGTGAGATAATAAATGTTTGTTGTTTCCAGTCACTAAGTTTTGGAGTGATTTGTTAGACAGCCACAGATAACTAGTAGGAGAGTAACTGAATTCCTTATGCGATGTCCAAGATATGTCAGCCTTAGGAAGGATTCAACTTTATAACTGTGTTGTGGAAAGCCGAAGTGCAGTTGCTCATTGAATTGATTTCCAGAGCGATGCGATTTTGTTAGGTATTCACTTCCTTCTGAGGCCAAGAATTCATCTCATTTTGCTCTTGTGTCAACTGAGATATAAATATGGTAGGAGAGAAGGCTGTCACACACTTTAAAAGGTTAAACAAGAAAACTAAGAGATAATTATAAAGTCTACATTTCTGCAGCAGGCACATTCCCAGAAAAAGGAGTCAATTCTTATTTTGCAGCTTTATATAAAAGGACTTGCTAGAATAACTTGTAAATGTAGCATCATATAAGAAAGAAGACTGTTGAAAATTATGACCCAAAGAGACTGAACAGGACAAAAGCAAAGATCAAAATGATTGAGGCTCGTGTGTTTACTCTCTACCTAAAATGTATTGGTTGTAGAATACGGAGATATTTCAAGGCGTCATCACTTCGTAGCGCGCATTCACTATTTGCCTCCCTGACACCAACTCCCACTTCTTTGCTCAGTGGCCCCCTCCCTGCTCTCAGTTTGTGACTCTAGGTGTGGTTCTACCCAAAGCTTGAGGAGTAGAGCACGTGATCCAGGCCTACCCAATCAAATCACCATAGCCTCCCGATTGGGGTCAGAGACGGGCATGTGACCTAAGCTGATCCAATCAGAATGGATCTCTGTTTTTTATGAGAGCTACCAGGAAGGCTCTTGTTCTCTCATGCAGCTTGGACCTGGTAAGATACAAAGATGGAGCCACTGAAGTCATCTCTCCGTGATGACAGAAGAGCATGGACTGGAGATGCTGGGCACTATTCCTGCTGAGCTAGAATAAAGCCAGCATAGAAGATGGTGTCAGGGATAAATCCAAATGACACTGTTGTTGAGCCCTGCATCCGGCCTGCCTGAAAACAACCCTGCCTCTGAATGTTCCCTTATACACACCAAATAAATTTCCTTCTTAGCTTAAACCAGTTAGAGGAGACATTTTTAGCTGGTTATTTGTTTGGGGTTTTTTTTGGGTCACTTTCAATAGAAAGTATCTTAGTACCTTCAGGTCTAAAACTTTTTAAAAATATTAGCCTTTTTCATTTGACAAGTATCCTAAGGAGTTTGAAGGCTTTGGGTCAGTTTTCATCAAAACCTCATAAAATTTTTTGTCATATACAGGATCTTCTGCTGCAGGCCAATGTAATAACTGCAGGATATCTTTTATAGTAATTATTATTATCATCATCGTAGCAACCACATATTGAGCACTTAATCTGTATCAGGTACTGTGCTACCACTTTACATATGTTATCCCATTATTCTTCATTTTTATAGAAACAGGAGAGTAAAGTAGTTAAAATACAGACTCTAGAACAAAAATACCCCAGATTTGAATCTTTTTTTATGCCAGTTCCTACCAGTGTGAACTTGTTTAAAATCTCTGTGCCTCAGACCTTGTCTATAAAAACGGAGGTGCTGCTACTGTTTGCATGATAAAGTTGTGAGCATTAAATGAGTTAACATCCACAAAGTGCTTCATGTGGTGCCTTGCTCACACAAAGCACTACTTCCGTTAGCTTCTCTTGTTTCTTACAGCAGTCCGATAATGTAAGCATTGTCATGTTCATTCTCCCAATAAAGAAAGTGGTCTTGGACAGAAGTCTTTTTGCATCCCACTAAGATGGCCATTTTAAAATTTAATTCTATTACTGAAGCAAAATTATGTGATCCTAAAGACTCTGTGTCTTTCATCTTTGTATCCTGGATATTACCTAGTACAGTGTCCTGACAGTGATTATTAACAGAGTGAGGACAAACTAATTGAAAAAATATCTACAAAGACTATAAAGGCAGCCAAATAGACAACGAACAGTGGCCTAAGAGTCAAGAGTCCTAGGACACTGTATTAGCTCTCTATTGCTACGTAACAAATTTCCCCAAAATTTAGCAGCTGAAAATGCACACAGAGACAATCTGCCAGTTTCTATGGGTCAGTCATCCATACACCACTTATCTGGGTGCCTTTGGCTCAGGATGACACCAGGCTGCAACCAAGGTGTCATCTGGGACTACTAGCTCATCTGAAGGATCCATTTCTAGGCCCACCCATGTTGACAGGATTCATTCTCTCCAGGGCTATTGGACTGAGTGCCTCAGTTCCTCACTGGTTATTGGTGGGTGGCCTTCCTCAGTTTCTTGTCACAAGGGGCAGCTTGTCACAGCTGCCTTTATCAAAGCAAGCATGCAAGAAGAGCCAGAGAAAAAGAGAGAGAACCAATAAGAGAGAAGGCAAGCAAGATAGTAGCCATAGTCTTTTGTAACCTACACAGAAGAGACATCCCATCACTTCTGCCATACTCTATTCATTAGAAGCATGTCACTGGGTCCAGTCCACATTAAAAGGGAGAGAATTAAACAAGTGCATGAATACCAAGAGTTAGAGGTCACTGGGAGTCAATTAGAAGGCTGCCTACCCCAGACATGGAATTGAACTTGATATTGTTTTGCTCTTTGACCCTGATGGAGTCAGCCATTCTGGGCCTCAATTCTCCTATCCATAAAAGCTGTATTATAATTCTCCAAGATCCCTTTCAGCTCCAATCTATGATTTTAGGAGGTCCGACAAGAAACAGAAAGCACACTGTAAAGTCACATTTAATTTCAAAACAGTTCTACAAGCTCACCTGCAAAAAAATAGTTTTAACCTTTCTCCCTTTTGTCAACATCACATCTCATAGACTTCTGTGTCAATGACTATAGTGAGGAAAACACTAGAATGTGCCATTGGCCCTACTTCCTAAGTCAAGAGGAGAAAAAAGGGGGAAAAAAGGGAGTTGCAGTGTTATATGCCCATTCACAGCATTTGGGAAAGAGGGAACATGAGTTTCCAAAACTTAATTGACATGGAGAGTTTTATTAGTTTACCCTGAAGTGTCAATAAAAAAAGGTGCGTGGCGGATGGTTTTCCTCTGATCCCAACAGCAACTCTGTGTTGAGGTTAATAACCCTTTTACTTTATTGACTATTGACGAACACTCTCTGGTGTTATTTAAGTTTGTTTAGATGTTTTCTTGACAGTTATTAAAAAAAATCTCTATCCACTACTGTTTTTTCATCTGCTAAAGAAACTTTATCTTTTCCTTTTGAGAAATGTACTGAAATCTCTTTTAACCCATCATAGCAACTAAGATGTAAACTACAAACACAATTAAACCATTGACTGATGTTGTAAAAAACATCCCTGCCATATATTTATTAACTTTTCCTTTGGGTTGAAGAAAGAGAACACGTTGTTGAAAAGTGTCATTTGGTTAAAATTCGAAAGGAAAGATGAGATTTTCTTACTATTAATTCAAAGGCTTTGTCAGCCCTCACCGATTCCTACTGATGTTTACACGCCCCTGTGAATGAGTTGATGATCTGTGAACTGGGGTTTTCAGATGTTTGTTGTTTTGCCTTATTGTTCTCTTCTTAATGTCATTTAAATCTTTGAATGATTTGGCAACATTTAAAAATTGGGAGATTTCACACTGAAAGAAATTCAGATTTCCGGCTTTCCTTGAACAATCAGAAGCTTCAGTAACTCTTGCCTACATTCCAACATGAGAAAAGTTGGGTGAAGCCAAAGGGTTGTTGAATTCCTTTTGATGGGGCACAGCCTTGCCTGTCACTGCCATCTCCCCAACTCCAAGTGTTCCGACAGTTTTAATATTAACCTAAAATAAAGGACAATCAGAAATTCCTCTTCTGTAAAAGCCACAGTGACCTTCTCATTGAGGAGACAATAAGTGCTGCTGTAAACTGGTAAACTAGAGAGTTCTGCTACCTCCGCACAGGGCAGCTGCTACTCACCCAGCCTGCTTCCTTCATTTATGTGAGCTCCAGGGTCACGGGAGCAGACACCTGGGTTAGATCCAGGGGTGGCATTTCTGGTGTGAACATACCTTGGTTCGGGGTAAGATCTCATTCATCATGATGAGGGCCAACAGCATCAGATAATTGTGCTGTGCCTTACCCTATTTTCTTTGCACTGACAATAGCTTTCCTATTGGTTTCATGTTCATCTGTTTTCATATTACTTGGTCCTTAGAGCAATTACACCCACCACTCTTGACAGAATAGGAAGGTATGTTATGGTCTTTGTGCTGTCTTGGTTTTGTGCTAATAGCAGCTCTAATGCCGAAATTAACCCATATTTTACACTTACCCGTTGTCCTGAGTGGCACACAGCTGTCATTAGGTGCACAGAATGAAGATGCGTAAGCACTCGGTTGTGTCCTGGGTAAAACGGAGAACTCATTCAGCGAATTACTTCAGTTCCCTCATTCCTATGTGTTTGTTTGTTTTTAAAGGCCTCCATAAAGGGTTGCAAACACCAGTTCCTAGCTAAGAGCTATCCAAACCCCATGGACAAATATCATCCAAGTTGCTTCAGGGACTTGTGCTTTTTCAAAGGCCTTCTAGAGTGGTTCAGACTCGAAACAAATAGGTAAATTAAAACTTTCAGGGAAACACGTCTTCCATGTGATGGTTGATGCTATCAATCTCTGCATATTTAAATTGGCTCCAATGGACTACTATTTAACCTGAGACCAGAACTGTGTGTTTTGAAAACCTGAAAGCATGATTCACTATTTATTCAAGGCCTATTTACATGCTAGCATTTTGTAGCATTTCATCAATTCCTTCTTTCCACCCCATTCCAAATCAGATAAAATGACACAAAACACCATTTCCATGAATCGTAGTCTCTTTTTCTGGATTGTTTTCTGCTTTTTCATTAAATTAAAAAGTCTTGACTATCATTTGAACTCAACTGTCATTTCATGCTGATGGCTGAATCTTTTATGGTAACTACAGTGATCTAAAAAAGAACAGGGAAATAGAATCTCTTCTCATCAAAAAAGAATTATGTCTTCAGGTGTGTTTTTCAACCACAGGTTCTCCCTGACTCTCCCAAAGAAACCCACCATCGTCATCACCAGCACCCGACAATCTCACCTGCATTCAGAAGGGCCCACTTCTCAACTGGGCACAGTGGACATGGTGCCTAGGGCCCACGGCACCTTAGGGGCCCGTGAAAATGTTTTCATTTCTTTCAAAATCAGAAAAAATAATGAGTATCATCCAGCCTGGGTTACATCTGTCTTTACACCAAAGCAGTGGTAAAATATACTTTTCAATATTTATCTCATGGAGGAAGGGGCTCAGGCAGGCTCAGTGCCCATGAAAATCATAACACAGCGCTGCATTTGAAGTGACTATGAGTCACCGAGAATCAGTCCACACAATAGAATTCACGGTCAAAACCACACAAACGCAACGTTACTGAGTTATATGGCCTTGGGCAACCTCTTTGAGGCTCCATTTTTTCACAGGACTGACCCTAATAGACAATATTTATCAAATTCTTACCACCTCCCAGGTCTTGTGGGGAAGGCTTAGTGTGTGACATCACACACGGTCTTTTGGCACAGCAGCTCAGGCGATGGTTTTTGGGCAGAGGTGTGACATAATTGTCAAGACACAATGAGATCACGTGGAGTGGGAGTGGACCCAGCTCTGCACTTAGCAGCAGTGTAGGCTTGGGCAAGGTACTTCCTCTGTCAGAGCCTTAGTTTCCTTATCTGACAAACAATTCTATGGGGATCATAAAAGAATCAACTGTCACAGGGTTTGGGGAGTTAAGGCAGGTCAAGTGCTCTAAACAGTGCTTGTGGTTTAGCAAGTGCTCCATAAATGGTAGTTATTACTACCCTTCCCTAAAAGGTGGCCTTCCCTACCCCTCAGTGTTTCCTCATATAAGTGGAATCATACACAACATACTCTTTGGTGTTTGGCTTCTTTTACTTAATATTAGGTCTCTGAGATTCATCGATCTCCTGCATGTCATAGTAACCTCTTCTTTTTTATTACTATGTAGTATTTCATTATGGGAATGGAATACTCACCACAATTTATTTGTCCACTCGCCTGTTGATGGAAATTGGGTTGTTTCCAGGGGTCCTTTAAGACGGCTCACAGACCAAGGCTATCACTACTCGACTCTTTAATTCCTACCCATTTCTAGGGGAAATTCTGTATTCTAAGGGAAATTCTGCATTTGAAGTTAGCCAAGGGCTGTCCTCGGATCTAGGGGGATTGCTAGAAGATTCTACACTTACATATCAGTATTGCAATGGAGTGGCTGGGTGCATAGATTTGAAGACCTACTGCTTGGATTTGAGTCTTGGCTTCTCTACTCAAGGACTGTGGAACCTTGAGCAGGGCACTTGGTTTCTCTGCACCTCCATTTCCTCACCTATAAAATGGAGACAATGACAACAACAGCATGTCACTTACAGGATTGTAAGGACTAAGTCAATACACAGAAAGTGCTCAGACCATGCCTGGCTACGTGATCTTGGCTGGTTATTATCAGCCTCTCTCTGATTTACTTCCATTGGATTGAAGTTAACAGTTAAATGGCTACAAGAACTGGACATGTGAATTCTGCTCCTGCATTTGCCCTGAAGCAGGAGTTGAAGTAAATATCCATGACATTGCTCAAAGTCAATGCCCAATGGGGGGAAAGTTTTTTCAGGGTTAAATCCTCCAAAACATTTTTTTGACTTTGTCATCACCTTCTCTCCTGGATTCCTTGCTATCTGTTCCTACAAAAACTCAGATATTCCCTGTTCTTAAAAACAAAACAAAGGCCCTTCCATCTACACTGCAGCGACATTAAAAGACAGTCTAGCTCCTGTATCTTGTTACTCTTTTCATCACTGTAATTGTGCATTAAGAATTCTCAGCCGGCGTTCGGTCTCTTCCCCTGGCCCCCAAACCGACTGAATTATTTGAACCAGGCCAAGTTTTTAGCTGAGTGAGAATCACCTGGAGGGCTTGTTAAAACACTGGGGTCCACTCCCAGTTTGTATGAAACAGTTGTTGAAGGCAGTGTTCATTATGTCCCTCAACATCAGGCCCAGTGGGGGAGATTTTTTTCAGGGTTTAGTCCTGTGAAATCTTTGCATTTCTAACAAGTTCTCAGGTGATGTTGATGCTGCTGGCCCCGTGTTCACACTTTGAGAACCACTGAAGTAGGGAACATTTTGATTTGTCTTTGGTCCTAAGCATTGGAAGGTTTTTGCAAACCACACAAGTGGCCCCCTTGAGAATCGCTGCTGTGTGGGCCACTGCGATGGGAGTGAGCCACTTACCTCAGGTGTGTGCGGGGCTCAGGTGTGTGTGCACGTGGGTGGGGGGAGTTAACCTTTTTTTTGAAGGAGATTAAGAACTTCTTAGTCATCAACTAGAGCTCCATTTGCTCAGCTCCTTTTGGCGTCTCTGTACGTCTGATATCCACCACCGTCTCCTGCTTTTAGCCTCCCATTTTGTCTTCTAGGATTCCACCCTCCCACGGATCTCCCATCACTATTGCAGCTCTGTCTCCTTTGTTGATTCTTTTTCCTGCCACCTGCACTCTTTCCCAAGTCCTCATCTCTTTCGTGACAAGCTACCTTAGCTGTCCAATGCATGGCCCATGGACCAGCAATCTCAGCATAATCTGGAAGCTTGTTAGAAATGCAGAACCTCAGGCCCCAGCCCAAACTCACTGAACGAGAATCTGCCTTTTAACAAAATCCCCAGGTGATGTGCACGTACCTTAAATGTTAAAAAGCACTTCTCTAGGATGAAAACCATTCTAAAATATACCTCCCCAGTCCCGCATACTCCAGTTTCAACCTACCTTTCCAACAGCCAATGGCACATCTCCACATGGTTGACATCCCACCGAGTCCAAGTGTCGAAAGCCGAACTCATGCTCTTCCCCTCCCTGGCCCCGGCCCACGCAAACCGGACACTTCTGACATCCCTGCCCTCATCAACACTACCAGCAGGCTGCCAGGGCTCACAAAGCCAAGGTGAACAGGTGCCAGGCAGGTGATGTCAATGAGGGGAGCACGCTGGGTGGGGACTGGGGTGAAGTGGAAAGAGCCTGCTGTCTAACGGGCGAGCAGCTGAGACTCACAACATTGGGAGCCTATTTCCAAATGGCAACTGTGAACTTTTATGTGAGATCTCCTGATTTTATTGTGGCAAGAAATTTTTTTAAAAAAATTTAATTATGAGAGCCAAAGAAAGCCTGCTGCAGGCTGCCTCTGGCCTGTGCTCAAAACCAAGGCATCTTTGGCTTTCTCCCCCTCCCTTCACCTCTCCAACCTATCAAGATCTACACACTCCACCTTCGCTAAGTCCTGGCTGCCTTTTCTTTCCGTTTCTTTCTGCCAACTGACTCGACGCACCAGGGAAAGTGCAGTAACACCTGGCATCCCTACCTCCATCTCTTAGTAGAAAAACCCACCTAACAACTGACCTGCTACTTAAAATACTGCTCCAGTCATGTATGCCACCTTCAGATTCAAACCCTTTAGAGACGCTCTCTGGCCTCCAGTTGACAAAACTCCATCTTGAATGGCATTTTCTTCCTCTCCCGCCCCTAATCACTCATGCTTTTGCCTAGAGCTTTCTTAAGGCTCGACCAGCGTCGTGGTGGTTGTGGAGACGGAAAGAAATGGACAGATTTGAGAGGTATTTAAAAGTGAAAGTCAGCGGCTCAGTATAACAGCTCTAAGACCCTCAGTACAGGCAAATTATCTACTGCCTACTTCCCATCAAAAGCCTGGGTAAGATGCAGCATATTGTGCACAAGTTCGCAAACTGGCAGCCTGATGGTCAGATTTGTTCTACAAAGATCTTTTGTTTAGCCTGCAATCCTTAAAAAAAAAAGTTGCACTGTCTAAAAACAGTGATTGTACATAAAACTCAGGACTCTTGTCTCGAAAACAGTGGTGACACAGATCAAAACTTCTACATGGCAACTACTGGCTCAAGCTGTGTATTAGTTGCCTCTTCAGATACAGTACATGCTGTTTCCCAGTCTTCACCTAGCTCAATGAATTTACTATTAACAAAAATAAGAAAAGGCTTATGGACACCTCAGGAACGATTTTAAGACAGGACTCAACGGGCCAGCTCAGGGCATAGTGGTTAAGTCTGCGCACTCCACTTTGGTGAGCTGAGGTTTGCAGCTTCAGATCCCAGGCGTGGACCTCCACACTGCTCCTCAAGCCATGCTGTGGGGGCATCCCACATACAAAACAGAGGAGGATTGGCACAGATGTCAGCTCAGGGCCACTCTTCCTCAAGCAAAAAGAGGAAGATTGGCTACAGATGTTAGCTCAAGGCCAATCTTCCTCACCAAAAAAAAAAAAAAAAAAGGCAGGGGGACAAAAGATTTCTGATGTCCTAAAACTTCACAAATAAATTAAGGAAAACACTGTATAATGTAACTCCCCTCTTCCCCATGTTAGATGTTTGTTTTTTGTATTAGGCTTACTTGCTAACGTGCTGATAAGATTTTAAGTTCCAACCAGTTATATAATTCACTTTCTGGCACGTAAGTTGATGAGCCTTCACTGTTAACATTTCTGAAGAGCTCAACTTTAGCCACCCTCCCGGGTCAGATCTCCCATCAGCCTCCCCCGGACCCATCCATTCACCAGCTCTCTGGCCTGGCAAAAGACCAACTTTTACAGACTACCTCTGGATTCCAGTTGGGTTTGGCCAATGCTGGGCACCAGCTGGATTTTGGGGAGAGAGAGAGAGAGGATGAGGTTGGGGTGTCCAGTCCCCCAGCTCTATTACTGCAGGGATGTCAAAGGCTGGCTACGTCCGTCTTCAGATGAAGGCAGCCCTTGCCTGGGTTCCAGGATGAAAGAGGTGGCTGCTCCCTCCCCAGCCTCAAGGGTACAAAACCCTCCTTGTAATCTTGGATAAAGCTCCTCAAATTATTCTGACTTGAGTGTGTTATCCGCGTCCTGTTATAAGCTGACTGACATATCCACCCCGTCTCACTCCTCTAACTGAACGCGAACCAGATGCATGCAAGAAAAAACATCCTTGTAAAAGTCATTTTCTAGAATTTGAGTATCACTATTTGGGAAAATTCTGCAGCAATTTATAAGTTATGTCATAAAGAATTTTAAAATTATATTTACTAGGGGTCCAGCCCGGTGGTGCAGCAGTTAAGTTCGCATTCTGCTTTGGCGGCCCAGTGCAGATCCTGGGTGCGGACACGGCACTGCTCATCAAGCCATGCTGTGGTAGGTGTCCCACATATAATGTACAGGAAGATGGGCACAGATGTTAGCTCAGGGCCAGTCTTCCTCAGCAAAAAGAAGACTGGCAGCAGATGTCAGCTCAGGGCTAATCTTCCTCAAAATAAATAAATAAATAAAAATTATATTTTCTATCTTTAAGCCTGAATTGTTGCTAAACATTTAACAAAAAATCCATAGGCAATGTTTAGCCTCGAAGGTTAAAAAATAACATTTCCTCTAAAATTATGCATATTTAATCCTAGAAATATGCTCATTTTTGTATTATGGTCCTTCCATTGGTATTTTGGCACACCACTGCCATCTGCTGGAAAGTTCAAACAATCAGGCATTCCAAATCACAATCTTTTTGGGGGTGGTAGAGGGCAAATGTACTCTTTATTTAAGAAAAAAGCCCTATTTTTAAATACACAGTTGCATCATTACCAATATAAACCCAATTATTCAAAGCACTAAAATAAACTCTAAAACTTGTAATTTAAAAAGACAGTAGGGGGCTGGAACCGTGGCCGAGTGGTTGGGTTCACGCGCTCCGCTTTGGCGGCCCAGTGTTTCGCCAGTTCAGATTCTGGGCGCGGACATGGCACTGCTCATCAGGCCATGCTGGGGCGGCGTCCCACATGCCACAACTAGAAGGACCCACAACTGAAAATACGCAACTACGTACTGGGGCTTTGAGAGAAAAAAAGAAAAATAAAATCTTTAAATAAATAAATAAACAGTAAACATTTCTTCCTACTGATGGATCTCTTGGTTTCCAAAATATTCTTCTGTTGTTCTCCTCTGTTTGTATGAAGCTCAAATGCCTGTCTGAGCATTATCCAGTTCTTTTACCAAGATCTATGACATTGATATATATGTAAGAGATATGTGAAATATGTATGTTTAGATATAATATATATTACATATATTCAAATAAAATATATACATAGTTTTTAGTATATGACAAAGTTCTAGCTGTGGAATGAGCAAAGAAGACAGCTGTAGCACAGGATCTTTCTGTGGTGCTTTCACCGTCTCTAAATAGCAACTCAGACATATAAACAACATGACACATCTGTTCAATTTTCTTATAAATAAAGACTGCAACAAATATTCTAAATGACAATATAGAAACATAAAAGATTGCTTAACTGATTTTAATAACATGACATAGAGTCCCTATGCTTGATATAATCGTTATGCAAAATACATAGATGACTACTGTTTTCTTTTAAAAATATAAAATAAATAAGCAAGACATGTGAAAATAGGCAAGTTTCCATTAAATAAATGAAAATTTTAAAAAAAGAAAGTTTTGCTTTCCATATCATTTGAAGAAGGGAAATTATCATTTTAAACAATATTCAAGTTTATTAAACAAATTAAAAAAAGTATTATAAAATGTTTAACTTTCATCAGCTTCAAGGTTTATGTTGCTCCCAAATTTTGCATATAACTGAACTTTCAAATCTGCTAACACCCGCTGAATTGATTCCACTCTGGACTCTAAGGCGGCAATTTCTTCTTGCAAATTTTTCTGGAAAAAAAATAAGTTAAATTAATTCTATTCAACAGAATGATTTCTGAGCATCTGCAGATGAAGTAATATTTGGGAAGGATTTTAGGTCAAAAACTTTCTAAACTTGGACAGGCAGCTAAATAACACTGATAATTAAATCTAAACCAAGAGTCTGGATGTGGGCATTTTTAATCCATGGCCTATATTTGCTTAGTATAGAATAAATCAAACTTTTTTTCCCTCAGTTTTTGTTGATTTAAAAAACACAACAGATAAAATTAATTTCTAAATTATCATATCCTAATAAAGAAAGAACCATATATAAACACTTCTGGTAAATAGTTTATCACGGGCCTGGCTTCTGACACAGCCTCTTCCAACTTCCCATAAAAATAACTAAGAAACCAGAGGAAATGATAAAAATTCACACTGCCACCCATAATTAAAATAATAATTAAAAATAATAACTGACAGTCAAAATCTGGCAGAAATTCTTACTAACTACAAGGCCCCTGAGCTAGACTTTGAAAGACAGCAGTAATGAGTGCCCTGTTCATGGGAGAGGGCAGCTTTGCCCACATGAAATGCATGAAATATCAGAAATTCCTTCCTGGCTAAGACCAAGAAAAGGATTTTTCCCAAATACAACCAGGAAAATATGAAATCATACAAATGGTATATCCATTAATATCAGGAATGAAAGAAGAATGCCTATTATTGACAACGTTATTGTTTTAGGGATCTGATCAATGGTTCTCAAAGTCTGGACCCCTGATCATGTGGAAACTTGTTAGAAATACAAATTCTAGGGCTCCACACTAGGCCTCCTGAATTAAAAATTTGGGGGGTTGGGCCAAACAATCTGAATTTTAACAAGCCCTCCTGTGGATGATTCTGACACCTGCTAAAAGTCTGAGAACCACTGCTATAAGACAAGAACTAGAAATCAGACAGACAGCTGTTAGAAAAGAGGTAAAATTTCTATACCCAGGAAACCTAATTAATAAGTGAAATTACCACAACATACAAGAAAAATATTTTTAAATCACAAGCCCTATCACATTACTCTTTTCCTAAAAGGCATAAAAGGCTCCTCTTGCCCCAGGACAAGGGTGAGCACATCTAGCCTGGAGCTGGGTTTGGAAGGTTTTACTGGGACACAGCCATGGCACTCGGTGACACGTCTTCCTGTCACAGTGACTGTGACGGACACCACGTGGCCCACAAAGCCGAATGCACTTACTGTCTGCTTACTACTATCTTACTGCTATCACTTACTGCACTTACTATCTGGCCCTTCACAGAAAGTTTGCTGACTTCTGCTAAAATAAAGTCAATTTACTCAACTCAACTGACAGAGTTCTTCAAGATCTGACCACATTTTGAGATGCTCCCAAATCTCCTGCAAATTAAACTTCTTTCAGTTCTACTTTTGCACCACCATCTTTCTATGACTACTCACACATGCTGTTTCTTCCGTCTGGAACAGCCCCTCCCCGTTTCTACGTAATACCTCCTGATTTTTCAGTTGTCACCTCGTCACTTTCCCAGGGAGCCCCTCGCTGACCCCTGACATCTAGGTTAGGACAGAGCCCCCGCCCTATGACCTTAAAGGTGGCTCTATCCTCATACCACTTTCTACTCATTATTAGTTTTTTTGCTTAGTTTTCTCTCTTTCCATTTAGACTATACACTCCATGTGAGCAGAGACCAGGCATGTTTTGTTGTCTCCTGTGTCCCTAGTACATGGGAGAACCTGACACAAAGTAAGCACTCAATAAACACTCCTGGAATGAATAAATAAAAAAATAGAGGTTCAGTATGAGGGGGAGATGATGTTCACAACAATGACAAAAACCACAAACTATCTTGAAATACTTTTGACAAGAATATTTTAGGATGGTTAAAAAAAAAGAAACAAAATTACAAAATTTTACTATGAAAGAAAAGATTTAAACATAAGGGGAGACATCCAGTGAGTGTTTCCGCATGGAAGGATCCAGGAGCAAAAGTACTAGCTCCTCTCCAGGTTTTTAAATGCAGCTTTAATTCATGGAAAGTACTGCTTTCTGTGACATTTGAAGAAGGGAGAGTAGCATTTTAAATAACATTCAATAAACATCAAATAAGTATTCAACATTAAATAAGTAAATTTTAAAAGATTTAGAAAATGTTTAACTGCCATCAGCTTCTCATACACAAACATGACTGCCCTTCTCATATGCGGCTGGAGGACATGTGAATTGGAAACTAATTTCACACAATTCTCCAATGCCTCAAACGTTGTCAATGGATCCACACTCCGACCCAGTAATTAATCATACTTCTGATTATTTCCTTCAAAGAATTTCCTAAATGTGAACAAAGCTTTCGGTATAAGAATGCTCCCTGCAATATTACTATTGGAAAATACTGGAAACAAATCGATGTTAACAACAGGACAGTGAGCTGAATCAATGCCTGCCAACATGACATTAAACGGTCACCAAAAATGATGTTTTCCAAGCAGGTATCCCTGGCCCAGAGCAGGCTCCCACTGGGCATCTGCCGGATAAATGAATGAACATTAAACGGAGCGAGAAAGTACTCCTACTAGGATGTTAACCGACCAAAACACGAAGCAAAACTACACAGCGAAAGAGAAGGAGAGAACATAAAAGACACACATGAAAATGTTCACTGTGGATCACTATCTCTGGGTAGTGGATTACAGGTGATTTTCTTTTCTACTTTATAATATTCCGTACTTTTAAATACTTTTAGTTTCGAGCACAGGTTCTAGAGTCAGAAGGCCATTCCCTCTGGTGACTGTGAGTAAGTCCTATAACCTCTCTAAACCTCTTCAACTCGAAAGTGGGATTAAGGGTACCTATCTCACAGACTCACCGTTAGGGGTAAATAAAATCATGCTTGCAAAGCATTCAGAGCACGCCTGGGACATTTTAAGAACCCGTGAAATATTAGCTAGTTTCCATTAGCTTCCCTACATCTATATTACATGTTCTTTATAATGATATAAATCCTACTTTTTGAGTTAGACTTCATCACTCAGGGAAAGACTCCAACATACCTTTGCTTCTTCTAACATTTCTTGTGTTTCCTCTTGAGAATGGCTAATGAAAACATCACCAATTTGATAAGGTATCATTAAGCAGTCGTCATCTGCAAGCATGATGTCCTCACAAGCATCTTCTAAATTCTGGAGTTGTTTCTGTAAACAGCAATGGAAAACGTATTCAAAATGCCCTGAGAAGAGACTACAAGCCAACTTTAATTTGGGGACATCGACTCTCTGAGGGACCCTGTCACAAAGGCATTATCACCCTAAAATAAGACTTTCTTACATTTTTACATGACATTTCATAAGGAAGCACTTAACAGCTACCTAACACCTGAGGTGGACAGTGGGTATCCATGGCCACTCAAGCGTTTCCTACTTTGTGAGTTCTGCCTTCCTAGGTTAGAAGAGAAACAAAAACACCAAATGACATTTCTCAGACCTGCTTGATGATAGGATGAAAGCAAATGGTAAATTAAATTCCACCAAGCAAATGCCCTTGAACTGGACTTCAACAGTCGATGAGGAGGGGGCTGGGCACAAGGCCCCCAGTGTACGGGGCCGGCAGCAGTGGCAGCCCAGCATTCCTGGGTCTGAAGGGGCAGCTTCCTCACGGTGGACAAGGCAGCTGGCTCTGGGATCGGTGGAGACAACAGCAGTTCCATCACCAGCCAAGTTCTGAGATGTGGTCCTGGGACCCGCTCCTCAAACCCTCAACAATCTCGACACCATCTCACATCCCTTAAATAATGTCTTTCTTCTTAAACTCACTGGAATGGATTATGGCATCCGCAACAAAGACCCAGAGATATAATCGCATATTATTGAATTCAGTTTTAAAAATCCATAGTACAAAGAACTTTTATTTTTCTTAAATGAGATACATCTTTTCAATACCTTTTTTACTTCTATTTCTTCCTTCAGCTCTGTGATTCTACTTGTGTTCCGTGCAAATTTGTTTATCTTTTGTTGATCTTCAAAAGTAACATTGACATCTTCTGCAGCCTGAAAAAACATTTTAATTTTTCGTAGAATTAATTTTAATGGAGAAGTTACAGGTTAGCTTTTTATATAACTCTGAAATAACTCAATAAACTATTCGTCCTCATATAGTCAAAAAACACAAGAGGTACAGAATATCACAAACATAGGCCTTACTAACTTTTCGCTCCACGAGCTTAAGATTTGTTCCTAAATCTATAACCTCTTTCAATATTCTACGGAATCATGCCTAAGCTAGAAAAGCATTTCCAACACAAACAATAATTAAGAATAAGTCCTGAATCAACTCAGCCAACTTTTGGCCTGGAGCAGAATTTCTCAAGTTGGAACAGTTTCATCAAGATAACCCAGGGAGCAAAAAGTGATGTGGTAATTAATTTTGGTAAATGCCTTATACTAGTTTATTCTCTCAGACGTAAAACTTGCTTAAGTTTGTTAAGACTATCAGAAATCTGACAGTTTCTATAATTTTCAATCTAACTGCTAACACTGGCTAGAGGGTCACTATGCATTTCAGTGGCTACACTCCACAAATAGTAAAAACTATATTTATTTTAATGTAGAATCTGTTTATGTCTTCATAATGAATAAGGTGTAATTTACTGTAAAATGATGAAAACTGAATGTTTAAAAATATTTAATGTGACTAAATTAGTAAATAAAATTGGAATGCTTAAATGACAAAATATGTATGAAATCATAAAAATAATAGCTAACATTTATTGAGCTCTTACTACATGCAAAGAACTTTCTAAGTATTTTATCTCTGCTAATCTTCCAATCAATCTTAATAAGTAGGATCACTAGTACCACTACTTTCTAGATGGAGAAACTGTAGCACAGAGAGGTTAAATAATTTGCCCAAAGCCACACACCCAGTAAGTGGTAGTGCTCTATTTCAACCCAGGTAGTCTGGCTCCAGAGTCCAGACAGGTCCATGAGCTCTTAGAAGTTAAAGGCAAAAGTGTGTGTGTGTGTGCATGAAGAGCAGCAGGAGGTCCTCAGCTTTCATCAGATTCTTAGCGGGGGACCACATATTTAGGAAAAGAAATTAATCCCAGAGTCTCTTTAGAGTTTCCCCTCATTTATAAAATAGAAACAAGAGCACTTGATTATTATTTAAAGGGGGAAAAATATATATATATATAGCTTCAAGAAGGACTATTTTGGGCTCTTTTGCCAATAACAGTAATGGGTTCACAATAACCACACCCCACCCATCCTTTCACCTGGTCTCTCCCATGACAATGCCATAAGATAGGGGTGCTTTTATCCCCTGCTGTCTCAGGCCAATATGGAGCTCACTGTTTAGAACATAAGGGCAGACACCTAGAACTCAGCCCTCCCCTGGCCCAGGCGCTCATCATACATGATCAGGCCCATCATCAGAGACCCGGAGAACATACTGACAAGATCCTTTACATCCAGATATGTATAACTTTGAATGTTCAACCTTGTGCCTAATTTTTATGAATATGGAAGCTGGGAAGCACTGAGCTACACGACAAAAACCAAAGGGAGTCCAAGTGCAGATATCTAGGCATTCAAGTCGGTTTGGCTACATGAGAACTATCAACTCCCTAAGCAGACAGGGAACAGAGAATTCCAGAGTTCCTGCTTGCCTGCAGAGTTTAAATACTGAGCCCCTGAAAACCTGAATGTGTATTTGCAGATGCATTTGTCATCATGAGGTTGAACCGTGTAATTCCCAGGAAAGCACCTAGCACGGGGCTTGCCCGACGTGCATCTGAGGCTTAATGCACTGTTTCTGAATTTGGAT